>NC_057346.1:56098369-57378435 GCF_016509475.1 Prionailurus bengalensis
TTGCATGGCTTGTCATTCTCCCCCCCCGCATACCCTCACTTCAAGATGGGAAAACGGAGACATTGAAGCCCAGGAGGGACTTTCCCCCTGGGGCCCCCAAACCTCTTACAGCTGTGCCCTGCATCTTCAGGAGCCCGTCAGAGTCTCACGCTTATTCCCAGGTCTGAGGATGTGCAGGCAGGAAGAAATACCTCCAGTTGGTCTGCTGGAAGCATTTGTAAGACTTCTTTCACTCCCCAGCACACTTTCACTGGCGCCTGCTCTGCCCCAGCCCTGGGCTGGGCCCTGGAGACCTTGATGAGTCAGGCCTGCCTCCAGAGCCCCCTGCCCAGGGGCCGCCACACTGCCTGTGCCCTCTGCCTCGTCCAGGGCTGTGGGCTGGTCCGGAGGACCTCAGGCTGGGCCCTGGCTCGCTGTGGTTGCTGTTAAATGAGGCTGTGGCCTGGACACACACACAGGACCTCACCTCCTCTGCCCAGGCCTTCCCTGCTCCCAGAAAGGCCTTCTTCATGGACAGCCATACTGCCCTCAGCCCGTGCAGGATCTCTCCATGGCCTTGGGAATAATGGCAGTGCTCTTTGCCTGCCAGTCTCACCCCTCTGAGGCCCACTCAGCTCTCCACAGGCCCTCCTCACTTCTCTCACTTCCCAGGCCGTGGCTGCATTTAAAGCCGCCCGTGCGATCAAGGATGCCCCCAGCTTCCTATAAATTCCAAGCCTTTTGCCCTTTCTGTTCCAGCACCACCCCATCAAGGCAGACCAGAGCTGGGTCAGGGCCTCCTTCAGTGCCACCAGCTTCCGTGCTCCCTGTTCATCGTGGTTGCTTGCCCCTTGCACACATGTTTGTCTCCACCAGTGGGGATGGAGAGGGGCTCCTGGGGAAGGGCAGTGGCCATGTCAGCCCAGGGCCCAGCACAGATGACCTGGGGAGAAGTGTTTGTTGAAGGAATGTTGTTTTGTCTCTTTCTCTAAAAGCTGAAACCAAAGAAAAATGCCACAACAGCTAAAAGCCTTCTGTGTGTCAGAGGTTCGAGGCTTGTTTGCCTTCTCGATTGGTACAAAATGCGCATCAACCACAAGGCTTCTGGGGGGATTCTCTGGTCCCTCTGCCAGAGCAAGGGGCCCTGGAGGTGACCGCACCAAACGGAGTCTTGGAGACGTTAAGCAGTAGGAGCAGAGGGGAAGGGGCAGCCTCCTTCACATACACCCTCATTGATCCTGTCCCTCCAGTGGGGACCTGGGGGAGGCACTCAGAGCAGTAGGCTGATTGCTAAGGTGCTCTGTCCAGCTAGGGTGCTGGTGCTCCAGAGCAGGGAGCAAAAGAGAAGAGGGGAGGTGAGTAGGGAGTGGAGGTGAGAGGGCCAGGGAGAA
Source organism: Prionailurus bengalensis (assembly GCF_016509475.1). Taxonomy (NCBI): domain Eukaryota; kingdom Metazoa; phylum Chordata; class Mammalia; order Carnivora; family Felidae; genus Prionailurus; species Prionailurus bengalensis. The sequence continues at coordinate 56,099,740 of NC_057346.1, forward strand.
TGAAAACCCAGCCTGTTGGTGGTTTCTTCTTTTTTTAAGAGCCACAAGCTGAGATCAAAGGTGATATTTTTACAGCAACTGAAATAGAAAACCACTGGGCGCACAGTGGGAGGTGAGCGGCCGGAACACAGGCCCCTTTATGCAGCCTGCGGCCACAGCAAGCACGCTACCCTCTGCCGAGTGCCATGGGGCGTGGGGGACAGTGTGGCCTCCGTCTTCCCGACTCAGCTCCCAGAAAGAAGTAAGGGGGATGAGCCACAGCCCTCGGCGTCAGGAGAGGAAACGGTGGGCAGTGAAGGATGCTAGCGAGTGAGCACCCGGGGCCCGACCACCCTCATCATTCCTGCTGCGGGGGGTCAGAGTTACAGCTGGCCCCGTTCCATCCTCTAAGAGCCCTGTAAGCGAGGCTTACCGTTCCCCCCTGGGCTCCGGAGGAGAAAACCAAGGCTGCAGGGGGGGAAAATGACTCGGTCAAGTCCCAAGGGAGTTGGGAGTAAATTCAGGACTAGAACCCCCGGGCTCCCGGTCCAACACCCTTTCTGTTCTCTGAAATCACTCCCACACTGACACGCCACATCATTTATGGAACTGGCTCTATTACTGGCCCGAGCTGGCCCTGGCAGAACTGGAGCCATACTCCGCTGTACTACAGGCCTTCACAGTGCCATCACTGGACCGGCAGCAAGAAATGCACATTCTCAGGCCCAACCCAGACTTACCGAACCAGAAATTCCGGCAGGGTTTCCCAGTGCTTAGTATTTTTTTTTTTTAATGTTTATTTTTGAGAGAGAGAGAGAGAGAGAGAGCACAAGTAGGGGAGGAGGAGACACAGAAGTCAAAGCAGGCTCCAGGCTCTGGGCCGGCAGCACAAAACTCCATGCGGGGTTTGAACTCACGAACTGAGAGATCATGGCCTGAGCAGAAGGCTGATGCTTAAGGGACTGAGCCACCAGGCACCCCCCACCCCTCACCCCAGAGTTTAATATTTTAATGAACTCTCTGGGTGATTCTGGTGCAAGCTAAGTTTGAGAATCACTGTACTGCATTACCTCAGTTTCCACATCTGCAGTTCAGGGAAAATTACAATGCCCATCTCATAAGACTGAGCCCATTATCTGCTAACACATATGCTTGGTGTGTACCCTGTGCCAGGCATCCTTCTAAGCCCTTTAAAAATAATAACTGATTTATGGGGCGCCTGGGTGGCTCAGTCGGTTAAGCGTCCGACTTCGGCTCATGTCACGCTCTCGCGGTCCGTGAGTTCGAGCCCCGCGTCGGGCTCTAGGCTGATGGCTCAGAGCCTGGAGCCTGCTTCCGATTCTGTGTCTCCCTCTCTCTCTGCCCCTCCCCTGTTCATGCTCTGTCTGTCTCTCTCTGTCTCAAAAATAAATAAAACGTTAAAAAAAATTTAAAAAAATAAAAATAATAACTGATTTAATTGCAGGACCCTCTGAAATAGGAACGAATAGCATCCTCATCACAATAGCATCCTCATCACACCGAGGAGGAAATAGAGGCACAGAGAGGTCAAGTTACTTGGCTAGGGTCCCCAGCTAGTAAGTGGCAGAGCTCTGGAATCTAAGCTCCTCACAGGTAACCAACAGGAAGTCTCCAGCAGAGGGTCTGGCTCCCAGAATGTGTTCCAGGCACGGCTGAGGATATGATGATGGCAGTTGCTATGACCTCACCTGAAGCTGAGGTGATGAAACGCGTTTTGGAAACGTACAATCTGCTGTCTTGTCAAGAGGGAAAAATGAGTTAGCCGCAAAGGCAGCCTCAGTGTCTAAGACCCAAGGGCAGCCCGCGGGCCCTCACCATTCACGCAGTTTTCAAACCACAATATACTATCTTGGTCTTCTGGAAACGTCCCAGTTTGCTGCAGGGAAGAGTGTGGGCTAGAACCTTAGTTTGGCCACTCAGGGGCTGTGTGACCTTGTACCAGTCACCTCACCTGTCTGCACCTCCTTTTCTTCATCTGTGAAGTAGATGGTGACAGTCCTAGCCTTGCAGGGTTCCTGTGAGGGTTGTGCCCTGCCCAGAGCATGCACGGAGCTGGCCATCAAAACGACGCTTGCCTGCTCTCTTTCCCCTTCCCTGGGGCTACCTCCGTGGAAAGACTGGTTCTGGACCCAGAAAAAACTTGAAAGAAGAAATAACTTCCCAAGTGCTCAAAATGCATTTATCCTCCAGCCTCCCCGCCCTTTTCCAGATCTTGAAATAGCCACCCCAGCCAGGGGTTCTGGGGAGAAACACTGGCACCTGCTGCATCCAGGCAGGGACTTAAGTAACCTGTAAAGGGAAGAGTGTCCCCTGCGTGCCACCACCATTGGCCAGGCCTCCGCAATCAGCGCGAGCATCTGAGCGTCCGCCTGCGGTGACGCATTTTGGCCCAGACATCCGAAGCTCGTTAGCTGCCTGCCCCCCGGGGGACTGACCCTGCTTGGTGAGAATTATCCCAGAGCCACAGAGGATGGAGCAAACGAAGACCAGGTGAGGTGTGGCTACAAAAGGGGGGAGCATAGTCTCCTAAGCGGCCTCTGGGGACCCCTGAAGAGTGGAGGAGACCGGGAGAAAGCCCCGGGGCTGGGCCCAGCTCCAGCCCAGCCACCAGCTCCCTGGCTGCGTAAACCGGAGACAATGGGGTGGCGGGGGGGGGGGGGGGGGATCCCTCTCCCTCTTTGGGCCTCAGTTTCCCCATGTGTACTTTAGAGGAGGGGTGATCAAGGCACACACTGAGGGCCTTCCAGGCCGACACCGTGGGGTCCCAGCCTGACCTAGAATTCCTGGCCTCTGAGGTTTAGCCCAGTGCTGACAGGAGGTGAGTGATGGGTGGTGGGTGGGAAGATAACTCAGGAATGGAGAACCAATGATTCCTCCCTTGGCCCCAGACAGCAGAGGGGAGTTGGCAGGGAAAAACCAGAAAGTGATGCTGCATTTTAGAACAGTCAGCTGGGTGCCCTCTCGGTGCCCATGGGTGGCAGAGATGGTGTGAGTCTCCAACTGGGCAGATGGCGGGGGTCAAGGCGGGGGAGTCCACCCTGCCATCAAGATAGGCCACAGTTAACTTTCACCTAGCAGTTTTGATTGGCTCCTTATTTTATGCCAAGCACTATTCTAAAAACCCTGTGCACATATTAAAATCATTTGACCCTTTCACTGGTGGCAGGTCCTGGGTGATTGACCAGCCTAGAGTCTGACCCTCACCTGGCCAGTCCTGACATTGGCCTTTTTCAAGGCACCCAGAGAGGTCAAACAGACTGGCCCTCACCACGTCGCTCAAGATCAATACCTCCTCCCCTCGCTGTGAAAACCGACACGGGAGAGTCTCCTTTGCCGCTGACAGGAGTGCTCTTGTCCCTCCCCAGTCTCCTTCCCTCCTGGCAGCCGAGCCTCTGGGAAACTGTGGCCTGCTGGGCCCGGAATATGACCAAAGGGGCGAGGAGGACTAGTACAGAGGGTGGTTCACACGGGTTTGGTGAAGCCTGATGAACCGTTTTCACTCTGACCGGAGAGGCCCTCTGTGGGGACCTGGATGGGCATGTCCCTCAGACAGCGACTCTGACTTACTGGACAGCATGGCCAAAGTGGGCTTCTCTGAACTTTGACTTTTCTCTGGACACCTCATACCTGGGTGGCTGTGTTCTTTCTTTTGGTGGCTCAGTATCTCTGATGACCAGGCTAGACAGCTGTGTCTTGAGTCAGGGAGACTTTTTGATTCATTTACCTCTCATGGGGCAACCTTATGACTGGCATTTTCTAAGAAAAGCCTTAGAGAGAGGCAGGCACCCACCCAAGTTCACACAACCAGTCAGGACTGGGGCAACCCTGGATTCCCAGACCATTTTCTTTAAAAAAAATTTTTTTAATGTTTTTTATTTATTTTTGAGACAGGGAGAGACAGAGCATGAACAGGGCAGGGTCAGAGAGAGGGAGACACAGAATCTGAAACAGGCTCCAGGCTGTCAGCACAGAGCCCGACGCGGGGCTCGAACTCACGGACCTCGAGATCATGACCTGAGCCGAAGTCAGCTGCTCAACAGACTGAGCCACCCAGGCGCCCCTCCCAGACCATTTTCTTTCTTTTTTTTTTTTTTTAATTTTTTTTTTCAACATTTATTTATTTTTGGGACAGAGAGAGACAGAGCATGAACGGGGGAAGGGCAGAGAGAGAGGGAGACACAGAATCGGAAACAGGCTCCAGGCTCTGAGCCATCAGCCCAGAGCCCGACGCGGGGCTCGAACTCACGGACCGCAAGATCGTGACCTGGCTGAAGTCGGACGCTTAACCGACTGCGCCACCCAGGCGCCCCCAGACCATTTTCAATTAAATAGTTTATCACTTTCAAATATGAAAAAATGAACTGTCTCAGTGCAAAAAAAATTAGAAAATACAGTAAGCAAAAGCAAAATACCTTTAGTTTGTTTCTCTGAGAAACTTCCATTACCCGTTCCCATCCCTTCTCTCTCCCTAGGGGCTCAGCCACACTCCCCCAGCCCCAGCCATAATCAATACCTCATCTCCTTTTGCCAACAGCTGTTCCCTGAGGAATAAGCCTTGACAGCAGATCCTGGAAGACAGCCTCAGACCGGAGGCTGGGAAGGCCTGGCGTCTCTTCCGGAACAGCACAGCTTCCGCCCAAATGGAACTGTTTAAATGCAGGATATAGCGGGGAATACTCCCGGCTAGAAGCCCAGAGCCTGCAACCAGCCCTGCCCGGTCTGTGGATCAACTGAGCGACCTTGGGCCGGTCCCTGCCCTCTCAGTTTCTCCCACTGTAAAATGAAGACTTGAACTTGACCGAGTGTTTCCCCCACGGCCTTTATCAGTCGGTCAGCTTGTTGTAGGCAAAGACCGTGCCCTCTCCTTATAAGTGGACCATAGAATTTAGAGTCAGAGGACAGGGCTCCAGCTCCCCGTCACTCCCTAGCTGTGTGACCGTGCACGGGGCACCACACCACTCTGTGCTCTGCTCCCCCATAGAAAAACACAGGTCAGAGTGCTTGCCCTCTGTGTGTCCCACGGCTGTCATAGATCCCGCGAGAGGTGGACCTTACAGACCTGTGAGCAACACAGGGCGAGATGCTCTGCTGGGGTGTTACTCCAGGGTACCCCCTGCTTGCCCAGTGCCTGGCTCCATCCTGGCTCAGGGGGTCTGGCCCAGGCTTGTAGATGGAGCCTGTGCCTGCCCGCGGGCACACGGAGCTCTGGCAAGAGGAGTGTGTGGACCCTGGGCCCGGCCCACCGTATGAAGTGTCAGTAACGTTGCCCAGAGGGCCTCGGGGCCCATGACATCATGGACAGCAGTTTCCATGTTGGAACTCACAGAGCTAAGGCCATTTTAAAAAATAGCACTGCCTTTTTTCCTTTCTTTCTTTTTCCACTTTGGCTATGACATGGAATGTGAGAGCAGCTAAACTATTGCGGGAAGGAGGAGAGGCTGGGTTCATAGACTGACGCTGCTTTCTGGGGTCCTAAAAACAATGCCAAACCTGGGAGGTCTGGCCCCTGCTTCCTCATGCCCACCTTGACCCCACTCCAGGCTGCCCTGATGGGACCAGGGGGGTGGCCAGTCATGGTCTGCCTCTGGTTCCCAGGTAACCTTTCTGGACCTCAGCTTGCCATTTGTTATGGACTGGATGTTCATGCTCACACCCCCCGCCCCAGATTCCGATGTTGGGTCCCTATTCCCCAGTGCCGCCCCCTACAGTTTGATGGTATTTGGGGTAGGGCCTTTGGTAGATAATTAGTTGAGGGCATGAAGGTGGGGTTCCCATGACGAGATTAGCGTCTTTATAAGAGGCAGAGACATCAGAGCTCACTTTCTCTGTCTCTCTCCCTGCGTGTGCACCAATAGGTTGTGTGAGGACACAGTGAGATGGTGGCCATCTGCAAGCTGGGAGGTGAGCCCTCAGCAAGAACCAATCTGTCAGCACCTTGATCTGGGACTTCCCAGCATCCAGAACTGTGAGGCGTAGATGTCTGCTGTTTAGGCCATCCAGTCTACGGTATTTTGTTCCAGCAGTCTGAGTGGACTGAGGCGCATCTATGAAACAAGGAAAATAATCCCTCCCCTAACTATCGCTGATGAGAATAATGCAATAATAGCTAACCATTTATTTTGTCGCGCGTTCATTCGGTCACTATTTCTGAAACACCTAGGAAACGGGCACCGTTTAGGAGCTGGGGTGCAGCAGCGAGCAAAGCAGACAGAAACCCCTGCTCTCATGGAGCTGAATTCCAGTCTGCGAAGACAGACAGTAACCAGAGAAAGAAGTGGGGGGTACAGTATGGCCGATGGATGGCGGTGAGCGCTGAGGAGGAAAAGCCGGCCTGGAGGGAGAGAGTGCCAGGAGGGAGGGGCAGGGTGCACTCTGATATAGGGTGGTCTGGACAGGTGGCCCTGAGAAGGGGATGGGAGGAGGAGAAGGAGATGGGCCGTGTGCTCACTTCCCCGGCTATGGAAAGACACCGACTCTTGTGGGAAGTAGCGTACAAGTGTGAAATGATCTCTAGGTATGTCTCCTGTGCCCCCAGAGCCCTCAGCTCCATTCTGGGCACAGGCAGGGCTCTGAAACGTTAAAGGCATAGCTATCGATGGTACAGTCTCATTCTCCCTGTTAGATGCAATGTAATAGGCCTTGGCTAAACAGCTCTTCTGTGTCAGACACCGGAGGATGCCTGGGGGTGCCAGAGAGAACCCAGACATGCTGCCTAACGAAGCAGACTGAGTGTCAGGAGGCTTGGGCTCCGGGCCTGGCCCTGCTGCTGGCTGACGATAGGACCTTAGATAGGGGACCACCCTCTCTGGGCCTCAGATGGCGATGGCGGTTTCTTTTTGGGGTGATGAAAATGTTCTAAAATTAGATAGTGGTCCTGGTTGCACAACTTTGTGAGCATACTATAATCCACTGAATTGCACATTTAAATTTTTATTTATTTATTTAGTTAGTTAGTTAGTGAGTTAGTTTTGAGCATGAGCGGGGGGAGGGGCAGAAAGAGAGGCAGACAGAGGATCCGGAGCAGGCTCTGCACTGACAGCAGAGCCCGATGTGGGGCTCAAACCCATGAACCATGAGATCATGACCTGAGCCAAAGTCAGACACGTAAACAACCGAGCCACCCAGGCGCCCCTAATCCACTGAACTGCACATTTAAAAAAACAACAGCAAAGGTGGGGTGCCTGGGTGGCTTAGTCCGTTGAGCATCCAACGCTTGCTTTTGCCCCAGGTCATGATCCCAAAGTTGTGGGATTGAGCCCCGCACCGAGCCCTGTGTCGGGCTCCACACTGAGCACGGAGGCTGCTTAAGATTCTCTCTCCCCCTCTGCCACCATCCCTTGCCTCTATAAATAAATAAAAATACCTAGGAATAAATTAAAACAAAAAACAACAAAAGAAAGATGCTTGGACAAGATGATTTCTAAAAGAAGGAACACCAGTATTTTTGGGGCCTACAATACCCCAGGGCCAGGACTCAGCCCGTTATCTCACAGTATCTAGAGTTCCCTCTGGTTCCGACTTCTCGTGATCCATCACGATGGTATTCACACTGCGATCGCTCATCAGTAAGTCCAACTTGGGCCCCTCCTTCGGGCCTAAAGCTAGTCTAGAGTCCGGGGAAGGGGAGGGCCAGGGGTGCTGTCTCTCCCCCACAGAGCTCAGAGCCTGTGGAAGAAATCAGAAGTGCACCTTGTACCCAAGAGGTTGTTTTTTTTTTTTTTAGGACTAGCTCCTTCCTTTCCTTTCCATGTATAGGGAAGAACCCCAAATTACACGATGGCACACAACCAGGTGGCCGTACTGGGGGCCCTGGGAGTTGATTTATTCACCGTTACACTGGGGCCTTTGGCTAGAGCGTCCAGGATACAACAGTGGGTGAGTCAGACCCAGCCCTGCCCTTAGGAAGGGAGACAGACTTTTAAGCAACCAAATACATAATTAAGAATTTCTTTCATGCCTGTGATTGTCATCGGTGCTGTGGAGGAAAATACACGATATACTGAAGGCACTGGTGTGGCTTGAGCTGAGTTCTGAAGGCGAGTAGAAACAATGAAGGGGTGTGGAGAGGTGGTGATGGCATAGGGCGGGCTGTTCCAGGCAACGCCAAGGCCCTACGTGTCTGCAGAGGAAGGCCAGTGTGCACGAAGAGGGTGGGGGGCAGGGGGGCCAGCCACAGGCACAGGCCAGGCCCAGCCACGCAGGACCCTCGAGGCTGGGTACCCTATATACCTGTGTCTGTATGCTTGTTGTCCCTACTCACTCCCAGCTGTCCTGGTCCAGAGAATACACTACAGCCACCCTACTTATGGGCCCCATTCAGGCGTTTGTGCAAAGAACAACCAGTGTTCCAGGAAGGCCCGGTCATTGCTTCCTCCCTCGCGGCCTCCAAGCCTGCGGCTCTGCACGTCCGGGAGCAAGGGCCTGCCAGCCTGAGCAGCCGCGGTGGTTATTTGAGCTGGATGATGTGTGAAGAACCCTGCTTGGCAGCCCCCTGGCCATCCGGCCACGCTGCCCTCCTCCTGGGCAGACCCTGCACCCCCACCTCCCCCCACGCCGGCCCGCCAGTTTCCCCCACTTCACTATCTTGAGGTGAGAGCTTTTCCACCAGGTCTCAGGCCAAGCATGGTTCTTGGCTCCAGGTTCGGTGAGCCGGTTTCCGGCCATCCCCGCCCTCGGCTGCTCCCCGAGGACCCGCTCCAGGCCTCGGCTGCGGCCTCCTGCTCTTTCCACTCTCGTTTTTTCTTTTTCTCTCCGTGTGACTTTCCCCGAGCCGGGCCTCTTTCTATCTCGCCTTCTTTCTTTTTTTCTCCCTTTCCTCTAGGGTAGCGAGGGCATTAAGGGAAAAGCATGTGCTTTAGGAGAGATGGAACGGGGTTCAAATCCTAGCTCTGTCACCTGCTGGCTGTGTGATCTTGGGCAGATGTATCTATCCTTCTCTCTGAGTCAGTTGCGGGTTCTATGAATGGGGACGATCCTCCTGTTTCTCTGGGTGGTTGTGAGCGGAGAGGAAGTTCACAGAGTGCCTCCGGGGGAATAGGAGGTAGTTGCCAAATGGCAGTTTCCTTTTCCCTTCCTTTTGCACATTCTTCTCCCTGAGCTTCTGCGGGTTTTGCTCACTTAAGCACAAAGTAAGAAACAAAAGCCTCACCCCCCACCCATCGCTAGACCCCAACCGCCTTGCTCTCTCTCGCACAGCCCCACCACACCCAGACTGAGTGCAGCCAACAGCGTCAGGACACGTGTGGCCTGCTCGCTGCTAGCCCCGTGGCCGAGAGGCCTTGCTGGATGTCCTGGCTGGGACTCTCTGCCATGGGATTCCCGACGGGGACACGGGAGGTGTCTTCTGAGCTATGCTATGACGCAGGCACCAGAGTCTTTTGGTTTTTCACCAACCTAAGGACAAGAGAGGCAGCCTTTCAACATCCCCCCCCCCTCCTTCCACACTTCTCACTGCTCCCCCTCCCCATCACACCTTGCACTTTCTAGCTTCCAAACCATTGCTTGTGTCCCCAACCCCGCCTGGAACCCCCTTCTGCTTCCTCCCTCTCATTTTGAGCCTTATACTAGCTCTGGGACTTAGATGTGACAGAAGAGGAAACTGAGGCTCAGGGGTACCTAGATGCTGGTATTTTTTACAGTGAGAATGTGTTCAGGGGTGCCTGGCTGGATCAGAGTTCAAGCCCCATATTGGGCATGGAGCCTACTTAAAAAATATATAAAAACTGAAAAGAGAGAATGTGTTCAGGACAACATATTGTGCTATTTCTTAAAAGACAAAGTGAAGTAGTTTGCCTGGGGTTATACTGGATCTGGTCCATGGGATTTCACAGTTTTCATTTGTTCTCCCCCCTCTGCCACACTCTCTGTCACACAGTTGTGACTATAAGGACCTTACTGTAACTTACTGCTTGGATGTCATTTAAAAAAAAGGTAATTATGTAAATAAACCCATACATTTATGGTCAATTCATTTATTATTTTTTTAATTATAGAGAGTGAGCATGAGTTGGGGAGAGGGGCATAGGGAGAGAGAGAGAGAGAAAGAGAGAGAATTGGAAGAAAGCTCCACTCTCAGCATGGAGCCTGACACAGGGCTCGATCCCACGACCCTGGGATCGTGGGATCATGACCCCAGCTGAAATCAAGAGTTGGGTGCTCAACCAACTGAGCCACCCAGGCGCCCCCTATGGTTAATTTTTGACAGGAGAGCCAAGACAATTCAATGGGGAAAGAATAACCTTTTTAGTAAATGGTGCTGAGACAACTGGATACCCACACACAAAATCCCCTACCTCACACCATATACAAAGACTAACTCAAAATGGATCACGGATCTAAATAAGAGCTAAAGCTAGAAAGCTCTTAGAAAAGCACATTGGTGTGCATCTTTGTGGCCTTGGATAAGACAATAATTTCTTAGTTATGACACCAAAAAAATGAGCAACCAAAGGAAAAAATAGAAACTGAACTTCATAATACTTAAAAAATTTTGTGCTTCAAAGGACACTATCAAGAAAGTGGAAAGACAACCTAAATAATGGGAGAGAATACTTGCAAAAGAGTATGTGGTAAAGATAGAACATCCTAGTATCCTGTATACATTAAAGAACTCCTATAACTCAACAATAATTTTTTTAAAAAGATAATCCAATTTTTTTGATGAGCAAAAGATTTGGATAAACATTTCTCCAAAGGAGATATACAAATAGCCAGCGAGCACAGGAAAAGGTGCTCAACACCATCAGCCACTGAGGAAATGCACATCACGACCACAATGAAATACCACTTCACATCCACTAGGATGTCCAAAATACAAAAGACAGAAAATGATAAGTGCTGGGGAGGATGTAGAGAAATTAGAACCTTCATACACTGCTGGAAGAAATGCAAAATGGTGCAGCCACTGTGGGAAGCAATTTGGCAACGCACCAAAAGTCATATAGAGTTACCATATAATCCAGCAATTCTACTCCTCTGTATATATGCAAGAGACTTGAAAGCATATATTTCATACAAAGCTTGTACATGACCATTCAGAGCAGCATTATTTATAATAGCCCAAAAGTGGAAGCAACCCAAGTGTCCACCAACTGACGAATGGACAAACAAAATAGGGTATTCCATGCAGTGAACTATTATCCAGTTATAAGAAGAAATGAAGAAGTACTGATATAGGCTAAAACATGGATGAACTTGAAAATGAACTTGAAATGTCTAGAACAGGAAAATCTATAGCAACAAAAAGGAAATTAGCAGTGGCTATGGGCTGAGGCACTGAGTGGAATGGGGAGTGATAGGTGTGGGGTTTCTTCGTGGGCTGATGGAAATGTTCTGAAATTAGAAAGCGGTGATGGCTGCACAAATTTGTGAATGTACTAAACACCATTGAACGGTACACTTTAAAAGGGTGCGTGTGTATCTCGATTATGTCTTTTTGTTTTTAAGTGGAGGGGACCTTGCAGAACACTTAACCCAGTATCCACCTCCCACCCCCACCCCTGCCCATATGAAAGGTAGGGAAGTTATAGCCCAGAGAGGGGAAGACTCACACAGCAAGTCTGAAATCGAGTAGGTATAGAACGCAGAACTATATTCACTCCCACCCCTCCTGCCCAGACACTTAGTTCCTGGAGGACAAGAGCTTTTATTAATCTTTTATTACATTTTTATTAAAGTGTGCATAGCACATCGCAGAAGTAATAGTCAGGACGGCTCCTGTTGCAAGAGTCTAGAGAAAGATCTAATTCCAATGAGCCTAAGGAACACGGATCCACGGGCCCACACACCTGGGAGGGACAAGGGTGTGCTTGTGAACTCAAATGACCTCCCCTACGCCCCTGCCTGTTTCTTCTCTTCCTTCCTCCTTCTCCTCGTCTTCCTCACAAGGCTGGAAGCTCTGGGGAATCACACCTTTAGAGCTGTCATTCCAAACGGGAGCTAACTGCTTTCTCCCAGAACCCATTTGTGCAAGCTGAGGACAACAGCTCTGTTTGGTCTAGTTGGGTCATATAATATGGCTAGGAAGATGGAATTCTCCAGAAGGCCAGGCCTTCTAGCGGGCTACTGGTCTCTGTGACCGCTCCCTCGAAACTCAGAAAGTAGGAGGATGGCAGGGGAGAGATGCTTTTACCATCAGGAATGGGAGGGAGGCTGGACAGGCAAACATCCAGCTGCCCTCTCCCCTTAGAGTCCAATGTGGGAGGGTCTAAGAGCCAAGGAAGAAGGCAGCCAGTTGTTAGATGCAGAATGACCTGAGATGTAAATCCCAGCTTTTCACTTTCCGGCTACGTGCAGGAGGGCAGGTGACACTTCCAGACCCCAGCCTCTGTTTTCTGGATGGCAAACGAGAACAGTGGCTCCCAGCCCATAGATGAGTAAATATTTGAGATACGGAACACAGAGGGACAGCCCGGAGGCAGGCACACAGTAGGGGCAATGCTAAGGGGAGTTATCATTGTTATTGATGCTTTGGTGGATGTTCAGCCTTGGGTCAGAGGCTGAGGATTCTGAGAAAAATGCTTCAGACAATGGAGACTTGCCAAGGCCCAGATCTCGAAGGGTGGCAATGAAAGGGACCGCTCCTCCCTGAGTAAGGATCATATAAGGTGTCATATCTCTTGGGCATGACTCGGGGTCAGTCAAGTGTTGTCCCAACCTGCTGGTGACCTTGGGTTGGTGACCTGCTCTTTCTGAGCTCAGTGTCCGCTGAACCAGAGAGCACTGCTCTGGATGACTGCTCAGGCTTCCTCCTCATCTAAGGCTACTGTGACTTAACAAGTGTCACCTCCTGAAGTGGCTTATGCCCCTCCCCCCCCCCCCCCCCATTCTATAAAGGGATCGAGTAGCCCTCATTGTTGAGTTGAGCTCTGCTCTTTGCAAGGTGCTGTGCTGGGCGTGGGGACTCAGATGACTCTGACTGGGCCCTGAAGTTTGCTAGAGGAATAGACACGGTCATCTAATGAGGGGAGCTCAGTCACTGACTCCCTGTGTGACCCTGGGTAAGTCGCCCCCCTGCTCTGGAGCTCTCTTTTGCCCCATTTATAAGGGAAAGAGTTAACCATGGGGATAACAGCCCGTGGCCAGGCCCACAGCCCCATCTGGTCCCAAAGAGGTGGTTGGGTAGCCCATCCCCCATACCTCAGCCTCCGAGTCTAGTGACATCATCTCAAATCCTCTGTTTCCCTGGCAACTGGGGTGCTGGCTGAGGCTCCCCAGGGGCCCAGGCCGTCTGGATTTCCTTACATATAACTGTACCTTGTCCACATTTTCACAATTAAATTGTCAGTTTGGGTTAAGTGTTGTCTGCTGACAGCTGTCAACCTCTCTCTGGCTCCCCTCACTCTTCACCCAGGGCAGGTAAGTGAGAACATCTTCCCCAGGCCCTCAGTGCTGTGGAAAGAGGCTAGGATGGGAGCGGGAGGCAGGAGATCTAGGTTCCGGCCCAGCTGTGCCATACATTTGCTGTGTGGTCTTGGGCAAGTCACTTGCCCTCTCTGGGCCTAGGTTTCCCCATCTGAAAAATAGGGCTAATCATCTCTGCCCAGCCTCCCTCCTTCCCAAGGTAGCTGCGAGTCTCAGAGGAGCCCGTAACTGTGGCAGGGCTTAAAAGCTGCAAAGCTCAGCTTGGACGCCAGGATGGTTCATAAAATGAGAGAGCAGATCTGGAAAGGGATTCCTCTGAGTCCCCACCAGATAAATGGGTAGGGTTAGTTCCCCCTCTGGTCTACCCTGCATCCGGGTCCTGGCCTTAAAGACACAGAGTACAGGTACCGGGCCAGAGGGTCAAGGGCCCTGCTTCCCGTGACAAGTGTGCCCATGCTGAGTGGCCAGGCTCTCTCTCCCCATGATGGGCCTAAGCATCCCTGCTCCCACCCCAATTCTCCCCTTTCAGGCTCCCAGGAACTCTCTCTCACCTCCCCTCCTGATTCCACCCCCCCGCCAAGATCCGCCTGGACTTGAATCCCACACCCGATCTCATCCCCCCCGCCCCTGCTTCAGACCTCCTCCAGGCTGCCCTTGGCAAAGCGCACGCTGCTTAGCCCAGCGCTCAGGGCATGGGCCTGTCTTCCCCAGTCACTGTCCTTCCTGCTGCCCTAGATGCCAGCAGCACCGAGCCCCTGACTCACCCTTCCCTGAAACCAAACTTCTCCCTCTTGTCTTTGCTTAAGCTGCTCCCACTGCTGGGAATGCCCTCCCCCACCCCGGCCACCTGACAATTCCTCCCCCACCTGCACATTATTTATACAGACATGAACGCTAAGCACAAATGAGCTCTCCATCTGGAACTGTTTATGTACCTGGCAGAAAAGGAACTAACCTTTATCAAGGACCGATTACGTGCAGAGCATTTTACATATATCATCTCTTTAAGCCCCACTGTAACCCTAGGCGGTAAATTTCACCACTCCTATTTTCCAGATGAGATAACTGAGGCTCAGAGACAGGAAGTGTCTTATCCAGGGCCGTACAGAGGTGGGATTGGGGTTATACCCTAAACTGTGCGATCCCAGAACGCGTGCTTGTTTGGGGCCCTGGTGGAAACACTTCCTTATGGTTACAAGGTGGCCGGCATTCTGTGTACATGGAAATACTTGCTATTAAGGGAGGTTGTGCTGTTTTGCAAACGCCAGGAGCCACTGTGATATACCTAAGGATGTCACATAGAATAGGGGATGCAGGCAGAAGCAGGCCCACCAGAGGGGTCATAGGTCTGTGCTCTAGATGGAGGAGAACCTTCTCCCAGGAAGAGGTTGTCCTGGAGGCAGAGAGCTCCCTTCCCTGGGGGTTTGTATGCAGAGGCCGGGTGAGGACATTCACTCACTCACCTGGCAACTTTGGAGCACCCACTGTTCGGGGCCTTGATGGAGCCCCCGGGGAGGCAGCGTGGGCGAGATAGAGCCAGTCGCTAACCACATGATGCTCCCCACGCCGTGGAGACATTTCTGCTCCAGCAGCCAGAACTTCAGAGATATGACAGGGTGGATGGCCCGACTCCGCGGTTCTGAAATGACCTTAGACAAATGCGTATTTTTAGCTTTTTCACTGTTGAAGCCTAGTTGCTTCAGGCGTCTCTTGCCAGGTAACAAACCATGTCGATTTTTAGTGGCTGAAAGGAACAACTGATGGATTCCCCTGATTCTGTGGGCCAGCTGGGCAGTGCGGCTGCTCTCACGCGGCCGCACTCACTTGACTGGTGGGTCAGCCAGGCCTGGGTTCTGCTGGGATGGCGGGGCCAGCTGGGCCTCTCTCCACGTGGCCTCAGGGCCGCCCTCTGCAGTAGCCCGTATCATTTAGCAGTGCAGCCTGGGCTTCTGACGTGCAGCTGGGCTGGGCCCCAAGGGGGTGGGTGCAGAGGCAGCAAGGGCCCCCGGTGTCTGGGCTCCGGAACATGCACAGCTTCACTTCCGGCACATGCATTGGTCCAAGCAAGCCATGAGGCCAGCCCAGACCAAGGGGTGGGGAAATAAATTTCACCTCTGGATGGAGTCACATTTCAAAGGGGTGTGTGTGTCCTGGGATGAGAGGAATTGGTGTCATTAAAAAGCTACCTCGTGGGGCGCCTGGGTGGCTCAGTCGGTTAAGCGTCCGACTTCAGCTCAGGTCACCATCTCGCGGTCCGTGAGTTCGAGCCTTGCGTCGGGCTCTGGGCTGATGGCTCAGAGCCTGGAGCCTGCTTCCGATTCTGTGTCTCCCTCTCTCTCTGCCCCTCCCCCGTTCATGCTCTGTCTCTCTCTGTCTCAAAAATAAATAAACGTTAAAAAAAATTTTTTAAAAAAAAGCTACTTCGCTGCCCTTCCCAGAAAGACTTCAGACCAGTGACAAATGACTACGTGGCTTATGGGCTGGATGTCAGGAGCCCTGATGTCCCTTGTCTCCTGCACCACATACTGAGTGATGTGAAACCAACTGTCTCCTCTCTCAGACTCAGTTTCTCTCTGTGTGCCGTGGGGGCACTGAGTGTGGTGATCTCTGGCCTTGTGTGTGTGCAAGGTGAGACCCAGGTGCAGAAACAGTGAATTGTACCATATCAGAGAAGCGGAAGCCCCACCACAGAAGAAACTGTCCCAGTGGCTCACTGCTTCTCATTATTCCAAGCTTTGGCTATTGGCCGCTACATAAGGCGGGGCGGGCGGGGGTGGGAGGGAAATGAGGCCCATGTGGGCTCAAAGAGAGCGACAAGAAGCACAAACGAGTTTCAGACAGCACTCCCCAAGGCTGCCAGCACCCCAGCACCAGCCCCCAGACCCTGGGGAATACAGCTTTCCCTTCAGGTCACCAGCGACCCCAGTTTCTCCTCCAGCTGCCTGAGCCAATCGGTTTTTCTTCTGTTTAAGCTAGCTGGGGTTGGGTTTCTCTCCTGGAGTTGAAAGAGGCCTGAGAAACACAAACATTGTCTTCTAACCAGTCACCACCACAACTAAACAATCGAGAGTTGAAAGCGGCCTTTCAGAAGTGACGCCCTCAGTAGACCTGACTGGTGGCATTTTATGTGCACCCAGGAAAGAAACTTCTCGGCTGTCCCTGCCCACCATCCCCACCTCCCCCCCCCCCCCCCAAGCCTGCTCCCTGAGGCTTGTAAAATAGCAATCGCTCCCTGGAGGTAACTGAAGAAGAGGAGAACAGAACTCCCTCCCAGGCAACTGGCAGAGGCTTGGCCATAGGCCAAGGCAGCCACAGCCTTCGGTTCGCGGCCACCACTCACTGACTGCAAGATCTTGCAAGACTTACCAGACAGGGCTGGGGTCGGTGTAAGAGCAGAGCAATGCTGGCCTCGCCCACAGGCACCGAAACTGCTTAGCACACAGCGGGTGCCTGGTCAACTGATAGTACTTCTTTCCTGCAACGTTACCTGCCAGTAAATTCGAAGAGAGGGGTTTAAAGGTGCTCCCATTTTGCAGATGATGAAACCAAGGATCACAGAGGCTGAGAGACTTGACCAGGGTCACGCAGCGGGTAAGTGAAGGGAGGGGGAACCTGAGAGCCAGGCCCAGGTATTCTGATGATATGCCTGCTGCTGTTTGATCACCCTCCCTGTTTGTCTGGAAGATGTAGCCTCAGGGGGCATCCCAGCCCCTGGGTCAGAGGCCAGCTGGGCTGGGTTACTCTGCGCAGACCCTTGTTCACCTGCCTTCCCCGGGAAGGCCTTTCTAAAATGCACTCTAGGGGCGCCTGGGTGGCTCAGTCGGTTAAGCGTCCGACTTCAGCCAGGTCACGATCTCGCGGTCCGTGAGTTCGAGCCCCACATCAGGCTCCGGGCTGATGGCTCAGAGCCTGGAGCCTGTTTCAGATTCTGTGTCTCCCTCTCTCTCTGCCCCTCCCCCGTTCATGCTCTGTCTCTCTCTGTCCCAAAAAATAAATAAACGTTGAAAAAATAAAATTAAATAAAATGCACTCTAGTATCGGGGCATCTGGGTGGCTCAGTCCATTAAGCGTCCAACTTTGGCTCAGGTCATTTCTCCATTGGTGAGTTTGAGCCCCGTATCTGGCTCCACCCTGACAGGACGAAGAACCTGATTGGGATTCTCTCTCTCTCTCCCTCTCTCTATGCCCCTCCCCAACTTGCGTGTGCGCTCTCTCTCTCTCAAAATAAATAAACTTAAAAAAATAAATAAAATTCTCCCTGATGCTGGAAACAGGACCCTTTGGTCTCATAATGTCCACTGCGCTCGTGGTTTATCCTGTGCGGCAAGTAAGAGTGAAAAGAACCCTAGACTTGGTTTCTGGAACTCTCCCACCTCCATGTCCTTTCAGTCTGGGTGCCCCCCTGAATAGGCTGTGTGCAGGGGTGGGGGATGGAAAGGTGTGTGCCCCTAACCAATGGCGGTCAGGCAGGGGCTGAGAAGCCGGCGGACAGGAAGCCCCCAGCACGTCTGGGCGATCAGATAACCAGAATCACCGGGGGTAATTGAGGAGAAGGAAAATATATTAACATCTACAGCGGCAGCAGCCAAGAGCATGCCCGCCCAGCCTAGATTAGAGCCTCCCCCCTGTCCCCCTGAAGAGGAGCTTGCAGCCCAGCCGGCCAGCACAGCCTTGACACACAGCAGCCCTTGAGGAGCCCCTGGACAGAAGGAAGGAGGAGGAAAAGGGAAGGGGGGAGGTCGTTTTGTCCTAAAGATGAAAAATGTTTTTTTCTCACAAGTGTCTCTGAGAATCCCAAAATGTCTGAGGTGATCAACTATTCAGCTTACACAAATGGGGAGCCTGGTGTCCAGGGAGGGGCTGACCCCTGCCCCAGGCCTCGCTTGACTCAGAATCCAGGGTTTTGTCACCACTTCATGCTTTCCCTCACCTCCCAGGGCAGGGTTTTGAGCCCTTAGCTAATGCCTGGGTCTTAATTCACAAAGACAGAGCTGAGTATCAGGGAGGAGACAGGAGGGCTCAGGGCTGGGCTTCAGGAATTCTGGGATCTTCTCCTGGCTTCCCTCAACTCCTCTCACAGTGGAAAGTCACTATCCTCCCATCTGATTTAGTGGGGGCCATAAGCTATAGTGCACACAGAGCCAGAAAGATCTGGGTTCAGAGAGCAGCCCTGACACTTGCCAGCCCCACACTTTTGAGCCTCAGCTTCCATATCTATGAAAGGGGGATACTAATCCCATCTTGGAGAATATAGAAGATTTGATGGGATTGCATTATACCGTTTATGGATGAGGAAACTAACACGCGAGAGTTTAAGCAATTTGCTCAAGCAGTGTGATACTGCTAAAAGTGAAATTGGGCAAAATCAATATTGAAGCCCAAGTCGGTATGACTCCAAAGGGTTTTCTGTTTCTACTCTAGCCGGGAGCCAGAAGGAGATTTCTGGATGAAGTGCTGCTTATGCAAATGTTTGCAGGCAACTCATTCAGTCTCTCTCGAAGCAGAAACTTAGACCCAGAGGTGGGTGCATTCAATTGGACCCAGGCCACCTGGAATGGCTCCCACTGTGGTGGCCAGGGTGCCTTGCCGTGGAAGAGCTAAGGACACTCTTGACCCCTGGATGCCTCTGTCTCCAGCCTCTTAGGTGGAGCAGCCTTGACCCTCCCCTGCCCTTTCTAGACACCCCACCCAAAGCCCCACCACCTTCCTGCAGCTTTTATAACCCCTAGTCTCCCACAGTTTTTACTGACCCTGATGCTCTAGGAGAGGAGACTGGGTGTCCCAGCACGTGTTCACAAGGACATGCCTATGACTCTATGCAGGAGAGCATGGAAGCACATCTTGAACTTGGTGGGGGCACAGGGTTTGGCCTCATCTTGCAGATGGATATGGCCATGTCACTTGTGCGTGCTCCTGAATGTGTGTGGGTCTATGGTGGGTGCAAGTATCTCCTGAGTGTGTTCTGACCATTTGTGGGGTGATGTGTCCCAGCCCTGTGTGCAAGGGGGAATGGCTGTCCACGTGCAGAGAGTATTCTGTATGGCCGAGAACCTGCAGTGGGCTCTGTGGGCCCAGAGGTGTGTATGTATATGGAGGTACCTGCAGGCAGGCTAGGGCAGCTTATGGGTGCCACTTCATGGGCAGCTGCAAAGAACGGGGGAATGGTGTTTTAGGGACCTGAGGCAAACCCCTCTTCACTAAGTCTATGCTTCCCTTCTGCTAATGAACTTGATTATCCTTGAGATTATGCTTGGGACTGAGGCCCCCGGGGTGGGGGCAGACAGAAGCCATGGCAACCTGAAGTTGCCCAGCAAGTTAGAAATGGGGGGGGGGGGTGTACCATCAGCCAGAAAGGCCAAGGTGTGTGTGGGGAGAGGGATGGACACTCACCTCACCAGTCTTGGGACAGTTGCCTCAGAAACACAACCGGAGCCGCAGTCCAGGTCTATGCCGGGCAGAGAGCAAACTCTGTAGTTCTTTCTAGTTTCTAAAACCCAGTTCTCAGCCGGTAGCTCCGTGGGGACAGGAGGCAAGGTGTCCAGAAAACTCCCCAACGGTCATCCCAGAGGCTGGAACGCCTGCTTTTTGGTGCCTAACGTTTACAGCGCGCTTCACAGAGCAGGGCGCCCTCTCTTCCTTTCTCCGCGGAGAGCTCAGAATGGCTGATCCCTTTTCCAGAAGTGGAATCAGAGGACTCGAGAAATCACCCCCTCAAAGGACTTACTGGGACGCCAACGCAGCTCTCCGGAGCTGGGACGTACTGGGTCGCCTAAAGCACCCGAGCTGCAACACCCCCCCCCTCCCCCCAGGGATGTCCGCCAGGCTCCCGGCCGAGACTTAAGTGGGACTTCTCCTTGAGCGGTGGCTTCCTCCTCTGTCAAACCAGACTGGTTGAGGTGCCTCGCTCGGCTGGCTGCGAGGGTTAGAAACCTGTCCTACCTGGGCCCCACGCGCCGCAGGTCCGCCGTAGGCTCGCAGCAGGCACGCTTATTAAACACCAGCTACAGTTAGTAAGTGCCCCCCCCCCTTTGTAACTCGACAGGGTGCGAAGTCCTCTGCGCCGCTGGCGCCGCGGGTCCGTGGCGTCCGCGGGGACCCCGCCCCCGCCCCCCGCGCGCGGCGGGAGCCACCCTGTGGGGTTTCGGCGCGCTGACGTGGGCGGATCAAAGCTACTGCCCGCGCCTTATAAAGCAGTTGGGGCGGACCGCGCCGGAGACCGTGCGGCTCGAGAAGGAGAGCTCCAGCGAGCGGGCGAGCGCAGGCCCCGAGAGCCCAGCGCAGCCCCCAGCAGCCCGAGTCCGTGCTACAGTCCTCGCGGGACCCGAGCCGGCCGCCGTTCGCGGGGATCCCGGGCGTCCTGCTGCGGCCGCTTCGGGAAGAGGGCGCCCTCGCCGCCTGCCCAGCCCGGAGAGCGCTCGGGTCCGCTGGGGGCCGCGCTCGCCGCTCCCCGGCCGGCCCGGGCGGCAGGGCACTCGGTGCGCGCCCGGCGAGCGCCCCAGGAGGTGAGCAGTGGTCGCCGGCGGCGCTCGGGTGCTCAGCGGGGACCTGCTAGGGCGGGGGCGTTTGAGTCCGAGGGGGACGGCGCGACCCCGTAGGGCACCGACTCCGGGGTGAGCACATCGAGGCCTCCTCCACACCTCCCCTCTGCGGTTCTCCGAGGAATCCCTGGGAGGATAGCAGCCCCGCAGGGGCCTGGGGGCGCTGGCTTTCCCGGCCTGTATGCTGGAGGTGGGTTGTTCCGATTGTGCCTGCCGCTGCCAGCCTCCTCGGCCCCGTTCCCCGGATTAGACCCTCTCCCTCCCAGTCGGAGCGCGAATGAGGTCATGCCCGAGCCATCCCGGGGGTGGGAGACTTGGATAGTGAGGCAGGGCACAGGGCGTGTGTGGCGGGGCAGGAGAGGGTGGCCACAGGCAGACGACTACCGCGGCTCGTACCAAATTGGGGAGTGGGGGCGGACGCCTATCCTGGAGACCGACTCCCAGAAGCGGCACTGGAGAGGAGAGAACCAGGACTTTGTTTACAGACCTGAGCTCCAGGCTGAGGGGGGGTGGGAGGGCGGGGGAGGAGGAGAGTCCTGTCCCGGGACCGGAGGCACATCTGGAGCCGCCTCGGACATCTGGCTGAGCTCGCGCACGGGCACCACAAGTCCCACCTTCTGGTGCTGAGGTGCCTCCATGACCACAGGATCCTTAGGCTCTCAGGGTCTGGTTCCAGAGGGGTGGCGGGAGGTGCCCGGAGTACTCCCACCCCACCCTTCCCACTTCCAAAATAACCAGTCTCGCGGGTAACTCGGCGCATCGTCCGCAGCCGAGCAGACAGATTTCGCAAGACTCGCGCGGCTGGGGTCAAACCCGGGTTGCGGGCCCGGCCTAGCTCCGCGTCGCAGGTAACCTTGAAGCGGTCGCTTGGCGTCACCGGCTCGCAAGGTCGGCTCTGCCAGCTGCGCAGCCCGAGGCTTCAGGCCCGGCCCGCGCCGACCTGACGCGCGGCGTAGACACCCGGCCCGGAGCGCCCAGCCCGCTCCCGGTCCAGTGCGGGCTCATCCCGGGAAGGGAAGCTCGGCGTGGCCCAGCTGGCTTGGCTCAGAGGGGCGGCCGCCCTGGCAGCGGCGTTTGCAAGGACTTCCAGAGCTCAGGCCCTATAACCACCTGTTGGAGCCTGACTGTGGCTACTGAGCTCACGGTGCACAGCCCGGGAGACCACCTCTCTCGCCCTCTGCTAGCGGGGTAGCTTGGCCCTTAACGCCAGCGCGGGGAGGAAGGGACAGCCTGTCTGTCTCTCCCAAGACACTGCGCTTTGACGCGGGCCCACTAAGCTCCAGGTCCCAAGGGAGGCTCCGCTCTGGGCCTGAAGCAAGGGGTCGAGCAGTTCCGGGCTGACCGCGACAAGTGGATGTCTTACAGAACAACCAGCACTGAGAGGGTACTTACTCTACGCCTCGTCCCATCCCTAGACGGGGACACCGGGGCCCAGGAAGAAAAGGGGACTTGCCGAAAGTCCCACTGCGCGGGAGGCAGCAGCGGATCCCACCTCGAGCCCCGGCGTAGCGCCCCCTGGCGGGCAGCGGGCTCCGCGAGGCGAGTGTGCCCTGACCCTCGGGGTGCAGGCTGAGGGTGACCTAGCGGCAGGCGCCTCTGTCCCGGACGTTCTTACACGGGACAGTTATAATACGTCAGGACTCATAGAGGCCAGGCCAGGCGCTGCCTCTCCCACCAACGTATTGGGGCAGTGGAGGGAGAAGGCCGGGACCACCGGGGACTCTCAGAAAGAGCCTGGAGTAACTGTAGGCCTGGGTCCCCATTTGCTGTGACCGGGGCGGCCTCTCCTCTTTGGGAGAGTTGAGCTGGACATGGATCTCCCGCTGTGAGTCTGTACTCTCCTCTGTTCGCGTGCAGCCCCTTCCTCCTCCCCACTCTGGAATGCTGGGTGCCTGGTGGGGGCGGGGGGAGAGTCCACACTTCGGGACGGGGTGGGGGGAAAAAAAGAGACAGTGACTGGAGTTTTCATCTCTCCCCCCATATCCAGCCTATATACTTCTCATTCTCAAGAGTGTGGTAAACTTTCATGGTCAGTAAGACAAAGGGTTTGGATGCAGGCTGGGTGGGAGGAGGGGGCTCAGTTACACGGAGAACCCCGCTGAGACCGCTAGCCTTGGACTCGGCACGTTTGTAGTGAGCGCCTCCGAGTTAGGCGCCTAGCGGGACACTGCGAAGGAGGAAAAAGACACGTAATTCAGGGTTTTCTCCCTGCTTTCTTCTGCGTTATGCCGCAAGGCTCCAGGAAACAGTGCGGTTTCAAATCTTGCGTGTGCTTGAGGCACACACTTAGACGCACACACTATACAGGTATTCGTAACAGTGTAAACTCAGGCAGAGGGGAACTTAAAGACCCCCAAGCTCCTGCGAGGCTTGAAAGACTTCAGGAGACGCACGGTCAAGTTCAGTCCCTTGTTTTATGAAGGGAAATTGAGCCTGGGGATGGTGGAGGGCTCGCCCAAGCTCACACAGCCAGATGAGAACGTCCCCTTCCTTCTCAAGCGCCCCCCTGTAAGGCGGGTGCCTTCTTTTTCCAACTCCCCAAGCCCTTTAGAAAGGAATCTCTTTGTCTTTGTTCCTCTCCAGGGGAGAGGGGCTGGGGCTGCTTTTGTCTCCGAGAGAATGCCAGGTGTTGGTAAATTTGGGAGAAGCTGGGAAGGGAGTTAATGAGGTGAGGACGAAGAGAAGGAAGACAAAAAAAAAAAAAAAAAAAAAAAAAGATGGGGAAGAAAAAGAAAAAAGCCCCGAGGAGCAGCCCTGAGACCTGCGGGCGGGGTAACAGTTGCTCCGCGGCGCTAGGTCGCCCCCTGGTGGCCAGAGGCGGCATCGCGCCGGCCCAGTGCGCTCTACTGGTTAGCGTTGGCCAGGCTGTCCCGCGTTGGCTTGGGCCTGGGCACCGCCTGGCACTCCAAAAGGGGGCCGCTAGACCGGAACTTGGAGACTCGGGAACCACTGTACAAAGACCTCTGCCATTTCATTTCTCATCCCCCCTTTCACTGATACCCACAGTAACCACCCCCCCCATTTCCTAGTCTTCTGACAATTCACGAGCTCACGGGACATCTGGGTAGACGTGGGAATAGCACACTGGGCACGGACCTGCGGCTGACTGGGTGAACAAGGCCGTTTCCACATCCCCGGGCCGCAGATTCCTCATCTGTGAGATGGGGGCAGTGAGGGCACCTGTCTCGCAGGGCTGCTGGGAGGACCAAATGCGATCATGTTAGGTGAACTTTATAAAGGCGAATTGTGTCTGAATCACCGTTGTGTCCCTAGTTTACAGGGGAGTAAACGCAGCGGGAAAGGAGAATTGCCAAGCCCCTACTAACTAGTAATTAATATTTGGAGATAACGCAGATCCTAGGCCTGGCAGATCTGCCCTCTTGCGCGCACTCGGCCTCCGCCGTGACTCCCTTCCTCCTCTCCTTTCGGTCCCTCCTGGTCAGTGTGCCCCGGGGCTCCCTCTGCCTCGGTGTCTTTCAGCCTCGGTCTCTGACCGGCTTCCTCCCTCTCGCCGTCTCTGGTCCGGTCGCCAGCTTCCCTGCCAGTCCGCAGCCCGGGTCCCAGCCCGGGAGCCGCGCTAGATGGACACACCCTCGGCCGCGCTCGGGCGACACCTAATTTGAGCCAGACGCCGGCCGCGTCCCGGGCTGTGCGGGGCGGGAGGCGACGCCCGCCGCGCGCTCGGCCTCCCGGGTCCGACCCCTCCTTTGTAATTTGAATAAAACGCCCCCCCCCCCCCCGCAGCCCCCGCCCTGCGCTCCGCCTTAACCCGCCGCCTCCGCTCTCCCCGACTGCAGGCGGCGTGCTCGCTGGAAGATCGGCGGTGGCGGTGCCCGCGGCGGGACTTCGGTGCAGCTCCTCGAGGGTGCGACCCCCGAGGGCGCGTGCCGCGCGACCATGAGGGCGCGGCCGCGAGTCTGCGAGGCGCTGCTCTTCGCCCTGGCGCTCCAGACCGGCGTGTGCTACGGCATCAAATGGCTGTAAGTAGGGACCCCGCGTCTATGCAGCCGGGCTCTGGGACCGGCGGCTGGGGGTGGCGGCTAACGTTCAGGGGCCCCCCCGGGGATCGGGTGAGCGTGCCCAAGACCCGGGAGCCGAAGTTGGTTTGGGGGCCGTGGGCAAGTCACTCTTCTTAAGCCTCCTTTTTCTACTCTGTAAAATATTGTCCTTACCTCCCGGAGGGTTGTGAGGCAGGAGCGAGACAGGGCGTGGAGAACGACAGAATTGCCTTGTCCTGTGCAGCTGAAGGTTGCGCAAGGCCTCCACAGGGGCAGATGGAAAAAGCGTGGTCAAGGGCCCCAGTCAAGAGGGTCTGTGGCCCGCACGGGGGGCCTGTTCAATCTCGTGTTTCCTTGTCAGTCTCCTGACCCTTGTTGAAGATTCTCAAACAGTACTGACCCCTCCACCTGGGTGACCTTGGGGGAAGTGTCACTCAACTTCTGGGAGCCTCAGTGTCCTCTGTCGAAGGAGGGGGAGAGCCTCTACCTCACTCAGATCAGATGAGAAGCGGCTCATGAAAGAACTTTGTAAACTGTCAGATGCTCTGCACATGTGAAGGGTATTCCTTTAGATAGAAATTATTAATGGCTGGGTGGGTGGGAGAGGGAGGCTCTCTTCCATCCAGTAGAAGGGAGTGCCTGCTCTGTGCAGGGCTGTGGGCGGTGCAGGGTGGGGGTGGGGGGGGCGTGGAGAGGAGTAAAACCCAGCCCCTTCCTGGAGGAGCTGCCCTCTGGGCTGGAAGAGATAAGCCCAGGCCGTAAATAACTCCAAGTGCCCTAGGAGTGACCAAGGTGGTGTTGTGGGGGCCCAGAGGAGGGGAGACCACCTGGTGGGGGGCACATACTTGGGACCCTGGGATGATTTTTCCGCAGTGGTGAGCCTGGGTCTGGCTTGAGGAGTTTCTGGGAGTTTGGTGGGTGAGGGCGGTGGGGAGGAGGGCACTTTGGGTGGAGGGACTCCCTGAGTGGTGCGGACATCCAGGACAGGACAGGTCTGGAGACGGGGGTGGGGAGCGAGCCATGCAGATAAGAGAGGCAGGGACAGATTATGGGGGCTGGGGAGGGGCTATGAGGAAGTTTTGTGGATTAGCTGCAAGACAGGGCGATAGTGGCTGGGCCGCCAGCAAACAGTCCTGAGGTCACTGGCGCTGCCCCCCCTGGGGCTGAGTTATCGATTAATTGGTGATCCAGGAAGGTAACCCCATCTTCTGGCATCTCTTGTTGGCAAGGAGAAGCGTAGGCTTAGCGGCTCTTCGCTGCTGCTTCTGATTAGTTGTGTGAGGCGTCAGCCACCTTCTGCCAGTACCTGGCACGGCGCCAGTTGGTGGGACCCTCTGAACAGAGAGTCCCAACCCTCCTCACCTGCCACACCATTTTACAGATAGGGCAGCTGAGGTCCGGGGCATGGAAGGATTTGCCAAAGAGCACTAGGAGCGGCAGAAGCCAAGAACCAGGCTTGCCTCTAGAGCGTAGCGGGGGACACGGCTGGCATTCCCGCGCCACAGCGGGAATGCTGAGGCCCTGACAATGTGTGACTTGCACAAGCCCCCACGCTGGCAGGTGGCCACGTGGGGCCTGGAACAGATGGCTGGCTAAGCCCAACATCCATGCTGTTCCCACTGCACAGCCCCGGCTGCCACGAAAATGGATACAACTGGGTGTCTGCCTTACAGGAGCTCCTAGCCTCTTGGGGGAAATGGACATGTACAAATACAAAGTGGACTTTGGGCTGTGTCCTGGGAAAGGGAGTGTGGGGGCCCAGGGGAGGAGCGGTTAGGCCCATCTAAGGAAGGTGGCTTTGGGCTGGGCTTCAAAGGATAGGTAGGATTTTGATGGCCAAGGACGGAGTGCAGAGCAAGCATCTAGGCAGGAGGAAAAAGCAGCGACAAAAGCAGAGAGGCAGGACGGTGCATGTGGGGAAACAGAGAAACCAAGAATTATTGGAGCCTGCTAGTAAATCCCGTCTCTGTTCCAGGAGCTTTAGTCACTTAATTTTGATAATACTCCCACGAAATAGGTGATATTCTTATCGCTACCATTTTACAAATGAGGAATCTAAGGTACAGAGAGGTTCAGTAACTGGCCCAAGATCACGCAGCTAGTTAATGGTGGCTGTGGGACCAGAACCCTGGGCAGATGAGCTCCATTCGGCCAAACCCCTTGTTAGTGGTTAAACTCTTGCTGGAGCTGAAGATATAGGGGGAGGCAGGAGTGGAGGTTAAGCTGTGTGTGTGTGTGTGTGTGTGTGTGTGTGTGTGTGGCCAAGCACTGTTCTAAGTGCTTTATGGATATTGTTCATTTGAAACAATGAACCATAGGACGTGGGTTCTGCTATCACCCCCATTACACAGAAAAAGAAATGGAGGCACGGGGTCTCTAACTCACAGGGTGTCACAGCAGCAGAGGCAGGATGTGGAGTGAGGCTGTCTGGCTCTGTGGCTTCTTGGTCTCAGGGAGCCCCAGGACAGTTGGGAATAGGGAAGTGTACTGTGGGGTGACTCACGCAGGAAACTCAGCTGTCCTGGGGTTGTCCCCAGGGGTCCTGCTACCCTGGGCTTTGGAAAGGGGACCGAAGATGAAAGGGGTCTCTGACCTAAGAACTGAAACCAGATGTGGCTCGGTGGCCCAGAATGTCCACCTGTTGGGGACCTGGGACTCAGCCTGAGCCTTGCCAGTTCGCTAGCCTCGAGCCACGCCTCAGGCATATCAATCACTTTGGCCTCTCTGAGTCTCCGTTTCCTCATCTCAAAAATGGGAATGAGAGGTGTCCTGGGATCTGGGAGGCCTGGGTTCTAGCTTGGCTCCGCCTGATTGGCTGTGGACATGTCTGGGCAAGCCCTGCCCGTCTCTGGGCCTCTGTGTCCCCACTTGCACAATGAGATGAGGATACGGGGGGCCCAGCAAGGGCCAGTGACTTATCCGAGGTTGGGTGCACCAACTGAGCTGGAGCTGAAACCCAGGTCTCTGCCCCCCCCCCCCAACCACTCCCAGGAGGACCCTCGACTCCCAGATGAGAGAGACCTCAGCCACTGCAGTGGCACCTTGGCACAGGCCTTGCTTGTGAACTCTGTTCCCTCCTGTCCTCTCTTCCACCCTCTCCCCCCATATCCTCATCCCCAGATATACCAAAATGTTTTCAATTAGGGGTCTGCTGCAGCGAGGCAAGCCGGAGGAGATGTCCAGACGGGCAACTCCCCCGCCTCCCACCATAATCCTTGATTACCTCCCCGAGGGGGACTTAGTTAGAAACGGTCATTACCACTAATTACCAGATGACCGCATTGCCCTCCTCAGGAGTGGAATCCGCTGCCTCCTGCCTCCTGGTCTCCCGGCCTGCACGCTGCGGCTGGCCGCTCTGTGCACATCACTCTCTCCAGCCGCCCCTGGCCCACCAAGGATCTGCAGACCTCTTCCTATCTGTCCTCTGCCCTCCTTGGCAGTCTGGGCCTCATCTGGGAGCGTCCTCACTGGGCTGTCCCTTGTAGTACCTCCCCTCTCACCGCCGGCTGGGGAGGCGGAGGCTTATTGACTCCAGAACTGGACAGACTGACACCCTGAGTGGCCCAGGTCCTCGGGCAGCAGGGGCACAGAACTCCCCTCCCTCAGCCACAGCATAGGGTTGCATAGGGAGCCAGAGCTGAGCTCCCCAGGGAAAGGCTGGGCCTACATTGTCCACTTCTTGGCTGGAGCAGGAACCCAGGGAAAAGACCCAGAATGCAGCCACACTGCTTGAGTGCCCACTGCATACCTCGTACCGTGCGGGGCATTTTCTTGCATACATCATATAATCCTTCCTGTTGTGAAACCGCAGACTGGCTCAGAGGGGAAGGAAGAAATCTGGGCAAGGATGACGGGCAGAGTGGGCTCAGGACAGGCTGAGTGTTGACAACCCCCAGCCCGGCAGAGAGGGGACCCGGGAAGGAGAGGCCAGGTCTGCGGGAAGATGGTGTCGGGAGGAGACCGAGCATCCGGGTACCAGAGCTGTCCCTGTGTCCTCCTCTGTACAAAGTGTGTGTGGGGGGGGGTGTAATCTCCCAGGCTGCCCCCTCGGGGTGCTGTGAGAAGTGGGTGGGGCGAGAGATTCTGCCGAGTGGGGAGTGCTGTGCCTACATGGGGTAGTGTGTGCATGGTGTTTGCTAAGCACAGGTGGAGGGGCTGGACCGACCAAGAAACAGGCTGTGTGGATGACGTCTGCCTCTGTGTGGCCACACCTCACCCAGTATGGGCTATAAGGATTCTGCCCGGAGGTTCCCTGAGGTGACCTGGCATAGACAGGCCTCAGTGGCTCAGAGGGCCAGGGAGGACCAGATGGCTCGCTTTAGCTCAAGCAAACAGGCCTAAGATCTGCACCCAGACACGCCAGACATTTCCCTGCTCACAGTTGGGAGGACGGGGACGGACCAGGGGTAACAGTGAGGCAAGACTGCCTGAGATACCCACAATCGATCTCAGGGCTGGCTTGTGCCACCCGGACTGCAGACATCACATCAGGGCATGCCCACTTGTCCTGGGTCGGCTTCCCAGGCCTCTGGGAAGACTTCTGTACTTTGGAGTTGTAGGAGGGGTGGGACATGGCGAAGTGAGAGGCAGGGGGGAACAGACTAACTTATTAGGACTTAATGTAGCACCTATTTTCTCTCTTGGGCCCTCCAAGACCTCTAGGAGTTCCCATTTTGTAGGTGATGCTCAGAGAGGTACAGCAATTTGCCCGAGATTATACAGCAGATAGAGGGCAGTGCTGGAGCTAGAACCCCTCTGACCCCCTTTGGTCCAAGATTCACCTGGCAATAAGCAGAGGCCATCCCGCTTATGGATGTTCAAGATGTTTTACATATGTTATGATACGGAAGTCTTGCCATCACTTTTTAACGTAGAAATTGTCATTTTGGGGGCTCAGTGGGTTAGGCAACCGACTCTTGATTTTGGCTCAGGCCATGATCTCACAATTTGTGAGATTGAGCCCTGCCTTGAGCTCTGCACTGACAACACGGAGCCTGCTCGGGATTCTCTCTCCCTTTCTCTCTGCCCCTCCCCTGCTGGCTCACTCCCTCTTTCTCTCTCTCTCTCTCTCTCTCTCTCAAAATAAATTAACATTTTTTTAAAAAAAATTATCATTTTCTTATAATGGGGTTCTGGATCTCGGCCTCACCAGGTCTCAGCCCTGACCCTGGGTGAAGACCGTGGGGCTCGCAGCAAGCAGGGCCCACAGCACTGTGGCTGCAGATTGGCCCATCCTTGTCCCCGGCTCCTCCAGGGTCTCTGCTGGGTTGCTGAGGGCCAGCTGGCTCTGGGGCAGGGGATAAGTCTATGCAGAACCCTTTAAGGCTGTTGGGGTCCCTCTACCCTGCGCTCAGAGGAGGTGCTGCCTGATGCAGCCTGCTCCTCGGAGAAGGCCTGGCACAAATGTGGATCCAGGACCCTGGTCCTAGAGCCTTGCAGTCCCAGTGCCTAGAACCAGGATCTGGGAAGCTCTTCAGTCCTATAATATCACCAGGTTCAAAGGGACCCCCAGGCCAGCATTTCCCAAAGCATGGATGAGGTCAGTGCCTCTCAAACAAAGGGCTTTGTGCTCAGCAAGGACTCCAGAGTTAAACAAAACCAAGCCTGTTGTGTTGCTTGGGACTTCTCAAGGCCTTTAAAATGCAAATGTGCGTTAATTACTCTCCAAAGGGAAATATAGTAGATCATGTTCCCCAAATGTGTTTCACCATGGATCCCTTCTTTCAGTGTCTCACTGGAACACGTTCTGGGAAATACACTTTATAGGTACGGACACTGAAGCCCAGAAAAGGGACAGTGATTTATCGAAGGGCACACAGCAAGTGAATGACTTAGTCCCATTTATTGCAAAACTGAGTGGCTGTTTTATCCTTTAATAAATCCCAAGCATGTGTGTGGAATTTTACAGCCTAATAAGTAGTTTAATAATTAAATGAAGCAATGTATGGTAAGCTCCTAACTCATATGTGCATCTAGTAAGTGCTCAATTAATAGTGTGTATTATAATGATAGTGATTGTAATAATCTAGCATTTAGCACAGTGTCTGGCCCGTTTGGTGTTCAGGGTCGAATGAATGTTAAATAAAGAGTAATAATTCACAGCCGTGTGAGAGCTAAATAAAGCCGTGGGTGTGCACACTTTGTGGGCTGTGAAACTGTTTATTGTTAATATAATTACAGTAAAGTGTAGGTAGGATGGAGGTCATGATCCTGCATTATGAATGAGGCCCTGGCCCCGAGAGGGACAGCGATGTGCCCAAGGTCACAGGGAACGGAAGGGGGAGCCATTGCTCTGCTGGGGCCAGGTCTTTGCCTCTTAGTTTCCAAACTCCTTCCAGCAAAGGCCCCTGAACCCATTCATTGCGCAAGGGCTGGGAGCAGTAGGGCAGGTGTAGGCAACGTGGCCCCTCACGCTCTGTCTTTCCTTCTCTTGGTTGTTGCCCTTCGGTGGTGTGCAGGGCGCTGTCCAAGACCCCGGCGGCCCTCGCGCTGAACCAGACGCAGCACTGCAAGCAGCTGGAGGGGTTGGTATCTGCGCAGGTGCAGCTGTGCCGCAGTAACCTGGAGCTCATGCACACCATCGTGCACGCCGCCCGCGAGGTCATGAAGGCCTGCCGCAGGGCCTTCGCGGACATGCGCTGGAACTGCTCCTCCATCGAGCTTGCCCCCAACTACCTGCTTGACCTGGAGAGAGGTAGGGGGCCGGCGGGGGCTGCTAGGGCCCACGGGATGCGTGCAGGTGGGGAAGGATGAATTCAGGCATCAATATATGTGTGTTTGGATAGGTGGGTGAATTCACGGACGGATGGGTGGATGTTGATGGCTGTGTGATGGGTGGATGAGTGAAGAGGTGGGTGATGGATGGATGCACAGAAGAAAACAGACGTGGATGGGCGGGTGGATGAATTAATCATAGATACCGGTATCCAGGCATGAACTGATGAATGAATAAACATATAGTGAGCGAATATACGAGTTGCAGGGGAGCCTGAAATGGTGGCACAAATGCCTGTGTAACTAATGCATAAAGGGAAGGATGAGCGAGGCCGAGGAGGCTCTTGGGAGGGGCGTATGTGACACGTCAGGAAAGCCACCACCGGGCAGACAGGTGTGCCACAAGGTAATTCTAGACCGAGGTAATTCTAGACTGAGGATGCTGTGAGATGCACAGAGTGATATAGTAACCCCACTTTCTGGAGCAGTTGGCTTGCGGGGTGGACTTGGGGGTCCTATGTACAGTCAAGGGCCTTTTGATGGCCAAAAGTGCCCCAGTGGATCTAATCTCTCCTCCCGCGTGGCAACAGCTGAGGATTGTATAGCACTTGACAAAGCTTCCTTCCTTCCCGAATTATGGGAACTCTAGAGCGATCCTGTGAGGGAGGTATTATCATTTCCATTCTACAGTTAAGGAAACTGAGGCTTGAGATGGGGAGGTGACTTGCGTGGACCTGAAGCTGGGACCCCCTACAGCAGAGTCACATTGGGCTCCGTATTAGTTTTCCCAGGATGCTGTGACAAGGTCCCACAAACGGGGCTTCAGACAACGAAACTGTATTGTCCCAGAGTTCTGGAGGCTGGAAGCCTGAAACCAAGATACCAGCAGGGCTGTGCTCCCTCTGACAGCCCCGGAGAGGATTCTTTCTTGCCTCTTCTTAGCTTTCGGTGACTGTCCCCAGCCTCAGTGTTCCTTGGCCTGGAGATACATCACTTTAATCCCTGCCTCTGTGTCTCTGTATCCAGAACTCCCCCCTTCCTATAAGCACGCCAGTCATTGGATTAGGGCCCACCCAGACCCAGTATGACCTCATCTGAGTTCCATTACACCTGCAAAGGCCGTGTTTCTAAATCAGGTCATGTTCACAGGTACCAGGGGCCAGGACTTGACTATATCTTTTAGGGGGACACATTTCAACCTACAGCAGGCTCTTTGCACACTTGTCTGCCCCTCGAGTTGTGAGTTCTTTGAGGAGTAGCCCCTAACACTGAGTGCAGAGATGTAGGGGGAGATCCGGAATGGTGAGTGTGTGGGAGCAAGGGTGCCTGTGGGTATGTGGGCTTTGCCGGCCTCTGGGAATGAGGGTGAGTTTGTGGAGTGCACAAATCAGCTGGTGTATGTGTGGGAGAATGGACTGGCGATAGATTAATGTCCCTGGTGCTGTCCTCCATCTGGTGGCAGCCTCTGTGCCCGGCTGGCCCCACAGAGGCAGGCAGGGGCCCAGGAGGAGGCCCTCAGGCCTGGGTGGGGTCCTGTGCCCTGTCCCCCGGCACCCCCCCCCCCCCCCGCCCCGAGCTGACCCAGCACATCCCCACAGGGACCCGGGAGTCAGCCTTCGTGTATGCGCTGTCGGCGGCCGCCATCAGCCACGCCATCGCCCGGGCCTGCACCTCCGGCGACCTGCCCGGCTGCTCCTGCGGCCCTGTCCCAGGTGAGCCACCCGGGCCCGGGAACCGCTGGGGAGGATGTGCGGACAACCTCAGCTACGGGCTCCTCATGGGGGCCAAGTTTTCCGATGCTCCTATGAAGGTGAAAAAAACAGGATCCCAAGCCAATAAACTGATGCGTCTACACAACAGTGAAGTGGGGAGACAGGTAACCACCCACCCCACCCACCCCAGATGGTTGTGCCTATGCCAGGTGGCCAGGAAAGGGCCACCCAGTGTGCCCTGATGGGGGGGGGGGGATGGGCCCGATCCACCCACGTTGAGTGCTCCCGGCCTCCCCCGGCTCTCTCTCCCCTCTCTAGCCGCTTGGGGCTTGCCTGGCTCCTCCTCCTCTAGGGGGTCCACCGGGGTTTGAGTTGAGAATATTAGTGGAGCAGAAGGGACACTGAACTAGGAGTCAGGAGCTCTGAGTTCCCATCTTGGCTCTGGCACTAGACTAGCTGTGTGACGTTGGGCAAGTCACTTCCTCTCCGGGCTCAGTTGTTTCTTTTTTTTTTCTTTTTAATTTTTTTTTCAACGTTTTTTAATTTATTTTTGGGACAGAGAGAGACAGAGCATGAATGGGGGAGGGGCAGAGAGAGAGGGAGACACAGAATCGGAAACAGGCTCCAGGCTCTGAGCCATCAGCCCAGAGCCTGATGTGGGGCTCGAACTCACGGACCGCGAGATCGTGACCTGGCTGAAGTCGGACGCTTAACCGACTGCGCCACCCAGGCGCCCCCGGGCTCAGTTGTTTCTGTCTATAAAATGGGCTGGGTCGGTGCTCTTCAGTCCCCATCAGCTGTGTTCCTCAGGCTCCTCCTGTGGGGTCCTGAGCCGAGGCTGGGTATGGGAGGAGGCATGGGGAGGGCCATGGGGCAAGAACCTTAGCCTAAGGGGTAGTCTCCTTGGCTCTAACAGGGACTCCCGCCCAGGTCCAAAACTCAGTTTCCCCTCAACGTTTGTTACGATCAGTGTTTCATTAATCCCTCACCTCATTCCACAGAAGGTTGGGGTGAATGCGTAAGTGAATGAATGGACCTTTTTATTTTTTGAAAATGAAAAAAACATCTTTATACTAACCTGAGTGCCAGGCACTGAGGTGGTGCTTGGGGCGTTTTCTCTCCCGTAGTCTCCCCTGTGGGGAGGTGCGGCTACCCCCTTACACACGGGGAGCTGGGTGCCTGAAGGGTGGAGAGTCGGGTGCAGATGGCATCTCATGGCCTCCTCCCTGCAGCCCCATCAGGCCCATTGCACAGAGGCAGCCAGTGAGGCAGAGAGAGCTTAGGTGGCTTGGCTAAGGACACAGGTGCGATGGAGCCCAGGTCTGTGGACTCCAAGTCCAGAGGTTTCCACGTTCTCACCTTCCTCTCTCATTGGTCTCCCTTATAGAAGGATTCTGGGATGTCCAGGCCATGTTTGGACAGTTCGGGAAACTGAGGCCAAGAGACACTATGGGTCCATAGCAGAGCCTGGCCAGGGACCCAGGGCTCCTGTCTCCCAACCCTGCGGGCCTGCCCCCATCCTTGGGAACTCAGCCTCAGTCCTACTCCCTGCCTGGCCTGAGCTTCGTGTATCCAGGAGCACAGCCATCTGCTCCCCCGGTGCAGTCAGGACAGGATACTCAGCTGCCGGGGCACATCAGGCCTGTCCCTGGGGCCCTGTTGCCAAGGAGCTGGTTTCCCTGGGACCATCTGCAAAAGGACCCAGTCCCCTCTCCCGGCCACAGGGCTTGGGTGTCTGGCACACAGCGGGCACCAGGAAACTCTGGGCCCCTTCCCACCCATCAAAGCTGAGGCACTAAACATACCTTACCTCTCCTTTATGACTCAAAAGCACCTCGATGCCCTTGGGAGGTTGAGCATGCCCTGCATTTGGGTTCATCTCATTCCTGTGCTCTTCACAGGCTTTGCTGGGCCAAGTCCAGATTTTAGACCCAGTGGACTCCCTCATTCTTCACTACCTGGCACTGATGAAGGAGATGGAGCCCTGGGACCTTGACCAGCTCCCACACTAACTCACTGAATGATTTGGGGCAAGTCTCTGCCGGCTCTGTGCCTCAGTTTCCCCATCATTTGAAGGCAGGGGTAGGCCCAGGGGACCCATAAGCCTTGCAGCTCTGCATAGGGCAGGCAGGAGGGCAGGCCCGGGCACAGGGATCCAAGTCCTGTGTGCAAAGGAGCAGGGAATAGAACGCAAAACTGACTGCCTGCAGAAGACATCTATCTAACCCATGCCCCTCAGGTACACATGAGGAAGCTGATGGGACAAGAGGATGATGGGACAGAGTCACTTCTGAAACCAGGGCTAGAGTTCCCTGAGCCCCAGAGCCCAGACCTCCCCCCTCCACCACAGGCATTAGACTGATTTTTCAAACCAGTGTTGATTTGACTTTTGTTAGTTCACAAAACCCTTTCATATGCGTCCTCTCTTTGCATCCTTGCAACCTCCCTGGAAGGTAGCGATTATGCTACATATAAGATGAGGGGAAAGGCCAGCCAGGCCAGGGAATGCGCCTCCCCACCCCATGCACTTACTTCCTGCCTCTTCTTACTGTCCCCCTCCCTTCCTTCCCTTGCCCTTCCTTCCATCTCTTTTCTCCCTTTTTTGCCCCAGCAAGCATTTAGGGAATCCCAGTTTTGTGCAAGAGAAAAGCATGGAGCAATTAACAGGCATGGCTTTTGCAACTGCCCTCAGACCTGAGTTCAAATCCCAGCTCTCAGATTTTCTAGCTGTGCAACGTTGAGCTTGGGGCTTGGCCGCTCTGAGCCTTTGTTTCCTCTGCTTAAAGTGGGGAAAATAATAATACCTCCTGTGAAGGACTGTTGTGGTGATTAAGCCATGTTATATGTTAGAGCTCTTGGCATCTGCTCTCCCTGCAGATGCCACTCCCTTCCTGTCCCTCCCCGCTGCCCCCCACGTTGGAGGAGGAGCTGAGAATCGAGGACATCTCCCAGCTTTAGAGCCAAAAGCTCCCTCACTTGAGGCCTAGAGCAGACAATGACTCCCTGAGAGCACCCAGCATGCGGAGGGGTGGGGGCAGGGTCCCCGGACAGGCCAGGCAGCGGGCTCTGGCCGCCCAGCCCGACGCCCTCCCCTGTCTGCAGGCTCTGCGTGCCTCTCTGGAAATGAAGTGTAAGTGCCACGGGGTATCTGGCTCCTGCTCCATCCGCACCTGCTGGAAGGGGCTGCAGGAGCTTCGGGATGTGGCCTCTGACCTCAAGACCCGCTACCTGTCGGCCACCAAGGTGGTGCACCGACCCATGGGCACCCGCAAGCACCTGGTGCCCAAGGACCTGGATATCAGGCCTGTGAAGGACTCGGAGCTTGTCTATCTGCAGAGCTCGCCCGACTTCTGCATGAAGAACGAGAAGGTGGGCTCCCATGGGACGCAAGACAGGTAAGGGCCTGCTGTCACCCTGGCAGGAAAGGGTCAGCTAGGCTGCACATGCCCCACCCCAAGGCACACAGTCTGGGCTAAGCTGGCATTTGGGGGAGTGGAGTCCCTGCCCAGCTGAGGGAGGTGGCCCCAGGAATGCTGAGCAGGGGTGCCGGGGTCCAAGGGGCCCGCAGCAGAGCTCCTGGGAGTGGCTATTGTGTACCTTGCCCGGGCAGGGGCCCCTGGGGAGTGGAGGCTGGGGGGAGCTTCCTCCTTCCGCCTGGTGGGGGAGATGGGGAGAGACGATGACCTGACCGCACTGGGAGGCTGGCCGAGAAAGAAGCTGTCCCACGTAAGACAGGTCCTCAGCGTTTGTCAACTGAATAAATGAAGGGTAAATGTCATGTAACCTGGTCATTGGACAAATAAGGAACTGAGGCACAAGGGGGCAGCAGCCAGCCCACAGCCACACAGGCAGTCTGCACAGAGCGGGGACAGGGCCGGGGCAACTGCTTTTCAGAAGGGCAGCAGGAGCG
Organism: Prionailurus bengalensis; assembly: GCF_016509475.1. Lineage (NCBI taxonomy): Eukaryota > Metazoa > Chordata > Mammalia > Carnivora > Felidae > Prionailurus > Prionailurus bengalensis. The sequence goes on from NC_057346.1 coordinate 56,136,974, forward strand.
CAAAGCGTGCCTGCATTCTGTGGAGACAATGCTCCCGCGTTCCCCTGCCATGCACGCACCCACCTCTCAGGCCCCAGCTCTCCCCCCCGCCCCCCCGACCCCCAGTTTAACAGCTGGAGCTGGGGTCCCTACATCTGGTCCCATCACTGCTGCTGAAGCCAGCTTAGGACAGGAGAAAGAAAGGGGCCCAGGGGTGATTGCAGACCTACTGTGTGCCAGGCGGGGCTGCTGAGGATTCAGGGCAGCAGCATTTCCCAGAGACCTTCTGGGGGAAGTTAGTCCTGAAACGGTGTAATAGAAACAGTTCTGCAATCAAATATGATTGGGAAATTCTCTTTGGCGACTTGCAAGGCACGAGAACATTTTAAAGGCTCGGAGGAATCCCACAGTAAAGAATCTGCCTAAGCCAACGTTTCCCAGAGGTGTTTGCTGTGGAACTTTTTTATTAAGGAGCCCCTAATAGCATTCCACAAAACTAGTGTTCTGAGGGGTTAAAAGAATATTGAACCAGAGTGAGGGTGTCTGAGAACGTGTCTGGCACATAGTTGGTGCCCGGCCAGCATCTGCTTCCTCCGCAGCCCACGTTCCTGTCTCCAGGAGAGGGGGGCTGGTTTGGGGGGCTCCATCGTCACAGGCTAGGGCAGCAGGCTCTGTGAGGAGGCCTCGGCTTCCATCTGGAGGCCAGATTGAGGGGGTCGGGTGGAGTGAAGATGGAACCGGGTCAGGCCAGGGAGACAGGAAGGAGCGAGAGTCTGGTCTGAGGCAGCCGGGGTGGGTGGGGTGAGGATGGGGTTGGGGGGCGGGGGTGGGATGGGGCAAAGGATTCTAGAGCCCAGAGAGGCTGGGGAAGGGCCAGAGCAAATAGAGGGTCTCCTTGGATCTGTGTGTGTGTGTGTGTGTGTGTGTGTGTGTAGGACAGTTCCCACCCAGTTGCCGCGGCTTCCTACCTGCAGGACCTTGAGCAGATCTCTTCACTTATCTGAGGCTCAGTCTCATCCTCTGTACAATGCACAGGGTTCCACAGCCCTCAGAGGGTGGCCGACAATCTCCTGTCACACTTACTGAGCAGCTCCTCCTCTGCTAGACAGCGTCAGTCCCATGGGAAGGGCTCACTAATGGCGATCTCCCATCCCCACCCCCCAGGCTGTCAGGGCTCCGCTTTCCCAGGGCCCCCACTCTGCCCCTCGGGCTTGCCCTACAGCGACTGATGAGGAGGCCCCATCCCGCAGCACCAGCTGCCTCCCTGGCTTTCTCAGAATGCCTCCCCGCGCTTGCCACCAGGCTTCCTGCCACTCTCAGCTTTCCGCCGTTCCTCTGGGGATGGGCTGTTGTGGACATCTGTATCAGTCAGCTTTTTCTGCAGTAACAAACAGCTCCGATATCTCAGTAGCTTACAACCACAGACGCTTTTCCCATCTATTTATTACATGAGGCTCTGGCAGGCACACAGAAGGGTGAGAGACAAGTGGTCAGATTGTAACAGAGAAAAGCCCAAGGGTGAGAGAAGTCCAGAGGTGCCCTGACCCAGCCTGGACATCAAGGAAGGCTTCCTGGAGGAGGGGGAACGTGAGTTTTACTAGGTTAGGGGATTCAGGAGTGCAAGGGGTGGAGGTAAATGAGCTTTGTTACTGTAAAAAGAGGTGCATGGGTGGCACCTCTCTAGAGGCTGGTCCCTCTAGCTGGGACAATGCTCTGCAGCCCTCCTCAAGGCCAGCTTGATGAACTGAGACCTCATTGGCAGTCAGTATTCCAAACCCTGGCCCTCTTGTCATGTCTTTGCCAGCAGCGCCTGCACTAATAAAACCTGCCCTGGGTCCCTGGATCTTTCTCTAAGCCCCACTCACCCCCACCCCCTCTCTCAGACATCACTGCCTACCTCAACTGATTCTAGGGTTAGAGGCCAGGTTTCAAACATTGCATGTCAGGGATCTGAAGTAAAAATGAAACTCTTCCTTCTTCCTACTACCCTTTGTCCAGAGGCCTCCAGGATAAGGCTGAGGGCCATTAATGGTGTTGATAACTAAACAAAGTCACCTTTGTTAAGTGGCTTGCCCTAAGTCGCCCAGCCAGTGAGTGGCAGAGATGGGGTTTGAACCGTGGTCTGTCTGGCTCTGGGGCATTGTGTTCTTCCTGCTGTTTCTTCCTTCCCGGAACTGCTTGTAGCCCCCATATGCGGGTCACTGTCACTTCCTGCCTCTCCCTTCAGGCGCTCCCTCCTTCCCACCTCATGGCCCCTTCCCAGCACAGGTCTTGGCCTCTCTTTCTCAGCTGCTGCCTAGCCTCCTCCCCGGCCTCCCTACCTCCAGCCCTACCCCTTCCATCTGTTCTCACGTCTTAGGTTAGATCAGGTCCTTCGCCTTTGCCCAGGCTGTTTGTTTTCTTTGCCCCCAACTCCCTTTCCCTCCTCCCCATCTTAGATTTCTGCTGGTCTTCTGTGAAACGGCCTAGATGACCCCTCCTCCTCCAGGAAGCCTTCCCAAACTCTTACAGACCCCATGCTCACACTGTGTGACTCTGGGCACGCTCCCTCTCCATTCCATGGCTCAGTTTCCCCATCAGAAAATAAGAGGGTTGAATTTGGTCAGCTCTAGAACTTGCCCATGCCGGACATTCTAGGATTCCCGGGTCCGCATGGCTGTGGGGACCCAGCTGCGTGCCCTGTGTGCCCCCCATCCCTGCTAGCCTGAGCCCACCTAAAGGATCTGCCAAACTGCCGTTGGATATTGGGGTCCCATGGGGCCTTCACTGCCTTCTCCCACAGGAATGGGATTCAGAAAGAAATGCAGCCCCTGGAATCCTATGGATTCTCTGCCCCTAGGGTAGGCGGAGCATGTGAGAGATTTGGTTTCAGGACCCCACAGATTCCTGTGAGAACTTGAACGGGCTCTGCTCTTTGCTAAGCCCATTACCATCTGTAAAATGGGTATAATAATTCCACTGACCAGGGACCCCGCACGCCTCCTAGAAGATAAAATACGGTGGCGGGGCGGGGGTGGGGGGGGGTTGCTGACTGGCACGCAGGGCCACTGGTTGACAGACCCTGTCTCTAGGTGAACAGTGTGCCACATACTCACTTTGCCTCGCATCCAGTGCCATTTAATCTTTTCCAGAACTTACTTTGGGATTCTAAATGTAAAAACGTTCTTGACATTTGGGACAATATAATTAAAGATCAAATATGAAGACAGGATTATCAGAGCGGTTTGAGGCTCCTTCAAGTATTTAGAAGAAATAGAAAAAAAAAAAAGACACCCCTAAGAAAACAAACACGCCCATCATTTCTCGTCTTGATAAATGCCTACTAGAAATACAAGGAGAAGCGAGAAGTACTCTTAGGGAAGGGGATTACCTAAAATTCCCCAAAGATCAAGACACCTTCCAAGAGGGACGCAGCCGCGGGGTAGGGGGAGCCTGCGGGTGCCCGGCTGGGAGCATGCGCTCACCCGCTGTCCCTTTCCTCCCCACCGCAGGCAGTGCAACAAGACGTCCCACGGCAGTGACAGCTGTGACCTCATGTGCTGCGGACGCGGCTACAACCCCTACACGGACCGCGTGGTCGAGCGGTGCCACTGCAAATACCATTGGTGCTGCTACGTCACCTGCCGTAGGTGTGAGCGCACAGTGGAGCGCTATGTCTGCAAGTGAGGCCCTGCCCACCCCGTGGGGACTTGTGGAGGCCCAGCCAGGGGCCCGGAGACACCCCGTGGAGTTTTTCTTGGGAATTCCAGATGCCAGGCATGGGAGGCGGCTTGTGCTTTGCCTCCCCTTGGAAACCGCCAGAAACAGAAGGCCCGGCCGCTCTGGAAGGAGGGCCAGGACATCAAAGGAAACCGACAAGATTAAAAATAACCTGGCAGCCAGAGCCTGGGAGTGCCCACTTGCTGCCTTCCAGACTCGTCTAAGAAGCCAGGGGTATGAGTTGGGCAGGACTGGCATGGACTTGACCTTTCGCAGCCGGAGACACCAGCCTCCCGGGAAGGGAGGTCTGCCTGCCCTCCTCAGAATGTCTGCAGGCCCAGCCCTTGCAACGACCCCCGGCCCACCCCAGGGTCTGAGCCTGCTGGGCATACCACATGGAACCACTAGCTTGGGTTGTAAATGTTTTTTGTTTTGTTTTGTTTTGTTTTGTTTTCTTCCTCTGGGATGTGGGAGCTACAGAAATATTTATAAAACATAGCTTTTTCTTTGGGGTGGCTCGCCTCAATTCCTCTTTATATATTTTATATATATATATATATAAATAAATATATATAATGATCTATATTTTAAATAAGCTTTTTAAACAGCTATATGGAATAAATGGTGAGCGAACCCCAGCCTGCCCCTGCGGTTTGTAACCTCCACAAGGGAACTCAGAAGGTCCTGGGGCTGGCGGGGTGAACTCTCGGATTTCCAGGCAAGGCGGCTTCCCGATTGATGTCCTGAGTCCCCGGCTCTGGCCCCGATCGCCCCGTAAGATCTCTTGGTCAAGGGCGAGGACAGACGTCTTGAAACATAAACCCAGCTGGCAGATTCTTTGTTCCTCTGGGACACACATGCAGGCGCGCATAGCCTGGCTGTGTCGTCAGACCTGCTAAGCTCGCTTCAAGAGAAAACCTACCCCCCCCCCCCCCGGGGAGCTGGGGACGCAGACCTCAGGGAGGTGGTGACAGACCCAGGCCCTGGTGGGTGTTCTGTGTGACTGCGGGGGAGGCTTTTCCCCTCCCTGGGCCTCGGTTTCCCCATTTGTAAACCGGGAGTGGTGGACCATAAGGTTGGTGGTTGGGAAAGTACGCCCCCCGGCCCCTCCCCACTCTCCAGCCTCCGCCTGGGCCAGGCTGGCTGCAGTGGATATGGTGAGAAGCAGCTGGATTCCTGTTCTGTGTCAAAGATGGAGCCATCGGGATTTTTTTCTCTCTGTGGCTGTGCGGTGTGGGACCAGGAGGATCGAGAAGGATTCGAGCCTTTGGCCGGGGTACCTGGAAGCCCTGAGATGGGATGAAGAGAGAGGGCTGGGGCTCAGACTGGGCCACGGGGAGACTGTGAGGTCCATTCGGTCCCAGGTAGAACCCGTGGGGAGAGGCAGCATCACTAAGGGGTACGATAAAAAAGCAAAGCGGGCCAAGACCTGGGCCTGGGCACCTCTGCTTTGGAGGTCAGGGAGAGGAAGGGGGGAAGAGGCAAAGGGGCTGGGGAGTAGCAGCCAGGGAGATGGGGGGGGGGGTGGTTTTTAGTGTGGTCAGCTCTGCCCCCTCTGAGCTTCGGCTTCCTTTCCTGGCACGTGGGTGGTGCTGGTGAGCAAGTGGAGGCTATCCTTGGTGCCTGGCCCCCAGAAGGCCCCCCACACAGAAGCAATTAGTAATCACATGTGCTCTGGCCCTGGGGTAACCACTCAAGTCCAAAGATGGAAGAGAATGTTATAACCTGAACTTCTGGGTATGTGAGAGGAGGCATGAATGCCAGGAAGGAAGGCTCTCCGATACCCACAGCTAGCTAAGGCCCTATTTGGAGGGGCTGGGGCACAGCAGGTCTTGGGAACCCCAGAAGGATTTGGGGAAGCGAAGCAGGGGTGGGGGTGGGATGCCATGCCAGAGGCTGGACCGATCACGGGGTGGGGAAAAGAGACGGCTGTGTGGCTACCCTCCAAGTCCCCGCCTGCGATCTTGTGGCGGGGCGGCCAGAGTCACAGATTCACGGTCTGGAAGGAACCTCAAGATACTGGTCTCTCACTCTGTTTCACAGACGAGGAAATTCTGAGATGGGAAGGGCCTTTCCTGTGGTCACAGAGCTGATAAGGCTGGTGGTAGAGTTGCAGGGCATCCTGGGGGGCGAGGCTCTTGCTCACATCTCTGCAGAAAACAGCTTCTATCGAATGTGCCCCTGGAGTGTGCTCTCTTCCAGGCCCAGGGCTGCCCCTGCTCCGCAGCCTTCATTGGCTCCTCCTTATGGCCCCGGAAAACCGTCCCCAGTTCCCGGGCCTGGCATACAAGGCCCCTCCCCCAGGTCACAGGTCATGCTCCCAGCCACCTTTCCTGCGACTGCCCAGGCATCCCCTGTGCAGCCACAAGCAGACCACTCATCCATGCACAGATGCAGAAATCTGACTGCTGGGCCTGCGTCTGGGTATCTGCTGTTCTTTACAGGCCTGGAATGTAACTTTCCCTGTTGGAATCCTGCTCAGCTGTCCTGGCCATCTCCACCAAGCCATCCATAGTGCCCTGGGTGGAAGCGATCTCTCCCTCCTCAGGCTCCCTGCAACCCTCTGAACCTTTGAAGCAGCCATCACGCTCATGCTCACTGTGCCCAGCCACTGGCCAATCTTCCTCCAGGGCCCAGCTGACTGGTCCTCTCCTCCAGGAAGCCTTCCTTCCCTGACCACCCTCTGCCTGGGGCTCCTCCGGGTTCCCACGGCCATCGTGCTCCTCTGCAACATTGCATTGAGCCGAGTTGTTGTACAGGTCTGCGTGGTGTCTGTGCCTGCCTCCCCCACCCATCTGGGGCCTCCTCATGACCTGGGACCAGCTCAGTGCACCTGTGAGGCCCTGGAATCTGGGGGTGGCACACCTGGGGCTGAGTTTATGCCTCAGAAATGTTGGATTTGGGGGTGTTCTTTGGACCTTAACCAGGACAAGCGAATGAAGAAACCAGACCAAGGACCCAGAGTGGGTCTCAGAAAGGGTGATCATAATAACCTAAATGCTACTGCTTACTGTGCTCTTACTGTGTGCTATTCCAAGCACACTGTCCCAAGTCATGTTCACGGCAAGCCCCAGACGGGCATGGTCGTCTCCATCTGGCAGGCAAGGAAGCTGAAGCTCTGAAAGGGAGGCAGCTTGCCCCAGATCTCCTCCTAAGTCCACGGCGACGTGGGGCTGCAGGCTCAGATGTGTCTGACCCTAGACCCTGGCCCCTTCTCACGAGTCCTCACTCTAGCCAGACACAGCAGAGAAGGCAGAAAACTATTCCCAGCTCAGGACAGGAGACGCAGCTGGGCCCCTGACTCAGTGGGCCTTCTGCACCTGCCACTGGCCAGAGCCCAGGCCTGTGGTGAAGCCCTGTACCTCTCCGGCCGGTCACGGGCTGGGCAACCAGGAGTGGGTGGAGAGCTGGTCCCTGGGCTGCTCCCCTGCACCCCGGCCAGGTCCGGGTTCTAAGCATGCAGTGAGGATGAGCCCCCACTCAGGTGAGACGGGGGCGGGGGAGGGGGCTCCACCGTGAGTCCCAGAACCTCAGAACTTTCTTTGTGTTCAGAGATTTAGAACCATAAAATCTTGGTACCTTGGACAAGATGGCAAGCCACTCCATTGGAAGCACTGTAGAGGCCCCTGGACTGGTAGCCAACCCTGAAAATTGAAAAGGCCCGGGTGCTGACCCGTGGGTGCCCGATGCTTGTCACCAGCAGGATTGCTGTCCCTCCACCTCTCTCCTTCCTAAGAGGCGAGCAGTCCCAGACTAGGCTCCATGAGGCTCTGAAAGCCCCGGAGAGATGGCAGCTTCCCAGGCACGACAGGAACAGGACCAGCTGCTCCAAGGAGGCTTCTGGACCGAGTGTGGGAGGCTGGCTAGAGACATGGGAGAGACAGGGCCTGAGGAGGGAGACAAGAAGGCGGCGGAGAGGAAACAGGAACTCCTGAAAAGAGGGAGAGATTAGGTTGGTGGGAAAGGAGAGAATGGACAGATAAGGGCCCCTGGGGAGGCCAGGTCAGGCCAGAGAAACAGCCCAGGGGGGGCCTGGGCCCAGCCCCGAGCAGGCTGATGGTCTGTTGTTCCTCAGGTCAGGGATACCAGCTGCCAGGTTATACAGACCAGGCCTCCAGCAGGATGCAGGCCCCAGCCTGGGACCCCTGACCAAGGGAGGCTGGATGGGGTAGAGGGAGTTTGGGGCTGGGAGGCCAGAACCCCAGAATGTTTTCCACTCTCTTGCAGTGTGACTTCAGGCAGCCACTGACCCTCTCTGGTCTGTGCAATGGTTGTCACTATTCTGTTCTCACGATTCTGAGGGGTAGAGCCCGGTATCTCTGATGAGGAAACTGAGGCCCAGAGAGAGAAGCAGCTGGCCCAGGGTTTAGAGCTATAAGGGGCAGAGTGGGCATTCAAGCCCCAGACTCCCTGGCTCCAAGTCTGTGATGGGCATCTGAGGGTTGGAGGTGGCCTCCAGCTGAATGGGTAGTTGACCATGAACCGGAGGGGCTGGAGAGGACGTCACACAGGAGGGAGAGGGAACAATTCAAGACTGAGCAGTCCCTGACATCTGTCACAGGAACTGGGGATTGCAGTCCAAGTGCAGGTGCCCAGGTGCCCCCATCCATGGCCATCAAGCTGGAGCTCGGCCAACGTTTTGCTACACTGTCCTCCCCAGCTGAGGAGCTCACCATCATCACGTGGGTGCCCGGACTCCCAAGCTGCACCTGTGGGGGGCGGGGTGAGGGGATAAAGCACACGTGTCTCCCTTGAGTGAACCCACTCTTAGTGTAGCCAAGGTGACCATAGTCAGAAGACAGGCCGAGCCTGTCTGGAGGCTTTGGGGATCTAGGGAGGGAAAACCCACTTCTCTCAATGTGTCAGGGATAAGGAGTAGAAAATCTACGGAGCGCCTGGGTGGCTCAGTCGGTTGAGCATCTGACTTTGGCTTGGGTCGTGATCTCGCAGTTCGTGAGTTCTAGTCCCACATTGGGCTCTGTGCTGTCAGCCTGTCAGCGTGGAGCCCGTTTCGGATCCTCCGACCCTTCTGTCTGCTCCTCCCCTGCTGTGCTCTCCCAAAAATAAATAAATATTTTTAAAAAAAGAAAGAAAGAAAATCTGGAAGACTTCACAGAGGAAGCGCCATCTGCACTTCTGGAAAGTGCGCTAGGTCTGGAAAGCTGAGTAGGATTTCAAGAGATGGAGAAAGAGGCAAAGGGGAGGGGTCTGCATGAGCAAAAGCGTGGCAGCGGGGTTTGCTGGGAGGATGCCAAGAAGCGGGGTGTGGCAGGAGCTCAGGGGCCTGTGGGCACCAGGCTGCCTTGGGCCCTGGGCTGGTACATTAGAACCAGGGTGTCTAAGACCACCCTCACCATGGTGCTAGTAGCCACAGGCTGGTCCGGCCATCCTGCCCGCCAGGCCCCCCGCCCACCCGCAGAGATGGCTGGCCTCAAGCAGAGCGATTTAACAGCCGCACATTTAACAGGTCCCTTTGCTCCCGTAGACCAAATCAATATCCGCTCGGCTCCCCAGGCCTATGGCTGCTGAAGACATTCTCCTTATCGGCCCCTCGGTCCCCGTTGCCTCACCTGCTGGGGGCTGCAGGGCTTGGGGAGGGGGCGGGGTAGGATGGGGGTAGCAGATCACACAACCATCCCGGATAGCCCATCCCAGCTGGCAGAAGGGTGAACCGTGGCCTCGGCGCTGGCAGGGGAGGACGGAGTTTCAAGAGGCTCAGGCCTCAGTGCTTCTGGACAGGGGCACAGCTGGAGTTAAAACCTCAGTGTTTATGTCTCCACCATCTTTGCTTCCAGAAAAGTGTGGCGTCCTTGAGGGGCTGTGGAGCAGAAGGCTGTCTGGATGGTGCTGGGACAGCAACTTGATAGGTGCCGTGCCCTTGAAGGCACCTTCTGACTCAAGATTCTCATTCAGCTTTTCTCAGATTCTGGACACCCCCCGAAACATTCCTCTGTCCTGGGAGCCCAGGACTCCAGGGTGCTAAGAGTCTAGCACGTCTAGAATCTAAAGAATCCAAAACTTCCCCTTTGTCTTCCCCCACCTGACATGGGAGTGTCATGGTTTTTCCCAAGAGGTGGCCTCATTTCCAGTCACATCCCACCCAAGGGGGTGTAGAGCTGGCAGGCAAGACCCTGGTTGGACTTAACATTATTCTGGACATTGCCGGATAAAAGGATAGGTAACCACCATCAGATGGTGACCCAAGGCCAGCGTCTGGGGACCAGCCGCTTGTCTGATGGTCTCCCTGCAGGTCTGTGATGGGGCTTATCTGCGGTGCTCCAAGTAATATCCCCCCGGCAGCTCTCCTGTCCCTCAGGTGTTGGTCTGGGGGGGGGGGGGGCTATTCTCCTCCTGAAAGTTGCTGCCCTTCCCTCCTGCTGTCCCTGAGGGCTCCTCTCCCCACAGAGACCCCATTGTCACAGTGATGGGTTCTGGATCCTCAGGAATGGGGCAAGAACTGCTGTCGTCACTCCCCGTCTGTGCCAAAGGCCAGGCTGGGTCTAAAATCCATTTCTGAAGCAGAGGAGGACAGACATCCCCCACTTCCGGCCCACACACAGCCTACCTCCCACCCCGACGCATGTCCACACCCACACCCACACCCCAGAGACACCCCACCACCCTCTCTTTCCGTATCTGTCTCCAGAACACATTGGAAATGCATAAGGTCTGTGGGAGGCTGCACCGGGTAGCAGGTAGGGCAGGGCCTGTTAGAGTCACACAGCCGGGGTTTTATCCCAGCCACTGGCTCCTACAAACTGAGTGACCCTGGCTGGACAAGTCTCAGCTCCCAAGACGCCATTGCCTCGGCTGTGAATTGGGGGTGAACACAGGTTCGTCCTGACCTTAGGAAAGAGCCTCGAGGGCCTCACTGGGCTGAATCACCCATCCAGACCTTGGCCGCTGGACCCTGTTATGCACGCCTCCTTCCCTTCCCCAAAGCTTCCCTGAGCTTGGGCTCTGTGCCTCTCTCTGTGCTGCCTGCTGGGTACACAGGAAGGCCAGCCCCGGGGTCCCACATGTGCCGGGGAGCAGAGGGAGGACTCAGCCACAGGAGGGCTGGGAGCACTGCTGAGGTTAGGGGCACTACTTTGCCCTCTGACAGGCCTGACTGGCTCCTGGCTCTGCCCTCACTGACGGTGTGACCTGGGACAAGCTTCTTAACCGTTTTGAGCCTCAGTTTGTTCATCTGTAAAGTATCATGAAGAACAACACTCACCTCTGGATTATTGCGAGGTTCGAACTAGATCGAGCACTTGGCACATCAGATGGCAAGAGTTATTTATTGGTGGCCGTTGTTATTAAATCAGAATTCAGTCACTCAGTCCACAAACCTCCGCAGAGCACTGCATTGAGCCACACTCTGCCAGGCACTGGGCAGTCAGAGCTGAGATCAACATGGCTCCAGCCCTCAGGGTCTCCAGACATGGCGGAAGGAAAGTGAGCAGGGAGCCTGGGGCCAAGGGGTAGGGACAGAGTCAGAGCCGTCCCATAGCTGGAGCTGGAAGGACTAGGGCTGTGCCCAGGTAGACTGGAGGACACACAGGCCGAAGGGACAGTGTGGCACAGGCTCAGAGACGGGGAGAGCAGGGTTTCTCCCTTCAGACGTGCTCTCGGGCCTCGGGGTTGGTGGAAAAGCCCACAGGAGGCTGTGGGGAGGATCATGCAGGAGGCCCGGTTCTACCCTCACACACTGCTCCTTTGGCAGCCGGGAAGGAGTTGAGGAGAGGGGGCTTGCCCTGCTCCTTGACGAGGCCCTGAAACCCCGTGGTCTCTGGAGGACAGGGGCATCCCCACACCCTCTCCTCAGGAAGCTGTGGGCCTCTGGGAGGGCCCTTCCCCATCAAGTTCCCAGCCCCAGCCCCACCCAGTGCCCCCAAGTGTACCTCAGGCTGTCCTGGGCTTCCTGGGGACACCACCTTGCTCCCGCTGTCTGCTCTGAACCCAGCGCAGGCCTGGCGCACAGTTGGAGCCGAAGGGCAAGGCCTGACGGGGTGACGACCCCACTGGAGGGGCAGGCGCCCCCCCCCAAGGCCCGAGGCTGGGGTTCAGGTCCGGGCTCTTGGTGGGTATCACCCGCCCGGTACACAGAGAAATTGGTGCCTTTTGGAGGATGCGGCTCATCTGATGACTGGTAGGCGGCCAGAGAGACGGCCAGATTCCCACCCACCTCCAGGTTAGCGCCCTTTTACAGAGGAGAGACCCGAGAGACTATTCCTTATACTCTGGCTCCCGGCGGAGGGGGGGTGGGGGGCTGACATCAGCAGGCCCCATAGTGACTCCCAGCCTGCGCCAAGGACTTCCCTGCCCCACCTCGTTCATGCTCGTGTTTCCTGAACACCCACTGTGCACTGGGGCTGCCCAGCAGTGTGAGGGTGCATGCGGGGTGTCCCCCAGAGCTTCTGAGTGCCTGGACCGGGACCCGCGACGACCCATGATGAGTCTGAGGTATCAGAGCTCAGCCCCAGGCCCTGGCCCCTGGGAGGCGCCTGGCTAAGCTCTCGAATGGGGTGCCATGGGAAGGCAGGGGGTTCAGAATCACACTCACCCAAGCCTTGAATGTGGAAGCTAGACCCAGCCTCTCCTGCAGTAATGAGCCATGGCCAGCATTCACTGAGCACGGCCCACACGTTCAGCACTGCAGCACTCATGCGTCCGGGCGGCTTAACCTTCCCCACGGCCCTGGGAGTCCCGCACACCGTTACCACTAGACCAACAACTTACTGGAAGCGACTCTAGAGCCAGGCCAAGGCTCAGCCCCACCATTTCATGCCTGGCTGTCTGGTCATTTTGTGTGCCTCCGTTTCTTCCTCTGTAAAATGGGAACAATCAGTCCCCACTTCAGGATGTTAGGTAGGGGTCAGAGACACAGGTGGGGTCAAGGGCTCAACAGTCTGTGGCAGCGTCGAGGTCCTGCAAATATTTGCCACGAAGATCATGCTGCTGGAACTTAACACCTGCGCTCTTCTGACTCGATGCCACCCTCAAAGCCGGAGCCAAAAGGCCATGTCCGCAGGCTCCCCGCTCCTGGCCTCCTGCTCAGCCCCTGGCACAGTGCCGGGCGGGTGCTTTTTCTTATTTTGGGGATGGGGGGGGAGAATATGAGTGGCATTTGCATGTGCTTCCTCATAAGCCTGACCCTCCCCTGCAAGATGCCAACTGGGTAGAGTTCTGCCAAGACCTTCCATCGTAGGTCTCCATCAACTCCATCTGTGTTGTCACTGGGTCCGCCCACCTCCCTGCTCAGAAGGGATTGTTCTGGTTTTCGAGTTCCCTGTTTTGCGGGCTGAGTCTGTGGCAGGCACTGCGGGGGAGGGTCAGAGAGGTCAGTAAGAAGCCAGAAGGGGCCTTGGAAGTCATCAGCCCGTTCAGTCTTCCTGCCCCATCCCCACTGCACAGATGGGGAAACTGCGGCCCAGAAAGGCAGGGATGCTCCGGGTTCCATTGTGTCAGAGGCAGATTCTCAGCCGGCAGCGCTCTGTCCTTTGAGGGGCTGGTCCACGCTGGGCCTTCTGTGATCAGTCTCCACCACCCGCCTGCCTTGCTCCCCTGCCACAGGCAGGGCCCTCCCCCTCCACAGCCCCAGAAGCCAGACTGGTCACACCACAGGGGGCCCTGGGTCCTGCCAGGCCAGGGAAGGGGAAGCCCAAATATTTAGTCTGTGCGGAAGGGAGCAGGGCTCAGATCCCAGCTCGGCTTGGTGGCCCTTCCCCAGGCCCCACGCCAGGAGCCACATCACAGAGGGTCGTGAGCTCCTATCCATCCCCCACCTTGCATGTCCTCGGGCTCCCGTCACAAATATTTTTTTTCACAAACTTATCATGGTGCCTGAAAGGTCATTCACTATTGCTCTGGGTTAAGGCATCATATCTTTTTGCTAAGTTCTCCTTCCCTGAAGTAGTAGTAGTAAGAATAATGATAATAATAATATTATTATTGGTCCCTGTCTGACTGCGGTCCTGGTCCTGTGCCTGGGGCTTCCCAGAGGAGGGTGCCACTGCTGCAAAGCTAGGTCTCACGTCAGCCCTGCCTACAAAGGAGGCCAACCCCCAGGTCGGGGCAGGGACCCGTTATGCCCCTGGGTCTCCTTTTTCTCCACAGCCAGACACCTGCCCTCGGCCTCAAGCCTGGCTACAATGTGACACCCAGATCTGGGTTCCTGTAGGTCCTCTGAGCCCTCGGACTTCCCTCTCCTGATCACGCCCCAGTCCCAAGCCCCTCCGGGTTCCAGTCTGCGTGATGTAAAGAGCAGCCCCTCCGACTCCAAGTGTAAGCAATGTACATTTGCGGGCCCCACCCCAGCTCTACAGAATCTGTCACTCCGGGCTGGGGCCCAAGCCCTCGGGTGGCTCTGATGCTACAGACTGGGAACCTGTGCTCCAGCGCACGCCCTCACTCAGCACTCTCCTACTTAACACCCCTGTGGCTCCCCAAAGCCTGCAGGATAAATCCTGGCGCTCAGCCGGGCATGGAGGGCCCTCTGACCTCGCCTCTGGCCCCACAGAGCCACTCTCCCGGCCCCCTCCTCTCCACGCTCCCCTCCTCCAACACGCCTCCTCTGCTCCCCACCACCTCCCTGAGCTACACAGCATCATCGCACAGGCCATCTCCTGCCACAACTCCTTCCCCATCTCCCAGCTAAGTCCGGGCCATCTCTCCTGCCTGGCCCTAGGCAGCCTGGAAACTTCTTCGATCCTGCAATACCCTGTGTCTCTGGGAAGTCCTGCCTGACTCTTCCAGGCAAGAGAGGGCCCCCAGTGGTACCCAGAGCCTCCGGGCTCCCTCTGGGACAGACCTTGTCACCCTGTGTGGTCCTGCTTCTTCTGCCATCCATTTTCCCCAACTGGTCTGTTTCAGCATTCAGGCCCAGAGGAGGCCTCAGTGAGCACTGAGGTGAAGAGAAGAACCACAGGAGGTTTGGGTGGATCAGGGATCAGCCTCTTCCACACTGGGCCTAGCTGCCTAGGTCATCTCCGGGGACCAGGCCCTGGGCTGTCCCCACCACCTCTGCCCCATGGTGGGCCCTGAATAGGTCCCTGCCCCGTGGCCTCTGCTTCCCCAAGTCAGAGGAAGTGGAGTGGAGGCAGCCCCTTGAGTACAGTGGCCCTTGGGTCAAAGTCGCAGTTCTACTCACTTGCTGCCCCTGAAGCCCTAGGAATGGTGACCCCAGAACCTGCCTGAGACCCTGAACAACCAGGGTGTCACCTACTCACCCTTCCTACCCACTACCTTCCCGTGGCCCATTTTACAGAATGGGCAAGTGAGGGTGGGGAAACAGGCCCTGGCCGCCAGCTGAATCCACTGAGGGTTCAAGCCAACCCTCGCCGGGCTGACTGGGAGGACGGGAGCTTTCCCCCCTCCCCCCAGGTGGGGGAGCCAGCTCCCCACGAGCCTCTCTGAGCTCACTGGGGCCAGGTCAACCTGGTGGGAATCCTTAGCATTGGCCAAGCTCCTCTCTGCTCCTGTTTACACAGCCCGACACACTGCAGGCACCCAGCAAATGTCAGCCTTCTCCCCGAGCACACCTTTCCTTCCATCTGCTCTGTGCCGGGGCGCTGGGCATACAGGAGGTCCTTCCGGCTCTGTCTAGCAGGAGGTCCTGTCTCCCTGGTGTGGTCTGAGGGGTCTGGGAGCCCTTGCTCCATTCAAGCTTGAAGCTTCCCTGCCTGGGATTCCTGGAGTGAGGCCCCTTGGAGCTGCGGCCACTGCCCGTGAGCAGGAAGTTGACCCGTGGAGGCCGCCTGCACAAATGCCTTTCTCCCTGCTCCGGATTGCCGCATACCACCCACCCTCCTGACTCCCGGCCTCGGCCCTGCGTGCCCACCCTGGTTACCCCTCCCTAAGCGTAACCTCCCAAGTCGGATGGTTTTTAGTTGCATCTCTTACTAGCTGGGTGACCTTGGCCATTGTCTTCTCATCTCTGTACCGTTATTAAAATTACCGTTATTTTTCTTTCTTTTTAATTTTAAGAGAGAGAGTGGGGGTGGAGGAAAGGGGCAGAGGGAGAGAGAAAGAGAATCTCAAGCAGGCTCCATATTTAGCCTAGAGCCCGATGCAGGGATGGATCCCATGATCCTGGGATCCTAAGTCGAGCCAAAATCAGGTGTCAGACGCTCGACTGACTGAGCCACCCAGGCGCCCCAGAATTACCATTAATTTTCAACCCTGCCTGCCCCATGCCTTCTCCCCACCTGCCCTTACCTCTTCTCCGGCATCTGGCTCCCTTGCTTTCCCAAGTTCATGTTCATGTTCATGTTCGTGTTCATGTCCAGGTCTACCCTCAGGCATTTGGCTGTACCCCAGACTGCGGTGCCTTCCTCTACAACCTGGCAAATGCCAAACTCTCACTCAAGGCCCAACTCGGTGCTCCTTCCCCAAGGATTTTCCCTGGCTTCACCAACCCACACCTTTCCTTTCCCAGAGTCCTATTGCCCTCCCTCCCTCCCCCCTTCCCACCCACCCACATCTACTTTGTTCCAGGCACTGTCCTAGGAATTCCCCAGTAAACAAGAGACAAAATCTGCCCTCTTGGAACTGACATTCTAGCTGGGGAGAATGACAATAAACAAATAAAACTTGGACTTCTTTCCTTTTTTTTTTTTTTTTTTTTTAATTTTGTCAGGTGGTGACAAATATTAAGGAAAAAGTTAATACAACAGCCTGAAGAGGACAGAGACTATGGGCCAGGAGGGGCAGCGGGTAGAGGGGAAGGATTGTTTTATTTAGGTTGTCCAGAAGGCCCGACAACATAAGTGGGGTTGTTGCAGGCAGGGGTCTCCCGGGGGAGGGGCTGGAGGACTGGAGGGACAGAAAGAGGCAGAAGCGCCTACAGGGCAGGAGCCGGCCAGGAGCAAGGGTGCCACCACAGGCTTAGGAGCAAAGGCGCAAGGTGACCTGTGCTGTGCCCAGTGCCGGGCCCTGAGCTGGGTGCTCAATGCGCAACTTCTCCCTTGATCCTTCTGGCAATTCTGTCATTTGAGGTTGGTTTTCAGACCCACTGGAAAGGCCGCAGAGGCCCAGAGAGACAAGGGACCTGCTAGAGGACACACAGCCCTGAGGCCCTTTCCCCCATCCCAAATCTGTGGCAGGGTAGAAGCTAGTGAGGACTGGGGAGGACTCTGACCTGAGACTGCTTATTTTCCCCCAGTCTCTCCTCTCAGCATCTGCCCATAAATCACTCTGACACCCGATGAGGGGGGCAGGACAGATTCCACATCACCTCCGTGGGTGAGCGCTTCCCAGGCCGCCGCGCTCCAGCTGAGCCTGTGGTTCTTGGCTCCAGATGCTAGCTGCCCAGCCCAGGGCTCCGAATGCCGAGCCCACTACACCAGGGGAGTTGAATTTGCCCTGGGCCGGGAGCGGGGTTCGGGAGAAAGGGTGGACCCCACACGGCTAGAGGATCTGGCTACCAGATGAAAGGTTGGAAACACTCGAGTCCTGCTGCCCGAAGACCTGGGTGAGACCCTGGCCCATCCGCTGGAGAGTGTGGCCTGCCCTCACAGCAGGGGGCCTCCGCTTCCCAAGGTCACGCCTCCCTGCCTGGGTGGTGCTGAAAGCTCCGGCTGTGCCAGAGGTGTCCGGGATTGTTTTGGAGCTGGCACAGGAGCAGAGGCAGGCAGAGAGAGGGAAAGACCCCCCTCAACCCCACTGCCTTCCCCCGCACTCCCCACACTGGTGAGTCACCAGCACAGGGATTATCAAATGCTTTTTACCTGGAAGTGGGCGGGGGGGACCCTTTGAAGAAGACCTCATGGCTTCCCGCAGTCCCCTAGAGGAGAAATGGCCCTCGTCTGGACATACCTTGGGGATTCGGGGAGCACCCGTCCTGTGTGGGGCTCTGAGCTGTGCTGAGGTCGTGCCAGGAACAAGGCACCCTGCCCTGGAGGAGGGGTTGGTCTCCAAGCAAGACCCACCTCAGCCCACACTCAGGGCCTTGCCAGCGGGCCTGGCTGACCTTTCCCACCACCCCTGCCATGTGCCACCCCCTCGTTCTCCACACTTCCCTTGGACTCAGAAGCCATCATACCTCTGTTTGGGCGCATCCCTCCTCCAGGCAGGCCCTTCCTTCCACCACCCACGGTCAGAGTCCACTCACCCTGCAGAGTCTACGTCAAATTCTCTGCTCCCATCGCTTGTCCTTAAGTACCCATCTGTGCCACACCTCGTTTCCGGGTTGACGGTCACTGGGCGCGGGTCATCCCAGAAGGTGTGAAGAGGTGGGGCACCAAGGGGGTGGAAAATCGCAGGGTCTGGAGTCAGAGGGGTTTGCTGACGTCCGGCCCTGCCCCCCACTGCGCAACGTGAGCCTCAGCTCACAGAGGGACACTCGATGCGAGTCTTTTTTGTATTTTTTAAAAATTGTTTTAAGGTTTAGTTTTGAGAGGGAGAGGGAGACAGAGCGTGAGTCGGGGAGGGGCAGAAAGAGAGAGAGGGAGACACAGGATCCGAAGCGGGCTCCAGGCTCTGAGCTGTCAGCACAGAGCCCGACGCGGGGCTCGAACTCGTGGACCACAAGATCATGCGTGACCAGAGTCGAAGTCAGATGCCTAACTGACTGAGCCACCCGGGTGCCCCTGGATGCTAGTCTTGTTAAGACACACGGGGTGGGGCGCCCGGGTGGCTCAGTGGGTTGAGCGTCTGACTGCGGCTCAGGTCATGATCTCGCCGTCCGTGAGTTCGAGCCCCGCGTCCGGCTCTGTGCGGACGGCTCAGAGCACAGATCCTGTTTCGGATTCTCTGTCTCCTTCTCTCTCTGACCCCCCCGCCCCCCCCGCCCATTCATGCTCTGTCTCTCTCTGTCTCAAAAATAAATAAATGTTAAAAAAAATTTTTTTTAAATAAAAAAAAAAGACACATGGGGCGTTCTGGGAGCATGAGCACTCAGAGGGCACACCACTCCTAGATGTCCCACAGCTGTAGCTCCAGTGGCAAGCCCCACAGGGTAGCTCTGCGGGAGCCCCTGCTGAAGCTCCTGACGGCCACTGCCAGCCACAGGGCACGGCACCCCCCCACACACCCCAGGAGGGGCCCTCCCGGGATGCTGGGAGGGGAGAACCGCCATAGCCCGTGCTTCTCTTTTCCTTTCTGATGGGGATAAATGGCAGTAGCAGCGAGGGACAGGGCTGCTCGAGGGAACGGGGGAGTCAGGACGCTGGAGGCCAGAGATGGGTGATAGGTCGCCTGTCAGGACTCGGGAAGGTGAGGCCCAGGTGGGTCCCCTAGGCCCAATCTGGGCCCTCCCAGGTTTCAAGAGTTCTAGGAACGTGGGGGTGATGTCTGCCGGCCCCCTATTTGAATCCCCTTCCCTTCCAGAGTGGAGGGCAGTGAGAGCTGACCCTCAACATGTGTCTGCTCCTCGTGGCCGCTCCTGTCCTAACGGTGGGTCCTCAGCTTTTTTCTATAGCTTCAGTTCTTCCAGCCGCCAGCCTCGCTTAGCAAGGGGCAGAGCAGAGGACTGTTGGGTAATGGCAGGGTGTGGGCAAGAGGGCGGTGGGGGACCTGTGAGGGTGGGGGTTGGCGGGTGGCCAGCCTCACTGCGGGCCTCCCCAGGGCACCCTAATAGACCCCACAGAGGCTGCCTGTCAAGGCCTCTTGCCTAATTACCAAATTGTTCCCAGATCCCCTCCCGCGGCCTGACCTCCTCCCAGCTGGAGTCTGCTAGGAGATGTCAGGCTTCGCCCAGAGATGGGGACACCGGTGTGCAGGGCAGCAGGGCCCTGCCTGTGCCCTTCCCTCACTCCCAGCCACCCAGTCATCCAGCCATCCAGGCCCAGGTGGACTCCTGGCCCCAGGTCCCATGTAGGACAAGTGCTGGTGTAGGAGCCGGCCCCACTTAGGAGACCTTGGCTGGGTTCTCTGATTGCTGTTTTCTTCTGTCGAATGGGGATTTTAATCTCCACCTCCCAGGGTCATAGAAAGAGTGTTTACTAACTCCTGGCGGAGCCGATGCTTCTCTCTCTGAACCCTGAACGAGACCCTGGGAGGTAGAGTGCGGGCTGAGGGCCAGTACCTGGCTACACCCTCGCCTAACACTGACAGCAGACTCGCCTTGCTCTAAGCAAGTGCCCCTCACTCCTGCATCCTCCTGAGACAGACTCAGCGTCCCCATGAGTCAACCTCTCTGAGGAGGACAGGCTCTCTGCAGGCCAAGCCCTGTGTCAGGAGAGAAGGTGCCTCGGGCTGAGGTCCTGCTCTGCGGTGCACTGCCCAGGGCTCTGGGGGCCTGGTGCGGGTAGGGTGGGGACTTCCCAGGGTCCCACTGTTGAAGCCCCAGCAGAGCCAGTCCCATCCCTAGACCCCCTTTCGGTACTCCCCACACTCCTCAGTGCAACCTCACACACGTGTGCGCACACACCCACATGCATATGCACACGCAGCTGCAAACACGCCCGCAGATGCAAACTCGGATGCACGCGCACACGGGAACCAGCGGGGGTGACGAGGAGCTGACATCTGCCCACCAGGTGCGCCCCAGCTGTTAATCAGGGCTTGGAAGGAGCCGCTGGTGCAGGGACCCCCGGGGAGATGAGGGCAGCCAAAGGTCGCCTGGGGTTCCCGCAGCTCCTCACGGTGGCCTCGTGGACTGTGCCAGGAGCCTGTCAGCCCCCCGGCTGCCCCCTCCCATTTCCAGATGGAGAAACCGGGCTCAGAGAGGGGCGGGGACTTAGTGGGGGCCACACATCAGTGGCAGGTGGGGCTGGACTTCCTGCTCAGCCTTTGTGGCCTGAGTTGGGCCTCCCCTCTCCCCATTCAGCCCCAGATGTGTGCCCCATGCCTGCCCAGGGCTCCCTGCCTGGAGGAAGAGGACCCAGGGGGCTTTGGCCACTGTCTGGTCTCCAGACTCTTAAGAGGCTGCAGGAAGGCACAGGGCAATCGGCTCCATGGGAGGAAAGACATCCCTCCAGTCAGAGCTGTCCCACACGGGCAGAGGCTGCCTCAGATGGAAGGGCGAACGTCCCTGGGGGTGTTCAGTCAGGGGCTGCAGGCTCTGGGAGTTTGATGGGTAGGCTCAGCGACCCCCAAGAGCCCTTCCAGGCAAGGCATTTCCCTGTTCTAAGATTCTGAGTGTTAGTGATCCTCTGAGTTGAGAATTCCTTTGAAGTTTGGATTAAATGCAATCCCCTCCCCGGGGCTCCTTCCAGCCCCCTTACTCCAGGACTTTCTGAGCCTCTAGAATCCTCTTGGCCGAGCCCCCCAGGGTGTGAGCAGACAGTTCCAGACTGCAATCCCTGCTCATCAATGACAGCTATTGACTGCCTCACTAACCTTAGTGGCTCATCTGTAAGACTGGGGCCGTCCCAGTAGTACCGGCTTCACACATTGTGGCTGTGGCAGGGATAACGTGAGGGGCCACACATGAAAGCCACTGTGAACTAGACCCGGAGCTGTGAACTTGACTCTGGCTTGGAGGGCTCTGCAGGAGGAGGAGACAGTAGGAGCAAAGACCGGCGGTGGTTGGGAAAGATAAGGTGACAAAAGGGCTGGGCGTGAGCAAGGGAGCCACGGGGGCCAAGGCCGGGGGCTTCCGATGCCAGACAGAGGCCCCAGGACCTGCGTGAGCGGACATGTGTTTCCCAGCAGGACGCCAGACGGGAGCATCTATCACTGTCCGAGGCCTGCCGGCCCAGGCTCCAGCCACTGGAGCTGGCCGTGGATCAAAGGGCCGTGAAGATGAGGCTGACAGCTGGGCCAGGCTCAGGTCACCTCATTCACCCAAGCTGGTGGCCCAGGCCTCAGGGAAGTGGGGCTGGGAAACGCTCAAGGATGAGGCTGCCGGAGGCAGATTCTAGTTCTGCCGAGTGGACCTACTGGGCACCAGACTGGGCGGGGCTTTGCCCTCATCATTGAACTGGGTGCCCACATCATGATGACCCATTTTACAGATGAGGACACGGAGGCCCAGAGGTCTCGTCCGTCTGGGTCTCCTCCTGCGCCCCCATCATCAACCACAAAGGAGAGGATGTATCCAGGGAAACGTGGTGGAAGCATCCAGACTGAACGGGGAAAAATACTAGAACGTAGAAGGAGGAAGCAGGCCCTGGAACGCCAGGATGGTGACTCTGGACCTCCTCTGTTCAGCTTGGAGAGTCCAGAACCACAGTCCGACCTGGCCTGGCTTGGCCCTCCCAGACCCACAGCAACCACCGTGGCCTTGGAGGGGCTTCTCCAGGCCTCCGTCTCCCCATCTGTAAAACGGGTAGCTTGGATTCACTGCTCTCCAAGAGGCCTTCCAGCCCTGAGGTGGAAGGGGGAGGGCTGGAGAGGGTTCCAGAAAGGAGGCCTCTTCAGCTCAGATTTAACGAGCCGTCTGTTCAGTTGGAACTGATCAAAACCAGACTCGAGCTCAGTCGTGTCTCTGATTTGCATGGACCGAAGCCGCCAAGAATTCATCCCTCACTGTTTCCAGTAAATAATTGGGCTCCCGTGGGGTTCCCGGGGCGGGCCGGACGTCTCACCTCCTCTCTTCACAGTGAACTCGACCAGGGGAGGCCTGGTGGGAAGGAAACCCACAGCCAGGCCTCCTCTTGAGCTCCTACCACACCAACCCGCGGTGGGTGGGAGCTGGCTCGGGGGGCCCCCACCCCTCACATGGTCAGGGTGGTCAGCTGCCAGCTGGAGCCCACGGGGCCCACTTGCCGGGGAGTCTGGCTCCATTATTTCCTTCAGGCACACGGTCAACAAACCTTCACAGAGCTCCGGAGAACTGTCATGGAAGGCAGCGGCCCAGCCCCTCCTCGGGGTCCCCAGGGGCCACCACCTCTTCCTTTGTTGTTCCTCCAGTTTATAAAAGAGACGAAGGGATGCCAAAACCAGGCCTCAAACAGTGACGTCGTGTGAGCTGTGCAGTGAGCACATCTTTCAGTTCTGCCGGTCACTGCTGTGGCTGGGGGCGTGCCATCGCCAGGGGAGGAGCCCACAAAAGCCCGAGGGGCCGTGTTCAGCGGAGGTGATGCCTGGACTGTGCTCGTGCACACACATCTTAGTGTCAGGATGCAGTTAAGATACAGGGATGCTGATTCGGTAGGGTGGGGTGGGGTGGAGGTCAGGAGCGTGCCCTAGTTTAACAAGGGTTGAGGGAAAGTCTCTCTTGCTGCCTCATTTGGGAACCCAGGCCACAGACCTGACCTTGACAGAATATCCACCCTCTCTCTAGGATTGTAACCTTGGGGTTCCCTGGACCTCAAAGTCACCCTTCTTGCTCAAAAAAAAAAGCCACAAAAAATATAAAGATGTGGGTGATAATGGGCGTCCAACCGCTGCCATTTCGCAGTGAAGTGTGAGTGGCCGTTGGGTTTTACCGCGTAGGAGGGTTTGCATTGACGCAGCCTCGACCGGTTCAAGGAGTCAATGGGCCGACCTGTCCAAGGACAGGGTGGCCCGGAGGGCTGGCGTTGTGCAGGTCCCCTCCTCCAGGAGGGGAAGGGACACTGGAGTCTGAGGTCCCCACCTCATTGCTAGTCTCTCTCCTGGACCTTGGTTCTGCCTACGGCTCCATTTCCCTAGGACCCTGGTTCTCTCTCCTCCCTTTGTGTCTAAGAACCCGGTTGGGGACAGGTGTCCTGGAGACTGGGCTATCCCTCCTCTTGATACCCTGAGAAAGGGATTTGGGAAAATCTGTGTTTCAAGCCCCCACTTAGAGCCTGGACCACTTGGGGCTCCGCCTCCTCCTCTCCCACCAGCCCTTCTCCCAGGCGCTGCCAGCAGCCTAGCTTGGGAAAACAGCCCTCTGGCCCTTCCCTGCAAGCATTCCCTCAGTTGGCCATGTGTCCCCTTCACAAGCCCTTTGTTGGGCTCTGGGGACGGAAGAGAAGTCCCAGCAGGTAACCGCCCACATGGGATCATCCTTGGCTCTCTCTGACCCCAGACTGGGAGCACCTTCTAGGCAAGGGCTAGGTCAGACCCTCCTGATCCTGGCATCCAGCCCAGGCAGGGAGGATCTAAAAAGGTTTTGGAAAACATGAGCAAGGCCCCAGCCTGCCCCAAACCTACCACATCCAGCACAAGACTGACCCAGAGAGTGTGCGAGGCGTGAGAAGCAGGGAGCGTTCCCACGGGGGAGCCCAGCTGATGGCGGCACCTGAGCCGAGGGCTGGTGACGGAGGCTCAGTGTGCGTGGGCGCCAGAGGACAGCTGTCTTGCTAGACCCTGGCATCCTTTCCCTAAGTGCCTTCCTCTCTGGGGGGAAGCCCTTCATGCCTCAGGAAGCTGCACTGCCTGCCCAGGCTCCCGGTACCTCTGGCTGCCCCCAAGGCCTCCGCCTGGCTCCCTGAGCCACTCTGGAGGGGAGAGGGGCCGGCTGGCCAGCCCCTGGCTCACATTGCCATGGATAGCTCACTTCCCAGAGGCCAGCCGCCCCCTCCCCCCCCACTGCTCCCCTCCCACACCTGAAATAACAGGCACGTGCTGGCGTTTCCAGTCTGTGGCTTTTACTCCCTTGTTATCCCCCTAGTTTGACAGATTGATATTCAGGGAAGCCCCAGGGATGGTTGGAGAGACCGGCACTGCCCGGGCTCCCTCCACCTCCCTGGCCAGGGGTCTCTGCTGCCGGGGAGGCGGCCCTGGTTCCGCCTCATCTACGTCCCAGACCTGATGGATGGCAGACAGGTGCCCGGTGTCCCATCCGCCTCCCTGTCCTTCTCAAGCCTAGCCAGAGAAAGTCACCATCTTGTAAGTAATTAGCCCCTAAATACCTGTTGTAGGCAGTTCTGGGCCTCCCAGGGGGAGGGAAGCTGGCTGCCAGCCTGGTTACAGCTCGCCTACTGGTCCCCAATGAGGGGTCCTGCTTGACTTCATCCATAGGTCCTGCTGCCACGAGACCTGGCCTTTGTGATGTCTGATCATGGGGGCCCCGGACCCTAATGTACCCGGAGAGCGGCCACACCAGCCATTCACTCCCTGGGGAGAGGTCAGGGTGAAGGTATTGCTGGGCACAGCAAGAAGGACCTTGCCAACCAGGATGAGCCTTGACATTGTGCTCCCAAAGCTGCCCCACAGCCTCCGACCAGCACTGCCACCAGTCCCTTGACAGGACAGATCCTTGGGCCTCTCTCACCATCACCATCTGCCAGGGTGGGGCTCCCACGGTTGACAAGCGGGTTTCCCCAAATGCTCAAATCCCGTGCAACCTTCTGGATCATATCCAGATTTCAAGGCCATGATCCCATGCTATGGCTATTAATTAGATCCTCATCCAAGAAACATTTCCAGGCACTTTTCTCTGCTCAGCCCTTAATGACCAAAAAGGAAGAGCTGGAGTCACAAGAACTGACTTTGTAACCCTAGACCTTTGTAACTCCTATGTGACCTTGGGCCAGTCACTGTCCCTCTGTAGGCCTTAACTAAAAAGTGATACTTGGATGGTAGGCCTATTTGTGATCTCATTTTTCATTCCTAGCATTTTCACATCCCATCCTGGGACCTTTAATTTTTTTTTTAATGTTTATTTCTTTATTTTTGAGAGAGAGAGAGTGAGCTGGGGAGGGACTGAGAGAGGGAGACAGAGAATCCCAAGAAGTTTCCGCACTGTCAGCACAGAGCCCGACATGGGGCTTGAACTCGTGAACTGTGAGATCATGACCTGAGCCAAAATCAAGAGTCAGACAGTTAACGAACTGAGCCGCCCAGGAGCCCCTCACCCTGTGGCATTATAGACAGTGGGTGGCAGGGTTCTTACTCTCTCCATTTCACAGACACAGGAAATGGAGGGCTTAGGGAAAGCTGACATGTTCCCTGCAGGGCCTTGCTACGGGGGCTCATCGTAGCAACCACATGAGGCCTAAACCAGGAATGCTGCCCTGTTAAAGAGAACCATGGCCCTGAGGGGTCAATGCAACAGTAATAGCCAATACTGACTTCCCCCTTTCTCTGTGCCATTAGCCAGACTAAGTGCTTTGCATTATTAACTCATTTAATTCTCAGAAAACTCCAATGAGTTTGGCCCAACTATTCCCCCTATTCCAAAGACGAGGAAATCAAGGCTCAGAGGGGTGAAGTGATTTGCCCATAGCCACACGGTTTGTGAGCTGCAGTGCTGGGCTTAGAATCAGGTCGGGTGACACCCAGAGCCTAATCCGCTATAACCTATCCCTGGCAGGACTCAAACCCAGATATGCTACCCCACAGCTCCCCAGACATGTCTGCTCCTGCTGCCTCTCTAGGTCTGTGTGTGGGAGACCCCCAGGTTGCAGAGAGGGACAGGGACCAGCAGAGTAGGGACCAGTCCTCTCCCAGCTGAGCCCCTCCCAGTAGCCCCTCCCAGTGACTGGGTGGGAGGGTGCGGCCTGCCTGCCTGGGGCTGCACCAAACTCCCCAGGGGCCGGGGCTGAGCACAGAGTGGTCCGTGGCCAAGCAGTCCTTCCTGACCCATCTGCCCTCCCCTAGTGCCCAGGGAGGGACAGCCTGGGGCCCTTGTTGTGTTAGGGTAAATGGAGGCAGCCATCCTGGGAGGGGGCTCTGTCGGTTCAGAAACAGGAAGTGTTTTCTGTGGGAGGGGGGAGAAGCTCACAGACCCAGAGAAATCCCCAAACCAGCTAGCATAAGGTAGCCACACACTCAGACCCTAATTCCCCAATTAAGTGCTGCTACCTGGCCCTCTATTAGCCTTATTTCTACACTCGAAAGACGGGGCAGCCCGCCTGTTGCTCTGGTCCAGACCCTCCTTCCACCCTGGCCAGGGGTGCCTTTGGTGTCCCCATAAAGCTGTGTGGCCTTAGATAAGTCACGTAACCTCTCTGAACCTCATTCTATCACACGGGGGCACTCACACAGACCTCACAAGGGGCTCTGGGGCTTGAGTGAAAGTATGCAGGGTGCTTGCTTCAGCATCTGGCACTTAGCAGGTGCTCAGAGGTGCGTTCAGGTCACATGCATCTGCAGCAGGGGTCCGATGCAGATTGGGGTTTGGTCACCAGGCACTTGGCCTCAAGACGAGCACTGGGAGAAGGAAGTCAGGTGGAGTGTGGCTGCCCTGGAGGGTTTCTTATCCAGCCGCTCCCCTTCCTTCAGGGTGAGAGGGAGAAATTGGCCCCCAGAAGCTAAGTGACTTGCCCAGGGTCATGTAGCCAGTCTCTGCAACTTTCTGGGCCTCAGAACAATGGCCCTTCTCCTCGAGCTGCCTTGAGGAAGTCAGCTGGGAGGGACACAAGGGAGGGGAACTTACTGAGAAGAGCCAGAAGCAAAGAGGCCTCTTCCTGTTTCCCCTTTGGGATCATGGGTCTGAGGGTCCAGAGCCAGTGGTGAGCAACTATCTCAGGCCACCGCACAAAGTGGCCCACCCACGCCACAGTGCTCTCTTGCTGCAGGCTGTGTGACAGGATGGGCCAGCTCCCTCCTCACGCTCGCCACGAGTGGTGGAGGCACTGAGGGGCAAGGGGCAAGGGGCAGGGGGCAGGGAGTGGGCACCACCCAGGTGCTCGTGAGCACGGTGCTTTCGTGTTCCCAGGAAGCTCGGGGACAGGCGTACACTTCCCCACACCCCAAAGTGCAGCGGGGGTGCTCGCAACACTCAGACGTGTGCGCGCACACACAGCTTCCACTGGGTAGGAAAGCCTGTAGAACAGTGACCCGGTCTGGAGCTGGAGGCCCCATCTGAATGAGACAGAGAGAGATGGAGAGAGACAGAGTCAAACTTGAGCTCTGTGCCAGTCTGTCTTAGTGTGTAAAGTGGGGACGTTGCCCCTTTCCTTTTTTTTTTTTTTTTAATGTTTTATTTATTTTTGAGAGAGATAGAGAGACAGGGTGTGAGCAGGGGAGGGGCAGAGAGAGAGGGAGACACAGAATCCAAAGCAGCTGTCAGCGCAGAGCCCGGTGCAGGGCTCGAACTCAAGGACCGTGAGATCTGACCTGAGCCCAAGTCAGAGGCTCAACTGACTGAGCCACGCAGGTGCCCAGCCCCTATCTTGATGAGACTTTAGGTGTGGGTTAGATGAGGTCCTGTTGGCAGGGGGCACGTCTTCAATAATCTTAAAGGCCTTTTCATCAGATACAGGGTGGGGCCTTCCCACTGCCTCCCAGCTTTCCCCTCTTGGTCTCGGGCTGTTCATCTGTTCAATGCAGAGACTGGGCTGAAGGATCCAGAAGGCTGCCTCTTGCTCCTGAAAGTCACCTGATTAAATGGACAATTCAAGAAACAACAGATGTTGGCAAGGATGCGGAGAAAGAGGAAACCTCTTGCACTGCTGGGAACGCAAACTGGTGCAGCCACTCTGGAAAACAGTATGGAGGTTCCTCAAAAAATTAAAAATAGAATTACCCTATGGCCCAGCCATTGCACTACTAGGTATTTATCTAAAGGATACAAAATTGCTGATCTGAAGGGGTACATGCACCCCAATGTTTATAGCAGCACAATCAACAATAGCCAAAGTATGGAAAGAGCCCAAATGTCTGTCAACTGATGAATGAATAAAGATGTGGGATACATATACACAATGGAGTATTACTCAGTAATCGAAAAGAGTGAAATCTTGCCATTTGCAACAACACGGGTGGAACTAGAGTGTATTATGCTAAGTGAAATAAATCAGTCAGAGAAAGGCAAATATCATATGATTTCACTCATATGTGGAATTTAAGAAACACAACAGATGAACATAGGGGGAGAGTAGGAAAAATAAGATAAAAACAGAGAGGGAGACAAACCACAAGAGACTCTTAAATATGGAGAAGAAACTGAGGGTGGCTGGAGGGGAGGTGAGTGGGGGGATGGGCTAAATGGATGACGGGCATAGAGGAGGGCACTTGTTGGGATGAGCACTGGGTGTTGTATGTAAGTGATGAATCACTGGCTTCCACTCCTGAAACCAATACTACTCGGTATGTTAACTAACTTGAATTTCAATAAATAATTTTTTAAAAGTCACCTGTTACCTCCCTAGTTGGGAAGGAGGGGCCCGGCAGGGCTGAGGGGGAGGGTCCACAGAATATCAGGGGATTGGCTGGGCCCCTAGAAGTGAGATTCTGGGGTCCCCCAAAAGCCAGCAGAACCATCTGGAGCAGTCTGGAGCAGGGCCAGGCCTGCCGTGCTGGAGATGAAAAACGGCTCCAGGGACGTGGCTGAGGGGGCAGGGGGTGGGGAGGGGGTCTGTCACCCTCCGGGCGGGTGGGATGATCCGAGTCTAAATAAATCACTAACACACGGGCAGAGAATTCCTTGAACAGGCGCCCTGGATTATGGACAACAGAAGGGGAGGGGGTGGGGGAGACGCTCGAGGGAACCATTCCTGTGATCCCCGCCCCCCTGCCTCATGCACCAGGGCCTTTCCCCCTCCTACACTGGGGGTTGTGACTGTCTGAGGACTGGCTGCCTCTGGGGTGGGGTTGGCCTTGGTCAGGGGGCTCTCGATCCATGTCGTGAGAAACTCCAAAAGCCCGGAGCCGCTCCGAAGGGAGAGAGGTGTTGAAAGCCGCATCCTGCTCTGAGGGCTGCGCCAAGGCCAGAGATAATATCGTGTGCTGGAGAACAGTGGGGCTGGGCCTCACCAGCCCCTGTCTCCCCTCACCCCCCGTGCTCTGCACCCCTGCCTGGGCCCGAGCTTGCGCCGTTGGGCAGGGGCATGTTGCTTTCTGCCTGCGAGGTGGCCTGTCCCCCGTCCCCCTGGACTTACTCCAAGCTTGAGAAATCCAAACTGGTGTGGGGCAGGGTCAGAGGTCAGCCTGGGGGTGGGGAGGGATAGTCTGATGCTGAGGTCTGGAACTGGTCAGATCACCCTGGGGTTCCCTCTGGCCTCTGGACCTCAGTTTCTCCACCTGGAAAGGGGGGTTAGGGAATCCCAGGTCATCTCTAAGGGCATCTAAGTGCTTACAGGGCCTGTCCTGGGCAAGGGCATGAGGCTGGCTCTGGGCCGTGCTGTCCAGGCTTTGGCTGCAGCTCCTGAGGCCTGGTTAGTGGCTGCTGAATGGATGAGTGACTGAGTAAGAAACAGCCAGGATCCAGAAATGCTACAATCCAAGCATGACTGGAGAGCAGGTCCAGAGAAAAGCGTTTCTACTTCCCCGCTCGGTAATGATACTTCATGAAGTCTCACGCTTTGCGGTTTACAAAGGGCCTTTGCATTCAGTCCGTTGGCCGTGGGAGGAAGGACAGGAGGGCTGATGCTGCCTGTGGCAGATGAGGAATCCAGGAAAGGCCCAGCTTGGCATCAGGCCGTCTGCCCCAAGGTTTCCGTGTCCTCTTTCTCTGAGCTCCCGGGAGCCCGGAACTGACAACAGGGCAGGAAATGTCACCCTATTCAGTAGACGAGACAGCCGGGTCCAAGGAGAGTCCACACAGAGCCCTATCCAGGCCTGGCTTGAGCCTGCTTATGCCTCTGCGGGAGACACAAGCATTTCCCTGAGCACAGGGCCTCTGCCCAGTCAGTGCCCTCGGGAACGTGTGCCACGGAGGCCAGGCCCCGGGTCTCTCTCCTCCTTAAACCGCTTCCTTGCTCAGGCTCTATGCCTAGCTGCTGCCCCCCCGTGCCTTGGCCCCTGGCGACCTCTGTGGGGGTGCCAGGCAGTAGAGGGAGATCTTTCCTACGAATCCGGAGCCATCTGCCACCCCTGGAGCCCGAGCTGCTCCAGACTGCAGCCCCCACCTCCCGGCAACACACATCCGTTCTGGAGCCTGAAAATGTCTCACCGAAGAACGGCTCTGCTAGTCCGTCGCCTCTCATCAACAGCCCAAGTTACACCCTCAGATGTTCCCTGCCGGATCCCAGGCCCCTGCCAGGCCCTGTGAGGGGTGGAGAGAGGCCGGGCTTTGACTCTGGGTTGCGTGGGCCGTGCCCCTCACCACTCGGGTCGCCCTCGCCCACCCACCACCCTTCTCTGAGCCTTGGTTTCTTTATCCGTAAAATGGGATGATGACCCATGTCAGAGGACGCACAGTAGCGCAAGACTCAAAGCAAAGGAGATGTGAATGTGCTTTGCAAATTATAAAATGCTGTTGAAAATACAAATGAACTATGAGGGAGGAACTTAGGTGATTTCCCAGGGTCACATGGGGGTGGTCCCAGAAGCGGACCCCGTCAGTGTGGGAGGGCCTGACTGTGGGGGCACCTGATTCCGAAGGGCACGGGGAGCCGCATAGGGGTCCGCGGACAAGCACCTTCTTGGGGGCGCTGCCCAGCACTGGTCAGATGGCTCCTTCTCTGAGAGCAGGCCTAGGCCCTTTTTTGTGAGCTTCTCGGCAGCCCCACTAAACCTCTTGGAAAACAGGCCCAGGGAGGGGACAGACATACCCAGAGTCACATGGTCACTAGGAGAAGGCCAGAGGGGCAGCTGGGGCAGCATCCTGACTCTCTGGGGACCCTGTGAGCACTTACAACCCCCCAGGCCTAGGAGCCCAAGCCCATCCCCCTCAGGCCACACCTCGGACTGGACTCCAGCCTTGAGTGCTAAAAAGGGTTCAGAGGAAGCTGGTCATGGGAACCAGAGGCCCAGGGAGGGAATGCTCTGAGCCCATCCCGGGAGTCTCAGTCAGAGACTGAAGTCTGGCCCACACAGAGCCCATCATGGCTCCTCGGCCACCGCCCAGCACCGTCCCCACACAAGATGGACCCCAAGCAGAGGGGGCAGGGGCAGCCAGTGATGGAAATCAGGGATTTTATGAGGCTCTGGGATGGGGTCGGGTGACATTGACTCCTCAGAAGGGTTTGTGAAGCTAATAAATAAAGTCGACGTGATGGCTTAACCTACGGAGGGGTTCAGGGGCCACTCAGGATGAAGGGCAAATCAGTTCAGTCAGTTCCCTCTGCCAGGCAGGGAAGGGTGAGGCCCTCCCGCATGTCTGCACCTAGGGGGGTACTTGTTTCTCTGGCTCCCACAGGGGCCCTGAGATGAAGCCAGTATTTCCTGATTTGTAGATGAGGACGCTGACCTTCAGAGAGGTGAAGTCACTTGCCAACAAAGGGCAGAGCAGGCATTTGGACTCAGGTCTATCTGTGCATTTCAGGCCAGGGGCCTTTCCGCTCCCGCCCCCACTGTCCCCCACCGCAGTCCAGAAAGGAATTTCACAGGAGAACAGGGCTCCGCCCCAGCAGGGCCATGCAGGCCACTTCCCCCTCCCTGTTGTCCTCAGAGTTCACCTATTGGCTCCCTACCCCCCCCAAGCCCACTTCTCACAGCTCCTCAGGGAACAAGGGGAGCTAATAAAGCCCCCAGTGACCACTGAGGACTCGAATGTCCAGGTTTTCCCTGAGGACAATGGGGAGCCACAAAAGGCTGTTGAGCAAGGAGAGACAGGGTAGGATTAAGCTGAAGTGGGTTTCCCGAGAAGCTGACGACCCTCAAGCTTCAGGCCCCTCACTCTGCGTTTCTTTCAAAGCAGGGGGTGGGAGTAAGAGGGTGGAGGCTAGCAATGTGTTCATATGATTGGCAGAAACACAGTGTTTTAACTCGAATTGGTTAAGACCTCCGTCTCCACTTCGACTTCCGCCGCACGGCCCTCTGGGGAGCAGCTAGGTACTTTGGAGTTTGAGTTTCATTTGGGTTTAGGGGGCATATATACATATGTGTGGCCACAGTCCCTTACAAGTATAGTTCTGTTAGTCCTGGCCAACCTCGTGTGGAATGGCTTCTAGGAACACTCTCCCTGCATCCTGCACGGGCCCACCCAGCACTGTGACCCCCGGTGCAGGACCACGTGTCATATTGTGACGTCAGCATCTCCTACAGACCCTGGTGCGGGCAGCATGTGGACAGTGGTAGAGAAGCACCACTTGACATGGACAGAGCCAGATGATCGTCCGTGGAAAATTCTGCTGATCATCAGATTGTGTAAGATTTTAAGTGGAAGGGACGCCTGGGTGGCTCAGTCGGTTAAGCGTCCAGCTCTTGATTTTGGCTCAGGTCCTGACCTCACGCTGACAGCGCGGAGCCGACCTGGGATTCTTTCTCCCTCTCTCTCTGCTCCTCCCTCACTTGGGCTCTCTTTCTCTCTCTCAAAATAAACACACAAACTTAAAAAAAAAAAAAAAGATTGTAGGTGGAAGATTTGTGCTTTATTTATGCAAACCCAGAATGAAAGTTTTCTCCTGTCCAGGATATACTCAACAAAACAGCAGGTTTAATTATAAAAGCATCATTCATGTTTCCTTTTCTCCGATGACAATCATACAAAATAAAATTTACTAGAACTCCCGTGTTTTTGGCAAACCTGTAGCATTATTACCAACAGCAAATGTATCTGTGCATAGGTTGCATGTTTCGTGGATCGGGGCTGATGGGACCCGGAGACAGTAGGCTGACGCCTCCCATCCCGGTGAAGTCTGGCTGTCCCAGCTGGAGCTGGGAGAGCTTGTCTCTCAGCAAGGGCTCGCCACATTGCACAAGCTTCAGGCTATCACACTCCATCTGCCCCTGGTCTGCGTGAAAGGCCTCACTCGCAACCTCCACAGTGCGCTGTCTCTGGCTGTAAGGAGTGTGACCAGAATCAGGGCCTCCCCCCGGGGCCAGGTGTCCCCCCCCCCCGCCTCACCCGTTCCCTTAGAATCTCTGTCTCTGCCTTACACTCCCCAGTCCGAGACCCTCCTCTTCCCGGGCCTCCCCGCCCTGGGGTGCACAGCGGCAGGTAGCGGCTCAGTTGCTGGGTGGGGGCCAGGAGAACAGGGATTCTGAGGGGGCTGCTAGGCCTCTGCAGCTGGACTGTGCATGCCTGATAAAGCCCCCAGGAGAGCAGCCTGCGTAGGAAATGAATCCAGCAATCCCGCGTTTCCAATGACCTGTGTCTCAGCGTTCTGGTACTTGTGTGGGTCAGACCCTCTGCAGCCTTCCTCCTCACGGGTGCCCAGCCTCTGCTGGCATACTTCTCCATACCTCCACAGCTGCTCATCCCCTCTCTGGAAAGCTCCTTGCATCCTGGCCAGTCACACTTGTGAGAAGCTGCCTCCTTGCGACCTCCCCCACCCCATAGGTCTTGGGTCCACCCCTTGGATCAAGCAGAAGAAACTCAACCTCCCTTCCCCATCTGGAAGACCCTTACTCCTACTCCTGCTTCCCAGCCCCGGTCAAACACTGCTCCTCTCTGAGGTTTTCCCTACTCCCCATCTCACCTCCAAAGTCCAGGACCTCCCACACTGGAGCTCTTGCAGGGGGTGGGGACTGGGTCATGGGCCTCGCTGGGCCCGGAGGACCAAGCACGCCCGGCCAAGGGCAGAGTTCAAGGCCACAACCCCTACCTTCACTCCTCCCGAACTGGTCCCATCGGCCCCCTGATGGGGCTGCCGCCCTCCGCCTCCCCCAGCCCAGCCTCAGACCTGACTTCTCGGCAACATTTTCCGCTGCTGGCCACACCCCTTTCCGTAGAGCCCCCTTTCCTCTGGTCTCCCTGCTTCCCTCCCACCTTTCTGGCCATTTCTTCTTAGGCTCTCCTGAGGGTTTCTTTCCTCCTCTTTCTCCCACCTCTAAATGGGCTCCAGAGTTCAGGTCTGAGCCCACGACTCCCACTTGTGGTCTCTCTGACTAGCCAGTGACCTCTATGCACATGCAGCACCCGCCAGCGTCTACCCTCGTGAATCAGGACAGGCCTCTGAGATGGATCACGTCTCAGTCTGAATCAGCATTTCTCCTCATAAACCTGCTTTTCTTCCTGTTACGGCCCCCATCCTGCTTCCATTCCAGCCGAAGTTACCCTTCTCCTCTTCCGCCCTTAGCATCGACTGTGCTTGTTCAAAATCTGCCTTATTGAGGCATAATTACGTGCAATAACCCGCACTCATGTAAAATGTTCTTTTGCAATTCTGCTGTTTCTCAACGTATTGAGCTTTTTATTGTCATTACGGAATGTACTATCTTATGCCTGGTGAGATCTTCTTTTTCTAGTCTACTTTATCTGATGTTAATATAGCCACACCAGCTGTCTCATGCTTACCATTTGCACGGTCTATTTCATTCTATCCTTTTCTTCCCCCCCCCCCCCCCCCCGCCTCCGCAGTCTGTTTGTGTCTTTATATTTAAAGTATGTCTTTTTTAGGAGGCATAGTTTTTTTTTTTTTAATTTATTTATTTTGAGAGAGAGAGAGCGAGAGAGAGAGACTCCCAAGGAGGTCCCGTGTTGTCAGCATGGAGCCCAATGTGGGGCTTGAACCCATGAACCCTGAGATCATGCCGTGAGCCGAAACCAAGAGTTGGACGCTTGACTGAGCCACCCAGGTGCCCCTGTTCTTGCCTTTAAAAAAAAAAAACAAATTCTGACAACCTCTGCCTTTTGATTGGAATATTTGTTTCATTTGTATTTACTGTTATGATTGAAATGGTTTTCTTTTAGTCTGCCACTTTGCTATTTGTCTTTTGTGGATTTAGTTCCTCCTTTCTGGCTTTCTTTTGTGTGAAACAAATATTTTTTTTTAATGTTTATTTGTTTTTGAGAGAGCGCAAGAGAGAGCAGGGGAGGTACAGAGGGCGGGGGGTGGGGGGTGGGCAGAGGATCTGAAGCCAGCTGACAGCAGAGAGCCCAGTGCAGGGCTTGAACTCATGAATCGTGAGATCATGACCTGAGCCGAAGTCAAGACG
The DNA here is from genome assembly GCF_016509475.1 of Prionailurus bengalensis. Taxonomy (NCBI): domain Eukaryota; kingdom Metazoa; phylum Chordata; class Mammalia; order Carnivora; family Felidae; genus Prionailurus; species Prionailurus bengalensis. The sequence continues at coordinate 56,172,140 of NC_057346.1, forward strand.
CTTAACTGACTGGGCCACCCAGGCCCTTCACCAAATATTTTTTAATATTCCATTTTTGGCTTTCTAGCTATATCTCTTTGCATAACTTTTAGTGGTTGAGCTACAGATTACAATATGTATCTTTATTATACTCACATGAATATAATATGTATACCTATGCATATCTTTATCAGAGTCTACTTAGAGTTAATGAATGAATTAATTTAGGAATGTTGCAAAACATATTTCTATTTATTCTTCACTCTCCTTGATGCTATTGTTGTCAATTACATATATATACTTTATAACCCCCCAAATATATATGTAATCTTTTCATTGACCCCCATTTTTATCAATTCCACTTCTCTTCTTTGCTTACTGTAGATTTGAGTTCCTTTCAGCTTGAAGAATTTCCGTTAGCATTTCTTGTCCGGAAGAACTCCTGGTCATAAATTATCTCCTTATTTATTTATCTTAAAGTGTCTTATTTTACTGTCATTTTTGGAAAATAGTTTGCTAAACACAGAATTATCTGTGACAGTTTTTTCTTTCAGCATTTTAATTGTGTTGTTTCAACATCTTCTAACATCCACTGTTTCTGATGAGAAATTGACCATTAATTGTATCACGGTTTTTCTGTATGCAGGGTCTCTTTTTTGTTCTGGCTGGTTTCAAGATTTTCTCCTTAACTCTGGCTTTCATCAGTTTGTGCCTAACAGTGATATTCATTGTTTCCCTACTTGGGATTTGTTGAGATTCTTAGTTTTTAAAGCTAGTTAGTGGGGCGCCTGGGTGGCGCAGTCGGTTAAGAGTCCGACTTTGGCCAGGTCACGATCTCGCGGTCCGTGAGTTCGAGCCCCGCGTCAGGCTCTGGGCTGATGGCTCAGGGCCTGGAGCCTGTTTCCGATTCTGTGTCTCCCTCTCTCTCTGCCCCTCCCCCGTTCATGCTCTTTTTCTCTCTGTCCCAAAAATAAATAAACATTGAAAAAAAAAATTAAAAAAAAAAAGGCTAGTTAGTTTTCCACTAAATGTGGGGAGTTTGGGGCCAGTATGCATTCAAGTACATTTGCTTGCCATTTTTTCTGGCATTCCAATTACACAGATTTTTAGACCTCATGATATCCCTCAAGTCTCCAAAGCTCTAGTCATTTTTCTTTGATCTTTTTTCTCTCTTCAGATTAAGTGATTTCTGTTCATCTATCTGCGGGGTCAGTGAATCTTTTTTACTGACATCTCCAATCTATTGTTGAGCTCAGCCAGTGAAATTTTCATTTCAATGATTGTACTTTCCACCTTTGGAATTTCCATTTAGTTAAATATATGTATATATAATATTTATTAATATATATTATATAATTAATATAAATATTATTATATATTATATAATTAATATAAATACTATTGTATATTATATAATTAATATAAATAGTTAAATATATTAAATATATATATAATTTCCATTTCTCTGTTGAGATTCCCTGTCTCTTCACTTATTAAGACCATTTTTTCCTTTAAATCTTTGAACAGATTTCCTTTTTACCATATGTATAAAAGCTGCTTTGAAATCTTTGCTAAGTCCAACATCTGTGCCCTACTTAGATCAGCGGCTTGTCTTTTTTTTTTTTTTTCCTGAGGACGGGTCACATTTTCCTGTTTCTCTGCAGTCTGAAAACTAAACATTGAAGATTTCTGCGTTCCATTGTGCTCTTCTGGTAACTGTTGCTGCTTCTGGTGAGCGGCTAATTTGCCTAGATTCAAACTGCAAATTCTGTCTCCTCTACAGCCTGCAGTAACAGATACCGTGTCTCAGTTCTTACAACTTTCAGGTGCTGATTTTGTTGTTGTTTTTTTAAATCCTGACTCCCAGCGGTCTTCTCCCTGCCCCTCTGGATGCTGGCAATCATCCAAGGATTTGGACGGTTTATATTCAGATTTGGGTGCTCACTTTTTTGTGGTTCCCTTGTTTCTGTGTATTATCACCTAAATTTCCAGTACAGTTTTGGATTCTGTGCTCTGACACCTCAAGCCAGCGAGGCTTCAGCCTCCTGCTACATGCATTGCACACAGGCCGGGAAATTCACTGTTCTTTAAAAGCAGCACACTCGGGGCGCCTGGGTGGCGCAGTCGGTTAAGCGTCCGACTTCAGCCAGGTCACGATCTCGCGGTCCGTGAGTTCGAGCCCCGCGTCAGGCTCTGGGCTGATGGCTCAGAGCCTGGAGCCTGTTTCCGATTCTGTGTCTGCCTCTCTCTCTGCCCCTCCCCCGTTCATGCTCTGTCTCTCTCTGCCCCAAAATAAATAAAAACATTGAAAAAAAATTAAAAAAAAATAATAAAAGCAGCACACTCACATATATTCCCAGTCTAGTGCAGTTCTGTCTTTCAAGGGTAGTTCCCTCTCTGGCCCCTGCCTATTTTTTTCATAAGGCCCTCTAGCGTTTGGCTAAAGATTTGGACAGAGTTCATGCACAGATTTTGGGTCTTATGCCTTCTGCAATTCTCTCACTTCCGCAATTTCCCCTTTAAATTTCCAGCTGCTCCTACAGCTCGTCAGTGTACTCTCTGCAAACTAAGGAGGCGAGGCTGTGTTTTTCTGCCCTCTGTGGTCTTGGGGCTTGGGGAGCGCCATCATGATTCTTCCATCTTCCAGTTGCCGTCTTTCAGAAACCGTCCTCTGGCTTCTATCTGTTTTGAGACGCTTCCCAGGGCCTTTAAAGAATTGTTTTGTTCGGTGTTTAAATTTTGCCCAGATTTCATCAGTGTTGTCTTCAGGAAGGTTCGTGGCGATCACTTCATGTCACCACCATTACGAGAAGTTTCTCCCACTGCATTCTTTTTAAACATATACTAGAGCATGTCACTTCCCATGCTTAAGAGAAGGGTGGTCACTTCCCACCCTTCAGAGATCTCCCACCACACTAAGGTAAAGAACGGAGTCCCTAGTAAGGCCTGTGACACCATACGAAACGTCATGTGTAGACTCTTTTAAGGTTAAACATTCCTGTTGATCCCCTAAGGTGGGAAACTTACTTTTATTTATCATATTGCCTAAACAGGTCTGTGCCAGCATAGGATCTTTTCCTTCCCTTTCCGTCTCCTTCCTGGGGCCTGGCACACACTGAGGCCAGAAATCAAAAGGAGCATTTGGGAATGTGGCCAAGGTGAAGCGGGAGACAGAAAGTCTTCTGGCACAACGATGCTAGGAGGGGCTCCATGCAGGCACTGCAATGATCAGGCCATCTGCTGGATGCTCTGCCAGCGGAACCCAAAGTTCCTTTCCTTCTGCCCAGGCCCCCGGGAGGCTGAGGGGAAGAAAAAGTGAAAACCCAAAGGGGAGGGGAACCCAGGAATTAAAGGCATCCAGGGAAATAGTAGGGAGGGATGAAGGTTTGGAAGAGAGGTGCCGGCCACAGAGGGCACTCAAGGATCTAGAACAAAGGCCACAGTCGTGGGCAGGTGAATCCAGCCTTTCCTATAGCCGAATCCCCTCCTATTTCAGGGATGGGCGGGGATGGCCCCAACCTCGCCAAGCAACGACTGTTGTCATTTTCTCCTGGATCCAGTTTTGTTTGGTTTGGTTGGGGGCCGGGGTTGGGGGTGGGGGGGTGTGGGTAGGTAAACAACTGCAAGGAAAGATTATTCTGGAAATAACTGCTGGAAAGACTATTCCAGCCTCCCACTTGTACACTCAGGAACATCTGACAAACAAAAAACTAAACACGAACTAATGTTTGTAGCTCTCCGACAACCAAACACCAAAACAAATTCACAAATTAAGACCACACACAACTACAAAGCCAATTAAATTCCTATTAGCGACGTTAACCTAATGTGAGGGATGATGTTTCGCCAAGACCAAGTCACCTCCGTCAGGTGACTCTGGTGCCGCCTGACACACTAGCAGGTTCTTCCGCCTTTAGTCCGGTCCCCACGCCAAGGACGAGTCACTTCTCCCACTATTCTCTGCCTCTGAACTCCTGGGATTCCTCTGGGCCACAGGCCCTGACGTCATTTGGACTTCACTCAGCGGGAATGCTTCGTTATTTGTCCAGTCGGCCTCCTTTGTCCCTGCTCAATGGCCGCGAGAGCAGAATGTAGCATTAAGCTAGGTGTTTTTCATTCCTTTGACCCTCTGGCTTGCCCCACCATTTACTGCCTCCAGGGCAGAGAGTGGATACAGTCCAACACAATAAAGGGAATTGAAGTGCTGAATGTCTCGAAAGCCAGGCTTTCATTGCAAGGCCAGGCTTTGTTGAGCAAGAAAAGGATTAGTGAGTTCTGACCAGACAAGCCTGCAGCCCAGAGAAGTTGGAGTGTGTGGTCATAAAAATCACGCATAAAATAAAAAGACAGAAAGAAAAGCCACGGAGGAGAGAAGAATGCAGGCTGGTGAGGTCGTGGAAAAGTTTTCCCACCACTAAAAAAAGAAAGCGAGGGTTGGAAGAGCTTCAAGGGTGCACCTTTTGGAAGGCGCACAGCTAGACCCCAAAGTCAAAGACTGGGAGAGCCTGAGAGGAGGCCTTCCCCCCGCCCCCGCCCCGTCCCTGCCCCTGTCTGGGGTCTAAGCAGGAGGTAGGTATGGGGCAGTCACAGACAAGGAACCCAACCGTCCAGGTCTGCCAGGAAGACCTAGGTGAGCCTTCACAGAAGCTCCATGGTCGGGGTGCGGGGCAGTCAGCTAGAAGAGGGGAGAAGTCCAGGCAGGTGGGCTGAGGGCAGCTTCCCAGAGCAGGAAGAGAAAGTGGGCCAGGTGGCCTGAGTTCCCAAGGGAGGTGAGTGGGGCAGAGAGGGGAAGAATGACACAGGGTGTGAGGACCTAGGGACGGGATCCACGGGGAGGAGCTTTAGCAGAGGAGGCCAGCGGCAAACACCCAACCGAGCCACGACACGGGCAGGTCAGAGGGACTCTGATCCGAAGCCCCGTACCTGGGCCCAGAGTGGCTGAAGGTTGGAATCAGGGAGGCTGTGAGAATTTGAACACTTACCCCAAAGATGTTGAATGTTAACCACAAATGAATGAGATGCCTCGGAGTGGCAAGATCAAAAGTGTTCTGCCACCAGCTGAAAAGGGCATAATGCGCTTGGGTGAAGACAGTTTATGGGGAAATAAAGCTACATTTCTGCACATGTGGGCTGTGGCCATGCGTTGGAACCTACCGTCTTAAGTAGATTTCCTCGTGCCAGGGGGATGGTCCACACAAAGGCCGGGGCTAGCACGGAAGCTGAGTCCCAAGGGGGCCGGCTAGAGGGGTCAGGATGCATTTCTATTTCTAAAAGCTCAACACTACAATACACAACTGGAAGCAAACCATCCTGATAGAGGAGACGGTTTTGTCTGTGGCTCCCATTTTGAAAGAGCCTGGCCCCTGGCCACCTCTCCAGCACCCGGCCTCATCACTCTACTCTAGCCCCACTCACCTTTGAGTCCTTTGCATGTGCTCTGCTCCTTTCTGGTCCAAAGCCTTACATATACTATTCCCTTGGCCTGGGATGGGCTCTCTGTGGCTTCAGATCTGCTTAAATTCCACTTCCCCAGTGATGCTTGTTGAGATCCCAGGACAAAGTGGCTCCTTTGTGTCATACTCCTCAACGGTCACCTGTGGCCTTTCTTCATAGTCATGGCCCCATAATTTGTTTGGCCAGTGCCAACCAACAGGGGGCACCCAATCAATGTTAAATGAAGGAAGGAAGGAAGGAAGGAAGGGAACTGTGGCCTGGGGCTCTGATGTAATGCAAAGAAATGAATCGAAGGTTCTGGTTTCATGTTCTAACATTCTCATGTTTTAGCTCTGGGAACTTGGCTGTGACCCTGACTTCTCTAGGCCTCAACTGCTTCATCTGTAAAACGGGTACTTGGCACACGGACACTGAGCAAACCTTCCTGGGCACTAGTTGTTACTTAAACAAAGGGCCGGTCCTCTAGGAGGTGAAGGGGGGGAAGGGGGGGCACACCCTTAGGAAAAATGCCAGAAGGGCTGTATTGGAAGCATGCGCAAGTGGCTGGAGGAGCACAGAGGAGGGTGGCCCCCTGTGTGGGGTGGAGGTGGGGATGGAAACTGGGCAGAGGGCAGGGAGGACTCTAATGAGGGAAGGGAATGGCTGAACCCTGGCTTATAGGATGAACAGACGTTTTCTGTGGGTTACGGGGAAAGATATGCCAGGCTCTGGGGGATGCAAGGCATTCTGGGAATGGCAAGCATCCAACTGGCTGGAGGGCAGGGTGTAGGCCAGGAGGCACCGGGGTGAGTAATGGACCCCCAGTTACCTCTCACCCATCACCCATGGCCAATCCGGTATCTTCTACACCCCACTACATTGCCCTCTCCAATCCTAGACATACGCATTTCATCTGTAAATATTTCAGCATGTATCGCTAAGAGATAATAGACTTAAAACTATTACTGTGGCACCGGGGTGACTCAGTCGGTTAAGTGTCCGACTCTTGGTTTCGGCTCAGGTCATAATGTCACAATTTCACGGGTTTGAGCCCCGTGTTGGGCTTGGCTCTGGCAGTGCGGGGTCTGCTTGGGATTCTCTCTCTCCATCTCGCTCCACCCCTCCCCCACTCACATTGTCTCTGTCTCTCTCAAAATAAGTAAATTAAAAAAACTATTATAGGGGCGCCTGGGTGGCTCAGTCGGTTAAGCGGCTGACTTCGGCTCAGGTCATGATCTCGCGGTCCGTGAGTTCGAGCCCCGTGTCGGGCTCTGTGCTGACAGCTCAGAGCCTGGAGCCTGTTTCAGATTCTGTGTCTCCCTCTCTCTGACCCTCCCCTGTTCATGCTCTGTCTCTCCCTGTCTCAAAAAGAAATAAAACGTTAAAAAATAAATAAATAAAATAAAACTATTATACATCTTTTCTATTACTATTATCATATCTAAAAAAATAACAAGTCCTTAATACAATCAAATATTTAGTCAGTATTTCTGATTGTCCCTTTTTTTTTTTTTTTTATTCAGTTTCGTTTAGTTTCTAGGAACCAAACCAGGTTCATAATGGGATTGATTGATATGCCTCAAAGATATTGAGTCTCTTTTTAATAGATTTTCCCCTCCTCATTTCTATTTTTTCTTACAATATATTGGAGAAACCAATTTGTTTGTTTGTCCTGTAGGGTTTCCCACTGTTTAGATTTTGCCGATTGTGTATTCCAGGCATTAACGTGCTCACCTGCCCTCTGAATTTCCTAGTAACTAGTAGTTAGATCCAGAGCCGTTCTGTGCAACAGTAATACCAAGTGAGCCACAAATGCAAATTTCATATGTAATTTAAAATTTTCTAGGGGGCGCCTGGGTGGCGCAGTCGGTTAAGCATCCGACTTCAGCCAGGTCACGATCTCGCGGTCCGGGAGTTCGAGCCCCGCGTCAGGCTCTGGGCTGATGGCTCGGAGCCTGGAGCTTGTTTCCGATTCTGTGTCTCCCTCTCTCTCTGCCCCTCCCCCGTTCATGCTCTGTCTCTCTCTGTCCCAAAAATAAATAAATGTTGAAAAAAAAAATTAAAAAAAAAATACCACATAAAATTTTCTAGTAGTTACCTTTTAAGAAGCAAAAGAAATGGATGAAATTAGTTGTCACATTTTACTTAATTCAATGTATGCACAATATTATCATTCCAACATGTAATCAATACGAAAGTCATCAGCATAAGATTATCATTCTATTTTTGTGCTAAATCTCTGAAACTCAGGGCATATTTTATGCTCACAGCGCATCTCAGTTGGAACTAGCCACTTTTCGATTACTTAATAGCCGTTCACGACCAGTGTCTATTGCATCGGACATCACAGGGAGAGAGAGGTTTGACCACATTGAGGGGCAAACTTTAAACAGGGTCAAACTTTTGACAAGGCTACGTCACGGGTGCTCTTTTATCAGGAGTCATAAAATGTCTGGTTCTCTCTCTTTGTGACACTAGCCGTCACCGACGATCATTGTCTTAGATGTTATAGTTTAATTCTACTATCCCTTCTGAATCCTTTTGCTTGGAATGTTTCTGTAAGAGAAACTTCCTCTCATCAACGATTTGGTTAACTAGCGAGTACAATACCTCCGGCAGAGGTGAATAATGTCTGTCTCTTTCCTGTATTTCACAGTTCCTGGAGGGTTAGAGCCGTCTAGGGCAGCGTGGAGTTTGCAGTGTGGAGGGCGGCTTGGAGGGCGGAGGGTGGCCGAAGGGAGCCAGGGCGGAGGTGACTGCAATCCAGGCGGCAACCCCAGCCACAGCGGCCCCCTCCCTGGGCAGCCAGCCAATCTTCGCCCCTGAACCTCAGGAATCTTCTGCAAAAGGCCAGGAAGCTCCCACCACCCCCACGGCGCCCCTTCTGTCCCGGGCCTGTACCCTGGGACAGTCATCCCATCCGGCCCCCATCCCAGGCATCGGGGATAGGTGGGAAGACCACAGCTCCCACCCGCTGCAGAAGGACGCTTTGGTCCAGTCTCGCCCTCCCTGCCTCCCTCCTGTCCTCTGACCCAGGTAATGTCTGCATCACACTCAGGATGCTCCTTTCATTGATTGCTCTGCCTTCTTCTGAACTCACCTGCTGCCCACTAAGATTCTTCCATTCGCACTTATATGAAATCTGCCCTCCACCTGAAATTCCGCACCAGCTCCCACCCTATTTGTCTCCATTTCTTTACCAGTAAACTTGTGTCATCTACACTCGCTGTCCCCACTCCCACTGCCCACCCCCCCCTCGCTCCCTCACTGCTCCTCCATGCATGCAGGATGCATGCACACAGTAGCTACTTGAGGAAGGGATAGATAAATACAGGTAGGTCCCTGGCGGTTCCTTCTCTCCAGCTTCTTGCCCTGGCTGTAGCCCTGCCCCCATTCTATCCCCTTGACAGATCTGTTGGCCGCATCTCAGGTGAGTCCTTAAAAAAGCCTCCCTGATGCTCTGGCTCCCTCTATCTTGTATGTCTGTGAGTCACAATTTACATGGCCGGCTTCATGGACTTTGACAGTTACATCGCATTCCTGACCGTTACAAATACTCATTTCCATTCTCTGGAAAGTTGCAGTGCACCTCACAACACAATGCTCATGAGGTGCTGATTTTTTCCACTCCTGGGCAGAAATGTCCTCCCGACTTGCTCCTCCTTCTTAGCAAGGGGCTACTGAATGGGGAAGAGCTATATTGTAAGAAGGCAGCTGGCAGGATGTTCAGATGGGTGGGGAGAAGGAGCGGGGTACATAAGGGGACTTGATAAGGCTTAGGGTGCAGAAGAGGCCCTGGGGCAAGGTCAGGGCCTGCTTTGGCATCACTGGGGCGGGAAAGCAGGTTCCACGGTGCAGATATTCTGTACGGCAGGGCAGCAGGGGCTCGGGCCCTGCACGGGTTTCCCAGCGAATGGGGGCTCATTACCACTCAGGATGTTTACTGAAAACCTGTGATAATCCCTCAAATGTGCACCTCTTTTTACTGTTCACAAAAACTCAGCTCCGCAGTCTCCACCAAGCCCTGGATGGTTCTGCCTCTAAAGGTCGTCAGTGACTTTTGGTGCTGACTCTGGGCACGTTGCGCCTTCACGGAGCTCCCAAGGGACCGTGAGACAGACACAGGTGTGAGTTACAAAATCCTTGGATCAATGCTCTGTCTCATTCTCCCACTCCCCCCAACTTCATGAGCACCCGATGTGTGCCACCAAAGGGATTAGACGGGGCTGGGAACAGAGAAGTCAAGGCAACTGGCAGGTTTCTAGAAGTAAAGGGTCTGGCCTCAAGGTCAGTAGGTTCTGGAGACCTCTGTTGCACGAGCAAAAGTTCACATACCATCTGCATGAACGGTAGCCTGGGTGGCGGGGAGGTCGTCTCACGTCACAGTAACAGTGGCCGGGTCCCTCACCCGAAGAGCAAGAAGTCTGTGGAAAACATAGCGATGCGGGGTTCCTTGAGGAATAAGTTGTTCCCTATAAGGGAATTAGCACATTTTTGCAAGTAAATTTTTGAGAGAACAAGCTCAGCCCTTCAAATATCAAAACTTATTTCAACCGTTCAGAATAATATATTCCCTTAAAATATTTCATGCACTTTCCTGTCCAACTAAAATTAATTTATCCTTTTTCTGATGACAGAGGGCCATCTTTAGGAACAGTAAAAGGCATTCTAGCCGAATTTCCTAAAACCCTGACCAGAGGCAGGCTGTGTTAAATGGTTTAGCCCTAAGTTCTTTACAACCGGCAGAGGGACACTTGAGGGTTCTTTCTTTCTCTGCCACGCTCTGGGCCACGAGGCAATCTGAGGCAGCTTTTGAAGAACAAACACCAATTTGCTCTTAAGGCAGGAGGAATCTCTGGGCACAAGGGGCAACCCGAGCAAGGGACCGGCTTCTCTTTTCGGAGGAGCACCTGGGCTCAGAGAAGTCAAGCGCCTTGTTGGGGGTGGCGCGGCCAGTGAGCAGCGGGCTGGGTGGGATCTACCGGGCTGAGGGCTCACATACCCAGACTGCTTCCTTCCCGAGTGTATCTGCCTCTTAAGAGTCGGGTTATCCAATATTTCTGTCCACACCCACCTTCCCTTCCTTCTAATTTGCCGCTCGTAATTAGTGGGGACCGAGGGAAGCTCATTCGAATCGTGTTTTGTACAAAACCGGAGGGATCCAAGCCTGCCGCTCCCCAGCTTGTAATTCGGTGCCCGGGCTTGGCTGGCTACAGCTACGTCACCCAACTGGCAGTCTTTCTCACTTTTATCTAGGTTCAAGACCGTTCTTTTTCTGGATTGCTGACCTTGCCAGCCTCTAAGATGTGTGGACTTATTTTATAGACGTGTGTTTTTTATTCATTTCAAATCCACAAGGCTGAGCTGTCTACCTACAAAACTGTAATTAGATGCGCTGGGAGGGAAAAAAAGAAAAAAGCCTGTATCTACTTCAAGCAAGATGAAGAGCCCTGGGCACCGGTTCAGCATGCGGTGAGGTAGCCAGAAGCGGCGTAAGAGAATATTTATGGATATACAGGTGGGCCTGTATAAGCTCATCTGCCAGGTGTTACAAAACATGCAAATTCAGCTAATTAGGCTCACAGACCCTGTCTCAACACTGTGTCCATGCCACCCACTAAAACACCTCAAAACACCTGACATCTGTTTAGAGCTTTAGTCTTCCGAAAGACCAGCTTCGGTCCTGACGCAGTCTCCGTGCGTGCAGAATAAATTTCCGCCTTCGGCTGCCCCACCAAGGCCTGATGCACGCGATGCCAGGATCCTTGCTGAATGACCAACTCCTCCCAGTGACCATGGTGCTTTGTAATGATCGCTAAGCGCTTTACAAGCACGTGTCTCTTCTACAAGCCCGGTGGGGGGTGGGGGTGGAGGCAGGCGGTATCATCCCCACTGGACAGAGGAGGGGCCAGATTCAGAGAGTGGAAGTGGCCGTGCCCAAGTGCTAGAACGGGAAACGGTGATAGCGAGTCCCGGGCATCCTCTCTGTCACTACGCGGTGGCCTCCTGCAGGACGAGAGGGACCACCACTGATGGCGCAGGCCCCATAGAAATGTAACGGCAAGGATAGAGTTCAGTCCGATTTTTTACAGATGCAGAAATGGGCTCCTTAAAAGGCCAATGACTTGCCCAGGATCACAGGTTCAAAGTGGACGAGCCGGGGCCTTCAGAACCAAGCTTCTAAAGAACAGACGCTGGTTGTTCATACCACCCGGGGATGCGCGCGGTTTGTTATGCGATACTTGCCCGGAAAACACTGGGGGCCCAAGGATGCACCTCTTTTTCAGACGCAGACTTTTTTTGCACAACAAAATAGGAAAGAAGATTCAACCGACTCAAGCGACTACCACTAGAGCCCAGCGCCGACTTGGCTGCCGGCTGGTACTGGGCTCTAAGCAAGTTACTCTTCTGCCCAGTAGGCAGCTTGGAGAGGGTGCCTGGCAGCTGCCCACCGCAAGTATTGAAATCTCTTGTCTCGGCACCTGGAGGCCTCTCCTCTCACCTTTCTTCACACCCATTCAGGCCCCTTGCCGTTTTGCAAACACTCCAGGCCCTGTGTTGCCTCTGGGCCTTTGCCCATGCTGTTCCCTCTACCTGTAACTTCTCCTGTATCTTTCAGCGGATCTTTCATCTGCATGACCTCCATGAACTGGTCCAGACCCTTGAGTCAGAATAGCTTTCTCTGCATTCCCTAGCATGGCTATACTGCTCTCCATCACAGGATTTGTCACACTGAATTATAGTACAGTGTTAATAGGCCTTTTTCCCTTACCTTCCACCCCCAGAGATCATGGCAGAGGCCAGGGCTTATTCATCTTTGTATTAACCTTGTTTAGCCCAGTCCCTCACAGACAGAGACAGAGTTAGCTCAATAAATGTGAAAGAGCTGGCTGATGGTTGATGAACAAGGTTTTCATAGTTAACTCAGCTCCAATATGAAATTCAAAACAATGAAGAAGACAGGACTCAAACATAGCTGGGAAATAACATACACTTTTACTCTCAAAATAAATACTAATCAATTTTATTTTATAAATACAGATGCTGAGTTTTCTTCCAATTACCAACAGATCAGTTTCACATGCCATTTATTATTGGTGGTGGTTTAAAAAATTATTTAAATAACCAGTTAGGTCAGGATAAATGGGCACCATTAGAACCGCTAAAAAAATAGAGCTGGATACAATCTTCCAAAACTAATATTCTGAGGGGGAAAAAAAAAAATCTCTGGAATTTCTAAAGTGGGTAAGGGGAAGTGGAGAGAGGGAACACAATCAAATATTCATTTGATAACACTTGCCGGCCGTTCAAAGGGTCTCCGCTACATGAAAACGGAAAGAGCTCTTAGCAGTTCAGACATGGATAGTAGTGGATTTTCATTTCAACTTATATCCTCAAAGCAAGTTTTATTTTCTTTAGCGATTTACAAGACTAACTAAAAAGATTAGTAGGAGATAATAACTCATCCCATATTTTGGCCTTGGCCACTCCAAGCAGAGACAAAACTAATTCTGCAGCTTTGGAAAATGTCAAACAGAGCTCCTCCCGGAGACATGCAATACTGTTGGTTCTACCCCAAGTCAAGGCAGAAACTGTAGGCATCGAACAGACTCCATGGAAACCTGAAACCCAAACCAAGCGAACCCAAATGTAAGTGGTGTTTTGAGGCATAACATCGTCGAACACAGTGTGGACCAAGCCAGTGTAGGAAACCAGTTCTGAGCTACCTAATATCACATTCGGTGGCAGGGCCCCACGCTGCTGGTGTGTGTGTGTGTGTGTGTGTGTGTGTGTGCGCACAAAGCTGTGGATCCCAGAATCAGGGAGTCCACAAATAGGAGACTGGCAGATGGAGTCTCAGAGCCCCAGCTCTCTCTGGCTCTGTGGAACCTGAGGTACACACTGTCCCCGTGGCTGCTCTGCGTGTGGTCCCTCTGCCTGGGGGCGCCAGGACCTAGGCCAGAGGGCCTACAACTCAATGCACTGTCTTTAAGTTTGGCATGAAGTTCAAAGTCCACCCCCATATGTGGACTTTAAGCCACATGTGATGTACCTTCCACTGTTCAATACTAACACAATCCTTCCCGAACCTTTTTCTTTTGGGTGGGGTAAGTGCTATTTCATTGGAGGACCCCACACAGCCCAGCGTGATGTAAAGCCACAGATATCTCCCCCCTCATTGACTCTACCGTGAATGGCAGGACATTGCGAAGAAGCCGTGACTCTAGAGTGCTTCTGCTTTAGGTTTGGAGTGGTTCCACCTCTGTATGTGAAATACGATGGATTTCTTCAGATCAACTTAAAGCTCTTAATTGCTTGCAGGTTGGGTCCATGTGTCAAGCATGGGTTGGGTGAGTTCTCTTTACATATGGAAAACAACAACATGAACCATTCTGCATGACAACAAAGCTGTAAATGAGAACTTGAGCTCAGGAGTGCTTGGACAATATATGAAAATGACCATGAAACCTAGGAGTTAAGCTGTTACATCGGACAAATGCAGTTCCTGGAGAGAACACCTGTGAAGGTGTTTGCGCTGCTGTGCGGAACAGCACACGCTCGAGTCAACGACATTAGCTTAGGTACAGCCACGGTTTCTGTCCAGGCTCGTCCTGTCCTGTCGTGATGGAAGATGGAGATGTAGGTTCGAGACGGATTTCAGAATTGGAAAGAACAAATCAGGTCAAGTGAAGTAAATTCAGTTTTTATTCTTCTATACAATACATGGGTATATGCATAAATTTTCCTTAAAGAGCTTGCAACCCTGAGGCAATGTCCTTGGGTATATAAAGTATATGGCAATAGCAAATGAAATCTGAGCTCCGGGGATGAAATTGGACTTGAAGAACATAATTTAATATGAACGCAACTGCACATACACCAATAGTATTCTATGCCTCATCTAAGCCTCTTCATCCAACTATCTCAACAGCCTTGCCGTCGGCACACTGGACAGCCTGACTCTCTACGGGTATTTCAACATATACAGCGCCTTCCTTTCCAACTGAAATTTAATAAATTAACATGGGATTTACATATGGGGATTTTTGTCTGGTGAGTGCACTGCCAGAAAGCATGCCTGGTTTTTGACTGCAGCGTCTGCCCACGTAAAAACTCTGGTCCCCAGAGGACACTGGATGTCATCTGACTATTGCAACCTTGGGAGCCCTTGAGGGTCCCCTGGGATCTACCAGAGGGGAAGTTTTTCCCTCTCCTTGGAGGGTTACGTTAAGGGCGTGGCTGATCTGAGGAGGTGGAAGGTCTTGGCTACCGCATTCGAGAACCAGTGACTCTGCTGTCCTCAGTTTTCAGGGTGCACGACCCACCTGCTGTGAAGACGGGGCAGCAGAGAGGCTGACTGGGGGCAGGGGCAGGAGCAGGGGCAGGTGGGCCTGGGTATAAGGAGACCATTGTGCTTCTTACTCATCAAACTAACGGATGGTCAAAGGTCTTTGAGTTAACTGGTGAAAACCTTTGTTTTGAATATTCGGTTTTCCAAAGTTTTATAAACTATGTTGAGGGCAAATGCTTATGAGAAACTAAAGGTGAGTTTATCATATTTATATATTATCATCTTCCCTCTGAGGATAACACAGAAGTGTAAATTAAAAAGCAGACAAATATCTTTAAGGTGACTCGAGCTAGAGAGTGAATTTTGCCTTAAAACAGTTGTCAGGCCTGAAAAGCAAACCTTGCAAGCAAACTCTAACTTTGTCTGGCCCACTGATACACAACGATCCTGAGCCCCTCCGTGATTTACAAAGTCTGTTTTTCCGAGGAATATCCTCCATTAATATTCATTTCGTGTCATAATTATTACAAGGGGTAACCAGTGCAGCTTTTATCCTCATTTCAGGCAGCGACTCTGTCCTGGTCCTACCGGCTGGCTGCTCACTTCACTTATCGGAGCTCCTGCGTGGCCGGCGGAAGCTGGACACGTTTTCGTTCAGTGCATAGATCCTTCGGGAGAACTCTTCAAATTCTCCCAGGACTTGTTCGTCACACTCCACTGCCACGGCGCTATCCACCGGGATGCAGTTAAAGGCTTCTAGCTGATCGCCCGAGGTGAGACCCGTGGCTTCCATCCCGATGATCTCTTCCGCTTGCTCCACAGTACAGCAGAGCTCGGCCTCCGGCACCGGGAGGAATGCCCCCGGGAGCCGGACGCCGGAGGAGCCAGCCTGCTCGCCGGGCAGGAGAGCGCCGTTGACGGCGGCTGGGAGTCCAGAGAGGGCTCCTTCTTGTTCTTGGCTAGTGTTCACACTCACGTGACCTCCGCTTAATCTGTCACCCAAGTCAGCTCCTTTTTTCTTGCTTTCTTTGGAGAAGTCCAAGGAGGTATCCAAGGAGGAGGACAGAGATGTCGTCTTTCTCTCGGATTCTCCTACGGAAGGGATGGCGGTAACAGGCTGGGCTAGCGCGGAGTTGTAACTGGGAGGAGGGGTTTTGTACTGGAGTCTCTCATTCTCTGAGCTGGCCCGTTTTCTGTGTCCTTTGTCTGGGGAAGGGATCTCCCCAGAGAAGCCTACATCTGCACCTCCAAATATGGAGCTTTGTCTCTTTGGAACAGGGATTGCGCTGGAGGTGTGGTGTCTATCGCTAGAAGACAAACAAAAACGAGAAGTTATTTTCAGCTTTCGAACTCGGCCTAAGACTTCCGGATCCAGAGACAGGAAACAACATATTTAGGTTTGAGATAATAAAAATTGATAATAATCAAGTCTAGTATTAATTGTAGGGTCCGGATGCAAGAAAAAATATGAAGCAGTCTGAATTCAAGTTTGGGAGCTTCCTTCAAGAAGGATACAAGACACCCTATGATCTATCCAGAGGATGGTGCTCAGGGTGCGAGAGGAGAGAAATCATGTCTTTGGGGAAGAGGTGAAGTGTACCTGGAGAGGTGGGATTGGAAAAAAAGGCATCTGAGGGATGTAATCAACCTTACTGGTCCAAAGGGCTATTGGTATTTATATTCTTTTATTAACTATTCAATGCTTAACTTATCGTCATGAAGCAGGAATCCTTATTTGGCACAGAAGTTAAATGACTTGTCCCTGATAACCTCAGGGAGGCAGTGGCAGGCTAGACTACATCCCACGCCTCACGACCTGATGACCAACAGGTTTTCTGATACCCAAATGCTAATCACCCTGCATTAGAGAACTGGCAGAGAGGGAACCAAGGAGACATCTATCTATCTAATGGACTATCTAATGGACTACTATCTATCTAATATGTATATCTATCTATATTTTTCATAATGAAAAATTAACTTGGAAAATGGCTTCTCTTCTATCAGGTCAGTCACGCACACATTTTACAATACTCGGTCTTCAGTGCCTTCTTTTGAAGTTGAGTCCCTTCTCAGGAAGATACTTTTGGGCCAGCAATAACAATCACTGTTTAGCATTTTAGTTCCTGAAGACATTTCACATATGCCATTTCACTAGGTTCTCACAAAAACCCTGTCAAGAAAGCAGGGTATACGCTATTGCTCTTAAGTCTGAAACAATAAATAATAATGAGTTCATAGAAATCAAGTATCCAGACCCTGGAAATGACGGTCGTGTTCAATGCTGGGCTACTTAAGCCACCCCTGTGGCACTGATCACAGTTCTAGATACTACACTTGGATGAAGATAGCTCAATTCACTGATAGGAAAAGACAGATCCAGAGACGGAGGTGCAAACACAAGATCCCTTTGACTTGTATTCTTCCGATGAGGACACACGCACAGAGGTGACTTACAAAACAGCTACTCGGCTGGAAAAGAGATGAGACTTGAAACTATACTCACCCAACAGACAGCTATTACATGTGCCAGCCTTGGGGAGGGGAAACAGATACAAGACAGGACAGGCCCTTCCTCTGAGGAGCTTCCAATCTTGCAGAAGAAAGGCCCCCATAATTATTGAAATGATACATTTTCAAAGTACAGTTGTGATAAGTGCCCTGAAAAAGAAGGAAGGGTCTAGGGTTCCTTCCACCCATGTCCACAGCCACGAGCCCTTATGCCAGCTCCCTGCTCCCTTTTCTCTCAGATTTTTTCTGGTCCTAGATTATGCCTGTGGTCTCTGACACCTAAGCAAGGGTTCTTCTTCTTGCAAAAAGGCAACCACCAGACTTCTAATCCATGGGCCTACCAGACTCCATTGCTTGGCTATGAGCGTGGGTGCCTGGAGAGATTTCATAATTAGGGGTGGTCACTGGGGTACATATGAAACAGCACAAGCAGCCCAGTAAATTACTGTTTTTAGTCCTCAAGAAAAACAAAACAAAACAGAGCCAAATCTACTGGCCTTAATCTAGGTTTTCAGTTAATATGTTGTCAAAACTCACAGCGATTGGGTAAGCCACACATTTTTGCCAATCTTGTTGTTTTTACTGTACCACTTGCTGACAGTGTCCCTCTCTGAATGATTTTGCAGGGGGCCCAGGTAATCAAACCAAAACAAAGCGTCAGCACCACCCACAGACCCTTTTTTTTCTGGAGCAGACGGGCCAAGCTTTCAGCTGCCACCCCAGCCCAGGAGGGTGAGAAGCACCAAGTGAACCAGCCTGGAATGCTGAAAGTGACGTAACTGGCACACAGCCAGAGGCCAGGTGCCTAAGCACTCACTGCCACGAAGGGTGAACGACATGATACCCTCATTGCCACCGCCACCCGGCCCCACCCCGTGGGCTCTCTGCTCTGCTTCTCCGCTGGGCTACAGGTGGGCTGACAAAAAGCAGGGCATGAGGAACAGACCTGGGCACAAGCTGTGCTTACGACACAAGAGGACAGGGGATTTTGTAGCCTTCGTTGATTCTGAGACCCCTTGAAAGCTCTCCACAGCTTTGTACAACAGAAGAGTAATAAAGTGTCACATCCCTCCTCTCAACTATAATGGGAAGGCAGCTACCATTTTCTTGTACATCAATAAAGTTGAACCCTCACATCTACCTTGTGGAAAAGGTAGGCAGGTGGGTGGTTTTGTTCAAGGCTGCAGAGCCCACATCTGAGCCAAATTTGGTCGGACTCCAGAGCCCACGCTGTCTGTTGCGTCCCAAGTGGGAAAGTCATATTCAAATTCAACTGACACTTGCTAAGTGCCAATGGAATGCCACACCTCAAGCTAAATGCCATTACACAGGCCTTCTCATCTAACCCGCTCAGCCTGTATCTAAGCTCTGGGGTGCTACTCCTATTTTAATGGATGGATTCTAAGTCTGTACGAGGTAGAGACTTTGGCATTTTCTGACATCCCAATTTTTAAAAAAAATGTTTACTTTGCGCGCGCGAGAGAACGCATGCATGTGCACAAGTGGGGGAGGGGTGGAAAGAGAGGGAGAGAAAGCATCTCAAGCAGGCTCCACACTGTCAGCGCAGAGCCTGACTCAGGGCCTGATCTCATGAATCATGATCCGAAATCAAGAGTCGGATGCTCAACCGACTGAGCCACCCAGGTGCCCCCTGACATCCTGATTTTTGCAGCATTCTCCAGTTCCTTTAGATTTTTATGAGAACCCAGGGAATGATACCGTCAGATACAATCTGGAAAGTCCAAGTAATGGTAAAATGTCCCCCCTGAATAATGGTAAAAAAGATGAGTTATTATAGGTAGACAAGGAAGTCTACGTATTTAAAATTTGCCCTTTAATCACCACATGTTGTCTTTCTCCCCATTTTAGTCATGTGCAATAAGACTTTTCAAGCATTTTCATTAAAGTCTTTCTTATTTTATATATATATATAATATATATATAATATATAATTAATAATATATATATAATATATATAGAATATATAATTAATAATATATATATATTTAATTTGAGAGAGAGAGAGAGGGAGAGAGAGAGAGAAAGGGAGACAGAGAGAGAGAGAGAGAGAGAGAGAGAGAGAGAGACAGAGAGAGAGAATCCCAAGCAGGTTCCATGCTCAGCACAGAGCCTGACATGTGGCTCAATCCCACGACACTGGGATCATGACCTGAGCCAAAATCAAGAGTCAGATGCTCAACCAACTGAGCCACCCAGGTGCCCCAAAGTCTCTCTTACAATTTTAAAAAGAGTAAGCTGAAGAAAAGAGGATTTTCTTAATAACACTGGGCCATCACTATGAACATGTGTTACTGAACTGTGACATGGGGAAGAGATGACAGGACACTCAGGGGCACAAGTCCGGGTCTCTGGGCTCTCCCACCTGTACCCACGCTTCCCTGGGTCCTCTCTCACTGCCAGGCTGGTGGCGCACGTGCGCTGATGCACTTGTCTGCAGGCCCTTGTCTTTTGTTAATGTCTGCCAGCTCACTGTGCCCTCGTGTAGTGGATGGCCTGAGAACTGTGCGCAAAAGAGTACATCGGCTTGAGTGAGGGGCCAGCACATGGCCGGGGCATAACACACTTGGCTTTATGAGTTTTGTAACATTAGTTTTGGCTGCTTAGAGTTAATTTTTTTATCACTTCCAGGATCTCAGCAGTGTTCCAGATTTTTCAGATACCTGAGTTCTAAACAGCTGAAGTGCTGAATGATTACATTAAAATATATACAAACACACATGCATTTTTAATTATTATAATAATTTATACTCCCTGGAAAACACAAACAATATAAACTACATAAAAAATAAAAATCACTCACAAGCCTATTGCCTATCGAATAATTTTGAGTATTTTGTTTTTAGGCTTTGATTTTACATATATGTGTTTAATTAAAAAAGAGAAAAAAACCCTGAAGTTATGTTTGTTGTATATATATAATTCTGTATCCCACCACTGGAATTTATTAAAATCTTTTGGTAAATAGCTCTAAATGGCTGCTCTACTGAATGGAATATTATTCTCTTATTTGTGTAGAGTTAGGATATTTCTAAAATTTTACTATTAAAAAACAAATTGCTGTGAGCATCTCTGTATAAAAACACAATGCATAGATTTTTAATAAAACAATTTAGATTTTTGCATTTGATAGAAAGTTTCCAAAAGGAACCTTCATTACACATTTTAGTACAAGCTAAATTCTTACAATTAAAAAAAAGGACATGTTACTTCTATTATTCCCTACACAATAGAAAGGTAGCAATTAAAGAGGCAAATGATAGATCAAAAAAGAATGCCTGGGAGGTTTCAAGATTCTTTTTGTCTGATTATAGCGCGGGTTTACAACGATTTCATCGAGACGGAAGAAGAGGTCAGAATGCATAGACTTCCTAATTACATGACCAATTTTTAAAGGCTGTTGACAATTTACTTATCAAATGAAATTAGTGCATTATTTGAATTGTGATGAATAACTTACGGGGAATTTTTCCTCTTAGAAACAACCAGAGTAAACCTGGATATTTGGGGGAGGGGTGGATGCAGCAGGAAACATGGTAGCTTTGCTCCATCCTCCACCCTGGCCAAGGCTCCCTCTGTGTTCTATGGCGCTAGATCTGGGGGCCCGGAGCCCGAGGTTTGGTAACTGGACCAAGTCCCCTACTTCACCGCACACATTCTCCTTGGCTGTTTGCCTCGAGTGGATGGATGTCTTTTCCAGCTTGGCTTAAGTCCAAACTGGAAACCTGGAAACATGACATCTGGGGTTTAATGCTGCAATTAGAAGGAATTTATTAAAAAACAACAACCCACAGATATTGTAATGGCCAATTTACCAGGCCACGGTTTAGGGAAACGTGGGATAGGTTGTTGAGTAACTGAACCACATCGGGACTGTTAGATTACTTCATAATCAACCTTTTGCCACGAGTACAAAAGGATACCCTAGAGTCACAAACAATAGCCTGATGAGGGAGAAGTCAAGTGGTTTGGAGTTTAGAGGTCAAGGAGGATAGTCTGGTTTAAATTTGGCTTCTCTGGATCAAAGTCTTCTCTGATCTCCCTAAATTAAGGTGATTAATTTCTTTCTCATTCTGGGAGTCCTTATTTATTGCAGTTGGTTATTTTTTTATCTCTTCAGCTATATCTGGAGATAGTGGTGGTGACGAGGAAGGGTGCTCAAAACCTAGACCCTCCTCCAAGCTCTGCAGTCATGGCCGTCTATTTGGAGTTATAACTTAAGGTCGAACTCACCACTTGCTTGTTATATGACTGTAGGCAGTCCCTTATCTTCTCTGTGCTTTAGCTTCCTCCTTCATAAACAGATCACTGGACTACAGTAAGGATTAAATAAAATAATGCACCTGAAATAGAAGAATGCCCGACGTACATACTAATGTCAGTAGTAGCTGCAATTGTGATTGCTGTCATTATTACCAGCTTCCATGGGCTTCGGATTCCCAAAGAATTGCCCTCATTTTACAGAAGGGGTAACTGAGACTAAAGGGCATTAATGTCTCGGACCGTGGAACACAGGTAACTGGGAGTAGAGGCAAGGCCAGAATCTAGGTCTCCTCCCTCCTACTGTTTCTTCCTACATAAAATTGTTTAGAACAGGGAGGGACACAAGGAACTCTTCCCATCTGCCCCCTCTCCACTTCTGCACGTCAGGGAGCTAGCTGCAAGAAGGAGAAAAAGAACTAAGGCAAATGTAAAAGAATATTGAAAGAAAAATACTAAATCAACCAGAAGTGAAACATCACTGCAGCTTTTTTTTTCTTTTCTTTTTTTTTTTTTTTTGTAGACGGGGGGCGGGGGAGGCTTTGAATAAAGTAGAAATGCTCAACTGCCTCTATTTACATGATCTGCTAAATGCTTAGGGACTAAAAGAACTTCCCAGAATCCTTTGAGGTACATTCCAGTTGTCCCGAGACCTCTGATGTATCATTTTTCTGTACGAATTTAGCTTCAGGGAGAAAGCATTTTTGTAAGAGGGAGAATTTCTGTTGTCCCAACCTAAATGAGGAGGACCCCGTTCAGCCTTTTAGAACCATTATACAAACACTTTGTCATGAGGCCAATCTGGGAGACAGTAGAACCCAGTTCGTTCCACTCCGCTATTCTTGCCTCCACAATTTCCCCTCCTCCTCCTCCTCTTTCTGCTGGTTGTACTGCCTAAGGCAATAGCCTCCTTTAAAAAGAACAAGGACTGGGAGAAGGAAAACAGGGTAAGAGAGCACTGGTCCAAAATATGTTTCCGCTTCCCTATCTCCCATATATATTCCAGACCTCCACACGGAGCTCCGCCATTATGAGATATGGCAGACTGGTGAAGCACTTCACGGCTCTGAACCAATGTCTCCTTTTCTGTAAAACGTGAATATCCACCTAACAGTTTTTACAGTGAGGACTAACACTCTTAGTACAATGAGGAGGTACTCCACAGACTGTTATTAATAATAAAACAACGGCAGGTAACATTGATGAAGTGTGATGAAGTACTGTGTTAGTAGCTTTCTACGTGGTCTCATTTAATCCTCATCTCTATGAAGTATTACAAACATAATCCACCTTTCACAGATGAAGAGACTCAGGCATAACGGTTAGGTAACTTGCCCAAGTCACAAAGCAACTAACCGTGATTGAACAAACACAACCCGACGAAGTTAAGCGTTAGCTTCCTTCTCTCTCCCAGTCCCCAGGACTTGCCACCACAATGCCTACATGTGATCGATCGTACTTCTGTTTGAGGGAGGAGTGAGACTCAGAAGAATAATTTTTAGGCCGAATGGCTTGGTATGTTTTCTTTCTCTTCTTCTCTTGCCTATATTAAGTTTGCGTGGCCTTTCTGATTTCCTTGGAATTGTTATTCTGTTGTAAGAATGCTGACGGATCTAAGCATCAATTATGAAAACACAAGTACATCCTGTCACAAAATGATATAAAGGTGGGGACTTAGGGGAAAATGAAATAAGGGAAAAATGGAAAGATTTACCACATCGAGAGAGTTCTCGAAGGTGAGGTGAAGTCTTAGCTATTGGAAGTGATTTTTTTCCCCTGTTCTCCTCCAGATTCACTTGTCCTTGTTTTATCTGTCTACAACCAGGTCCCATCCCATAAAGGTACTGGGAGAGAGCACACTTCACCGTCTTAAATATGTGTCTTTTCTTCCTACAGAATGTTTCCTCTGAGAAACATTACTAGATCACAGCTGGTCAAAACGCTAAATCTTGATTGTCTGGATCCTGGCCAAAGTCTACAGCTACAACGCGGTGGAATAAGAATACTTAAGAAGAAAAAAAGAAAGAAAAAAAAAAAAAGGCCCACTTTTAAACAACATTCGATCTTCTTTCTCCCCCTGCAGCAAGCTATGACCTCACGGCAGTGAGGCCTCTGCATGGAGGTGTTTAAGTTGGTTTACGGCCATTAGAAATGTTTGAAGCTTTGGTACTGCTCTGTGCCAATAGCATGTCAACTGTGCTAAAAAGCAATAATA
Organism: Prionailurus bengalensis; assembly: GCF_016509475.1. NCBI lineage: Eukaryota > Metazoa > Chordata > Mammalia > Carnivora > Felidae > Prionailurus > Prionailurus bengalensis. Next base: position 56,195,848 of record NC_057346.1, read on the forward strand.
GTTTCTCACCTTCTTAAAGATTACTGCTTAAATAATGCAGAGCAACGACAGGGCTGCAGAGTGCCAAAAGAAGGTTGCCAAGGCGAAGCTGAGGTAGAATTACGTCTTTTGGCAGCTACAGAATTATGACATAGAATTCGTTTTTTTTAAAAAACAACCTCCATAAATTAGACTACTATCCTTTTTCAAAACCCCGCAGAAGTTCGGATCCGTCCTTCTCCTTGCTCTCTCTCAGATCGGGTGGAAGCAAAGAGCCTCGTTTTGCAAAAGCCAAATGTAACAGTTAGCTCTTAACCTCCTGGGGGGGGGGGGGCTGGGGGTCAACGTTTCTAAGCACGGAGTCCCCTGACCACAGGCAAGCAGTCTAAAGGCCTCTCACCATTACCAGATAAGGAAAAGTGGCTAATCTTTGCCCTGGATGTTAAGAGAAACAAGAAACAAAATAAAAATAGAAACAATCTTGGGCCAAAAGCAGAGGCTGAAACCTGTGCCAATGGTCACCTTTCCCCCGGGCTCAGCTTGGGAGGTTCCCTGCCAAAATCTGACTAAATAAAAACACAAAGTTTAAAAAGGTATAACTGAACAAGGAAGCCTTTAGATTTTATTTAAACTAAGGGCTGATGGAAAGATGAATTATTTGTGAAAGAGAAAGTTCCACAGGCAAAGGGTAAAACAAGCGAGCTGAAGAAGTCCATTTCCCGGGGCTATGTGATCTGACTGAGGGCCTGGCCATCAGGACAACGGGGCCTAGCTTGGGAAAGGGAGGCCTCAGCACAGGACAGCGGACAGAGGCTCAGAGGGTGCCCACAGGCAGGAGCCCATCTGGAGGCCAGTTCAGTCCGAAGCCTGAGCTCCCTGGGCTCAGGGAATAGAGGGTGATCCTTCAGGGAGACAGAGAGGGGTCCCAGGAGGAGTCAAGTCAACCACTTCACCCATCAGCTCTCATTGTAAGAAATCATCATACAAATTAATGTATTAAAATTACAGTCAGGCAACAAACATTATAAGGACCGTAGAAACAGAGATGGCAGGGATGACACCAGGGGACCCCTTGGAGTGTCTGGCCAACAGTTGAGACATGGGAGCTTATCAAGTGTTCATGCTGAAAATTAGGGGGAAAGAAAAAAAAGGAAGAAAAGTAGCTGTACCTCTGCCAGGGACACCAGAGGAACAGCAGTGTCACAGAGCCCAACCTCAGAGAGAAGTCGACAAACGAAAACTTTGGTCGGAGGATGCTTTCCGAATTTCAAAGGTAGATCTGCAAAGCGAGCTAAAGGCGGTTTTAGACTCCAGAGGCCAATGGCAGAACCTGTGAATTTAAGTCTTTGCGAGACACTGCGAAAGCGGAACCACCACATTCTAATAAGTTCTGACATGAGCTGAACCATGGGGATTTAGTTGTTTGCTGTTTTAAAAGACAAGCGAGTAGCTCTGCCACCATTTCCCAAGATGCTGGAGGCCTTCATCTGAAGTGCTTGAATTACACTTAGCCGTCACAGGATCATCACACAGTGCGAGACTGTGGGGCTCCAGGAATAGCATCTTGGAAGCCTTATCTTTTGTAGTCCTCTGTGCTACTAAAAGAGGTACAGTATGAAACCGTATGCATATTAACAAATGAAGTGATTTACTCCCTAATTCAAATATATATTGAGTGTCTATTATGCACGAAACACTGGGGATATAATAATGGTGGAAAATAAGGCCGCAGTTCCTGCTTTTGTGGAGGTTACACCACTGTGGGAGAGGACAGAGACTGCCACAGAATAATGACAAAAACGTAAAATGATAACCTCTGACACATGCCGTGCAGGAGAGGACATGGGCTAAGAGAGCCTGTAACAGAACCGACCCAGAAAAGGCCAAGAACTGAAGGGTTAGTAAAATTGTTCACCAGGTGAAGAATGGGTCAGAGGTGACAGCATCTTCCAGGCAAAAGGAGAGAGAACAAGGAGGACCCGAAAGGTCGTGAAGTGAAGAGCAGAATGGTAGAATATAAAGCTGGAGAGGAAAACAAAGTCTAGACCATGCAGAAACCCATAGGCCATGTCTAGAATTTTCTCTTTTAAGTCGTGAAAGTGTTTTAGGCTAGGGATATTTGGGGAGGGGGGGGTGGTGGTGTGGGGAAGGTGGTGAAGAGAAAGAGAGATTTATTAATCGATTGACTGACTTGTATTTTGGAAAGTGCACTCTGGCTGAAGTTCGAGAACAGACTGGAGGGGGCCCCGAGTCGATGCTAGGGGACCACAGGCTGTGCAGCAGTACAGGTGAGAGATGATGGAGGCTCGGACCAGAATGGAAATACGAGGACATAGACAAGTAGACACATTAGGGGAGATCAGCAGGGGCTGCTAAGATTAGATATGGGGATGAGAGAGAAAGGGAGGAACCAAGGATTATGCATGGTTTTCTAGAGATTCCATTTGCTGAAAACAGCACTGGAAGACCACGAGGCTTATGGTGGTTGGGTTGGAAGGCAGGAAGGAAAAAACACAGGCACACAGAATGTGCTGTGAAAACATCCAGGGGGCAATCTGAATAGAGGTCTAATATCCGAAAAGAGATCCGGGCTGAAGATTTACACTTGTGCTTCATTTTAGAGTGGGTGATAATTAAAAAGATGGTTGTGGACAAGATCGCCTTGGACTGGAGAATGAAATGAGAGAAAAGAGGGCTTAGGACCGAACCTTGAGGGGCTCCAGTTTTTATGACGAGGTAGAGGAAGAGGGAGCCTGCAAATGTGACAAGAAGGAAGAAAACCAGGAGAGGGTTATAGTAACAGCATTCCTTTTCTGGAATCACAAGATGCTAAATAATCCCGTGTATAAAACATTTTTATTCTTAACATAGTTATAAGAGAGGCTGTACTGAGTAATAAAGTGGGGCCGCAAAGCTATTCTGCTTGGGGCCAAGTTTTAGGTCCTCCACTTGATGGCTGTGTCATTGTTATTTTAACCTCTCTGTGCCTCAGTTTCCTCATTTGTAAGGCGAGGGAGGACAGTGGGTTCTAATTCATGGGGCCATTGTGAGAGTTAAATGAGTTAACTAAGTAATATATTCAAAATGCTTTGGAAGGCTGCCTGGTTTGCAGTAACAGTCGTTTGACATTAGCTATAATGACACTGCTTATTATATATCGCCAGCCACTAACAGAATTGTTGACAAAGCATCATATAAAATGATCTTTAATGTTAAACTCCAAACTTAAAACTCAGGGAATTGCGTCTAAATTGAGTTTAAATTCGAAGGTCACAATGAAGTAGTCAGAGGTCATTTTTAATGCTGCAAACTCTTGTCAAACTTTTGATGGGCAAAGACCATAGCTCTACAGCCTTCTTGAAACCTAACCCAGTGCTTTAGATCTAGAAGGATGTTTGTCTGCTGATACTTAGCACATGCTGATGGGTCCCTCCCAAAAAACACTGACTTCTTAGTACGGGATAGATAGGTGGCTTTTCTGCTAATTCTTTCCCTCCATGCATTTAAATATACCCATCTGCCAAAGTCCAATTCAACTCCTATCTCCTTCAATCAGCCTTCTTTAACCATGTCAGTTTAATGTGATCTCTTTGAACAGCCTCAGTACTTGAATTTTGCTATCCAACTGATGTTTAATATGATCACTTGTATTGCTACACATATTTTGGTAGACATAATTGACATCCACATTCACTGCCTGGCAGTCTGCGAGGCTCTGGAAATAAAGAAGTGTATAAAATAAGGTTTCTATCAATAAAGAGTTCCCAATGTAAGAGAGAAGATGGAGAGAGTTAACCAATTAACACCACGGTGCTTTGTGCACAATATGCACTTCATACATTGTAATGGAGGAGGGAGCAAGTTATCATCTGGAGGACTCATCACAGGAGGCTATATTTGATTGGTGCCTTGAAGCATAAGGGGGAGTTAATCCGTCTGTGTGTGCGTGTATAGAGGGGAAGAGTAAGAAATGAAGGGCAGGATAAAGCAGAATAAAATACAGTATGTGTGCAGTCCAACTATGGAGCCAAGTCTTGTAAACACTGCAAAGGAGGGACCTAGTCTTCTCTTTCTTGAAATCTACTCCTTCACTTTCCGGTCTAACGTAGTAAAGAATGGGTATTAAGGGAATGTGTTTGTTTTATGAATAAATGGATTTAATTAGTTGTACTCAAAAGGAATAACTTATGGCTTTTCTTTTGGCAAAGTGTTGAGAAACATTCTGTTCATGTAAAAAAGCAGGTAAAAAAAAAAGAACACTACAGGATTACTTATAACGTGAAAAACCAAACAATCTAAAGATATAGTTACAGTAAATCTAAATGAGAAGACATTATGCAGCCATTAAAATGATGCTAAAAAGTTTTATTATTTTTTTTAATTTTTATTAAAAAAATTTTTTTAACGTTTTATTTATTTTTGAGACAGAGAGAGACAGAGCGTAAACGGGGGAGGGGCAGAGAGAGCGGGAGACACAGAATGGGAAGCAGGCTCCAGGCTCCGAGCCGTCAGCCCAGAGCCTGGCGCGGGGCTCGAACCCACGGACTGCGAGATCGTGACCTGAGCTGAAGTCGGACGCTCAACTGACTGAGCCACCCAGGCGCCCCGATGCTAAAAAGTTTTAAATGGCATTGATAAAAGGCTTAAGATGCGATGTACAAAAAAGCAGATATATACAGCTGTACAGACTGCCCAACCCTAGCTAATGGTTACTGGGTACCTGCCACGCGGCTAGCTGGGTTTGAGATGTGCTCTAAGCATAAAACATACGCTGGTTTCAGAAGGCTTAGCATGGAACAAGGAACGTCAAATATTTTATTAATAATTAAGAAATACTGATTACCTGTTGACGAGTTATAATTGGTTTTTATTGGGATTAAATAAAATATATCATCGAGGCGCCTGGGTGGCTCAGTCGGTTGGGCGTCCGACTTCAACTCAGGTCACGATCTCGCGGTCTGTGAGTTCGAGCCCCACGTCGGGCTCTGTGCTGACAGCTCAGAGCCTCGAGCCTGCTTTGGATTCTGTGTCTCCCTCTCTCTCTGCCCCTCCCCTGCTCGTGCTCTGTCTCTGTCTCTCAAAAATAAATAAACATTAAAAAATTTTAAATACATTATTAAACTTAATTTACCTATTTCTTTTTACCTTTTTATAATAAAGGCTGCCAGAAAATTTAAATTTACATACGTGGCTCAGACTGTATTTCTTTAGTTTTGAAAGAGAGAGAGAGCGAGAGAGAGCGTGCGCATGCAGGAGCGGCAGAGAGAGGGAGACACAGAATCCAAAGCAGGCCCCATACTGTCAGCGCAAAGCCCAATGTGGGGCTCAAACCCATAAACTGTGAATCATGACCTGAACAGAAGTCAGATGCTCAACTGACTGAGCCACTCAGGCGCCCTTCTCAGCCTGTATTTCTACTGGACAGTGCTGATATAGATGACAGGATCTCAAATATATAAGAAATACATAGAAAACCGACAAACTTAACAATGGTTTTTGTCCCTAGATCGTAGAGCTATTGTTTCCCCCTTCTGTATATTTTTATATCTTCCAAATTTGATTCATTGAGAATGTATTATTTTCTATTCAGGAGAAATTAACAGAAATAAACAACACAAATAAAAAACAAGATTCCAGTCTGGTTCAAAGACTTGTTTGCTGGCGGCTGAGAAAAGAAGCCCAGGGATACCCAAATGACTTTCTGTCACTGACGGAGGGTTAGCACACAAAGGATGTTGGCCAGCTGTTCTCCATCCTGACTGGAGACAGAAAAAAGCGGAAATGGGTGTTAACCGCAGGAGGGGGCCTGTAAGTTAAATATAGGGAAGAATTTCCTGAAGCGAGGGTGTTTAAACTCTGGAATGAGTTATGGAAGAAGCCTGGTCCCCCAAGGTCTTTTAAAATACTACAGATACCCATATGCCTTGTGTGTTCCTGTCGAGAGGCAATGAGACGACTTGTCAAGGTTCCTTCTACAATTGCTATCTTAGAGTAAATAACTCCAATAAAACTTTCGTTTTCATTTATTTTTGACCAGACTTCACTTTTCATATTAAGGATATATTCTGAAAGGTGGGCCCATCTACCTTAAGTGGTACTCTTGAGACTTCAAAGACAATGTCATTTGATCTAAATTTAAAAACTAACATCAGCTAGACAACATGTTTTTTTAAGTCCCTTGGGAGTCACCTGCCAAAAACTAGTTCTGAATTCAGCATAAGCGTGATGGAAGGAAGGAAAGAGGACACATTTATTTTTAAAGAGTGCGGCTTTTAGAAAAATGTTAACGTTGGACTGCCCCATCTTCAAAGTGGATAGTTTGGCTTAAAAGCTAAACTATTATGTTGTTACCCTTGGATTTTAAAGAAAACAGACTGCTATCTCTCTCTCTCTCTCTCTCTCTCAAAAATAAACGTTAAAAAAATTTAAAAAAAAAGGGGTGCCTGGGTGGCTCCATTAGTTGGGAGGCCAACTTCGGCTCAGGTCACGATCTCACAGTTCGTGGGATTGAGCCCCACATCAGGCTCTGTGCTGATAGCTCAGAACCTGGAGCCTGCCTCAAATTCTGTGTTTCCCTCTCTCTCCAGCTCAGGCTCACTTGTTTGCTCTCTCTCTCAAAAAAATAAACATTAAAAAAAAACTTTTTAAAGAAAATAGACTGGCTCACTTGGTCTTGATTTTCATTATCCCGAGTTTACTTTAAAAAGCATTTCCTGAAAATGTGCCAAAGTTCGTTCATTCACTCGTCTGTTATTTATTTATCGATCTATTTATTTATCTATCTATTTATTTATTTAAAAAGCTGTTCAGCTTGATTCTCTCTATTTATGAAAAGGAATGGAAGACTAGGTAAGAAACAGGTCAGCAGAAACACCATCTAGAGATTTATGCCGCTTAAGTGAGATGACCATGCATAAAGCCACTACTTGCTCCTTCCTAAGTCACTTCGTTAAGTGAGAGAAGGAATCTGCAAAAACATGCCAGGAAGCTGCACAACAGCTAAGGACACTCCTCTTCAGTGTCCCGTCTTCAATACATCGCTGAAATCTGATGCGGTCTCTATAAAAAAGGTACACTTGGTCCTAAAACGTCAACTAACTCAGTCCAAGATTGACCTCCATGGGTTAACAGCCTGTCCACTGAGGCTGGGTGCCAGGCTCCAGGTCCCACGTGACCACCAGAGTGCACAATGCATAGGAAAATTTTGTGAGTCATGTCCTTCAAAATATTACTTTGTCTTATCTACTCATTTAGATTATAAACTAAACAACTGTCATCCAAGCAAGGCAGGGGCTGTCTTACACTTTTGAATCTGTTTGGTCTCTTGAATAGTGCTATATGCAGAGGAGACAGTTACTGAATTGTTAAAGGCCTAAATCCTACTTAATAATACTTTGCATAGTTCTTTTGAGTTTATAAATCGCTCAGACATGATGTCATTTGCTCCATACAACTACGTTTGGGAAATAAGCCTGGTGCTATTAACTCCATTTAAAAAAGTGATACTCAAAAACAATTTATGGAAATTAAGTGATAGAGCTGAAGCTGGAGACCACATTTGGATTCCCAGCTCTAGTGCTCCTTCCGCTGTATCACACTGCCCTGTATGAAGCTGCTGGTTTAAGCTTTATAGTGGAGAAAAATTAAACTTAGGATAAAAAATTCCACATACGAAGCAGGACAGATGGTTTTGAAATCCTGCTTTTATCATGTCTTATTCTGAAAACAGAACGTGAAATTGGAGGAAGGCAAACACTGGGGGCAAAGGTTATGGTTTAGGCCAACCCATGTGCTTCCATCAGTTTTCTTGTTTCTTCATTAGTAGATTTGAAACATGTAATCATTTTGTTTCTTTTGGTCTTAAGTTCTCACATCCTTCACCAAGTTTTATGACTCTTAGTTTCCTACCTCTCTGAGTAAATGGGGCAGGATAAGCTACAAAGAATGTTTTCACCAGAACCCACTGCCTCCATATTGTGGCGTGTGCATGTCTGGACTTGACTTCGGTGGATTTCCCTGTGGAAGGTAATAGGTGCTAGAAATTAAATGATGCAGAGACAGGAGAGCTGGGAAAGGGCAGAGAAGGAGAATAGCCACTGACGAAGAAGGGGCGGCACGGTGTGGTGAAAAGAACAAGGGACTTGGAGTCAGATATCTGGGTTTCTGGCCTTACCCCCATCACTTAGGAGCATGTGACCTTGGCAGACCACTCCACGTTTCTAAGGTTCGGTTTTCTGATCTGTGAAATAGTGCTCATCAGCTCTGGCCTGCCTCCCCCACAGGGTTCTAGCAAACTTAAATAAAAACATGGAACATTATGCAAATAAGAGATTTACTATTCGTAACTTCTAACTCCATGTGAGAGGTACCTAAGAAGGCAGGTACCAGAAAAAGTAGGTAGGCAAACAGATTTGTAGGGTATTTATCTCGATGGCTTCAGAAGGACTTTTATAAAGGACTTAAGGAAAGCAAGTGGGGGAAGATGATTATTTTGCAGCATTAACATACAAGATGGCATGAGCCGCTATTAAAAAATGTGAGCCGGGAACCATTTTCTATACCTATTTGTAGATTTTAAAGGAAAAACGAAACACCTCTAACAAAGAATGGATTAATGTTTTACAGTGTAGATAAAAACTGTGACTCAATTATCCACTACTTTTTTATAATGACCGCTACCACTTAGTGACCACTGCTGTGTGCGAGGCAGTATGCTAGACTTTATATATTTAATCCTCGCAGCAACTCTGTCAGGCAGGCACTACTGACTCCATCTTACAGATAAATATAAGCTGACGGCTTAAACTTGTTTGAAATTACAAAGACGGTAAGTGGTGGGGTCGGTATTCCGACCCATAGTCTTTCCAGGCTCGGTATAACTGGGCAACTATTTCCTTGACCTGCCCGATCCTATTCCCCAACCTTCACACGTCCAAATCCTTCTTGTGCTCCAGCTCCCCTAAATGCTGTCTCATTAATGAAGGCTTGTTCAGGTCTCAGGTCTCACCCACAGCCCCCACAAGGAAGCCAATGACTCCCTCCGAATGTTCAAGGAGTATATTCCATGAATAGAATAAGACGATGGCTAGTTCGTTTACTCACATAATTTTAGGCTTCCCTGATAGCAGGCTGATAATCAGGATGAGGAAGACACAGTCCCCACCCTCCAGCTGCTCAAGAGCCTAGTGGCTAACACTTGGTGGGAGAAGTGAACCTATGCTCTTGAGGGAATATATATTTATCTCGGTATCTGCCACTGTGCCTGTAGAGTGAATGAATGAATGACGCAGGATGTGAGCTGGATCTTAAAGTGAGAGAGCAACATTTGGGCAGAGCGGAGGCAAGGGCAGGCTCTTCTAGGCAGTGGGAACTTGTCTGAGTAAAGAACTGAGGTCAGAAATGAGCGTGGTCTATCTGGAGGTCAGGGGAGAAGGGGTGAGAGAACAGAGGAGAGACATAGTCTGTCCCGGGACCTGAATGCCGGGGCCCCATCACCCAGCCCGTTCCCAACAACCACAGCACATAATCTCTCCAACTCGGTTTGCAACTTATCGTCTTACTGGCAGGCGTCAAGTAGCAGCTTCCATCGACATTCCTCCCCGACCGTAATTCAGCACTCGCATCAGCTGAGCGTGTGCATGTCAATTTGAACCTTGGACTTGGCAGTCGGTAGCAAAAGTAAGACGGTATGTTTAAATGGCACGCTGGTGGCTTTTAACCAAAATACTCAAGAGCACAACCTGTGACTTGAAAGTCTACTTTTCAAAGTTGTGTTGCTTGGCAGTTACAATGGGGTTGGTGATCTGAGGATGAGAAAATTGCGGCTCCTTTTGGAAAGACCCAGCATAATGCACTCAGACCGTGCTCCACCTAACCCTCTCATGAGGAAAACACGTCAGTTTTAGGATGAAGCAGGTAGCTGCTTTTGATATTAGATCAGAATCCTGTAACGTGGAAGAGAAAAATCACGTCACCCAGGAAATTTTCATAACGTCGTCTTTTAAAAAAACCAAACAAACAAGCCGTCACACGGCTTTGAAGCCCACCATGAGGAGGGAGTCAGCGGCCGCACCGACCCTCCTCCGCCAGTTTGGAATCCTCGACACCAAAAGCACACACAGCAAATCTGCTTCCGCAGGGACCAGTCTGTGAATGGTAACAACCGCACAGAAAATGGAAGTGTTTTCTTTTACAAAAGATGTAAGAGGCTCCCTCGGGAGTGTGAGTTTTTTTACCCTCTGCCCTAAGGAGCACAGGCTTGGGAGGGAAGTCCTCAGTCCACGGTCGCTCTCGGAAATTCTCAGATTTCCTCAGAGGCTAAAAGTGCTCGCTCCAGCTTTGTTTGCATTTGTAACTTCCAGGCTGGCTTCCTGTGGTGGTTTTTGCTTGGAATCATTCGGTAGCGCTCATGTGGTGGTACTTCGGATCTACCTTGTAGCCCATTCTTCGTGACAGCACCATAAAGGGGTACCTGCTACTCACTCAGCGTTAATGTGAATGCTGGCACGGAGGGGCACTGCAGAAATGTGTGAGTTTAGGGCTCAATGGGTTCACTACATCAGTGCCAGGAGACCCAGATTCTAGTTTTATTGCTATAGGTTCATGGGTCAACCACGTTTGGAAAGTCATTTATTTCCTCTGTACCTTAGAAGTGAGAATTGCTGGAAATGTCAGTGTTTTAGGAGGGGAAGGGCAGGCGGGTTGCAATGTGGAAGCATTTCTATATGAACATCTCTCTCTAATGAGATCTCAGAAGAAAGGAATCCAATCTCTCAAGTTCCAGTAATTTGTTGCCATTTTGTTTTTCATTTTAAGTATTTACATTTTTTCTTTTTCTTTTTCTAATGTTTTTATTTATTTTTGAGACACAGAGAGAGAGACAGAGCATGAGCAGGGGAGGGGCAGAGAGAGAGGGAGACACAGAATCCAAAGCAGGCTCCAGGCTCCGAGCTGTCAGCACAGAGCCCGACGCGGGGCTCGAACTCACGGACCGCGAGATCATGACCTGAGCCAAAGTCGGATGCCCAACCGACTGAGCCACCCAGGAGCCCCAAGTATTTACATTTTTTCTAATTTTGTATTTGTAGTTTTGTATTCTTTTTCTTGAAAAGGGTTCCCAAATTATATAAGCTCTCTGTTCCTAATGTGAGCATGTACGATAGCCAAGGTGGTCTGTCCTTTGCCAATAAAGCTACTGTGCCTTTTCTAAGACTGTCCCCTCCACATGAGGGGGTAGATGAGAACGGTGGTAGAAGGAAGAGGAGCAGCGGGTCAGAAAAGAACTTGTTCATGTAACAAGACAGGCCAGACAGCGACCGTCTGCGAGAGGGGGGGAGAGTGGTGTCAGAGGAGGCAGTGGGGAGGCAGGGGGCAGGAAGACCACGGAAAAGAGCCTGAATTTTATTTTAGCCACTGAGAGCAGGGAGGAATTAAGATACAGCTGAAATGTAAAAAGGCCACTCTGGCTACTGTGGGGAATGAAGAGAGGCAGGACAAGAGTGAAGTTAGGGAGAAAAACTGGACTAGTGCAGTGTCGGGCAAGAGAAGGTGGTGCCCTGGACTGGGGTGGTCGTAGTAGACACGGGGGGCAGTGGTCGGATTCGACATACACTTTGCAGGGAGAGATGACGGGGTCTGCTGATGAATCAGACTAGATCTGGTGCGAGGGGAATCAAGGATCGTGCCCTGATGTGAGCGTTTGCTGACAGGAAGAGAGAGGAAGGGCACTTACAGGTATGTCCAGGCTGAGGCGCCTGTGATGCTCTACAGGGGGTTGTGTGTGGGGGGGTGTCAAGTCGATCTCTGGCTACACACAGTTGTCAGGAGAGAGTCTGGATGAAAATGTAACTCTGGGGGCCATATGTGCATAGACGATTTCCAAAGCTGAGGGAATGGATGAGATCACATGAGAAGAGAGTAGAGAGAAAAAAAGAGAGGAAGACCTAAGATGGGGCCACGGAGAGCTCCATTTTTAACGATCAAGTAGAGGAGGAGGAACATGACAAGCAGAGAAAGTAGCAGCTGAAGGGAGGAAAACCAGGGGAGGGTAGTTAGCGTCAAGGAAGCCAAGAAAAGAGAAAGCTTCAAGCAAGGCTAAATGCCAGTCGCGGAACGGCATAAGGACAGAAAAGCGCCCTTTCTGTAACACAGAGTTCGGCAGATATCTACCTAGATAAAAGGAGTTTCCGTCTACCGACTGCACTGGGGATCAGACTAGAGTGAGTTCATGGGAAATTGGAAACATAGAACATATATGGAACTATAATCACTAAATCAGTAGTTAAAAATCTGCACCCTCCTCTCTCAACAAACAAAAACCACTAGGTTTTTGCTAAGTTCTATCAGACCTTCGCTGTATAGATGATTTTTCTACCTTATATAAACTGTTCCGGAGAATACAAAAGAAGGGAAAGATCCTTACTTTATTTTATAAGGCTATTAAAACCTTGTTACCCAATCAGACAAGGATTATTATGTGAGAAAGAAAAATTCTAGGCTAGCCTCACCTCAGTTCACAGAGGTAGACATTCTAAAAATTAGCAAAATGAGTGTAACAATATAGGAAAAAATAATACATGACGACCAGATAGAGTACGTCCCAGCAGGCAAAGATGGCTTAACTTTAGAAAACGCATTAACACTAATTAACACAAGGAGAACAAATATAGTGTTATCCTAATAGATTCAGAATAAGCATTTGATAAAATTAAAAACACACACTCAGTACACACACACAAACACACAATAGAATACTATTTGGCCATAAAAAAGAACGAGATCTTGCCATTTGCAATGAGGTAGACGCAGCTAGAATATATTACACTAAGCGAAATAAGTCAGAGGAAAACAAATACCATATGATTTCACTCACATGTGGAATTTAAGAAACAAAACAAATGCATGAAGGAAAAATAAGAGAGACAAACCAAGAAACACTTTTTTTTTTTAAAGTTTACTTATTTTGAGAGAGAGAGAGAGAGAGTGAGCACGTGAGCAAGGGAGGGGCAGAGAGAGAGGGAGAGACAGAATCCCAAGCAGGCTCTGAGCTGTCAGCACAGAGCCTGAAGCGGAGTTCAATCGAGCTCAGTCTCGTGAACTGCAAGATCATGACCTGAGCTGAAATCAAAAGTCAGACACTTAACAGACTAAGCCACCCAGGCGCCCTTGAAACACCCTCAACCATAAGAGAACAAACTGATGGTCACCAGAGGGGAGGTGAGAGGAGGATGGGTGAAACAGGTGATGGGGATTGTCAGACAATAAAAAAAATGAGAACAAAATCCCCAAACCACATACCTTCGTGATTAAAAAAAAACAACTCTTAGTTGCGCTAGGAATAGAGAGAAACTTCCTTTTGCGAATAAAGGCTATCTATCCAAACGTGCAATAAATACAGTACTTAATGGTGAAATTAGAAGCATTCTCTGTAAAGTCAGGAATAAGACAAGGGTATTATTCACTGTCAGTGTTCCTCTTCCATAATAAAATGGAAGCCAAGAAAAAGCAACATAAGTAAAAACTGGAAGGAAGAAACAATGCCGTCATTCACTAAAACACTGATTGTATACATAGAAAATCTAAGAGAATCTAAGACAAACTACTAGAATTAATGTTACCAAGGTTGCTGTACACACTCTCAAAATATAAAAATCAGTAGTATTCCTGTGTATTAGCCACAAAACAGTTAGATGCTATAATGAAAAATTTATAATTGCAACCAAAATGGTAAGCTACCTAATAAAAGACGTATAAGATCTTACGAAGAAAATTTTAAACCTTCATTGAGGTATTTTTAAAAAACAGAAAGGGTGGCGGGGGGCTCCTGGGTGGCTCAGTCAGTTAACTGTCTGACTTCGGCTCAGGTCATGATCTCGTGGGTTCATGAGTTTGAGCCCCACATCAGGTTCTGTGCCGACAGCTCAGAGCCTGGAGCCTGCTTTGGATTCTGTGTCTCCCTCTCTTTCTGTTCCTCCCCTGCTCACACACTGTCTCTTTCTCAAAAATAAAGATTAAAAAAAAAAAAAACAAAACAGGAAGGGGGCGCCTGGGTGGCTCAGTCAGCTGGGCACCCAACTTTGGCTTGGGTCATGGTCTCAACGTTTGTGGGTCCGAGCCCCGCACTGGGCTCTCTGCTGTCAGCGTGGAGCTGACTTCAGAGGATCTGCCCTTCCCCTGCTCATGCACGCGCGCTCTCTCTCTCTCAAAAATAATAAATATTTTTAAAAAAAGGAAAGAAAACATATAAAGAGATACCAAGTTCATAGTAAGGAAGATTTGGTATCATAGTATCAAATCATGCAAATACAATTCTTAAGAAAAACCAAAAGTTTTGAAGAACTGTAAGTAGGAGCCTCACCCTATCAGATATCAAGAAAGTTGGGGGTATCTTCCTTTTCCCTTGCTATGAAGGAACATGATTTAGGTGTAGCACTTCTGGCCTCTCTCCATTCTCTCTTTCTTCGAGAAGAAGAGCCTTTTCTGATGGGTGAATTTAGAGGGAAAAGTAAAACTTGGGTACTCTTGGCTTAGCCCCATCTGGTTTCCTATAAGAGTCTGTGACTGCTCTCTGCAGAGTGGTCAAGGGCCTGCCTCTGTGAGGAAAGCCTGGGGTTCTCCAGTTCACGATGCGACTGTGAGGGGAAGTTTTATTTTGAGTGATGAGAGAGGGGCGCCTGGGTGGCTCAGTCGGTTAAGCGTCCGACTTCGGCTCAGGTCATGATCTCGCGGTCCGTGAGTTCAAGCCCTGCATTGGGCTCTGTGCTGACAGCTCGGAGCCTGGAGCCTGCTTCGGATTCTGTGTCTCCCTCTCTCTCTGACCCCCATTCATGCTCTGTCTCTCTCTGTCTCAAAAATAAATAAACGTTAAAAAAAATTAAAAAAAAAAAATTGAGTGATGAGGGGCGCCTGGGTGGCTCAGTTGGTTAAGCTTCCAACTTCAGCTACTGTCATGATCTCGCAGTTTGTGGGTTCAAGCCCCGCATCAGGCTCAGTGCTGACAGCTTGGAGCCTGGAGCCTGCTTCTGATTCTGTGTTTCCCTCTCTCTCTGCCCCTCCCCCACTTGTGCTCTCTGTCTGTCTCTCTCTCTCTCAAAAATAAACATTGAGTGATGTTTTTGCAAACCTTTTTATTTTAGATCTGAATCCACATTTTCCAAAAGGCTTTTTCAGTAATGAAACTGATATTTTGACTTCTATGACTCTGTCTTTTGTATATCCCCTCTAAAGTGGCTCCACATATCAGGGGGAGGAAGGATGCTTTTTATTGGGTATCCTCAAACCTCAACATGACTTAAAGACATTACATCTTGTCATAGTTAAAAATGTGGTATTAGCCCACAGATAGACAAATAAAACAAAGGAGCAGAATTGGGAGCCTGGAAACAGATTCATGTATATAAATAAACCTGGCACATGAAAGGAAATGGCATTAACAAACAGTGGACAAAAGACAGACTCTTCAATAAATAATACTGGGACAATTTGCTGTCTGTACTGAGCAAGATTCATTTAGTGATTAGTCAGGTAGTATTGTGGGTTGCTTCTTTTAAAAAAACTTATTTTAGGGGGCACCTGGGGGGTCAGTTGGTTAAGCATCCAGCTCTTAGTTTCAGTTCAGGTCATGATCTCACAGTTTTGTGAGTTCGAGCCCTGGATTGGGCTCTGTGCTGACAGTGCAGAGCCTGCTTGAGATTTTCTGTAACCCCCTCTCTCTGCCCCTCCCCCCTTTCTCAAAATAAATACATAAACTTAAAAAATAAAAAAAAAATTAAAAAATTATCTTAGGTTATTTATCATTTGCATTATGAAACCTTTCATGAATTACGTATCTTGTTTCCAACAAGATCACAGATTCTTTGAGTGTAGGGCTTGAACCTTACACTTCCTGTTAACTCTCCAGAGCGCCTATCACAGAACTTTACACAGAGACAACACTAAGTAAATGTCTGCTGGCTCTCGTTATTTACATTAAGACTCAATTCCTGTTCCTAATGCCTCAGGGCACATGGGTCCATATCAGTACCAAGCTTTTATAAAATATTTTGATATTCTAAGTAGAATTCTTTAAACAATTGTTCATTTGCTTACTAGGGGTCCTAAGATCGGACATCCAGAACTTGCACTTTGAGGATCACATAGGACAAAAATAAAAGATGTCAGAGTAAAGGTCAGTTAAAGACGTCGCCTTCTCATTACTCTCAAGGCCTATCCTTCTGGCACAGAAGAAAATGAAACCAATCTTATACCTTCCTCCCTACAGATAGTTTTTCTGTTTCACCACACACTGGTGAGATGAGCAGGGCAGGGATTACAGATGAGGAAATTAAGTTTCAGAGAGGTTAAACTTCAAGTTCACCCAGCAGGCTGGAGAAAGAAGTGGGAAGAGAAGCCAGTGCTCTTTAGAAGAAACTACACTGCTCCCAGCTCTGTAGCTCTTAAGGCTTGATTTCCATTTACGTGATTTTGTTAGTTCCTGCCCATCATCCGAGAATTCAAACTTCAAGAATGACTAAATGGCTGGAGCCAACAGCTCTCCATGTAAGTCAGGTGAATCAAGCTAATGTCTTCTTTGCAACAGAATTTCCCTCTCCCCTTCTCTTTGTAAAGGAGTTCTGTCTGTCCCGTCAAAACATTTTTAAACAGCAACTTGCCCTTATGGTCCGACAGGCACTGACATCAAATATAAGAAACATTTTGGCATGGGCCTCCTGGTCTCAGACTGGGTCCGTCAAGCTGACCTATTTGTTGTCTGCTTTCTTCCCTTAACTCTCATAGCCACTGATCCTGAAGCTCATGCTGTCGTTATGTCCTTCGCTGGCTCTTCGAAGAAGCCCCAGGGGTTCCTTGTCTCCCTTCTGTGGATCACATTGGCTGTCCCCCAGTCTCTGCCTCAGCAATACGCTCAAGGATTCCTCGCCCAGCCAACCTCCCAGTGTTCAAACAGTACCCCCTCGAACCTGCACCCCTCCAGAGGGTGCCTCACTCCACTAAGCCAGACTAGGGTATAGACACACACACGTACAATGGCTGCCTTTCCTTTCCTTCAGGTATCTTAGCAAAGAAAGCACGTGTGGAGTGATGAGGAAGCCAGGAAAGTTTCTCCGATTATTATCCACGTTCCAGGTTCTGGGTGTCAGAGATAAAGGTACTCACCACCTGACCATTAGTCCATGCTCCATGAAGTTTTTCAGGTTAGGGAGGGTTTGCCTCAAGTCTGGAGTCCCTAGTCCATGTTGATATCTTAGCTGCAAAGGTGGAAAAACAGAATTAAAAGAAATTCTGGCAGATACTAGGCAATGCTTCCCAAACACGATCCATTCACTAAGTTTTTTCTTCTTTTGAACTCTCAGAGAGGAAATGTAAATGTACGATTCCAATATTGTTGACCATACTTTCAAGATGGTATTTATTTATTTATTTATTTATTTATTTATTAAAAAAATTTTTTTTAACGTTTTATTTATTTTTGAGACAGAGAGACAGAGCATGAACGGGGGAGGGGCAGAGAGAGAGAGGAAGTCACAGCATCCGAAGCAGGCTCCAGGCTCTGAGCCATCAGCCCAGAGCCCGACGTGGGGCTCGAACTCACGAACCGCGAGATCGTGACCTGAGCTGAAGTCAGACGCCCAACCGACTGAGCCACCCAGGCGCCCCTAGGATGGTATTTAAAAGGTAGCCTCTTCCTCTCCTGCTTCCTTGCCTCCTAAAGTTAGAGAAGACAAGGAATGGCCACGTATGGAATTAGCACATTTCAAGGAGCCCTGCAGGGTTTGCTGACATTAACTCCAGGGACACATACTGCAAAACCAGTATTTGGTTTTCGATACTGAAGGCTGGCAGTAGATACTCTGGGCACATTCAGCCCTTCTTTCCCTGACCTTCCCCTTTGTATAACCAAGGGCAATGTTGTGCTCATCTCTAATTTCCAACAGTGTCTGAGAGTGCTAGGGCTCGGTTAATGCTTATTAAACAAATAAATAGCAAGCCACTTTTGATAGAAGCTGTGCTCTGTTTTTCTCTCATTCCTAACTTTCCTCTTGTCCGGAACCAGGACTTACAGCTGTAGAGCTGGTATGAGGAAACTATGGCCTGTGGATGGATCTGGTCTTAGTTTTACTTATTTCTGCTAGAGTTGATTTTCTAAAATTAGGTCCTTCTATGTACCTTGGGCAACTTGCTAATGGTTTTCATCTGTCTATTCCTTGCCTTCTCTAACTCTGTCTCTGACTACCTCTTGCTTTTAACTGGTCACAACAGCGATCTAAATATATGTGCATATTCATACACGTGCTCTCTCTCTCTCTCTCTCTCACACACACACACACACACACACACACACACAACATTAAATGCACAATAAATGGGGGCGCCTGGGTGGCTGAGTCGGTTAAGCGTCCGACTTTGGCTTAGGTCATGATCTCGAGGTCCATGAGTTCGAGCCCCACGTCAGGCTCTGTGCTGACAGCTCAGAGCCTGAAGCCTGTTTCAGATTCTGTGTCTCCCTCTTTCTCTCTCCTCCCCTGCTCATGCTCTGTCTCTCTCTTCTCAAAAATAAATAAACGTTAAAAAAAATACACAATAGGGGCGCCTGGGTGGCTCAGTTGGTTGGGTGTCTGACTTCGGCTCAGGTCATGATCTCGCGGTCCGTGAGTTCGAGCCCCGCGTCAGGCTCTGTGCTGACAGCTCAGAGCCTGGAACCTGTTTCAGATTCTGTGTCTCCCTCTCTCTGACCTTCCCCCATTCATGCTCTGTCTCTCTCTGTCTCAAAAATGAATAAACGTTAAAAAAAATACACAACAAATGTACAAGGCCCTGTGGAAATGTATTTTTCAAATGATGTGATATATATGAAGAAAGTACTTTGTGAGCTGTATACTGGTGTACTAACATGAAAGATAATCAGTCTTGAAGTTTTACTTTTCCAGCACCTAAATTTTAAAAGTGGCTAAGCCAAACTTCTAAATATTTTCCTCTCTTAAAAAATAAAACCACTACTAGGGCTACTGGCTGGCTCAGTCAGTAGAGCATGTGACTCTCGATCTCGGGGTTGTGAGTTCGAGCCCCACACTGGATGGAGAGATTACTTAAAGATAAAAAAAAATCTTAAAAAAAGAAACAAACAATAAAACCGCTACCAATAACAACAAAATCAAACTTTTCTTTTGTTTGTATCTACTACTGAACTGATTTTTTTTACTTAAGTGTGAGTGACACTAACAGAGTTTACTCTCACTACCCTGAACTGCTAAAGGAAAACCCCCAAACGTAACCAGATCTCTCGAATGGTCTGAATATACACAAAAAATAAGGAAGTAGAAACAGAGAATGTTAAAACTCAAAGGTATTTTGAATATTATTTAAGGCAATCCTTTTCTTTTGCAGATGGGGAAACTGAAGCCCAGAAAGGGGAAATAAATTCTCCAGGACCGCATGTTTTCATAGCAGAGATACTATTAGCTAGAGCCTCGTTCTCACAACCATGCTATTCCACCATCTACCCCAAAGTCTGAGAAGAAAATTGGTTGAAATACTTGAGAAGACAAAGGGAAAATATTCTTTTCCTTTTCCAAAGCTAGCTTGCTGACCTAAATCACCTCCTGAGATTTGTTGACCTTGAATTATAAGATCTACTCCATATTAAATGACATCATTTCTTATATTAGTATAAAAGCATTTTTTCCATACATTGATAAAAGTAAAATGGCTGATATCCCAATGTGACATTCCTGAATTCATTGTTTCAATAAAAAAGTGAAATTGTTTACACATGGCATGGAAATTTCACCTGTGATTCATACTGAAAAATATTAAATATCAAACACACACACACACACACACACACCCATACTGAAATAACACTAAGCTATGTGTCCCTGAGCCAGTACATAGTCAATTGCCTGCTGCAGGCTCCACAATGGAAGGTGGGTGTTGAATTCTTTTCACAGACCACAACAAAACTTTTTCTTCAAGTCTGATTTCAACCAAAAAAGGAAAATGTGGGAATTCTAAGCCTCTACCCAGGTCTTAACCCTGCATTTGCTGTATAGCATTATCATTTTTTAATCACAGAATCCTAGGACATTATATCTTAAAGAGACCCTGGAGACCATTTTTCCAACCTCCTTCCTTTCATAAACGAAGAAACTAAGGCTCAGTAAGGCAAGTGTCCTGCCCAAGGTCACAGCTGATCAGGGACCAAGCCAAGGCTGGATTTAAAATTTTTTTTTTTAATTTTTTAAATCCAAGTATAATTAACATACTTGTTATGTTAATTACATTCAACATTTGTGCATTCTACATTCATTTTCCCGATTCAACAATTCTATACGTTATTCGGGTGCTCACCACAATAAGTGTACTCTTAATCCCCATCACCTATTTTACCCATCCCCCAGCCACCTTCCCTCTGGCAACCACCAGTTAATGTTCTCTGTTTCTCTGTATTTCAGTCTGTTTTTGTTTGTCTCTTTTTGCTTTGTTCATTTGTTTCTAAAATTCCAAACATGAGTGAAATCATATGGTATTTGTCTTTCTCTGACTGACTTATTTCATTTAGGTCCATCCATGTTGTTGTATATGGCAAGATCTCTCCTTTTTATGGCTGAGTACTATTCCTGTGTGTGTGTGTGTGTGTGTGTGTGTGTGTGTGTCTCTCACATCTTACATTCCATTGTGTGTATGTGTATACTGCTTTCCTATCTTGGCTATTGTAAATAATGCTGCAATAAACATTGGACGCATATATCTTTTTGAATTAGTATTTTTGTTTTCTTTGGGTAATACCCAGTAGTGGAGCTGGATCACATGGTAGTTCTGTTTTTAATTTTTTGAGAAACCTCCATACTGTTTTCCACAGTGGCTGCACCAGTTTGAATTCCCTCCACCAGTGCATGCGGGTTCCTTTTTCTCCACATCCTTGTCAACACTTGCCGTTTCTTGGTTTTTGATTTTACAAGGCTAGAGTTTCTTTTCTTTTTTTGGCTAGAATTCCTTCAAACAAATTTTTTTAAGGTTTATTTATTTTTGAGAGAGAGAGAGAGAGCGGAACCAGGGGAGGGGCAGACAGAGGAGGAGACACAGAACCCAAAGCAGGCTCCAGGCTCTGAGCTGTCAGCACAGAGCTCAACACGGGCCTCAAACCTATGAACCGTGCGTGAGCCAAAGTCAGATGCTTAACTGATTGAGCCACCCAGGTGCCCCTTGGCTATGATTTCTTAATAACAACTCCAAATTCTTTCTACCATGTCACCCTTTTAATTTTCAACATATAAAACCAAAAAATTCACACATAATACATATATATATTAAAATTTAAAAATAAAGTACATGTACTGTTTAGTAAGTCTAAACTGCTATAAGGCTTATAATGAAAAAGCAAATTCTTTGCTCTTCAGTAACAACTTCTTTACCTTCATATTTCTAAATAGTGTGATTATATTAATTTTCCTATTATTTCCTATTCTTCCCAGTTTTAAACATCATCTACTGTGTTCCTACTATGAAAAATGAAAATTTAGATTTTATATTACTCTTCCCTTACACAAACATTTTATCCCCTCATCCATACATCACCTATGACTTTCTCGTAAAGAATGTGAGGATTTAACTCTCTACCCTCCCAAATATACTTCTCTTCACCCTTAAGATATTAAATATCACAATTTTTGTTAGCTCAATATTTAGTGCTTACCTTATTATATATGCAGAAATACTTTTCACTGTTAAGCCATGTAACAACATACTATTCCTTTTTTGTACTTTTTTGGGTTTGCTTTTCCTAAACTGATAATTGTCATTTTTCCTAGTTGTTGGGTACCTATCTTGAAGACAGTGTTAATTGTTGAGTACTTATATACTTATCACTAGATCCCCCCTAAACTAGAACAAAACCTTAAAATTCTTCTCAGTCTGATTAAATACACCACATAACCTACCAGGTCCATTTCCCCCTTGGAAGCACCCCTCTTCTCTGTTCCATTCTGAACTTGCTGCTCTCAGGGCCTTCTCCACTGCTCCCTTCTCAGAACTTTCCTTCCCCATCATCTCTTCTGTGTCAAAGCTGTTGTTTTAGATCTCATAACTTCTCTCTTGATTTACTGCCTCATCATGGTAGTGCATATCCTATAACAGTTTTCTGGGAAAGGGGAACATGGGAGGCATCTTTTTTGACACCTTGAATATTTAAAAATACCTTTATTCTATTCTCACACTTGAATGATAGTTTGTCTGGGTATAGAATTCAAGGCTGAAATAATTTCCCTTGAAAATTTCTAAAATAATGTTTCACTGCCATTTATTTTTTTTATTAAAAAAAATTTTTTTTAATTATTATGTTTATTTATTTTGAGAGAGAGACAGACAGAGTACGAGTGGGGGAGGGGCAGAGAGAGAGGGAAACACAGAATCCAAAGCAGGCTCCAGGCTCTGAGCTGTCAGCACAGAGCCTGATGTGGGGCTCAAACTCACAAACCACGAGATCATGACCTGAGTCGAAGTTGGGCACTCAACCGACTGAGCCACCCAGGCGTGCCCTGTTTCAGTGCCATTTAACTGTGCATATGGGAACTCAGAAACCTGGTAACATTCTGATTCTTGATCCTTTGTATGTGAGTTGATACTTCTTTCTGGATGTTTTTGGGATTTTATTCTTTAACCCCAGTATTTTAAAAGTTCACAGTGCTAAGCCTCTGTTTTGGTGTTTTTCATTCATTGTGCTGGGCACATTGTGAGGCCTTTCAATATGAAAACTGTTATCCCCTAATTCTTCTTTTCTTCTTCTTCTCCTCCTCCTCCTTCTTTTCTTCTTATTGTTATTAGCAGCAGTAGTATTTTGTCATCTGCTCTTTCCCTACTTTCTGTTACTTCTGGGTTTCTTTCTTCTTCTTCCTCCTTTTTCTTTTAGGTTTGAAAAAAACATTCACGGCATTATGAATGAGACTGTAAAAGCTCATCAGATAGTCTATGCAGTGCTTGCTGACTGGGGGGGGGGGGGTTTCACTGTAGAGCGAGTGAGGATTGAAGCCTAGCCCTTTCTGTGGGGCACACGTCAATCCCAGTAGTTCTCATTGCTGGGACTATATTTCTCCAGAGGGAATCCTCCAATCTTCTGCCTAGGAATATAATCTAGATCCCATTCTGAGAGTAGGAAAAAGCGGTTGGGGGAATTCAGTGTTGGTATGTTGGACTTTAACTGAATCCCCTCGTTTTCGGTAAGGCATCTTATTTCTTGACCCTGTGTACCAGGCAGTTCGGAGTTCAGAGCTTCTCTGGTTCAATTTTTTCAAAAAGTAAACCTCCAATCTCCCACTGGGGTGTGTGCAGGGGTAATCGCTTGGCTATGAAGTGTGGATGAAATGAACTGGCAATCTTATTTCTCTTTCTATAGAATTTCAAGCAATTCTCCTGTTTTTTAGACCTATTCCTTATTCTACACTCTATGAGGTACTTCATACCTCCAAATCCCAAGTCCTTCTGGAGGGCTATGGCTTGAATTACATGGTTACTTGAAGGCTCTAGGCTTCCTTTTTCTCCATTCTGCCAACTCAGTTTATCACTCATTTATTTGTTTGCATTTTTCTAAAATTTTGTTGACTATCACTCACTCTCGTCTCTTCTGTTCTCTTCAACCCCATGAGTTTGCAAGTTTATATTATTTTATCTAGTGCCACTAATAAACAGCATTTCAATGGGGAGCTGACATAAACAAGTATGACACAAATGAGTAAATTCAATTTGTTTATCATGCAGTCCCCTACATACATAACAGCTTTTTCATACTGGCTAACAACCTTCCGGACAGCCTTTTACAGAGTACTCAATGGAGCTCTATTTCCTGTCTCTAAGTCTCTCTCTAGGCATCCTCCATCTGGCCATATTCTCTTCTTTATCTTTATGTATTTTGGGAGAGAGAGAGAGAGAGAGAGAGTGAGAAGGGAAGGGGCAGAGAGAGGGAGAGGGAGAATCCCAAGCAGGCTCTGCACTGTCAGCACAGAGCCCAACATGGGGCTCCATTTCAGGAATGCGGAGATGAAGATCTGAGCTGAATACTTAACTGACTGAGCCATCCAGGTGCCCCCATCTGGCAATATTCCATCTGTTCTCAAGGTGTGGATACAAGTTCCATTTCCTGTAGGTAGCTTTCTCTGACTCCTCCAGGATAAGGGAACATTTTACACCACTCCCCAAATCCCTTCCCGCACCAAGTTTGCATGTGCTGTCTTTGGAAAGCCTTAACTAACTGAGTAGGTACTTGATAAATATTTGTTAATTAGTAAGTGAGATCAATGCTGTGGGGAGGGAATGAGAGGCATCATGACGCACTGCAATGAGCTTCGATGCAAAAGATCTGGATGTGAACAACAGCGCTGTCAGTTACTAGTTGTTTGACTTTGGGTAAGTCATTCACTTCTCTGAGGAGTTTCAGCTTCCTTACTTATAAAATGGGAAATGTTACCTCTCTTGCAGAGCTGTTGTGAAGTTTAAATAAGATAAAGTGTACAGAGCACCCCAAACAATATGTGGTACATAATAAGCGCTCAATAAACTATACTTATTACCATTATAATACATATATACTCCGTATATTATCATCATCAGAGCATCTACTATTAGGCTGGGCATAAAGCTGGTGTCCAAAGATGGCTTATCACTTAACTCATTAGAATGAGTGTCAGAAAGGAGGGGGGCGGGGGGGGGAGTTCAACTCAAAGGAAAAAAAATCTTAAGTACATTGTTCACTTTTTTACATGGCAATTTTTACTAATTTACTAAGCTTCTGACTGCAAGCACTCTAAAGAGGCAGTAATGAACACGATACATGTCAATATCTTTAAAATAATTGCACAGTGAAATGGAGAGACATGATGTGGGTGGTCAGAAGATCTGGGTGACTGAGCTCTACTGTATGATCATCAGCAAGTGCCTCCCTGCTCTGGCTAGCCAAATAATTTTCAAACTTTTTTTTTTTCTTCTGTAGCTCTAGAATCCTTTGTTCAAGTGAAATATTATGTAGAAGCCCAAAGCGTAAAGCAAATAAGGAACTCCTCTTAAGTAAGGGAAGTGGTGGAATAGAATTAGAGCTCAGACAGGCATTCCCATCTTGCAGGTTAAACAAATGCTCCTGAGCTACATCATCTCGATGAGCCTTTCAAAGTTCTGTGAGTCCACTTTCATTGCTCTAACATTACAGGTTTGTACCATGTATATAAGGATTTTGATATAAAAATATGGTTTGCACAGCACACATTCACAGTGTGAGACAGGAAAGAACATCAGCCCAGTCAGCCCCATTTCTGACTTTGCCCACTTCTGATGGTATCAGAAGTCGAACTTGGCGAAGGGGGTGTCAAACCTTTATGTGTTCACTTGAGGGGTAGGTTTTGATGGAAGAGCCTACAGAAGACACCTTTCTGAACACCTCAGGGGAAGTATATGAAAATAGAAGGGGTAGGATGGGGTTCAGTCTTATATACTATACTATGTCAGGTAGAGCTGACCCACTATTAAAATGTACATACTTTAGGAAAGGAATAAATCTAAATTTTTATTAAGTAATTCTTTAACAAGTTAACTGTGGTGATGTATTAGCAGAAACAGGGGGAAAAAAAAAAAAAAGGAGTGAGGCCAAGGAGGAAAAGACAAAGGACAGGGAAAGGGGAGAAAGAACTACATTTACTAAGTTCCTACATATTCTATTCTTTCATTCAACAAGTATTTATTTAGTGTCCACCAGGGTAGGCCCTGTAAATCAGCTCTGTCTCTGGAATGACAGGCCTGGACTCACAGTCTGTTCTCACCACATAATATATGAAATCTTGAACGAGTCACATAACCAATCTGTGCCTTGGCTGTAGAACATGAGCAACACTCCAGAGGCAGCTCTGAAGGTTAGGTTCAAAGACTGAAGTTCTCTTTTCTCTAAAAAAAATCTTATTTCACATTCCTCAAAACCTGCCCTCACCAAGTACTATCAATACCACACTTCCCTAAAGAGCTCCTTCTGCTCTCACTTCTGATTGGGGAAGGGGGGGGGGGTGCCAAGAAACCCAGGCAAATAAAATATTGCTTTGGGTCCGTCTAACTGCCTCAAATTAGTCTCTGAAATAAACACCTTTTGTAACAACTTCCTACTTAACCACCACCCAAAGAGTCTAAGCAGTTTTTAAGTGGAATTTTGGTTTCAATTAGCTTGAATTTTGGCTTTACTTTGATTGGTTTAGAACTCCACAGGAGCAATTAAACTTTTGTGCAACTCTATCGTAGGCTAGTAGGTGAAAACTACACATAAATGATAAATGAGATGGGAAGTGGGAAGAAGAATGTTCGGTGGTTTCCCTGAAAAAATGAACAAACGCTATTGTCTATTAGCAAAAGAAAATCCCCATACAAACCAGGAAGATCTGGCTTTATAATTACTGGAACAAGTTAAAGAAAAGAAAACAAGAGCACAGAATACATTTAGACCTCAGCAGACAATTATAACCATGTCAATTCCATTAAAGTATCTTTCCTTATCTTCCTCTCCCACACCATCTTCTTGTATAAAAATACAATTTGGTTTCATCCAAATCACTGTGAGTTTCACCAAATTAGATCAACTATGATGTTAGAGCCTTTGTAGTTGAAATTGACTAGTTCCTACAGCTTGATGAATGGTACTACTCCACTGAAGGAGTAAGACCATTTGCAGCTCCGTAGATCATATTTTAAAATAAAGTGTGATTGTACTTCTAAGAAATAAATGCTGAGCTCTTATACTCAGTGAGCATCTGCTTATTGAGCTAAGAGAGCTAATTTAATATCAAAGTACTCAATTTTGTTTTTATTTTTTAAACACACAATTTTTCCAGGCCAAGAAAGACTCCAGGGGTTCAGGAATCATTTTGTCATTTAGGTTTTGGCAGGAGAAATTCAGTTTAGACAACAGACACATGCACATGCATGCGCACGTGCACACACAGACACACACACACACACACACACACACACACACACACACACACACTCTTCCAAACTATATTCATCTACACAAGGCCACTTACTGCGTGGCTTATTAGTTCCATATGGGACTTGAGCTAAGCTGCATGATATGTTTGATACAAACCGTCTGTTACCGTGAGGGAATGTGGATTAATACAATGCTTCAATAAAGGTTACTAAAAGATCAACACTTTCGTGATGGGATTACAATGAATTTGACTACAAAGAGAACTGGTCTACAGGAATTGAAAAAATAAGAAATTAAAAACGTACATATGCATCAAAGACTTAACTTTGGAGTTTTGGCTTATGTAGTCAAAAATCTCTATTGGACTAGTTACCAATATTTCAATGCATTTTTAAATGCTAAGGTTTCACTGACATGAAAAGAACTAGATTAAGAGCTTTAAAAAAAAGGGCACCACCATGTCAAAAATAAAATCTGCTTTCTTAGAAGAAACAACTCTTTCAAAGATATGGAAAAGCTACTTAAGGAATATTTAATATGAGCAATAATATTGTTTCTTACAGTGAGTCACTGCAATATATACCTCTAAGGAAAAGTATAAAAACCTGATTATGGGCCTCTAGTTGCAAGAATAGCCTAAGTACTTTTCCATCCCCGTCTACAAACCATGCCAGTTCTTTTCCAAAATAGATATGTTATAATGTAAACACTGGACACAGCTGACCTCAGACCTCAGAAAAGCCTGAAAGTCAGGTCTAAAAGCTTGAAAGTCTAAGAAATGGCAATGTTTCTTCTATTCCTCCTCCCAGTTATACTACCAACTACTCTTAGAGTCATGGGATTCATATTAGAGCTGAATGGCACCTTTGAGAGCATCAGCCCACCTGCCTCATTGACCCTGTGCGGTTAAGTGCAAGGTTACGTGGCCTAAGGTTGAACAGATTGAGTCCAGGGAGAGAAAACGTTTGCTGAGTTCTAACCACAGGCTCTTTTCTTTACATCACTTGTTGTATTTCTGAAGCATAGGTTATATCTGAGCCAAACTTATCATTGTAAAATCTGTCATATCAAAAACACTTCAATTAAGATGGTCCTTTGCTTCAGCATCTTATGTTTGCCAGAAACTAACTAGAAGCCCTATTAAATTGACGCAACTCTGGGGTCAACCTGATCGGTAAGTGTGGTCTCTGTCGCGGCCAATTCTTAGGAGTTGCTAAAGAGGGTCAATAAAGCACACTGTAAATGGACAAGCAAGGCAGAACTGGAAATCTGTCAAAGGCAGGCAAATCATACCCTTGATAGCAACTGCGATCAGCTGTAATTAATGATCATCAAAGAAAGGTTATGTTCTCAGGAGGCTAAAGGCTATGTGAGTGGACAAACTTGTATAGGATCCACTGAAGCAGGTATGCTGTCAGGTCCAGCTCCCTGCCCTCGTGTTTAATAGTCCTGGGCATACTGATTTACCCCAAACTACCTTGTATTCGCCTTTGACCCAATCTGGAGTCCTGACTCCCGTAGGGGCTATACGTTGTTCCCGACACGGTTCAAACTCAGAATTTCTGCTTCTCGTTCACTGGCTTTGATGTTATCTTGGTGCAAAGAACTCTATCAGACCAAGAAGGTCACAGTCTAATAAGGCAGAAACTGTTTTCTAGGATGACTTATAAATGAAATCACAAAGTATTTAGCCTCTTGTGTCTGTCTTCCTTCATTTATGTTTTTGAGATTCATCTATGTTGTTACATGCATGAGTAGCTCATTCCCTTCCATTGCTGAGTGGTATTCTGTTGTATGAATACACCATAAATTGTCCATCTGTATGCCAGTTGATGAACATATGGGTTGTTTCATGTTTGGGCTATTATGAATGAAGGTCCTATAAACATTTGGGCACAGGTTTTTGTTTGAACTTGTATTTTTATTCCTCTTGGACCAATACTTACCTGTGGAACACCATAGAAATATGTCTAACTGTATTTTAAAAATGTCAACTGTTATCCTAAGTGGCTATACAATTTCACATTCCCATCAGTCATATATGAATGTTTCAGTTGCTGTACATCATCATCATCAGGAATGGATACTGTCAGTTCTTAAAAAATCTTAGCCATTCTAGTAAGTATGCAGTGGTACCTTCTTATACTTTTAATCTGCATTTCCCGAATCACTAACAACATTGAGCATCTTTTCATATGCTTTTCTTGCCATCTGTATCTCTTCTTCTGGCCCTCTTGTACTTTCTGTAAGCTACTTCTGATGAATACCTGATACATCTGACTATACCCTCTGATTAATCTTAACACCTTCTAATCGATAATCCTCTCATTAGTACCATTTCTACTTAATCTAGAATAGATTCTCCGTATAACACCATCACAATCCTATTTGTACTAAGGAGCCACAGGGAGCTCTTGTGTATGTAGAAGTAAAAAAAAAAAATGAAAATGCTATTTATGAACGCAGGGATTCCCTCACAGAAATTTAGGTAAATCTAAGTATCAGTTTTATTGGAATAAAAAATGCCCTTCTGTCAGTTGTTAGAACTTTGATTACATAGGAATACAGAAGCCCATTCCGGCATCTCCCCAGCCATGTACAGTGACCACAGTACCTGATATAATCACTGGTAGAAATTACTCAATTCAGTCCAACAAAAAATTATCGAACAGTGTGTGTGTGTGTGTGTGTGTGTGTGTGTGTGTGTGTGTCTATGGGGAGGGGTGATAAAAATAGAAATGAAGATATGTATATGCTGTTGTTTGTAAATAGGGACAATTTGGAAACTGAATATATGCTAAGCCTTTAGTCAGGTTCCAGGGTGGAATAATGACGGTGTTACTATAATGAAAATAATGCCATATAGCTGCTAATATATTTACGGAGTGATTAACTATGTGCTAAGCATTTCACACTGCGTTATTTCATACAGTCCTCACTACGACCTGCTTACAACTGAGGATACTAGGAGTTAATAAGTGGTAGCACTTGAACTGGTACCCCAGGTTTGTCTGACCCTCGCCCTTTGAACTCTTAACCACTTCAGAGTGATGATGATAAGGGTAATACCAATAGCATCTACAGTCCTTCTCAACCTGCAATCTGTGCCAGGCATGGAACTTGACTGTTTACTTAAGTCATTTCATTTAACCTTCATAACAACCCCACGAGATAGGTAGGTGGTATAATTTCCACTGCACACATGACAGAGTTTAAAAGGTTAAAGGAGCTGCCTGAAACTTCGCAGCTACGCAAGCAGAAGAGCCGGGATTTGAATTCAACTGATACTTTACATCCCAGCACACAGTCTAAATACTGCTCACACGTTGGTGAGAAAAGATTTTCCCATTCGTGATTTGATTCCAATACTTAGAAAGAGACTCTCAGCTCTTCAGAGAAACACATTCCTTCTCTTGATATCAGACATTTGACAACAGCTACATCTCGACTCAGCTGTTGTTCAGCTAAGCTCTACATATTTAGTCTTCTAAAATCTTTGCTTGTAAGTTAATCCCTACAGCCTCTTCATCATTCTTTACGTCTCTGAACTCCCTCCAGTTTCCCTTAAAGAATCTGGTAACGAGGTGCCCTAAATGGAACACAGTTTTCCGGAACGCTCCTTTCTCTCACTAATGATTTTTTTCCCTTAAAATATTAATTTTACTATAACATCCACTTCATGTCCTTCATGTTTTTTTCGTGCAATTCTTCTGACCTCACATGAATAGCACTGGCGTCTAAAGCCCATGTGTCCACTGTTTAGTCTCTCCGGTCGATCATAAATAAATGTAGTTTCAAAAAAGGAAAAACAAAACCAAAATGGCAATGAACTGTCAAGTCACGATGCTCCTCGAACCGGGCAGATCCTCTTACAATTTGGTCTGGAATAAATTTATTCACCTTTGATCTCACCAAGTCATTGAATGAAAAACAATTCATCCGCCATACATGTACTGAATGTCCACTGCAGGCAAGGCGTGCAAAGTATGACGGGGTGTCACGAAATGCCTCAGCCATGGATGCTCCCTTTAAGGAGGTTATCTTTTTACATGCACATAGAAGGAAAGGACAACCTTCGATGAGAGTTTGAAGGGCTGGGTAGTAGTCACAATTTTAAGATGGTCACCAAGACCTTCGTTCCCTGGTGTTATTACTCCCCTGATTATTTTAGGTCTATGGCAAAGGGAGATCATCTGGATAGGCCTAATCTAATCACACGAGGCCTTTAAAAGGAGAACGTTTTCTCTGGCTGGCAACAGAAGAGAATGTTCTGAAAGATCTGAACTGTGAGAAGGGCTTGATGGGACATTATTGGTCTGAAAATGGAGGGGTCATGTAAGAAGGAATGCAGGAGGCCTCTAGGAGCAAAGGCTGGCCCCTGGCTAAAAGCCAGCAAGGAAATGTAAACTTCAGACCTCCAGCTGCAAGCCACTGGATTCTGCCAACAATTTAAATGAGCTTGGAAGTGGATTATTCCCAAGAGCTTCCAGATAAGAGCCCAGCCTGACCAACACCTTGATTCTGGCTTTCTGAGACCCCGAGCAGAGAAACCAGATGAGCCCACCCAGACTTCTGACCTAGAGAACTTTGAGATAAAAATGCACAGGGTTTAAGCTGCTACATTTGTGGTGATTTGTTATGAAGCAACAGAAAACTAAAAAAGGTGAAAAAGATTACTTCTACCTTTTACCTGAAGATATCTGAAATGGATTCATGGGGATAATGCAGCCTGGGCAGTTAGTTCCTTGACAGACAACATTTCTGTATGTCTGCTGTGTGTCAGCACAAAGGGGATAGCTCTATACAAGGGCACAGAGGTTTTTAGTTAGCAAATAATATTTTGAACATTAAACACATGCTGGGACATACTTCTCTAAGGGCTAATTTAAGTGCTCAGGGGAAGGGGTTAGAGACGCTGAAGAATCATCTCCAACTTTATCTATTTTGGGGAGTCTGAGTTTTTGTTCTCCAGAGATACTGATTCTCTAAAATATTCTGTAAGATTCTGTCAGGCTAAGAGCCAAATCTGGATGTTCAAATTTATAGAAGACAGACTGAATAACTGAAAACACATGAATGACAAGTTCAGAACAGGACAAAATCTTTGGTGGTTAAAGCAAAGCACAGCAGTAAGTGACCTTGTTTATCAAGCTGGGAAAACACAACACATTGTATATAATAATCTTTTTCAAGTATAAAATAATCTTTTTCAAGTATAACGGTCACGAGTCAAGAACCACAATATAAGTAAGACAAGCATGTTCACTACCATCATAGTTAGCACAAATTAAGTCAGAGAAAGAGTTACGAGTTATAAAAATGGGGGGGGGGAACGGCAAAATGATCATTTTTTAGAGATGATATATGATTATACATCAAGACAATCCAAGCAAACCAACTGAAAACTCATCACAGACTATAAGATAATTCAGTAGAAAATTTAAAAACAAAAATCAGAAGTCTTCTTTTATAGAAATAACAATCAATTAAAATATTACATGGTGCCATTTTATTTTATTTTTATTTATTTATTTATTTATTTACTTTTAATTTTTTTTTTTCAACGTTTATTTATTTTTGGGACAGAGAGAGACAGAGCATGAACGGGGGAGGGGCAGAGAGAGAGAGGCAGACACAGAATCGGAAACAGGCTCCAGGCTCTGAGCCGTCAGCCCAGAGCCCGACGCGGGGCTTGAACTCACGGACCGCGAGATCGTGACCTGGCTGAAGTCGGACGCTTAACCGACTGCGCCACCCAGGCGCCCCTACATGGTGCCATTTTAAATAGCAACAAAGATAAACTATCTAGAAATAAACATAACCAGAACAGCAAGATCCATATGAAGAAAACTATTATATTCTATTAAGAGATGCAAAAGAAGATCCCAATAAATGTAAACTCATCCTGTTCTCCAATAGGAAGATATTATTATAAAGATGACATTTCACTCTAATCTACAAATTTATTATGATACCCGTAAAAATACCAGTAGGATATTTTAGAACTGGATAAAGTGACCGCAATGTTCAGTTTTGTTTTGGTAAATAAAAAAACACTTCTATAGTATTTTCTATTCGTTAGGCCCTACCTTAAGTACTTTATAAATACTAACTCAGTATAAGCACCCTACCAAAGCAGCTATTATCATCTTTATATTATAGATGAAGAAACTGAGGCACACAGAGATTAAATCATTTACGCCCACAGATCCAACACAATATTTCCAAGACTGTAAACTCTTTAAAGGTGGAGATCTATTTTATTTATCATTAAATGCCCAGCAGCTAACAACGCCAGATGCATGGTAATTGATAAACTTTTTTTGGAGG
Organism: Prionailurus bengalensis; assembly: GCF_016509475.1. Lineage (NCBI taxonomy): Eukaryota > Metazoa > Chordata > Mammalia > Carnivora > Felidae > Prionailurus > Prionailurus bengalensis. Next base: position 56,229,101 of record NC_057346.1, read on the forward strand.
ATTGAGCTGCAAATTGCTGGGGGGGGGGCGGGGAACATCTGTATTTGCCTATTTGACTTACAAAGAAATCTCTGTGGGAAAAGTTTTCTTGAAGTGTTGGGACCTACGCCATAATCTGACAGAGAGTGAGCTGAGCCCAGCTGGGCACTAAATAGGAGGAAAGGAGGCAAGCCAGTGGAAACAGAAGGAAGAACCTAAGGAAACCCTGGAAGCAGGGAAGTGGGTTAGATGAACATATGGGGTTGCAGGGTTGGGGTTGGCGGCTGAGGAACAGACTCGCCGAGGAACTGTTTTATTTAATTTCTCATAATACAGCAGGAATGCAAATTTTTTCCTCAACAAAGTGCACGGGAAGTAAAGTTTATATAATGTGTTAATCATCTAAACAGGCATCAACAAATGAACAATTTTGGACAACTTTATTGGGGGTCCAAAAAATCAGCACAGATTTTAGACTGTGTTAACATTTCCATCAAGAGGTTTGCTAAATGAGAGCTCCATTTGCTATTTAAATATTAGTTTCTGGCACTATTAATCTTTGAAAAGGTTATGACACAAAACCACCCCATCAAATCAATTAGCTGTTCCAAGGTCTATGCCAAGGCTATTAAACAAAATGAACGTCTATCTTCAAACTGCCACTTTTGTGTTAACTTCCTAGCTAACTTCCAAAATTTTACAGTCAAAAACAATCTAATAAAAAGCCAATTTAAAATATATGGACTGGCATAGGAGGTAGTCAAAAAGTGAGAGTTTTGTGTTGGAATACCTATGTGAACTCACTTAACTCCTCTGAACCTCTGGTTCCTCATCTACATAACGCCCCTCACAACATTTGCTTCATAGGGTTATTGTATGGATGAAAACAAAATAATGTATATAAAACTCCCAGCATAGTCTATGAGCTATAAGCATCTTGGAATTAGTAGTCCTTGTCCTTTTTCCTTAATGGTTATTCCTAAGAACACTACTGTTTTTTACACTAAACCATTACTGCTATACCTCATTTTTCTACTTCATTCATTACTAATTTTTCTTTCTAACTTCCCTTAGTTAAGGCTATATGCTATTTTTGGTCTCATCTGAATCTGACACATTTTAATGTGACATGCTATAACCTCAAAAGACAAGACTCACCAGAAAGAACACATCCATGGTAAAAAAAAATACAGCCATAGCATTTTGAAGGTAAGAAATGCTAAAATTCTGTGGATGAGAGGAGATCAAAGTAAGGGGATCAGAAAACTGTGGGGCGCCTGGGTGGCCCAGTCGGTTTAGCGTCCCACTTCGGCTCAGGTCGCGATCTTGCGGTCTGTGAGTTCGAGCCCCGCGTCGGGCTCTGTGCTGACAGCTCAGAGCCTGGAGCCTGTTTCAGATTCTGTGTCTCCCTCTTCCTCTCTCTTCCCCTACTCAGGCTCTGTCTCTCTCTTCTCAAAAATAAATAAATGTTGAAAAAAATAAAAAAAAGAAAATTGACAGAAAAACAAAAGACGGATGATAGTGGTAGCGTTATCAAATAGAAGGCATAAAACCATAAGAGGTAAAAGGCAGCCTTACATTCTGAACCTAAGTTCATCAGTGTGTGTGTGTGTGACATATGTGTGTGTGTGTGTGTGTATAGATACACACACATATGTCACACACACACACACACATATGTACGTTTCAAACAGAATTTGAGCTAAAAATAAACTAGCTTTAGTAACAGCACCAAGTTTATTCCTTTCTGTTCCACCTTCAGTCTTATACAGGTACAAAGACGACAAGCAGGTGAAATCATATATTCATTCAGTCAGTAGATACTGAACACCTATGTGCTAGGCCATGGGTAAGTCACAAAATAAAGAGGAAGCAGTTTCTCCTTTTAAAGTAATCATAATATAATGGCAAAGGCATTTAAAAATCAGAAACATAATTATATTAAAAAATAATCACATCAGAGAAAATGATCGGAACACAGAGGAGGGACATCTAACTAAGTCTAGGAGAGACAGGGGTGTGTGGCCAGGGAGTGGTAACCTATCTGGCTACAAAGTACATGTTGGGTTTTATTAGGCGAAAGGGTGGGGAAACAGTATTCCAAACAGAGGAAACTGCATGTGGAAAAGCCCAGGAGCAAAAGCAAAATGGGGAACAGCAAGCGGTTTGGCACAGGAAAGACAAAGATGAGACTAGAGTAATGCAGGGTTACTTCCTTCCTACAAAGGAAGACTGTTGGCAAGGTTGCAAATTCTGAATGCTCCAAAGAAGTAACCAGTGTGTCAGACGTCAGTGACTTGCTGTGAGAGAGAGTTGAATATTTACAAGGCTTCAAAGGCTGATGGTTTCACATAAGGAGGGAGAAGTAAGGGTCTGGAGAAATCTACCCATCCTTCCCTCCACCTTCATTACCTGTGGAGTGTCAGAAAACAAGGATCCAATGGAAGGGATTGTAGGTTTCAGGTAAGATAGAGAGAAGGAAAGAGATCTATGGCTGCTAGGGGCTTGTAAGGGGCTGGCAAGCCCCGTCTCAAGGTGTCTGGAGGCTCCTGTTCAGGGAGGATGTCGTTGAGGTCCATGGAGCAGCATCATTTGAAGACTGTCTCACTGTGTTCAACAGAACTGTCGAGAAGTCCTAGGAAAGGCACCAGGAAGAGCCTGTCCTAGCGAAAGCTGCTGGAGGTCTATGAAACAGCTGAAACTGTTGACTCCAGAAAGGGACTGCCTCAGGGTTTTTATAACAATCCTCAAACAGTCCTCATTTGTGGAACAGGGTGTTCTGGGCAGAGCCTGAGGGTGTGCATCTGGATGGACAGCAAGAGCCCTGGTTAATATGGAGTAGGGCGTAACCTTGGAAGGCACTTGCTTTTACCTTTTCACAAAACAGATCTGTTTTCTTTTTTTTTTTTTTTTTTTTTTTTTCCAACGTTTATTTTTTGGGACAGAGAGAGACAGAGCATGAATGGGGGAGGGGCAGAGAGAGAGGGAGACACAGAATCGGAAACAGGCTCCAGGCTCCGAGCCATCAGCCCAGAGCCTGACGCGGGGCTCGAACTCACGGACCGCGAGATCGTGACCTGGCTGAAGTCGGACGCTTAACCGACTGCGCCACCCAGGCGCCCCTACAGATCTGTTTTCTATAGCATCCTTGACAATCATCCAGCCCGTCATGACTAGATACTTAATTCCTCCCGAAGCTTTTCATTCCAATGTCGCACAGTTCTATCTGTTAAAAATCATGATTTTTCACATGAGCTAAAAATGTCCGTTTTCTGATTTCTATCTGTTTGTATTAACTTAATCCATCAGCAAGGTTTAATTTTATTCCTTCTTCCCCTCGACAGCCTTTCAAATACAAAGACAGATATCTTCTTCCCTTGGACATATTCTTTACTTACATTTTTGACTTGTCTAGAATAACTGTGTATATAACAAACATGTTTCAGGTTTACCAATAACCCTCATTACACTTTTGGTCTCTATCTGATCAGGTTGTTAAAAAAGCCGTATTAAGGGGCTCCTGGGTGGCTCAGTCGGTTAAGCGGCCGACTTCAGCTCAGGTCACGATCTCGCTGTCCGTGAGTTCGAGCCCCGCGTCGGGCTCTGTGCTGACCGCTCAGAGCCTGGAGCCTGTTTCAGATTCTGTGTCTCCCTCTCTCTCTGACCCTCCTCCGTTCATGCTCTGTCTCTCTCTGTCTCAAAAATAAATAAACATTAAAAAATTAAAAAAAAATAAATAAAAAGCCGTATTAAGTAAGCTTTCACAGAGAAGGCATTCTGGACTCCCCAGTGCACTGAATGATGCAATATGTGAGAACACCAACTTTTTTTCCTTTTGGCTAACATGCCCTATGTCAAAGCCTTTCAGCCTAAGCCACATTATGCTGTATCATTTCATATGCCTCATAACCCAAACACCTAGAAATACTTGCCAGTCCTTATATAAACCTCAGACTTTGATTCTTTGACATAGCTATGTCTTTGTCATGCTTAGTCCATCAGTCTGGAAGGTCTAACCTAGTCCCTTCCAGCTCTGGCTTTTCTGTTAAAATCTTACCCCCTCTTCAGGTTTAGTCCAAATGCTGTCCACTGAAAAATGTTCCCTGGTTGAATCTGTAAGAAGGATAATGGGTACCATGTAATGATCAGCCTCCCCGTGCTAAGCTCTTTGCCAGGTTCTTCTATACTGTATCGTGTTTAAAGTTTCTTAACCCTCGAAGTATTATAATCTTTGCTTCACAGATGAAAATACAGGTTCAGAGGGTAAGTAATTCCTAAAGGTTACACAATAATTACAACAAAGAAAACTCTGGCCTACCTAATTTAAAGCCCATGAATATGGAATAATGCTGCTCCAAAGATAGTTTATTTTCTTTATAGCATGTATATGATAGCTAAACATTATAGGGAGTCCGAACCAACCATCCACTTCCTTCCTTTCCTTCACAAACAGTCTAAATATATGAACTGTCTCAGAAGGTACCAGATTTCCTGTCAATTAGTTTTCAGAAGCATGATGACTGTCTTAAGGAAACATATAGAAAGGCTGGAAATTAGAAGAGGTGTCTCTGATCTCTAAATTCAGTGACTCTGTGGACTTTAATTCTTGACCAGGAAAAGACAAATACTCAGGAAAGTCTGGTTGTGGCTTTAGGACATTCACTGGTTATATTCCAATCTCATTCTTTCTAATGTTTGAAATGCAGTAAAATCAGATTGAATTTGGTTAAAATGAAGAGAATATTTTAAAATTCACTGTTTTCTTAAACCTTTAAAAAAAAAACCTTCTTTCTCCACTAAACATTTAGTTTCGGGACTTGTGGGTTAAATTGGCATACTGAACAGGTACATTTACTTCTGCAACCTTCTGAAACTCCAATAACATGTTGGTAGTGAGATTTTCTATCTTTATGCTTCCACTGTTTCTAATGAGAAGAGAGTAACGTTTTAAATTGATGTTCCCTGTATGTACTGCATTTATGTATAAATAAAGGAAAGGCAGACAATAAGGGAGGATATAATAACAACAAAATTTTGGAAACCGAAAAGAGGATAATAAACAAGTGGCAAAGAGCTTGGCAGACTTACTGAGTTGTAAGCGAGCAGAGGGACAATGAGAAGCAATCTGAACTATACTTCCGTAACCGCCATGAAGCTCAGGAACTGGCGACCCCATGTATTCTTGAAGTGGTAGCAAAATTGGGGTTAAAACAGAACACTAGGTGATAATTTTGCAATGTATACAAATACTGGGTCATTATTTGTGCATCTAAAAATAATCCATTGCTTCATGACAATTATATCTCAACTAAAAACAACAACAACAACAACAACAACAACAAAAAACGAACAGGAAGACTGGCTGAAAATCTATAGGACAATTCTATTTCCAGATCCCCTCCCAAATCCACAGAGCCAGGCAACAACCACTCTCACACACAAGCAAATCAACCAGAATTTTATTCTTCGGAAAGGGAAACATTAGCACCATCAAGGACCAAGGCACTGTATTGAAAAACAAGGTGATTATGTGAACACATGCAGATTAAATGCTGAGATCTCTAGTTGTCCTCCCCACCATCTGCTTCCAGGATACAGGTAAATACTTTACAGGCTTGAACTTTACAGCTGGATAACTGCAAGATTCTCGACAAGCCCAAGAGGAAAGACTTATGTGGAATGACATTAGGTATTCCCCAACGAAAAAAGCCCAAATTACCCTACAGTAAACCCCAGTAGCGTTAACAACCTCTATCCACACACTAAAAGCTTCCAATGTTTTCTAGTCCTCTCCTCTTAAAAATAAATATGCAATCAAGTATTGCCAAACTCGCAAGAGAAGCCTCTAACACAAATGACATATTAAGAGCAAACAAAAACAAAAATAAGAATAAACACTTTTTAAATCATTCATACGCTCAGGCAAGAGAAGATGCTACACACGTAACAGGATGCTACTCAGAGGAAAGGAGCTGCTAGAAATTTAAAATATGAAAGCAGAATATGAAAGATGAAAAACAGAAGGGGAAGGTGCAGAGTTAAGGGAATCTCTCAGCGGGTAGAATAAAAAGGGATAGAAAGCTCAAGAGAAGAGATAAGAATGGTAAGTGCAGGAAATCTCATGCTAAATAACAGTAGTCCCAAAAGAGAGATGAGAGAAAGTAAAGAAGAAATCATCAGTGAACTAACTGAAGGAAATTTTGCGGAACTTAATGACTTGAATTTTGAGACTGAAAGGATCCACTGAGGACCCAGCACAATGAATAAAAATAAACCCGTGTATGGTTTTGACTAGAAGTAGAGAAAATGGCATTCAATAACTTATTAACCACTTATCACCACAGGCATATGTTTTGGGGAAAATGCCAGTAAGTATAATTTCTCCTTAACCTCCTTCCACTTCTCGAAACCCTGCATTATCTTCCTGGACACATACAAAGCAAAGCATATATCAACGAGGACAGTAATTTCATCTGATACAACTGTACGTTGCCCCTTCTCTTTTCGTTATTATTTTTATTAATTTTTTAATATATATATATTTATTTATTTTAATATGAAATTGTCAAATTGGTTTTCATACAACACCCAGTGCTCATCCCAACAGGTGCCCTCCTAAATACCCATCACCAACCCAGATACCACATGTTTTCGCCCCTTCTCTTTTCAAATGGCACGCTATTCCTTTCAATGTTGAATTCTCAGTACTTAGTCCAAATAGCAAGGTCACTGATTAATTCTATCTTCCATGCACAAACCTTTCCTGAATCCGTGTGATGTGCTAGGCACTATGTTAGGATAAAAGGATGAGAAAGCTTCAGCCTCTGGCCTTTAAAGAATTTATTCATCTTAGTAGGGGAGAGACACACACAATAACTGATAACAGAAATACAAGAATATTGACATATTTGATTGTTTTTAAAGAGAAATTCAGCAGGGAGATCAAAAGACGAAGGATAACTTTGTTCAGGAGGGTGAAGAAAGGCTTCATGGAAGAGAAGATGGCCTAGTTGGATAGTGGATAATGAGTAGGAGTTTAGCACATGGACGATGGGGGGGAGACATCAGGTAAAAGGAGTATCTACAAAAGCAAAAGCAGAAGGTGGGTCTCACCTCAGTGTAGGGGCTCAGCTTTCCTGACATAAAGGGTCAATGGCAGGGGTTTGGGGGCAGCAGGAGGTGAGGCTAAAAAGGGAGGGAGAAGGGCTGTGGGAAGCCTACTGAAAACTATTAAAAGGTTTTAAGCAGGGGGCTGACACGAACAGATCTCCAAGGTTTTCCCTGCTCTCTCCATTATTTTTCATTGCAAGAGTGCTCACATGAATGCCAAGTATTTGAGCAGGGACTCCACCCTGGAGGCAATGAAGAGTCTCTTAACAAAAATCAGTCAATGGGGAACCACAGGGGCATTACGATGCTGTGACCAATGCCATCACTGGCTGATGAACTACTTTTTTTTAACATTTATTTATTTTTGAGAGCTAGAGAGAGGCAGAGCATGAGCAGGGGAGGGGGAGAGAGAGAGGGAGACACAGAATCTGAAGCAGGCTCCAGGCTCTGAGCTGTTTGTTAGCACAGAGCCCCATGTGGGGCCCGAACTCACAAACTGCGACACCATGACCCGAGCCGAAGTCAGACGCTCAACCCACTGAGCCACCCAGGCGCCCCCGATGAACTTCTATAAATGCCAAATAACATCAGGGTTCAGAGGGTAGTACTGGACTGAACCAGGCCCACCGTAGAGACCATGATTAAGTTACCAAATCTTGTAAGTACTAAAATGAGAGGAGAAAAAAATTTACATTCTGTCCACTTCAAGGACCATTATAAGAATCAAAGATAATGCACATAAAAATCTTTTGATAGAGTATCTCGATCCTTTGTTTGTAAACTGTATGACTTTAGGCAAGTTGTTTAATTTCTCTGAGCTTTGAAGTCCTCATTTGTAAAGTGGGGACAATTCCATCGATCTTCAAGGGCACAAAGAGGACTGAGGGGCCTTGCCTGATACACACTCTAATAGCATCTTAGCCATTTACACTGGCTCACTGAATGTCAACTGGGTCAGCTATGTAGTCAATAATAATTCGCTGAGGACGTGAAGTGTATAGGATGTTAGTCAGAATTCCTAGGAAAAATAAGCAAAACTGGAACAAAGGTTTCAAATACTACCCTCATGCTCATGATCAGGTCAATTCAAGAACACAGCAACAAGTACCTATAAGCTTAAAGATTTCTCTGGAATCTCATGCAGGAATTATCCAAGAATATGACTTTCTCATCGGCACTTCTGTGTACCCACACACATTCGCAACCATGTGTGTATGTGCACGCGTGCAGAAACATTAAGACTCGCTAAGGAAAAATAAATCTCTCACACTTGGAAATTAAGGAACTGCACAGGCAGCAAATCTTCTGGGTGAAGGTGATGCAGTGGGTTATACAAGCCAATAATTTATGCTAGGGCTTCACAAAACGTTAGACACTAGGAAAGGAACCAAAATAAGTCCAATTACATCCATAAAAAGGTATGACTAGCTGTGCTGCCCGGGCTGGGATGCTGTTTCTTGCTATAAACAGAAACGGCTAAATCTGGATGACTGAACAGTGCAATAATAAAAACAAAGCATGTTATAATAGCTGCTGCTAGATCCACAACCTTGGGGATCAGTCAAATAATACCTGTTGCCATAGATACACAATCTCGTGGGTTTTTGTTTTGGGGGGAAAAATAAGTTCAGATCATTTTTAAACTAGCAATTTGTCTGCCTAGGTTTTGTTAAGTCTGTTACATGGTTATGATAAAATATGATCTTTCATATTAAGTCACTTATGACCTTGGTAAAATATTACTTTATACTGACTCTTGGGACACTTTAATTTTATGAAACATGCACTTTAGTTTTTAAAAGTATGAAAGCAAAACTATATATTGCTAATTTACTACCTCATGTTAACAAGACATCAAAGATCAGGGAATATAAAGGAGAAAAATACACCAAATCTCCATCTCGATAGTTTCAGCTATGAAAGGATACCTGCAATTAAAACAATATATAGACAATACTTTAAGTACTTCAACATACAAGGAATAGGTCCGATTGGCTTCCTGGATCCATGTCTCCCTGCCCCATATTTCACAGAAGAAGGTTATCAAACAAAGTGAAAGGTGGTGGGAAAATCCAACACCCACTTCAGGGCAGAGGTCAGTGGTTTTACAGATGGGTGATGGCAAGTATTTCTGGAATACAGGGTGAAAAGAACTAAAGATTACAGCTCATGGATGAAGCTAGGGCATCCACAGATCAAAAATATGTCTTACGCAGCTCCATTAATAGACTCAAATTTTAAATTACAAATCTGCAACTAGGAGGAAAGTCCCCTTTGTATTTAAATCAGATTACTTTCCTCTTAATCAGTTACCTATCTGCTTCCTGAAGGAATGGGCCTCTGAAAACTCTGGAACTGGGAGGGGAAGTGGATTTTCGCGGGGCATCGCAATCTGGGGGCTCAGCAAGGTTGCAGCACAGCAGTGTGAGAACACTGGGCATCAGCAGGCACAAGGCATCTGGCTGGTAGCAGGAGTTTTTTCCTTTTCCCTAAAAGGAATAACTGAGTTGGGAAAAGGAAAAGGACTTGGAAACACGACAATGAGAAAGCTGCCTACTTTTTTTTTTTTTTTTTTAAGTTTACTTATTCATTTTGAGAAAGAGTGAGAGACTGTGTGCATGCATGCAAGCAGGGAAGGGGCAGAGAGAGGGGGGTGAGAAGAGAATTCCAAGCAGGCCCTGCGCTATCAGCACAGAGCCCGGCATGGGGGTTGATGTCTAGCTTAAACTGGTTTCCTCTGTAAAAGACAGGCAGAAACACACAAGAAAGCCCTATCTGTTTTGCATTTATATTTTACTAAACCCAATGCTACTCAAAGTGCCAGTATGTAATAAACTAAGGAGACTGTGCCAGAATATAAATACATGCACTGCTTCCTTCACTGGGAATGTCTTTATAGGAAAAAAATTGCATCTGAACTAAGCAGTGTGTTCACTGACAGGGCTGACTTACGTTTGGTGCGAGTTCCTTGTCTTGCTGCACACTGGCAACAAGCAGCTCTGTGGGCTACAGACTGCCTGCTGGTCCATGGACCACACTTTGAGTCGCCCTGGTAGAGACAACCTCAGTGCAACTTACACCCAAGTGATATTCTTCTAAGAAAAATAAGTTAGAAAATAATCACCCTGCTAGAAGGGGGCCATAAAGGGAACTAACTTTTATGATTATGTTCCAAGGCCTTTACATATATTATTTTATTTAACCTTTTTGATTACTCTGTATTGGCAGTATTAACACTCATGACTGAGGTTCAGAGAGGTGCTCAACTTACCTAAAGTCATGCGACCAATATAGGAGCCATGATATGTGATCTCCTTAGATCTCCTGTGACAGCGAGTATCATTGGCTAATGGCTCCAACCACTGTATGTCTGGGTCTTTACTGTATTCATGCCACTCATTCCTGTAGGCTGCTCCCAGACTGTCATATTTGGGTGAGACATGGGACTTCTCCAGTGGTCACCTCTGGCTTGAGGACTTCCCATCAACCTTCCCATCAATCTTCCTTAGAACCGAGTTGCAGTATTAGTAGACCGAGTAACTGTCTAAAGACTCTTCCTACCCAGTTCTTATTCCTTCCTCCAAGTACACCTACATTGAGTCTGAAGTCTCTTCTTCCCCCTTCTTCTGCTCCCTCTTCCAATAAATCTTTGTACATAGAATCCCCTCTGCTTCTGGTTGAATCCAAACTAACGCAGTAATGTTAGTAAATGTGGATGCTGGTACTGAACCATGTGGTTATTTTGGGGGAGAGAATGTTGGTATAGAATTAACTACAGTGAGTCTAACACACTGTACTTTACTCACAGTGGAGGAATACAAGGAGCAAATTTAAAAGGCAACTACTGTCTAACTTTCTCTTTTTGAACCTGGGGTAATACACAAAGAGTGAAGACCGAAGGTGGAAGGTAATGATGTTAGTAGTGAGATTAATAGAAGTGTGTGGGCTAGCAGATTTGCAAAATTGACACTTATTACTATTATTAACTTCATCCTGCAGGTTTTGAAAAAGCAGTAAGAGCAAAAACCTAAGTATTACCAAAGGGTACCATGTTGCTATGGTGCTGCCATATCCCCTGAAGGCAATAATTTATGGATTCCTCAAATGGAGAGTCACATTATAGCAACTTTGCCGAATGTCTCAAATGGATAAGATAGTGAATGAAATTGAAGAGATATTTATTTATAAACATCTATTTCGGTCAAGGTGGTGTGGTGGAGAATTCATCAGAATAACTAGATTTTATACACGTGGACTATTTTTCATATGGGCCAACTTCCTTTATACCCCCTCATCCACCAGAGTCTCATTTAATTAATAGTGTTTGGCTGGCATATCCAAAAGGTACACAAACTCTTTATATATTCTGAGTTTTAGATTAAAAGTAGAAAAGCAAGATAACTTATAAAGATAAAGTACAGGGAAACTAGAATAATGTATTTTGTTTAGCAAAGGAGAGTATATGGAAGTAAGATATTAATTAACTTTTAAAATAAATGATATTAGATATCCATTTTTAAGGACTATGTTTTAGGGAGCAAAAGAGAATAAAAATGACAACCTAATAATGAATGTCTTTGTTCCTCATATCTTTCCTATCTTACCAGAATAAAGACCTTAGACCACTACTAAAAGCTCTGAATTCTCCTGGACTCTTAAATTCAGATATTAATAACTCCGTTACAGAAATAAATATAAAAGCACTGATGGAAGATGGAAAGTGCATTAGTGTTCATGTTATCTCTCCCAGTATGAATTTAATGGGTATCTTAATAAGGAGTTATAAACTAATGTCACTGATTAGGAAATATATCCACTCACATCCTTCAGTAACCTCCAGTGGGGCTTGGTAGTGATGTCTGAGTGGAATTACTATAAAGCAAATGATGAATTAGTGTCGGGGCAAAGGGACACATAAATGTGTCTCAGAGATGAAACAATTATATTCTATATCACAAGTTAAAGGTCGACTCAAAAGACAGTGCAGTCAGTCCTAAAGCAGGGCTAACCAATTTGGCTAAGCCCATTGCTTGGAACTTGCTTAAGCTTAAAGCTGTTTTGATAGCTGGGCCACAGGCTTCCTTGGCTATAATAACCTGAAAGTAACATTTACGTGTTTTAAGTCTCTTTTAATCTCCTAAATACCATGAAGTGATGTTTATCAGATCTTAAGACGCAGGCACATTCCACTCAGATGATTTCATTCTCGGGGGACCTTGTCATTATGAAGGCTTATTAAAAGAAGGTGAAGGTTCATAAGCTTTTAAGAATCCTAAGTGACACTGCAAACTAAATCTAAAAAACTTGCTTTTGGCTTGGCTATACAAAATAATTTCCTTTTTGTGGTTAGTTTAGTGGTCATAGTTCAGCAAGCTTTAGATAAAGTGACCACCACAATTAGTTTCTCTCACTTTCTGTTCTAATTACGTTCGATTGTAACACTCAACATGGGGCTTGACTTGTAAGTGGTAAATGCCCAAGTACCCACAAACTCATTTACTAGTAAGTATTTAAAACACCTTCCATGCTTTTAGGCACATTTTGAAGAAAAGAGATTTATCCCGGACTCGGTCTATTCATTTATTTGGAGTTTATTTTTACATTATGCCACCTTAAAATGGTCACAAATATTGGTCCCAATTTATCTTTCTGTAACATGAAGGAGAAAACAAATATCAAAAATACCCCATGCTTATTTGTTTCCGTGATTTATTTAGAATGCCTCCTTAACCAAGGAGCGTCAGTTTCCTAATTTGTAAATGAGGATAATAAAAACGTGAAAGGGTTATTGTGAAGACTGGGGATAGAGAATAAAAAGTGCTTTGCATAGAGATAATCAATAACAATAGACATTCTTAACTGTGAAGCTAAGACAAATGAACTTCCAAGTGCTCTAGTTCAAAATCCTTTTCCCTCTGGTACATGACACTGAAATACCCAGTCCTTAGTAGTAGCACGTATTTTTCAGAGACTGCAAGAATTCACTGGAATAGCATTACACATATACCTTTTTTCTTTGTTATGCTATAATGTTTTCATGTCAAGATATAATATACATATAAGCAAAATGCTTAAAGCACGTATGCGCATTGTTTAAAGGGCCATTATAAAACAAACCCCTGTGCAGCCAGCACTCAAGCCAAGAAAAAGAATGCTGCTAGTGTCCCAGAAGCTCCCCATGAGCCCCTTTCTCATTATGAGCCCTCCTCTCTCCCAGAGGCAGTCACCATGCTTGCTTTTCGTATAGTTTCCATCCTGAGCAATATAGTTTAACCTTGCCTAGTGTTGAACCATACATAAGTAGAATAATATTATGGAGATTCTCTTTTGTTTTGCTTCTTTTACTCAACATTATGTTTGTGAAATTCATCCTTATCATTGCATACAGCTATAGTTCCACGGCTGCACAGTATTCCATTACACAAATATATCATGATTAATGATAAACATATTGCTGACAGATTTTAAGCTGTTTCCAGTTTCTGGCTATTACTATTAATGCTGCCATAAACATTCTCATATGTGTATCTTTAACTTCACTGGATAATGCCAAATTGCTTTCTAAAATGATTTTTATCAGTTTATGCTCCCATCACCTCTACGTTAAGAGATGCCAATTTGTTGTGCTGTTGTTGTTGCTGGTGTGTGTGTGTGTGTGTGCGTGTGTGTGTGTGTGTGTCTGTGTGTAGTTATTGTTTTTGTTTTTATCGTGGATGCGCTCAAAACAAGATTGGGAAGAATCACAGAACACTACCGCTAGAAGGAAATGGAGAGATTATCTATTTCAACACCCCTATTTTAGAAGGATCTAGGGCTTAGAAAGATGAAGAGACTTGCCTAATGTCATAGTGGGTCAAAGAGGCAAATTGAGTCAGAGAACCAAAGAGTTAGAGGCAACACTGAAGCTAAAATGAATATAGGGCTTTTTCTAAAAACATTAAGTTGCCTTGCAAGGCAGTCTAAAAACAATGAGATAGGGGCGCCTGGGTGGCGCAGTCGGTTAAGCGTCCGACTTCAACCAGGTCACGATCTCGCGGTCCGTGAGTTCGAGCCCCGCATCAGGCTCTGGGCTGATGGCTCAGAGCCTGGAGCCTGTTTCCGATTCTGTGTCTGCCTCTCTCTCTGCCCCTCCCCCGTTCATGCTCTGTCTCTCTGTCCCAAAAATAAATAAACGTTGAAAAAAAAAAATTAAAAAAAAAAAAATAAAAACAATGAGATAAAACTGTTATCTGTAAAGGTGAACATCAAGGGGACAGAAATGTTTCAGAGCAGTTTTAAAAAGGTGGCAACAACATTATATTGCACAATAGACCTCTCTGAGCCCCATCATATACATAAAGACACTGAGGCCCAGACAGAAAATTCTTATACAACAACACAATCATCATGACAACACTGAACCAAGAATTTAAGCCCTGCTCATTTGTGCTTATGTTCCTAACCATATTATACCGTCCTAAAACCTACTCAGCCAATGGTATATTGCTATGTTTTAAAAAGTACAAAAGGGGCGCCTGGGTGGCTCAGTCAGTTGAGCATCTGACTCTTGGTTTCAGTTCATTCAGGTCATGATCTCACGGTTCATGAGATCAAGCCCCATGTTGGGCTCTGTGCTGACAGCCTGCTTGTAATTCTGCCTCTCTCTCTGACCATCCCCTACTCGCCACACACTCAAAAAGTCTCTCTCAAAATAAATATATGAGCATTAAAAAATAAAATAAAAAATAGAAAATTAAAAAGTATGAATAAAGCATGTTGATTTTGTTAATTTTACTAAGGAAATGAATACCAAAGGGAAAGCACATACATACTATTAAGAAAAAAAAAAAATGTACCTAGGTAACCTCTTTAAAGCTAGTCTCTTTCTACCTGCTGGCATATCATACAATTTGAGGGTAGAAGCCCAGTACTAATAGTAATAGATGGATTAAGAAATTCGGTTTCTAGTCCCAGGTTCACTAGGAAGCATTTATGCAATTTTGAGAATGTCAAGAAACCTTACTAGGCCTTGGGTTTTATCTGAAAAAATATATAATTATGTATTTTATTATATACATTTAATATATGTTTATATATACACATTTTATTATAAAAGCAATAAGGTACTCAAATAAAAAGAATCAGAGACAGGTAAGTAGAAAAATTACCCCCAATCCCACAAAACCAACACATAACACAATTCTGACACATATCTGTGTGCTGTTTTCCCCCCTACATAAAGGGTGAATGTTTATTTGGTGCCTTTAAAATTTTTATTTTCATAGCTGTAATCATAGTATATACCTTCAACTCCATATCCTCCTTTCATCACCAATAACAAATGTGTTTCTATCCTATTACCTAATCTTCATAAAAATTTTAATGTCTGTGAGTGCTCTTCAGTTTATTTAACCTACTCACTGGATAGCTATTTTCAGTTATGATAAACACCTTTTAACTGTTTTCAGGAAGTTAGAATTATTTCCTTATGATAGAGTTCCCAAGAAGAATTACTAAATCAAAGGTGAAAGTTCTTCTTCTTCTTCTTCTTCTTCTTCTTCTTCTTCTTCTTCTTCTTCTTCTTTTATTTATTTTGAGAGAGAGAGAGAGTTGGGCACAGGGGCAAAGGGAGAGGGAGAGAGAGAATCCCAAGCAGGCTCCATGCTGTCAGTGCAGAGCAGGAAGCTGGTCTCAATCCCACAACCCTGGGATCACAACCTGAGCTGAAATCAAGAGTCAGACGCCCAACCAACCGAGCCACCCAGGCACCTCAAAGGTGAAAATTCTTACTAAATCTACTTCAGAGGAGAAATGATGAGGGTTAGTATATAGGTTTTTAATGTGAAAGCACTTTGAAAACTACAAAGCACTATGTAAATGTATGGTGGTATTACCATTATTATAAGTCCATATTGTATGGACTTACATTGACCCATTATTTACCTGGAATGGTACTCCACAAATCTCTGCTTATTTTCTACAAACAAGATTATCACCATATAGCATACTGTTCACAAACTCTATCTTAGAGAATCAAAGAATCTTTTTGATCATGCTGTGGTAAGTAAAAAAACTTGGAAGGTGATAATAAAAGAAAGCAACAAACAGAATGAAATGAGTGGTAAAGTTAAGAAGCACAAATTCAAAGAATATTAGGACTGATATGGACCTCAGAGTACATAAAGCTCAGCCCCTTTATTCTTTAGAAGAGAAGATGGAATCCCAATAGAAGACTTGCCCAAGGTTCCAGCAAGTAATAAGAGATGGACTAGAATACCACAATTTTTTTTTTTTACATTTTTTTTAACGTTTTATTTATTTTTGAGACAGAGAGAGAGAGTGAACGGGGGAGGGGCAGAGAGAGAGGGAGACACAGAATTGGAAGCAGGCTCCAGGCTCTGAGCCATCAGCCCAGAGCCCGACGCGGGGCTCGAACTCACAGACTGTGAGATCGTGACCTGAGCTGAAGTCGGACACTTAACCGACTGAGCCACTCAGGCGCCCCTAGAACACCACAATTTCTAATTGTTGGTGCTATGTTCTTTCCATTAAACCATTTCATCCACCTTTTTGGAGTCCTTTGGATGATAATATTTTCTTCCTTCCATTGTATCTACTCAAGTTATTTAACTGTAAAATGCTAGTCTGAGTTTATAATATATATACCTTCTAAATTGACAACCTATACAAGTATCTACAAAGCTGGTGTTCTAAATACAGGACTCTTATTTGGGTCTATCCACAGGTAACTGTGGGTCTGTTAGAATAACCGTCTTTCCCATTCTCTTATTAAAATATAAATTAGCAAAATATAATCATTAAAAGTTTCAAAATCTGGAATCTCAAACCAACTGTGCTATCTCCCCCTAAAAGCTAGAGATCCTGGGTTTTGAATCAGAAGACCAAGGTCCAAGTTTTGGCTCTACCCTTTAATGGATTTGTGTGACCTTGAATTAGTGCACTCAACTTGTTCAAAGCTTAGTTTCCTTATTAGCAAACAATAATTGTATGCCTCATAGGGTTATGGGAGATTATAAGAAAAAGTGCCCTGTAGGGGCACCTGGGTGGCTCAGCTGGTTAAGCATCCGACTTTGGCTCAGGTTATGATCTCACGGTTCTTGAGTTTGAGCCCCACACTGGGCTCCCTGCTCTCAGCACAGAGCCTGCTTCAGATCCTCTGTCTCCTCTCTCTGCCCCTCTCCCGCAAACGTGAGCACACACACACTCTCTCTCAAAAATAAAAGTCAACATTAACAAAATAAAAACAAAAAGTGCCCCGTGACTTGTACAATGCTAAGCTACAGACATTATTATGATTACCTGTATAACTATTATACCAAGCAATAGAGAAGAAATAAAAGTTTAGTGCTCAAAGCCCAATCTACCATGCTTAATTGAGGACAAAGCCTGACTCAGTGTCTGTTTTCATAAGGATGAAGAGAACAAGAGATTTGCATTTTTTGTTTGAATACCTTGAATAGATAGCACCACCTCTTTTATGCCTTTCTAAAATTATCCCATGATGAGTTAAAAATATTATACCAATTTGCAAACAGCAAAACAGGAAAAATACTGCTAAATTTGGGTAAGTACTCTAGGAATGCAATATTCCCTCTGATTAAAAATGCAATGCCCCAGAAAGGGGTTAACATATTATAGACAATAATTACAGAGGAGGAGACAGTGAGAAGAGCTCATTGTCCAGGAAACCAGAGTAAGTCATGTTATCAAGAAGCCTGGGGAGAGACACTGACTGACTCCAGTGTATATATATGCTCTCAGCTTTGCTCACACTAGTACCTCTGCTTGGGGGATCTTTACCTTCTCTTCTCTACCTCCCTTCCCTCTACTTCTTTCAGAGCAAATGGTGACTCGCCCTTAAACGTCCAGCTTGAGGGGCTCCTGGCTGGCTTAGTCGGTTGAGTGTCCAACTCTTGATTTTGGCTCAGGTCATGATCTCATGGTTCATGGGTTCAAGCCCTGCATTGGGTTCTGTGCGGACAGAGAGGGGCCCGCTTGGGATTCTGTCTCTCTCGCCCTCTCTCTCTGCCCCTCCCCTGCTTGTGCTCTCTCTCAAAATAAATAAATAAACATTAAAAAAAAAAGGTCCAGCTTGAATGTTTCCTTTAGGAATACTTCCCAAATATTTTTTCATATATTATTAGCACACACTACACTATGGTGCTGGTCAGGAGGTGCACTAGATCTGGCTAGAAGGTGAGCACCAGGTTTAGGAACCAAGTCCTATCCATTCTTGTCTCCCCAGTGCCCAGCCCAGGACCTGGCACAGAACAGGGGATGAATTAGTCCTACTTGGAGCCACAGAAAACACCAAGAGAGTAAACAGAAATATGCATACCAGTCATAGGTCTAAGATGAATGAAAAGAACATCTACAGCAAATAAAAAGTGCCAAGCAGAAGAAAAGAATGAAGAAATGAGCCAGGCAGTGGGAGACAGCGGTCCAGAAGAGGCTCTTTCATATATGCCTTCATCCAGCCTTTGCCCTACTGCCAGAGCAAGGGAACCGACAATCCTAGAGAGGACTGGGGGGAAAAAAGGAGGTAAAAAAAGAGAAATAAAGACTGACATAAGTCTGTGACTTAGCAAATTCTTCATTCTTAGCTGCAAGGCCTACGTATTATTTCCTTATATCTTATATCCTTTTGGCGGTTCCAAGCCCAGTACCTATAGTTTTTAAAAAGGCATATTTATCAAAAGGTATTGGTTATTCACAAAACAACTTGAAACAGCAAATAAATCTATGAAATACGCGAACTTAACACTCACTAATAATTAAAAAGTTATAGGGGGTGCCTGAGCGTCTCAACTGGTTGAGCACTCAACTTTGGCTCAGGTCATGGTCTCACGGTTCATGAGTTAGAGCCCTGCATCCAGCTCGCTGCTGTCAGAGCAGAGCACGCTGTAGATCCTCTGCCCCCCTTCTCTCTGCCCCTCCCTCACTCATGCTCTCTCTCTCTCTCTCAAAAATCAATAAACATCTATTTTAAAAAAGCTACAAATAAAAGCATAGAGATGTATTTCTTCTCTCATATGAAAAAAGGTTAATAAACATACAATATACAATAACATGCAATGTATAATATTGACAAGAGGGTAAAGAAGCACATATGTACCTAACTTTAAAATATATATATTCTTTGACCCAACAGTTAGGTACTTATCCTAAGCAAATAACAGAATGCAGGTATTACTAATGAGGAAGGATGCTTCCTCATTCCAATGTTATATACAATAGGGGAATCTTGGAAATCCATCTAAATGTCCACCAACAAGGAAACTGTTAATTACAGTATGTCCATCTGACAAAAGGCCATGGTGACAACAAAATTTTACACAATTATACTCATCGACATGAATTTACCTTCACAATACAGTTAAATGAAAAAAGTAGAACAAACCATAGAATGCATGCTCTGAAACCATTTACATAAAATTTTACTTATTTAACTTATGCATATGTATATTTGCATAGATATTTGGAAAGATGTTCACCACGATATTACAATGGTCGTCTCTGAGTAGGAGAAACCCAAGTGGCTTTATTTTTTTTCCTTAATGCTTTTCTGTATTTTAAAAATTTACACTGAGACTGGATCATTTCCATGATAAAAGTAATTTCTATTTTGGAAAAAAAAAAGAAAATGATCACCTTAACTTGAAACTAAAAACTCATTTACACTAAACAAGTTGAGTACTTTTCCTTCCATAGACATGGTACTCACTGACGCAGCTAAAAAGGCAATTTTCCCTTCTTTTACTTATTTGTAACTGTAGTTCGTTATCTACTTCCACACATTGTCACCTCATTTCCCATTTGTGGCATATGGGATTTCTTTATCACAAAGATTACCCTGTACTTTGCATTTTATTATTTAGCAAACATATTTAGCACTTACTCTGTTCCAGGCACTATTCTAAGTCTTTTTAAATACTATTTAATCCTTATAACAACTCTAAGGGATAGGAACTGTACCTCTAATTATAGGCATTCTTATTATTCTCATTTTACAGGATACGAAAGCACAGAGAGATGAAGTAACTTATCCACAATCATATAGTTTAAAGTGATACAACTGGCATTGAACGCTTGCAGTCTAGAGCCATAGGACTTGCTCTGAAACACTCACTATGCTGTATTTATTTTAGTGCATTTTATTCTAGGATTTTGGCCTTTCACTTGATAAAGTTACATTCATTAGGATCACAATTTTATCATCCCTGGACACTTTAAAGTGTCCAAGTGTGGACACTTTAAAATGCTTGTTTCTAATAGGTACCAAAATTTACATATAATAATTTTTTGAAGTTCATTCCCTTAAATAGCTTATACCTAAGTCATGCTGGTCCCTTTGATGCCAACTAAAATCAGACTTTTCATAGGTATTATTTCTCATAATTCATTTCATGAGGCTTAACCATAAAAAATAGCTACAATTTATAGTCTACCTTCTCTGAATTACACACTGTATATTTCATTGCAGTTGAGGTGCATTCCTTAAATATTTTCCTCCCAGCAAAGAATGTTACTCAATTGAGGTGCTTTGCAAAAGGCTAATGTCGTTACTGAATAAGGAATCTCTCTCTCTCTCTCTCTCTTCTTTAATTTAAATTTAAGTTAGTTAACCTACAGTAAGTATTCGTTTCAGGAGTAGAATTCAGTGATTCATCACTTACATATAACACCCAGTGCTCATCCCAGAAAGTGCCCTCCTTAATGCCCATCACCCATTTAGCCCACCCCCCCCACCCACCTTCCCAGCAATTTATTTCTTTAATTGAAGAAAATAATTTGGCAGCTTAAAATATTAAAACATGCAAAGTAAAATGCTAAAGTAAATCTTTTAAAACAACTAGGAAAAAGGAAGAGAGAGAAGTTACCAAAGAGGCTAAACAAAACAGGCTGCTAAATTCACACTTTGCTCTTAGGTAGCTGCAGATGAAAGGGAAAGCTGTTATTTAATATTTCTCTTTGTCTGATAAAAGGAAACCAAAAAAACAAAAACAGGGGCGCCTGGGTGGCGCAGTCGGTTAAGCGTCCGACTTCAGCCAGGTCACGATCTCGCGGTCCGTGAGTTCGAGCCCCACGTCAGGCTCTGGGCTGATGGCTCAGAGCCTGGAGCCTGTTTCTGATTCTGTGTCTCCCTCTCTCTCTGCTCCTCCCCCGTTCATGCTCTGTCTCTCTCTGTCCCAAAAATAAATAAACGTTGAAAAAAAATTAAAGAAACAAAAACAAAAACAAAAAACAAAAGGAAACCAGCAAGTGGGGTCCCCTGCGTCAGTCTGAATTTCTTTGCTCATCTTTCAGAGGTTCAGTTCATCTAAATGTAAAATGTGGATAACAATACTAACACTTTCTCTCGCAAAGAAAAAAAAGGGATGATATATGTGACAGATCTTTGTGCTCTAAAATAAGCTATATAAATGTAAGTTACAGTTGTTTTATTTTTCATTTTGGAAGCTATTTTTGACATGGGATTTCTAGTGTCAGTTTAAAGTGGAAAGAATTTCCAACGAAGGTAAAAATATTTTGTCTTGTCAATTTATCACTTGGCATATAAAGAGTCCAGTGATCACAAATACTAAATCATTAAAAATGTCTTGTAAACTGGTTAATAACTGACATGGTTCTTTAAAAATTAATAATGAGCACTTAACCAATTACTTATAACTACAAAAAGGTAATGTTCTCTCTTTAAATACAGAATACTTTGGAAAAACTATATTAATAATTTTTCTACCTCAATTAATGCCTTCATCTAAATAGGAATAAATCAAGATACATTTAAATATATATTTAAATACACACATTTTTATTTTATTTATTTATTTATTTATTTATTTATTTATTTTTTCAACGTTTATTTATTTTTGGGACAGAGAGAGACAGAGCATGAACGGGGGAGGGGCAGAGAGAGAGGGAGACACAGAATCGGAAACAGGCCCAGAGCCTGATGCGGGGCTCGAACTCCCGGACCATGAGATCATGACCTGGCTGAAGTCGGACGCTTAACCGACTGTGCCACCCAGGCGCCCCGTAAATACACACATTTTTAAACAGAAATAATAACTATCAATCTTAACTATAAGATGTTCAATCAGTAACTATTCACCAAACACCCCAAATACGCCCAGGGAGCTCATACAGACCACACTGACGTTCAAGTATAAAGATTGTTAACTATGGTGCTAAGGTCAAAGATGGCCAAACCAAAACCATCCTTCCTATCTCTGCTATTATGGTAACTTTCTGCTTCATCCAGGCTGGTCTTGTTATACCTTAAGCAGTGCTTCTTCTGTACCTTAGCTCCCCCTCGGCTCTCACAACCCAGATCCCCCTATCCTCGAATTCCAGGTTCAGGTGCCATAGCTTTCTACTGAAGCAGTGTTTCTCCACATCAGCCTAACAGGGATGACAAATCAAAATGAAGAATAAAAATGGCAGCTACCATTGACTGAGTACCCTTTCTGGTGACAAATTCTGAGCTATAAACTTGACACTCATTGTTTTTAGTCCCCACAACCATCCTAGGAGGATTATCCAATCTTTATAAAGATAAGGAAAAGGAGGTGCAGTGAGATTTTATCACATGCCCAAGTTCATCCAGTCAGTGGGATGCATACCCAGGTATGTGGACTCTACACTACCACAGGACTCTATCTGCCATGAGCCAGATCTGCATCTTGAACAGAACTTCTCCCTTGATAGTGATCATTGCACGTCTTGTACTGCTGGCTAACTACTTACATATTGTACATATTTTTAATTCCCCTCCCCTAAAAATAGGCAGCTTGAGAGTAAAGTCAGCCTTTCACAGGCCTTGCACAGTTCAAACACTCAGATATTTGTGGGTTGACATATATACATACACATAAGAAAATGTGATTTTTCTACTTAAAAAAAATTTTTTTTAAAGTTTATTTCTGACAGAGAGAGAGAGAGAGAGAGAGAGAGCGCGAGCGAGCGGAGGGGCAGAGAGAGGGAGACACAGAATTCAAAGCAGGCTCCAGGCTCTGAGCTGTCAGCACAGAGCCCCACGCGGGGCTCAAACTCACAAACAGTGAGATCATGACCTGGACCGAAGTCGGATGTTTAACTGACTGAGCCACCCAAGGCGCCCCATGATTTTTCTACTTTTCAAGAGAAAAAAAAATCACACAGGATTATGAGTTAATTATCATCATCTTTCAAAGTAAGGATTTGACTGAAAATCTGCTTTGTCCACAGCAGCATAAAGCTTAGGTGTGAACCGATTTAGTGGAAAAACATTATAGGACCCACAGAAAAGTTTGAGAAACAAGATTTCTGCCACTATGAACTGCTTTAATATTCACCTTACTATATCTCATATCTGAGTATGTCACTTTATAGGGCAGAAATATATTAATATATATGTAACATAATAATACATGTAACAAGGGGCGCCTGGGTGGCTCAGTTGGTTAAGCTTCCCACTCCAGGTTCCAACTCAGGTCATGATCTCACCACAGTGCATGGGTTTGAGCCCTGCATCAGGCTCTGTGCTGCCAGCATGGAGCCTGCTTGGGATTCTCTGTCCCCCTCTTTCTCTGCCTCTCTCCTGCTCATGCACACACTCTCTCTCAAAGATAAATAAACATTAAAAAATATGTAACTATATATATACACATATATGTATATATATAAAGTACATATTAGTGCTAACTAATATTATAACTAATTATAATATTATAACCATATTTTAAAGAAACCCTAGAAGAATAAATGTCCAAGATTAGAAGAATGGTTAAATAAATTATAACATATGCACAGAAATGAAATATATTTAATATATATTTAATATATAATATAATGTACATATATATTATATATATAATATATATATTGACTAAGAGTTTTTAATGGGTTAGGAAAATGCTTGTGTTAAAAAACAAAAAGATATAGAGCAGTATATATAATGTTACCTCAACTATGTAAGAAAAAGACAAAAAGTTTGGAAGATCCAGAAGGCACGTATGAATGAGGAGATTGTAGACTATTTATAGAAAATCTGTTCTTCTATCTTCTTTTGTACTTTAAAAAATTTCTACAATTGGCATATATTATTATTGAATTTAGAAAATATTTTTTAAGGAAAAAAGATACAGGGTGCTACTAGCATAAGGACAGATATACAGATTAATGGAACAGAATTTAGGGCTCAGAAATAAATCTTCACATTTATAGTTAATTAATTTTCAGCAAGAATACCAACAGAATTCGATGAGTGGAGAGTAGTCTTTTTACCAAATTTTTCTGAGACAAATGGATACGCACATGCAAAAGAATGAAACTGGACCTCTTCCTTAAACTCTACAAAAAAAAATTATTTCAAAATGGATCATAGACCTACACATATGAACTAAAACTACACAGAAGCAAACTTTGTGCATTCCCACCAACCATGCAAGAGAGTTCCTCTTTCTCCACATCATTGCCAACGCTTGTTTCTTGTGTTGTTGATTTTAGCCATTCTGGTGGGGAGATTGGTTAAATAGGTGATGGGGATTAAAGAGTACTTGTGATGAGTACCGGGTGATGTAGGAAGTACTGAATTACAATATTATACCTGAAACTAATATTACACTGTATGTTAACTAACTGGAATTTAAATAAAAACTTAAAAAAAAAACCCCTTAAAACCTTTGTGCTTCAAAGGACACTATCAAGAACACGAAAAAGCCTATGGAATGGGAGGAAATATTTGCACATCATACATGTGAGAAGGGACTTGTGTCTAGGTTGTATAAAGTACTCTTAGAACTTAATAACAAAGACAAATAGCCCAATTTAAAAATGGGCAAGGTGTCTGACTGAACATTTCTCCAAAGAACATATTACAAATGTCCAATAAACACATTGAAAGATGCACAACATCATTAGCCATAGGGAAGTTCAACTCAAAACCACAATGAGATACCATGTTACTTCCAGCAAGATGGCTATAATGAAAACCACAGAAAATAGTAAGTGCTGTCAAGGATGTAGAGAAATTGAAACTCTTATGCACTGCTGGTGGGAAGGTCAATGGTGCAACTGCTTTAAAAATAGCCTGGCAATTTTTCAAAATGTTAAACAGTTACCATATGCCTCAGCGATGTCACTCCTGGGTAAATACCCAAGACTAATGAAAATATATGACCCCACAAAAACTTGTAAATGAATGTTCATAGCAGTATTATACGTGATAACCAAAAACTGTAGAAACAATCCAAATGTCTACCAACTGATGAACTGATGAATAAAATGCGGCAGATCCATGTACATCTTTAAATAGCCAAAACGATTTGGCACTGAAAAGGAATGAATGATACATGCTATCACATGGATGAACCTTGAACCTATGCTAGTGTAAGATACCAATCACAAAGATCACACATTGTATGACTCTATTTATATGAAATGTCAAGAATACACATTGGGGCGCCTGGGTGGCGCAGTCGGTTAAGCGTCCGACTTCAGCTCAGGTCACGATCTCGCGGTCCGTGAGTTCGAGCCCCGCGTCGGGCTCTGGGCTGATGGCTCAGAGCCTGGAGCCTGTTTCCGATTCTGTGTCTCCCTCTCTCTCTGCCCCTCCCCCGTTCATGCTCTGTCTCTGTCTGTCCCAAAAATAAATAAAAAACGCTGAAAAAAAAAAATTAAAAAAAAAAAAAAAAGAATACACAAATCTATAGAAATAGAAAGTAGAATGATGGCTGGATGGAGGCCTTGGGGAATGGGGAATGACTAATGGGTACAGGGTATCTTTGAAGGCAATGAAAATATTCTAAAGTTGACACGTGGTGATAGTTGCATGACTCAGTGAATATACTAAAAACCACTGGATTGCATATTAAAAATTTTTTTTTGAAGCTTATTTATTTATTTTTGAGAGAGAGCAGGGGAGGGGCAGAGAGGGGGAGACAGAGAATCAATACCAAGCAGGCTCCGCACTGCCAGCACAGAGCCTGACATGGGGCCCGAACCCACGAACTGTGAGATCATGACCTGAGCTGAAACCAAGAGATGGACGCTCAACTGACTCAGCCACCCAGGGTGCCCCTGGATTACACATTTTAAATGGATGAATTGTATGATATGTGAATTATACCTCAGTAAAGCTTTTTTTTTTTTTTTAAGATATAGGTATAGGACTTGAAAAAATGGTTTCTACTACATTACTGGCAAATTTTGTAGGCAGCAGGGGAGGAAAATGGCAGTCTGACTATTAAAACATCCTTGGAATTTGTATTCTTGATTCCAAGAATTAAGAAAATAAAAATGCGTTTTCTCCCCATGTGTTATATACATTGGACTGTATGTTGAAGAAATAGACATGAATTTAAGCTGCTGGGGGTGAGCTGGCACTGATCCCTTCTAAATAGCTGTGCACTGTGGGCCCTGTGAGTAGACAAGTTTTAGGGAAAGACCACGTCCTTGGCAGAACGGAGGTTTCCAACTGATTTTGGAAGGAGAAGCTACTTTTACTTTCTATGAAGTCTTAAAATAACTTGAGAGGAAAGAGAGGTAAAAGAGTAAAAGGAAGAGAGGTCATTAAGTTCCCGGGTTCTAATCCTGGTTCTTCTACTGAACTCATGATCTCAGGGGTCTCATCTGCAAAAGGCTGATAACTGCCTGTGACCTGTCCACCTCACAGGATTGTAAGAAGGCCCAAATTTCTGAAAAATTTAAAATACAAAAAAGAAAGGAAAAGAAACGTCAGTGGGATATAAACAGACTGACCTCAGAAGATTTGGTCTTGATTTCTGTTTGCCATTTAATAGCTTTGTCATGCTCAGGAAGTTAGCAATAGCAGCAGCTCAATTTCTTATCGCTAAAGATAGACCTGGCCAATGCACTTCACGTATGAAATGTGATACAGACGTAAAAGTATAATAAAAGCCATTACATTCAAAACAAATGTAAATCATCATTAGTATTTGTAAACTAGATCCTCAAAGTATTACTGTTAAGTCCCTGAGCTTTCATGAAAGGAGAGAAGAGGCTTGGCTTAAAGAAAAGCCAAGGGCAATAAGGAAAGAACCTACTGATAGCGGCCTGACCTTATGACTGAAGAGAATAGTATTACCAGAGTTCAAATTGGTAAGTCTCTTATATACTGTTCCACATTTGGGAAACCAACAAGCATGTCTTGGTTTACTTATCAGACTATGAGCAACTAAGGTGTTTCGAGGGAATCTGGATGGCCACATTCTCTAGGATAGTGGTTCTCAAACTTTTTGGTCTCAAGATCTCTACGCTTCTTAAAATTACTGAGGGTGTCAAAGAGCTTTGTGTCATATGGGTCATATATACCAATATTTACTATATTAGAAGTAACAATTGAGGGCGCCTGGGTGGCGCAGTCGGTTAAGCGTCCGACTTCAGCCAGGTCACGATCTCGCGGTCCGTGAGTTCGAGCCCCGCGTCAGGCTCTGGGCTGATGGCTCGGAGCCTGGAGCCTGTTTCCGATTCTGTGTCTCCCTCTCTCTGTGCCCCTCCCCCGTTCATGCTCTGTCTCTCTCTGTCCCCAAAATAAAAAAAAAAAAAAAAAAAAAAAAAAAAGAAGTAACAATTGAGAAAACTTTTATTTAATTCATTCAAAAAAATCATAATAGAAATCGATTACTTGTTAATATAATAGTATTTTCAATGAAAAACAAGCATATTTTCCAAAAAAGAAATTTAGAGATGAGTGACACTGTCTTGCATTTTTGCAAGTGTCTTTTGCAACGTCTACCTTAACAGAAGGCAGCTGGATTCTCATATATTTGTCTGCATTCAGTGGTTACCATATGTTATTTCATAAGAAAATCCAGCCTTGTACAGATATGTAGTTGGAAAAGAAAGGAGCATTTACAATTTTTTTTTTACATGTTTATTTATTTTTGAGAGTGAGAGAGACAGAGTGCAAGTGGGTGAGGGGAAGAGAGAGAGGGAGACACAGAATCCGAAGCAGGCTCCAGGCTCCGAGCTGTCAGCACAGAGCCCAACGCAGGGCTTGAACTCACAAACTGTGAGATCATGACCTGAGCCGAAGTTGGATGCTTAACCAACTTAGTCACCCAGGCACCCCAAGAAAGGAGTATTTTAAAGGCCTTTTCAGATAATTATGGCTATTGTTCTCTGATACTAGCCCAAAAGTTTTTTCTTTTCTATTTTTTTTTAAGATTTTTTTTTTCAACGTTTATTTATCTTTGGGACAGAGAGAGACAGAGCATGAACGGGGGAGGGGCAGAGAGAGAGGGAGACACAGAATCGGAAACAGGCTCCAGGCTCCGAGCCATCAGCCCAGAGCCTGACGCGGGGCTCGAACTCACGGACCGCGAGATCGTGACCTGGCTGAAGTCGGATGCTTAACCGACTGCGCCACCCAGGCGCCCCAAGATTTTATTTTTTTTATTTTTTATTTATTTATTTTTTAAATTTTTTCTCAACGTTTTTTATTTATTTTTGGGACAGAGAGAGACAGAGCATGAACGGGGGGAGGGGCAGAGAGAGAGGGAGACACAGAATCGGAAACAGGCTCCAGGCTCCGAGCCATCAGCCCAGAGCCCGACGCGGGGCTCGAACTCACGGACCGCGAGATCGTGACCTGGCTGAAGTCGGACGCTTAACCGACTGCGCCACCCAGGCGCCCCCCAAGATTTTATTTTTAAGTGATCTCTACACTCAATGTGGGGCTCAAACTCACAACCCTGAGATCAAGAGTCACATGCTCTACCAACTAAGCCAGGCAGGTGCCCCTCAACAAGTAGTAGTTTCTTAAAGGTTAGAATCAATGTAGAATCTGAAACCACACCAAAATAGTTTTCACATCTGTTACATTAAAATCTATTTTTTTCTTTTCTTTTCTTTCTTTTTTTTTTCTTTGCACTTTAAAGAGACCTTTACCCACACATGATTTCACAGCATCATACACTGGTCACTTTGAAGATCTTGGCTAACTAGTTATATAGGTTTTAAATGTTGACACATTCATTATACAATATTTAAAAATGACATTTGTTAAATACCACTACCAATCTCATCAAAAACATCCTTAGGAATGGAAAGCTATCAATCTCATGGGGGCAAACACAAGTTTTCCAAATACCGATTCTCATTTAAAATCTTAAATTTTATCATCAGCTGATTTCCTTTGAGAGGCTCACTTCATTCATTTTTGAAAGAGTATTTTAAAAATATCTAAGTCTGTATAGTTTGTTGATTTAGTTATTCTTTCAAGTAAAGATGGTGTTCCATGAAAAAATCAGGTAGTTTAGTTATTAGCAACTCAACTGCACAAGTCCTTTTCTTGAAACACCATTATACTTCAGCAGGCAGCAGAAGTGCTTATGTATATTTCCCTTTCCATCACATAGAATACTGAAAAGATATGTACTCAAGGGTCAAGATTTCATATAATTAATAATTATACTGCTTCACCAATGGCATTCTTAAATGTAACTGGCCTTTTTTTTTTTTTTTTAAGCTACGTGTGTTGAAAATGTCCCCTTTTCTTATTTTAGGCCAACATGTTCACTTATGTTCTATATCCTATTTCCTTTCCCCTTCTCTAAGACTACTCCTTCAAGTATCCCTTTTTAAAATCTTGTATTGCTATTCTGTTTCTATCTGATCACTCTCATCAGCATATAAACACGGCCTGATATTTCCCATCTTAAAAAATAAGCAACTCCACATTACCACAAAGCAAACATTAAAAAGCAACAAAAGACTTCCCTTAACCCCGGTCTTTTCCAGTTATGAGCCCATTTATCTATCTCATTTCACAGAACACACGTCAGAAGAGTGTCTACAATCAATGTCACTTCTCCACTTCCTATGCACTCTTCAACACACCTACTGATCTACTGAAACTGCTCTTGTCAACGACGTCCACATTCCCAAGTCTGCTGGCTACATCATCTTACAGCAGGATTTCACATAGTGGATTACTCCTCCCCTCTAGAAATTTACTTCTCTTAGTTTCCACATGACGACTTTCTCCTGGGTTTCTCCATACCTGATTAGTCATTCCCCTTAGTCTTTGCTACTGCTTCTTCCTCCACCCAACTTCTAAATGTGATTTCCCAGAACCAAATCCCATTCTGTGTTTCTGTCCATACTTGGGTCTCTCTCTTTTGAGCTCTGCATTCTCTTCCTGCTTGATATTATCTGGTTCCATGGATTTAATTTTTTTTTTTTTTTTTGCCGTTCACTTAATTTTTATTATTGTTTAGATATTCACACTGATTAACATACACACAACTAGACATTGTATGCTACGCTGTGCTATATTCTCTTGTGGTTTGTAGGAAAAGACATAGTTTTGGAAAATATGATAAAATTTTTATTCTTTAGTGGTGAAATCAATTTTGTAAGTGAAACTTAACATGCTGGTTCCATGGATTTAAATACCATCTTTATATTGATGACTTCCAATTTTTTATCTCCACTACTGGCCTCCCCGCCCTGAGTTCTGGCCCCAAATACCCTGTGGACTACTTGATGAATGTACTTGGATTTCTAGAAGATAACTCGAACTTAACAATTCCAAAGCAGAACTTTTGGTTTCCCTAGCCCCATCTCCTAGACTCCTCCCTATCTCAATAAACGGCATTTTCACGCATCCAGTTGCTCATACACGAACCCTAGAAGTCCCTCTTGATTAGTCCTTTCCCCTCAATTCCCACATTCAATCCATTAGCTCATCTCCCATGACATGATTTTATTAAGATATAATTGACATAAAATATTCTATTAGTCTCATGTGTACAACATAATGATTTGATAGATGTAATATTGCAAAATTATCATCACAATTAGTCTAGTCATCCATCACAATACAGTTACACATTTTTCTTCTTAGGGTGAGAACTTTTAAGATGCATGGACAGTCTCTGACTTACAATGGTTTGACTTACGATTTCTCAATGGTGTGGGTCATGGATAGTGTGAAAGTGATGCACATTCATTTGAAACCATAGTTCTAAGTCTGAATTTTGATCTCTTCCCAGGCTTGTGATACGATCCTCTCACAATGCTAGGCAGCGGCACAGAGCACAACTGATACACTTAACAACCATTTTGTCCCCATACAACCATTCTGTTTGTCTCTTTCAGTATTCAATAACTGCATGAAATATTCAATACTTTATTACAAAATGGGCTTTGTATGAGATGATTTTGCCCAACTGTAGGCTAATGTAAGTGTTCGGAGCCCGTTTAAGGTAGGCTGGGCTAAGCTATGACATTCAGTAGGTTAGGTGTATTAAATAAGTTTTCAGCATGGTATTTTCAACTTACAATGAGTTTAATCAGGACATAGGCCAATCATAAGTCAAGAAGGATTTGTACTTTCTTAGCAATTTTAAATATATAATAGAGTATTATTAGCTATAGTCACCATGCTTATATCCCCAGGATTTATAACTAGAAGTTTTACCTTTTGACCATTTTCAGTCATTTTACCTACCTCTTAAACCACCACCCGACCCCACCCCACCCCCCGCCCACCTCTGGCAACCAGCAAACATTCTCTGTACCTGAGTTTGATCTTTGTTTGAAGATTCTACATAGGGGCACCTGGGGGGTTCAGTCAGGTAAGCATCTGACTTCAGCTCAGGTCATGATCTCACAGTCGTGAGTTCAAGCCCCACACTGAGCTCTGTGCTGACAGTTCAGAGTTTGGAGCCTACTTCGGATTCTATGTCTCCCTCCCTCTCTGTCCCTCCCCTACTCACACTCTGTGTCTCTCTCAAAAATAAGCATTAAAAAATTAAAAAAAAAAAAAAAGGTTCCACATATAAAAGAGATCCTTTGGTATTTGTCTTTCTCTACCTGACTTGTTTCACTTAGCACAGTGCCCTCAAGGTCCATCCACTTGTTGTTGCAAATGGCACGATTTCTTTATCAATGTCTGAATAATTTTCCGGAGTGTGGTGTGTGTGAACACATACTACATTTTCTTTATCCATTCATCCCCTGATGGACATTTAGGTTGTTTTCATGTCTTGGCTACTGTAAATAATGCTACAATGAATATGTAAATGAAGGTAAAGTAAATTTCCCTTGGTTAGGGACCCACAGTGGAATTGCTAGATTATATGGTAGTTCTACTTTGAATTTTTTGAGGAACCTCCATATTGTTTTCCATTCTGGCTGCACCAGTTTACATTTCTGCCAACAGTGCACAAGGGTTTCATTTTCTCCGTATCCTCACCAACATTTGCCAATTCTTGTCTTTTTGATAATAGTGAGGTGATATCTCATTGTAGTTTTGATTTGCATTTCCCTGATGATTACTGATGTTTAGCACCACCCATCATATATTTTAAAACTGTTCAATTCTCTCCATCTCTATCCCTACTATCCCAGTCCAAACTACCACCAACCCTCATCAGGTCTTTTGAAATAGCCCTCTAAGTAGTACCTTACTTCTCTCCCTCTCTCTCTTTTTTTTTCAAGTTTATTTATTTATTTTGAGAGAGAGAGAGAGAGCATGAACAGGGAAGGGGCAGAAAGAGAGACAGAGAGAGAGAGAGAGAGAGAGAGAGAGAGAGAGAGAGAAGCCCAAGTAGGCTCTGCACCGCCCAATATGGGGCTCGAACCCACAAGTCGTGAGATCATGACTCGAGCTAGAGTCTGACACCTAACCGGCTGGGCCATCCAGGCACCCCAGTGGTAACTTACTACTATTCTAGCTCTCCATAATCCTTGATAGCAGCTAGGGCAACCTTTGAAAAAATAAATCAAATCAAGTCCCTTTCCTACTTAAATTATTCAATGGCTTCCCTTTATATTTAAGACAAAACTGAAACTCTTTATAATCTCTAAGGCCTTATATGATATGCTTCCTGGCTACCTCTCCCCTTATTTACTATACTCGTATCACATTGGCTATCTACCTTTCTTTAAAAACAACAAGCTCTTGCCTACATCAGGGCTTCTGCACAAACTGCTCCACTGTTTCCTAGCTCTTTGCATGTCTGATTCCTTGTCAGCTCCATGTCTTAGCTCAGTATCACTTTCTCAGTAAGGCTTATTTGACAACATTATCTAGAGCAAGTCCCTTTCCAGGTACTTCCCATTATACTGCCTAATTGATTTCGGTTACAGCACTTAACCACAATCTAAAATTATTTTGTTTACTGTCTGTCTCTTTCCATTAGCTTGTAAGTTTAATGACATAGGTTCCTTTCTTTTTTAAAAATAGCTTTATTGTGATATATAATTCACCCATCTGAAGGATAGAATTCAATGGTTTTTAATATATTAATTTTTAAAACTGGTAAAATATATTGAGTAAAATGTGTCATTTTAACCATTTTTAGGTGTATAACACAGGCTCATCATAATTACATTCACAATGTTCTGTAACTACCAACACCATCTTCATCCAAAATTTTTTCATCACCCCAAATAGAAACTGTAGCCACTAAGTAATAACTCCCATTTCCCCCTCCCCCCAACCCACCACTCCTGGTCTCTATGCATTCTGTCTCCATGCACTTGCCTATTCCAGATAATTCATGTAAGTGGAACCATACAATATTTGTGCTTTTGTGTCTGGCTTATTTATGAGGCAGGGATCTTGTATGTCTCATGCACTGCTCTCTCAGTTGAGACTCAGAATATACAGCACACGGTAAAAGTGTGACAAAATACTTGTTGAATCAATTCATCAATCTTAAGGAAGTCATGATTTTTCTGGATCTCAGTTTCTTAACTGTGTGATGATGCTGTATCACCATTCATTCATTCATTCATTCATTCAACATCTTTTGAGACTTTATAGTGTTTCAAGCATTGCGCTTACTAATAGAAATATCATAATGTGCAAAACAGTTGCCTCTACTCAATGAACATTCAGTCCCTTTCCTATCTGAGAATGTCACCTTCTTTGATTTGTGTGCACTTTTAGGATGGAAATACAGTTGACCACTGAACAAGGCAGGGGTCAGGGATGCCGACTGCCGACACAGTTGAAAGATGCATCTACCTTTTGATTCCCCAAAACTTAACTACTAATAGCCTACTATCGACTGGAAGGCTTACCAATAACATAAGCAGTTGATTAACGCATATTCTACTGTCCTTACTGAAAAAAAATCCATATATAAGTGGACCCTCATGGTTCACATCCATGTTGTTTAAGGGTCAACTGTACACAGAACAATGAAGTATATGGAAGTAACAGAATCTCTGACACACCTGTTGGAATATGTGATCCTAACTGGAGTGACAGATGTCAACAGCCATACTGTCTTCAAACTCATTTAACATTAGCTGCCCTTTTCACTTTGTAGGCGATAATGAGGTCATATGGGTATGTGTGTGTGTGTGTGTGTGTGTGTGTGTGTGTGTATGTGTGTGTGTTTCAAACTATAAAACTCTCCATTAATTTAAGGCAAAAGCATTGTAATTTTTTTATTTACTACTGTTTATGTTCTGGAAACTGAAAGCAAACTACTGTGCTATACACAAATTCTAACACAACGTACTTATAAACTCACTGACAATTATGGCAGAACCTGGTATTTTATTTTATTTTATTTTATTTTATTTTATTTTATTTTATTTTATTTTATTTTATTTTATTTTATTTTATTATTTTTAGAGACAAAGAGAGAGAGAAAGAGAGAGAGAGTGAGAGACAAAGCACACGCAACAGGGGAGAGGGGCAGAGGGGGACAGAGAGAATCTTACGCAGGCTCCATACTCAGCAAGGGGCCCAACAAAGGGCTTGATCCCACGACTCTGGGATCATGACCTGAGCTGATATGAAGATTTGGACGCTCAACTGACTGAGCCACCCAGGGGCCCCAGAACCTGTTTTTTTTAACTAATGATGATTATACTGTGCTTGAATTTTGCCAGGCCTGTTCCTACAGGGTTACACGTTAACCAACAAAGGAAGCTATTACCAGACAAAGGGGCTGACACGTGAAAAATATTACTAAATGGTACTAAAACCAAGACATTCTGCTTTATTCACTTTCAAAGCCCAGCACAGAACACACACACATACCTTTAGACCGCAATGACAGGAAGAGGGCAAACAGGCCATACCAATCCTCTCAGCAATTCAAACAACACTTGAGGATTTCTACTTGAAGGCCTGTCTTTCTAAGCTTGTGCTTTCAAAACGGGCTGGACTGATCCCAAATACTGAAGTAACAAATATTACTAAATTCTGTCATTTCCTCTACCAAAAAAGTGATTTTACTACTACTTCTGGTTGTGATGAAAGGTCCTATTGACTATTCAAATCCTCAACCAAGTTATGGATGCAGTATTAAATGACTTCACTCCTTTTTCTCTGGCACTTTAACATATGCCAATGCTTTCATCCACCTCCACTAACGTGGCTTATAAATTACTGAGGTGGGGCCATTTTAATAGTATGATTTGTTCACATCTCTAGAGATGGGGTATAAATGAGGCTGGCTGAGAAGACAAACTCTCCTTTGACAACATGTATTAGAATGTACGTAAAGAAAAAGAAATCTTTAAAAAGGTGGCAATATTTTACTGATAGAATACATGGTTAGGGGCCAAACTAATTAATGGCCCTTTGATTTGTTACAAATTGAAACGTAACAAAATGATGGCATTAAAGCCAAAGACAAAATGAAACATTCTCAGAGAAACGGTTAAAGATGAAACACACAGAGTTGAACCAAAAAAAGGTTAAAGGTCACAAATTTGCTAAAAGTTTCTTTCTAAATTGTCAGAAGAGGCTTCCTGAATGCACTCTGAAACCTAAGAAAATCTGTTTATAAAAAGCGTATTGTCATCTCCTTTTAAAACTGCCACAACAGTGAAGAAAAAACATCAGAGAGCAAGATGCCTTCTCTCTCAGGATTTAAAGTAATTAATGTATCAATCTTAAATGCACACATAGTGTAATCTCTCAAATTTTCAACAAGACTATTAAATTGCAGAGGATACAAAATAACTGGAAGTAACCCATATTTTAAACAGATGAATAAAGCTAGTTCAGCATGCTTATGGACTCAGTTCACTTAAGAATAAAATCAGAGGCTTCCTGAGAAGTGCTCCAAAGTGAGGACTGAACAGGACTAGGGATGAGAGTCTGAGATAAAGGGCTGACTTTCCCAAATTTTCCACTGTATACAGTCAGCCTCCAACTTTGTCAAAGTAAATTGGGCTATTCCTAACACCTCTTTATACCATCTATAGGCATTCTTATTGGGCCCAGAGAAGTAATTAAATGTGCGTATACTTGCATGGGTATGTACGTGTGCGTGTGTGTGTGTGCGTGTGTGTATGTGTGTCTGCAGCTGAGATTTATGAGGAAATCCAGGAGTACGTTTCACCTGGAATCTTCCAACAGACGTTGGACCTTAGGGTGTAGGTACTTAGAGCAAGAAACAGAAAACACGTCAAGGAGAGAGTGACCTCTGAATTCAGACCAAAACTTGGTTCTACCAACCTTCCTGGCATTCTGACCCCCAGACTCTGGACTCTAGTATCCATGTGCCCCTTTCCACATGGCTGACTTCACCTGGAGGTACCCTCTAATTTACTTAGACCTCTTCTCCCTTAATGCACTCTTAGGCCACTTCTGACCAGTTCTGTCTAAGCATTGCTTTTTTTCATAGTATAATGACTATAATCAGTAGCATAAAACAGCCTTGGAATTAAAGTGCTTTTTTTTTTTTTTTTTTTTTAAGTAGGGTTCATGCCCAATGTGGGACTTGAACTCATGACCCGAGATCAAGAGTCCCATGCTCCACCAACTGAGCCAGCCAGGCACTCCTGAAGTCCCATGTCTTAGACTAAGATACGTTAGTATCCAAAAATGGAGAGAGGGAACGCATCAGGTGTGGGAAGAATAGCACATGGAAAGATGAGTCACAGGCCAGAGACTGCGAGCAAGGCTGCCGACCTGGAGTAAAGAATGGGCCGAAACAGCAATAATAATAAAGCGGTATGGCTGAGAGGGCAATGAGTATGAGCTTATGAAGACAATGATGAACTGAGGACTGCAAACTACAAATTTGATCCATTATCAAAAGGGTAGGAATCTAAATAAAAAATTAAAAAAAAAAAACCACTAAACTGATACTGAATGAGGGGAAGAAAGGCAAAGATGACACCATATGGAGGAATGATTCTAGATCTGTCAGGAATGAATAAGGGAACTGTTCATTGAGTCTTTAGATTCATATGGATAAAAGGCAACCTTTTAAAACAAATCCATCACAAACCTTGTTGCTTCCTTAAAAAAAAAAAAGTCTGAGGATACAGCTGATAATGTCTTTAAGTGACAGCCAAACCGTGGATACTGATCCACATGATATTCTAATTGGAAGGATGCCCAAATAAAAACAAAGCACTGAAGGTGATCTTCCTTTACAACTGGAAAATTTATGGGACGTCTACCTCGTGAAGTTTAGTCAAGTATGCCAAAGAAATGTTGTGCATTTCTTTCAGAAAAATGCAGACTGAAGCATCTGTTAGTCTTTCTACAGCATATGGAAAGACATTATTTAAATGAGGTACTAACTGGCCTGATGTTAAGAGAGCCACAAAAGCCCCAGATGGGTTGGAAGGACCACATGGTTGGTCTTTCTTTTTGGTTCCTGCATAGTAAGGTGAGGAGACCATTGAAGGCTGGCCAAAGGCACTAAAACTTACTCCATAAACAACTCCCAATGCAAAATGAGTCCCCAAAAGTGGTCTAAGAGAAGAAAGTGATCTAAGAGAAGAAAGCTATGTGCAAAGGTACAGAGGCAAAAAGATACAAACCCACACATTCAAGTATAGTGTACCAGCAGGTCACAACTCAGTAAAGGGTTTCTGAGTTTAGTAGGAGGATTTCAATTTGTACCCACTGCTTCTCAGTAGTATTTAGAATGACATAAAATAAAACTGTAGCCAAAAAAGAATTTTGCGTTATCACTGTAACTGCTTAAATAGAACAGTGAACTGTAGTACTTATTTATAAAGAAAGAAGGTTAGCAATCCAAGGAAGTAGGTTGTATATGAGAAGTAGAGAAGGACAGAAGTTACTTACTTACCTGTGCTATATTTTTGTTCAGAAGATAGACACCATAATCAAATTGTAACTTCTCCCCTCCTTTTGGATATAATGGAAACCTAAAAAAAAAAAAAAAAAAAAAAAAAAAAAAAATTACGCAGGATCAGATCTTTTCCAAAGTTTGAGTAAAACAACCTCCAAGTTATTGACAAAGGTAGAAGTTCCTTGAATAAGGCATAAGTATCTGAAGACTTGAACTAAATTCCTTATAGGTGTTGCAATCTATTACCTTATTATCTTCATAATTAGTCAAATCAGATCAATGGTTGCTTTGTTTAAAAAAACAAAAAACTGAGTAGATCATGCAATAAGGGACTAATATATAAAAAAGTGACCCACTAACCCCAAGGAGTTGAGGCCACTGTGTTTCATATTTACATATCACAAATTTACCATGCCAAAATTAAGATCCTACAAGTTTTTTCCTCTAATACATTGGATCTGACATCTCAGCTTCTACTATATGGGAAAAGAAGATTAAGGGGAAAAAATCAGACTTGAAAGCAATATATAAGATTTCTGCTTCTTGAAAGGTGGCCAGTCAAATCGACAGTACTAATAGAAGTGAAAATTCACCAAAAATTCATTCACACCCACATGGGTGGCTACTTGGGTGTTACTTCTCCAAAGCAATATACTCACGCCACAGAGCTCTCCTAAGACTTTAACCTGACTTACTGAAATAACAAAGGCATGAGATCTGTGGATCTTTATCAAGATGATGAGTTATTTTAGAGAATAAGTTTCCCATTTCCTTTTTCCTATCCCTGCAAACTAAGCATACATTTTTTTCCCTCGGAAGTAAATACACAAATCCAGATCAATCACAACTTAGGGTCAAGAAGAAAACTTCACCTTCCTGAGTTTGGCAATATATGATTATTCTCAAAAATAAAATAATCCTACTGAAATGAATGGAAGGTAACAATTAGTGGATAGTCTCAATTTCAATTGCCCAAGGAAAGGTACATTCCATAAAGTTTGCTGGATATTGTTTTCTAGAAAATATAAACGAAACAGAATTAAAAAATCTTTATATTAAATTCTTGAGAGTTGTTGATAACATACAGTTTCTAAAAGGTAAATTTGTTGTGCTATAAAATTATAGGCATTGACAGGGCTCCTGGGTGGTTCAGTCAGTTAAGCGTCTGACTTTGGCTCAGGTCATGATCTTGCGATTTGCGAGTTCAAGCCCCGCATCAGGCTCTGCTGACAGCTTGGAGCCTGGAGCCTGCTTTGGATTCTGTGTCTCCCTCTCTCTCTCCTCCTCCCCTGCTCGTGCTCTGTCTCTCTCTCTCTCACAAATAAATAAACATTAAAAAAAATTTAAATTATAGGCACTGGGGAATGAGCAAGGTCATGAACTGTCTTTATTCTCTAGTAAGGGAACACCAAATGCTTCATACATCCATTAAGAACATACAGCTCTGTATTTATTGAAGCAGTAAAAAATAAACTAGGAATGTGGTGTGGCCCTAAATGGAGATACATAAAAATGACAGCAAATTCAGGATAAACAAAAGTGCAACACCAGGCTTTCACAGTGCGTCTGGGAATCATCCAAATTTGTATGAGGAAGCTTGCAAAGGAACTACCTAACTGCAAAGACATAACACCATGGGGGCCCTCTGGAAGGAACCTACTAGAGTTCCAAAGCACTG
Source organism: Prionailurus bengalensis (assembly GCF_016509475.1). Lineage (NCBI taxonomy): Eukaryota > Metazoa > Chordata > Mammalia > Carnivora > Felidae > Prionailurus > Prionailurus bengalensis. The sequence goes on from NC_057346.1 coordinate 56,268,902, forward strand.
TACTATGTAGTTGTTATTCTATAAGGCTATCTGCACAGCTCTCCAAGCCTACGTGTATCTCTACTTTCAATTTATAAATACAGAAACTATTTCAAATGTTAGAAGAGTACACTGAAATAAGTATCATTGAAAACCAGGTCTCCAAATTCCTAAAAAAATGGATCTCACAACATCAACTTTATCACTTCATTGGGACTTCTTTATAGAAAGTCACAAGGTGTGCATGTAACATTAAAACAAATCTGAAGAGTAACTGAAGCCCAAGGTCAAACAGTGCAATTGTAAGACAGATCAAACATGAGGACAGAGTTCACATCTTATATTGCTTTCAAATTCTTAAGAGGTCACTTCAAGTTGAACAGTATAGCAGCTTATAATTACTACACATTCATCTCACTTTGCAAAAGTACATAGATTTATAGATCTATTAAGCAATCTAGAAAAATGAAATCCATTTTAATGGGTAAAACCTATTACCATCAGGACGGAAGATACAAATCAAAGGCATCTTAATTCAGTACAGACAGAGAATCACATTAGCAACTGTAGAAGGTTTAGATAAGAATGTGGTCATTCAAGTACAACTAGAAAAATGTCCTTAGTGTCAAAAATAGGATTCATTAAAGGGGGGGGGGGTATTACATTAAATAACTGGAGGAAGAACTTTATATTTCCTATTATAAAACTTACAGAAAAGGCAACTAAAATGATCGATATGAAATACATTTCAAATTCAACTGTATTTCCAAACTATTCGAAAAATTCACTGACTCTACATGGTATGTATCAATGAATTAGAAAGCATAAATAGATTATGTGTGGAGATGATTTGGAGCTCTTGAGTACACAGTAATTTCAGTATGAATAAAGAGCCATGGCATGACTACCAAAAAGCTATTGTGATCCCAGGTTGTATTAACAGAAACAAAGCAGATTATTAGGAAACATGCTATTGGCAAATACTGGTTCAGACTGGTTCAGACTATACTGAGAGATCTGTGTTCAGTTCTGGGAGTTAATGTCGGTTTTGTTTTTGTTTTTTCAATATAAGCATGTGGATAAATAATTTGAAACTTTCTTATAGGTTTTGCAACAATCTCATTTGACTATAAAAAGCATGCAGTGAAGTAGAGTGGTCCAGTGTTTTTGTTATTTAAAAGAAAACTGATTTGCCTTGATCATCTACTTAGCAGAAGAGACATGACCTGAGTATTAGGTCTTCAACGATAAATTCAGTATTCTTTCTACTCACCTCTGAGTGCTTCAGAGAAGCAGCACAACCAAGATAATTAAGAGGATGCGAGCTATGGTTCTGAGACAAACGGCTAAAGGAACCAGAGGTGTTCGGTCTGGAGCAGAGACGTCTCCGAGAAAACAAATGAAGGGCTTTCTGAGAGAAAAAGAGATGTTTTTGTTCTCATGGTTTCAGACGGGGAGAACTGAAGTCAATGGTAAAAGTTACAGGAAAACTGACTTCACCCCAGAGTTAGTCAAAATCCAAAAGATCTTGGGTAGAGGCAGCCAGTTAGGAGCTGGGCAACAAATAACGGACATATACTCAGAGGGCCTAACAGGCTGCATGGTGGCCCCCCAAAAGTATGTCCATATCCAAATCCTGTGAATGTGATTTGGAAAAAGGGCTGCAATTAAGTTAAGGATTCTAAGATGACAACATCCTCAATTATCTGGGCGGGCCCTATAGCCAATAAATGTACAAGGGACACGCGGAGGAAGAGACGCAGAGAAGGTGGTCATATGAAGATGGAGGCAGAAATTAGTTACACGGCCACAGGCCAAGGAATACCTGGAGCCACTAGAAGCTGGAAAAGGCAAGGAAAGATTCTCCCCTAGAGCCTTTGAAGGGAGTGTAACCTTGCTGACACCTTACTTTTGGAATTCTGGCCTCCAGACCTATGAGAGAGTAACTTTCTGCTGTTTTAAGCCAGCAGGTCTGGGATAATTTGTCATAGCAGCCCTAGAAATTGACAAGGGAGGACGGATCAAACACTGGGTGACTCATTAGACTGGATGAAATACACCTCCTTCATCTCCAAGATTCTATAATATTGAACATGCAAAAGTAAATACACTTAATATAACTTCATCCTTCCTTCAGGAACCATGAAAATATAATGCCAAAGAGTCATCATGATGGGCAATAGCTAAGGCTACAAAGTAGATCTACTGAAGTGCAAGTAAATGGAATGAAAAGAAAAAGATTCACATGTATGGTCTTTATATGTGGTGTGTGTGCATGTATACACAAAGAATCTCACAGAATTTAGAAAAAAATTGTGAAAGAAAGTGATTTTGAATCATTCTTACTTTAAAAAGATACGAATGTGGGGCGCCTGGGTGGCTCAGTCGGTTAAGTGTCCAACTTCAGCTCAGGTCATGATCTCATGGTTTGTGGGTTTGAGCCCTGTGTCGGGCTCTGTGCTGACAGCTCAGAGCCTGGAGCCTGCTTTGGAATCTTTGTCTCCCTCTCTCTCTGCCCCTCCCCCACTTGTGCTCTGTCTCTGTCTCTGTCTCTGTCTCAAAAATAAATAAAAGTAAAAAAAAAAAAAAAAGATACAACTGTTATAAGCACTACCCTCTCCTCCCCAACCTAGACATTTTTATAAAGGACTCCCAATTGGTGATAGTTTCCTGCCTTCACTTTCAAAGTCCCACATCAAATTCTAGTCATGGACACTCCAGCTACTCTGTGAGAATAAACTGCAGGGGAGCAAGAAAGGAAACATGGAGACCCACTACAGTAAAAATCCAGGCAAAAGAGCGTGCTTTAAATCTCAACTGGGGATGAGGATATGGCTATAGTTAATTCAAATTTTTTACTGTGCATATTAAGATCACTTTTGCTCAATGCATTTGTAGAACATGTGACAATACATACTCAGTATGTTTTGAGTCCATAACTTTACTTCAAACTAACATGCTTTTTCCTGTCCAGATTAGTTTTCTACCATCACTCTTACCGGTTACTCAGGCTTAGAATGACATTTAATTTTTACCCACCTTCTTTGTCTTTTATACCTGCGATGATTCACCAAGTCAACAAATCATTTTTCCTATGAAACATTCTTATCTCTCCATTCCACTGCCACTCTGGAAAACTCTTTGTTGTTGTGTGCGTTGTAGGATGTTTTAACAGCGTTCCTGTCTACTCACTAGAAGCCAGTATTATTCTTTACCCATGTAAGTACAACCTTATTTTTTCCTTTAAGTTTATTTATTTATTTTTGAGAAAGAGCGAGAGGGGAGGGGCAGAGAGAGAAGGAGAGAAAGAAAATCCCAAGCAGGCTCCACACTGTCAGCGCAGAGCCCGACGTGGGGCTCAAACTCACAAACTCTTGTTCTCAAACCCACAAACTGTGAGATTATGACCTGAGCCAAAACCAAGAGTCGAACACTTAACTAACTGAACCACCCAGGTGCCCCATAAGTACAACCTTTTTATCATGTCACTTCTCAGCCCTGCTTCCTAATCATTGTCTTCAATTTCCACTCCTCTCCTCAGCTTTCGGGGCCTAAGTGATCTGACCTGTCTGCCTGATTTATGTGCAGCCTTATTTTGCTCACGTGGTTTTCTCCATCTCATGAGGTTTGGAGAAGGTGAGACCAGCTTGTTGCGGTAATGTAGGTGAGAGATCATGGTTGCTTGGACGAAGGCAACAGTATTTTTTTTTTTTAATTTTTTTTTTCAACGTTTATTTATTTTTGGGACAGAGAGAGACAGAACATGAACGGGGGAGGGGCAGAGAGAGAGGGAGACACAGAATCGGAAACAGGCTCCAGGCTCTGAGCCATCAGCTCAGAGCCCGACGCGGGGCTCGAACTCACGGACCGCGAGATCGTGACCTGGCTGAAGTCGGACGCTTAACCGACTGCGCCACCCAGGCGCCCCGAAGGCAACAGTATTAGATATGGCAACAACGAGACCAATTTGGAAGGCTTTTAGGAAATAAAATCATAAAGATTTGGTGATGGCTTGAAGTGAAGAGTGATGGAGAGGGAGGGATCATGCGTTAACTTTTAATGTCTGTTTTGCCGAACCAAATGGAAGGTTGATCAAATGGTAGAACAACTTGAATAAAGAAATGTAACAGAACTGCTGAGCACTACTGGAAGTCCAGAAGTGGTAATTAATCATGAGTTTATAACGGTGCTATCGTGTCACTTTCTCTAGACATCTGCTTGGATGCGGCAAGTACAGAGAAAATGGACAGCAGGGCTGTAAAGATGACAAAAAGCAACAGGGAGCAAGACAAAAGTGTTACTAAAATAATGGGCCATAATATCTAAACTGTAAAAAAGGGGCCAGGGTCTGAAGGTCGCCAAGAGGAGCGATGAACAAGTGGCTGAACCAATGAGCTGAAGGAGAGGAAGTAGTCATCAGAGAGCAAGATGCCTGAATCAGATTTGGGATGTGAACTGAAATGATGACGTGATTTGGAGTGAACCATGGGAGTAAATGAAAACAATGAAATGCAAGAGTTCATTGGTGACAAAGATCAAGAAAATGAGAGAGCCGGGTGTTCGATGGCTCATCCACTTGGGTGTTAAGTGACTTATAATAGCAATACTTTGAATAAAGAGAGTGTTTCTCTTTCCTGTGTTCTCTGTCTCCTCTGTTTCTCAGTTGCCAAAATAGAAGAGTAAGGGCACTGTAATTGAGAGATGGGTAGGGGACAGAGTGGCGTAGTTGAAGGGCATATGTCTCAAAGGAGAAGTGTTCTTGGATGTTTACTTTACCAACAGAATAGAGAAGTAAGAATCCAGAAAAAGCAATGAGAAGCAAGAACACCCTGACCTCACCTCCTCAATCTGAATACCCAGCATATAAGAAAATGGATAATTACCAGTGAAAAGGCTACAGAAAAAGTGGAGTCCTCAGTGAAAAGTCAGGTGCAGCAAGAAGTGGGCTGAGCTGCAAGAGCCTGAAGATATGGGAGAGCTTGTTGATTAGACAGATGCATTTCCAGAGGGTGCAGCTGAAGGACTGCAGATCGAGGAAGTAGAGGGCATTCTGAGGATGATGGAGATGACAATAAAAGCTTCTTTTATGTAAGTTCAAATGTCAATTTATTTCTTTGGTTTTTTTTTTTTTAATTTAAAATTTTTTTTACTGATAATAAAAGGTTCTGAGGCGTTTTGGTGAGAAGCTGAGTTATTCCGATTTGATGGTTTCTATTTTCTCTGTGAAAGCAGAAATGAGGCAATTTATCAGGAATGAAAGGGAAAATTGGCAACGGGGAAAAAGGAGAGAGGGTTTGCTGTGGTCATGTGGCAGGAGAACCAGGTATCTAGGATGCAGTAGAGCAAGTGAGATGGATGAACGTGAATACAAAGTGCTAACCAGTGTTCCCAATTGTTCGATTTTTTCCCTAGCAGCTAAGTGGATTAGAGGTAAGAGCGATGAGATAGGGGCATGTAGGATACTGACAAGAGAGAAGCTATGAGTAAGGAGCTACTAAGGTAGAAGAGTAAAGGTAGTGGCCTATCAAGGGCAGGATGGGGGCGGCAGTCTATAAAGGGGTATAATATATGTAGTGACATTTTATTTTTGGGATAGAGAGAGAGGGAGCACGTGTGCGTGCACGCCAATGGGGGAGGGGCAGAGAGACAGGAGGATATAAGATCCAAAGCGGGCTCCGTGATGACAGCACAGAGCCCGACGTGTGGCTCGAACTCACGAACTGTGAGATCATGACTGAGCTGAGTCAGACACTCAACCGACTGAGCCACCCAGGCACCCCTGTAGCGACTTTTTAAATGATCATAAAATAGATCAAAAATTGGTCTTCATTTTATTATCACTAGGAGCCAATAAAATCTAAACACTGTCAATGATAAATATTCCTCCCAGAAAAAAATCTTTTGTTGGTCTAGTTTCTAAACAATTTCTGCAGGGACGGTTTCATTTCAATGTATCTGCAAGTTTCAAATCGGGATATTTTCCTTATTTACACTCTAATAAACATTGTATCTATACGGAAGTTAGTTCAGAGAGCTCCCAGTCATACAGTCAGCCCAGCTAAGTGCACTGAGCTACACACTTCCACTCCTACATTTTGAATGGTCTAGAATGCTCTGGGCACAGTTTGTGTCTCCAAACTGTTCCATGTTACGTATTCCTGTGTTTAAATGGTAGATTCAAAATAAACAATGATGGCAGTGTGTAATTTTTTTCTGCATTATCTTTTTTCCAGTGTAGAGTTTTAGATAAGGTTATTCTGATACAAAAATACTGCATTTGGCCTTAAACAAGATACAGTGATATACAAACCTTTAAAATTGTTCCTTGAAGATGAACACCCCAAAACTGTGTTCAATAAAATAGCAAATATATACTTTTCAATCAAAGACAATTTTCTGCTTTTCTTTTTTGCCATTATTATTTCATTTCATGATCATTACTAAACATAACTTTATCATTTAGAAACAGTATTAAAAATGATCCACTCCAAGTGCCAAAAACACTAGGTACATGCCACTGAGAAATGATTTATTTTTTTTATATATCTTAATGCATTTTTTTAAGGTGAGAAAGAGAGACAGTGAGAGAGAAAGAGAGAGAGAGAGAGAGAGAGAGAGAGAGAGAGAGAGAGAGAATCTTAAGCAGGCTCCACACTCAGCATGGAGCCTGACACGGGGCTCAATCCCACAACCCTGGGATCATAACCTGAGCCGAAATCAAGAGTTGGACGCTCAGCTGCCTGAGCCACCCAGGTATCCCAAGAAATGATTTTAAATTGACATCAGGATACACAGAGGATACCACCTGCTCTAGACCCAAAGATATGGGCAGTGTGAGACAAGAAACAGTCTCCCATTAAGAAGGCTCTAGGGTAAGTGAAACTTTTAGGAGAGAGTCACTTATTTTACGTGTATCCAGCAGTTGTCTATTCAGTGGTTTATCTTAGTTGCATACACACTAATATGGTGGAGGGGTTGAAGACTTGAGTTTATTACAAGCATTGAAGAGGGGTTTCAGAAAGCAAAGAGGAAATATCTAGGAAGTAAGTAAGGACAGTGATAATACATTAGAGGAGAAGCAGCAAACAGATACTAGAATGTAGAACTAATTCATGGGTAGAAGTGATCAAAGTCTTTATAGGAGAATGAGAAGAGTGATTTTTCCTCCTCCTCCTCTAGGGGGAGAAAAAGGAGAGAGATTATATAATAGGAGATCACATATGCCAGTCAAAAGAGATGACATTTGATATGACAGGCAATAAGATGCCATCACAGGTTTTTAAAGGAGAAATCATGTAATGAAAAGATTTACATCAGATTATTTTCTTTGCCAATATTAAATATAGTTCTTTAGAGCTGTACTAAAAAGAGAATGGAATTTCAGGGAAATAGAATTCCAAATAATTTCAGTAAGAAGGTTAAAAATAATCCCTATTTTTTTTTTTTTTTACTTGGTAAGCAGCAGGGTTGTGGAAACTGTTAAAGAACTCAATATCAATTTCCTTGCAGAGACCTTCCAGTTTTTCCACACCCTTTTGGTAACTGTTGAAAAACAGTCTACAGGCAAATTTCAGTGAACAGAACAAAATTAAAGGATGGAAACCATGTCTTTTTTAATAGTCAATTTTATAAAATAAAAATTCTGCCAAGTAAATCAAAATCACATTCCACAACATTAACAGCCATCTTGTATTTGCCCAAGTTTAACAGCACCTGTTTCCCACAAAATCTGTAAATGTTAAAAAAAAAACAACCCACAAAATCCTACAATTAAACATGCAAGGTGCATAAACCCACTATACTTGGTAATGCCAGAAGATTTTTCCATCTGGAACATGGATTTGGAAGACAGACCATTCGCCATTTTAAATTTCTAAAGACAACTTCCCGAAGTGTGCACATAATGTAGGTTTGTTGAAATACATCAGTGCACCTAATGGCACGTTCTCTGTAAACCACTTCTTTATCAGCGCTGGGAACATAACAGGTACTCAATGTTTTGTATCAAAATTATTTATTTAATTAGAGTACCTATTTCCAGGTGGGGGGAGGAGGAGGAGAAAAATAGAAGGGGGATATAAGGCTCTGGAAGTCAGAGAGGCATCGGCTCAGATTCCAGCTTTGCTACTTAGAGTGTGAATTTAGGCATACTGCTCTGAACCTGTTTCCAAATCTCTAAAATGGGTTTAATAATACCAATCTTCCAGGACTGCTGTGAAAACTGAATTAAAAAATCTAAGAGCCGACACAGTTACTAGGATACAGCGGGCATTCAATTATTATTATTACTGTGCCTTATTTTCTGGCCTCACCTATCTCACACCCTTTTTTTTTTTTTAACCTTATTTATTTATTTTGAGAGAGGAGAGTGAGAGCGGGGGCAAGGCAGAGAGAGAGGGGAAGAGAGAATCCCAAGCAGGCTCTGTGTTGTCAGCAAAGAGCCTGATACAGATCTCACGAACCAGGAGATCATAACCTGAGCCTACATCAAGAGCTGGATGATCCACCAACAAAGTCACCCAGGTGCCCATCCCACACCTATTTCTAAGTCTCACAATGGGAGATACCATATTTTATTCATTTTTCTCCCTCCTGACATCACAAAATATTCTTATACACTTGGTACTTCCTACTCTGTATCTTAGTTGCTTACACAAAAGTCTTATTTTCTCTATTGGACTATAAATTCCTTGAGGACATAAGTGTTAAGCTCAAAGTCTTAGCCACAGTAAGTATTTGACAAATATCTGTAAATAAATGAATAAAGAATAAATTTAAAAATTAATTAAATATCGGGGTGCCTAGGTGGCACAGTCAGCTAAGTGTCCGACTTGATTTCAGCTCAGGTCATGATCTCACAGTTCATGAGATAGAGCCCACTTGGGATTCTCTCTCCCTCTCTCTGCCCCTCCCTGCTCTCTCTCTCTCTTTCAAAATAAATAAACATCTTAAAAATTAACTAAGTATTGAAAAAATGAGTATCTAAGTGATACACAGCCCTTTAAATTAAAAAAAAAATTTTAGGATTCAGAAATATTTTCATCATTCTTTCTTAACCTTAGTATACCTAGACAGCCAATTCCTATTTTTAGAAGGTGCTTTGAACTCTGCTCAAAAGAAAAATTCGTTGGTGGGAAGGAAATTTCAAGTTACAGAATGGTGTTTACTGTGGATTAATATGAGCCAGTGCCCTCCAGCAGTAGAGTAAAAGAGCCAGTGAGCACAACCAATACAACAGCAATCAATACCGATGCTGATGTTGGACTGGGTTTACTGAGTATATACTGTGCATGAGGTATCCGATTTAGTATATATTATCCATACAATACAACTGTCCTACAGGAATACTGAGGTGTCCACGGTCACACAGTCTTTCTTAACATTCAACGACAACCACCAACTCCCACTCTATTCCACCTCACCCCTGCCCAGAGTTTGGATTAGTTACGTTCGCACAGAACCCTGTGTGCTAACACAGTACCTTTTAATTGTAGCAATTGTAATTGCTTGATTATTCCTTTGACTCTTTCATAAGAATGAAAACTGTGAGGCTGAGTCTTAATACTGTACCCCAGTTCCTAGAGCACAGCATCTGGAATATATTTACTTGTGGAATGGACGGAGAATGAATGTATCCGTGGAGTGGTAGACTTACGATTCCAACCCATGCCTGTTGGACTCCTAATCCTATGCTTTCAATTCTACACCGTTCTCCCCCTCTAGTAATAATCCCATTTTGTAAATCTGTATTATTTTGTAAACTTCATTTACTCAAGACTTCTATAAAATGTGTGGGACTTCTTCATCTCACAAGTCAGATGTTCATGAACCAAATTATTACCAAATTCATCAACTGAATGAATAAGCTGGATAAGCTGGCACCTTGAAAACCGCCAAATCTAGCTTTTACATGACAACATTTTGGGTTTACAGCTAAGTCGAAAAGGCAGAGATTGTTAACACCAATAACTACAGACCTCGTTAAAACCCAAAATGTAACTTCCGAAGTCCTAGTAACAATATTACATACATTTATTACTTTGGGGATTTATATATAAAGAAAAGTAGATAAAAATATGGAAATAAACCCGTAAGTTTTAAAAAATATCCACTTAATTTCACTAAACTGATTTTTTCAATAATTGTGTACATAAACTTGTCAACCACTTAAGTTCTAAAGGTTAATTTTAGATCATTTATCATAAAGCCTAAAAACTTCTACCCGCTTTCTAGATGTCAAAGTTCAAATTACAAACATAAGTTAACTAAAGTCCGTTTTCTAAAATGAATATGAGTTCTAGGAATTCCATATATTTAGAATATATTTGAGAAAGGCCTATTTCAATTCTGAAATTGCAAAAGGATTTGCTTCAACTTGTCATTTGACCCAATTTCAGAGCACAAAAAGGCAATTTAGTGGCCCCTAAAAGTCATTCTATTTAAGAATGGATTTCACAGGAGGAGGAAACTCCAAGGATCATTGGTGTGACAGCAACCTCTGCTAACATCTAGGTTGTCATAATCAATCTGCTTTAATTATCAACAAGTTTTCCCCATTTCTGACCAGTCATTTAGAGCTGACCTCTGACAAGTACTTACAAGTCATTGAAATCTCATTTTATTTTATAGCCTCATATTTGTTATTGGGCTAATCTTTACCTGTTCTACATCACACAACAGCTTAAATATTTGAATGGCCCAGCAATAAATTTCCATGGTCCCCCTGGGTCAGTCAGATGTTAGCTGTTAAGTAAAGCTAAAAGGATCTATGCTTCATAAATTTCCTTCAGGGTCCACATTTGCTCTTACAGGCTGGGCTTTCAAGCCCAAACATCTTTATAGCTACGTGCGGTGATTTATTAACTCCTCCTTGTTTTTATCCAAAAAGATCAATCACATATGTATCAATAAGCTGGTGTGCTGGTGACTGCTTTTTATTGTACATATAACCACCTGCCTTTAATACAAACTCGAGTCTAAAGCTTTTGTAAGCGCTTGCCGGATTTTAACAACTTTCACCTGTTTCTAATTTGGTATAAAACATATGGTTTAGCTCTGCTATTTAGTTCTAAGTCAGCCTTTCCTCTTATGGACCCAACAATATAAAACAAATCCAGGCATACAAAGCTAAATTTGGAGGATGTTTCTTACACACACACACACACACACACACACACGCGCACACACACACACTTGCCCAATTACTTCTGAAGAGCACTTCTGACAAATAACAGGAATAAGTTATTTTACAGTTATGAAATTCTTACATTTCTTTGCAAACAATTAGATATGTCCTACATCACTCTCAAGGGTTCTAAGAATTACGTCCAAACTGCAAAAATGACTGTTCAAATCTCAGAAACTCAAAAAAGGTAACAGCCGTATCTAGCTGCCTGTGAGGTCAGGGAAGAAAGTTCCTATCTTTACATTCCAGGAATCCACATCTGGCCAGGTGAAAGCAAGATTTTTCCTCCTTCCCTTATCCTTCTGTAAATTAGACCAAAAGTTTAAGAGGCAGGGTGCCAGCAGAGCGAGAACTACCACCTAACCCAGCACAGTAAAGTCCATGCTGAAATTAAGAGTGTCTGGGTGATAGGGCAGGGAGGAGTAAATCCTCAGGAAAAAATGACTAATAGAAATGTCTAGGAAAGGCAGCGAAGTCAACACAGCCTCCCACAGCTCTACCAGACTTCTTTCCTACACACATTTACTTTTCCAGTCACGGTGGGGCCTGACAACCCTGGTCACAGCTGGCATTTAATCTCCCATTCAAATTCCTCTCATCCTTTGAGGCCCAATGCAAAACCTCTATCTACCCATGGCTTTCCTGAGTCCCAGATCAGAACTGATGGTGCTTCCGTAAGACGTATCGGTATTTATCCACAATTTGGGAGCTTTGTTTTCTAATCACATGTTTACATGCCTCTCTCTCGTACAATGACCTAGCAGGCGTTGAATAAATGTTCACTGAATTGTATTAAATTGGTTGACAAATAAAAATGTTTTGTATAAATGAAGCACACAAAAATTAATGTTTATTTTTATCTAAATAATATTTGTCCATGGTTTAAAAAGTCGAATTGCTCTACAAACCTGAGAGTAAAAACATCACTTGACATGCTTATTAGCTAACACCTTCACTCTACATCAATTCCTAGACCCAGAGCCAGTTACTCTCAACACTTTAAGCTGCTTTTTCCCCTTGGTATTTACCCAAAATACATCTAGTTAATAACTTATATTCTTGTCTCTTGATTCTATAGTTTAAAGAAGAATCTACTGACAAACTACTGGGGAAAATGAGGGTTTAGCTCTTTTACATGTTGCTTCCCCATCTTGTCCCCAAACACCACACTTCTCCTTCCATTCTCTCAACAGGGTCGACACCACAATTTTTGGTTAAATCAATATGCAACATAATGGCATCATAACCACGGAATTATTATTTTGAGCTAAAGCAAACAATGTATAATATTTATATCTTCCTTCTTTTAACCTTGGCTTTTGCTGGAGTTAATAACCATCCAGTTTGTTCATCTATTAAATTTATTGATGTATACCTCTCACGAATTCATTCCCGGATTCCCTGGAAGCAAGGAAAATTCCCTCTCAATATAGTTAAATATATCAGATACTCTATTCGTTTCAACTCTTTCTTGGAGTCCTTCATCTTTCTGCTCACTAGGCCAGTTGAAAAGCTGACCTACAATTTCCCTTCACCATCATCCTGAGATCCCTTTGTTTCTCTGCTGTGTTGGATCCCTCCGTTTCCTTGAATGATGAGTTCCTTTTACTTGGTTTATTCCCTTGTACTAATACAGCACATCTTCCAGGAGCTCCCTAGGAAAGGTGTGTAGGGAGATTTTTTAAAGGACTTTGAAGCCTGTAAAGTCTTTTTTCTAGTCTTACATTTGATTGATAGTTTGACAGATATACACATCTTTTTTTTTAAATTTTTTTTTTTCAACGTTTATTTATTTTTGGGACAGAGAGAGACAGAGCATGAACGGGGGAGGGGCAGAGAGAGAGGGAGACACAGAATCGGAAACAGGCTCCAGGCTCTGAGCCATCAGCCCAGAGCCTGACGCGGGGCTCAAACTCACGGACCGCGAGATCGTGACCTGGCTGAAGTCGGACGCTTAACCGACTGCGCCACCCAGGCGCCCCAATATACACATCTAAATTATAGGAAAAATTTCCCCACAGTATCTTGAGGGCATTCTTCCACCGTTTTGTAGTTTTCAGTGCTGCCTTTGAGCAGTCAGACATTATAATTCCTATTCCTTTGTATGTATTTATCCCCTTTTGCAAGCTTTCAGAATCTTCACTTTACCTCCAGCATCTCAACATATCACAGGGCTGGACACTCAGTGCACTCCTTCAATCTGAAATCAAGCCTTTCAATTATTGGAATTCTTCTCACATTGTTTCTTGGATAATTTTCTACACTCTGTTCTCTCTGTTCCTTTTCTGTAGACACCTCTCTAACCTCCTTCCTCTCAGAAGAAACATATTTCTCAGTCTCTTGTGGAGGCTGGAGAATGTGAAAGTTTTTATAGGAGGAAAGAGTGCTCACTTTCCTAATGGTTGAATAATGACTGACACTCCAACAACCATCTTGTACAATGAAGGCCACACCCTAGGAATGGCAGAGCAGAGAGCTTAAAGGAGCCTGGATTTTCTGAAGCTTTTATGGAACTGCCATGCCAGCCCTGGATTACCGATCCCTGGATTTTTATGTGTGTTAATAAAATTTTATATGTTTAAAGTCATTGTTAATTTGAGGTTTCCATTACATACAGACAAACCCCGAACTGTTACTATTTCCCCAGATTGAAGCTTGGAAAGTGACTTGACCAAGATTAGAGTGAGAAGGAGGAGAGCTAACTCAGGTCTTACACCGAGGCTGATGCATACTCACCTAATCCTACTTTGCTTTTGCCTTATTGCACTTCGCAGATACTGTATGTTTTTTGTTTTTGTTTGTTTGCTTTATTTTACAAATTGAAGGTTTGTGGCAATGATGTGATGAATAAGTGTACTGGACCATTTTTCCAGCAGCATTTGCTCACTGTGTGTCTCTGTGTCACATTTGGGTAATTTGTGTAATATTTCAAACCTTTTCAATATTACTGTATGTGTTACAGTGATGTGTGATCAGTGATTACAACTCACTGAAAGGTCAGATGATGGTTAGCATTTCTAGCAATTAAGTTTTAAAATTAAGGTATATACATTGTTTTTGTAAACATAATGCTATTGCACAAGTAACAGACTACAGTATAGTGTAAACATAACTTTTATATGCACTGGGAAACCAAAATATTCATTTGACTTGCTTTATTACGATAGTTGCTTTATTGCAGTGGTCTGGACTGACAGTTTCTCTGAGGTATGCCTAAACTTTCAACTGCAATTGGCGTTCTTCAAATTATTACATCCTAGAACCAGAAACACATAGATGTCATAATTTATGAACTGAGTACAATTACTATTCAAATACAGAATAATATAACTAGGGGTCAGAGAGTTCTGATCACTCTTCCACCAGAGGTAACAATAATTTGTTTTATGAATTTTACTTAGGCAAATGATGAGAACGAACATGTTTTTAAAATCACACAAAACTGGGTGCCTGGGTGGCTCATTCAGTTGAGCATCCAACTCTTGATTTTGGCTCAGGTCATGATCTCATTCATGATGAATTCATGAGCCCCACAACAGGGCCTGCACTGACAGTGTGAAGCCTGCCTGGGATTCTCCCTCTCTCTCTGCTCCACCCCCGCCCCCCAGGTGTGTGTGTGCGTGTGTGTGTGTGTGGGGGGGGTGTCTAAAATAAATAAATAAAAACTTTAAATAAATAAATACAACCATGCAAAATATGGTTATGTAGGTTTTTCACCCAATTTGGATATAGTGTTGAAGTGATTAATTGCAAATGTAGACATACGGATGGGGCACCTGAGTGGCTCAGTTAGTTGGTTGGGCGTCCGACTTTGGCTCAGGTCATGATCTCACGGTTTGTGAGTTCAAGCCCTGCGTTCGGCTCTGTGCTGACAGCTCAGAGCCTGGAGCCTGCTTTGGATTCTGTGTCTCCTTCTCTCTCTGCCCCTCCCCAACTTGTGCTCTGTGTCTCTATGTGTCTCAAAACATAAGTAAACGTAAAAAAAATTTTTTTTAATAAAAAATAAAAATAAGTAAAATGTAGACATATGGGAAGTTATCCTATAGAACACTGAAGACACATACCAATATATTAAGATGTTCTTTACAAGCAAAAAACCAAAACAATAACCATAGTGATTTCAAATATAAGTCCCAAGCTGAATGTCACAGTTGCTTACACACAGTAAAAGCCCAGTTAGTATTTATTAAATGAATACAAATTGGTTCTTGATTCATTTGCTAAGAAATATTTCCCAGCTACCCCTCAAATGACAATCATCATTCCCACACCTTTGTTCCTGATGCTTATACAATTCATCTGTCACTTTTACTTCCTTTTTATTTTTAAAGATTTTTTAAAATTAGAGAATGAGGAGCAAATAACTATCCACTAGCAGGCTTGACAATTGATACTATTTTTGCATTTTCTTAGTTAAATAAAACATTACTAATAAAGTGAGTCTCCTTTGTTCCTCAACCCCAACTACTTCCCCATCTTTGACATCAGTTAGGATGCTTTCAACATTAAGTAATAGAAAACTCTTATCAACTGTCTTAATAAGAAGAATGGAAACAGTCTAGTTCTAAAATTGGCTAACTCAGGAACTCGGTGACTTTATACAGGACTCAGGTTTTCCCATCTTTCTACCCTGCCATCCTTAGAAAATTGGTTTAGGCCCATTCATGGTAAATAAAATGTTTGCTACACATTTGGGTTTCATTTGTAGAGACAACGTCTAGTAGATGACGATGGACTCTTGCCTCTGCATTTGTCATATATTATATTATATATATTTTATGTATATATAATATGATATATATTATATATTATATATATTTTATGTATATATAATATGATATATATTATATATTATATACATTTTATATATAATATCTATTTTATATATTATATATTTTATAAAATATATATTTTTATATAGAAAATATATATTTTATATATTATATTATATTATATATAATGCATATATTATATATTTTATAAAATATATTTTAATTATCTATATGACATGTATAACATATATATGACATATATATGATATATAAACTTTTCATTAAGGTACAATATACAGATAAGTTCAAAACCACTGAATTTTCACAGAATTAATACTTTCATGAAACAAGTACTGAGATCAAGGAATAGAATATCATTAACACCCTAGCCATGTCTGTCTTAGTGCATAAAAACACCCCTTAGAAGTGGCCAGAATTGTGACAGATTTTATGTCTACACCAATCACTGATGAGGGGAACGGGATTACTATGGTTGGTAAAAAGTCAGTCATGGCTAGTCTCTGGGGCCCACCTTCTGTACAGTAAACAAAGAGAAAGGAGTAACAAAACGGAGTTTTGCTGATAAACAGGAACCCAAGAATGGCTGTGGGTAGACAAGCAACTGCATCTGCCATAGCGTCTCCCACAAGTCACTAGCTTTATAAATTTGGTGAACATCTGTGTCTATCACTTTTTATACTTTTAAAATACAAATGTTTACATAATAATGAACCATGCATATCGTTCTGCAATTTACTTTTTTCGCTCAGTATTGTTTTCTGAGAGCTATTTTTGTCAATATATGTATCTAATGCATTCCTTTGAAGTCCTAGTTAGTATTCCATCTCATGTATATCCCAAATTTTATTTCTCCACTCCCTTACTGATGGATATGTAGGCTGTTTAACTTTTTTCTATTTTCTCATTAGTACAAGTAATGATACATTTCTTACCTTTATGTGCCCTCCTGTGAGCTAGTTTCTCTAGAATGTATGTACAGTCCCTAAGTATGTCCCCATTTACTAGATTCTGCCAAAACGTTGTTGCTGTTAATCCTAGAGAACAATGTGTAGCCTTGAAAGTAAATTTCTTGACTTCTCTGTGACTCAGTTTACACATCAATATAACAAAGATAATAACAGCATTACTCTTATACTGCTTTTGTGACAGTGAATGAAGATAGATAGATAGATAGATAGATAGATAGATAGATAGATAGATTACAGCAAAAGCTGAAACAGCAAAAGCTACTACAATTTTCTGGATTACTGTTGTTATTATTAATCTTTATATTCCTAGAATAAAGTATGGGGACTATTCATATCTGTTGTGGGTTTTTACTGTGTTCACTTGGCTAAGCTGGAACTATTTTCCATAACACCACTGCCTGTATAAATCCAAGCTAGAGTTGAACCAAAAATACATTTGCATGAGGTTGGGAAGGCAGAAGTGGAGCAGCAGTCATTATACTCTGAAGTTAACAGCGGTTAGACGCAGTAAAAGACACACATAAGGCTGCCTGCAGATTCCATGTGGTCTTTGTGCTCCCGTTCTGCATCTAGCTTTTGTTCCCAACTGCAGGCCTTGCTGACAAATTGTGACTCCAGGCCCACTAGCAGATGCACTGGACAGTCTTCCATAGATGTCTCCACCTGCTCTCCTTTGGGGTCCCACTGAGCAGCTGGATAGATCTTGCTTCCCACTTCCTGGCCTGAGTTGTCCACCTGTGCAGAGCTTCAGAAGGGCTGGTCAATAACTTTTCTCTAATCCTCCAACTCCCCCTTTCGGACCCTCTTTCAGCCTCTCTCACAATTGTGTAATACCTTAGTCCTATAAATAAATCCCTTATACCATACACTCATAGTGATTCTTCTTTCCTGACTGGAATCTGACTGATGTAACATCCTTTCACAATATTTCAATTGAGCTGTTTCTTTTCAACGATTTAACCAAAATCTCCTTTATATAGTCTAGATTGATTCCTTCCTTCCTTCCTTTCTTTAATTTGCTATTCTTGTGCTAATGTTTTCGCTCACTAATTTACAAGAGGAAACTTTTTAGTGAATCCTGGCAGCAAGAAGTTCTCCCATGATTTTGTAGACAAAACCCCCAAATCTCCCCTACAAATTTGGGCATCCTATTTATTTTTTAGCCAAACCAATTTCTGATATACTTCTATATAACTGCTGCCGAATTTTCCTAGGGTTACAGTAATGTGCATGCCCTTAAAACTTTTTTAAACTTTTAATATTTAATACAACTATAATTAACATAGTGTTATATTAGTTTCAGGTATACAATATGATTCAACACTCTGTACACTGCTCACTGCTCATCATGGGAAGTGTACTCTTCAATCCCCATGACCCTATCCCCCTGCCCTACAATATCCTTCCTAATGTCAAATAACTTCCACCAATCCCTGTTTGCCTACTGATTGTTACGGTTTTCTATTTCCATTTTAAACCTGCGTTTTTAAATCCACGTAATATATTTCTATTTCTTTGCTGCAAATCTGACATTGTCATTTGCACAAACTTTTTGGGAGCCATTGTGAGGCCAAGCTCTTCTATCAGGTTATTGGCAGACAGTATCCGGTAATAGCGTATGGGAAAAAGTAGATTTACAATACACTGTTAAGAGATTATTTTAAATTCAAAAATAATTTTAAAGAGAAATACTACAAACAGTAGTATAACAAATCAGAGTAGCATAAGATGTAGTTACACCAAGCAAGTGTGTATGTACAATCGTTTATTTGGATTTTTATATGCTTTATTGTCATTTTTATAATGTGTTCTGGTTTTTATTGATAAAGATCTTTCACACTTCTTATTAAATATATTAGGTACTTATATTGTGTTCATTTGCTGTTTGGTTATTGCTGGTATATACAGTCTACTTGATTTTCATGTTGATCTTATATACAACAAATGTGCTACATTTTCTAATTCTAATAGTTTTCAGATTCCCTCACGTTTTCTACATAACATTCATATCTGAAGAAGAAAGTTTTCTCCCTTTATTTCAAATACTTGTACCTTGTCTCTTTTCTCCATGTAATTATATAGACCAAGGCCTCAGGTGTGATATTTTATTGTGCTGATCCTTATGTGCATCCTGACGTGCTTTGTGAATTCAATGGGAAGTTTCACCATTAAGCCTAATGCTTGCTATGGATCTGATAGCCATTCTCTAACATTTTAAGAAAACTCCCTTCTGTTTCTAGTTTACAAAGAGTTTTAATAACTACTCATACTATTTGAAAACGTTTGAGGCTTTACCATGTACATTTATTTTACATATATTGACTCATTTAATCCGTGCAGACACACTTCGAAGTATTATCTCCATTTTACAGACAATAAAAAGCACAGGGAAATCAAAGAACTTGTCCAAGATCACATGATAATCATTTCCGATTACTGCTTTAAAAACAACAACCAATTTATCAGATTGAAACAACACCCATTTATTAGCTCGTTGTTTCTGTAGAAGTCCAGGTACAGCATGGTTGGGTTCTCTGTTCAAGGTCTAACAAGTCTGAAATCAAGACGTTGCCCAGTCTGTGCTCTCATGTGAACTCAGGGTCATCTTCCAAGCTTATCAGGTTGTTGGCAGAATTTAGTTCCTGTGGTTGTAGGACTAACCAAGTTCCTTGCTAGCTGTCAGCCAGATGTCACTCTCAGCTCCTAGTGGCCACCCTCAAGTGTTAGCTACATGGCTCATTTCATAAGCAGTTCACAGCATGGCTGTTTGCTCGTCTGCAGGCTAGCAAAAAGCATCTGCTACTGCTTCTTGGCTGTCAAGAGCTCACTCGATTAGGTCAGGCCCGCTCAGATAATCTCCCTTCATACTGACTCAAAATCAAATGATGAGTGGCCCTAATCAAGGGAATGAAATTCCATTATGTTCACAAGTCCTGCCCACATCCAAGGGAAGAAATTATACAGAACGTGTATACCAGGATAACAGCAGTACTGTTTCCATTTCTATCTAACACATATAATAAATTAGAATCTGAGTTCAAACTCATGCTCCTAATCAAAACCCATACTGCCTTTCTAAATAAGCACTGAATTTATTGAATGCTTTTTCTACATTTATTGAAATAACCATATGATACTTCTGTTGATCTGTTAATGAGTGAATCATGTGGAAGGCTTTTTTTTAACGTTGAGCCAGCCTCCTGAATTGCTAGATTCAGCTCGCACACACTTTATTTTGTATTTGTGTACTTATGTCCATAAATGAGTTTGTCTATCAGCTTTGTTTTTCACATTGTCCTTCTCAGGTTCTTTTATCAAATTCAAATTTAGTTTATTAAACACCTTCAAGGCAAAAGCTTGCTTCATTTCTTACCCAATCTCTTTAAGTTCTTGCTTTCACTCAGTTTTTGGTCCAAGTATGTTTTTTTTCTTCAATAAGCTCTATGCCCAATGTGGAGCTTGAACTCACGACCCCAAAGTCAAGAGTCGCACTCTCTACTCGCATGTTCTACCATCTGAGCCAGCCAGGTGCCCCAGGCCTAAGTATTCCTTATTTCTTTGTTAACTAATAAATATATTTAAGATTTTTCTTAATCCCACATTTTCAGTATTGGTCTCGATATCTATTTTACCATAATCTGGAAACAAATCCTATTCAGTTTTCCCATTTCTTTTCAAATTAACTTTGTTACATTTCTTAAAAAAAAATTCTACCTAACTTTTAAAAGTTGTTCATAGTATATGATTATGATTTTTCAATCTTTATTGTGCCTGTGTCTGCCTTTTTTTGTTGTCATAACTTTTCTCTATTTTTTCTTAGCCATTAAAAAAATATTTCTTCCTTGCCATTCCTTCTAATCTCTACTCCTAGAATTCCTATCAGGTATATGTTGACACCTCCATCATCCTTTATGTCCTGTAACTTCTGTTTCATATATTTCTGACTCTCTGTGCTGCATTCTGGATGTTTTCATTCCTATGTCACTATTCACAAATTCTCTCCTTAAGTGTGTCCACTCTACTATTTACTTTGAGGGTTTGTTTTTTTTTTTTTAATAAATAGACTTTTTCCTTTCCAATATGACCTTCTAAAAAACTCTACTTTTTATAAACCACAATTGCTCATTTCTGTTGTGTAAAGTCCCATTCTTGTTTTTTAAATTATTGTTTCTATTTCCATAGGTGTGCATTTTAGTTTCTGGCTTTTTCCCCCACCTGTGTTCTTGAATTTCCCCTCTGGATTTTCTATTCTCAGGATATTTTGTAAAAGATTAGAGTGGAAAAGAGTCAACTGAAGAAGCCATTAACAACTTAACCTTCAGGACCTATACTACTCCTAGATAGATAGTAGATTGGGCAGTCCTTACGTGTATTTATGGTCAACCTGATTTTTAGTATCCTCTAGGAGTTCAAATGGTTGGAACACAATAGAGAAAAGACGGTTATTTTACTCAAAAGACATCTGGTAAACATAACGATTACCTGAGTTCTAGCAACCCTTGTTCTTTAAATACTATCTGATATTGCTCTATGCCTATCTATACACGTGTACACTCAGGCAGGCACACTCATGTGTGAAATTCATGACAATAAATCATGGTATTTCTTTCTTTCTTTTTTTTAGAGACAGAGTATGCAAGTGGTGCAGAGGGAGAGAACCTTTTTTTAAAATTTATTTAGTTATTAATTTATTTATTGAGAGAGAGAGAGAGGAAGCATGCCTGTGCACATACAGGGGAGGGGCAGAGAAAGATGGAGAGAGAAGGAGAGAGAGACAATCCCAAGCAGGCTCTGCTCTGACAGTGCAGAGCCTGATGCAGGGCTCAATCTCACAAACCATGAGATCATGACATGAGCCAAAACCAAGAGTCAGACACTCAACCAACTGAGTCACCCAGGTGCCCCAGAGGGAGATCGTCTCAAGCAGGCTCCACACTTAGTTGTACGCTCAACTGACAGAGCCACCCAGGGGCCCCTAAATCATGGTATTTCTAATTTAATATTTGTAACCTTTTGTTTCACTGCCTTGGTAATGAAATA
Organism: Prionailurus bengalensis; assembly: GCF_016509475.1. Lineage (NCBI taxonomy): Eukaryota > Metazoa > Chordata > Mammalia > Carnivora > Felidae > Prionailurus > Prionailurus bengalensis. Next base: position 56,290,867 of record NC_057346.1, read on the forward strand.
CCATTTCATAAACACTATTTAATGTTCCTCTGAATTTATCTTGTCAAACAAATAGATCCTGATGTTAGTATATTTTTGCAGGTAATAAGCACTGGATCATTGAAGTATAATGTTATTTTCACTTGAAAAGCCAAGAAATTAAATAGATACTCTGAGCAAAGTAACTTTTAAATTGGTCCCAAAACTTTAAAATGTACTTTCTAGTTAATAATCAGTCCTTTACTTTTTTTTTTTTTTTAGTTTATTTATTTATTTTGTGAGAGAGAAAGAGAGCGAGAGAGAGAAAGAACACAAGCCAGAAAGGAACAGAGAGGGAGAGAGAGAGAATCCTAAGCAGCCTCCACGCTATCAGTGCAGAGCCTGATGCGGGGCTGGAACTCAAACCAAGAGTTCATGACCTGAGCCGAAATCAAGAGTCGGATGCTTAACTGACTGAGCCCCCCAGGCACCCCCAGTCCTTTATTCTTAACAACAAAATGACTGTTGACACTGTTCCCAAACCACCTATCAACCAGCCATATCTTTCTTTGCTCAGATCTAATTGTCTTTCTTGCTCTCCCAGGGGAATGCCTAATTAATCCCGCAATGTGTTCACAAGATAAGGGCATACCAGGTAAAGAAAGATGTGTTACTGAATAAACAGCATGAAACAAGGTAATTTTTATTTCTTGAGTTAAATAATAACCTTGGTCTGTATCTGTTCTGTAAAGGCATCTAGCATAAAGTCTATTCATAGAGCAGACAGCAGACACTCAGTAGTATTTACAGTATTGATTTTAAACTTACCATTTATTTTAAAGAGGAAAAAAATGTCTTAATTGCTGATGTTGCTCATACTACTTTCCAAAAACCCAGAACAATGCCTGTCACACAGTACATACTTACTAAACATTTGATGAATGACTAAAAAGCTGAACAGGTTCATTTGTGCATTTACGATTCGGATACCATGAGGCTTGATTTTGAATTTGCACTTAATAATACAAAATTGAGTGAAATATTTATTCCAAATTACATACTAAAAAGACAAGTAGGCTCCCCCCAAAGTGATACAAAATGGGAAGGGGAACTTCTTATAATTAAGAATGCACAAACTGTATACTCTTAGAATGGAATACTACCTATCATTTCCTCTAAAAATCTCTGAGGGAAAACAGCAGGCTATTTACCAAACTGCTTTTCAACCAACTTGTGAATCTCCCATTTTGTGATTTATGCAGAGACCATAATTAATACTGTCTCTCTCACACAGAATAATATTTGGCAAATTCAATATTAGGAGATGGCTTCTAAAAAGTTTTTCCTCTAGTAAGTAATTTTTAAAAGCCAGAAATGACAAAATGATGCTACTGCACACTCAAAAATAAATATTTCCCATATGGAATATCTTACAACATAAGTTGTCTCAATAAATTCATTCGTCATCTACACATTTGAAAGAGTTTTAGAACAGGTGTCAATCAAACTCCAAGAGACCTACCACTTCTCATTAGCTTACCAACCTTATATTTATACAAATTAAAATAATAAAATGCTCCAGTTGCTTATTGGTGTGTTTAATTAACTTAGTGCAGTAAATTTCTGTAACTTACTACAGTTAACACTTCTAGGATTTCATCACTAGACTCTCCACACCATGAACCTGGGAGCCATCATTTACATTAATGAGAGTTACTAACAGGCAGCATGGGAAAAATTAATTCTTTTGTAAGTCTTTTAAAAAGGTCTCCAATCATATAAATGAGTAGGACTCAAAATTCTAGGCATTATTAACATCAATATTTGCTCTAAAGGAAATAAGGAGAACTACTGCTATAAATTTAAAACCAACCAAGAACTGTTATATGGAAATGATATGAACTATGAGAAAAAGTAACCACCCACATCAACCCTGTGCTAATGGTGAGAAAGACAGAAGCAGCTGTAAATGAAGAAACCCGTATTCTAGGGTTAAAGGAAGTAGTTGTAAAAGTAAAGAACGTTTTAGAGTAATGAAGATTCTAAACAGGAACAGTATAAAAGGATAGAGGCACTCTAAGAAACTTAAATGCTAACTATATAATTGTGAATAATCTGGATACAGAATAGAGGTAGCCAAGAGATAATCTGTTCCATAATCTATATAATGCCGAACAATAGACATTTGTAGACCGCATACATACAAAAGCTGCTCAAGACTCCAGGATATAACCGGGAGTGAGGCTGTAGAGAAAGGTTTGTGCAGATTTAACTGTACCGTCAAACTGTCCTTGGAAGAGATAAATGGACTGACATTCTCACAAAGGATGAGAGCTCCTTGTCCTCTAAGTGCTCACCAAATTAGTTACTAAAAGAGATACTCTATTTTTTCCGTTTGTCTCTATGCTGGTATTAATTTGCATTTTCCTGAGGCTGAGTATTTTTTTCTAACATTATTAGACATTTTGAGCTTGCTCTTCGGTAACATACTACAGTATATGTAACATGTAATGTATACTATGTCCGTGTTTCTGTTGGATTGACTGCTCCTTTTCTTATTGATAATATAAAGATTTTACTTATATATTCTAGATACTGACCCCTGGTTAATCTGTGTGCTAGAAAATATCTTCTGATTGGGGCACCTGGGTGGCTCGGTCAGTTAAGTGTCCGACTTCGGCTCAGGTCATGATCCAGAGTTTGAGCCCTGTGTTGGGCTCTGTGCTGACAGCTCAGAGCCTAGAGCCTGCTTCGGATTCTGTGTCTACCTCTCTCTCTCTGCCCCTCTCCAACTCATTCTCTGTCTCTCTCTTAAAAATAAATAAAAAAAATAAAAAAAATTTTTTTTAAAAAGAAAATACCTTCTGATATGTAGCTTGCCTTTTCATCATCGTGTATGTTTTCTTTTGTTTTAAACAAGTTTTTTTTAAATATTTATTTATTTTTGAGAGAGAAAGAGAGCCCACGCACAGGTGGGGGAGAGGCAGACAGAGGATTCAAAGCGGGTTCTGTGTTGACACCAGAGAGCCCGATATGAGGCTCAAACTTGCAAACCTTGAGATCATGACCTAAGCTGAAGTCAGATACTTAACCAACTGAGCCACCCAGGAGCACCCCCCCCCCCAAGCTTTTTCTCTTTTAAGTTTGTTTATTTTGGGATAGACAGAGACAGCGCAAGTTGGGAAGGGGCAGAGAGAGGGAATGAGAGAATCCCAAGCAGGCTCCGTGCTGCCAGCACAGAGCCTGACTCGGGGCTTGAACTCACAAAACCATGAGATCATGACCTGAGCTGAAACCAGGTCAGAAGTTTAACCAACTGAGCCACCCACACGCCCCTTAAACAAGTTTTTTTTTTAATGAAAAACAAATTTATGGATTTCTTATAATATGGTCTGTGTGTTTCTGTGATTTATTTAAGAGATCCTTTCCAAAGTGAAAGCTAAGAACTTTTCATCTCTCATTTCTATTGGAATGAAATTTAAGATTAAAAAGTTCAGGTAGATGGGAAAGAAATCAATGCTGTGACTACTATGTGCATTTATTCAGTGTAAAAATATTTACTGAATGACTATTATATGAAATGGTAATTTTATATAAATTCTATCATATTCCTCACATTTTCTTTAAAGCCATTCATTTCCATTTTTAAAGCCTTCATTTTCAGATGATTATGCTACGGATGGTGAGGTGAAATATATTGGTTCAAGGTGTGTTTAATGCTGAAATTCTTTCAAAAGACTGAAATGGGAAAGCTACGGTTTTTCCTTTCCTAAGTTTAGAATACACAATTTTTATTATTTAAATATCAATATGGCTTACCCCTATTAGATATATATATATATATGTGACTATATGTTTAAGTCAAATTAGTCATATACTTATTATAACCAATCTGTGATCCAAAACACTTTATAAAGATATATTGCTATCCTTTAAATACCTGAATACATACATATTGATATTAACGACTTATAGCTAGTCAACTTTGAGAGTAATTTGTATTTTTATGTAGACTAAAGATCGAAATACAAACTTTTCCTTCTCTTATCTCTGCTAAAAGAAAACTGCTGGGCAACTTAAAGTGCAGTCACTTACAAGGCGAGGTGAGGAGCCAGAAGCTCTGGTCAGTGGAAAGGAGCAATACCTCTTATGTGCCAGTGTACGTGTCCTATTGTATCTAGCCTTAGCTGGAACATCTCTTAATTCTCTTCTAAACACAGAAGCTCAGATGGCTAGGGGCCACCTCCTCATGCTTGCCTTTGCTGGCTGCACCCCACTCAACCCCATTCTAATCTCTAACGTGGCCCTTTCCATGCTATGTATGACCGTGTGCCCACTCACTGTCCATCCGATGCCACTTCTGTAGTTGAATGATTTTACTTAATGCCAGCATTTTTTTTAATAATGTTTATTTATTTTTGAGAGAGAAACAGAGACAGAGTGCAAGGGGAGCAGGGCAGAGACAGACAGACAGACAGACAGACAGACAGAATCTGAAGCAGGCTCCAGACTCCGAGCTGTCAGCACAGAGCCCGACACGGGGCTTCAATCCATGAACTGTGAGATCATGACCTGAGCCGAAGTTGGACACTTAACCAACTGAGCCATCCAGGCGCCCCTACTTAATGCCAGCATCTTGAGCAGTACCCAATATGTACTAGTCCTCAATACGTGGTTTGACTTTGCTGTAATGTAACCCTTTTATAACTTAGTTCTTGTGATTTAACTATACACGAATTAACTCATACCAATTTTTCATTTCAAGGAATTAGAGAAAAAAATTCTATGAAAACCAATTGACCATTTAATCTGATTCAGAGTTATGTTTGGTGATCTTATTAGTTATAAGTTATCCTAGGGGAAAGGTATTAAAATATGGGAGCAAACCTAACTATCTGGTTAAAAGAATGACATAAATTTATTTTATAATGATACTATTATCCAGGACATAAATGTTATCCTTAGAAAATTGTCCAAAGAACTATTACCATGAGATGTTTTGGGAAGTTAAAATAAGTTTACATGTGCCTAAAAATAATTTTCTTATTCTCCCCACCTATTTATTTCTTCAGAAAAAGAAAAGCATCCACAAATCACCAACTCCAAACTGTCTGGCTTGATATCGTTATCTCTCATTACTTGCCTACCAAAAAAATCAAACATATAAAAATTAAAGAAAAGAACAGTGCTACTTTCAATGTAACACCAACAAAATAAAGTCTTATTTATTCGAGTAAATGATTAATTCACACCAGAACCTAAAGCACCTATGCTGTCATATGATACATATTGATAGACTCCAAAAAGCCAATCCATGAACTACCTGGAGGACTCACTGATGCTCTGTTGAGGAACACTGATTTCTCATATTCTAATAATGTAACAGTCTTCACCCCATGACACTATGACATAGTCCTCTATTACACGAAATATATTACCCACCCCCACCAACTCCGCCAAGCATTACACTGAACCTCTATTCTGATTTCAGCACACTGCAAACGAGAAAAGCACTAAGTTCAAGTTGGGGTCACATGTCAGAGTCATCTGGTTTTCTTTTTTGTCCCGCTGTCCCGTTACATTACTGTATTTTAATTTAGTTGGTTGCAGAAAGCTGAGATGACAATAATACTAGAGAAGACTTCCTCATCCAGATAATAACATCAGCACCATAAAAGCACACTTCATTAAAAACAACACACACAACAATATGCTTCCAAGTGTCAGCAATGAAATAGCTGCACAATTACTTTAGACTCATTTCCCACATTTCCCTTCTCTCAGCGGAATGCCTAATCTTCACAAGGTGTTCATTTCCTGTCTCACCCAGCAACCACCTTCTGCATTTTTATTTTGTTGATCGCTCCTGCTTAAATTTCCATGGGGATTCCTCATTTTAAAACATGCTTTTTGCTCTCGCTCCTGAACACAACCCCATCAGCACTGCTGCCGGTGCCTTAGGTTACAACAGGCACTGAAGTTAATAGCTTGCCATGGTCCTAAGGGACCATATGAAATAATGATTGTCCTGGCCAGAGCATCTAGAGTTAAAACTATAGGCCTATGGTGTGGAGTGTCAGATTACCTAATAGCGTTTGCAAAAACTGAACATCCCCTTTGCTCTCCTAATTCAAGAAATATTTATGGAGTGTCTACACAATACAAGGCTCTCTGCAAGGCAGTGGAGTAAGTTTGATGCCAAGTAAGATGCACTTTCTACACTGAAAATATTTCAGGTAAGACCAGGACGACTCTGGCACACGACTTGTATCACTGGGCTCTTGTTAAATGAGAAGAGTATACATAAATTTACTTCACTTCTGAGATACTACTGAGAGAGAACTGCCCAGGGGATTAAGGAAGGCTATGAGAGCATACCCAACTGTGGGGAATCAAGAAAGAGTATACAAAGAAAGTTTTAGATAATAAGAGAAAGGTTTATGTACAATTCCAGACATTCCAGATAAGCAGAACAGCAAAGGCAAAGACTATCAAGGTGAAAAATAATGTCATACATTTGGAAACCGACAGTTTGACTGAAGCATAGGTTATGAATTACGAGGGAGCTGGGATAAGACCAAACAAGAAAGCAGCAGGCCAGGCTGGAAACTAATTTGTTGGAACATGCTGTATTTCCCTTTTAAGAATAAGGGCTTCAGCACTCACTAAACTGATAGCTTCTAAGATAAAGACACTTGCTCGACTCATAGATATTAGGCACTAACCTGCCTACATAGAACTAAAAGAGACAAGCCTTCAGACCTTCAAGTTTTTTCCCTTGTACTCTGGGACGCCTCGTTAGTCCTCTGTATTGACACCATTGACTGAAAGATGATGTACCTCGTGGCGTTATTATAAAAGAAAATCTAGTACTGTGCTACTGGGTTGCATTTTTAATTTTCCTTAACCTTTTCTCAGGCCTACCTTTCCTTTCAGCATCTACATTTAGTAAAAAAAATTGCGTGGCTGCCTGGAATTCCTGTCGCAAGGCTCAATGTATACAAAATAGTAGTTGCAAGATTTTATTGAGCATCTTCTACGTGCCAAGCATTTGTGCTTCATCTAACCCTCATAATAACCGAGCGGCACAGATATTACACCAAGCAAACCAAGACGCAGAGAGGACATTTCCACAGTTGCTCAGTTTTAACAGGTGAAGCTCATGTAACTCCAGTTAGTCCTTTGTATCATTAGAAATAAGTCATTAGAAATAAAATCATTAGAATAAATGATTAATCATTAGAAATAAAAACTGAAACAAACGTCACCAAATTTAACTAAATCGAGGCAGAGAGAAGGAAGGGGAGGCATTTTGCATTGTATCTTTTAGAGAAAAACAAATGTCAAGAGAACCAACTGACAAATGGACTGCAGTAACTTTTTTTTTAATGTTTACTTATTTTTGAGAGAGAGAGAGAGAGAGAGAAACAGAGACAGAGCACAAGTGGGGGAGGAGCAGAGAGAGGGAGGCACAGAATTCAAAGCAGGCTCCAGGCTCTGAGCTGTCAGCACAGAGCCCGACGTGGGGCTCAAACTTGTGAACTGCAAGATCACGACCTGAGCTGAAGTCGGACGCTCAACTGACTGCGCCACCCAGGCGCCCCAGTAATTAATATTTTCAATGAGAACTTAACATAGTGACTCTACTTAACATACAGGAATTCACATCATGGCATTTTCACCAGAGAGATTTCCTTAAATCAGGAGAAGGATTATTTCAGTCTAACGTACGGTCCCTTTTTGATAGACACACTTCTTCCATCTCCTAAATGTTCGCTTAGAAGTACTACGCTTACAGTCACCGTACCATCTTCTGGGCTTGCTGTCCTCAGTGGGCCATATCAAAGCGAATGCTTAGGCAGCTTGTCATATGACCACTTTTCATCTCTCAACCTGTTGCTCCACTTGTGAAGTGAAGGGCTACATTGTATGCTCTAGTAATACTCTGGTCTGTCTGGTTCTGAGGCACAACAAATCTATAATTCTGCATGGACATAAACGTTTTTTTCCCATCTTCATTTCTGTTCCATAGCGTTCCCTTAGGTAGTTAAACTGGAGCTGGACTACAGACATTTGGGCAAGTTTTCACACGAACACAGATTTTTCATCCTTGGTCACATTCCTGTAATCAAGTGGAAAATCTGGAAAAATAATTTCATTCATTTCAGTAATATTAGTCGCCCTGAAAATTATTTGTTTGATTATACTTTTAAGTTACACAGCAAGGAAAAATTTTTTAAAAATACCAAAGTATTTGGTCCACCCACTGCCTCCAGTCATCACACTCACTGTTGAAATTTAAAGGTCTGAGGTCTAGGGTACTGAGTGCTCTAAATGCCAGCATCTGAGCAACAACCTATAATAAAATGAAGATGAAAGGTTATAAAGAATGTTCTAATTTATAGGATAAACAGTAGAAGAGTTGAAAATTAAAGCCATAGCACTGAAGCCTAAGCATGATGTGAAAATCTCCCCTTCTGGAAGGAGGCCATCAGATTTAATTGGATGCTATGAAAGCAAACAGATGCTAATTTAGTGAAAACAGCAACCATTTCTGAACTCTCTGCATTAAAACAGCTTGATTAACAAACAGAAGCTGAGGATTTTTATAGGAAAGAGTCTATAATTCTTAATACAAGATGTGTCAGCAGGTGGTTAAGTATGCCTGAAGCAGGTAATAATAGAAATGAAGAGTCAGAAGTACAGCGGTCAGAAAACATTGATGTTTTCAATGTAAGCTTTATAGCAATGAAAGCACAGTTGCCTGTCACTATTTCTATAGAGAATTTGCTTCTTTGCAAGCAATGTTCAAGGTATCCTAATTGCTTCAAGGACACCATTAGAAAAATTCCCACTCATTTATTCAGCAAGTCAGTGTTGTTGAGCCAAAAAGCAGGCTGAAGGAATATAGAGATAGGAAATCACTCAGTTCACTGCCACTCTGCAAATCCCTTTGTCTCTTCCTTCCTGGCAAAATGCAATCTAGTTATGATGAAGGGGGAGCTCTATAAACATCTAGACATGCCAAGGTGTCTGTAAGAAAAATAAAAGACTCTAGTCACAGGATTAGAACCTGTCTGGCCAGCTCCTTTACATATATGACTGCCCTATGCATTCAGTCACAGAAAAGGTGTTAGATCATTAAAACAGACCATTCCTTCTCTCATGAGCATCAGGTCCACCCACATGCAATGACTAGGATCTGGGCCCAATATTATCTGTTTTTGGACACATCACAATTTCTTTACACTCTAAAATTTCTGTCTCTAAAAGAAATCAGAATCAGCCAGGTAAAAAACGCAATGCCTAGAGTTTCAGCCAAGATCTTCCATAGGGATAAACATAGAACAAAATAATCAAGGAAATGGGAAAAGCAGCATTAACATGCCTCTAAGGTTCCAATAATTCCATTACAGAAAAATAGTTAATCTATCTTCTAGAGATTCATAAAAGCCTTGTTGTGGACACGTCAGGAAGTTTCAAAAGTGCCTGCCAATTATACCACTCCTTCTGAGAATAAAACAAAAACCCGAAGACATTTTTTGAGGGCTTGAAAAAGCCATATGCCCTGACCAGCTATGTCCTATCTCAAATGATTGTTTAAGGAATCCATTTGGAATGTATCATCTAGCAGACAACTGAGTAGCAAAATAACAATGACTAACACGTTTCATTTCAGAAACCACTTTAAAACCTACTTTTCAGTCTTCAGTGAAAGAAGAAATAAAGGGTAAAAGAACACTATGGCTGGACTCTGGTTACATTCCTTCGTGTTTTGTGGTCTGAGTCTCAAAATGAATGCAGCAAAGATTTCAGAGTTTCCCTTTATAGTGTGCATGCAGGTGCACAATAATAGCTTAGGCAAGGCATCAGTCTAAACCTGTGTTTCAAACAGACCAGACAAAGGAAAGAACTAGTTTTCCCCCACCCGCCCAGGAAAACTGGCTAAATAGGACTCTGAACTCCACTATCTCACCTGCCAATAAGCAGATAAGGCAGGTAATCAGGGCAAAGAGGCTGAGGATTCCTAGGCCGATTACAAGTATAATATATCCAATGAGCCGTTCAATTCCTATTTTCCATCTCCCCCGAAGCCCTGATTCCACCTAATAACCTGGGAAGGTTTACATCAACACTGACACACTCAGGAGAAAAGAAACCCAGGCCAATCTGCTCTTCAGTGATCCAGGCTAGGAATAACTGAGAAGTTGATCCAATTAACAAGCACAATCAGTTAATTTACTTTAATTTATTATGTTTATTTGTATATCTGTGTTGTTGCAGAAAGGATATGAAGTTTTACTAAAGTTCATTAAAGTCACCTAAAATATTTGATAGTTTATAAAATCTGAGACAGCAAGGTAAATGTTCTCAATCATAATATGGCATGCCATTGATTGTATGATAGACCTCATTTTTAGCAATATCAAAATGTCAAAAATATTTATATTAGAATCGGTAAAATACAATATATGTTTCTGTAAAGGGGGAAGACAGAGGCAAAACACAATGCAATTCCTGTGGTTCTTGTGGCTTCCAAAGAAACGGGTAACACAATCACCTAAATCTAGCTCACCTTCCCAAATTAGGAAAATAAATTAGGATAAACAAATCATTGCTACTTCTCACACTGGGGCATACTACATGGAGTTGCCCACATGTTAAGCTGCTTCTTCACCAATTAAAGTGTGCAGCTGATCTGGAGAAAGTGTATTATTTAGAAGGACACCCTTCCTTCAAGCTCCCCAAGTGCTTTTTCTACATAACCAATATTTTCAGTCGGATCACCACATACTGATTTGGTAAAAACCTAGAGATATTTAATTTGTTTAATATGGAACCTAAGGAAGGTTGGGGGGGGGTGATCATTCTCAAAACTACAAGGTGATCTTACATGTTCATGCTTAATTAAAATCATGGGTCTCTTTATTGCTTATTAGTAATGTGTTTCACCATTAAACAAATGGAATGATGTCAATAAAAATGGAGGAGGAGATAGATCTAAGGTCTTGTCCCTCCAGGGAAATTTTTTTTTTTTTTTAAAGCAAAAACTGTTAGAATCAACTTTACTAAAACTCTGGAAAAAGTCAAGAGTGTAAAACAACAGGCTGAACGACGAATCAAGGAAAAGGAAAATCAAAATCAAGAGAAAAGCTTCACAGAATTTCTACTTATACTGTTCCTAACTCCCTCCCCAACTGAGCAGTGGTGAAAACAGCAGCCTGCTAGTGTGGGACCTTGATCCCCAGTGCATGAGGGAGCCAACCAGATTTTATTCTAAAATAATTTATGTTTGTCTGTCCTATCTTGTCTGGGGGCTACTTGAAGAGCAAATGTAAGGCACTTGCCTTGGTTTTGCCTAGTCAGAACTGCTCACTCAGAGGTGAAAGGCAGGGGACATTGTTCAAGATGTCAGGCAAACAAATCCCACAGCCTCCTTGTGCAAAAAGATTAGGGCTGAGACACGCAACAGACTGTCTAAGGAGGTAAAGCTGGTGAGAGTTTCTGCAAGAAATCAGTGTTTTCTTTTTTTTTTTTTTTATTTTTTTTTTCAACGTTTATTTATTTTTGGGACAGAGAGAGACAGAGCATGAACAGGGGAGGGGCAGAGAGAGAGGGAGACACAGAATCGGAGACAGGCTCCAGGCTCTGAGCCATCAGCCCAGAGCCTGACGCGGGGCTCGAACTCACGGACTGCGAGATCGTGACCTGGCTGAAGTCGGACGCTTAACCGACTGCGCCACCCAGGCGCCCCGAAATCAGTGTTTTCAAAAGAGCCCATATATACTGGGGAAGACAGAAGATATGTACATGCCCAGAATAGGATGCACACTCAGAAAAGACCTGAGAAGACTCCAGGCTTTTAGCTCTGGCTGATCATTAGGCTCACTGCAAGCAAGAAGCAAAGGCTAAGGCCTTCGTGTTGAAAAGAAAAGACATCAGACAAACGCAAAGCTGTACAAAGAAAGAACACTAGTAAAGATAACTGCATAGGTAAATAAAAAAGACAGTATTATGGACACACAATATAGAAAGATGTAATTTGTGACAATAACAACATAAAGGTGGGAGGACAGAGGTATAGAGGAGCAGAGTTTTTGCATGCTATTAAAGTTAAGCTGGTATCAATTCAAACTAAACTGTTATAAATATAGGATATTAGCCGTAATCAATCAATTTCTTTGATATCAGCCATAGGAACATTTTTTTGAGATATGTCTCCCAAGCAAGGGAAACAAAAGCAAACTTAAACCACTGGGACTACACCAAAATAAAAAGTAAACCATCAACAAAACCTGGAAGTAAACCGTCAACAAAACAAAAAGGCATTCTACAGAATGGGAGAAGATATTTGCAAATAACATATCTGGTAAGGGTTATCTGGTAAGGGTTTACTATCTAAAATAAGTAAAGAACTTCTACAACTCAACAGCAAAACCCAGAAATAATCCAGTTAAAAATGGGCAGAAGATCTGAACAGACATTCTTCCAAAGATGGCCAAGAGACACATGAAAAGATGCTCTACATCACTAATAATCACAGAAATGCAAAGATGGCCAAGAGACACATGAAAAGATGCTCTACATCACTAATAATCACAGAAATGCAAACTAAAACCACAAAGAGGTATCACCTTACACCTGTCAGAATGGGTAAAATCAAAAACATAAGAAATAAGTGTTAGTGGGGATATGGAGCAAGAGGAACCCTCATGCACTGTTGGTGGGAATGCAAATTGGTAAAGCCACTATGGAAAACAGTATGGAGGTTCCTCAAAACAATTAAAAATCAAAATATCATATGATCCAGTAATTCCACCACTGGATGTTTACCCAAAGAAACCAAAAACATTAATTTGAAAGATATATGCACACCTGTGTTTACTGCAGCATTATTTACAACAGCCAAGTTATGGAAGCAACCCAAGTGTCCACTGGTAGATGAAGGGATAAAGAAGATGTGGTATATATATGTACAATGGAATATTACTCAGCTACAAAAAAAAAAATAAAATCTTGCCATTTGCAATAACATGGATGGGCCTATAGAATACAGTGCTAAGTGAAATAAGTCAGTCAGAGAAAGACAAATACTATATGATTTCACTCATATGAGGAATTTAAGAAACAAATTAACAAAGAAAAAAAGAGACAAACAAAACACAGACTCTTAAATACAGAGAACAAACTGGTGGTTGTTGCTAGAGGGGAGGTGAAGGACGGGCTAAATAGATAAAGGGGGTTAAGAGTATACTTATCTTGAGCACTGAGAAATGTATAGAATTGTTGAATCATTATATTGTACATTGTACAATTGTACAGTATATTGTATATTGTGAAACTTACACAACACGGTAATGTTAGTTATACTTCAATAAAAATAATTAAAAAATAAAAGTAAAGGGCCTGGGCAGCTCCATTACTTGAACGTCTGACTCTTGATTTCTGCTCAGGTCATGATCCCAGGGTTGTGGGATCAAACCCCGCATCGGGCTCTGTGCTGTGTGTGGAGCCTGCTTAAGATTCTCTCCCTCTGCCCCTCTCCCCCACTTGTACTTTCTCTCTCTCTCTCTCTCTCTCACTGTAAATATAAAAAAAATTTAAAAATTTTTTAAAAATAAAAGGCACTGATTTAAACTATACAGTGTTCCCTGCCCTCTACTTGGAAACTGAGGGCCATTGTTTTACCAGATGTAATATTAAATTCTTCCATTTGGTGCCTACATTTTCTGCCTCTCCTCTTGCAGTTTCCTAAATACAGTGGAGGGTATTTCATTTCTTCATGTCTATGAACACAAAAGTCTCTCAAACTAGAACAGTTGTTCTCAAGCCTGACTGCACATTAAAATCACTTCAGGAGCTTAAAAAAAATACCTCATATTTGGGCCCTATTAACTAAATCAGAATTTCTGGGGAAGAAGTCAGAAATCTGGAGATCAGGAGCTCATTTTTAAAGGCTCCCCAGTTGACAATAATGCACAGCCAGTGTTGAGAATAACTTACCTAGAATCATCTATTATCCACCTCCCTTTAGCCAAGTGCAGTTGTTTTCTCAACTCCAATCATTCATATATCAGTTTTGGAAAGTTGTGTTTTTGCATTTGAATTTCAAATTGATAAGCAAAAAGTTGTTCATAAGATCATCTTATCTTTTAATGTCTGTGTATCTATAGTGACATCTTTTTTTCCCTTATACTAGTTGTTTTGCCATCTCCTCTTTCTGAATTAGTTCTGCTAAGGGCTTATGCATTTCTCAGTTGTTTCTCAAAAGTTCTCAGGGCTAGAACTTTTGCCTGTATTTTTCTCCTCCATTGTTCAGTTGTCCATTTAATTTCTGCTCTTACTTTTATTCTTTCCTTCCTTCAACTTTCTTAGATCTTAATGAACTCTTCCTTCTCTAGTGGTTTCATGAGACTTAGAAGACTTAGATGACTGATTTGTAAATCTTTCTTTTTTTTCTACTACAAGCATTTAAGGAAATGAATTTCCCTCTGGGCACAGATTTAGCTGCACCTTACAAGCTTTCATATGCTACATTCTATTATCATTCAGTTCAAAAATAATTTCAAACTTCTTTTATAGTTTCTTCTTTGACCTATAGGTTTTACACTGTTTTTTTAAAACATTTTTTTTTAATATTTATTTTTGAGAGAGAGACAGAGAGAGAGACAGAGAGAGAGACAGAGAGAGAGACAGAGAGAGAATGTGCCAGTGTGCACAAGTGGGGGAGGGGCAGAGAGAGGAAGACACAGAATCCAAAGCAGGCTCCAGGCTCTGAGCTGTCAGCACAGAGCCCGACGCAGGCATCGAACTCACGAACCGCGAGATCATGACCTGAGCCAAAGTTGGATGTTCAACCGACTGAGCCATCCAGGCACCCAGAAGTATAACACCCACACATTTAGGGATTTTATTATTGATTTCTAGTAAATTCCACTGTGGTCAGTAAATATACTGTAAATTATTTAAATCTCTTGAAATTTGTTGAGGCCCAGCATGATCAATTTTGGTAAATGTTTCATGTAGATCTAAAAAAGAATGTATCCTACAGCTGTTGGTACAGTATTCTTCAGCCATAACTAAGGTCTAGTTTATTGCACTCTTCAAGTCTTTTAGATTCTGACTATTTTATCTGCTTCCTATAATAATTAATAAAACGAAATATAAAGTCCTCTGTTATAATTGTGGATTTCCTTGAAATTCTGTGAATTTCTGTCTATATGTTTGAAGTCATGCTTCTAGGGATGTGTGTGTGTGTGTGTGTGTGTGTGTGTGTCTGTCTGTGTATAACTGACAGTATTAAAATAAAATATCTCACTTATTTAAATTGCCTTAAACTTCATTTTGTCTGATATTAGTGTAGTTAGCTCTCATATGGATAATATTTGTATAATATGTCTTTATTCACTCTTCTATCTTCATTATTTCTGTGTCCTTATATTTGCGGTATCTCTTGCAAGCAGGATAAGTGTAGTTTTTTCAAATGGCCTGACAATCTTTATTTTTAAGTCGTACATTAATAACATTTAAAATTTACTGCAACTGCAGAATTTAAGTCTGGGTTCATAAGAACAAATCTACTATTTGTCTTCTGTTTGTTCCACTTGTTTAATGTTCACTTTCTTTTCTTCCCTTTTTTGGATTAATCAAGTACTGTATTTAAAACATTTTCTATTTGTATCCTTTATTAATTTTTTGCCTACACACGACAATTCTTTTAGTGGTTATGAGATGATGACATGATCCTTGATTAGTCCTCTATAAAGTAGGATCTTTACCCTCCTTTAAAATCTTAGGAAACTTTAACTCCATTTCTACTTTCCAACATGCATAATTTCATATATATTTTATAAGTATGTATTTCATATTTTATGACACTACTATTTGTTTTGTAGTCAAAATTAATTTAGATGTACTCACACTTACCCTTTCTGTTGTCTTTGTTCTTTTCCATATTTCCATGTTTCTGTGCTATGTTTACTTTTATTCTGACTTTAGCACCTGCATTTCCCTTAGCACAGTCTGCTGGGGTGCATTTTCTCAATTTTGATGGTCTGAAACATCTTTTATTTTGCCTTAATTTTTGAAGGAAATATTCACCTAGTATAGAATTCTAAGCTGGCAGTATTGTTTTATAGTACTTAAAAATTAAAAAAAAAAATTTTTTTTTAATGTTTATTTATTTTTGAGAGTGAGAGAGAGAGACAAAGCATCAGCAGGGGAAGGACAGAGAGAGGGAGATACAGAATTTGAAGCAGGCTCCAGGCTCTGAGGTATCAGCACAGAGCTCAAAGCAGGGCCCTCAAGCAATGAGCCCTCAAGCAATGAGAGCATGACCTGAGCCGAGGTCAGATGCTTAACCAACTGAGCCACCCAAGCGCTCCTGTTTTATAGTACTTTTAAAATGTCCTTGCATCACTTTTCTGGTTCCTAAAGATTCTACTGAGAAATTAGCTTTCAGTCTTATTGTTGCTCTTTTGATGCTAAGTTGTCTTTTTTTTTACTAACTACTTTCAGTATTTTCACTTTGTCTTTGGTTTTCAGTTGTTTTAATATAATTTCCTTAAGTATGTTTGCTTTGTACTTACGAGTTGCAGTTAATGCTTCTAGAATTTGTAGCGTGATACATTTCGTCAAATTTGAGAAATTCTGTCATTAACTCTTAAATATTACATTTATTACCCTCTATGCTTTCTTTTCCCCCTCTGTGACCCCAACTATATGTATTATATGTATTGTATGTATATGTATTATATGTATCTTTTTATTGGGTCCTATGTCAGTCTAGCACTTTTCTATATAATCCATCTTTTTTTTTATTTGTGCTTTGGTCAGGATATTTTCTACTGACCTATCCTCCAGTTCACTAATCTACTTTTCAGACATGTACAACCTGCTGCTCAGTCTTTTATGCTTTTCTTGCTTGTCTGACAAATCTTTAATCATTTCACTTGTTGACTAGCAAGCACTAGGTTCTACATGAGAATATGCACAGTATATAACACTTGTTCTCACAAAAGCAAATTAAATGGGTCAATCTTGCTATCATTAGCAATTTTAAGAAGTGTAGGATTTATTATAATCTAAATGAATAACCACATTCTATTTAAAAGAAATGAAGCACTGGGGCGCCTGGGTGGCTCAGTCGGTTAAGCGTCTGACTTTGGCTCAGGTCACGATCTCACTGCTCATGAGTTCGAGCCCCGCAGCGGGCTCTGTGCTGACAGCTCGGAGCCTAGAGCCTACTTCAGATTCTTTCTCCATCTCTCTGCCCCTCCCCTGCTTGTGCTCTGTCTGTCTCTCTCTCAAATATAAAAAAATAAAACATAAAAAATATATATATATATTTTAAAATGAAGCACTTCACAAAGGATATATAAAAAAATCACAATCTAGGTCACATTTTATATTTTTAATATATTCCATGTTTCAAACTGGCTTATATTAAAAGTATATAAAAAAAGATACTTACTCTCTTTCCTTTTCAGTCAGTTTGTCATTGATATTATCTTTGATTGTTGATCTAGATCCCTTATGAATTATAGGATATCTCAGGGGCACTTGTAGGAAAAAGGAAATCATGGAGACCAAATGTGCAGTGTAACCAAGGGCAACAGCAATGCTTCCATCGTCTTTTGCTGTAAATTCAAAAGCAGAGGAAAAGAAAATAACTATTTACCTTATAAATGTATATAATAGATCATAATCAATTTCAAGAGATTTCATAAGAAATAACTAGTAAATAAAATATTAATCACATCTAAATTATAGGATTTTTAAATAAATCTAAACATATTAACAAGACTTGAAATTTTACTTACTGTATTTAAAACTACCGCCCAATAATTAATGTGATGAGATTGACATTTCAGGTTTATCTTAAGAGTTCTTAATACACTCTAATATCCATTACTTTCCTGGCATTTTTAAAGACAGAAATAATACCTGGTCTGTTATAATGTGAAAATTAGTTTCAGATATTCAATCATAGTACACTACATGAGCATTATATTTTATTCATTAACAACTTTATAAGCAATATAGTTCTACTGCTGTACTATTGTACAAATTATTAAGTCTAAGGTGAAGTGAAATGGCACAATGCATCCTTACGGGGTATTTTCTCACTATCTACGAGACAGCGTTGCATAACTAAGACTGTGAAGTTAGAAACAGGATAGTGAGGAAAAATATTTTAAAAAGGAAAATAAAAGTCCAAAAACCACAGTATATCTTATTGATTCAATTTAGGTAGAAGCAACTGTTGGGGCAAAAATGTATGTACCCAACGGTCAAACATAAGCATCTATCTTTTAAGAAGTCACAGATAGGGGCACCTGGGGGGCCCAGTCAGTTAAGTGTCTGATTCTTGTTTTCGACTCAGGGCATGATCTCATGGTTTGTGAGTGTGAGCCCTGCATAGGGCTCTGCATTAACGGTGCAGAGCCTGCTTGGGATTCTCTCTCTGCCTTCCCCTGCCGCCCCCTCCTCCCCCCGTATGCACATGCTCTCTCTCTCAAAAGAAAATAAACTTAAAAAAAAAAAGAAGTCACAAATAATTACATTTTTTTAACATTTCTTTATTTTTGAGAGACAGAGAGAGACAGCGCACGAGCGAGGAAGGAGCAGAGAGAGGAGACACAGAATCTGAAGCAGGCTCCAGGCTCTGAGTTGTCAGTTCAGAGCCCAACCTGAGACTCGAACTCACAAATGATGAGATCATGGCCCGCGCCAAAGTCGGACACTCAACCGACTGAGCCACCCAGGTGCCCCAACATTTTTAACTCACCATCTAGACTTCTGCTACTACCTACCAAGGATAATAATCACCAGGTACTCAGAAGACAGTAATAAAGGAAAACGTTTCAAGTTTGCCCCAGAAGGAACAAAAAAGTTAACTGTTTGGTATATAGTCTTCCCAAAATACTTTTAAAAGTTCTCACACACACACACACACACACACACACACACACACACCTCTAAAAGGCTTAAACACATAATCTAGAATATCTCTAGCTAGAGAAAAGGCTGAAATAATTGAGATGACCTTGGCTTGATTTCTAAAGGTTATCTTTAACTTCAATTATTAGTGGTATTTTTCACGTTCTTTTTATATTTAGTTATCCAAGTTCTACCTTCTTGTTGTAGGAATGCCACTATAGTCATCTATTCATCATTTCATTCTCCACCACTGACTACCACAGCGGATTCTTGGTTTCTCTTTGAGTATACTACAAAAACAGGTAACATTCACTGTATACTTTCTTCTGCAAGGAACTGACTATAGTACTTTTATTTATGATAGTCATTAATTCATCAACAATTATGAAACAATTATGGTACCTTTTTATATGCTATTTCGTTCGTTTCACAGATGAAGAACCTAAGGGTCAAAGAAGTTATGGAACCCATCTGAAGTAACACAGTAACACCATATGGGCTGGCCTGATACCAGTGCCTCTGTCTTTAAGCACTCCACCATACTGTCTCAGAAGTTTACTGTGGAACACAACAATTTAACTTGGGCACTAGAATGTACCAAGCATATGACACACTTGTATCACCTTAGTTTCTTCACACTTCTCTTATAAGGGCAAAGGATACCGAGTTCTCTGTGACTTGTCAAGTGTTTGACTGAGAATGGGCTTCTCAACTAAAATTTGATGTTCTCTCAAATCAAACTGCTGAAGAAAATGAACCAGCATTCATTTCAACTGACTACTCAGTCATGCCCTAACTGACTAGAATCCTAACTGTTCTTAGAGACCATGTCCTCTTGCCCCAGTCCCATGCAAGTACCTTGAGTCCTATAACACTTGTGTTGAAATCTGGATACCACAGTACCTTAGAGACTAAAATTACATTCGACTACATTGTAAATTCACCACATTATAATTTAATCATCATATAATGTTAGAGCTAGGAGGAATCTCAAATCACTGAATCTGATGCCAGCAATTTAGAGCTGAGAAAAAAAATGTAATTCAGACTGTATAAGTGACTTGATCATAGTCCTACAGGTAAAATCCATGAGTGATAAAATAAGAGGGTGAACTGTATATACCCCCCCTGCCCTTAAAATATCTATCCCTGGAGTCACAGCTAGGCTACTGAAGTCTATGAGAAGTCACTGAATCCTGTGCCTCCGCTTTCTGTAAAGGGTAGGGCCTACCGAATTTAAAATATTTCTATCAGTAAAAGGACTTGGTCTTTAAGAACTTTCTTCTGAAGTGAGAGAAGAGGAAGCAGACAACTTACAGTAATGAAGTATAATACTACACTAAGTTTGGACTTTTTTATATGTGCTTTACACTAAGCTTTTCCCTTCCTATGAGGCCAGACAGAAAAGAATTTGCAAACTTCTAGAAAGCAGCAGCAGGCCTCTTAACCAGCCTTCCAAACAGGTCAAATGCAAACTATGAATGCTTAAAAAAAAACCTATCCAATGCTAAACACACAAGCATCTACATTTTTCCATATTACTGAAAGGCTAATAATACTAAGGAATTGCATTTGTAAATTTGGAGACCACATCCACGTATCTATTAAAAGAACAAAAACTAGTCTTCTAACAGCACCTCTTTTCAATGACCAAAACAATTTTGCTTAAATTTAAAGATAATAAGGCATCTCTATGAGAAGCCTACGCATGCAAATCAAAATCCAAAAAGAAACAGCAAAAGCCGAAAACTCGCTAAAATTGGAAATCGGCTTTGATTCTGGTTATTCACACTCACCATTGTTTCCACCACAAGACTCCCCGCTCCGCCTATTAAAAACCCTAGGTTGTTTCCATTCCAGGCCACAGTGCTCAGTCATAGCCTCACTGTTAAACGCCACGGTGTTGGATTTCCAATATTGAAGCTTTATATTAAAAAGCATTTTAAAAGGACCACGGGTGAGGCATTACAGGGCCCAAGGGTATTCCAATACCCTCAAAAGGAAAACCACCTCCTGGTAGGGAAGTCACTTTCATCACCCCAAGACCACTGAACCTCCAGTGGGAAAATGTGAGCTCATGTGGTTAATTATGGCTATTGCTGGCCACGAACCTCAGATGTCACTTTCTGTTGCCAATCACTTTAGCTAAAAAACCAAAAGGTTTAAGGTTTCCAGCATTCCAAGATCTAAAAGACGTTTTACCTGCCAAAGCCAAAACCTGGCTCTCGGGGGTGTGCTTTTCCAGTAAGCATTAATGACGTCCCTAACACCTAATGCAGAGCAGAGGTTTGCGTTCCTTATGCCGCTCTCGGGGTTAGGAAGGTTACGGATGATAGGCTTGCTGGGGAGAAGGAGTTGGAGGGGGGTGGAAGGGTTCAGAGAGAGCAGGAATAAACTGTAGGACTCAGGTGTGTGAAAAAGAGCTTAATTTAAACAATGCTTTCAGGGGCTTAAAACCAAAACAAAAATCTGCAGTTTCCTCATAATAATTTCTGATTTGTTTTTCAAACGTGAGTAGTTATTCAGAGCAGCAGTTTTTGTGTCATTTTTATGATAATAAATACCATCAACCCACAATGGCCATGACAATATTATAAATTGATTCAAATGCCCCTTTGACTTATATGTTGGACAAACTATTAATATTCAAATGCATCCAAGTACAAATAAGTGATCTAAAAGCTCTTACCATCCTGCCTTCCCAATCACTGAGGCAGCTGATTTGGTAAGGAACCAAGCACTCACTGATCCAGACAGGACAAAATATTTAAGACTCTAATCACTGCCACAGCATCTATGGAATCATTCCATGTTCTCAATGAGACACTGTTTGACATATGGTCTCTCCTTTCCAAGAAATCATGCCTGCATAAAGGAATACAGACACAGAAGGAAATCTGGGTCTCATTACCACAAAAGGCTCTCGTGTTATGGATTACTTAAAAACACACACAAACAATTTTTTTTTTTTTTTTTTTTACGAGAAATGTCTCAGTCAATGGAACTCAAATGAATACCCTTCACCAGACAACTTTCTCCCATGGTGTCCAGGCTTCTTTGGCATACTCTAACAGTAACTTACCCATTTAGAAAAGAACAATAAAGTTTGGGCCACTACAGTAGAGTTTCCCAAACAGTGTCGACCCAGGCATTGTAAAGTCTATCCCAGCAAAGTCTCTCACAAATATCACAGAATAACCAGTTTGGAGTTCCTTACGAGAGAATGACCAAGAATGCAGCTGTTACAGAACACTAAAAAGCTGTCAGAAGTTTGGAAGAGGTTATTATTCAAAACAAGGACAAAAACGGCATCATGACAGGAATAATACGGACCTTAAAACCAGACTGACCAGGAATGACTTTAGCTCTGCTACTGGCTAGTATGAGTCTTTGGAAAAATTAACTAATCTCTCTGAGCCTCAATTTTCTTGTCTTAAAAAAAAAAAAAATTGAGTGTAATTCTTTCCTTCACAGAAGGAATTCATTCTCGCAGTTGTGAAAATTAAATAAACAAGAAGCACCACGCATGATGTTCCATGTTACCATATTTCTCTACTCTCCCAATCTAAAATGTCCTCCTACCCTTCTCTCACCAGGGGAATACTAGTTCATCTTTTAAGACACCTCAGGCACCATCTTCCCTGTAAAGGTTTTCACGATCCCCTCCTGACGGCACTGAGTATTTCCACTTCTTTGAATCGTGGGTACCTACTATAAACTTCAAAGTGCCTGACACAGGGTATGAAATCAATAAATATGTCTTGATGGCTCTGATTACAAGTTTAATGGCCTCACCTGGACCGAAAGCCCACTGAGGTAGGATCAATGTCCTACTCATCTCTGCACACTCTCAGCAGCTGGCCCAGCAGGTGACACAACACAAGATATTCAGTGAATTGAGAATATGGAAGTGCCTTGCAGAATGCTAACATAAGATTTTAAAGTCCAACACTACCATATGTGCTTCTTAAAATTTCTGATTGTGAGGCATCACAGGGAGCGAACAGGGCCTTAGAGTGAAAAATTACACATTTGTTTCATTTTATCTCCCATTTCATTTTCAGCAAACTGCACTAAAAAGCTAAACGAATTATTTAAAGGATGGGAAAAATAGATTCAGCTTGTCGGACATACTAAGAAGACAGAGCTGGCAAAAGCTGTGAAAAACTAGGAAACAGAATACTTTATAGAACACAAAAATAGAATCGAAGATTGATTATGTCATCAGCTCATGTCATCCCTCTCTTAAAGCCCTGCAGGGTTTTCCCACTCCACTGAGAATAACACAAACACCCTACGGTGGCCTCTAGGCCTTGGCTGACCTCCTCCTACCTTCCTCCTGCTCGCTACTCTCCAGTCACACAGGTCTGGTCTTTTTGGTCTTTCCTTCTTTCTCTCCTACTTTCCTCCCTTTCCCTCCTCTCTCTCACAACCAATTCCCATTACATCTACATGAGTACCTTATATACAAAGCTCTTTCAAGTATTATTATCTCATTCAGTCATCACAATAAATGAGAATGTAGATATTACCCATTTTATAGGTGAAGAAATTAAGCTGAGGGATTATATGGTTTGTCCAAAATACAGGTCTTTTCTCCCATACCCCCTACCCTGAATTTTTTTTTCAGATATATCAAGTTCATTGCTCCATCGTGAACTTTGTACTTGCTGCCCCCTCTTCGAGGAAAGCTCTTCCCCCAGATGTAGCAGAGAGTTGGATCCTTTCAGCCTTCAAATTTTCTGTCCAGTGTTTCTCCTCAGAGAGGCCTTCTCTAACTGCTTTCTCTAAAGTAGGTTCTCCTACTGTCTATAATAACATATTCCTTTATTAAATACTTGTTAAATACTTAATTTCTTATTGGTTGTCTCCCTCAAAAGATTGCACACGCCATGAAAGGAGAGAACATATTTGTTTCTTCTATCATTATATCCTCAAAATCCAGCACAGTGCCTGGCATATAGGTGTGCTCAATTAGTACTTTCTCCAATTGATCGTTGCTCTATATCCCCGGAACCTGGCACAAGGCTCAAGGTACTCAATAGGTTTGTTGAACGAATGAACGAATGAGGAAAAAGATGTGTTATGGCCTTCAGGACACCATAACTTGTCTAAAATCAACACCAAAACACATCTCCATGACTTATGGAGATTAGAAGGAACATTTTACAATGGAAACCTGACAAATCCGGGATAGATCGTTACCTAGTTTTGTGGTCTTGAGCAAGTCACTAACTAAATAGCTCATTTACATGCTATGTAATATGAGATTATACCACTTTCTTTACAGGTTTCCTTTGTTTTGTGAGGATTAAAGATAAGGCAAATGTAATGCTTTTACAGATCTAATCTTCTCAACATTAATGCAAACCAGGTAAGGACATGAATCAATATGTTCATAATATCGATTAGGAAATCAACTTTTGAGTTGAGTTTAGATGGCTTGCTCCAAATTACATGGTTTCTAGAAGGGGAAACAGGACTTAATACAGGTTTTCCCATTCCTATTTTATCACTCATATTATGTCCCAACTACTTGCTGTAAGGGTTGCTGTAAAGGCCAAAGTAGGTAATAAATCAGTCTTAAATGTTAAAGGACCATAAATAACAACATTTTCTTTATCGGGAAATGGAGGAAGGTCCCAAACAAAACCTGTAATGCCGTCTTCTTGAATAACTTCTTCCCACATACATAATATGCTACCTTTGGGAATAATCTATAAAGCTATTTAATAAGCCTCAAAGCACTGCATAGGCTAGGGGAAAAGAACCCACTTTGCTAACAATAAAAAAAAAAAAACAAACCTCTTTACCAAAATGTCAGATAAAAGAAGTTCTTTCCTTTGGCCTACTGGTAAAGAAATTAGGAACTTTAAAATATAGCAATTACTATAAGTCACAGTCTATAATATCTCTAATGTAACTTTTTCTTAGTTCAAAGAGGACAGAAATGACAGTGTAACAAAAGTTGAGCCTGTGGTAGTAGGAATGTCACAAAATCAAATTTTCAAAGACGTTTCATGTTACCAGACATATGATTTTCTAAATAACAACAGAACAGATTAATGTTGGTTGTGCTTCTGCTCCCAACCACATACAAATCTTTCATGAAAATCAAACCAAAAGGATAGGGAGATTATTAGTATTCTTAAGAATGCCATTGTCTGATTTTCTTAAAGCCCACATAAAAACGATTTTCTTTTAAATTTCAAATATACAACTCAATCATTTTTTCCCCATGATTAGAACTAAATATCCTCTTAAGTCTCCCATCAGAGAATCTGACTCTTTCATTTGGGAAGGGACAGAAGGTCCAAAAACCCTCTGCTAGGCAACCAACTCTTCAAGATATCTCTATTTTTTCCTCTGCAACCTACGCATATATCATATACACCAAATCTTTAGATGTAAAAAGAAATAATATACCTTGGAAGTCCTCAGAATTGGGCAACTTGACACCACATACAAAGTAATCCTTATGCTCATTCTGTGAATACAACCAAAGAATGAAATTAATTCTTTTTCTGTTTAAAGCACAGAAACCCTAAGTTAAATCTCAGAGAATTAAGCAGACCAGCGTTAACTCAAAGATAATACTGTTCTGGACACAAAATAGTATCATAATTGTTGAAGCTGGATGATGAGTACATAATGATTCATTATACTACCATCTGCACATTTATATATACTTGAAGTTTTGTATAATATAAACATTTAAAACATCATGTCCAAGCAAAAAGCCATGTAAAATTTTTATTACAGAAACATCCCCACGAATCCATAAACGAAGATTTTTCAATGGAATTAACAAAATTCTGTAAGCAACCTAAAATGCTATTAGCTTTCCTCAGAAAATTAGTCTTTTAAATTTCTTTTCATTAAAAAGAAAATAAAGCCATCAAGTTTGGTGATTTGGCTCTCTAAAAGAGAATTCTCATCTTTCTAATTTTATTGAAGTTTTACTTTTTACATTTACTCTAAAAAACTGGATTCAAAAACTTAACCTCCTGGCAGTTACCCCAGGAACTCCTAAGTAGTACTAACAAATACAAATTAATTACCAGTTATATTTTTAAAGCAGTACACATGCATCTGCATGTATGCGTCAGAAATGCGGGACTCCTGGGGGGCTCATTCAGTTAAGCATCTGACTCATGATTTTGGCTCAGGTCACGATCTCATGGTTAGTGAGATTGAGCCCTGCATCATCGGCTCTGTGCTGTCAGCACAGAGCCTATTTGGGATTCTCTCTCTCTCTCTCTCTCTCTCTCTCTCTCTCTCTGTCTCTCTCTCTGCTCTACCTTGCCTCGTGCTCTCTCTCTCTCAAAATAAATAAATAGAAAGAAAGAAAGAAAGAAAGAAAGAAAGAAAGAAAGAAGAAAGAAAGAGAAAGAGGGAGGGAGAAAGAAAGGAAAAGAAAAGGAAAGAAAGAAAGAAAGAAAGAAAGAAAGAAAGAAAGAAAGAAAGAAAGAAAGAAAGAACGAACGGCAGTTGATAATCTGGCTGAGTAAAAAAGATCATAAGGAAACCAGAAACTTATTTGGCATTCTTTCAGATGAAAATGAGTGCATGTCACCATCAAATTGCTATAAAAAATCAAATGGTTGAACTGAATGCCAATTCATTCCAAATCTATTTTTTTAAATAGATATTAGCTTCTGAATGATTCATGACAAAGCATATGATTAAGACTGGAGCGATGAATTTTTTCACTGAGAGGAAATTTCAAACAGAAACCATCTTTAAAAACAATTTTTTCCCAGAAAATTTGAAACTTACCAAATCAATAGGGTAAATGTAGGAAAGCTCAGATAGTAATTGCCTGCAACGAATTGTCAACTGAGCATTAGTCTTCAGAAAGAGTTCTCTGATAAGGAAAGATAAAAAGCATATTTGTTAAAAAAAAAAAAAAAGTTTTCATGCTAATATTTATTTCCACATAATTGATGCAGAGGAAGATTAAATGGCCTGCAGTGGGCCACAGAAACTCAGAAGTAGAGTCAGAATAATAGCTAACATGAATCCTGACCTATCTCTAAATAGTATAAGATCAAGATAACTATATACTGAGGCCTACTGCGTGTATCAGGCATCATGCTAAGAGATGTAAAGGGTACAAATAATCATTGACTGTGCACCTACCGCTATATGCCAGGAGCTTTACAAACGGCTTTACTTATTAGAATAATTCAATTAGGTTGACATTATTATACCCATTTTACAAACAAGGATAAAAAATTTAGAGAGGCTCAGTAAGAAGACCAGGGTCTCATTTAATCTGAAAGCCAATCTGATTTCAGGAAATATCTACATGGTATTATCTTTAAAAAGTATTCTATTTTTCACTCACAGCTACTGCCTGCCAAATTGGGAAAATAGAATAAAAAGAACAAACAATAAGCTGTGGCATGAGATGATGCAGCTCTTCTCTTGAACTAAAGAAATAAGACCATGAGATAAAATATCCATAGAATAAACTACCTGCTCAATTGTGCTAATGATTAAAAAAAAAAAAAGAGGAATTCAGCAAAACTGTAGGTCAAAGTAGAACATAAAAGTAGTAGTATAACACAAAGAGCATTAAAGAGTTAAAGGGATCTAGTCCTGCTTTCCTTGTGAGCTGGTCAAAATAACTTCCCAGAGCCTTGCCTTCCTATCTGCAAATTGAGAGGATTAGACCAGATGATCTCCACGGTTCTTTCCAGGTCTAACATTCTTGAATGCTCAATTGCTAAGGTTTCTTGAAGAAAAATGTAGGATGAGATGAGTTTCCAGAAAAAGGGAGTAAACATGAGCAAAAGAACAGAGGTGGCATCAAATTAAGCATGTGCTGGAAAAAATAAAGAGAAAAACTATTAGCACCTATGAAATGAATGTTGTGGAGCAACTGAAATGAACTACAGTTGTACAGTGCCAATTTGCTGAAGGTTATTTGAAAGTTAAGCAAAACAATCATCATGACTTCTTAAAAGAAGAAAAAATATGGTAAAAATAGTATTTTAAGAGGAGAGGTCTGATAAGCAACATGGAGGATGAACTGGAAAAGTGGAGAGACTGATGTTAGAAAGACAAGCTAGGAGCTGTGGAGGTAATCCAAATGGACGAACACTAAACAGGAGTAAGTCTGAAGAAAAGACCATAAGCTACACTACATGTGGAAGACAGGAAGAGGAGAAGATTCAAACATTAAGTCATGGTGCAGTGGCCTTAAAAACTAGAAGAATAGGGGCGCCCGGGTGGCTCAGTCAGTTAAGCATCCCACTCCTGATTTCAGCTCAGGTCGTGATCTCACGGTTCGTGAGTTCAAACCCTGCGTGGGGATCTGTGCTGAAAGCACCCAGCCTGCTTGGGATTCTCTCTCTTCCCCTCCCCTGCTTTCTCTCTCTCTCTCTCTCTCTCTCTCTCTCTCTCTGAAAAATAAATAAACATTAAAAATAAATAAGCAATACATAAATAAACTAGAAAATCAACTGTTCACATTTCTGATTAGGCTAGGAGCTCTCGTAACTACTTTTAGCACGTGCATGACGCTCAGTAGGGTGCTTCATAAATGTTTGTTGAATAAATGAACGTGGCACTGATGTGTGTGGAATATAAATGAATACCAGCAGCTTTTACAGAATCCTGCTTTTCCAAATCCTACCCTTAAGGTAAACTCAACACTCTTAACTATTATTCTCAGTGTTGCATTTACCTTTTCGCAGTACACTCCTTCCTCAATTCATTCAGAGATTCCTTCTGGAGTTGAAGCTTGAGGTGCTCAGTTGAAAATGCACTTCCTAGAGACAGATGGAGGAAGACAATTCCAGATGTAACACTGCAGATACAACTGTTCAATCACAACCAAACACGCAGAGCCCATCCCCTGACTATGAGAGAGCAATAGAGTTCAGAGGCAAAGTAAACTGGGGATAGAAGTCTTCTGGGGGAATTAACTAGAAAAAACTTCCCTACTTGTTCAATTTTAACACAAGTCCAGCCTCTAGCAGGAGTCAAAGAGTAATCTGCCTCCAGATTTCTGGATTGCTGACCAAGAAACCCTGATGAGATTTCAAAATTCAGACTTCATTTAAAAAAAATTTTTTTTAATATTTATTCACCTTTAAGAGACAGAGAGAGACAGGATGTGAGGTGAGGGGGGGGGGGTAGGCAGAGAGAGAGAGGGAGACACAGAATCCGAAGCAGGCTTCCGGCTCTGAGCTGTCAGCACAGAGCCCGATGCGGGACTCAAACTCACTGACTGCGAGATCATGTCCTGAGCCGAAGTCAGATGCTCAACCAACTGAGCCACCCAGGCATCCCCAGACTTCATTTTAAAAGAAAGTGGCTATAGACTCTGGTGTTAATGCTTATTCACTAAAGGTTCATCAATTGTAATAAACAGATCTCTCTGGTGGGAGATGCTGATAATGGAGGAGGCTATGCATGTGTGAGAGTTGGGGATATATGGGAAATCTCTGCAACTTCGGCTCAAGTTTGCTATGAACCTAAAAAACTGCTCTAATAAATAAAGTTTATCTATTTTTTAAGTGGTTAATTTCTTCTCACCCACAAATGCTATACAACAACGTTTCTGAGAGTATAAAAAGTAGAAAAGGAAAAATTACCTGCATTTTGACTATCGCGTAGTTCATAAATATAAGTAGTTTTAGCTACAATCACAGTGTGCAGGAAATGTATATTCTGATTTTTCCATATTATGTCATAAGCATTTTTACATGTTGACAGATAGTTTAAGTTATAATGTTTAATGGCTGTGTAAAATTCAACTCCGTGGATGTGAATTATATGAATATTCCACATTTTAACTGATACCCCAAACCCCAAACCCATTACAGAACATTTAATTTCCTTTAAGTGTTTGCTTTAGCATTACACAGAGATTAGTATTTGTGTTTATATGCCTGATTGTTATATTTACATCAACTTCTGGAACCTCCATGTCCATTTATGTGATCATAAAATCTTTCTACATCTTCCTACTCTAAGAAATGAGAGCATCTTCTGTTCTTGACAATCCAGGCCTGATAGCACCAGAAATACTGAAGCACAGAAAAACAATCTTAGATCCAGACACACTAATCTTACAAAGGGGTTTGGTTTCATGAACTATGATCCAACAGGAAAAGGGGCCTTCAACTATTCTGCACCTCTCCTGCGAGAAGGAACGAGAAGTACCTTACTGAACATTACACAGTTTAGACCTTAGCACTAAGTTCACCAACTTAAGTCATTTTATCAACATATTTCTAAGTACCCTTCTCTTCTCTCACACCTGTATTTAAATGATCCACATGTTGGTAACTTTGCCCCCCCAAATAGAACATAATCAAGGAGCACCACTCATCTCCTTTAGCCCCAGTATAATTCCTCCCCAAATCTTAATCTTTAATGATTTCAGATGACATTCAGATTGACAACTTTCACCCCCCACCCCATGTACGTGTTGAACGATTACCAAATATTTGAAAATTTCCAGATTTATCTATTAGTGATTTCTAGTTTATTTCTTTTAGTCAGAGACCATATTTTGTATTATTCTGATTCTTTTTTAATTTGTTTTAT
Organism: Prionailurus bengalensis; assembly: GCF_016509475.1. Lineage (NCBI taxonomy): Eukaryota > Metazoa > Chordata > Mammalia > Carnivora > Felidae > Prionailurus > Prionailurus bengalensis. The sequence continues at coordinate 56,321,332 of NC_057346.1, forward strand.
GATAGCAACTATGGCCTAACCGAATGTTCAATGCGCGTACGATAAAAAGTTATATTCTGATAGTGTGCAGTGGGGTGGTCTGCTGTTAATCAGGGCAAGTTAGTTAATAGTGTTAAGGTCTTTATCCTTACTGATTTTCTCTTCACTTGTTCTATGAATTACTGAGAGATGAGTGTTGCAGCTTCCAGCTTTAATTATAGATTTGGCTATTTCTTCTTCCAATTTTATCAGTTTTTGCTATATACACACACACATTTAACACTGTGTGTGTGTGTGTGTGTGTGTAGTGTATACATATATGTTGTATATATATAGTGTATATATGGTGTATATATGGTTTGCGTGTATGTATATATATGTATATACGTAAATATACATATATACATGTATACACACACACTCATATATAGTGAAGCTCTGTTATGCTCATACATATTTAGAATTGTCATATCTTTTTGTGACTGACCTCTCCACCAAAATGTAAAATCTGTCTTTATCACAGGTAATATTCACTGTTCTGAAATCTCCTTTTCTAATATAATATTGCCACTCTGGCCTTCTTTTAATTTGTATCTGCATGGTGTACTATTCCCATTCGTTTACTTTTTTTTTAATTTTTTTTTTTTCCCCAACGTTTATTTATTTTTGGGACAGAGAGAGACAGAGCATGAACGGGAGAGGGAGACACAGAATCGGAAACAGGCTCCAGGCTCTGAGCCATCAGCCCACAGCCCGACGCGGGGCTCGAACTCCCAGACCGCGAGATCGTGACCTGGCTGAAGTCGGACGCTTAACCGACTGCGCCACCCAGGCGCCCCTCCATTCGTTTACTTTTAATCAATCAATCTATCTACTCTTATATTAAAAGTGGATTCCTTACAGATAGCATTTAGTTGGTTTTTTTTTAATGTAAATTAATCTGAGCAATCTCAGTTTTTTAACTGAGGTATTTTGATTGCTTATACTTAATATAATCATTGACATTTAGATTAAAATCTACCATTTGGCTAGTTGTTTTCTATATATTCTACCTATTCTCTGTTCCTTTTTCCCTTCTTTTTTCATGCTTTTGAATTGAATATTTTTTTACAATTCCCTCTTTCTTCACGATTGGCTTAGTCTTATCTCCATTTTACTTTTTAATTTTTTTAATGTTTATTTACTTTTGAAAGAATGAGACAGAGGCGTGAGTGTGGGAGGGGCAGAGAGAGGGAGACACAGAATTGGAAGCAGGCTCCAGGCTGTCAGCACAGAGCACGATGTGGGGCTCGAACTCACAGACCACGAGATCATGACCTGAGCTAAAGTTGGACACTTAACCGACTGAGCCACCCAGGCGCCCCAGTCTTACTTCTATTTTAAATTTTTCGTGGCTGCCCCAGAGTTTACAGTATATAACTTCAATAAATAAGTCTACCTTCAAATATTATTATACTACTTCATGTAGAGTATAAAAACCTGAAAATCCTATACTCCCAATTCTTCCCTTCCCCACTCTTCACATTCTTCACACATTTTACTTTATGCATGTTATAAACCCCAAAACACTGCTATTTTTGCATTAGAAAATCAACTGTCTTTTATAGTAATTAAAAATAAGAAAAAATGCCTTTATAGTATCTTCAACCATTTCTGGAGATCTCATTTTTTGTGTGTGTAGAGCCACATTTCTGTCTGGTATCATTTTTCTTCCACTGAAGAAATTCTTTTAACATTTCTTAAAATGTAGGACTGGTGGTAATGAATTGTCTTAGTTTTTTGTCAAAGAGTCTCTTTGCACGTCAGTTCAGGTAATTTCTATTGATCTATATTCAAGTTCACTTATTCTTTTCTCAGCTGTGTCAAATCTACTGGAGTGTCCGTCAAAGGCACTGTTCATCTCTCTTACCATGTTCTTTATTTGTAGCATATCTATTAGACTGTTTCTTACAGTTTCCATTTCACAGCTGAAATTTACCATCTATCCATACTGGTTATCCACCTTTCAATAAAAGCCCAAAGCCCATTAATCATAGTTATTTTAAATTCTCTCTCTGGTATTCCCAACATCTGAGTCACTACTGAGTTTTTTTCCTCTCTTGAGTTAAATTCTTCTCTTGACAACATTTGGTTGGTGGTGGTGGGAGGGGAAGGGATAACAATGGGTCTTTGTTTTGTTTTTGCTTTTCTTTGTTTCAAAAATTTTGATTGAAGGCTCAACATCATGTGCAACAGAGAGCATGAGACAACAGAGAAAGAAAAGGACACGCCTCTTCTACTGTTAATTTAGGGGCTGAGTCAATACAATCAGGAACTAAGCTGGTTTGGGGTTTTGTTGCTTCCATTTTGTTGCTACCTTCAACTTCAAGATTCTTCAAATTTCCTCTAACTTCTCCTTTTTGGAGGTGGTGATGGTGGAGATGATTTGCTGGATGCTTTTGCTCAATGAACTTGTTCCATCCTCAGATTTAGGGAACAAGTTCTGCCCTATGAACCTGCACCTAAGTAAGAGTGACTCACTATGCTCTTGCCTCTCCTCAAGTGGTACACTAATGCGGCTTGTTATTCCATGCTTTCCATCCTGGTTGGGGAGGAGAGCTGAGTTTCTCTTTTATCTCATTTGAGCTAAGCAGTCCCTGTGCCCTGAGGTATCAGGGTAGGGCTTTCTCTCAGTGATCCTGTCCCTCCCCTAGGGACAGGAGGTTTCTAATAGTCCAGGGCCAACACTGTTTCTGCCTCACCCCCAAGGGTAATGATGTTTTCTTTTTCTTCTTCCGATCCTTCACTTCTGTCCTAGAAACCATAGGGCTTGCAGCTCTTCCTCCAGAGGCTTAGTGCTTTTGTTCTTAGAGAAGAGTTATGCTTTCTAGCAACAGCATCCGTTCCCCTTCCTCCAGACCTATACAACCACAGGAGGCTTTCTACATTTTCTACCCTGTCTCCAATCTTTCTTGTGAATATCCATTGTAGGTCCACACAGAGTAAACTGCAAGGAGGTGTGAACTGCTTACAGCTGCTATAGTCTTACAATAGAACACACTTAGTGGTTAGCAATTTGTTAAAAATTGTAGTGGAATTATTTTACCTTCCTAGACAGTGGCCCAACTTCCTCCCATGCTCTGCCACTGGTGAGTCAGCCCTCACATCCTGTCTCTTCTTGGACATGCCCATCTTTTCTTACATTATCAGGCTACCTGGCTGCCCTGTAATCTTTAATTCTCCAGATGCAAGAAAAGCTATGATTTTGTACATTATTCAGCTTTCTCTTGTTGTTAGGGTGGAAGTAAAGTTCCTACTACCTTTCTACATCCTCTGCAGAGGCTGGAAGTCAAATCTGAGGATGGTGATTTAAATTTTTTTTTTAAGTTTTTCTCTGTTCTTTGTATTTCCTGCTCCTTTGGGGTCAGCTATTCCATTTAACTTGGACTTGTTTATACTGTTTTCCTCAAATATCTGATGATCCTTGGTTTTCCCTTCAAATCCATGAATAAGTGATTAGACTGATTAGTACAGGCAACTAGTGTAGGTTTCCTTTAAAGCTATAAAGACCTATTTACATGAAAGGCATCATTCCTGGGTGCCAACTCAGCGTAAGTGGATAGGTCCTGTGGACAATTAGGCTTTTCTTCAGAGTATATATGTCATGCTGGAAGAAGGTAGTACTGTTATATTATTGACAACTGTCAATCTTAGGACTGGGTTACTCTAGGGCATTTCACTTCTAAGTAGAGCTGTCTTTATGTTTTCCTTCTAGGTCAATTGTAGAAGTCCATAGTCAGGCTCTGTTCCACCTTCTATGCCAAACCCTTGTCCCATGAGACCTAACCAGGTCAAGAATCCATTATGTTTAGAAAGTAGCTGGAGCAAGTATTACAGGAAGGGAGTCCAAATCCAAAGAAAAGAAAATGGACCAGTAGGCCCAGCTCCCCTAATTACTGCTCCATCGTTCCTGATCTCTGTACTTGGAAACTCCAAGTTGAGGCCTCTGAGAGCTGCACCAGAAACCCGCACATCAGCCTCTTCCATTTTTGTGCCAGGTGGCAGTTTTTCTCTACTCTAGCTGATGCATCAAAACAATCCTATCTATACTGTGTCTTGGAGAACTGTGTCAAAATCTTTGCTATTCCAATGGTGCCCTCTCTTATCTTTACCACCACCACTGTATCTTTACTATCATATCAGTGGGTCATTGAGAGGGAGGGAAAGCAAATGAATGCGCTTAGTTTACCATATTCCAAAATTGTTTTCTGGAATGTTTGGTCCTGTCCATTTACACACTAACGTTCCACTCTGTTAGGAAGATGGCCCCTGTGTTCAGCAAAAACTCAGGTCAGACACTTTAATTTTAATAACCAAATGTCAATGCTGTCTCCTGTAAGTCTAACAGCTAAAGAATATTAATCTTGCTTCCATCAACAAAACACAACACAGACTCTTTGGGCCCTTTCTCACCAGAGACTTTGGCCTCAGACTGGATAATGGCCAGCTCCTGTCAAAATTACAGTTAAAACCAATAAACTGTCATTCTTCTGGGTTTTCTATATCATGTCAGATGACCAAAAAGCAATATACTTGAACTGTTTTAGTTTCCTTCCCTGCAGAAATGCTTTTTTTGAACTATGATTTATGATACTGCCCTTCTCAAGGGTTAAAAGATATTTCTTGCTGTAACTTTTGCAAAATTGCAATGACTATATTTCATTATGATGTTTAATACATTGCACATTCTTCCCAGAATTTAGTGCCAATAAATTGTTTTCTCCCTAAAGAACGGATCTACTTCCTTATAACATGTAATGGGAAGCACTTGACTCCTTTCATAATTCTACACAATTGGCTTGATGGCTAACAATGTCATAGCTAATTTTAGTGCTTCAATACAATAGGTGGATCATATGGGAGGCAGTACACTATATTGGAAAGCCCGTGTCCTTAGGAATCAGAAAGATTTGGGCTAAAATCCTACCTATGCTACTTTCAGAACTCTAAACAAGTCTCAGCTTCTCTGAGTTTCATTTTCCTCATTTGTAAAATGGGGATAATTTCCCTTTTGTTCAACATTTGCATTCTCTCGACCTGCCCCCATGAAGCTCTAAGTGGGTAGAGAAAATTATACAACCAGTCTGATTGATTTTACTTTAAAAATATAAGCACAGAGCACAAACAGGGACACTGTCCAGCAATCCTACTCCAGTTCCATCATTAGTTTGCTTTCCCTGTTTGCTTTCCCACTCTTGGAGCTGAGTACTCCACACATTCCCCTCAATCCCTCAACTCCTTCTGTAGAATATAATTGCCCCACCTCGTACTACCCTGAAATAATCGGATTCCTTCACAGTCCTACCCACTACCTGCCCCTGTGCCATTTTCTTAGCCTTCTCCTCCTGTTCAGTGGATAAGACAAATAGCTTCATTTATATAAACTCTGAATTCCTTCTCATTCCAACCGATGTCACACTAGTCTGTTCCTGACAAATTATGTTCCAGCCACAGTGGCCTCTTTTCTGTTCCAGTCTAAGCCCTTTCTATGTCCAGGTAGCCTTTTCACTTGCTGTTCCCTCTGTTTCTCCAGCAGGCTGAGCTCCTCAGGCAAACCTTTTCTGAGCAATCTCTATAAAAATGGTCTCCCACAATTATCTTGTATCACCACAGCTTGTTTATAGTACTTCTCACAACTTGATATTTATTTTCCTTGCTGGTTTCTTGTTTACGGTCTTACCCACTAGGTAGGTATCCAAAATTGGAAGTCACAATTAATTCTTCATTTTTCTCTCTTTACCCCAATATCTACTTTTCCTCCAGCATTTGTCTTTGTTTAATCATCTGGCCAGTTGTCAAAACTAGAAATTGGAAACTATCCTAAATCTTTCTCTCTCTCTCTCCTCCAACCCACCAAGCCATTAACAGTAGAGTCTATCATCGAAATATTTCTCGAACCTACACATTCCCTCCTCCCTTTACATTCCCAATATGTTTCAGTTTTAATTATGGATTGCTTAGATTACTGTAATAACTCCCTAACAGTTCTCTATCCTCAACTCTTCAAAGAGAACTTTCTAAAACATATACCTAATCCCCATTCTTTACTGCAGTCATCAATACAGTCTCATCTACTTTTTGTCTTTGAGAAATTTGCTTATTTCAGTAGATCTCTAGACCTTTCAACAAGAACTTCCTTTATGATTAGGTCATTCTTTACCTCTCCTGCCTCTCCTACGAACCCTTACTTGAATGTGTCCTTAGTGGTAGCTTTACTGGAATTACCTGCAGTTCTCTAATCTACTTCCAGGCTTCTGTATAAACTGTTGCTTCTATCTGGAAAAGTCTCACCTTCTCCCCCTAGGTATCCATCAGGTATTTTTCTAGACTCAGCCTAAGTGTCACCTCCTTTAACTAATTTTGATTTTCAGATACTCATTGTCTGTGCTCCTATAACACCTTCCAAATATCTCTCTCATATAGTTGTCACACCTGTCATTATGTTCCTAACATCTTACACAGTGCTGGGTTCGTTGTGGGTGTTCCATAAACGATGAATAAATGACTTGACAACGGTGCACGTGCACACACACACTCAACGGCCTTGTCTTCTGATCTCCTTTTATTTCTATGTTCAACTATTTAATTGTAAGCACTTTTTTTTTTTTTTTTTGTAAATGTCACTTCCAATGCTTTTTGGAAGTGGAGAAAAAATGGTAATAACAAAAATCTGGTAAAACAAAAATCTGTCAGGTGGCTTTTTTCTGCCTATCTATACCTTCCATTGCAAAAGAGGGAGATTAAAATATGATAGCTTACCTTTCCTGCAATCCAGTTAAGACATTACAGGAATAAATCATTACAAATGTATGGAAACAGAATCATTCTGAAAAGAAAATCTGAGGTTTACTCAGCACCCACATTTGTCCTCCCCACTGCTAAGTTGTCTGTTTTCACATGCTGCATACAATGTAAACAGCTAAAAGTAAAGAAACTTTAATAGCATAACCCCCCCCCCAAAAAAAAACTGGCCTCACGTTTTGAAACCTTTGAAAGAAATTTTTGAAAGAAATTTTGAATAATTTTTAAGGAAATCTGCTTAGGAATTTCTGTCAGATGGCTATAAAAAAAATCAGAACATACACACAGGCTAATAAAATTTAAATTCTCCCATCATTTCAAATAAATATATCTTGAATTATGAAATTTGTACAGTAATTTTTCAATTTGTGACCTTATGACATAAGAGAAGAAGATTGTTACATGATGCTTAACGATGTCTTTATAATTGCAAATAGAAATCTATGACCTTTTGGGGGTACCTGGGTGGCTCAGTCGGTTAAGCATCTGAATTAGCTCAGGTCATGATCTCATGGTTCATGGGTTCCAGTCCCACATTGGGCTCTGTGCTGACAGTGTGGAGATTGCTTGGGATCCTCTCTCTACCTCTATCTCTGCTCCTACCCCACTTGCACGCTCTCCCTCTCTCAAAATAAATACATAAACTTAGAAAAAAAGGGAAATCTATGACCTTTTAATAGAAACTAAGGCACCACTTTAAATATACTGTGTCATTTTCCTTTTATGAGAAAAGAGCACAATAATTTACTGAACAAAGAGAAGCTAATTAAATAGAACTAGATACATAGTTCATCTTACTCAAATTTATTACAAAATGACAATAAAGAATGATCATAATTGATGGGAACTTCATATAAAATATTTATTTTGGTAATAAAGCATCAAAACTTTCTATTTATTGAAATTACTAAGAGGATTTTTTCCCTAAATCTAAGCAATGAAATCTGACATAGTTGACTTCTACACATGACGTTGCTAAAAGAAGGTTTGTTTTTGCTCTTGCTTGTCAAAATGAATTGAAGATCTTTGAAACAGAAGCTCCCACCACATGTCTTTCCACTTCATAAACAATATCTATAGACATGCTTGGGGTCACAGAATCTCTCTCTCTCTCTCTCTCTCTCTCTCTGGCATTTTTCATTGCTGGGAAATCTATTGCTGTCATCAAACTTTGAAAAATAAAGAGATTCATAAAAAAGGTGAACAGATTCCCATCCTTTTTGTCAATCCTCTTCTTCTGAGATAACTAGAATTTTAGAGCTGTAAGAAATCTGGACTGTATAATTAAAAATTTTTTGTTTGTGAGGACAAACTGAGAGAATGGCAGATCTTTAATCCAAATCTCTTAATTAACATGCAACCAAATCAAAGACATCTTTGGGAAAAATTCACTTCACCCATCATATGATAAAAAGGAATATAACAGAACAAAGTTCTTCATCTAATAGTCCACAGGCCAATGGAAAACTAGCAAACCATCAGTCAATTTACTGTTGGACACATATTAGAGAAAGCAACAATATTTTGTTTAGTGGAAACAAGACAGGTATTGGGTCAGAGAAACCTAAATTGTATTTGGATCTGTTACTTATTTGTGACAAATGTCTCTGAGCCCCAATTATTCTCATTTGGAAAAAGGGGGTAAAATAATTACCTCTTAGGACTATTTTAAGAAGTAAATGATATACCATAAGTGAAACATCTGGCATGTTACAGGATTCCAATAACAGTTAACTGCTGGGGGCGACTGGGTGGCTCAGTCTGTTAAGTCTCCGACTCTAGATTTCAGCTCAGGTTATGATCTCGCAGTTTGTGAGTTCGAGCCCCACACTGGGCTCCATGCTAGCAGTGTGGAACCTGACTGGATCTCTCTCTCTCTCTCTCTCTCTCTCTCTCTCTCTCTCTCTCTCTCCCTACCTCCCTCCACCCCCTCTGCCCCTCCCCAGCTTGCTTGCTCTCTTTCTCTCTCAAAGTAAATAAACAAACTTTTAAAAAAAAGGTTGACTGCCGTATAGGATTTATGTAGGATTCAAATGAAGGTATTTTGCAAGGTTGTAGATAATACGGAATAGAGACAAAAGCACAAAATTTTGAGGCAAAAGGTCTGGGTCCACATCCCAATTTTGCTCCTAACTATCTGTTCATACCTGGCGAAGTCACTTATCATAATCTCAGTATCTCATACATAAAATGAAGATAAAAATGAAGATAACAATATCTGCCATACTTTGAAGATCGAATATGATGATCTTTGTGCAAGCATTTTCTAAGTATAAAGTACTACATATACATCTCTGTTATTCTCAAGAAAACTAACTGCATTAAAAAGTAGCTTCTTCCTGGGGTGCCCGGGTGGTTCAGTTGGTAAGTGTCTGACTTCAGCTCAGGCCATGATCTCACGGTTCATGAATTCAGGCCCCGTGTTGGGCTCTGTGCTGACAGCTCAGAGCCAGAAGCCTGCTTCGGATTCTGTGCCAGCCCCCCTTTCTGCACCTCCCCTCTCTGTCCCTCCCCCACTCGTGCTCTGTTTCGCTCTCAAAATGAAAAAACATTAAAAAAAATTTTTTTAAGTAGCTTCTTCCTACAAAGCTTAGAGAACTCTGCTTTTATAAAGTTAATACGACTTCCCAGGCACCACTGAAGAGTTCCTAGATTTTATCAACATTTATAAAACGTGTTTAGGTTATGCTAAACACATTTCCTTAAGACCAATGTTTCATACCATTTTCTAAACCAAATTTCAAGCAAACTAACTTAGATAGAGTGTTGCTTCTCCAAGATTTGGGGGTTGCGTTAGGGCTACAGATTCTGTAAACCAACATATAGTTAATTAATGGGAAGGTTATTTGGCTTGAGACACTAATGAGGGGAAATCTGTTTTTTACTAACATCGTAAGTTACCAGTATCTGCCAACAATGAAAATGCATACATTAATAAACATTAATACTGAAAATATCAGCTCATGGCCCAGCTGGAAGTTGCTGTAGACAAGCTGGGAGCCACTGCCTTGGAGGTGTGGGAAGGGGAAACTTATAGGTGTGGAGTAACGAGGCCCCTCAGAGTAGGCGGCCACTCAGCAAGTCAGCAGCATGGATAGAAATGATCTTTTTGCCTCTCCCCAAAAAATCACACTTATGCAATAAATTTTTATAAACAAAAATATGTAATAGGCACCTGTTTTTTTTTTTCCAAATGTTTATACAAATTAATCCCTATGGCACTATTATGAGCCACTATCCTGACTACACACATGTGTAAAAAGATACAGAAGTTAACTAATTCCTTTATGATCATTCAGAAGAATCAGTAGCAAAGATGAAATATCATATATTACTGACTTTGTATCCTAACTGAGCCCTTGGGCTGAGAACCAAGTGCCTAAATAAGCACCAAGTTTCAAAGAGAAGTTATCATGTGGAAGATGCCACTAGTAATATTCATATCAGCAAATCATCTCACAAATGGCTAGCAAACATGCTAAATCAAAGCTGCAAGCACGGGTGACAAATACATCTTTACCCTTCACATTACCAATACCACTGACTCAGGTACTTCTAAATATTTTAACTTGGCTCGAGAATCATTAAATAGTACATTCAACGGAAGTACACAAGAATATAGTTCAACACAAATGTTCTTCCAACAGACAAGAAAAGTAGGTTTCTGGTTACCTAGCACCATCACTATGAAGAACAGGGGTCCCCAACAAGTAGAACAAGATCTACTGGTATATAAATCTGGTTATCTATATCCAGCCAACCCTTTCCAACTACCCCAGTGCTGACCACCAGTCTATAGAGATACCCAACGGCAGAAAAGCAGCACACTTTCTCCTGCTTATGTTTAAGACCAAAGGGTCAATGTTAGATCCTAATAATTCTAAGATTTCAATGATTCTAAGAGTTCAGAAGAATATTTATCTCAAAAATATGTATAAAAGTGGGAGAAAAGCTACTGAGGTACAAACTCAATGTTAAATATCAACAATTCTGACCCATCTTGGCAAATATATATTTAACTTTGAGCATTTCCATCCTTTCTTTCCACAATAAAATGGAGATGTAAGAATGTGCTAATTCTGGGGCACCTGGGTGGTTCAGTCGGTTAAGCATCTGACTTCGGCTCAAGTCATGATCTCACAGTTCATGAGCTCAAGCCCTGCGTTGGGCCCTGTGCTAACAGCTCAGAGCCTAGAGCCTGCTTTGGATTCTGTCTCCCTCTCTCTCTGCCCTTCCCCTGCTTGCACGCTGTCTCTCTTTGTCTCTCAAAAATGAACAAATGTTAAAAACAAATAAATAAAATGAATGTGTTAATTCTGACTTGACTGCCAGAATTAAAACACTAGAATAGATACCTACAAAATCCTATAATCTCCCTTTGCTGCAGAGTTAGTGACTAGTAACTCTGAACACAGGCTCCACTATAACTTGCTATGTGGCTTTGGGCAAATCACTTAACCTGTCTGAGACTCAGTTTCCTCATCTGTAAACCAGATAATAAAATATATTCATTATTAGGAGGAGAATAATAATACCCTTAATTCATAAGACTATACATAAAAACCAAAGAAGATAAAAAAAAACCACGAGACACTGCTTTGCAGTAATGAGTAGTCTATAAATATGAGCAATTATTCTTATACTCAGTCTTTTAAATGGGATAGAAACCACTGTTTATAAGTTCACCTGTTTAAAGGCTGATAACACACTTCCTGGGACTTCACTCTATCATTGTAAGAAGAAAAAACACAACTGGGAAGATAATAGAAGAACTAGATCTCCCTATCCTTTCACCATATGCTAGAATATTTATTCTATCATGGGATTTATACATCATACTTCTGGTAAAATGTAGCATTACACAGTGAACAAGAGTTTTGGAATCGATAGATTTTAACCCTGACATCATGTGCCATAAGCTGTGTGAACTTAAGCAAGGTATTTAATGTCTCTGACCCTGACCTAGGGTTTCCTCAACTGTAAAGTGTCAATAATCATAGTACTTACCTCATAGAGCTATTGTGGTGATTAAATCACATCATATCTATATAGTGATAAGTCTGGTAACTGAAACATTACAGCTATCAAAAAAAGGCAAACACCCTGAACCCCTCCTAAAACCTGACAGTGTTTTCATTTTAAAAATTGATGATCTTAAAAAAAATATGCAGAAACACATGCTATAGGTGGCAGGCAATTTTAGAATAATAAAAATTCCAAAGCACCAAAAGAAACGTGCCTTTTCACAGAAGAGGAGACCTCCTAAAGCAGCTCTTGTCTGTACACAACTGTCTATTTATTTGGAGTCATTCAACAGAGACTCCAAGAAATGGACTTTGCTCACAATATCTCATGACTTTAAGTGGCATTATCACATCAGACTCTCAGGTCTAAAGGCTGATATGCAAGCTGTGTCGGGAGTGCAGACAGTTTTAGCAATCACTGCCAAACAATATACAGTGGTTTTTTTCTACAGTGTTTCGCATGAGAGTATTGGTTGTTCCAAATGAATGTTAAGCTAGATGCTATGGAAGTCTTTATCCTTTAGCAATGATGCCCAATGACACTAGACTGATAACCATGACTACGATTCATTGACTCAACAAATATTTATTCAATGCTTACTGCATCCCAAGCACTGTACCATGCCCCAAGAATATAAGAGTATTTAATACAGTACTTGGGCAATTCTTCCCTCAGAGATCTGACCGTCTAGAAGGAGGGGGGAAAATGAACAATTAGAATGCTATAATGGAAAAACACAGGATGCAATGGAAACACACAGTAGTATGTCTAGTAGAGGTAAGAGGAGAAAGGAAAGACAGCCAGTGAAAAATTTCTCAGAAAAAGTAACATTTTGGTGTTTTTTTATTGTTATTTTTTGTGGGGGTTTTTGAGAGAGAGAGAGAGAGAGAGTGCATGCATGAGCTGGGGAGAGGGGCAGAGAGAGAGAGAGAGAGAGAGAGAGAGAGAGAGAGAGAATGTCAATGGGGCTCCATCCCAGGACACTGGGATCACAACCTGAGCCAAAATCAAGAGTTGGACACACAACCAACTGAGCCGCCTCGACACCCCATTAACATTTAAACAGAGGCTTAAATAAGAGCAAGACAGACTGAAACATATTGAAGAAACTAAAAGAAGTTCTTTATAGCTGAAGCATTCAGACTGACACGGGTCATACGAGGCCTTTATAAGTCATGCTGAGTCAGGATGGCATATAGGAATTTGCACATATGATAAAAATCAATCACTTTAAAACAATCAATTGTATTTCTATAGATCAGCAAAAAAGTAGAAAATAAAATCTAAACATATTTACAATAGTATCATAAAATATCAGAAAGCTGAAATAAATTCAATGAATCATGGGAAATACCCATGTATTAACAATTAGTTTCTTTCATACAATAGCTAAATTATGGAAAGAGCCTAAATGTCCATCAACCGATGAATGGATAAAGAAATTGTGGTTTATATACACAATGGAATACTACGTGGCAATGAGAAAGAATGAAATATGGTCTTCTGTAGCAACGTGGATGGAACTGGAGAATGTTATGCTAAGTGAAATAAGTCAGGCAGAGAAAGACAGATACCATATGTTTTCACTCCTATGTGGATCCTGAGAAACTTAACAGAAGACCATGGGAGAGGGGAAGGGGGGGAAAAAAAAAGGTTAGAGAGGGAGGGAGCCAAAACATAAGAGACTCTTAAAAACTGAGAACAAACTGAGAGCTGATGGGGGCTGGGAGGGAGGGGAGGGCGAGTGAGGGGTATTGAGGAGGGCACTTGTTGGGATGAGCACTGGGTGTTGTATGGAAACCAATTTGACAATAAATTTCATATTAAAAAAAAACAAAACAAAACAATTAGTTTATTTCAACGTTTTGTAAAGACCTAATAAACAAAGGCATTCTCTTGGGTTGGAAGACGCAATATTCTAAAGATGTCTAAAGATCACCAATTGTATTGATAAACATATTAAATGTAGTCCCAATCAAAATAGTAGCTAGATTTCCTTTTCTGTGCAGAAATTCATAAGGCAATGCAAAAGAACAAGATTAAGCCTGTTTTTTGGTCATGTTAATGGCCACAGACTCTATTTATATGAAATATCCAGAATAGGCCCATCCATAAAGACAAAAAAGTAAATTTCCATCCTTGCCAAGATGAAGAAAGGTGATCTGGAAAAAGAACAACTAAGTGGAAGAACTTTAACAGATAATAAGACCACTTGTAACATGAGAGACATTAAAACAGTGAGATAATGGCAAAAAAACAGACAAATCAAAGGTCCTGCAACAGGCATGTGAGCACATGGCCACCAATTCACGGCAAAAGTGAACCTTCAGTGCAAGGGAGACAGGTTTTTAATACATGGTACTGGGTCAATGGACTATCTGTATGAAAAAAATAAGTCTTGACTCCTATCTGACATCATATACAAAAAATCAAATCCTGATGAATTACATATATAAATGTAAAAAGTAAAATAGTAAAGTGTTTACAAAATACAGAATAACACCTTTATGACGTTAAAATAGGAAAATATTTCCTAAACTGGACACAAAAAGTCTTAAATCTAAAAGGAAAGACTGATAAAATGGAACTTCTGTTCACGTAAGGTATCACTGAGGAATGAACTAGCAAGCCACAGAATGGGAGAATATAGTTTTAATGAACATTTCAAACAAAGAATCCATATCTATAATATATAAGAATTCCTGTCTTTAAAAAAGAAAAAAAAAAGGCAGTGGGGAGAGGGGAAGACTTCAACAGGTATTTCACAAAGGAGTTTATCCCAGACAGCAGAAACATGAAATAGTATTCAACCTCATTAGTTTTCAGAGAAATCAAAATTAAGACTGCAAGAAGACAGTCCAGAAAAGCTAAAATGCAAAAGCCAGAAAGTACCAGGTGCTGACAAGGATATAGGACAAGAGATCTGATACACTGCTGGGTAGAGAAGAGGTAAACTAGACGCAAGTGCTTTTGAAAACTTTGGACACAATCTACTAAAGCTGAAGATATGCATACCTTGTGACTGTGCAATTCTGCACCTAAGTTTATATCCAACAGAAAGGCACAAACAAATCTTCATAAAGAAGCATGTACTAGAAAGTTCATGGAAGCTTTATCTAATAGCTCCAAACTAGAAATTACCAAAAACCAGAATAAATACATACTTCTATTCACACAATGGAATACTATTGGCAGTAAGAATGAACTAAGAGTACATTACACGCAGGTTATGATGGAACTTACAAACAAAATGTTGAACAGAAGCCAACACATAGAATGTACATACTATAGGATTCTACTTGCATAAAGCTCAAAATGAGGCAAAACTCATTTTGGTGTAATAAGTCAAGGTAGTGGTCAGACTGGCTAGAGATGTCCTGAATGGAAGGGAACATGAGGGAGGAGGCTCCTAAGATTCTGGGGTCTGTGTAATGCTCTGCTTCTCTGTGGAGATGCTGCTTATGTAAGTGTGTTCACTTTGAAATTTTGAAATAGTGTGTGTGTGTGTGTGTGTGTGTGTGTGTGTGTGTGTGTGTGTATTTGTACCCTTTTCTATATGTATCAACTTCAAAATACTTCCAAAAAATGTTCAAAATTATATCAGCATATTTGTACCAAGATGACTATCTGAGCCTATGGAAAGAAGAAAAGACAACTACTGAACATGGGGGGCTGGCTGTTTGTATGGTATTTTTACTCACCTTTGTCCTGTAATGCAATTTGTTGCTTATGCAGTAATGCCACCTCCCGTCCCAAAGCTTTCTTCTGTCTTTCCAGTTCATTTCGAAGCACCAAAATTTTTAATTGCAAGCACTCACTTTGTTTTCTCTAAACAATTGAAAAGCACAGGTAAATTTATGAATATAAAACTCATAACTATGAATCATTATACATTCACAGTGTTTCAAAATGAATAATGGTTCAAAGCACTTCAATATTCACCTAATTTACAGATCTCTCGAGTAGCTTAATTATCAGCACCTGCCATTTTAATGGAAAGAATATAAAGAATAAACCTTAAGTCTGGGGACAGTTCTTTCTAAGAACCCAAAAAACACTACAAAATTTCTCAGGCCTTTTTCCTGAAATCACAATACAATTAAGACAAAAATTATTTTTTTAGAGACAGAGTTCTCAAAAACTTAAACACAGATATGCCAGGACCCAGCAATTCTACTCCTATGTATATACCCAAGAGAATTGAAAACATGTCCATACAAAAACCTGAATATGAATTTTCATAGAATTATTTATAATAGCCAAACCGTGGGATCAATCCAAGTGTCCGTCATCTGATGAACAGAAACATAAAATGTGGGTCTATCCTGTACAACGGAATATTATCTGGCAATAAAAGAAATGAAGTACTGATGAATGCTACAACACGGATGAACCTTGAAAACATTACGCTAACTGAAAGAAGCCAGTTTAAAAAGGCCACCGACTCCATTTATATGAAATGTCCATATTGGGCAAATCCATAGAAACAAAACGTAGATTTCCATCCCTGCCAGGCTGAACCGAGGTGCTCTGATATCCCAGATTTCAGAGAAAGCCAAGTAAGGACCTGGGGCTTCTGCCCCTTTCAGACAGTAACCAACCAATCCCCCTATAGTCTCAGTGGATACCACAGGGGGAGCCTGGACTTAGGGCAATAATGAGATAATCCTCTCCCTCCCTGCTGCATTGTATCAGAGGAGGCTTACTGGAGAGTGAGAAATCTCCTTACCACACAGTGCTAATGAGGCCACCCTATCCAGCATATCAGCGGAGGCTACGTGGGGAACAATATCAAGGCACTCCTACACCTCCCAGCTAGGGCAGTAGTTGTGGAGGTCTAGTGGAGAGCTGGCACTCCCTTTCCTGGCCAAAAGTAAGGATGCCCCCTTCCCCTGCAG
Organism: Prionailurus bengalensis; assembly: GCF_016509475.1. NCBI lineage: Eukaryota > Metazoa > Chordata > Mammalia > Carnivora > Felidae > Prionailurus > Prionailurus bengalensis. Next base: position 56,338,074 of record NC_057346.1, read on the forward strand.
TCCTGTCACTTAGATGTCAATGGAAGCTGCTTGAGGAACCTGGACTTTTATACCCACCTGGCAGTAATGAGACAGCATCTCTCCCTTCCCTACCAGAGAAACAGGTGTCAGAAAAAGCCAGATAAAACAGATTTATGTAAGATCCAGAGACTCGTAACATAATACTCGAAATGTACAAGATTTAATAAAAAATCACTCATCATACCAAGAACCAGAAAGATGCCAAAGTAAATGAAAAAGGATAATTAATAGATGCCAGTACTGAGATGACAGACATGTTACAATTACCTGACAAAGATTTGAATGGCTATCATAAAAATGCTTCAGTAACAATTAAGGACATCTCTGAAACAAAGGAAAACATGGAACATCTTGGCAAAGAAACAGAAAGTTTCAGTCAAGAAACTGAAGATATAAAGAGGAATCAAATGGAAATTTTAGAGCTGAAAATATCAGTGGAATAAAAGACTTCACAAATGAGCTCAACAGCAAAATGTAGCAAACAGAGAGAAGCATCTTTAAGCTGAAAAATAGAGCAACAGAAACTACTCAGTTTAAACAAGAGAGAGAAAATAGACTGTAAAAAAAAAAATGAACAGAGTCTCAAGGGATCTGTGGAGCTATATCAAAAGATCTAATACTATTATCATCAAGTACAGGGAGGAAAGGAGAAAGAGAGAAGTGAAAAAGTACTCATAGAAATAATCATGAAATCTTCCCAAATTAGGCAGAGGAAATACATCTATAGATTAAAGAAGCTAGTGAACCCCAAGAGAATAAATTAAATGAAGAAGCTGACTTCAGCTCAGGTCATGATCTCATGGTTCATGAGTCTGAGCCCTGTGTCAGGCTCTGTGCTGACAGCTCAGAGCCTGGAGCCTGCTTCAGATTGTGTCTCCCTCTCTCTCTGCCCCTCCTCTGCTCACTCGCGCGCGCTCTCTCTCCCCCTCTCAAAAATAAATAAACATTAAAAAAATTTTTTTTTAATGGGCAAAAGATCTGAACTGTCACCTCACTGAAGAAGATATAAAGATGCCAAATAAGTATATGAAAAGATGCTCAACATCGTATGTTATCAGGGAACTGCAGATTAAAACAATGAGATACCACTATATGTTTACTAGAATAATAAATATCCAAAACACTGACAATACGAATGCTGGCAAGGAGGTGGACCCACAGGAACTGTTGTTCATTGTTCGTGGAAATGCAAAACGGTATCGCCACTTTAAAAGATGGTCTGGCAGTTTCTTACAAAACTAAACACAGGATTACTATATGACCCAGCAATCATGCTTCTGGATATTTACCCAGATGACTTGAAAACTTACGTGCCCGCAAAAATCTACACATGAATGTCTATAGCACCTTTCTTCATAATTGCCCAAACTTCCAGATGAACTTCAATAGGTCAACAGTTAAACTGTGGTATATCCATACAATGGAGTATTACTCAGCAATAAAAAGAAATAAGCTATCAAGCTAAGAAAAGTCATGGAGGAACCTTAAATGCATGTTGCCAATCAGAAAAAGCTACATACTGTATGATCCCAACTATATGACGTTCCTGGAAAAGGCAAAACTATGGAGACAGTAAAAAGATCAGTAGTTGCCAGGGGTTCCTGAGGGAGGGGGAAAAGGATGAACAGGTAGAGCCCAGGGGATTTTTAAGTAGTGAAATTACACTGCATGATACTGTAATGGTGGATACATGACATTGTGCATTTGCCAAATCCAGACAACTGTACAACATAGAGTAAACCTATGGTAAACTACGGACTTAAGTTAATAATATTGTATTGTACTAATATTAATATTGTGTTCACATTGATTCAACAATTGTACATGAGATGTTAAGGACAAAAAAAGCTGGGAGAAGAAGGAAATAGTTTCTGTACAATTTTTCTATAAACCTAAAACTACTCTAAAAAATAAAGCTTATTTTTAAAAAAGTGATAGAACTATACCTCAAAAAAGCCAATTTTACTGAATGTTCATTTAATAAAACACATCCCAGACACATTCTACCAGAGATACAACTAAGTTTGCTAAATAGGTAAGTTTGTGAACTTATCTTTCTATTAAAATAGTTCCTACTTAAACCTATGAAGCCACACTCTAAACTTTACTCAGCCTCCCTTTTAATCCAAATACCTTTGGAAACCAGAATTTGCCTCCAGATAAAATCTGAAATCCTGCCCCCACAATGAACATACATGTACTTGCACATTTGTATTCACACACAATTACTGTGCTATGAATGTATGTGCCCTTCTCTCCTGCTCTTTTTTAATTATTTTTTTTAATTAAAAAAAATTTTTTAAGTTTATTTATGAGAGATAGGGACAGCGTCAGTGGGGGAGGGGCAGAGAGAGAGGGAGACACCAAATCCAAAGCAGGCTCCAGGCTCTGAGCTGTCAACAGAGAGCCTGACTCAGGGCTTGAACTCACAAACCAAGAGATCATGACCTGAGCCGAAGTGGGACACTGAACCGACTAAGCCACCCAGGTGCCCCTCTCCTGCTCTTTATCAACAGTGTCAATAATATGCTTCTCATGATTTTCCATAAAATCTTAACCCAATAGTAATATTTGGCTGTACCTAGTAAATTCTTATCTCCTTCCTAAGATATGTACTAATTAAAATTGTAATGAGAAAAAAAAAACTATTCATTAAATAAACTGAATAGCTTTACCAAGCTGGTAGATAACTTTAAAAGATAAAGTCAGCATCTCTATTTGATTCAAAGATAATGAAGAAGCAAGGGCACTCAGTGAGATGAGTAATGGTATCGCCTTGTTGAAGCAATGGGCATGGAAAATGATCTGGCAGTTGCGTGTAAAGTACTTTATGGCTATCGTTTCTCACCCAAAATGCTTTCTTCCTCATCTCTGAAACATTGATTCTAAACAGATGGCATGATCATCTGTTAAAGACATTCAAGCCAAGAAAACAAGCAGAACAGCTTATTTCCAATCATCATTATTATATTTGACTGGAAAACTCTATGAAATATGAAACATTCCTAAGCAATTTTTCTCGAACAAAGCAAACATTTATGAAGGGCATACTATGTGCTCCTAAATGAATGAGAAATGGTGTCTGCTTTCTAAGAGTTTGGGTCTAATGGAGATAAAAGCCATTTTGCCCTGTCAACCAAATGTAAAAACAAAGACCAACGACAGTGTGGTTGTTTATCATTAAAGAAAAAGGAACCAAGAAACAATTTGGATTTCTTTAATAATTCAAAAGTATGATCATGACAGGCTAGGGTGTTTTTATATCACTGAGAGAAAAAATACATAAATTCTTAGGAAACAGTCCTTTTTTTACAAAGAAGTTAAGTGTTCAATTTTTGTAACTTGCATTTTTCCACAAAATATGTAAACCGAATTCTACCTGGGCAGAGGAAAAAAGAAACAACAGAAAAAAAGTGAAGCAACTTTTTATAGATATGCCTACACAGAGGGTTAATCTGCTCTATTCCAGGGTACACACTCAAATAGGGAATATTTTCTAGAATCAAAGCACCAAGGGTACAAGTTAATCTAAATACTAAACTAATACAGGAAGGCATGTTTACAGTGTGTTTGTGTTATGGTCCATGTGCAGAAACTGGCCCATTTACAGAACTGTATCAAGTCATTCAATACCAGGATGGTTGGCTCTAATTTCTGACGAGAGGAGTAAACAAACCTGACCAAGTGGGATCTGGTTCTGCTTCTTTTCTAACTCATCTAACACAAGTGCTCAAAGACCTTAATGTTCTATAAGTATCTGCTAATGGGTTTCTGTGTTCTATTTATCTGTTTACTCCTAGTTAATGTCACATGTGCATCTCCAATGGGTAAGTATTCATTGGATCTTAGTGTTTTTATACAACATGTATCTGATCTGAAAATCACAGGTAGATTCCACTATTTGCAAGCACACACATTCCTATTTACAAAGACAATGACAGGCAACGTTAAAAGATTCATTTCAGAATGACAGACTAATTTGTAAATGACATACTAAAGGAAACAATTTTCTTTAGATCACATTGGAGCTAAAAAGCCTGAGGCGAAATGTTCTCAAAGCATGGTCCAGGAAACCACGAGAGTTTCTGAGACCATTTCAGAGTCTGTGAGATCAAAAATATTTTCATAATACTACTAAGCTGTTATCTCCCTTTTTCATTCTCATTTTCTCATAACTGTACGGTGGAGCTTTCCAGAGTCTCTAAGATTTGTGGTATCCTCACAGCCTGATTGCCGAAATAAATGTGAGAATCCATCTGTCTTTTATTAACCTAGGCATCACCAACAGGTACACACTAAGTTCTCTGAGGTCTTGATAATTTTTAAGAGTATAAAGAAGTCTTGAGACTAAAAAGTTTGAGCATGGTAGATTAGGGCACACTCATCTATATTCGTTTTCCCACAAAACCTGGAAATAATTAACAATCTGGAAAAAAAAAAGTTTTAGAACTATGGCAGTTGTGCTATGGGAACAAATTTACTTTTAAATGTCATTGCTAGGTTGTTTCTATTGCACTTACAGCTACTCAACCACCAAAAAAGGGAAAAAAATTTCCTTAGAAAATACTTAATCCAGGGGCACTTGGGTGGCTCAGTTGGTTAAGCGCTGACTTCAGCTCAGATCATGATTTCATGGTTCATATGTTCAAGCCCCAGATTGGGCTGTCTTCAGCGCAGAGCCTGCTTCAGATCCTCTGTCCACCCTTCTCTCCCTGCTCCTCCCCTTCTCATGCACGTGCATGCACACTCTCTCTCCCACAAAATTAAATAAACTTTAAATAAATAAATAAACATTAACAAAAAAGAAAATAATCCAATTTATTAACTTCATAGACACAGTGGCAATATCAGACCTAGAACCCAGATCCAGCTAGGAAGATAAAGCAAAAGATATATAATAATAAAACATATACAAGTTCTACTTCTGCTGTTAAGAGAATGAGCACCTAAGAAACTGGTCCTCTGATTAAATAATAGCTACAGGCTCCAGATAAAATACAAAAAGCTGCTACATGAGAATTCTGGAGATTGATCAGTGACAGGTAAATTTTGGAGAGATTCAGAGCCTGATGCAAGCAACCAACATACAGAGTGAATTTCCCCTTTTCTGTAGCTTTGTCCTGAGGGTGACTGCAGTCAAACTCCAATGAAAGACCGCTATCTTTCTAGCCAGAAGAGCCAGGGGAAAGAGATCAGGCAATCAGAATGGAGGAAGCAAGAGAATGGGCACCCCAGATTCTGTTTAAATTCAACCTGAACCTCTGAATCATAAACAACATATGCATGAGGCAAAACAGAAAGCAGCTGTGAGTAAGGGTAAAAGTACTGAACTAAATGAAATCTGAGCCAATGTCCACTGCAAGCATGACAGCTTGAATTTAACCAAGTAACTACCTGCTAAAATAACATTGTGGGGTGCCTCGGTGGCTCAGTTAGTTAAGCTTCTGACTTCAGCTCAGGTCATGATCTTGCAGTTCGTGAGTTCAAGCCCCATGTCGGGCTACGGTACTGACAGCTCAGAGCCTGGAGCCTACTTCGATTCTGTGTCTCCCTCTCTCTCTGCCCCTCCCTCACTCATGGTCTGTCTCTGTCTCAAAAATAAATAAATGTTAAAAAAAATTTTTTTTTAAATAAAAAATTGATATTCTTCAGAAGAAAGTAACAAAATCCAGAGAATCCACAAAATTATATTCACATTGTCCAGGATAATCTGTAGTATTACCCCATATATGAACAGCCAGGAAAATAGGACTCACTCTCCAGGAAAAAGACAACCCACATATGGCAACCCTGAGATGACCCAGATGTTAGAATTCTCATACAAAGTCTTTAAAGCCACTATTAAAAATATGCTGAGTGAGAAAAAGTAAAATATCCTTACAATGAATCAACAGATATGAAATCTCAGCCAAGTACTACAAAAGGAAAATACTCTCACAATGAATAAAAAGATACAAAATCTCAGCAGAGCACTAGAAAATATTAAAAATATTAAAAGCAGGGACTTCTGCTTCTAGCCAAGATGGAATAGGAAAAATAAATAGTGCTCAACTAATTTTACCAGGCTACCATAATCCTAATACCAATCTGATAAAGTAATTTAAAACATTGTGCTCCAGTATCCCTAATAAATATAGCAAAAAAACCCTTAAATTATTTCCAGATCAAATCTATCAAGACACAAAAAAGAGTATATACTGTAACCAATTCAGAGTTATTCCAGAAATGTAATGTTAAACATCTGAAATTAAAGTATGCAGAATTAAGGAGAAAAATCACACGGTCATTTCAATAGATGCAGAAAAAGCATCTGACAATATTCAACATCCATTCATGATAAAAACTCTCAGAAACTGGGAGTAGGAGGGAACTTCCTAACACCAATAAAGGGCATTACTATCATTATGTTTAATTAAGAAAGGATGACTCATTTCCCCCTACGATCGGGAACAAGGATTTCCCCTTGCATCACCTTTATTCAATATTGTACTGTACATTCTAGCTATTGAAATAAGTCACAAAAAGTAAATAATAAAAAGCACACAAAGCAGTCCAAGTTTGCAGGTATGAGTGTTTACATAGAAAATCCCAATAAATACACAAAATAACTACAAGAACTAAAAAATTAATATAACAAGGCTACAAGATACTAGGTTAATAAATTAAAAGGAACTATATTTTTTATACTAGCAACAAACAGATGAGAAACAAAAATTCAAAAACAATTCCATTTGCAAGAATGCACCCCCAAAACTCCCATAAAATACGTAGGAACAGCTCTAACAAAAGATGTCCAAAATCTCTCAAGATATTGAAAGAATTAAAGAAAAATCTAAATGAAAGAAATATATGCCCTGTTCATGGAGTGGAGAACCTGTTGTTGCTAAGATGGCAATTCTCCACAAATTGATCTACAAATCTTTATCAAAATTGCAACAGGACTTTTTTTTTTTTTTTTGTAGAAATGGACAAATTGATCCTTGAATCACTTGGAAATACAAAGAACCTAGAAAACCCACAGGAATTTTGATAACAAGAACAAAGTTGGAGGACTTACCGTATATGGTTTTAAAACAAGGGATCTATAATAGTAGAATTTGATATTGGTGAAAGGTAGACATATAGATCAGTGGAGCAAACAGAAAATCCAGAAATAGATGAACACATATTTAGTCAACTGACTTTAGAAAGACACTTCAAAACAATTAAATTAGTAAAGAAAAGATTCTTCAACAAATGATGGTAAATCAGCTGCATATTCATATAGAAAAAAATTACCTCACTTATTAACTCATACAAAAAAAACTAGTTTGAAATGGATCATAGGTCTAAACGTCAAGCCCAAAACTACAAAACTTCTAGGAAAAAAAAAAAAAAACCACTAAAGAAATTTATATGATTTTAGGTTAGTCCAAGATTCCCTATAAAGAAAACAAAAAGCCCTACCGATAAAATAACATTAAAAAACACACTATATTTCACTAAACTTATAAATTTTTGCTCTTTAGAAAGCATGATTAAGAACATGAAAAGGCAAGCCACAGAATGTAAGAAAATATTCCCAGCATGCATATCAAAAAAAAGGACTTGTGTCCAAAAAAAAGAAAAATCCAAACACACATGCAAAAGTATATGTATACACACACTCTCTCCCCCTCCCTCTTCCTCCTTCTCTGTTCCCCTCTCCTCTCTCAAACCTTAACACAAGACAGAAATCCCATTAAAAAATAAGGGGAAAAAACATGAAACTACTTACATGTATACTAGGAGTGAAAAAATAAGGAACTAAATTACAGATAATGGGAGTTAGGTTTCTCACTAACAGAAATAAAGATACTACAAATAAACAAACTGAGGTAGAAGAATGAACTCTGTGCTGTTAGAGTTGAATGTATCAGTACAAAGTCATGTTTGGTTTAATACACATATAGATACTTGTGTATACCAGCTCTGTCCACTGCGAGGACCTAGAAGCAGTTACAACCCAGTAGCCACAAGCATACCCAGTACCCAGATCTTGTTTCTAAATACCATTATCTAACGGAAGGAACAGGACTCCTTGCAAAAATGGCTCATTCAGGGTTGAAACAGGAGAAAGACAAGATGAGCCTGGATCATACAGTGCCAGAAATTTTAAAAGTGCTTTAAAAAGCACACAAATAAAAAAGAGAGTCGTGTCAAAAGGACATAGGAGCCAACCTGAAAGAGCTCTCAATGTCACAAGGTGAGCAAGAAAATAAATAACACAGTATTTGATTATAACCTAAAGGATAAGATAAATATATAAAAGTCCATACTGATGAATAAGTAAATAAATGGGGCAGGACAAATCTTCCCCACAAAGAATTCTAAATAACATATGTAGGCAGTCTTCCCTCAGAAGGTGGAGTCTAAGTCCCCTCTACTGGAGTATAGGCTGGACATAGTATCTTGCTTTCAAAAAATTAAGAGTATGGAAACAATACTCCAAAGGAGAGTACAGTGGATAAACCTAGGGAACACCACCTTAAGCAAGTAGTGATTAAGGTAAGTATCAACAGGGATTAGTAATGGCGATTTAAATGCAGGAAGGAATGAGAAACTGTCATAGATCAGAGAAGCCTAGGAAGACAATGTGGTATCCTGGGCTGGATACTGGAACAGGGAATCCAGGCTAATCATGGCAAAACAACAGACAAATCCCAATCACAGGATATTCTATAAAATACCTGTCTAGTTTTCCTCAAAACTGTCAAAATCATTAAAAACAATGAAAGTCTGAGAAATTTTCACAACCAAGAAGAGTCTAAGGAAGCAGGACTACTAAATGTAATATGGTTTTCTTCATGGGATTCTGGAACAGAAAAGAACATTAGGTAAAAATTAAGGAAATTTGAAGAAAGCATGGATTTTAGTTAATGCTGATTTATCAGTATAGGTTCATTACTTATAATAAATATATCATTAAGGTAAAATGTTAATAACAGGAGAAACTGGCGGTAGGGTATACACTTTCTACTATCTTTGTCATAATTCTATAAATCTACTACTGTTATAAAATAAAATCTAGTTATTTTTTAAAAAGACATTAGTGGAAACACTGGTGAAACCTGAATAAAGCCCACAGTTAATGGTAACATATCAATGTTAGCTTCTTAGTTTGATGTTGTACAATGTTAAATGTAACATGGTTATAGAAGAGGTTAATATTAGGGGAAACTGGATGAAAGTTATATGGAAACATTCTGAACTATCTTTGCAAATTTTCTGCAAATATAAATAGTTTATTTTTTTATGGGCAAAAATACTTAAACTTACACTTCCTAAAGAATACACAAGTGACCAATAAAGATATGAAAAATGTCTGCCATAGAAATGCGTTACAAACTAAGAAAACACTATACACCCTCAAGAACAGCTAAAATTAAAGAGAATAACCTCTTAGATGAAATAGACAAATCCTTGAAAAATGTAAGCTACTAAACTGAAGCTCACCCAAGGAGATAACTTCAATAACCCCCAAATATGAAAGAACTAAATTCCTAGTTCAAAACACGCAAAGAAAATTCCATGTCCAGGGGCGCCTGGGTGGCGCAGTCAGTTAAGCGTCCGACTTCAGCCAGGTCACGATCTCGCGGTCCGTGAGTTCGAGCCCCGCGTCAGGCTCTGGGCTGATGGCTCAGAGCCTGGAGCCTGCTTCCGATTCTGTGTCTTCCTCTCTCTCTGCCCCTCCCCCGTTCATGCTCTGTCTCTCTCTGTCCCAAAAATAAATAAACGTTGAAAAAAAAAATTAAAAAAAAAAAAAAAAAGAAAATTCCATGTCCAGATAGCTTCACTGGTAAATTCTACCATACACTTAAAAAATAATTCCAATTCTACACCTATTCTTCCAGAAAACAGAAGAAAAAGCACCTCCCAACTCACTGGGTTGTAGCCAACATCACCCTGACAACAAAACCAGACAAAGAGATTCTAAGAAAAGAAACTACAGACCAGACCAATATCCTTAATGAATGGAGATGCAAAAATCCTTTAAATATTTTAGCAAATTGAATCTGGCAATACATATAAAAAATATTTCCTCATGAACAAGAGGGGCTTTCCCCAGGAATGCAAAGTTGGATTAACATTCAAACATCAATGTATTCCACCACCATGATATGAGAAAACAGAAAAACAAAAATACAATTATCAATGGATATAGGAAAGGCATTTGACAAAATGCAAAACATATGAGCAAAGTTTAAGATGACAACAGCAGAAATTTCGTAAGAAACAAATAAATGTCAAAAAGATACGTTAGCCATTGATGTAGTTTGAGAAGATGCTAAATCTTTTAAAAGCCATCAAGTATGAACTCAAGTTCTTATAACAGAGAAAGTTACACTTGATCTTACAAAGTACTCTGATTTCTTTTTTTTACTGTTTTTTAACATTTATTTATTTTTGAAAGACAGAGAGAGACAGAGCACTAGTGGGGGAGGGGCAGAGAGAAAGAGGGAGACACAGAATCTGAAGCAGGCTCCAGGCTCTGAACTGTCAGCACAGAGCCCAATGAGGGGCTCAAACCCACAAACTGTGAGGTCATGACCTGAGCCGAGGTCAGATGCTTAACCGAATGAGCCACCCAGGGACCCCCAAAGTAATCTGATTTCTTTCAGCATCAAATACACCTTCTGACTGACTATACTTAGGCTAAAATTAAAGTCAATTCTTAAAAATTGAAATTGTCTGGGTTGGAGTATGATGACCTTGGGGATTTAGAAAGGGAATGAGGAAAAAAGGTAACAGTAAAGTTTCTAATTTGCTACAGGTGAATCTCAAAGTAGAAAATTAACAAGTACATGGCATTACTGCCCGAAAGAAGACAAGTAAACCAAAATTTGCCTCTACTTGTGAAATGATTATGGGAAAGTTGCTTCCAAAAAAGAAAGAAAGAAAATTTTCAGGCCCAGAATGGTGTCACTTAGATCGAGTTCCCAAACTGGTACTTACTATGAAATCTAACTGCATTTCAACCTCCTCTAGAAATGGCCAGCTAGGAATTTTTCAGTCTTTGCCAATGAGTCTGACCCTTAGGCCCTCTGTATCCCCACAAAAAAGATGAGGCAATCTGCATGATAAGACACTTGGCTTTTCCCCAAGGAGGCAGGCCTTGCCTGGAACAATCTTCTTCTTTTGCTAATAACTTTCTCACCCCACCCTCCTTCTATAAAAACCTTCCATTTTGTACAATTTAACTTGCTAGATAAGGTATTGCCCAATTGATTCCTGTGTCATTTGAAAAAGCACATAGAAATTCAAATTTTCTTGGCTGAATTTTGTCATTTAACATGCTAGATTCATTCCTAAATTCAATATTTATTGAGCACTTACTATGTGTCAAACACTTTTCTAGACATGGTGAATACAGCAGTGAAGAAAAACAGACAAAAATCCCTACCCTCATAGAGTTTGGAGAGACAAAGTACATATGCAAAGTATATAGCATGTTAAGGGGTAATAATAGGAGAAAAATAAAATGGGGAAGGGGGTTGAGTGTGCTGAGGAAGGTTGGCTTTAGTGGGGTTATACAGGAAGTAGATGATTTCTAGGTTCACTTTTAGTTCAAAAATCAATGATTCTCTTCTATGTTGACCAGGCAGCGTAAAAACACAAAGTGAACCTCTGAACCTGACCTCTTCAAACTCACACATTCTATCACCTTGCTCTATGTGTCACCACTTATATTTTAGAAAAATAGGATTAAACATACATTTTTTCATACTGAGACAAAACATATGCTGTCATTTAATGGAGTAAGTAATTTCCCAGTCTTGCCTTGGGGAGACGAAAATAAGAAAGAAAGAAAAAAACCCTAGCAATTTCTCCTCAGACAAAGGTTCTAAAAATGTGGCATTTCTGTACATTACAGAAAGGATTAAAATTATCTGTTTTTTTCTCCTTTTCCAATATGTTTGTGGTCTGGAATTTCTTCCTTGACTGAGCCTAAGTTAAAACAAGACGTGGTTTAACAGCTTCTCCAAAATGGAAGATTTTCCATAGGCAAGAAAAGTCATATGAATAAATATTACTACTATAGTTATTGCAGCTGCCATATTTTGTGTGCCTGCTATGTGCCAGGTACAGCACTAGTCATTTTATATATTAGGTTGAATTATATGAAACTGCCATTTATAGGTCAAAATCAGCAATTTCATATAGTTTAAATACAGTATCATCCATTAACTTCAAAGTCCATGAGAGAGAAGGTCCGTGTAAGTGGTTAATTGCATCGCTTTTCTATAGTTCATCTATTAAACTATTATCTTGGGCAAATCTTCAAGATGATATGGAACTTTTGTTTGGAGATAAAAAGGTCTTTTCCTAAGTTGATACGCTATAAATGACAACTGGAAGATACTGCCTCTCTGTGAAAATGAGTTAGTAAAAACAAAACAAAACAAAAAAACAACTCAAAGTTTTTTAGTTAGGACTTAATTTGAGCACAGATATCATCAAAAGCTGTCCATAGCCATGGGGTTTCATTTCGAGAAAAGTTCAATTTATTAGTTATACCCGCTATTCTGCTCAAAGACAGAATCTTTATTCCAAAATTAGTATTTTTAAAAATAATTAATTTAGGAAAGAGTCTAGAGCAACCCCAAATTACACTAATATCTTGAATCTGTCCATTTGGGTTGGAATTTCTATTTCTTTGGAAATGCCTCATCAAAGGAATCTTTCCCCAAAGAGAACACTGTCCATAAACCAGCCTATTAAGTTTACTCCAAATAATTTTAAGTTCATCTTTTAAGCAGAGATTAGTCCCTAAAGGTTTTTGTTTTTTCTTTTGGCAGCTATAGTCTGTGTCTAGAGTTCACATTAGTAAGACATTAATAAAATAGCTTTTAATTATTTTCTAAGTAATTGTATGTCATCTAAAGTTTCATCTAGCAGAAAAGGCAGGTCCTTTTTTTTTTTTTTTTGCATGTTCCATTAAGAGATGGGAAAGTGTTTTCCAATATTTAAATGCCAACATAAGTCTCAGTGAAACATTAAAAGAAAAAATACCTAAATAAAGCTTTTTGGAAAAAAATTAATTAACACAAGAAGAATATGATGATCACATTTAGCAATCAAGGAGTCTAAACAATAAATATATATATAAACCTACCAACTCATTGCTTGTAGATGTGAGTCTTAGCTTTTCTTCAATTTCCTTTCCAATTTTCTGAACAGTTACCTGAGTCTGTTTAATCGCACACTGGGCTCTATGAAGCCTAGAAATAAAAGTTAGAGAAAAATTCAAGTGAGTTAACTATAAACTCTCAACACAGAGACATAAATGGAACAAAATGAGGACAAACCTTCCAGGATAAACAGAATTAGTAATGAACTCAAACTGATCATTTCATAATTCCCTAGCATACCTGTAATGAAATAACAGGAATTACAATGTGCCCTTAAAACACCCTTTCAGGGCATCTAGGTGGCTCAGTCAGTTAAACATCCAACTCTTAACTTCAGCTCAGGTCATGATCTCATGGTTCAGGAGATCAAGCCCCAAGTCTGTGCTGTCAGCATGGAGCCCACTTGGGATTCTCTCTCTCCTTCTCTCTCCCCCCCTCTCTCTGTCCCTTCCCCACTTGCATGCACACGGAGGAATGATACAATAAGTAAAGAAACTTAAAAAAAAAAACAAAACACCCTTTCTATGCCTGCCTGCCTCTGATATATTGAGAGTTAAAATGGTGAACTCACAGGAGTCTGGAAGACACTTTAGAGAGAAAATAATCTGGTTGAATCCCATCATGTTAAAAATGTGAAAGCTGACGCCCAAGGAAATTAAGTGGATTGCTAAAGTCACCAGGAGAACATCAATGATGACAAACCTGAATATTACTTATGGGTATCCACAAAGAAAAAAAGAATTAACAATAATCCCAGTTAAAAAGACTAATTTAAAGCAGCAGCCACTTTGAAACAAGGAACATTGAAAAAAATCAGAAACTATTTTTCTTTTTTGCTTACATTATGGGTTTGTGTTTTTCTTTGTCTCTTGGTCTTCAAATATAGCTTATATATTTCTTATACACATACATATTAAAAATGGTCAAACTATATTTTTAGATGACATGATTTTCATATAGAGAATCACTAGAAATCTACAAAACAACTACTAGAACTAATAAGGTCACAGGATACAAGGTCAACATACAAAAAAATTCAGTGGTATTTCTATATATGGGTCAATAGTTTCACAATCACAATCACAATCTCAACAGGCTTTGGTTCTTTGGAAGAAATTAAGAAGTGTATTGCTACTATAATCTATACAGAAAAACAAAGAATCTAGAAGAGATAAACCAAGATAAACTTAAAAAAATAAAACTATATAATCAAAACAATATGCTACTGGCATAAGGATCAAAAAATAGATCAATGGAACAGCATAAAGATTATATATAAAGATATAGAGCTACACATATATGGCCAATTGATTTTGGACAAAGGAATCCAGGCAAATTAACGGAGACAAGAAATTTTTTAAAACAAATGGTGCTGGAACATTGGACAAACATAGGGGGAAAAATTAATTTCATTCCCTACCTCACAGTACATTCAAAAGATTAATTCAAGGACAGCATAGAAAACATAAAAACTAAAATCATAAAACTTGTAGAAGAAACATAGAGAATCTCTTACAACCTTAGAAGAGGCAAAGATTTCATAGATAAGGCATGAAAAGCACTAACCATAAAATTAAAAATGGATAAATTGGACTTCACAATAATAAAAAATGTCTGCTTGTCTAAAGATGCCATTAAGAAATGATAACCAGTCCACAGAGTGAGAGAAAATACTTGCAAAACATCTATCTGACCAAGGACTGCGTCTGGAGTACATAAAAAACTCTTATAAATCAGTCACAAAGAGACAATCCAGTTAAAAATGGGCAAAAAGGTAAAATGCTTCACAAAAGGTGATACAAGAGTGGCCAAAAAGTACAAGAAAAGGTATTCAACATCTTAGTCATCATAAAAATGCAAATTAAAATCACAACGAGATACATTCCACATCTATTAGAATAGCTAAAATTAAAATGAACATTGGGGCGCCTGGGTGGCTCAGTCGGTTAGGTGTCCAACTTCAGCTCAGGTCATGATCTCACCCTGCACTGGGCTCTGTGCTGACAGCCCATAGCCTGGAGCCTGCTTGGGATTCTGTGTCTCCCTCTCTCTCTGCCCCTTCCCCACTCATGCTCTTTGTATCTTTCTCAAAAATAAATAAGCGCTAAAAAAAATTTAAATGACAACATCTATTACTAACAAGGATGTGGAGCAACTGGAACTTGCATCCATTGCTGGCAAAGTGTAAAAGAGTACTATCATTTGGAAAATAGTTTCTAATAAAGTTTAACAGCCATCTAACCTATGGCCCAGTATTTCTACTCCTAAGCATTTACTCAAGAAATATAAAAACGTATGTCTACACAATGATTTGTATAAGAATATTCATAGAAAACAATGCAAATGTCCATCAAACAGGAGAATCAATTAACAAATTGAGGTATAATCATGAAATTCCATTCATCAATAAAAAGGAACACACCATTGATATATACACAACAATATGAATGAATGTCAACAACAATGATGTTGAGTGAAAAAGCCAGTAACAAAAAGTATACTGTATGACTCCATTTATACATAGTTCAAGAACAGGTAAAAGCAATCCATAGTGACAGAAATCAAGAGTCGCTGGTTGTCCATGTGGGGTGGAATTGACTGGTAGAGAACGGGGGTGGGGGTGGGGCAAAGTAACTTTCTGAGGTGATGGAAATATCCTATATATCTTTACTGGGATGAGGGTACACAGTTATACACGGAATTTAAACTTAAGATCTACACATTTTACTGTACGCAAGTTTTACCTCAGTTTTTAAAAATTACTCAACAATCCCAATCTGAAAGATATCCTATATACAAGGTTAATTTCATTAGGGATTTGATGGCATCAATACCTCTGCCAACATTATGATGATGATGACACTATGCACTAAAAATATTCATGACGTATTTTGCACTTTCAGAAACTGCCTGACAGTTATTGAGGATTTCTTAGGTCATCTAAAGGAGCAACTCTTATTAGTGCTAGGTTGCTAATAAGATCGGTTATACAAGCAACTTCCTCAAAGCTCCTCCAATAGAGGTTATATTCCATCCTATTGCCTCTTGCTCTGGGAGTGTATGTGTATACACTCTTTTGATAGTAATACTCTCTTACAAAGTTTGCTCTAAAGAAATTTAAAAGCAAGGAAAGGCCCCTTGTAATGCGGTCCCAGCAAACATCTGCAGCATTATTTCCTGATATTCCTTACCTTGCGAGCTCAGTTCCAACAAAACCAAACCACCGACAATTCCCTAAACACACCATACCATTTCTTGTTTGTAACTTTGAGTGAGCTGATCTATCCGCCTGTAAGTCTTCCCTACCTCTTAACAGATAAGGACAGTCTTGAGTCCATTAAAGAGGCAGCTCAAACACAACCTCTTCTTCAAAGACCTTTCTGAACTATTCCAGACAGGTACAGGCACTCCTTTCTATAGAAATCTGCAGCATCATGTATATAAATACCACTAACAAAGATTACAGAACTATATTTTATAGCAACTGTTTATTTCCTTATTAGATCTTTTGGGGGGGGGGACCTCTCATTTTCAAATACATTCCCAGTGCTTAGCACAGGATGTGGCACAAAGGAGGCACTCAGTATATATTTGCGAACTGAACGGCAACTAACTCCTGAATATAAAAGCTCAGTCCTAAGATGTGACTATTTTTTACTGATATCAGTGGGGGATTGAGAGATTAAGGAGATAGTTTTCTGTATTTAAAATTTTTAAATATTATATTCAAAACAAAAATCAAATAAAGACCACTCACTTAGGTAAGGAAATGTGCAATTTTTACTAAAAATGTTATCAGAATTCTGATAATAATAGGCATTACCAATTCAGAGCAGAAATCAACAAAATAGCCTGTTACTTTAAAAGGGGGAAAACGCTGCCTGAAACTCACTGGTACTATGCAAACAACCTTGTCAAATGGTAAAGACTTTAAAAATAAAAATGATTCATGACCATAATTAATGTATGACTTCAACTATTTGGCTCTCACTGCCCCAGACGCTTTCTGATCTTACCTTAGGGGCTTAAAACACACAGACAGAGTCACATTTCCTCCAATCTTCAGTGTTATCCAAATAGACTTTCAGAGCCCCTGCTACATCAAGACAGAGCTAATAATGTCCCCCTTTCAAATCCAACAGAAGAACAAAAGTTTGATGTGTTTAGGCTTTTAAACATAATGTGGGGCATCCTGATTCCCCTGGGGGTGAGGAGATGAAGGACTGACAAGAAAAGAAACAACTGCTTTACTTCCAAACCAGCTAGCCAGTGTCAGAGGAATGCATCTTGATTTTGCAAACTATGAAATAATACTATAAAGACCGAAACACATATCATCTAGTCATCTGGTGACAGGTCAATACCAACACTAATACTGCCAAGCTGAAATAAATTCACTATCACAGGTATGAGGAGGAGGGACTAAGTAACTATCTGATAGGTATTCTAGTTAGAGCAAATAAATGCTCCTATTAATATGCTTTGAGATAACAGTAAGGTTGAAACTGGGCTTTAAAATAATGTTTTGGGGTTAGATAGTGTTGTGAATGTAAAAATCTACTGAATGAAAGGCATTATAACAAATAAATAATACCGAGACCACAACAACCAAAATATTATCAATCATTTCAGTAAAGAAGTTAGGAGACCATTTTTGTTTACTTAGTGTTGATCATATCACATCTGAAATGCTGCATTCCATTTTAAGGTGAAGAAGGACCAATTAGAACACCTAGAAAGGCGGCATAGTTCCCTGTGGCCTGCAGGAAGAGACACAAAAGGCAAAGGAAATATAAGAAAAGACAGGAATCTATTGAGAGACACAGACATTATCGTTGATGGCTTTGCATTCCATATGAAAGAGCGCCGATTATTTTTCTGAGGGTAGTGGAAAACAAAGTTTTAAGCTGGAAAAGATTTAATTACATTTGCACTTTAGAAAGATCTTTCTTCCTGTAATAAGGTAAATGGGACACAGAAACAAGGCTGGAAACAGGAAGGCTAGTGTGTGGTTATTACAGCCTTCCTAGGAAAAGTTTAGGCATCTTTCTAAATTAAAATAGTAACAGGAGGGATAGTGTAGACGTGAAAAGTGAGAAAGAAGGAGTAATAAAAAATGATGCCTGAAAACAAATTACCAACATCAAGAATACCAGCAAAGACATCACTAGATCTTATAGACATTCAAAGGAGAATTAATGGAAATTATGAGCAATATGCCAATAAATACGAAAACTTAGATGACGTAGTCAAATTGCTTTAAAAAAATCACAAGTTTACAAAACAAATAAATTAGAAAAACTGAATTGCCATTATCAATTAAATAAACTAAGCTTGTAATTAAAACCACTCTCAAGTAGAAAGCTCTAGGTTCAGATGGCTTCACTGGGGTTATACAATGGGTTTTGTTTTGTTTTGTTTTGTTTGCTTTGCTTTGCTTTGTTTTTTGGAGACAGAGAGAGCGGGAGAGAGAGCAAATCCCAAGCAGGCTCCACATGCAGTGCAGAGCCCAATGTGGGGCTTGAATTCATGAACCATGAGATCATGACTTGAGCCAAAACCAAGAGTCGAATGCTTACCCGACTGAGCTACCCAGGCACACACCCCCCCCCCCCCCCGTGCTATACTAGTTTTAACAAAATCTTTCAAAGAAGAAGAAACACTTTTCAATTTATTTTATGAGGCCAGTATAACCCTCATACCAAAACATGACAAGAAGATGACAAGAAAACTACAGACAAAACTCACACATGAACATAACTGAAAAAATCATTAACAAAAAGTTAGCAAATCCACTCTAGCAATGTATGAAAAGGGTAAGACACATCTTGATCGTATAGGTTTATGTGAAGAGTACAAGGTTAGTTTACCATTTGAAAACCAACAGTGACAAAAATAATGAAGAAAAATCATATGGCTATCTCAGAAGATGCCCCCCAAAAAGCACTTGATACAATTCAATACCTGTTAATGATTAAAAACAAAAAAAACCTTCAACAAACTAAGGAAAAAAGAGTTTCCTCTGGTGAAGAATTTATTTAAAAAATCTACAGCTAATGCAAAAATGGAACTTACACAAAAAACATCTAAGCTAATGTTATACTTAAGAACAGGACCAAGGAGAGATACCCGCTTTTCACCACTCTAATTCAACACTGTAATCAAGGTCCAAACCATTGCAATAAGGCAATTTAAAAAATCATAAATATAGGAAAGGAAGAAGCAAAAACGTCTCTTCATGGATGCAATAATTGTACACATATAAAAAGCCAAAGAATCTGTAATTAAACTGATAATTTTAGCAAGATTGCATGATTCCAGATTAATATACAAAAATTTAATGGTATTTTTAATATCATTATCAACAAATAACTAGGTAAGTCTAATGGAAGATGTGAAAGACCTGTGCACTGAAAACTGTAAAACACTCCTGAGAAAAACACCTAACTAATGGAGACATATAACAATCACACGGGTTACAAGACTCAGTATTGTTAGTCTCCGCTAAATTAATCTATAGAGTCAATGCAATCCCAACCAAAGCCTTGCAGTCTTTTTTTTTTCAACTGACAAGGTGATTTTAAAATTGATACAAAAATATAAAAATCCTAGGATAGTCAAGAAAGTGTTGAAAAAAGAAACAAAGTTGGAGCTTACACTACCAGATTTTATGACCTCTCACAAAGCTCTAGTTTATAAAGCAGTAGTATTGTAGAAGTCTAAACAAACAGATCAATGAATTAGAATTCAGATTACAGAAATTGACCCATTATATAAAATCAATTTCCTTTTTTTAGATGATCAGCATTTTTATTTATTTTTTAATTTTTTAATGTTTATTTATTTTTGAGAGAGACAGAGACAGAATGTGAGTGGGTTGGGGCAGAGAGAGAGGGAGGCACAGAATCTGAAGCAGGCTCCAGGCTCCTAGCTGTCAGCACAGAGTCTGACGCGGGGCTCGAATTCACAAGCTGTGAGATCATGACCTGAGCTGAAGTCGGAGGCTCAACCGACTGAGCCACCCAGGTGCCCCAGCATTTTTATCAATTTACTTTTTGATTAGAGAAAGACAAGCTTTGTCAACAAATGACACTGAAATAATTGGATAGCGACACGGAAAAACTAAACCTCAATCTCTACCTCACATCATACACAAAAGTGAAATTGATATAGAGCAAAGACTAAATGTAAAACCTCAAACTATAAAGATTCTAGAATAACATGTAGAAAAATATATTCATGACCTTGGTTTAGGCAAAGATTTCCTAAACAGGAAACAAAAGGCACCATCCATAAAATAAAAACCTAATATATTTTAGCAAAATTTGAAACTTCTACTCTTTACCAGGCATTATTGAGAAAATGAAAAATCAAGACACAGAGTAGTAAAAAAAATGCTCAATAGATAGATACATAGATATAGACATAGATATAGATACAAACATACAGATATAGAGATCTATCTGACCAAGGACTTGTATCCATAATATACAAAAAATTCCTACAAATCAACAATAAACAAACAACCCAATAAATATTATCAAAATATTTGAACAAACACTTCACAAAGGATGTAAGAATGGCCAATAAACATGAAATGGTGTTTCACTAGTCATCACAGAATTAAAAATTAAAATTAAAATCGGGGTGCCTGGGTGGCTCAGTTGGTTGGGCATCTGACTCTTGATTTTGGCTCAGGTCACGTACCCAGGTCATGGGATCGAGCGCCACATCAGGCTCTGCGCTGAGCATGGGATCTGCTTGGGATATTCCCTCTCTCTCTCTCTGTCTCTCTCTTTCTCCCCCTTCTGTTTGCACTCTCTCTCTAAATTAAAATAAAATTTAAATTAAAAACTGATATGCCAGTAGAAGCCCACTATAATGGCTAGAATTTACAAAACTGATGATACCAAATGATGGCAAGGAGTAGAAAAGCTGGGAGTTTCAAACATTTCTAGTAGGACTGTAAAACTGTGTAACTACCTTGGAGAACTGGCAATTTCTAATCAATTAAATACACACCTAGTATATGAGAAGGTAACCCCACTCCCAGATACACTGTAAGACGTTTGTTTTCTTTTTTAAATTTTTTTAATGTTTATTTTTGAGAGAAAAAGTGTGTGAGTGAGTGAGTGAGTGAGTGCGTGAGTGAGTGAGCAGGGGGAGTGGCAGAGAGGGAGACACAGAATCAGAAGCAGGCACCAGGCTCGGAGCTGTCAGCACAGGCCTGACGGGTTTAAACTCAAGGACCACGAGATCATGACCTAAGCCGAAGTTGGATGCCCAACCGACTGAGCGACCCAGGCGTCCCAACATTGTAAGACTTTTGTAAGGATATTTCTTAGCAGCTTTATTCAGAACAGCCAAAAAGTAGAAACAACTCAAATGTTCATCAACAAGATAATGCATAAGTAAATTGTGGTAATATGCACAGAAATACCACTCAGCAATAAAATAAACTGCTGATCTATACAACAATATGGATAAATTTCAGGAATTGTATGTTGAATAAAAAAAGTCAGAAACCAAAGAGTACACCATATGATTCCATTTAAAAGAAGTTTAAGAACAGGAAAAGCTAATAATGAAGAGGCAATAAGAAAAGGGTTTAACTCAGCCAGTGGTGGAAGTGAATGTGTAAGAACGATTGGCAAAGGGGTATAAAGGAACTTTTGGACAAGAAAATATACTCTATAACATGACTGAATGATGACAACGTGGGTGTGTACATTTGTCAAAACTCATCAGACTGTACACTTAAATTCTCTGCATTTTATTGTATATAGATTATACCGCAAAGGAAAAAGTAAAAAAAATGATAGCTGGTATACGGCTTGGGGAATCAGGAAATGGTGATGTTATTTATTGAGATGGGGAATACAGAATGAGCAGTTTGAAAGAAATTCTACTTTCTTTGAGGTGCCTGTGCAATATCCAAGAGGAGGTGTTGAATATTACTTGAATATAAGGATCTGGAGCTTAGGAGACAGATCTTGGCCAGAGACAAAAATGTGGCAATCATTAGCACACAGATGGTTATTAACGCTATGAGAGTGAATGAGATCATTCTGGAAGACTGTGAGAATGAAAGAGAACAGAGCCTAGAACAGAATCCCGAGGAACATCAATATTTAAGGGATTAGAAAAAATAAATAAAAAGCTGCCAAAAATTCTGACCCAGAATATCTAGATAAATAGGACAGCTGGGAGAGTTGGTGTTACAACAGTCAAAGGAACAGAACACCTCGGGGAAGACTGATCACTATCATAACATCAAGTAACCTAAGGCTTAGATGGCATCTACAGATTTAGCCAACAAGGACTTGATTAAAGCCATTTCGACTCTGTTCACCTTTCTCCAAGTCCTCTGTCACCATCAACCTTCATCTAGCTAATACCCTCCTGACTGGTTTTTCAGTTTCTACTCTTGTTCTTCTCAATTCTACTCTCTCCTTTGTACCAAAGGTAACCCTGTCATTTGGTCAGTAGTCATTGCAGTTTATCTGCCCAAACAGTCTCCAGAATGCTTGCTTGCCTTATAGAGCTATATCCAGAGCTTGATCTCACATACATCGTTATGCGTGTTGCAACCTGCCAACAATCTTCCGAGTGAAAGAGGACAAACAGGATACAGAGACTCAAGACTTTGCTCCAACCAGCAAAAGGGCCCATCCAGCACTCCACTTACTTCTCACAGACTAACAGAGATAAACCAGTTCATGTTTACACTGCAATTACAGAGGCTCTGATGCATACCTACGATTATATTCCCTTAGAGACAACTAGAAATATTACAATCTACAAACCTGTAACTTAAAAGATTAGTGCTATCTAATGCAGCTATACCTACCTAACCACTTTTCTTCATCTCTACAGACACAAATGTTTTAGATATCCTAGGCTAACAACTAAAGGTTGATTGTCTACAGAATTCCTATCATTATGTAATACACCTAAAGACAGTTAGCATATACGTGCTTCTAATCATGTTTATAGCACCTTCCATTGATGATAAAGTGCATTTCTGGTGACTGGTAAGGCTGTGACCTGTAATTTTTTCCACACTCAATACAATTTCAAAACTTCTTCTTTTTAGAATTCTAGTCAAAGAAATCTAGACACCATGATGGTCATGAATCACCACAGAGCTCTGGAAGTGTTAACTGGCAGCGAAATCACATTACACTAGTACTTGCTTTTCTGCTGTCTCACCTCTCTATTCGGTACCTAAATCTATTGATTCTTCCCCAATGTTCTTACCTCCGTTATGTCCTTTTCATTATTCCCACTATAGGCACCCCAGTTCAGCATTAAAAAAAAAAAAAAAAGGCCTCCCTCCCTCTTTCCGATCTCTGCCCTCCTTAATCCATTTGGAACACTGCCATGGGAATACTCTTCCCAAAACACTTTTCAGTAGTGTACTATAAAAAAATCAAAACAATGAAATGGGGTCCAGGAGACCTTCCAACTCTTTAGCGTCTCGGTAATTAAAATGGGCATGCATGGGTGGCACCCCAGCTCTTGATTTTGGCTCATGATTTCACAGTGTGTGAGATCAAGCCCTGTGTCAGGCTCTGCACTGAGAGCACAGAGCCTACTGGGGATTCTCTCTGTCCCTCTCTGACTCTCATGCACACATGCATGTTCTCTCTCTCCCCACCCCCCAAATAAATAAATAAACATTAAAAAATGATAATAACAAGGATGACTACAGGCAAATTAGAGCTCTTTACACAGAAAAACCAGGACCATATGTAAAACCAAGTGATCACAAATTCTGAAATTCTATGATTAGACGTTACTCTTTGCTTGATACTATGGAATGTATAAACGTAGCTATTTATATACAGATTAAAACTCAATTGTTTTGGCCTAGAAATTCAAAGTCAAATAAAATCTAGCTCAGGCACAATAATATTAATATTTCTTACAACGCTGGGGGCCAAAATGAGTGTCTGGCACATAGTATATATTTCATAAATAACTGACTGAACAAACATTTATTTAGTGCTTACTATGTGGCAGGCACTGGGCTAAAAACCTGAAATGTAATATTCTATTTAACCTTCATAACAATCCATAAACTTCATACATTCTCACTCTACACGTGAGAAGCTAGTAAGAGCCAGAATCAGAATTCAAAACCAGGTCTAACTCCAAAGCCCAGGGGTCTTCACTGCTACTGACCTTCTACCCATAAACCTATCATTCCTAAGCTAGTCTTGCCATCAGCTCCCCAACAAACCTCAATATCAGTAATACTTTACATGTTAAATAATTTTTTAGTTTCCAAAGTCCTTTTTTTCTCAGATACATTGGTTTGGTTGAAACTGACAAATACACAGGTCCCAGTTTAGTGCTCCTACCACACCAGGTTGTTGTGTGTTCTTTCTATCATTCTACTCACAATAGTCCTCATACCTGATCTAAATCTGCTGCTGCTTTCTACCCTATTACCTTTGTGGTAGGAAGAATTCTAAGATGCCCCCCCAGATTCCTGCCTCCTTGTATACTTGCCTAGTATAATCCCCTCCCTTTGCATGTTAGCAGGCCTTGTGAATATGATAGAATATCAGTCCTGAGATTATGCTACTTTATAAGGTGAAGGTATTTGGAGGATATAATTAAAGTCCTAAATCCACTGACTTTGAGTTAATCAGAAAGGAGATAACCTGGTGCTACAGACTGAATTGTGTCCCTGTAAAATTTATATGTTGAAGCCCTAACCCCAAAAGTGACAGTATGTGGAGATTGGACTTTTAGGAGTAATTAAGGTTAACAGTGAGGTCATAAGGGTGAGATCCAAATCTGATGGGATTAGTAGCTTTACAAGAAGAGAAAGAGATATCTCTCTCTCTCCCTCCCTCTTCCCCGTACAAACAGACCCCAAAATTCCTCTAGAAGAGGAAAAACTCAAGTAAAAGCCCAGGAATACTTAATAGTTAATATCTGGTAAGGCTATACCCTTATCTGAGTTGTGGTCTTCTTAACTCTGGAAGCATGGCTCTATCTAGAGTTCACATCATGTTGTAATAATCTATTTACTGCCTTTCCCTCCACCACTGGATTCCATATGCCTTGAAAACACAGAACTATATCTTATTAGTGTTTGTTGCTCTTCATATGAGTCTTCACAGTACCTGGTACAGACCTTCAATACCTATTATTTCTCTTCTTTCCCTCAGTAATAAGGAGGAGCCCCAAAGCACAGGACACTTAAACCCTCAAAGCACAGGAGACACTCAATAAATAACAGAAAACTATTTTAAGATTTCTTCTGATTCTGTTTTCCTTAGATTGTATGAAATGTTGACTGACAAATTTACTCATGTTTTCTTTCATGTGTATCAAGCATAGAAAGATTCCTGGAAAACTACCTTGAGAACATTTCTTTAAAGTTTGTAAACCACATAATACTAGAATACAAATTTCTGATTGTCAAATTCCTCTTAAAGAGTGGTTTTTATAAAGGTACAAAGGAATTCAAATATGTCTGCCTGGAACAAAGAAGGTCTATCGTTTCTCATTCTAGATACTAAGTGTCTATCAACATAGTCCCAATTTTTCTGGCAATCACGTTCCACTGATTATTAACATTGATTTGATTACTGATGAAAAGTTTTGCATCTTTTTTTGCTCAGGCTGTGCCCATATGTCATGCCTTCTTCTCATACAGTTGGTTTTGGGACTCAAGTACAGTATAAGGCTATATCTCTACCCCAATTAAATTTCATCTTGAAATTTAAGATGGGCTGAATATATATTCTACCTTCCAGTCCCTAGAGATCTTCTTATATACTGATTCTGTTACACAAAGTAATTACTATTTCTATAAGCTCCATATTACCATTGCATTGGCTTTCTAAGTTTTTTTTTTTTAACTTTGCATATGTTTTCTATACCTCTGTTCAAATGCTTAGATTGTAATATCCTTAAGGGAAGAACCATTCACCATTGTATCCCCAGCATACTGCACAGTTTCCAACATACAGTATTCAGTGAACATCAGGCAAGTAAATTACTGAATGAATGGACATGCTGAACAAGACTAGATAAAAAAACAGAGCCCTATGTCATGCCATTAGAAATTTCCCTCTAGGGACGCCTGGATGGCTCAGTCAGTTAAGTGTCTGACGTCGGCTCGGGTCATGATCTCGCAGTCTGTGAGTTCAAGCCCCGTGTCGGGCTCTGTGCTGACAGCTCAGAGCCTGTAGCCTGCTTCGGATTCTGTGTCTCCCATTCTCTCTCTCTCTTTCAAAAATAAACACACACACACACACACACACACACACACACACACACAAACTTGACACGAATGCTTAGAGCAGCATTGTTCATAGTAGCAAAAAATTAAAATAAAATTAAAAAAAAAATTTCCCTCTAGACTGATAGTAAGTCATTAAGCAGTTACAAATCTTCCTATTTTTAATATCATCTAGCTTATACTTCTTCATTTTGGTCCTAAAGGTTTCATTACCTAGCTGTCACACACCTTATTAGAGTTACTGCCTGGATCTACAAATCTAATTACCTTTCCAAAATGGAGACATTAGTCTGAGACAACTTGTTCTTGTGAATGGTTCACTAAAGGAGAAGGACTTAAGCTTCTGTTTAAAGGAAAGGTAGGTAGGACAACTGTATACAAGAGAACAGCCAGTTAGGGCTGTGGAATAACTTTTCAAAATCCTTAAAGGAGCAGACTGCACTGTAAGCTCAGAACAGGAAGTGGGTGGTATGCTAAAGCAAAGAGAGCATGAGGGCAGTGTCATGAAAGGCAGTCTGGGAAGGGTGATCAGAGCCAAGTTACCGTGGACTTTAAATGCCTGAGAAATCTTTTGCATTTCCACAGCACCTACAGCAGTCTTGGACACATGGGAATCACTCAAATACTTGTTGATGGGTTTATTAAATATGATAGTTTCCCAAAAGACCAGAAATCTACCCTAAAGCCTGCTTCTACATTCCTCCGTCTAGACCATACACATAGTTGAGAAGAACACACAGTCTCACAGCAATGGCATCAAATAAGAGAGAACACTATTACTACTTATGAAATTAACACTCTCATGGAAAAGTAAATGGTAGCATCGTGGGTGGGAAAGTTCTACCGAGGAAAGTTAGGTGGTGTGAAGGCATGTGATAATGAGTGTGTCAGGTCTAACTAAGATGTGCTCTCAAAAACAAACAACACTGATGAAGCAACAGTTATAGAACAATAATCAACTGTTCAGATTTCCAATTTACATCTCGAATAATTCATTTCAGGCAAGAAGAACCACATTTGGCATAAGAGCAGGCTAAATCATTCCCAGATTTTTTCATAATACCATCCATGTGCTAAAATGCAAGTTTAATTTAAAATATATTCATTGTACAATAAACATACTTGAGGAAGCACATACAAAAGTACTTCAGAATTAGAAACAAGAAAGGAGACAAACTACAATAAGATTTTTAAAAATTAAAAGGAATACTACATACAACTTTATGCCAACAAACTAAAAAACCTAGCAAAAGTAAATGATTATCTAGAAAACCATAAATTACCAAGTTGCTTCAACAAGAGGTTGAAACATAAATAGATCAATAACCACAAAGAAATTAGAAAGATAATCAAAGGGAAGTGGAGGGAGCATAGGCCCTGATAGTTTTATGGGTGAGAACTACCACCTAAATAGAAATTATATAAATTGTTTCAAACCATGGGAAAATACAGAGAGCCTCTCACTTCACAGTAGCTCTTACCAGTTTTAACTTGGACAAGAACACAAAAAAACTATATGCCTGCCTCATTTATAAAGAATTGAATTGATTAATAATAATAATAAATATTAAATAAAACATTAGGAAATCTAACCTTAGTACTGTGTTAAAAAATATATCATAAGCGAGCAAAATTTATCCCAGGATTATATAGAAGGTTTAACATCAGTAAGTCTGTGTACTCACTGTATTAATAGAACAAAGAAAAAAAGCTAGGCTATTACTGAGTAAAATCCTTAGTTACTATGCATAGAAACATTCTTACCTGATAAAAGGAACCTATCAGAAAACTCTAATATACATGATATCCAATGGTAAACTGTCAGCATATAACAGATACCCTCTGAGGTAAATTAAATTTTCTGTGTATGGCCACAAAAATATCTCCCACCCTACACGGTTTTCTGCAATGTTGCTTTAGTATTTCCCTACCAAGAGGTGGAATATATTTCTCTATTCCTTGAATCTAGGCAGGCCCTGAAACTGTTTTGACACAGTCAAATACAATACAATATACGGTATACAATATACCACATACAGAAGTGACCCTGTGCTAGTTCTAGGCATAGCCAATAATTGGCCTACAAACTTCTATTCCCTGTCTCTGAACAGTCCTTCTGCAGGCAACCAGCCTCCAGCTAAGAAATCTGACTACCCTGAGAATGCCTTATGTGAGGAAACCCAAGCTGGCCGTGTGGGGAAGAAGCTGCTTAGAGGAAAAGACAGAGATAAGGCTGGCCACTCTCCACTGTCCAGCCATCCCAACTAAAGGCATCAGAAATGTCCATATGTCCAATCCAGCTGAATCTTCAGCTGACTCTGCCCACTGTTGCCATTTGACTGCAACTACTTGAAAGGCCCCAAGTAAAAACCACCCAAGCTAAGCTCAAGTCATCCCACAGAACTGTGAGGATCTGAGGATAATAAATTGTCTTAAACTACTAAGTCTGGGGATGAGCTGATATGTTACAACAGAATGCTCACTATGGAAGACTTAGCCAACTTAAGAAGTTATAAGAAATGAGAGGTATACCCTTAGAAAATAAAAGACAAAAAAAACTGTTACCATTTGCAAATGATATAATTACTGACATAACATACCTCAGAGAGTCAGTTAAAAACTATCCCATGAAAAGACTTCAGTAATCAGAAGCAAGACCAGCATGCATAATCTAGAATGCCTCTAATTCCAAGTGTTTCTCCACTAACCTTATATGATATACCAAACAGACTGTTTCAATTGGTGAAACCATGGTACCAACGCAGTATAAAACGTATGTGCACAAAAGTGCTGTTTGGCTTTGCTTGGCTCACAGCCGTAGATCTTGCATCTTTAACGCCGGTTAACTGCTTATAAATTTTAATCTTTGATCATGAGAAAGATGAGGCTATAGGAATGTAATTCAAATAGCATACATTCATTCTGAAAATACTGGTTAAATCTCATCACTCTCGGGCCTCTTTAAAAATAATCCACCGCCTCCATACAGTATATCCCACAAAATTAACACTTCTCAATGTAAATTTTACTCTGTCCTGCAGTCTGTGTCATTTCAAGATGATCCTTCTGCTCCCGTAGAATCTTCCTACTGTATTTACCTCCTCCTCTATCCTTATTGTATGATCTTATATCTCTCTACAGACCCTCAAAACTCATCTAAGGGCTTTCTTTAGTCCTTCCCTGAAGACTTCAGAAAAATCACACTGACTTCTTTTTTACTGTTTTAATGCTCACAAAACTAAGGATACTAAGTATCTTATATATTATTTCATTCAATTCCCATATGTACCACAAAGTTCAGCACTTGATTATGTTTGTCTTGACACTAATTTTTCCAAGACTAAATCTTATTCAACTAGATAGACAGCAAGCCTCTTGCCTTCTTCTCTTGTGTCCTCTCCCACTGTATCTAATAAACACTTTGCATGTGTTTAATATATACTTGATGGTTTTTAAAATCAATTTTGAAATTGTAATTTAAATAATATCCTTCAGGGGCCACCTGGGTAGCTCAGTCGGTTAAGCTCCTGACTTTGGCTCAGGTCATGATCTCACATTTCGTCGGTTTGAGTCCCACGTCTGGCTCTGTGCTGACAGCTCCAAGCCTGGAGCCTGTTTCACATTCTGTGTATCCCTCTCTCTCTGCCGCCTCCCCCACCTCAAAAATAAGTAAACTTTAAAATAAATGTAGGGGCGCCTGGGTGGCGCAGTCGGTTGAGCGTGCGACTTCAGCCAGGTCACGATCTCACGGTCCGTGAGTTCGAGCCCCGCGTCAGGCTCTGGGCTGATGGCTCGGAGCCTGGAGCCTGTTTCCGATTCTGTGTCTCCCTCTCTCTCTGCCCCTCCCCGGTTCATGCTCTGTCTCTCTCTGTCCCAAAAATAAATAAATGTTGAAAAAAAAAATTAAAATAAATGTAAATAATATCCTTCAACTAACTGGCTTTCATAAGAACAGTATTTAAAAGGAAATTACTAACCTTAGTTAAATCCTTTTTTTTAAATTGAGGAATAACTGACATAACATTTATTAGTTTTAGGTGTACAACATAATGATTTGATATCTGCATATACACTGCAAAATGACCACCACATTAAGTCCATTTGTTTTCACTATTCTGGTCTTTTATGACCAAGCCTATCCCCTTCATCTCCTTTTTAGAAATTACATGGGTAAAGAGAGGACACATTTTCTAGGATTCTGATTTTTCAGGCTTGTGAGCATTAGAGAGAAACCAATGCAGGGTTCGTGACTTTCCACTTGGTTCTGAGGTTCTAGCAATGTGAAATTCTTGTAGACTATGACTTTTAGTGTAAAATACAAGGTTTTGTTTGGTTTTGTTTTTGTCTTTTGTTTTTGTTTAAAGAGAGAGCATGAGTAGGGGAGAGGGGCAGAAGGAGAGAAAGAGAATCATAAGCAGGCTCCACACTCAAGGTGGAGCCCGACCAGGGGTTCGATCCCACAACCCTGGGATCATGATCTGAGCTGAAACCAAGAGTCAGTCATTCAACTGACTCGACTGCCCAAGCACCCCTAAAATATAAGTTTTTCAGATTACTCAATGGTGGAAAATGGCATTTCCTTAATTTTAATCTTAACTGGACCGAATAAAACAATATCGGTTGGAGGGAAGAGATGCCAGCTATGGTGACCGTAATGATTAACTTTAAAGCAGGCTTAATTGGAGAGTGACATTCTTTTTTTTTTTTAGGTCTTGTCAGATGTTCCCAGAAAAGATCTAATTTCCAGGGAAGTTAATAATAAAGATATGGAGAAGCATATACAACAACAAAAATCTCAACAGAACGTTGGTCTCAGCCATATTCTTGGGTATACACAGATAACAAAAGCAAAATGAGAAAAGCATTTTTACGGAATTTACTCCTGAAAGTAAATCAATGAAAGAAGTTTTGTTTGCTGGGGAAAAGTTCCTACGAAAAAATGTCAGCTGAATTAAAACATGTGCCCAATGATATAGCTGAACACTTTTGGTATAAATTCATTTTATTAAATGAATG
Source organism: Prionailurus bengalensis (assembly GCF_016509475.1). Taxonomy (NCBI): domain Eukaryota; kingdom Metazoa; phylum Chordata; class Mammalia; order Carnivora; family Felidae; genus Prionailurus; species Prionailurus bengalensis. Next base: position 56,369,526 of record NC_057346.1, read on the forward strand.
ATAAAAAAACAGTTCAGAATGACAGACGACCCGGAGACTACCCAATAATTCACCAGCACAGTATGCATCAGAATCACCTGGGCTGCCTTTTTAAAAAAAAATAATACCTAATGACTCATTCTCAAAGCCTCTCCATCAATTAAAATGGCAATTATCTGTGAGAATGAAAAAATACATCATCAAGTCATATGATTTTGTTAAGGCATAGTTTTTACAATTAATGAACGCTGTCTATCTGTGGAGATACAAGAGGCAATTTGGTTAACGCTTGGATTTTATAAATATAACGCGTGGTGCAGTACACTAGTTCAGAGACTGGGCTGTGGGGCCAGTAGCAGCTCAAACTGCAGCTCTGGTGTTTATTAACCATGTGACTTTGCGGAGGTTCCCTAACCTTCTGTGCCTTTTCTGGCAAATGATGATAAAAACAGTACATGCTTTGAAGGTTTATCCCGAGAACTAAATACTTATAAAGCATCTATGATCTGATCGCTTGAAAAGCACTCCAATATTAGCTGTGATTCTAATTGTTATTAACCTCTTAAAGCTCATGTATTTATTCCAGCAAGCATGCCACGGTCCAAAGCACTCTGGGGAGTTGCCTACGAAACTTGCACGGTCTCTGAATATCTTCAGTAATGGCAAATCTCTATCTTTCCTGGAGAACTGGATATTTTAGGACTCATCAAAATTAATGTGGGCCAAAGTTTTATGAATTAGATGGGCAATCAGGCTGGATAATGACCTTTTAAGTGAAAAATAAAATGTGATGATATAGTAATTTTTTTTTTTTTTTTACTGTTGTTAGTTCCAGAATAACTAGGTAATTGACTCATTGTCACAGTTAAGGTCACCTTTGTAGTGAAAGGACCATGGTAATGTTAGCACTGAGAGTTATTTTAGAGGTCTTTTAACCAATGCTCTCATTTTAAATATGAAAATGAAACCTCAGTTAGCATAAGTGACTTGCCCCAAATCTCAAAGCGATGCCAGTCAGAGAGAGAGTTGAGATGAAAGCCCAAGATTCTTAACTTCCAGTTCACTTCTCCTTCCTCTACACCACACAGCCTTGTTGTCCTCTTGGTCACATCAACGTGTGACATTTATACTCATGCAAATGTCTATTGCTGGTATTAAAAAGTAAAAAAGTTGCTCCTAGAACCAAAAGGTTTTCGTAGAACCCCCTATTGCCAACACATGTGATTAACTTTGCTCACTTTGGATTTTAGTATAATGTTTCAGGATTGGCTTAACAAATTTCTCCATTTGGCCTACTCTCTGAAGAAAATGAGCAAATACAGAATTCCTTCTAGATTGGCAGTTTTGTTGCAGTTTTAACTGGACACAAATCAAAGTTACCGCAGTGTCTCCAAAGACATGTTCCTACCAGTGTATAACTACTTACAACTCTTGAAGTCTGTTCCAAAAAAATAAATGAGCACAACTCTCCTTTTTCCTCCCTCTTCATCCCATTGGAACTCTGGCTTATTACCAGTCTCACACACTCACAAATGCCTTACACGTCTTTTAGTCACTGATAAGCAAAAAACAATCTGATTTGGGTCAGATTTTATAGTCTTGGGGTCTTTAGACTATATATTCCTGAGGCCTCCTGAATTCTACAGAATTCTACATACATGCATATGTATGCATATAGGTATATGTATGTTTTTATGTCTGAATATGTATGTGTAAGGGATTATATAAGGACACTTTGCTACAGTAAAAAGGACATTCAACTGGAAGCCAAAAAACCTGGTTCAAACTCAGTTCTACCAATTTAAAAGCTATGATTTAGAGGATAGTCTATAACCTCTCTATGAATCTCTAAGCTCTGAGTTCTCTATGGAAAGGGATGAGATCATATTAATCTTTTAAATTCCCATCCTACTGTGTCTGGCCCACAGTAGACTTTCCATAAATTTGTTTTAGTTCAAATTTGGGAACAAAGGGAGACAAAGGAAATAACACATAGGTGGAAGGTAAAGTCCACATCTTTCACAAAAGTGGAGTGTAAAGTCATTTTTCTACCCTAAAATTACTAAAATGTTCTACAAGATATCAAAATCCTACTTACTTACAGTCTAACTTACTCCACTTCTGGCCAAGACAGTGTAATAGAGATTATATTTACCCTCCCAAATGAAACAACTAAAAACAACAACGAAAACAACAACTAAGAAAACATGTTGAAACAATGGTTTTCAAAACACTGGCTATCAGGCAAGAAAAGATAGTAACAGCTGAGAGTAAGGAAACACATGACTGGAGAAAGTTTCCAGGCTGATACCCAGCGAGAGGGATCCCAATAGAGTAAGGTGGATTCCATGAGATGAAGAGAAAAGTTGGGAGTCCAGAGAAACCACAGTACTAGAGTTCTCAGCATATAGTATTAGAGAAGAGAAAGCATACAGAAAACTCCAGAGATCTGGAGAGGGTCACACTCAAGTATTCAGTTGTGTACTGATCAGTGAATCATTGCAGGAAACTACTCAAAGCCAGAGAAAAAACCATCCAAAAGGACTAAAAGAAAAAATCAGCAGAGATTGCACATGGTGAAAATAACATGTATTGCTCACACACAGAGTATGACCCATAATCCATGAGCTATACATAAAGTATTGAGAAGAGTTTTGTTTCAGAGGTAGATAAAATTAGCCACAGACTAAATGACGTTCTAGTCCAGCCTTACGAAATTTAAAAGCAAGATGTCAAAGGATCAAAAATTTTCCAAGCAACATAAATATATCTCAGAATAAACGTCAAGAATACTCATAGAACTAAAAAAATACCCAGAAAACAATAAGGCAAAATTAACAATGCCTGGAATTCAATCAAAAATTACCACACATGCAAAGAAGCAGGAAATAGAATACAAAATGAATGTAAAATCAATCAACATGAGTCTGGGAAGAAAAGCAGTGGTGATGAGGATGGATAAAAAAAGAGAGAGAGAGAGGGAAAAGAAAGAGAAGGAGAGGGAGAGGGTGAAGAGAAGAGAAAGAAATCAATTAAAACTGACCCAGGGGCGCCTGGGTGGCGCAGTCGGTTAAGCGTCCGACTTCAGCCAGGTCACGATCTCGCGGTCTGTGAGTTCGAGCCCCGCGTCAGGCTCTGGGCTGATGGCTTGGAGCCTGTTTCCGATTCTGTGTCTCCCTCTCTCTCTGCCCCTCCCCCGTTCATGCTCTGTCTCTCTCTGTCCCAAAAATAAATAAACGTTAAAATAAGGGAGGCAAGAACCCTTTAAAAAAAAAAAAAAAAAACTGACCCAGAGTTGACTGAGATGACACAATTAGTACAGGACCATTGAAAGTTGTTACAGTTGTAATTTATATGTTCAAAAGCTATAGAAAAGATTGAACATGTTATATAGAGACATGGAAAAAAAATTTTTAAACCCAAATGGGACTTTTAGAGATGAAAACTACAATACTTGAATGAAAAAAAAATTGTCTTGATGGATGAACAAATTAGGTACTTCAGAAGAAAAGATGAGTACCTGAAGACATATTAAAAGTCTATGGATATTTGGATAGGAAAAATTCAAAATGAGAAAGAAATAAGACTAAAACAAAAACAGAAATAAACTAAACATCAGTGAATGGTGGGACTTCAGCAAGCTAAATATACATGTAATTATAGTCCAAGAAGGAGAAAATAGTGGAGGAAGACACAGAAAACATTTTTTGAAAAATTAATGATTGAAAAATTTCCAAATTTGATGAACACTACAAACACAGATCCAAAAATCCCAACAAATGCTAAGGATAAGAAGCACAAGAAAAACTATACCAAACCATATCATAATCAACTTGCTTATAGCAGTAATAAAGAAGAAATCTTAAAAGCAGCCTGAGAAAAAAGTAATATTATATAAAATGGAACAAATACAGGAATGACAGATTTCTCACCAGAAACAATGCAAGCTAGAAGGCATGGAGCATCATCTTTAAAGAAAAAAAAAAATCTTAAACTAGATTTCCATACTTAGCAAAACTATCTTTCAAAAACTAAGAAAGTATCAAGATGGTTTTAGATATACAAAAGGTGAAAGAGTTCAATTACCGACAGACATACACCACAAGAAATGTAAAAAGAAATACTTTAGGCATAAGGAAAATGATACCAGACACAGAAGGGAATGAAGAGCATCAAAATTGTTAACTATGTGGGCAAATAAAAGACTGTTACTATTTAAATTTCTTTAAAAGTTAATCAACTGCTTAGGGGTGCCTGGATGGCTCAGTTAAGCGTCTGACTCTTGATTTGGCTCAGGTCATGATTTCAAGGCTTGTGGGTTCGAGCCCCATGTCGGGCTCTGTGCTGACAGATTGGAGCCTGCTTGGGACTCTCTCTCTCTCCCTCTCTCTCTGCCCTTCCCTGCTCACTCTCGCTTCCTCAAAATAAACTTTTAAAAGTAAATAAATAAGTAAATAAATAAAAATAGAAGTTAACTGTTCAAAGCAACAAGGATAATATATTGTAGTGTTGGTAACATCTAGAAGTAAAATACATGATAAAAATAGCAAAAAGGCCAGTAAGAGGAAAAATGTACACCAATGTAAGGTCTTTTTGCTGTATGGAAAGTGATATGCTATCACTCTATAATGTAAATTATAAACCCTAAAGCAACCATTAGAATAACAAAACAAAAAATTAAAGCTAACAGAGCCAACAAAGGAAAGAAAATCTAAAATTAAGCAGGTAAAGAGGAAAAGGGGATCAAAGAGCAAATTCAAGAAATTGAGTACAGATAGCAATATAGTAGATTTAAACTCATCAATAGCAGTAATTAATGTAAGTTAAAAATAGCCCAAACACCCCAATTAAAAGGCAAAGACTGTCATACTGGATTTAAAAAAAGGGTAAGACTCAACTTCATGATATCTACAAGGAACTCCCTTTAAATATAAAAATGTAAAATAGGTTAAAATATAAAAAGCAAATAGGAAAAAGATACACCATGCCAACACCATTCAAAAGAAAGCTAGAATAGCTGCATTAGTTTTATACAAAGTAGACTTCAGAGCAAAGAATATTACCAGGAATGAAAGTAATGATAATGATCAATTATCTTCAATGATAATTCATAATTCACCTTAAATGATAATCAGAATGATAAAAAAGGTACCAGCAATAATTCTAAATGTTTATGCACCCAATAACAGCTTGAAAATGCATGAAGCAAAATGTGACAGACCTATAAGGCAAAACAGACAAACTCACAATATTTAACATCCCCCTCTCAATAAGCAATAGAAAAAACAGAAAATAAGTAAGGATATAGAACACTTAAAAAATGTGACCTAGTTAACATTTATAGAATACTCTACTCAACAGAATATTTTTTTCAAGAGCACATGAAATGTTTAACATTAAAGATCACATTCTGAGCTACAACACGAGTCTCAAGAAATTTAAAGGATTCAAGCCTTGCAATGTTAACTTCTCTCATCACAATGGAATTTAATTAGAAATCAATTTTAAAATCTGGAAAATATGCATATTTGTGACTTCTAAACAACCCTTGAGCCAATGGAAAAAAACCAAAGGGATATTAGGAAATATTCTGGAATAAATGAAAATGAAAAAACACACCAAAATGTATGAAATGCAACTAATGTACTAACTTAGAAATTTATAGTACTAAAACCATATATTTGTAAACAAGAAAAGCCTCAAATCAATGACCTCAGCTTTCACTGTAAAAAACTACAAAGTACAAATGAAACTCAAAGTCAGCAGGAGAAAGGAAATAATAAATATCAGAGCTGAGATCAATGAAACAAAAAGCAAAAGCAATAGAGAAAAATCAAAAATACCAAAACCTGTTTCTTGGAAAAGACTGATATACTGGCAAGCTTCTGGCTAGACTAACCAGGAAATAAAGCAGACAACTCAATTACCAAATCAAGAACAGGAGAAGTAACAGCACTACAGATTCTAAAGATACTTAATTTTACCACTTACATAAAATGGACAAATTCCTTGAAAGATACAAATTACCAAAGCTCACTCAAGTAGAAATACAGATGACTGGAATAGTTATATATGTAAAGAAACAAAATTTTAGTTCAAAATACTCCCACAAAGAGAATTTCAGATTCAGATAGCTTCACTATGAATTCTAACACACACATAAAGAAGAAAGCGTACCAATTCAACACAATCTCCTCCAGAAAAATGAAAAGGGAATATTTCTCAATTCATTCTGGCTCCCTGATAGAGGGATCCCTAATAGAGGAATCAACTACTAATAGACATTTGTATTGTTGCCAGTTTTTGGCTAATACAAATAAAGATCTTATGAATGTCTGTACATAAATCTTTATTTGGACATACACTTTCACTTCTCCTGGGTAAACATCTAGGAGTAGAATGGCTAGGTCATATTGTAGGTATACGCATGGTGGAATATCCACACAATGAAGTACAGCTGAATAACAAAAAGGCGTGAATTACTTATACACACAATCTCAAAATAATTATCTTGGACGAATCTCAAAATAATTATCTTGAGATATAGAAGGCAGACAAAAAAAACCACATACTTTACAATTCTATTTATATAAAATTCTAGAAAAATCAAACTAATCTATGGTGATTAAAAAGCATATGAGTGTTTGCTTGGAGATGGGGGAAAAGAATGAGTAAGAAGGAGGGATTAACAAGGGGCATAAGGAAACTTCTGGAGCTGTTGAATATATTCACTGTCTTAATTATAGTGACAGTTTCATGGATGTTTACATATCAAAACTTATAAATTGTACATCTTAACTTTGTGAAGTTTATTATGTTAATTATATCTTAATGAAGACTTTTAAATCCTTAACATCAGAACTCAAGACTCTTCATCTCCATTAATTCTTACACAGGTACACAGGTACAGGTACACAACTACCCCAGATCATACTTTCCTCAAAACTACAGTGGAAAACTCACCAAGTATTTATTACACACACTCAAACTTTAACATCCATTCATTCTTCCAAACAATATTTATTCAGAACCTAAAATGTAGAATAATGCTGAGCAAGACGCTAAGAGTGATACAAATGAATTAGATCTGAGGTCTTCCAACAATCTCTTTTAAAATATTTAATCAAATGTTTATTCATAGTTAACAAAATGATCTTTCTCATTTTCTGGTTCCTCATTTATAGACATGCACACACAAGAACATGCAAGAACAAACATGTAGACTACTCATATATCTCTACAAAATTGATGCAGTATTTTGCTCTGTATTTTTTTTTTAATTTTTTTTTCAACATTTTATTTTTGGGACAGAGAGAGACAGAGCATGAACGGGGGAGGGGCAGAGAGAGAGGGAGACACAGAATCAGAAACAGGCTCCAGGCTCTGAGCCATCAGCCCAGAGCCCGACGCGGGGCTCGAACTCACGGACCATGAGATCGTGACCTGGCTGAAGTCGGACGCTCAACCGACTGCGCCACCCAGGCGCCCCACTCTGTATTTTAAACACACTTGATCACCAGGCTGATAGGAAACTTTAGCATTACTACGTGTGTTATGAACACATGGGGTGGGAGTTTTACCATCTACCCACCTATTTTGACATATAATACTTACAGCAGCATGTCTTTGGCCATCATATAGTTGTGTCACCTGTGAATATCTGCTAGTACTTATGTACAGTGTCATAAAAATCCCATGAATGTTTTCTAGTGGAAATATCAGCATTTGGAATAGTTAAGATGAAAAGACTGGCTAAAAGTAAAACAGGACTTAGGGGCAACTGGGTGGCTCGGTTGGTTAAGCATCCAACCCTTGATTTCGGCTCAGTTCATGTTTTTGCAGTTCTGGAGTTCGAGCCCCACATCGGGCTCTGCGCTGACAGCACAGAGCCTGATTGGGATTCTCTGTCTCCCTCTCTGCCCCTCCCCCACTCACGCTGTCTCTGTCTCTCTGAAAATAAATAAACTTAAAAAAATTATTTTTAAAAAACAGGGCTTATAATAGTTGCCATGTTAGCCACCATCCCTAAGTAGGCTCCTTTGCCCACACACTCCCTGCCCTTGTATAGAACTATACTGCGAAAAGAATCTGCTTTAAAGAGAAAAGACACAAAAATGTAAGCCTTCCTTTCCTCCTTCCATCCTTCTTCCCTTCTTGCATAGTTCAGTCTAAGAGCCTTAGATGGAGCCAAACAAAGTAGACTTCCGTGTAGTATGGGAGATGGTGGGGAAGGAGTTGCAGCCTGATCCAGAATGTAAGAGCCTAAACAAGGTCACAAGGGAATTTACGTGGGGTAAGAGGATGATGACCCACTGCAGGGTATAGAACCTCAGCAGAGTAAGGATAGTGTATGTCCACATGGTGGCAGTGGGATGAGAGTAATTAATTATATGCAGGGGGAATTGATCTAATAAGTAAATATAATAACGATAATGAAGAAGTAGGCTTCTCATTGCTGGAGAAGAAAGTTGCAAATACAAAAGAAAATTAAAATGAACCTGTGACATTGGATGGGAATTGAAAATACATTTGTGAACTCATGTTGCCAACAGAGGTAGATAGTAGACAGACAGACAGGTGGGCAGGCAGGCAAACAGATGGATGATATAAAAATATAGATAAATATGGGATGCCTGGCTGGCTCAGTTGGAAGAGCATGGGACTCTTGATCTTGAGGTCATGAGTTTGAGCCCCACGTTGGGTGTAGAAATTACTTAATTTTTTTTAAAACATCTAAAATATACATATATAACATATGTATGTGTGTATGTGTGTGTATATATATATATTTACTTATTATTTTTATAGCTCTCTCCACTGAGGGCCTAGGAACAGTGATACACTGCAAAGAATACACATAGACCCAGACCTTGGTTTCTAAAAACTGATCTTCATTAAAAGAAACCAAATTTCCTTGGAGAAACAACTAATTCTTTTTTTTTGTTGTTTTTAATGTTTATTTTTGAGAGAGACAGAGCACAAGGCGGGCAGAGAGAGAGGGAGACACAGAATCTGAAGCAGGCTCCAGGCTCTGAGCTGTTAGCACAGAGCCCGACACAGGACTTGAATCCACAAACTGAGGTTATGACCTGAGCCAAGGTCAGACACTTAACCAGCTGAGCCACACAGGTGCCCCAAGAAATAACTGATTCTAATCCAGGTCCAAAGAGACTATAAATCTGGAACATGCTGTGCCAGAAAATAAAGATGTACTCAGAGTGAAGGAAATACGTCAAACAAAAACAGAAGCCAACTTCTGTTCCCATGGCCAAACGTGAAATAATTTGAGTATCAACGTAAATTATTATAGTAACAGATTACAATCCATTGGCTCAAACAGGAATGTGTGAGTCCACACTGATAATAAATAAGTGAATGAGGAAGAAGAGAGAACTTTTCCTTACAGTAGGATGTTAACTGATGAACACAGAAGATGGATAGAATTAGAAAACAGCCACTTGGCAGCCATCACATTAATAATTAATTCCACCGAATGCAAACTGAACCAGAAATTGCACCACTAGGTATTTATCCAGGGGATACAGGTGTGCTGTTTCGAAGGGGCACATGCACCCCAATGTTTATAGCAACACTATTGACAATAGCCAAAGTATGGAAAGAGCCCAATGTCCATCGATGGATGAATGGATAAAGAAGATGTGTTGTGTACACACACACACACACACACACACACACACACACACAATGGAGTATTACTCGGCAATCAAAAAGAATGAAATCTTGCCATTTGTAACTACGTGGATGGAACTAGAGGGTATCATGCTAAGTGAAATTAGTCAGTCAGAGAAAGACAAATATCACATGACTTCATTCACATGAGGACTTTAAGATACAAAACAGATGATCATAAGGGAAGGGAAGCAAAAATAACATAAAAACAGGGAGGGGGACAAAACAGAAGAGACTCCAATATAGAGAACAAACTGAGGGTTGCCAGAGGGGTTGTGGGTGGGGGGATGGGATAAACGGGTAAGGGGCATTGAGGAAGACACTTGCTGGGATGAGCGCTGGGTGTTATATATACATGGGGATGAATCACTGGAATCTACTCCTGAAATCATTATTGCACTATATGCTAACTAACTTGGATATAAATTAAAAAATAAAAAAAAAGAATAAAATTTAAAAATAATAATTAATTCCACCAAGAAACATCAATGTATGTTAAAACTGATGGCTGAAATTTAATGAGAAATGAAACATTTACATAATCTAAAAGCACCTTCCCACCAAAACACTTACAGACTGCAAAGTTGAAAAATGCAATTTCACAGAGGAGAGACCTGACAGACACTACTCTAAGCAAGTGTTCACAAATACCATCACAAGTAATGAGGCGAATGAAAATCATACACCACTTGACAGGATGCAAGAATCCAACATCACTTCTATAATATTCCTTCAAAAATCAGACAACCTGAATCTCTTCATAAGGTACCATCAGACAAATCAAAATTGGTGAACATTACAAAATAAATGGCTTAGAGGCGCCTGGGGGGCTCAGCTGGGTGAGCATTCGACTTTGGCCGAGATTATGATCTTGCGGTTTGTGGGTTAGAGCCCCAAGTCAGGCTTTGTGCTGAGCCTGTTTTGAATTCTCTGTCTCCCTCTCCCTCTGCTCCTTCCTGCTTGCTCTCTCTCTCTCTCAAAAATAAACATTAAAAAAATGTTTTTAAGAATAAAAAAACAAAACAAAAGGTCCAGAATCTTTTTAAATACCAAGGTCATGGAAGTCAAGGAAACACGAGGAACTGTTTCAGACCAACAGAAAATAGACACAACCACTAAATGCAACGTGTGGCCCTGGATGGAATCCTTTGTTGTAAAAGATGTCGAGACAGGTGAAGAAACTTGAGTGGGATATGTGAATTAGATGGTAGCAATGTGTTAATGTTAACTTCCTTATTTTGATGGTTGTACTATGGTTATAAAGAATGTTCTCAGGGCGCCTGGGTGGCTAAGTTGGTTAAGCGTCCGACTTCAGCTCAAGTTATGATCTCATGGTGTGTGAGTTCGAGCCTCGCGTGCTTCCGGCTCTGTGCTGACAGCTCAGAGCGTGGAGCCTGCTTCAGATTCTGTGTCTCCTTCTCTCTCTGACCCTCCCCCCCTCAAAAGTAAATAAACATTAAAAACATTTTTTTTTTAAAGGGGGAAACAAACCCTCCACATCGTAAAATGATCACCAATATTTATAGTTGTATCATGCTAACTATATCTCACCAAAAAATTTCATTTTGAAAAGAAACTTTTGATGAATTCCCAGGAAATGTTTAAAGAAATTTAAAAGGCAAAACCAAAAAGAAAGAAAGGAAGAAAAAAAAAAAAAGCCCAACACCTTGCCTTTTCCATTTGCTTTCTATCAGAGGCCCTTTTCGCCACCTCCTACAAGTAGTCTAAACTCTGAATCAAATATGGGCTGCCTTGCAGATGCCAGCACATACTGTGCCGGTTCAGAATATTTTTCAGAGTGGTGAATTTATTTATGTATAAACAATGTTTCAAGTCTATTCAAGTGGCTCCACAGAGTAATTCCACATGACAACTTTTTTTCTGCCATCAGAATCTACTTATATTAAAAAGAAAACCATAGTTTAAAAACAAGCACTTACAAGTCATGGTTTCCAAGGCTACAGGGAACAGCTTAATGTTCGAAGCATCAGAATTGGAATGCCTAGCACATTTTAAAGAAGTATATTTTCTTCTCTGAGCAATGATAAAACTTTCTTTTTCTGGGGGCTCTATAAAAAAAGTTTTATAATCATAGTTTATCATATAAGTAATCACTAAGTAAGACATTCATTTTTAGCCTTAAAAATATAACATTTGAAGTTGGCTATTTTGCCAGTTTTGTTGTTCAGCTCCAAAGTTTGAAGTGCCAGGATTAGCACTTTGATCCTTTGATCAAACACACACACACACACACACACACACACACACACACACACACACACCTAAAAAAACCCATAATGGAATTGTGACGAGTTCTAAAAAGTATAAAAACACTTTCATTAAGCATGTAAATTGTAATGAAACAATGTATTCTGTTAAAAACAGCATAAAGCAGAAGAGGCCTCAAGCTTCTGGAGGGTGCCAAGAAAGTGTTGTACAACCTTGGACAAGTTATTAAACCTTCCTGAGCCTCAATTTCCTCCTCTGCCTATTGTGGCGGGTTACTGAAAGGATTAAATAAATAAGATAATAAAATATGTACAACACCTAGCACCATATCTGCATGGAATGGGCACTCCCCCCCGCCTCCCCACACACAAAAAAAGGAGCAGCAGTGGCAGCAGCCGCAGCAGCAGCTAGCATTGAAGAGCCAGAAGACACCCATATTAAAAGATCATAATGCAAAATTAATAAAACTAGAGTCCGGACAGAATGCTCGTTAAGTGCATTAAGGTAAAGGAAATGAAGTGAGGTCCAGGAAAGAGCTTCCTAGAGCCGAAAAATCCCATCTACATCTGGAACCATGTATCTAACGTGTCAGACAAACATTCCCTACCTTTCTACATGCTGTTACCAGGTGTAATCTTCTGCTCCTTATACTGCCTGACAAACTCCCATTTATTCTTTATTAATTTAACACCAACCGAGTGCTAGGGAATAGACTAAGCACCAGAAGCTATATAACAGTGAGCAAGATAAACCAGATTCCCTGTTCCCACAAAAGGTTACATCTACTGGAAGAAACAGAGTAATTAAAAAGGTAATCACATCACCATGTGAAGTTTTATATAGAACATGGCAAGGTGCTTCTCTTCGCTCCTCCACCAACACGCTGCCCAAAATGAAGATACCACTTGAGTATAATAAGGCCATGATTTAGATTTAGTGCTAGAAAGGAGGCTCCCTTAGGTCTAAACTACCTGCTTTCACCCAGCCTTCTTCCAGAGAGCTGCCCTGATTACATTCTTCCTTTGAGTATCTGCTCATAAAGCAGCACTCTGATAATCATTTTACTATTGTTTCTTTTGGGCAGAACTCCTGCTGGAACTGATAGAGAGGAGGAGTGACTGACAAGGTAGCACAAGGCCCTACTAATAGCAGGGTCTCAATAAACATTTGTTGCTGGTAACATTTTATTTCAAACTATTGTCCACGTTCTTTTCTCAGATTACTGGATTACTAAACCCTGTACCTAATTGATCCCAAATTCTCAAAGTTGATCACATAGCATGCTCCATGGTTTATATTCTAATTCTTGATTGTCAGTTTCTATACACATTCTCACAAATATATATAGTCTTAACTGTTTGATCATCAAGAAATGTTAGAAAACCTATAAACCCAATCTAGTAACAATAAAAACATCAGACATTTCAATAGAAGGACATTCTACAAAACACCTGACCAGCAATCCTTAAAACTATCAAGGTCATCACAAGAAAAGTCTGAGAAACTGTAACAGTGAAGAGGAACCTCAGGCAACATGATGACTAAATGTAATACAGTATACAGATTGAGACCCTGGAAGAGGACATCTGAATAAAGTATATGGCTCTTGTTAATAACAATATATCAATACTGGTTCACTAATCATAAAGAAGGTAGCACTGTGAGATCAAAGAAAGTATGTATATTGATCTTTGCCCCCAGTTCCTGGCATAGAGCTCCTAACTAACACCCTTGTCATTTCCTAAATCATTAAAATACTATAAGCACTCCAGTTCCTAACACACAGCTCCTAAATTCCTTGTAATTTCCTGGATGTAGCAGCATCTTTGTTCAAATGAGATGACTCTTGGTGGGGTCCTGAATGATGGCTAATCATCAGAAAGACCTGAAGCTTAGAAGCTTGAAATTTCCAGCCCTGCCTCCCATTCAACAGAGAGGGGGAAGAGGCTGGACATGAAGTTAATAATTGATCACGCCTATGTGACAAAGCCTCTATAAAAATCCCCGTAATTTGGAGTTTGGAGAGCTTCCTGGTTGCTAAACACACAAAGGTGCTAGGAAAGTGACACACCGGGAGAGGGCCTGGAAGCTTCGCACCCCTTCCCACTTGCTTTTACACATCCATCCCATCTGAATGTTCATCTATACCTTCTATCATATCCTTTTAAAATAAGCTAGTAAACACTAAGTAAGCTGTTTTCCTAAGTTAAGAGAACCACTCTAAGCAAACTGACCAAACCTGAGGAGGGAGCTGTAGAAACTTCTCACTTATAGCTGGTTGGTCAGGAGCACAAATGACAATGCGGACTTAAGACTGGCATCTGAAGTGGGGGGTAGTCTTGCAGAACTGAGCCCTTCCCCTATGGGATCTGATACTACCTATTTGGATGCAGTGTCAGAATTGAGCTAAACTGTAGGACACCCAGAGGGTGTTGCAGAATTGCACCGTGTGAGACACCCCGCATACATCTGGGGTCAGAAGTGTTGTGAATGAGGCAATGGTGTGAGAGTGAAGGAGAAACAAAAGGAGGACTGAGTTGTTCCCCCTCAACCTTACTAATGGAAGATATTAGGAATAGGAGAAACGGGGTACAGAGTAAATGAGAACTCTCTGCACTATCTCACAATGTTTCCGAAAAACACTCTGTAATAATAACATAATACATAAAAAAAAAAAAAGGTAAAAACCAAATAAAGAATAGCTCATTTCTCATAACATCAGACTCAGGATGTTTATAACACCATCGTGAAAAGCCAATACCTAAAACGCTGGTAGAAATTAGCCAACAAAACCTGAAAAAATAGTCCTTATTATTTAAACAAAGAATATTTTTTTTAAAAAATTCGGCCAGATTATAATCGAGCCTAACAAAAACAACCTGCAAGATCAACAAACCTGTTTTTGTCACTGACTCCTTTCCCAGGGGATTTAGTGGACAAGATTCTCTTTGAAAATATCAACTTAATCCTCCTCCACACACTTTTGAACTGATGTCACAATTCCAGCGTGAAGATCTTGAAAACTGAGCAAAGTGGTCTATCTCACATTCTAAGACTGATAAAAGGTAGGACATCTGGAAAGATGTTCTGTGCCAAGCACATCACATGAGAATAGGCAGCGGAGCCCAGGTGGGCTCTTCCTCTTCAGAAACTTGACAATTACTTACACCATTTTTTGACACAAGATATTTACCAACTTTCATGATTAGTTATCTCCTCATACACACACATATACCACACTTACCCAAACTCTAAGTTCCGTGAAAGCAATAACTACCTTTCTATTTCTTTGTACTCAAAGCCCTTCACATGTGAAATTCTACAGAATGATGAACTGCCAGCATTAGATTAAAATGGAAATAACCAGTTTTTAAATCGAAGTGAAATTCACGTAACATACAACTAACCATTTAAAGTGTACGATGTGGTGGCACTTAGCGCATTCACAATATTGTGCGACCACCACGTAATCACAGACTTTTATCTTAGAGAGAACTGAATTCAACTATCACCCTCCCCTACCCCTCCTCCAATGGGTAAAAAATATCAAGGCCCTTCCTCCTTTACTACATGTTGGTGTTCTTCTTAAACCATTCTGTGATTAAATTAGTATGTAGTGATGAAGACAGAAGGTAGACCACTCCTGTGATGGGGGCTCCCCTTCTCCTCCAAAAGAACACTTTCACTGGTGCACACCTCTACTGCTAAAAAGTACCTTCTTATATACAGTCTGTATCTGCCTTCCTTTGGCTCCCACGGGACTCACATTATGCCACCTCCAGGATTTGTAAGCTATGACTGTCAGGCCAATTATTTTAAGCCTTGGTTTCCTCATCTGTAAAAATGGGGATATTAATACCTATTGGGAGAAATAAATAAGGTCATGTATGTATGGCTCACGTGGGGCTCAACTGTTTTCTCCTACACCCTGCATAGTAGCCAGCTTGGAGATGGAAGCAGACATCTTCCTTGCAATTCACACCTGTCTTCCCGATCACCGCCCTCTCTGTGCTCTAAAAACCTCCATCCCTTTAATGCACATACTGATTATACCACTTTCCCTCCTCACTGCTGCTATGCTATAGTCCTCCGATTCCAGCTTAGTAATTGAAGATTTTAGTACCTGACTTACCATCTCGCCTGCCACTACTCTCATCACTGTTCGTGACGACTCCCACACTCATGTAGAAGATCCATCCAATCCGTCCAATACGCAAACTTCTCAGGTTCTTGACCTTCACCCAGTTCCACCACTTATCTCTTACTTTAAATCACAATAACTTCAGCTCAGGTCATGGTCTCACAGCTCATGGGTTCGAGCCCCGAGTCAGGCTCTGTGCTGACCTGCTTTGGATTCTGCACCTCCTTCTCGCTCTGCCCCTTCCCATCTCACGCTCTGTCCCTCCCTCTTTCTCTCGCTCAAATAAACACTAAAATCAATCAATCAATCAATCAATCAATCACAGTAACTGTAGCACCTTCAAATAAACCTTTATGTTTTTATTTTTTTAATGTTTTTATTTTATTTGAGAGAGAGAGAGAGAGAGAATGAATATGATCAGGGGAGGTGCAGAGAGATAGAGGGAGACACAGAATCCAAAGCAGGTTCCAGGCTCGGAGCTGTCAGCACAGAGCCTGATGTGGGGCTCGAACCCACAAGCCCTCAGATCATGACCTGAGCTGAAGCCAGATGCTTAACTGACTGAGCCACCCAGGTGCCCCTAAATAAACCTTTACATAAACATTTAAAAATTTTTTAAAAATTCAAGCCCTGCGTCAGGCTCTGTGCTGACAGCTTGGAACCTGGAACTTGCTTCAGATTCTGTGTGCCTCTTTCTTTCTCTGCCCCTCCCCTGCTCATTCCCTCTCTCTCTCTCTCAAATAAAAAAACACTACAACAAATAAATAAATAAATCACAGTAACTGTAGCACCTTTTAAAAACCCCAATTTCAAGCAGCCCAACCTCTGACCGTCACCATCCATATTTCCACATCACTCCTCACCATCAGAACGTCTATTGATCCTAGCACTTTTTCACTAACCATTACTTCCTCATGTCCTTACTTCTCTCCTTATCCAGCTTACACATCATTATAAATCACTCCAATGGCTCATTCTTCGCCTTTAACTCACCTGGCAAAACCCTAATTCCGGTTAAATCTAACTCGTTGCCTTCTCCACCTCTGTAAGCAAGTGGCTGAATGATGCTAAAGAAATACACTCAAGCATGCTGAATAGTCTCCCTTAAATTTATAACCAAAGAATGGTCTCTGAACCAGAAGCATCAGGTTCACCTGGGTGAGTTACAAATGCAAATTCCCAGGCTTCATCCCAGACCTAGTCAATCAGCAATTCTGGGTTGAGCCACAGCATTTAGTGTTATGCCAAGCTCTCCAGCCGATTCCAAAGCAGGCTAAAGTTTGACAACTATTAGGCTAATTAATTCTCTCTCTCTCATTCTCCAAGATGACTATTTTCACCCCTTCTCTTTTGTTTTCAAACGTTATAAATTCCTTCCAACTTCCAGACACCTGGCTGATCCTACTGAGAAAAAAAAAAAAAAAAATCCTACGGAGGACAACTTATTCATTCTCTGACTACCAAATTTATCAAGTGATTCTATACTGTAACCAAAAACTCTGCCTTCCCCAGATGCACAGCCCTTCTTCCTAACGCCAAACATTCACTGGTACCTGAGTTCCACTGTCCTTCACTTACCAAAGGTTTCTGAGCCTGCTCCTATCCCCTCTCCTCGTGCATCCACAAATTTTCCTTCAGCTCATGAAGACACTCCTCCTATCTCAAAAAACACTTCCCTGGCTGGACCCCTTATTTCCCTCCAGCTTTAGTACCACTTCCCTGTTCCTCTGGATAGAAAAACTTCACAGGAGTAGTCTGTACTTCTTGTCTTCACTTCCTCACTTTCATTCTCTCCTTCACCTACTCCTACAACACCGTCAACATGCTTATACATGTCACCAGTGAGCTCCAATTTGCTAAAGTCAGCATTCAATTCTCAGCCTTCAGCTTACCAAACCAACCAGTAAGCATTCGTTTCAGCAGAGCACAACCCTGAGCAGACTTGATCTACTTTGGCTCTGGGACACCACAGCGTCCTAGATTTCCCTTGACCTCATTAGCTGCCCTTTCTCTGCTCTATCCTCTTCCCAAACGTTGAAAAACCTTGAGCAAAATCTGGAAGGTGGAAGCCATTCTTCCAGCGGCAGCGCCAGGCTCTCTCCGGTGGGAGCTTCTGCGGTAGCCAGTGTCCTCACTCGGGTATCTGGCGAGTGTGGGATGGTGATTTCACTGGCAGCAGTTTTGTGATGACAGGATCACAGGTTTGATGGGTTGACCTTGAAGACTAGTGGTAGTGTGCCGCTGAGGCTAGCAGCAGCCTCCCAACTTCTACCCCTCCAGCCCTCTAATGATGGGGTGTCTATAGAACACCCAATTATCTGTACTAAATCTCCTTCTGATGAAAATATCTAGAGTGCTTGGTGTTTCCTGCCCTGAACCTTGATTGACAGAATTCCCAAATTCACATCTCTGGCACCAATTAACCCCAATATCAAAACTGCATATCCAACTGCCTCTCAGCACCCTCACCTTCACAACTAATACCTATCTCAAAACTCAACATGTCCCAAATATATTCTTGATTCCCCATTCCCTGCTGCTTCTTTCCCCCGCAGGAATCTCACAGCATTTACTTTCATAAATACCACTACAATTGACCTAGTTGCTCAGATTAATTATCTAGAAGTTATCCTTAAGTCCAATTTACCCCACATATGCACACCGATTCCATTAGCAAGTCTGGTTAGCTCTATTTTCAAAATATGTCCAGAAAAGTACCACTTCTCTTAATTTACCTCAACTGCTACCAGAACAGCCTAAGTCACTCTCACCTCTTACCTGCAAGTGACAAGTCTCTTAACTAATCTCTCTCCTGCCACTCTCCCTCCCCTCAGTCTGTTCTCCATGCCAGACCCATTTTCTTTAAATAAAAATCAGATCACATCACTCCCTTGATCAAAACCATCCCATATTTTCCCATCATACTTGGGAAAAATTCTAAAACTTTACACAATCTAGCCTCTGCCAACTTTGCTCACTATAGACTAACCGCTTACCTGTTCTTGCAACAAACCAACCTCACTCCCACCTCAGGGCTTTTATACTGCTAATTGTGTCCTCTAGAATGTTCTTCCCACAGATACCCACACAGCTTGCTTCCTTCTCTATTTCAAGGCTCTGTTCCAATATTTTCTTCTCAGTGAGGTCTTCCATGGTCACCCTATCTAAAATAACTCATCATGGGACTTCTGGGTGGCTCAGTCAGGTAAATCCAACTCTTGATTTCAGCTCAGGTCATGATCCCACAGTCATGAGATTGAGCCCCGCATCATGCTCCACACCGACTGTGGAGCCTGCTCAAGATTCTCTCTCTCTCCCTCTGCCCCGCACCCCTACACACACACACACACACACACACACACACTCTCTCTCTCTCGCTCTCGCTCTCGCTCTCGCTCTCGCTCTCGCTCTTGCTCTCTCTCTCTCTCTGTCTTAGCACTATCATTATTCTACCCACAGGAAAAATATACCTATATATTTATTCTATAGAATGTGGGTGGCAGCATGGGAGAAAGGAAAGGAAATCTATCTGTCTGGCTCTGTCACAATCCAACCTTATGCAAGTCAATTTCTCTTTCCGGATCTGTTTCCTCACTACCAAAATAGCGATAACAAAAAATAGCATACATCACATAAATTTGCTTTGAGGATTAAATGAGATAAAGCATAGAGAGGATTTAGCTGGCAATACACATTCAATAAGTGCATCTGTTTTAATACTATTACCCAATAATTTTTTGCCAACTTAATTCTAAGGCAGCAACTATATAGTCAAAGTCCTCTTTTCTCTAAGCTAAATATCTTCTATTCCTAACTAGTTTTCATATGACTGCTTTAAAACCCCTCTAGGGGCCATCTCGCCTAGATCTTCTTCATTAGAGTAAACAGGGACTCAAGTTAAACAGAATATTCCAGATGTGAGCTAATGAAAAGTCCATGAAGACTTGATATGGACACTGTATTTTAATTAATGCAACATTAGATCATCTTAGCTCCTTTTTGAAAGCTGTTGAGTCCATTTATTGCTTACACTGAGTTTTTCAGATGTTTAAATGTCCCCAGAAACGGTTTAAAGCCAGTCCTATTCCAAGGTTCATATCTGACTCTGTCACTAGAAACAAAGAATCTGTGAGATCGAATAATCGGTGCTACTGTGGAAAACTCATTTTACCTCTAGGGCATCAGTGTGCTTCTTACAGAATCAGAATTTAAGGATTGGAGGCTTGAAAATAGAGAGGGATGCCAACCAAGGAAAAACCATTGTCCAATCTCTTCACACAGAGGGAAAAGAAGTAAAGGGAACCACGTGGTCATAGAATTATAGAGACACTCCTCAAAGGCAAACCTGCAGGCTTTACTCAGCACGTCCAACATGGGAAGACACAGAGATGAGTATGCTAAACATACTTCGGATCGCTCTAGGAAATGAAAGCCTCCATTGTGCAAGTGCTAAAAGACTCTGAGAAATGCCCGGCCCGCTCTACAGTCAGGTGCATCACCAAGGAAATTTTATTGGAAGGGATATGGATACTGTTAGGCAGTTTCAAGGAGAGAAAGAAATGTCACAGGGAATTCTTCCATAAGACGGAGAAATAGATTAGAAAGGCCTTTGCCATTGAACATGTCTGGACTCTGAAAGCATACTAGCTCAATTTTTCCAAGCTGCGGTTTGCTTCCCAGTAAAATAGAATTATAATAGTAGCATGCGATTGTGAATATTATAAAAATATGTATGCTAAGATTTTTGCATTAAATGTCTTCCATGTTTTAGATACTCAAATGTTATTTTCCTTCCCTACCACCTGTGTAGGCATAAGAGATTCTCACTTATTCCTACAATACCAATAAAATATTTAGAAATTATTAATTTCTCAATGAATAATGAGACTCCTTTGCTTGCTGTATCTGTTAATATACCTTAGTAGAATACAGGTCCCCAAAGTAAGAATCTGGCTTCTCACATTAAGACAGTACTTCTAGTCCTAAAGGAGCAACCATAGGAATGAGGCTATTATTATTACAATGTCCACTCTCCTCAACAGATAAACATGTTGACTCTCGGATTCTCTTCCAAGGTAAAATGTCCCACTTTTAAAATAAAGTTTACTTCAAGGGTCAGGTGCTATCCTGATAAGCATAACATATTAGTTCTCCTAAAATCTCTGATAAGTTCTCTTAATAAAACAGCATGTAAAAAAATCAAGTTATGGGTGGGGTAGGTGTTTAATGGTAAGCGGTTATTTTGATTGGCAGAGACATCAGGGTGAAATCACCAAAGCTTGGAAAGCTGCCTTGGAACATGCCTGGCCCCAGTGTGAATGCAGAAGTTACAAGGCAGCTATGCGGGGTGTGACGGTAAAGCCATCATTTGCAGTGACTTCTTAAACAAAGCAGTCTCAGTAAAGCAGCCCTGTGAATTCAAGCCAGAACTGAAGGACAGGGGGAGGGTCAGAGAACATCTCTCTCAGGCAGAAGACTACTCTTATCCGTACCTGCCCTCAGTGTACGCTCTGTGCCTCTTTGCACTGATTTTATGCACGTAACTATCCCAACAACATTTAAAACTTAACTATTGCTCCAAACCAGGAATTCTAAACACTGCTTTGGAGAGGGCTCATTTAATTTACCCACTATGTTCCTACTCCCTGTTGAACATTTAGTAGACTAGAGAAAATAGACTTAACAGCATGAATAGCCTACAAAAAAGTCCCAGTTAAAGACGATCCGATCCATCGGTCAACTCAGTTAATAAACCGGAGTTAATTTACCATATGATGCCTTTACATGGCTTTCATTAGCAAATGCTTTGTCTAAAACTAAATACTCAGATATTTTATATTAAAAACATAGTATCATTGGGAGAGAACATATCCAAGGTTAGTATTATCTTTGGAAAGGTGATTAAAGATCTATCATTTTAAAAAATTCCTCCAAAGACCTACCTATTATTCAGCTATTATCCAACCAGGTTGTATTTTATCCAGTATTTATTAATTTAACCATTCACTCATTTAACAAATATTTACTGAGTATCTACTCTAAGTCAGGTTGGTGGTATATGTCGGGTTGGGGATAATATTGTAAACTAGATCCCAATTCACTAAGCTTGCGTAGTTTAAGTTCTTCATTCTCTTTCTAACATTTTAAAGGCAAAAAGTATCTCCAATAATTTGTGTTAGCTCACACAGTAAAAGAATTCTTCAATATCAGAATGCATCTTGTCCAAGAGGAATTCAGAATATAACGCTATTTCTCACTGAAATACTAGGGTGGTTTCTGGGCTTAGAAAATATGCTGTCAATTATTAAAATGATCAAGAGAATTATAAAATAAAAACATACATACCATTTCAGCAATAAATTTAAAAATCTACAGGAAATACATGGTTTCTTAGCAAAAACTAAACTAGATGATTTAACAGCTAAATTCTAACAGACCTTTAAAGAATTTAAAATTTCCAAAATTATTTAATGGGTTTCAGCTGAAGATGATGCTGCTTAACATATATAGTTATATTTAGGCACTGTACTAAGTTCTTCACATGAATTCATTGAATCTGCCAAACAACCCAATAAGGGTGATGCTATTATTATCATTTTACAGATTAGGGTCATAGAAAAAGATGAAAAACTTGCCAATTCAATTTTAAGATCTGAGGAAAAATGGTTACCTACCCTGCCCCACTCCCCCACCCAACGCCCAAAAAACAACTACATGTTACAAATGCTACTCACCAACCTGATTTATAGTACTGAGCAAAAGAATACCCTATAGCTAATTAATAATGCAATATCCGGAAATCCACATTCTTTATTACAGCTATAAATTAAAGGAAGAAAAACATGTTAATAATAAATGCCTTTGGAAAGGCATTGCCAAAAATTCAGTATCCATTCCTAATAAAAAACATAAAATAAACAAGAGGAGTTATTTAAAATATCTTCCAAAATTAACAAAACATTCTGAACAGCAAAATATTGGACATTTTCAATTAAACCAAGAACTGGACTAGCATGTTCACTATTTCCATTACTTTTTGGCATTATTTTACAAGTTCTAGAAGTTTTAGGAAATGCAGTTAGAGTAGAAAATCACTGTAAACACTGGAGAAGAACAAATAAACCTACATTTTATTGATGATAATGAGTATATGCCAAGAAAATCTAAGAAAGCTTTCCTTAAAAACCAATAATAACAAGAAAAATAACTTGATACAGACATAGAAGATTTTCTTAAAATTACAGCTTTTCCCTATGAAGCAATGGAAATGGAAAATATACTTTATACAATAGTGTAAAAACGATACCGTACTTAAAAACAAACAGTGGAAAAGCACATGACCATATAAAGAAAAGTATAAAATCTTATTAAAGAATAAAATAAAATTTGAACAAATATAGAAGATATACCATGTCTGGATGGGAATACTAATATCATAAAAATGACAGTTCTGTCAAAACATATGAAGCCAATGGATACAAAAATTCTCATTCAAATTCTAATAAAGTTTTCTCTAAGAATAGGACAAAATAACCTTAAGGTTCATATGGAAGAATAAAGTTCTGAGAACAGCCAAAAACAGTTATGAAAAAAAGAGTAGCAAGAAGGGGATTTGCCTTGATAGCACAACATATCAAAAACCCACCCTGATGAAATCAACTTGAAATTGGCAAGGGAATAGACAAAAAGATCACAACCAAAAAGAGAATCCAGAAATGGGCCCAGCAGATAGGAGCTTTGAGTATATGACAAAAGTAGTATTTAAATTCGGTGGGAAAAAATAGGTACCAGCACAACTGGATATTCACCTGTGAAGAGAATTAATCTACCTCACAATATATGGGATATCTACATACATATTTAAGAATAATTCCAAGGCGTACTGAAGATTTCATTTAAAAAGGAAAATAATATAAGCCTCAAGAAAAATTATAAAATGTATGCAGAACCAAAGTGTAAGAGAGACTTCTTAAGCCAAGACAGAGTACTTAGGAGCTATACAAGAAAAAGTAGAATTATATAATATAATAAACATAAACTTTTGTATAAGGCATACCAACTCAAGATACAATTGATAAGTTTGGAAACAATAGCAACGACTCTTAAAACTTTATGAAAAAAATGTAAGCAACTCAATAAAAATAGATTAAGTATATGAATACGCAAATTCACAGAAGAATACACTAAATGGCTAACAAACTCAAGAAAAGATGTTCACTGTCACTTGTAGCTCAGATGAAGCACTTACACTGAGGCTAATGAGATTTAATAAAAAACACCAAAAAATGATTTCCCATTGCCAGCAGGGATTCAGGATAAGGAATAACGCCACATATTATTTGCACTCTTCGAGAAAACAATCTGACATCTCTTAATATTAAAAACTATACACACCCTCTGACAGAAGTTCCACTCCTGGAAATTTAATTCACACAAATGAATACATCATAAATATAAAGATATAGATACACAGATACATAGATAAATTTACGGCAGTGTTGTGCATAGTGGCAAAACATACAAACAAAAAACCAGAGCCATAGTAAATATTAACACCTATCAACAGGATACTAGTTGAAAAATATGGTACACCTCTATCATGGACTATTATGAAACCATTAAAAGAGTGAACTGAAGAGATTTGTACATGGAATACTGAACAAGAAAAATAAGATATAGAGTCATGTATATAATATCCACTATAATTTTGTCAAACAGCAATTAAAACTCTTATCACACATACATATGTATGTATATGTGTATACAGTGATATCTATGACATATATATAAAAGACCATGGGGAAAAAATACAGACACACATCAAATTGTTAACATGGGTGAGCTGGTGACTATGGGTCACGTGGACATGTGTTCCATGTCTGGGTGGCATCTTAGCTCAGGCTGCTATAATAAAGTACTATGGACTGGATGGGTTATAAACAGAAATTTATTTCTCACAGGTCTAGAGGCCAGGAAGTCCAAGATCAAGGCACCTGCTTGGCTGGTGTCTGGTGAGAGACTGCTTCTTGGTTCACAGACAGTCATCTTTTCACCATAATCTCAGATGGTGGAAGGGACAGGTATCTCCCCAGGGCCTCTTTTATAAGGGCACTATCCCCATCTTGAGGGTAGACCCCACAAGCCCCATCTCCAAATACCATCACACTGGGGATTTAACATATGGATGAGGGGTGGGTGGAGATGACAAACATTCAGGCTACAGCTTGTGTTCTTCTGGCAGGGTAGTGGGGGAGAAAGGCTTCAGGAAGGAGACAAGCCAAAATGTAAACCGAAGGAGAAAAACGTGGCACCTAAAATTATTTTGTTAAAATTCTACTTTTGCAAACACATATATGTATGTTTAAGTGTATTTATGTATATGCATACATATTTATGTGTGTGGGGAGAGAAAGATGAATAAATAAAATGTGCTATTACATATAAATACTGTTTTTGTTTAACCAAAGCTGACATCAAATACCAAAACTTTTCATTTAAAATTTTGCTTGAACACCTTTCTAAAACTTATCACGTGTCCCTGCGTTCTGACACAGGCTCTAATAATCACAACTTTACATTTTACTGATGGTTTGGTATCAACGTGGCATAATGGAGAAAAGCACATGTCCAGACCTTCTTCAAACCTGCTTTGACATTTATTTGTACTGTGGTGCTAAACTAGTCATTTCACCTTTCTGTGCTTCAGTATTATCATCCATTAGAGACAGCATTAGCTAAGACCAACACGCTTTACTAAGTACTTCTCATTATTAACTTCAGTTATGAACTGCAATATGGAGATGTGCTTGGGTATAGGACTGACACACATACAAGATGTAATCTAACTATGCTTTTTTACTTAGTCTCTCTTTACAGTTGGACTATTTCTCCCTACCCTTCTTTGAGTAGTGACAGTGCCGTTTATGAATCCAAACACAGTGACTTTATTTTATTTTATTTTTTTTTTCTGAAATTTATTGACAAATTGGTTTCCATCAAACACAGTGACTTTAAAGGTAGGACAGTAGCTATTATGACTTACCACCCAATTATGTCCCTGAATCAAAGACTAAATCAGAAAGAGAGCAAATTACCAGCAAGCTTTCACTGCTCTTTGCTGTCAGTGTGTCTATGTTAACAGGAATCTTCTTGATTCCCCTTCTAATTTATTAAAAATGACACACTGATACTAAGAGCCTAGTCTCTGCTACAAATGGCAAAATATAGGAGTTTTAGAACATAAATTCTATGATAATCTTTTGCCTACGGCTGGGTTCTTAGCCATATTCCTTATACTTGCAATTACCAAAGAGAGATCATTAGGCAGAAAGAGGGAAAGACCCTCCCTCAACCAAAGCTGGTTATCATATCCAATATTTAAAGACTATAGACAGGGTAATGCCCTTATACACCTCATCCCATCTGTTTTCTAAACATTACCCAAAGAATAATGCATTTGATGTAAGCATCTCCCTTTTAAAATTGAAATTCTATAGGAGAAAGTATTTTCTATCAAAGCAGGGAAAGGGAGGGGAGTAACAATTTACCTCCAGACAGCCAGAAAAAGGTCTTCCAGAAAAATCCATACAAGGAGAGTAAGATTAAAAGTCCCCAAATCCTGAAATCTCACCAGATGTTTTGTGGAGGGCAGTGGCAGAAAGAAAAGAGGCAGCTGAAGGTTCACAGATCTGATTACATTTTCAACACTTTTTAGATAATGGCCTAGAATTTTTTTACAACTCTCATTTTGCCGGATGCAAGCCAAAACCAATCACTAAAACAATAAAAACCCCTGTAACCTGAAAAATAGTTCAATTTGATTGAAAGAGCTTTTATTGTCTGCTTAAGAGATACATTGTGATAGGGCTTATGCAGAGACGAATAAAACAAGAGATCCTGCCTAAAGGATCTCTCAGTTTGGGGGTGCTAACAGGAGAGAGAATCAGACAATGAATAATTATAACACAGTAAGTACTCAATAAATGCTAGCTATTAGTTGCACAGGCAGTGGTAGGAGGACTTGAAAGAAGGATACTAGTCCCTACAGAGTGTTCAAAACAATGTCTTTGAGGGGCGCCTGGCTGGTTCAGTCAGTGGAATATGTGAGTCTTGATCTGGAGGTTGTGAGTTCAAGCCCCACGTTGGGTAGAGATTACTTAAAAAAAAAAAAAAAAAAAAAAATAGGAACAACATCCTCTGAATACCACATTAAGAAGTATGGACTTCTGGGGCACCTGGGTGGCTTAGTCAATTAAGCGTCCGACTCTTGATTTTAGCTCAGGTCATGATCGCACAGTTGTGAGATCACACCCCACATTGGATTCCACTGGGCTCTGCACTCAGCGTGGAGCTTGCTTGGGATTCTCTCTCCCTCTCTCTCTCTGCCCCTTCTCCCCCTCAAAATAAATAAAGACACTTTAAAAAGAAGAGGAACAACAACAACAACAACAACAACAACAACTGTGGACTATATCCTGTATGTGATGGCTCAAAGATTTCTAGGCCCAATGAGTAGCAAAACCGATATTTTCTTTTAAAGGATACTCTGGCAGCAATGTGGCACATAAATTGTACCAAATCAATATAAAAGATTAGAAAGGAGTAAAATATACTGATTAAGAATATGGGCTCAGGAACTAGAGTTTCTGGATTTGAACACAGGCTAACAGGAACTACTTGTGTGACCTTGGACAAGCTACTAAACTACTCTGTGCCTCAATTTCCTCATCTGTTAAACAGGTATAGAAACAGATCTCAACACAGAGAGTTGCTGTAAAATTAAGAGAGTTGATTAATGCTAAGCACTGAGAAAAGTTCCTGGCAGAAAGTGCATGCAGGAAAAACTGGTATGAGGGGGACTAGTTGGGAGGTCAGGAAACAGTCCCAGAAAATAGAGATGGGAATAAAGAGGGGTATGTTTCCTTGGGTGCCTGAGATGATGATATATAGGACATCAGACATCCAGGGAAAAGAAAAGGAAGAGAAGCATTACACCAATGAGTGTAGCTCTGGACACGTTAGGGCTGAGATTCCTACAGAACATGAAAGTATAAATGTCTAAGGGTCACTAGAAAATACAGACCAGAAATCCAAAAGAGGGGAAGGAACTAGAGGTACAGATTTGAGAGTTACTAACATGAGGGTGTGTTGGGTGCAGCTGTAGTCATGGAAGAGAACACTCTCAGGGAGAAAGAATAAAGCAGAAGAGCCATAGGATCCACAGGACCTAAGTCTCCAGGGTCACAACAGCATCCATGGGAACTCCAACATAACCACGAATTGTCAGACCAAAAGAGAGAACAAAATATAGCCATATGAAATAATCCCTTCCTTTAAGAAGTTTTCAATGTTGCTGGGGAGAAAAGACATAAACCGGTTAAATAATTTTATTGTGATTGTTCAGGATTTATAAAAGGAACTCTAAAAGCAGAGGTTGGGTGGTAGACATTAGAATGGCAAGAAAAGAAAGAGAAATTATGTTGAAGATTGAAAAAGTTAATGCTAATATAAAAACAGAGCACTGGCACTGAGAAGAAAGCGAATTCCAAGATGGGGGAAGGAAAGGGGAAAATGAACACTATTCTGTATTGAATGTCTACTCGATGTCAGTACTGTCTTAGGACCTTTTACGTCTTTTACCTTATTTAATTCTCATGCTATCCCTATGAGAAAAATATTGCCATTTTACACCAGTGGTTTGAGGCATGACGAAGTAATCTGCCCAAAGGTTTGCATCCAGTTATGGGCCTACGACACTGTTAGGACTGGGACGAAGGTGGAGGGCCCATGAGCCTTCACCATACTTCCACTTCTTAAACTGGCAAAAGCAGGTCATGTCAAGAAGAGGGAGGGCCAATAAAAACTACTAGAAGAACACCAAGATTATCTCACTACAGTAGAGCTACCTTTTTTGAGGAAGCATGAAAGGAACAAAAAAAAAAAAAAAATGAGTTTTTAAAAATCAAAAGTAATCTTTCAGTCTCAGAGAACACACCAGATTACAGCTGTCTCCCACTTCCAGCCTCATCCCGCTGATCCCACATTGTCCCCACAGCTAGAGATCTCAATTGCACACCAACCACATCACTCCTTCTCCTTCTAACCTTTCAATAACTCCGTATCACCAACAGGATTTGAAAAATCAACAGAACGAAGAGAAGAAAGTTATCCAACAAGCCTAGGAACTCTTTAACCTAGAAGGAATAATAGAGGAAAAAAAGTTAACTTCTAAAAATAAATGCTCACTTGTACTTTATAATCCAACTTGTCTCCGTTCAAAACCATAAAATAAATGAAATTTCAAGTGCCAAAGAGCAACATTGACACCTTGTGGTGAACATCCTAATTTAAGGTATCGAATGTAACGAGTAAAGTGGCTCCTAAGTAAGTGGAACACTTAATCCAGGCATTTCCAAGGGTTAGAGAAGCACAGATTTAATTACCATCACACACACTGCATGTAAATTTGGAAAGAGCTGCTATTACTTTGGTAACACTGAAATTAGCCTACGTTTTTAAGTACGGGTGGAAAACTCTGAATAAAACCTCAGGTCACTGTCTTCCTACGAAATGTCACAACACATCTGACATGGGGTTCTAATGCTCTGGTCGTAGATGCTGCAAAATCCTTGCCTTAGTCAAGATTTCCTATTTTTCCGAGGCATTCACATTTAAAAACTGGAAGGAATATAGGCATCCTAGTGGCAGAACAACATAATGAAAATCATTAACTAGAATATACTCTCAAAAAACAGAATCAAGAGATCTGGGTTTAGTCCAGACACCAAATGACACTGAGAATTTTGTGAAGTTAAGTGATATTAAAGAATTCAGACTCTGTGTTTTCACATAAAATTACCGATCAAGAAGTAACAATTTCATACACCAAAAAAAAGGCATCAGGGAAAGAAAAACATATTACTTTTAAAAATTACTCCATCACCAATGTTGACTGAGTAAAAGAAGGGAAACTGAACAAAGCTAATCAGCACAAAATTAAATTTCCCAGAAAGCACCCTACACAAATCATGGCAAGAACTATGAGAAAAAAAGAAGTTTTAATTTAGCAGATAAATGATGTTTACTCTTTACTAATGTCTAAGAGAATTATCAGAAAAAGTTCCATCTTACTCCTTAATGTTGACAAGTACAATGTAAAGTTTCTAGTTCCAGAGTAACTCTCCGGGCTCAGGTAATTTGGTTGATACATAGGCGCTTGACCTGATTCAAAAGAATACATCTATGTTACCAGCTATAAATGATTTACACAGTGGTAATGAGAAGGCCACTGCTAAGAAGGCATTTCAAACTGCTGACACCCCTGAGGAATCTGGAAAGCATCTTAGAAATGAAACCCCTAAGACATATTATCATTGCAAGAATCAATGTTAAATAAATGAGCAACTAACTACCAAATGCATCTGATGATTTTGAATTCATGGAGGGCTCTGTGATTTTCAAAAAATTTTCCCTGTCATTATGCTATGTGCACCTTATAACAACCTTAACAACCACCAATCTAGAAAGGTAAGACTCTGAAAAGGATCTGCAAAACTTGCTTGCCGGAAAACCTTCACACCAACTTCCAGTCTAGCTGTTACTTGCTGCGTGCTCTCAGATTAATCACTTAACACCACTTGGCCTCAGCTTCTACACTGAAGACAAGGGCTGATCCCTCATGTCTGAACACAAAAAGCTTCTAAGACAGTAAGAGAATAACTGTGGGAATGCATATAAATTACACAAATTTATAACACTGCTGCTTCCCACCTTTTAGAAGAATCTGAGAAGTTAAATGAATTCAGATAAACCAGGGATAACTAAAGTCAGGGTCAAATTAACCAAAGCATTCTCTGTTAAACCATGCTGCTTCCCAAGATCCTACAGTATTTCCTCAGTTCTTATTTTCATATCCCATTAGAGAGCGTTCAATACTGCCTGAATCTCTATTCTCTTAGTTTCTATGATGCCTCCTTGCCCAAATCCTCCTCTTTTCACAGACTTCATATTTCTTTTTCTTTTAATTCTCTGGATTTCTCTAATAAGATCACAGCTTCTCACACTTGGAAAGTATCTTTAAAATAGTAATATCCATACCCTCATTTCACTGAGAAAGGCAGGTCAAGAAATATCAGTGGCTTACCCAAATTTCAAACTATTTCTGTACATTCTTCTTTTTAATACTTAAAACTCAATGTACTCCCAAACCGAATAGGCTCAAAACTATGAGTTATATATTTTGACACCTCCTGCTTTCCATCCAGTTACCAATCCTGTCCATTCTCTTACATATCCTAAGAAGTCAAAGGGGAAGTACTTTCCAGATAAGAATCAAAAGTCATCAAATGCCTGTGGTCACAATAGTTGAAATCATGGTCTCTTAAGAGCAATTTACACAGGCATGTGACCAAACTTTATCATCATGTATAATAAGATTCAAGATTTGCAAAGGAAAGGCCCATTCCATAATGTTTATAAAATAAACAATCATCCAATTGGACAAGAGTCCAACCATCCTTCTGGACTCTTCCTCTAGTAGATATATTGAGGATGTCTAATGGTCTGAAATTTATGATGTGTTATGTAAACATTAGAAAATTGCTGCCAAAATCAAATTTCAATGAACCATCTGTCTAAGTAGGGTGAACATAGGCTGAATGTCACTGTTACCTTTATTTTGAACTGCATTTATTTTGGTTGCCTGCCTCCTGGGAAAATGTCCTTGATGATCTACCACTTTGAAAATTAAAAACAAATTTAGAAAATTTTCAAAATTAAGCCCAGACATTATGAAAATATAGAGTTAAGGCATTTAGTTAAGCCTCTGAGCCTGAGATTCATGCAAAGCTCCTGTGCCTTGCCAAATATGATTCTTTTAAGATGAACAGCAGGTCAAAGCTCTAAGCCATGTCTGGGGCTATTGGAGGGCTTTTTTAGTAATGTTGTAGTTGTTAAGATTTTGATAAGTCTAAATTCTGTACCTCTGGTTGCTGCTCTTTATAGTACAGAAAACCGGAAAACAGCTCATGTCCCTGTTTTGAGATCACTGGCTTCCAATCATTCTCTCCCACTGTCCAGAGAAAGGAAATGGCTTTCCAAAGGCTTTGAGAAACAGATAAACTTAAATCACTGTAGCTACAAAATTTATGAAGCTCTCACAAAAAAATGCTAAGCCTGAATAACAACTTCTAAAGCTCCCATACATTTCCTCACACAGAAATGTCACAAACTCAAAATGAGGAACATTCTTTAGAAAATGCAGGCAGTTTGAGAAGTTTCTTACCGCAGCAAAGAGAAGACATCATAAGAATTGCGAACACAGTTCTGATCCACCTGAAGAAGAATATTCTTCTGAGCAATTGAATATCCCTGAAAGACATTAATCAACAAGTTAATGAAAGTAAAACAATAAAATATGTGTAAAAATTAATCTTAATGTCTGTCTTCTAAAAATTATGATTTAGAAACACCTCAGTAAATTCAAATTGTTATTTCAAAAAGTACAATTCCCATACTTAAAAGGTAAGTGAATTTAAAATAAGTATCTTCTAGGGGCGCCTGGGTGGCGCAGTCGGTTAAGCGTCCGACTTCAGCCAGGTCGCGATCTCGCGGTCCGTGAGTTCGATCCCCGCGTCGGGCTCTGGGCTGATGGCTCAGAGCCTGGAGCCTGTTTCCAATTCTGTGTCTCCCTTGCTCTCTGCCCCTCCCCCGTTCATGCTCTGTCTCTCTCTGTCCCAAAAATAAAATAAAAAAATGTTGAAAAAAAAATTAAAAAAATAAAATAAAATATAAGTATCTTCTAGTATTTTCCCACAGAAGTCATATTTCACATTAGATTGTGGTGAACTTCCCAGGGAAGTCCCAGAAGTCTTTTTAACATATTATGTGACTGAAGAAGAGTATTAACAATAATATTTCAAGTAATGTGTAGCCATCATATATAATGTTTTTATGGAGGAAAAAGCCATTCCAAGTTCTAATTAGGAATACCAGAAACATTTCTACTTAGTGAAATAAAGGTGGTAGAAGAAAGGATGATTTCTAAAGAGAACACAGCAAAATTCCATAAGAAGAACAGAACAGGTACCTGTCACTTAAGAAATGCAAAGTAAATAGTAGTCAAGAAAAAGACTCTGCACCCAGACCACCTGGATTACAATTTAAGCCCTTAATACAGCAGCTCTGTAATCTTGAGCAAGGCACCTTAACTCTCTTAGTTTAACTTTGGTTTGTTTCTTCATTCATAGAAATTCTTCATTCATGGAAATGATAACATTATCTACCTCACCAACTCCTGTGGAAATTAAAAAAGTTAATATTTGTAAAGTGAAAAGTACATAATAAGTACTATATAAATGTTTGCTACAATGCTAATATAAGCATTTTTTTAAAGTTACATTGCCAGAGACAGTAGAAGGTTATTAGGAGAATATGAACAACTTTATGCTAACAAATTTGACAACTCAGATGAATCAGATACCCTCTAGAAAAAATCAACATGCCAAAATGGAAATGAAACACCTGAACAATCCTGTATCTATTTTTTAAGTGAATAAATAATTGAAAAGCTTCCCACAGGGGCGCCTGGGTGGCGCAGTCGGTTGAGCGTCCGACTTCAGCCAGGTCACGATCTCTCAGTCCGGGAGTTCGAGTCCAGCGTCAGGCTCTGGGCTGATGGCTCGGAGCCTGGAGCCTGTTTCTGATTCTGTGTCTCCCTCTCTCTCTGCCCCTCCCCCGTTCATGCTCTGTCTCTCTCTGTCCCAAAAATAAATAAACGTTGAAAAAAAAAATTTTTTTTTAATAAAAAAAGAAAAAAAGAAAAAAAAAAAAAAGAAAAAAAGAAAAGCTTCCCACAAAAAAAGAAATCTAGGTACAAAAGGTTTCATTGATGAATTCTATCAAACATTTAAGAAATAACATCAATTTGGGGCTCCTGGGTGGCTCAGTCAGTTAAGCGTCTGACTCTTGGTTTTGGCTCAGATCATGATCTCAACAGTTCAAGAGTTAATGAGTTTGAGCCCTGTGTCAGGCTCCACAGGGAGTGTGGGGCCTACATGGGATTTTCTTTCTCTCTCTCTCTCTCTCTCTCTCTCTCTCTCTCTGTCTCTCTCTCTCTCTCACTCACTCACATGTATGTGTTCTCTCTCAAAATAAATAAACTTAAAAGAAATAACACCAACTTAAAAAAAATTAAAATAAAATAAAATACAGGAAAAGAGAACAATTTCCAACTTACAAGACCAGCATTACTGATACTAAAACTTGACAAAAACACATACACACACAATTATAGACCAATATCCCTCATGAACACAGACACAGAAATCCTTAGCAAAATATTAGCAAATTAAACCAATAATATAAAGATAAAACAATAACATGTCATTATTGACTGAATTTATTCTAAGAATGCAATACTGGTTTAGCACTTAAAAATTAATCAATTAGAAAAATACATGATAGGGGCGCCTGGGTGGCTCAGTCGGTTAAGTATCTGACTTCAGCTCAGGTCAGGATTTCATGGTCCTAAGTTCAAGTGCTGTGGTGGGCTCTGCGCTGACAGTTCAGAGCCTGGAGCCTGCTTCTGATTCTGTGTCTCCTTCTCTCTCTGCCCCTCCCCTGTTTGTGCTCTGTCTCTCTCTCTCTCTCTCTCTCAAAAAATGAATAAACGTTAAAAAAAAGAAAAAGAAAAAGAAAAATACATGATACAATTGTAAACCTATCTTGATGGCAAACAATTATAAAGATGTAACTTGTCACAATAACATAAAAGTGGGGGTACAGAGCTATTTGGAAGAAAAGTTTTTGTGTAATATTAAAACTAAATTGGTATTAATTTGAACTATGTGGTCATAAATTAAAATCCTGATTATAATCCCCAGGGCAACCACTAGAAAATAACTAAAAGATACATTGTCTGAGAAATGAGAAAGAAATAAAAATGTTATATGAGAAAACATCTAACACAAAAGAAGGTAGTAATGGAGGAATAGAGAAACAAGATACAGGAAAACAAATAGAAAATCAGAAGTCCTTCTCTCTCTATAATTAATTAAGTGTAAATGTATTAAATGCTCCAATTAAAAAGCAGAGATTGGCAGAATGGATTTGGTTTTAATGATCCACAATATGATATCTACAAGAGTTGCACTTCATTTTTTTTCAAGTTTATTTATTTTTATTTTGAGTGAGAAAGTGTGAGCGGAGGAGGGGCAGAGAGAGGGGAGGGAGTGAGAATCCTAAGCAGGTTCTGCACTGTCAGGGCAGAGCCTGATGCGGGGCTTGAACCCAAGAACCATGAGAGCATGACTTGAGCCAAAACCAAGCGTCGGACGCTAGACTGATTGAGCCACCAGGCGCCCCAACAGGAGTTGCACTTTAGAAACAAAAACACAAATAATAAAAAGGACAGAAAGATATTACATGTAAGCAATAACCAAAAGAGAGCTGGAGTGTCTATACTAATATCAGACAAATAGACTTTAAGACAAAAAATGTTATAAGAGACAACGACATTGTATAACGAAAAAAGGGTCGGGAAGATGTAATTATAAACATATATGTACCTAACAATATATAATAAAATATATGAAGCAAAAACTGACAAAACTAAGGTGAGAAATAGCTGGAGATGTCAACATCCCACTTTCAACAACAGATAGCACAGCCATACAAAAGATAAACAAGGAAACAGAAGACATGAATAATACTATAAATCAACTAGACCTAACGGACATATACAGATTGTTCCACCTAACACAACCATATAGACATTCTTCTCAAGTGCATATGGAACATTCTCCAAGCTAGACCATATGTTCAGCCACAAAACAAGTCTCAGTAAATTATTAAAGACTGAAATCACACAAAGTATCTTATCTGACCACAACGGAATGAAACTAGAAATCAATAACAGAAGGAAATATGGAAAATCCACAAACTGCAGAGTAAGCAACATACTCTTAAACAACCAGTGGGTCAAAGAACAAATCACAAGGAAAATTATTAAATACTTTGAGATGATTAAAAATGAAAATACAACATATCAAAATATACAGAATACAGTGAAAAAGTGCTGAGGGAAATTTACAGTGATGAACATCTAGATTTTTTTAAAAAAGTAATAAAGGGCTCAAATCGATAACCTAAACTTCCACCTTAAAAAACTAGAAAAAGAACAAACTAAGCCCAAAATAAGGGAAAAAATAATAAATATTAGACCTGAGATCCAAATAGAGAATACAAAAACAATAGAGAAAATCAACAAAAGTTAGTTCTTTGAAAAGATCAACAAAATTGACAAACCTCAAGCTTAGACTAAGAGAACAAAAGAAGACTCAAAAGCACACTAAAGTCAGGAATGAAAATGGGAACATTACAAAGCTTATAGAAATAAAAAGTATTACAGAAGATGTGAACAATTGTATGCCAATAAATCAGATAACCTAGATAAAATGGAAATTGCAGAAACACAAAAACTCCCCAAAATAGCTCAAGAAGAAATAGAAAATCTGAACAAACCTACAACAAGTTGTTAAGTTGTTGATTAGCTAAACTACTCCATGGAATTGCTACCTCAGCAACACATTTTGTTTGGTCATTTTGTTTGTTTGTGTGGTCAACACATTTTGTTTTGTTTGCAAGGACCTTAAACAGACTCTAGACCTCTAAGGGAAGCATGTGTCCTAACAAGCAGGCCACAGAGACACAAGTAAATGTAAGTTTGCTTACATGAATTAATGACAGGACTTGTGATCAATGGTCTCTCCTGGTTCCCAGTGCCTGTATGCTTTAAGTGTCCCTTACCCATCAGGATAAAAATCTTGATGGAGTTCACAAAAACACTGCTCTTTTTATTTGAATGGACAAATCTAGCCCCAGGCCAGGAACTCCAAAGCACTCCACCCACAAACCCTACCTACTAAAGGTACTTTAACCCAGGTTCTGCCTCTCTCTGTACTCTGCCTTGACCTCTTGATGTGGCCCCTGACGGCATGTCCTGTAATTCCTCTAGGACCTGTGAGTAAAAAACTTTTCTGTTTCAACATCTCTTGTGATCTGTTACCAAACCATGGCTCACTAACCAGCACCTTGTGCTCCACCTAATAAATGTTAATTTAATGAAGTCATAACACAAAGAAGTTATGATCAGGAATCATAGAACTCCCAGCAAAGAAAAGCCCAGGACCACATGATTTGACTGGTGAATTCTACCAATCATTTAAAGAAAAAATAACACTGGAGCAACCTGGGTGGCTCAGTCAATTGAGTGTCCAACTCTTGATGTCAGCTCAGGTCATGGTCCTGTAGTTCATGGGACTAAGCCCCGCATTGGGCTCTGTGCTGACAGCAGAGCCTACTTGTGATTCTCTTCCTGCCCCTCCCACTGCTCGTGTGTGCTCACACTCTCCCGCTTTTTCAAAAATAAATAAAACTGAAAAAAAATTTTTTTAATAAAAAAGAACACCAACCCTTCTCAAAGTCTTCCAAAAAATGAAAGAAGAGGAAATACTTTTTACCTCATTCCATGAGGTCAGTACTATCCTGATACCAAAGCCAGATAATAACATCACAAGAAAATTATAGATTAATACCCCTGATGAATGAATATAGATGGAAAAAATTTCAACAAACTACTAACAAAGTTAATCCACCCATATATTAAAAAATTTAAACCATTTAGCCAACAATTCCACTTCTGGATATATACCCAAGAGAACTGAAAGCAAAGACTCAAAAAGGTATTTGTACATCCACGGTCAGAGGAGCATTATTCACAATAGTGAAGGAGTGGAAGCAACTCAAATGTCTATCAACAGATGAATAGATAAACAAAACATGGTACATTCATACAATGGAATATTATTTAGCCTTAAAAAGGAAAGAAATTTTGACTCATGCTATAATATAGATGACCCCTGAGGTGATTTATGTTTCCAGTAAAATAAGCCAATGACTGTATGATTCCATTAATAGGTATTTACGGTAGTCAAATTCACAGAAACAGAAAGTAGATGGGTGCGTGCCAGGGGCTTGGAGGAGGGAGAGATGGGGAGTTACTGCTTACTGGGTAGTTTTTCCGTTTTACAAGATGAAAAGAGTTCTGGAGATTGATGGTTGCACAACAATGTGAACATTCTTCATGCCACTAAACTATACATTTAAAATGGTTAATATGGTAAATTTAGTATTATGTACATCCCACCACAATTTAAAAACATTTTTTTTTCGAAAAGGATTATATACCAGGAACAAGTGAGATTTATCTAAGGTATGTAAGGATGGTTCAATAAATGAAAATCAATGTGATACACCAAGTTACAGGACTCACACTTCCCAATTTTAAGACATAGTACAAAGCAACTACCCTCACTACCAAAATAGTGTGGCACTGGCATAAAGGTAGACATAAAAAGACCAAAGGAACAGAACTGAGAATCCATAAATCACCTCAAACAGCTGTGGTCAACTGATTTTAGACAAAGGACAAAGGTGCCAAGACTCACTGGAAAAAGAATAGTCTTTTCAATAAATGGCGCTGAAACAACTGGATAGCCACGTGCAAAGAGGATGACTTGGACCCATCGTTAACATCATATATAAAAATTAACTCAAAACAGATCAAAGACCTAATTGTAAGAGCTAAAACCATTAAACTATTAGAAGAAAACACAGGGTACATCTACATAACCTTAGATTTGACAATGGATTCTTACGTATGACACCAAACGCATAACCAACAAATGCAGTAATAGATAAATTGAGCTTCATCAAAATTAGCAACTTTGTGCATCAAAGGACACTATAAGAAAAGTAGAAAACAACAACCCACAAAATGGGAGAAAATATCTGCAAATCATATCTGATAAGGGTCTCACATCCAAGATACATAAAGAACTCTTTAACAACTCAATAGAAAGACCCACAATCCAATTAAAAAATGGCTAAAGGACTTAGAGACATTTCTCCAAAAAAGGTACACAAATAGCCACCAAGAACATGAAAAGATGTTCGACGTTATTAGTCACTTGAGAAAGGGGAATCAAAACCACAATGAGATACTACTTCATACCCACTAACATAAGTGAAAACAAACCAACAAATAAACAAGCAAAGTTAAAAAAAATTTTTTTAAAGTAATTTCTACTTCCAAAGGGGGCATTGAACCCAAGATCAAGAGTCATGTGCTCTACCAACGGAGCCAGCCAGGCACCCCAAAATTTTTCAATTAAAAAAAGAGGCCCCTTGGTGGCTGTCGGTTAAGCATCCGACTCTTGATTTCGGTTCAGGTTGTGATCTCATGGTTCATGAGCTCAAGTCCCACGTCTGGCTCCGCACTGATAGCTGATAGCACAGAGCCTGCTTGGGATTCTCTCTCCTTCTCTCTCCCTATCTACCTTTACTCTGCTTACATACGTGCATGTTCTCTCTCTCTCTCTCTCTCTCTCTCTCTCTCTCTCTCTCAAAACAAATAAATAAACTTAAGAAAGAAAAGAAGCGTGGGCAAGGATGTGGATAAATTAGAGCCCTCCTATATTGCCATATTGCCACTGGGAATATAAAACGTTGGACACTGTAAAAAAGTTTAGCAGTTCCTCAAAAAGTCAAACACAGAATTACCCTATAACCTAGCCAGTCCACTCCTAGGTACATACCTAAAAGAAATGAAAACAGGTCCTCAAATACTTGTATACAAATGTTCATAGCAAAGTGTTCACAATAACCAAAAGGTAGAAACAACCAAAATATCCATCAGTGGATGAATAAACAAATGGGGTATGTGTGTATATATATGTGTGTGTGTGTGTGTATATATATATATATATATATATGTGTGTGTGTATATATATGTATATATATGTGTGTGTATATATATATATACATATATATATATATATAAAAGGATATTTCTTAGTCATTGAAATGAGAGAAGTATTAACACATGCTACACATCGATGCCCCTCAAAAGCCATAAGGCTAAGTGAAAGCGGCCAGACACATTTTTTTCTCATAAAAAATCATCCACACCTACTAACCTACAACTAAAAGCAATTCATTATAGCAGGAAAAGAGCATTCATATGAAAGCAAGGATCCTGGGTTTTAATCCACACTGCTTATCATGGAAGTGAAGAAAACAATTTAATTCCTCTAGTCCTCAGTTTCCTTAATTATAAAATGAAATGAAACTACTAGCAATAAAAACAATAATAAAAAATGACAGCAATACACATAAGAGTAACATTTATGAGCATTTACAGTATGTCAGGCAGTACTGTTTTCCAAGCTAATATTAGTAATTTAAATGTGAATATGTTAAGCATTAACATATTTTTCACACAACCCCGTGAAACAGGAACTATTATTATCCCCACTTTAAAGGTGAGGAAACTGAGACGCAAAGAGGATTAAGTAGAAGAGCCATGCAGTCTGGCTCCACAGCCCATTTTCCTAACGACCATGCTACACTTGATCTCTAAGACCTTTCCAGTTCTAAAATTCTGGGTCGATGTACATTTAAGGCAACTTAAGGACACTATTAAACCCTTCTGCTTCAGCCACCACTTAGCAATTAACATTCTTAAAATATGCTAAGAGCCTTGTTCTGAATGACATCTAACTTCACCAGATGTGCGATCCTCACAGACCTCTGAGGAAGGGTTATAATGGAAAGAAATGGCTCGTTTGTATCTGGTTATCTGTGTGAGATACTGCCAAGTGCCAAAGAGCCCAGAGGAGATTTACATGTCACTCAAAATTCTTCTGAAGCCAGGCCTAACAAAGCTTCTTCAAGGAAGGGAACAGGCACCAGTCTGGGTGAGGGCCTGCCTATTAAATTGTTCAAGAAAACGGATGATTAATGTCACATAGCCAGCGCGCAGGAGTAATTCCAGGCAGATGATCGGGTGTGTTTCTAGATCCGTGGTCAACAAACTTTGTCAACGGCCAGATAGTTAATATTTTAGGCGTTGCAAGCTCCATGTCATCTCTATGGCATATTCTTTGTTTTCTCCTTCGAATTCTTCACAAATGTAAAAACCTCTCTCACCCAGAGGCCATACAAAATCATGTGCCAGACTGTTGTTTGCTTACTTCTACAGTGGATCATTGGGTAAGTTACCTTTTAAAGTATGTTACTGTACCTTCTGACAGTTTTTAGTAGCTACTACAGTCCCAAGACTATCCTGAACTCTATTAGAATTCTAAGTTATACCGAAATAATCCAGTTGACAGGCTTATGAAGCAAACAGTATTATACACACACTTATTTATTTCGGCGTTTACTGCACACCTAATGCAGGGTGTCAGGCGATCACGACCATCCTTATAGAAGAAGATAAGCCAGTACACTATGACGTATACAACCCAGTTAAGGTTCTAAGCGAAGTAAAAACTGCAAAGGTGCCAGAGGAAAGGTTAAACAAGAAATAGCTACGGGAGCTCTGATGTAGTAAAGATTCCATCTAGTAGGAGCAGAAACATCAAAGGCTGCAGGGGTGGCAGTAATTGAGATAGATTAAGAAGTATTAAAAAGCTGAATGGCAGTGAAGGAAAGTCCCACACAGACTGAACACCTTTAGCCAAAGCATGACAGTGGGAAAACATAAGCTGCATTCCGAGAAAATTAAGTAGTGGTCCAATTTGTTCAGCTTCAATGACGTGGAAATTACTTGGAACCCCGGAGAGGAAAATAGTGGGAAACAGGGCTAAATAAGTAGGTTGGGAGGGTCAGAGCAGAGAAAGCCTTGAATGCCATGCTAAAAAGTGAAGACAATCTCCAGGCGGTAAGGACTCAGGAAAGGTTTCTGACAGTGTAGCACAATGATCAGAGGTGCGTTTAAGGAAGGTTACTCTGGTAATGACAAATATGATGCGCTGGAGAAGGCAGAATGTCCAAACCCCAGTTACGAGGCCATTCTAAAAATCCACACATATGAGAGCTCAAACCATAAGAGAGAGAAGATAAAAGCACAGATAGAACTAAAAGTACTCTCCATACCACTGACTGGATCTGGGCTGATGGAGAGACGGAAAGCAGGTCAGAGGTTTAGAAACGTCTAGCAGACAATGAGAAGTCACTCTATAAAGCCTTTAAGCAAAGGAATAAAAAATGAAAGCATGCCTTAGGAAGATTAATCAGGCAGTGGTGAATAAGGCAGAGTGGATATAAAGAGACCAGAGGTCAGAGGTCACCGGGGAACTACTACAGTAACCCAGCCTTATGGCGGTGCCAGTCTGAGCCTGGATCATGCATGGCAATGGAGCTGGAAAAGTAGCCACGGACAGGAGTCATTTCAAAGGACTCAAAAGAGTCTAGTGGCCAACGGAATAGAGTAGATTAAAAAAAAAAACAAAAAACTGCCATACTTGAGGACTGCATAAATGGGAAAATAGTTAATAACGATGTGGAAAATTGGAAAGGAAAGCAAACCTGGAGAGAATAATGAAGAGTTCTGTTTTAAGTATGATAATTTGCAAATAGCAGGTATCTATGCAAAAATGGTCCGAAACTATTTAAACATAGAGAACTAGAATTGTGAGTGACAAGCCATACAAATGACGACAAGCAACCAGTGTACCCCCTTAGAACGTATAACCATCTGCCACTACAGAAGCCTCATTCATAACAAATATTTACTGGATTACTACTAAATCCCAGGCTAACCACTAAGGATAAACGAGTAATGAAGACAGACAATGCCCCTGCCCTTACGTGCTCTACAGTCTAGTAAGAAAGAGAGATGAGCAAATGGGCGATCAGAAAACAACCAGGTAAGGGTCACTGATGAGGAAAATGAAATGCAAGGTGCTATAGGAGCATAAAGAGAGGTATCCAAACCGGACTTAGGGGTATAACACAGAAAACCTTTCTGTGGCGATGGGTTCTAAGCTATGGGTGGGGTGCTTAAAAATCAGGAACCATTTCACACGGCGAGACCTTTTAAGCCACTAATTACTCTAAAATGATTGAAATAAGAGAGGGACATGACCAGCATTTTAGAAAGATAAATCTGGCTGTAATCCAAGTAGCAGGAAAGTAGTTATTTAGCAGACACCATCAGTAGTGATTCAAAAAAGAGAGAGGGGGCCAGGATGACTCCCCTGTTCTGACCTGAGACAGTACATGGAGAGTGGTACCACTCACCAAACCAAGGAACACAACAGAAGTTTCTCAAGATGGGGAGAGGAACTGAGTCAGTTTGGGACTTGTAGAGTGTATGTGTCTCTGACACATCCAAGCCATTTGACACAAGGCTAGGTATATGGAAACACAGACTGGAGATGTGGGCTTGAGAGGATCTGAATCCAAATACGACATGTTCATAAGATGACAAAAGGCCCAAGTGGAAGCCTGAGGACAATAACTTAAAGGCCTCCACCAAAAGCCTTCCCCAGCAGAACCAACAGCCTTCTATATGTTATTCTTAAAACTGTGAGCTTTGTACATAGTCCTTTTTCTGCTTACTTAGTTAGAATAAGAAATTATGGGGGCGCCTGAGTGGCTCAGTCGGTTAAGCGTCCGACTTCAGCTCAGGTCACGATCTCGCGGTCCGTGAGTTCGAGCCCCGCGTCGGGCTCTGGGCTGATGGCTCAGAGCCTGGAGCCTGCTTCCAATTCTGCGTCTCCCTCTCTCTCTGCCCCTCCCCTGTTCATGCTCTGTCTCTCTCTGTCTCAAAAATAAATAAACGTTAAAAAAATTTAAAAAAAAAAAAAAAAGAAATTATGATTGGCAAGGAGGAAAAAAGCAATGGCTCATTCTGCTACTTGAG
This sequence comes from Prionailurus bengalensis, assembly GCF_016509475.1. Lineage (NCBI taxonomy): Eukaryota > Metazoa > Chordata > Mammalia > Carnivora > Felidae > Prionailurus > Prionailurus bengalensis. Next base: position 56,413,334 of record NC_057346.1, read on the forward strand.
CGTATTTTCATATGCAATGGGTATTTGCAAAATATAGTATTTATTTGTACAACCTCTCTTAAAATAGCTACCTGATGAATCAACAGACAGCCTGTGTTCCTATGTGTTTATGTTCATTTGGACATTAATACGCTTTTAATTGTCAGCCAAGCTTAAACTGACAAAAATTGTGCAAGTATCTCTGTCAAGCACCTTCAAGCCTCAGGTACTTTCTACCTCTGGGCTCTGACGAAGCCCAGAAGCTGAGCTTTTAAGAAGGAAAGGCAATGGGGCGCCAGGGCGGCTCAGTCAGTTGAGCTTGAGCGTCCGACTTTGGCTCAGGTCATGATCTCGCGGTTTGTGAGTTCGAGCCCCACGCCGGGCTCTGTGCTGACAGCTCAGAGCCTGGAGCCTGCTCCGGATTCTGGGTCTCCCTCTCTCTCTCTACCCCTCCTCCACTCATGCTCTGTCTCTCTCTGTCTCAAAAATAAACATTTTTAAAAAATAAAAAAAATTTTTAAAAAAAAGGAAAGGCAAGACCTCTTCTGAGACACTAAACCAGAACTGAATATACGTGCTCCCCCGGATCTGGTCTAAGGTTTGAGGCCACAGAGGATGTGGTCCCTCAAAATACGAGAAGTAATGAGAAATAAGAAGAGTACTGTTAAGCAAAGGTATACAGATCCTGAAACTAAAATCAATCCCTTCACATCAATAGGGTAAAGAGATTCTTGTTCTTATTTTAGTGGCTTAAACAACCCTCAAAAAAGCATTACAGTCATAGTCCACACTCCACATATGAAGTGGACTAAATGCTATTAATGCTACTTCATGACAAGAGGACTGAAAGTGCCCTGCTAATGTAACCCAGGAGTATATTTCAGACTAGAGATAGGAACCATATGATCCCAGGAGACGTTGTACACTCACAGAAAAATATTTACCAAGCAAAGTCTACACTAAGTCCTGAGACCAAAAAAGTGAGTAAAACACAACTTCAGTCAAAAGGAACTTATGCCCGAAGAGGAGAAAAGATGCACACACAAATTACCGTAACTGTTATGGGACTAGAGAAGGCAGCAGTGGAATCCTGTTAAAGAGCATTAGCTGAGAGAGGGAGAGGGGGAAAAAAAGGATTCCCAGCTTTACAGAACAATTTAAACTGAAACTGACGATCAGAGGGGGGGATAAAAGGTCAAGAATGCCCTCACTACAAATCCAAGAGAGAAGAGTAAAAACAAGTTTTCAAAATTTTAAACAAAACCAAATTTTAAACTCTCTGAATCCCCCCAGCGAGGACAAGTCTGGAGTTCTGTTTCTGTTTACTTTTCAAGAATCTAAAACATCTATACAAAGAACCATGCCTGGCTTTGAATTTTCCAGTATTAAAATACTGAAAAGCTCAAAAATTGTGCTAAGAAGACAAGATCCTCCAAATTCGTAACAGGAAATATGGCATTTTCCCAGATTATTTTCTGGCTTCGGTGAAGAGAGAGAATGGGGACCACACTGCAGCAGCAGGATTTATAAATATGAATTACAGGATAAGATGATTTTCCAAACATCTGTCAAAAGTTCATTTGATCCACGGGAAAAGGGGAAAAAAAGACTCAAGAGAAGCCAAATATAGTGACTAATATGTGGACCTTTTACAGACTTCAGCGGGTTGATGGCCTCATGGGCATCACATGCCCGCTCAACAATAATAAACATACAAAGCCTACACAATAATGCACTTCATACCATCCAGAGCACTTTCCCATGTACCCGCTCATTTGACTCTCACAATGCACATAGCGGATACCTCTGGTTAAATGTAAAGACAGAGAGCCCTGGTATTTTAACATGCTATACATAGTGGGAAGATGTAGAGACGCCAGGTAGCCTCGTGGTTAAAAGAAAACCACTGTTCTGCCACTTCCTACTTATATAGTCTTGGGTTAGTAGTTTCATGTTTTCTTCTAGGGTACTTTACGTATAAAATGAGAGTAATAACTACCTCACGGAGTTATTACCCAAGATTAAATAAAAACAAGTATGATAGCTAGTATAGTGATGAAAACTAGCAATGGTAGTTTTCAAAAGCTCTATAAATACCTGGTGCAACACTGTTACTAGGAGAGCACTTTTCCCCTGAATTTAAACTGCGCTCAGATACCTAGATGTTTTATAACAAAGCAGGCAGCTGTTGGAAACAGCCCCTGAAGGTTTATTCGCTCTTTGTTTCTTGTATGTTGTAATGGGGGGGGGGGGGAGCACAAGGAAAGTTGACTAAAATATGTGTAGAAATAAGCTATTTTTATAATTTTCCAACTTTTGCTTGATGATGTACTGAAAGACCTGGACAAAATTATACCATATCCCTTTCCCTGTTGTTAAAACATAGGCTATTTGGGACACTTAATCCCTAGTTCTGAACATTCTGCTTATGTATTGTGTGGGACGTGCTTTGGAAACAAGTTAGTGTCCATTAATTTGACTAGCAAGAGGAAAGAGCCACCTTTTTACTTTCTCAGTTCTATGAAGTGAACTAAACGGAGGTCTCTTAACTGGGATTAGAATTCAGGTTTTCTACTTTTCAAAACTATCATGTCTTGAAAAATATAAAATTAGGAGTTTTCATTTGTACAGGTCTCAAAACAGGCCCTGAAACTTGCTATTGTCCCTAAATCTTCAATCTAGGCTTGACTATGTACGTCAGGTGACCAAGTCATGTGACTGTGTTTGTGAAATTAATCACCAAATTGCTATTTTCATCTCCTGAGAATTTCATTCCAAAAAGATTTGGTCCTTTTTACTGGATTCCACTCCTGCTCTATTTTCCCCATTACAATGAGAAAGCACTGCCATCTACTGGACTCTGAAGATATTGCTGCTATAGCTTTTAGTCCGAGAGAATTCTTACAATTCTACTGCTTTTTTGCACTTTGTCAATAATATAGCAGTTAGAGTTATTTTGACAGTATGAGTTACATAAAAATAAAATTCCAGGAGTCAGGGGTCAGGGTAAAGTAGGATAGGAGACAGAAATAATACCACCACCCCCCCCCCCCCCCGCCCCATTATTGCTGATAGTCCTAAATACAACATGCATTCACCTACATTCATTAACAAATTTCTACTGAGCACCTACTATACTATACCCCAGGTACTGGGCAAGGGACACAATGTTAACACAATAGGATTAGAGAGGTAATCTCCCTTATCATATGATAGAGTTTAGCACCTAGTGGGTAGTTTCCATTTATTATTGAATTCTATTCATGTGCCAGGCTCATAATGTTCACGACCACCTTTCATCCCCCAAACAATTTATGATGAGGTAGAAATTGTTACCTTCATTTACAGAGGAGAAAATAAACTCAGAGGTGACTCAATTTGCCCAAGATCTCTCTCGTAGGTAAGTTAAACTAGGAATTAAACTCACAGCAATCTGACTCCAAAACCTGTATTCTTAACCACCAGATTACACTCATCCAGGTAGCTGTCAGCATCCTCCCCAAAACAAGAGGAGCTGACAAAAGGAAATTCAGGCAAAGATGGTCTTACATGTCTATGTTAAAGGCAAAACTCCTAAACCGAGAACTGAAGGTTTTCAGCTTATTGGAGAAGGAGCTGACCCAACAGCCTCTTATCCCCCCTGCTCCCCTAATTGCCATTCTGGCAGTTAAATCCATCTAGAAAACATCTCTTCAAGCCATCTAGCCTTATTCATCAACTTCCATCCGCTCCAACTTCAAGCTACAACAGTGTTCCTCTCTGGTTCTCCATAGTCCCCAAACATTAAAGAGGGCACCTCGGGGCGCCTGGGTGGCGCAGTCGGTTAAGCGTCCGACTTCAGCCAGGTCACGATCTCGCGGTCCGTGAGTTCGAGCCCCGCGTCGGGCTCTGGGCTGATGGCTCAGAGCCTGGAGCCTGTTTCCGATTCTGTGTCTCCCTCTCTCTCTGCCCCTCCCCCATTCATGCTCTGTCTCTCTCTGTCCCAAAAATAAATAAACGTTAAAAAAAAATTTAAAAAAAAAAAAAAAAAAAGAGGGCACCTCTACCTAAGGTGCTCTTCAAATTACTTATATTCTGCTCTAATTCACCTGTGTCATCTGCAAGACCCAAATAACTGACACCAAAAACAATTTTTCAAACGAATCCCTAAGATTTTCTGGTGTGTCCAATAGTTTCCAAACACACTCCTGGTAGTGAGACCGAACTGACTAATCCGTAATAAAATTGTATTGCACTTCATCAAAAGTCACCATTCTGTTTTGACCCTCCAAAGAATTATGTAGAATAAGAGCAAACAGCCCAGATCTTCTTTTAGGAAAGTCAATAATCTAGATTTAGAAAAGATGAATTGGGGTGGTTACAAAACAAGTTTTTGCTTTAGAAAGCATTTTACCTTAAGCCACACTAAACAAACTTACGATGATACTTAAAACAAGCTTCTATTTACACAGTGCTTTTTACACTATGTGTCAAGGCACAGCTGGACTAAACAAAACTCACAGAATTAGGAAAACCCTCTTACCTTATGTTCAAATGGAGCACCATAGTAGCCATCGTTCAGCCCAAAAATTATTTCATTCTGGTTGCGGGCATGAATCTATAAAAGAAGAAAAACACCCTATCAGTTCTTCTCATTCCAATTAAGTTTTTTTTTTTTTTTTTTTTTTTTTTTTTTTTTTTTTTTTAAATTTTTTTCCACGTTTTTATTTATTTTGGGGACAGAGAGAGACAGAGCATGAACGGGGGAGGGTCAGAGAGAGAGGGAGACACAGAATCGGAAACAGGCTCCAGGCTCCGAGCCATCAGCCCAGAGCCCGACGCGGGGCTCGAACTCACGGACCGCGAGATCGTGACCTGGCTGAAGTCAGACGCTTAACCGACTACGCCACCCAGGCGCCCCATCCAATTAAGTTTTAATATGATTGGAGCATGGCAGTTAAAACAGGACCTGCTTCAATGCTGAAAAATAGGCTGACTAATCTAACAAGCCAGCAGAAAACAAATCACTTCTCCTAAGACCAGAGAATCTATTGAGAGCCTCTTGCTTTAGTCAAAGGGCTCACAAAATCATCACATGAGATAACAGGCACTATCATTCACATATATTTTCCACAAATACTTCTTGAGATTGCTATGGAAAGGCTAGTTCTAAAACACAAGGGATCCAGAGACATACTGTATATTCTCTGATCTCAAAGAAAACACAATCCTAGTCCATAAGAGTGCTTTAAAAAACATAAAGTCCTGAGGTGCCTGGGTGGCTCAGTTGATTGAGTGTCTGACTTTGGCTCAGGATCTCTCGGTCCATCAGTTTGAGCCCCACGTCAGGTTCTATGCTGACAGCTCAGGGCCTGGAGCCTGCTTTGAGTTCTGTGTCTCCCTTTCTCTCTGCCCCTCCCCTGCTCGTGCTCTTTCTCTCAAAAGAATAAATAAACGTTAAACACACACACACACACACACACACACACACACACACACACACACACAAAGTCCTAGAAAAAAACATACAAGATTAATATTATTTTCTATTTTCAAAAAGACAGTTTAAAGATAATAATACCTAAGCCGCATCATCACTCTGGACCCTAGTTTCCTCAACTAGAAATGAATGAGTCAGATTATGCTCTGTTATATCACACTTCTGTACTTACCCCCACCTCCTCCGGCTAAATCCAACATATCATCCAAATTTCACTCAAGATGACCAATCAATTTAACCTAACTAACGTTGGTAAAACAATCCGTTCAGTGACAACAGAATACACGACACATGTATAGGAAACACTCACCAAAAAGAGATCTTATATTCTGGGCCATAAAATAAACCTCACAAAAGCCAAAAGGATTGAAATCATACAAACTATTTTCTCTAAATCCATCAGAATTCAAGTAGAAATCAAGAAAAGAAGGATATCTGGAAAATCCACAAATGTTTGAAAATTAAACACCATACCTCTAAATAACCCTTGAGTCAAGAAATAAAAGGGAAATTAGAAAATATTTTGAATTGAATGAAAATGAAAATACAACATTGAAGTCTGTGAGTCAGAGTTATTGCAAGGCTTAGAGGAAAATTTATTAAATGCTTACTTTAGAAAAGATAAGTCTCAAAACAGTAATGCAAAATCCTACCTTGAGAAACTAGTAAAGAAGAGCAAAGTAAACCCAAAGCAAGCAAAAGAAAGAAAATTATAAGTATAAAATGAAAAATCAATGAAACTGAAAATAATGATAATCAATGAAACTAAATACCAGTTCTTTGAAAAGCTAAGAAAATGGATAACTCTCTAGGCAGAGTGATTAAGAGTAGAAAGAGACAGAAATTACTGATAGCAAGAATGAAAGAGGAAAGGATCATTAGATAGCCTATAAGCCTTACAAGAATAGAATAATACTGTGAAAATTTTTATACTAATAAATTTGAAATCTTATGTGAAACTGACAAACTCTTAGGAAAACAAACTATCAAAGCTCACTCAAAAAGAAATAGATAACCTAAAAAGCCCCATATCTAGTTAAGTAATAGAAGTTATACTTTTAAACTTTCCCACAGGGAAATCTTAACACCCAGATGGGTTCACTGAAGAATTCTGTCAAACATTTGTGTAATAATGAATACCAACTTTGTTACACAAATCCTTCCAGAAAACAGAAAACTAAACACTTCCCAATCTATTTTACAAGACCAGCATTACTCTCAGACTAAACCAGAAAAGAACAATGCAAGAAAAGTACAGACCAATATCCCCCACGGACACAGATGAAAGAAGTCTTAACAAAATATTAGCAAATATAATCCATTATGAAAGGAAATTTCCTGAACCTGATAAAGTGTTTACAAAATTTACAGCTAATATTATACTTAATAGCGAAGGACTGAATACTTTTAGCCAACATCAGTAACAAAACAAGGATGTCCACTCTACTCACTTCTATTCAACATTACATTGTACTGAAGTCTGAACCAATGAAATAAGAAAAAGAGAAAAAATACATACCCATTAAGAAGAAATTAAACAATGTGTGCACAGATATGACTGCCTATATAGGAATTTATAAAAGGAATCTACCAAAAAACTACTAGACCTAATAAATGAGTTTAGCAAGGTCAGAGAATACATGCTCCACACAGAAATGTTTGTATATATTAGCAACAATAGTTGCAAACAGGAATAGTTTTTTTAAAGGAACAGCATTTAAACTAGCATTAAAAAACATGGAATCCACAGGTACAAATCTATCAAAATATGTGCAAGATCTGTATACTGAAAACTACAAGATGCTGATGAGTGAAATAAGATTTTCACAAATGCAGGGATACCATGTCCATAGATTGAAACACTCGATACTATTAAGATGTCAATTCTTCCCAAATTTTCTTAGATTTTTGTAGAATTGACAAATTAGTCCTAAAATATATATGTAAAAGCAAAAGATCTAGAATAGCCAGAACAACTCTGAAAAAAGATCAAAGTTGGAGGATGCATATCACCTGAATTCATGATGTATAAAACTACACTATTCTAGATCATGTAGTACTGGCATAAAGACAGACATGCAGATCAATAAAATACAATACAGTCCAGAAACAGACCCATACAAATGATTTTAAACAATTCATTTCAACAAAGATAGCAAGGTAATTCAATAAGAGCTCTTACAACAGAGTACAGGAACAAATGTTCATCTATCTGCAAAGCAACGAACCTTACACTTTAAATAAAAGTGAATTCAAAATGATCATAGGCATAAACATAAAACCTAAGACTGTAAAACTTCTAGAGAAAAAACTCCATAGAACAAATCTTTGTGACCTTGGATTAGGCGAAGATGTCTTAGATATAACACAAAAAGGATGAAACATTAAAGTAAAAGCTAATATAGCAGACTTCATCAACACTTATAAGCTTCTGTTCTTTGAATGGCACTTAAAAAAATGAAAAGCCACAGACTGGCAGAAAATAATTGGAAAATACAGATCTTATAAAGAACTGACTCATATCCAGAACACATACAGAAGTTCTACTCGATAATGAGAATTCAAACAACCAAATAAAAAGTGGGCAAAAATCTGAATATTTTACAAAAAAAGGGTAAGAGAAAGAGAGACTGATGACAAACATTTTTTTAACTGCTCAACATGATTTCATCACCAGAGAAATTCAAATTAAAATCACAAGATTCTAGGGGCACCTGGGTGGCGCAGTCGGTTAAGCGTCCGACTTCAGCCAGGTCACGATCTCGCGGTCTGTGAGTTCGAGCCCCGCGTCAGGCTCTGGGCTGATGGCTCAGAGCCTGGAGCCTGTTCCCGATTCTGTGTCTCCCTCTCTCTGCCCCTCCCCCGTTCATGCTCTGTCTCTCTGTCCCCAAAATAAATAAACGTTGAAAAAATAAATAAATAAATAAAATCACAAGATTCTATACACCCATAACAAAGCAGCACAAACAGAAGAAAGACAAATTAAGAAAACAATCCCATTTACAATTGTACCCAAAAAAATAAGAACCTAGGAATAAACCCCAAAAAGCAGTGAAAGACCTGTGCTCTGAAAACAAGAAATTAAAGACAATGCAAAGAAATGGAAACACACTCCAAATGCTACACTCATGGACTAGAAGAACAAATATCGTTAAAATGTCGTACTACTCAGGGGTGCCTGGGTGTCTTAGTCGCTTAAGCGTCCAACTTCAGCTCGGGTCTTGATCTCATGGTTCATGGGTTCAAGCCACATGTCAGGTTCTGTGCTGACAGCTCAGAGCCTGGAGCCCTCTTCAGATTCTATGTCTCCTCTCTCTCTGTCCCTCCCTGGCTCATGCTCTGTCTCTCTCTCTCAAAAATGAATAAACATTTAAAAAAATTTTTTTAATGTCTCACTAGTCAAAGCAATCTACACATTTAATGTAATGCCTATCAAAATACCAACAGCATTTTTTCATAGAAATGGAATAAACAATCCTAAAATATATATGGAACCACAAAAGACCCTGAATAGTCAAAGCAATCTTGAAAAAGAAAAGCAAAGCTGGAGGCATCACAATTCTAAACTTCAAGTTATATTATAAAGCTGTGGTAATCAAAACAGTATGGTACTGGCATAAACACAGACACATAGATCAATGCAACATAATATAAAATCCAGAAATAAACCCACAATGATATGGTCAATTAATCTTTGACAAAGCAGAGAAGACTATCCAATGGGAAAAAGACAGTCTCTTTAACAAATGGGTGTTGGGAAAACTGGACAGACACATGCAAAAGAATGAAACTGGACCACTTTCTTACACCATACCCAAAAATAAATTCAAAATGGATTAAAGACCTAAATGTGAGACCTGAAACCATAAAAATCCCAGAAAAGAACACAGGGAATAATTTCTCTGACATTGGCTGTAGCAACATAGGTCCCCTGAGGCAAGGGAAATAAAAGCATAATTAAACTATCAGGACTACATCAAAATAAAAAGCTTCTGCACAGCAAAGGAAACAATCAACAAAACTAAAAGGCAGACTACTGAATGGGAACAGATATTTGCAAATGACATATCTTATAAGGGTTAATATCCAAGATATATAAAGAATTCATAAAACTCAACACCCAAAAAGCAAATAATCCAATTTAAAAAAGGGCAGAAGGCACAAACAGACATTTCTCCAAAAAAGACATTCACAGCCAACAGACACATGGAAAGATGCTCATCATCACTTACCATCAGGGAAATGCAAATCAAAACTATAATGAAATATCACCTCATAACTATCCCAATGGCTAAAATCAACAATACAAGAAACAACAGGTGTTGGCAAGAATGTGAAGAAAAAGAACACTCACGCACTGTTGGTGGGAATGCAAACTGGTGCAGCCGCTGTGGAAAACAGTATGGAGGTTCCTCAAAAAGTTAAAAATAAAACTACACTATGATCTAGCAATTGCACTATTAAGTATTTACCCAGATAATACAAAAACACTAATTCAAAGAGATACATGCACCCCTATGTTTATAGAACCATTATTTACAGTAGCTAAGATATGTAAGCAGCCCAAGTGTCCATTGACTGATGAATGGATAAAGAAGATATGGGGTGTGTGTGTGTGTGTGTGTGTGTGTGTGTGTGTGTGAGAGAGAGAGAGAGAGAGAGAGAGAGAGAGAGAGAGACAGAGAGACAGAGAGACAGAGAGACGGGGGGGGGGGGGAAATTACTCAGCCATAAAAAATGGAAGCTTGCCATTTGCAATGATTTGGATGCATCCAGAGAATATAATGCTAAGTGAAATGAGTCAGTCAGAGAAAGATAAATACCGCATCATTTCACTCATATGTGGAATTTAAGAAACAAAACAAATGAAGGGAAAAAAGAGAGAGAGGCAAACCAAGAAACAGACACTTAACTACAGAAAACACACTGATGGTTACCAGAGGGCAGGTGGGTAGAGGAATAGGTGAAATAGGTGATGGGGATTAAGGAGTACACTTGTCATGATGAGTACCAGGTAATTAAAATAAAAACTTAAAAAAAAAAAAGAATCACAAGATATCACTTCAAACCCACCAGAATGGCAAACAGTTTGGCAGCTTCTTATAAATTTCAGCACACACTTACCACTAGACCCAGACGTCCCCTTCCTAGGTATTTACTCAAGAGAAATGACAACATATGTCCACAAAAAGACCTATATATAAATATTCACAGCAGCATTACTCATTGTGGTGGTTACTAGACTTCACACATTTGTCAAGCCTACTGAACTGTATACCTTAAAAGAGTGAATTTTATTATATATCCATTATACCTCAACAACCTGACTTGCAAAAGAAAATTTCATTCAAAAGTCAGCCCAACCTGACTCTACCTAGTCCTGTCTAAATACCTCTTCCATATATTCCCCCAAATTGTATTACAAAGCCGTAGTAATTAAAACAGTATGGTACTGTGCAGGTCTATGCAAGTATTCATCAATTATCAGTGTATTAAGTCTAAGGATCTTGTCTTACCCACCTCTGGATCCTTAACAGTAAGAACAATGCCTGATAGAAAGTACATGATCAATGAACCTAAGTAATTCTGTCTATTATCCTCATACATCTTAATCTTGCTTAGTCTGAAAATTTGTAACCCTATTTTTTTATGTTTATTTGTTTTTGAGAGAGAGAGAGAGAGAGAGAGAGAGAGAGAGAGAGAGATGGAGTATGAGTGGGGGAGAGGCAGAGAGAGAGGGAGACATAGAATCCCAGGCTCCAGGCTCTGAGCTGTCAGCACAGAGCCTGATACAGGGCTCAGACCCACGAATGGCGAGATCATGACCTGAGCTGAAGTCAGCCACTTAACCAACTGAGCCACACAGGTACCCCAATTTGTAATCCAAGTTCATCTGATTTTCTAGTAGTATATTACTTGTTATATCTATTTCATAGGTGAGTTCTGACTTTCTACAATGATACTAAGTTTCTAATTGGCTTTAAAAATATGTTTTCCCTTTCTCTTGTTCTCCGTTATACCAGCATAACCAGCTTTATATTTATAATAAGACACCTGAAAGTTGACTCTCTGCAATTAAGCAAGTTTGACATAAACACAGTTGGGTATTTCAAGATCATTACCTAAGGAATATGTGAGTTGAAAAGCATGAAGGCCATCTTCGTTGCTTCTATAGCCATCTTCTATAGCCATACACTCTAATGTTAAGAAGCATCATCCTCTGAGAAATGCAGGTACTTTCAGAAGAAAGACAAACAAGTACTCAATACCAGAGTCTATCCACAGAGAGCCAACTATGGTATTTGGGAAGACAGAAAGAGTACTGCCTCAGCGCAGGGCTCTGGTTGGCCATCTAAAGGCAACAAGTATACCGTACCAAAAGAGGAAAAAAGGCCCTAAGCTAAAATTCAGTGTTTTATAAATTTTTATTAAGACCAGTCCTAAAGGGGCGCCTCGGTGGCTCAGTTGGCTAAGCGTCCGACTTCGGCTCAGGTCATGATCTCGCGGTCTGTGAGTTCAAGCCCCGCGTCGGGCTCTGTGCTGACTGCTCAGAGCCTGGAGCCTGTTTCAGCTTCTGTGTCTCCCTCTCTCTCTGACCCTCCCCCGTTCATGTTCTGTCTCTCCCTGTCTCAAAAATAAATAAACATTAAAAAAAAAAATTAAAAAAAAAAAAAGACCAGTCCTAAAACAGGGAGAATAATACAAAAACAAAAAAGATTGGGGCGCCTGGGTGGCGCAGTCGGTTAAGCGTCCGACTTCAGCCAGGTCACGATCTCGCGGTCCGTGAGTTCGAGCCCCGCGTCGGGCTCTGGGCTGATGGCTCGGAGCCTGGAGCCTGTTTCCGATTCTGTGTCTCCCTCTCTTTCTGCCCCTCCCCCGTTCATGCTCTGTCTCTCTCTGTCCCAAAAATAAATAAAAAACGTTGAAAAAAAAAAAATTAAAAAAAAAAAAAAAAGATTAAGAATCTGTAGCCATTAGAATTTAGTTATGGAAAATATCCATTATATGCATTGTTCTGGTCACTATATAGAAGAACACAAAATAAAGTATACTATAAGCAAAATGAGGGCAGAGGATTTTTTTTTAATCTGATAAAAAAACATGTAGAATTAAATTGATTCTTTAAAAGAAATATACCAGAAAGTCTATATTGAATAAATATTAAGAAACATCAAGGATATTCATAGATATGACAAATATTTTAAAGTTACCTTTAACAGCAGTCCCTCGGGTATCACAAAATAGATACAGCACTCATTCCAAGGTAGGTGGACTACCAAGGACTATATGTATATATTAGTGTGATACAAAACAAAGAATAAATTTGTAAGTCAGCCAGGCCTGGAATCAAATCCCAGCTCCACCTAGCAGTGTGATCTTGAACAGTTTCTTAAACTCCCTATGGTTCAATTTTCCCATCTGGAAAATAAGGGCAATAATACCAAACTTCACAAGGCTGATATAAACACAAATTATAATAATCTATGTCTGGGGATGGTAAATAGGTTTCATATCATATGCGGCTCTGATAAATTACTAGTTGCATCCCAGAACAGTGTCAGAAGGGATTATGGAGCTACTTCCGAGCTCAGCTAGAAGGGTGCTATGATCCAATAGCTACATCGCTCAAAGGGGATTGGTAGCAGTGTATAAACCAGGCAATTGTTATCTCCGTGCTCAATAAACAGGAGCTCTCCTTATTCCTGAAACAACTCAACTCCACGGATCCTAAGAGAAGCGCTTTATAGTACATTCCATATTTGCAACTTAATATTTAGATTCTATTGGGGAATATCCAATAAAGCAGAAGAAGCAGAATGCTATTGGAAAGTATATTCTTTCCTACACCTCCCAGAAAAAAAAATCCTCTTAAATTAGCAGCTTAGGGTGCTTCCTCATAAGTTTCCTCAGTTAAAAATTATTTTTCAAACTTGGTAATGACTCAAATTTCTATAATTAAGTAAACAATCATCAAAGTTCTCTCTTTATGATCGGAAATGTAGAATCGTAAGAATCTACAGAAAGGTTAGATAGGTTAATTTAGAGAAGACAACTACTTATAACTAGAATCTAAAAGTTACCTAAACATTAAAAAAAAGTGGGGGTGCGCCTGGGTGGCTCAGTCAGTTGAGTGTCCAACTTTGGCTCAGGTCTTGATCTCACGGTTCATGGGTTCAAGCCCCGCATTGGGCTCTGTGCTGACAGCTCAGAGCCTAGAGCCTGCTTCAGATTCTGTGTCTCCCTCTCTGTCTGCCCCTCCCTTGCTCATGCTCTCTTTCTCTCTCTCTCTCAAAAATACATAAACATTATAAATAAATAAATAATTACCTGCTGACCCAAGTATTTCAGTCCATCCAAACAGACTTTCCATTCAATCAAAAGCTGGTAGATGTCCTCCTTTCCACCCCATATCTTCACCACGAAACAAGACACAGATGTATCAAGACGGTCTGGCATTATTCCAAAATCGAGACTCCGCCACGTTGGATTCTGTTGATGGAAAGGAAAGCATGCTTTATGAAGACTCTAATGTGTTTATGAAGACTTGTTTATAATTATTTCAATTAGGTTATAAATCATTTTGTTTTTAAAAACCGAAAGACCTCATAAATATATTAAATTACAAACCTAAATGAATCAGGAAGACATTCCCATTAACACAATGGTAGTGATAATGGTATAAGCATACCTCAGAGCTAATTGCCGGTGTGGTCCCAGACTACCACAATAAAGCAAGTATCACACTAAAGCAAGTCAAATGAATCTTTTGGTTTCTCACCGCATAGAAAAGTTATGTTTACAATATAACACAGTTTCTTAAGTGTTCAATAGCATTATGTCTAAAAAAAAGAAATGTAAACACCTTAATTAAAAAATACTTTATTACTGGGGCACCTGAGTGGCTCAGTTAAATGTCCAACTCTGGCTCAGGTCATGATCTCACGGTTTGTGAATCTGAGCCCCACATCAGGCTCTCTGCTGTCAATACATTGCCCGCTTCAGACCCTCTGTCCCCCTCTCTCTCTGCTTCTCCCCCATCTCAAAAATAAATAAACACTAAAAAAATACTTTACTGCTTAAAAATGTAACCATCATCTGAGCATTGAGCGAGTCATAATCTTTTTGCTGGTGGAGGGCATTGCCCCGATGTTGATGTTGGTGTATGCAGTGAGGATAGTACTTTACACACAGTAAAACCTCTTTCAAAATTACAATCAAACCTCTCGAACCCACCACTGTTTTTTAACAACTAAATTTGTGTAATATTCTAAATCCTTTCTTGTCATTTCAACCATCTTCACAGGATCTTAACCAGGAGTAGATTCGTTCTCAAGAAACCACTAGAAGCCAGTCCTCATCTGTTCAAGTTTTATCATGAGATAACAGCAATTCAGTCCCGTCTTCAGGCTCCCCTTGTAATTTTACTTCTCTCCCTATTTCTACAACGTCGGTCATTACTTCTTCCACTGAAGTCTTGAACCCCATGAGGTCATCCATGAGGTTTGGAATCAGCTTCTTCCAAAATCCTCTCGATATTGATATTCTGACCTCTTCCCATGAATCACAATGTTCTTAATGGAATCTAGAATGGTGAATCCTTTCTGGCAGGTTCTCAATGGGCTTTGCCCAGATCTATCAGAATCGCTATCTATAGCAGCTACAGCCTTATGAAATTTATTTCTTAAATAATAAGACTTGAATGTTGAAATTACTCCTTGGATCCATGAGCTACAGAATGGATGTTGTTAGCAGGCATGAAAACAACATTAATTTCACTTTACACCTCCATCAGAGGTCAAGAGTGTTCAGGTGCATTGTCAATGAGGAGTAGTATCTTGAAAGGAATCTTTTCTGAGCAGATCTCGACAGTGGGCTTAAAATACTCATGAAATCATGTTGGAAACACATGTGTTGCCACTCAGGCTTTCTTGCTCCATTTACAGAGCAGAGGCAGAATGGATTTAGCACAATTTTTAAGGGCCCTCAAATTTTCAAAATGGTACATGACATTGGCTTCAACTTAAAGTCACCAGCTGCATTAGTTCGTAACAAGAGAGTCAGACTGTTCTTTTGAAGCTTTGAAACTGGGCATTGACGTCTTTAGCTGTGAAAGTCTTAGATGGCACCTTTTTCCAATTAAGAAGGCTGTTTGATCTACATTGAAAATCTGCTGTTTAATGTAGCCACCTTTATTAATTATCTTCGTCAGATCTTCTGGAGAACTTGCTGCAGCTTCTACATCAGCACTTGCTGCTTCACCTTGCACTTTTATGTTATAGAGACAGTTTCTTTCCTTAAACTTCATGAACCAACCTATGCTAGCTTCAAACTTTTCTTCTGCAGTTTCCTCACCCCTCCAAGCCTTCATGTAATTGAAGAAAGTTAGGGTCTTGCTCTAGATTAAACTTTGACTTAAGGGAATGTTGTGGTTGGCTTGATCTCCTATTGGGACCTCTCAAACTTTCTCCACATCAGCAATAAGACTGTTTTCACTTTCTTATCATCCTGTGTTCACTGGAGCAGCACCTTTAATTTCCTTCAAGAACTTTTCCTTTACATTCACAACTTAGCTAACTATTGGGTGCAAGAGGCCTGGCTTTGGTATATATCTTGGCTTTCAACAGGCTCTCTGCACTAAGCTTAATCATTTCTAGCTTGTGATGTAAAGCAAGAGGCATGTGACTCTTTATTTCACTTGAACATTTAACGGGCCGTTGTAGGGTTATTAACTGGCCTAATCACAATATTGTTATGTCTCAGGGAAACAGGGAGGCTGGAGGAGAGGGAGAGAAGTGGGGAAATGGGCTGGTCGGTGGAGGAGTCAGAACACACACAACATTTATCAGTTAAGTTCACCATCTTATATGGGTGCAGTGCATTGTGATAGCAATGTCACAGATCACCATAACAAGTATAATCATAATGACAATTTTGAAATATCGTGAGAATCACTAAAACATGACACAGAGACAGAAAGTAAGCAAATGTTTTTGGGAAAATGGTGCCAACAGACTTGGTCAAAGCCAGGTTATCATAAACATCCAATCTGTAAAAACACATTATCTGTGAAGCGCAGTAAACTGAAGTGCAGTAAAATGACGTATACCTGTAAACAGTACAGGAGCACCTGCCAACCATTTGCTGAGTGAAGAAAACAGTAAGAGGAGGAGGAACATCAGTACAGAGGCTACCGTAGTAGTGCCTGCAGATGATGGTCTGGAAGATGGAGAATGGACGTGGGACAGGTAAGGGAGATGGGTTTTGGAACTAGATGTGACAGGAGTTGCTGATGGGTTGAAGGGAGGGCATAGATAAGGGAGGAATCTACAAGGTCTCCTGGGTTTCTGCCTCAAACAACTGGGCAGATGATGTGCCGTTTTCTGTGCAGGGGGAAACTGGCAGAGGCTAAGGGATATGGTATGGGGGGGGGGGGGCGGGGCAAGAGAACCAGGAGTCCACTCTTGAACGTGCCCGGTATGAGATGCCTTTGGAATATGTGGGCACGGACGTCAGGCTGACAGTCTGGAGCCCAGAAGAGAGGTACAGGTGGAAGTGGCAGCCATGTCATGAGCCAAGTCACCCAGGGAGAGTAGGAATGAAGGGAGAAGAGGGCCGGGACCCACATGGGTCCATAATGGTCTTAAAGCCAACAAAAACCAACAAGAACCAAACCAGCCGAACAAGGTCATGTTAGTGTGGTGAGCTGGAGAAGTCTGTTTCAGCTCCCGGGGTTTGCTTCTTCCTCTGTAAAATGAGATGATAATTCTTCCTCATAGGACCATACCCCAAAGCCCCGGACACACAAGGAGGGGCTCAACAGATGACAAAGCCCCAGGATGGCCCTGATTTCTCCATTCTGACAAGACCGGAAAAGAGACAGACTTAGCTCTTCTCTAGCCGAAGCCAGCAGAAATAGGTCCCTTAGCTATCTCGATGAGTTAGTCCCCCTCAGAGCTTTGCCGATTCTCCAGGCTTCTCCAGAGCACTGGCCAGCAGGGCCCTGCCCTAGAAGGGAAGTCCATCCTGCATGCAGCTCCTCAGAATGACCACCAGTACTTCTGAATTTTGCTGCTTATTGTCACTAGGAGGATATATTCTAATTTCTCATTAACATGGCCTCATATGGTAATTCATCTATTTATTCAATACTTAATGCACAATTATTAAGAACCAACACATAAATGCCTTCAAAATACCTCTAAAGTATTAGATTCAAACCTCTATTTAAAGAATTACATTACTTCATGAAAAGGTCAGTAGAAGACTTATGCAAAAGGCTACACAATAGCACAAACGGGAGTAAATAAACTTTAAATGAATCGGGGAAAGACATCACCACAGAGGCTGTGAAACTTGACTTTTAAAGGATAAACAGGATTTCCCCAGGTTAAAATAAGGAACTACAAGCACAGGGAACACCATAAACAAGGGTCCAGCAGTATGACGTATGATGTGGTCAGGGAGCTAAGACAACTGGAATGCATGCAAGCGTAATGGTTCACAAGGCTCAAGAAATAAACAAGGCACTAAATTGAAGGATCTTTGGGGACACCTGGCTGGCTTAGTGGGTAGAGCATGCAACTCTTGATCTCAGGGTCGTGAGTTCAAGGCCTATGTTGGGCACAGAGATTACTTAAAAATAATAATTTTTAAAAATCTTAAAAAAAAAAAATGGGGGCGCCTGTGTGGCTCCGTTGGTTAAGTGGCTAACTTTGGCTCAGGCCATTGTCTCGCATTTCGTGAGTTCAAGACTCGTGTTGGGTTCTGTGCTGACAGCTCAGAGCCTGGAGCCTGCTTCAGATTCTATGTCTCCCTCTCTCTGCCCCTTCCATGCTCACACTCTGTCTCTGTCTCTCCAAAAATGAATAAACATTAAAAAAAAATCTTTTTTTTAAACCTGAAGGATGTTTTATGCCTTGCCAAGGAGTACTTTTACTTTGTACAGTATGGGGAGAAAAGTTTTAAGGTAAGAATGACAAGGTCAACTTTATGCTCTAAAAAAACTTTATTTTTCATTAAGAGAATCATTCAGATAGTTGAAATGCTAAAAGTAAATATAATCAATCTTACCAAATTAACAAGTTTAATACAATATAAATCAGTCAATCAAACAGTCCTCATACAAGAATAACAATTCTTGGCTCTGTGACAGTTATTTTTCTGACCAAAGCAGGGAGGGGAGTAGGGTAGTGCTTGCTTTTGTTTTTGGGAGATATGCTGATGCATGTGTTTTGTGGGTTTGGTTGTTAAAGTTTCTAGAGATAAGACATGACTTCCAATTTCACAGCACTTTATGTCTGATATATCTTTTTCACTTATAGTTTGATATTTTTATTGCCTGATTTCCTTCCACTAAAATAAAAGCTCTGACAGACAGTAACATTGTCTGATTTGTTCACAAGATCTTCAAAGCTTGAAAAATTCGTAGTATGCACTCAGTATTTGCTGCATTAGTGAATGAATGTCTGATCAATTGATATGGATGTCTGAGGATACTGAAAGACCATCAATAAACAGCACGATGATAATACAGTAAGCACATTTATGCAATCAGTTTTATATTGAATCATTAAAAAAAAAAAAAACTAAATTCCCACCCATCCACAAATTTTAGCCTACGATCAACAGAACTGCATTCTTGTATGACCCCCAGGATCTACCTGACTGTAACTGTTTCAGCAGCCCCGCTAAATAAGGGTAGAGCACAAACTGACCAGTCAGTAAGCTTCGCAGACACCAAAGCGATCACTAGAAATGTGGATGGAACCGCGGCAATCAACCAAACAGAACCACTGGCTTATGAAGTCATTTAACTTCAGCCTTTGGTCTGTCAAACAGAGCTGAGGGGCAGGGCAGTATGGCAGAGAGGCAAATGCTGAGGTTAAGCTATACTGCTAACCCACATAATCCCCTCTGTATCTTACAATACTCACTTATAAAAACCAGAACAACCATCACCTTACAGAGTTATAAAGCTTAAACAGAATAATCATAATTATAGTAATAGCTGCCATTTTAACATTTTATTAGTGACAGGTACTATATAAAGTCAGATAACATGAAAAGGACACAGAAGAAAGCCTATCCTAGCATTAGACAGAAGTATCTAATCTGTTTAATAAAACAGCCCTGTTCATATCAATAAGCCCACCTGTAGTAAATAAGACAACCGGTTAACCCCATTAGTTAAAAAGATAAAATATCATATTTCATCAAGTCTGAGATACCACCAGTGATAAGAAGTATCATTATTTTGTGTGCCATTTAAAAAAAAAAAAAAAAAGAAGTAGCAATGATTTTAAGATGCATCTAGATTTTAAAGGTATTAAACTGTGAAAAAATGTGCACCTGAGAATCAATGAAACACAATTGCTAAGTGCCTTATCCAAGGTCTCATAGTAAAAATAGCACCAGAATTTGAACCTAGGTCTCTAAAATTCGTCTCATGTTCTTTTTTGTGTGTCTGGTTCTTGGTTTTTTTTCCCCCCACCAAATTACAGAAGACAATTTAAAACAAAAGGGACCTTAAGAGATTGTCAACAATTTCCTTATTTTGGATCCCACAGCCAGAAGCAGAAAGAGGAAGGGAGAACTCTGCCCTTGACCCGTGCCCTATTCTCTGGCCAAAAGGAACTGGGGTCCCTTCACAGGACTCAAACTTGCTCTTACTGTTCTATCACCTCATGTACACCTAAGCAGGGCTGAGACACAAATAAGTAGTTAAACATGACAGCAAAAACTAAAATATTACCACAAGAATGAATGATTCATTACAGATATGCTATACTTAATCTTCACAAAACTCAGAGTCCTCGGAGTTGACAGCATTATCCCAATTTTTCAAAGGAAATACTATACTATATACTATTGTATATATACTATAAACCATTAAGTGATTTGCATAAGGTCACACATTTGGTTATAACTGGAGCAGGAATTCAAAGTCTACGTATCTGCCTTTAAACACATGATAACAATTAAAGACAAAAAGAAAACAAACAAGAAGGACAACATCAGCTAACTTTTGTATAGGACGTAGGCCATGCTGCTAGGGATCATTTAGCATAAAGCATTTGGGCCTCGGTCCTAGGCAGCCCCTGAAGGAGACTCTAGTATAAGATGGGATGTTCCTCGTGACAACCTTGAGTCAACGAGAAAAAGGTAAATAAAAAAGGTAAATGTTCCCTAAATAAGAAAGGGGAAAGATGTGATGTAAATATGAAAAATTCAAATGATAACATTTCACCTAACTGGAATTCAACAGACCACCAACTCCACTATCCTTGAATAGTCAAAAACAGGAAGCATGAAAAAAGAGCTACTTAAACTACCAACTTAGATCGCATATATCCTATAAAATAAATAAATAATAAATAAATAAAACTGTCAAGTCCATGCATAGAATTTGTTTATTCCTAATTGGCATTAATTGGCATATTTTTCCGGAATATGCACTTTATTAAAATATGTATATCTAAATGGTCGACAAAAGCATAGAACTGGAAAAGGTAATCAATTAGAACAGTATATGAGGAAATATAAATTAAAAACACAACGCAATACCACCATCCAGCCAGAATAGCTAAAATTTAAAAGACAGATAATACCAAGTTTGAGCAAGGATGCAGAGCAGCTAAAAACCTCACCCTGCTAATAGGGCTGCAACCAGTATAAACATTTTGAAAAACTATTTGGCAATATCCATGAAAGCTGAAAATAACGATGACCCTCGCACTTGATTCCACTCTTAAGTATGTATCTAAGGAAAATGAAATGCATACACATGTTCACCAAAGAACATGCCATTAGATTTAATGAACTACTACATGCAACAATATGGACGAATCTCACAATATAATGATGCTTATACATGATAGATATATATCTAGATCGATCGATCAATCGATCGATAGATAGACAAAGTTCAAAAACAAGCCAAACTAATCAATGGTGCTAGAAGTCAGGACAGTGGTTCTCCTTGGGAGGAGGTAATGACTAGAAGGAGAACATGAGGAGCGCTGATAATGTTCTATATTTCTTGATCTGGTTACAATGATCTGTTCTCTTTGAAAAACCATCAAGATATTATTTGTGTCCTTTACTGCAGTGTGCTAGATCTCAATAAAAAGTAATGAAATTAATATTCCTTAAAGACCCAAGAGCAGAAAAAATACAGCATCTTAAAAGGAGGAGGTTGCTGGGGGCACCTGGGTGTCTCAGTCGGTTAAGCGTCCGACTTCCACTCAGGTCATGATCTTGCCATTCGGAGTTCAAGCCCCGCATTGGGCTCTGTGCTGGCAGCTCAGAGCCTGGAGCTGCTTCAGATTCTGTGTCTCCCTCTCTCTCTGCCTCTCTCTCTCAAAAATAAACATTTAAAAAAAATTTTTTAAAAAGGAAGAGGTTGGGGCGCCTGGGTGGCTCGGTCGGTTAAGCGTCCGACTTCGGCTCAGGTCGTGATCTCGCGGTCCGTGAGTTCGAGCCCCGCGTCGGGCTCTGTGCTGACAGCTCAGAGCCTGGAGCCTGTTTCAGATTCTGTGTCTCCCTCTCTCTGACCCTCCCCCGTTCATGCTCTGTCTCTCTCTGTCTCAAAAATAAACGTTAAAAACAAAATTTAAAAAAAAAAAAAAAAAAAAAAAGGAAGAGGTTGCAGAGATAAAGCAAATAAAGGTATCTCTTCATGATATAATTTTAGGCCTTAAAGTCTAAAGAGCAGAAGTTGGAGAACCTTCCTGGCCTTCAAATTACACCACCTGAAAAGGCAGCTATTTCCTCTCCTATGTGTAAGATGACCTCTCATCTAAAGTACATGTACTCTAGAATATGACACAGTAGAATTTCAAATTCTCACTCTCAGAATGATGAAGTACCAGAAAAGTATGAAAGTGAAAACAACACTTGGTGAATATATCTGAATGGCTGTATTGCATGGGGGAGAGGGATGATTCTGGGGGCAGTTGTTGCATTAAATATTTGTAAATACTTCATTCTAAAATGAATTAGAGGGGCGCCTGGGTGGCTCAGTCAGGTAAGCATCAGACTCTTGATTTCGGCTTGGGTCATGAACTCGTGGTTCATGGGTTCGAGCCCCACATGGGGCTCTGTGATGACAGTGAGGAGCCTGCTTAGGATTCTGTCTTCCTCTCTCTCTGCCCCTCCCCTGCTCACTCTCTCTCTCTCTCTCTCTCAAAATAAATAAATAAACATTAAAAAAAATTTTTTTAACATATTAGAAGCCTTTGAAGGTGAGGCTAGTGTTCTTACATTACATCATATGGTTAAACAGATGAGCTGGGTTTCCTTTCTAAGCCAACACAGCAGTAACCCAGCACAGCTATTGTCAGCCATCTCATTATAATGACTTTCCTTTGTACTTTCACAAAATAGCTGCCAGACAATGAGCGGTAACTCCTGAGTCTGTACATTCAGACACAGGCAGAAAAAAGCCTACCAGACATTCAGAGACTTTATTGCCCATGCACTTTATTACCATAAAGACCCAGATGATTTTTATTTATGTTTAACCTACGCATGTCAGCCCATTTTCTAGATGGAACAAATTATTCAAATACTAAGATCATCTAGGAACCTATACCATATTCACTAAAAGTACAGTGGCAAAATATCAGGATATTTATGGCTTTGAAAAGTTCCCTGCCTACTAACTACCCACAAGACACTCCAAAATCATTATTTTACCAGGACAATTTCCCCAGAAGACTGCTCAATGACTGCTTATTTATTAAAGAAACACACTTGTACAAAAATTTCAAAACATTCACAAAATATCATTGTTCTTATCACTCAATAACAAATGTATCCTCATAAGAAACAATGTAAGGGGTGCCCGGGTGGCTCAGTCGGTTAAGCATCTGACCCTTGATTCCAGCTCAGGTCATGATCTCATGGCTTGTGGGTTCGAGCCCTGCATTGGGCTCTGAGCTTAGAGCTCAGAGCCTGGAACCTGCTTTGATTCTCTGTCTCCCTCTGCCTCTCTGCCTCTTCCCCACTCGTGCTCTGTCTCTCAAGTCTCTCTCTGTCTCTCAAAAATAAATGTCAAAAAAAATTAAAAAGAAACACAACTTAAATCATTAAATTTCTCAAAAAATACACGGTAACTCTTGGGAACTGCATGCTGATTTTGTAAGTAGTAGTTCTTTCTCAGGCACTCAGCTCTCTTTCCCGCTAATTCACCTCTACTCCCCCGTCACATCTCAACTTAGGACTTCCTTTCTGTCAGAAACCTTTCCTAGCCATCCTCTCTTAACTGAGATAAATAATACTCCTCCATGTTTTCAAAAAATCCTGTTGTTCCCTGGTACTATGATTGCATGTGTCAATTATCCTAGTCTCCCTCCAGCTCATGTAGTTGACCAGACAGAAGTTAGAAACCCCTGCAGATGATGCAGTTTAATACTGGATAACATAATTTGGCATAAATCAAGAGGATCCAGCTCTCTTCTCATGTGCACGTACCCACAGAGATGAAGTGTTAATTCATCTGGTCACAATTCAACTGAAACATAAACTTGGTTTGACAATCACTCAGTAACTCATAAAAAATATTTATACTGTGAAGTCAGTTTTTTTCCCCAAAGATTTGAAACAGCTCAGGCAGTCAACATTCCAACCAAAGTTTATGGTTCTGATAATTATGTCACATGCTTTCCCTAAAAATATAGGCTCTAGAACTTTGTTTATTCAATTAGAAGGCCTATCACTGACCTCCACTAGACCTCTAGCGAATATTTAATCAGTAGAAGGAAGGACGCTGAAGGAAATGTGACGTAAAGGGAGGCAGCACAATGCTGTAAAAGAATGGGGCCCTCTGGTTTCACCAGTCACTACCAGCCTAGGGGCCTAGAGCAAGTTCCTCAGCCTGTCTGAACCTCAGTTTCCCTAACTACCAAAGCAGCACGCATCTTACCTTGTAGCACTGCTATCAGGGTAAGAAAAAATGTACATCACGCATCCAACACGCTACTTGAATCACAGGTGGGTGCTGAATAACTGATGCCTCTTATTTATTAAAGAAACACACAGATACAGGGAAATTTCAACCCACATGTAAACTAGCACCACTCTTACTCCTACCATGAAACTCTTAATTTTGTGATCGAAGTTTAAAAACTCCCTTTTTGCAAAAGTATCTAATGACCAACTTTATAACTGTTAAAGATAGGTACACGTGGGTTCATTATACAACTCATCTGTACTTTTGTAAACATATAAAATCAATGTTAGAGAATCTGGGTACCTCCATTCTTGTTGCTTCAATCATTTTAGTTATGAATTAACCAATGACCCTTCAATCTAGCCTTCTCCTAAACAAAAAAAAAAAAAAAAAAAAAAAAAAAAAAAATCCCAAGAGTTAACAAATGGTTTGGAGGGTGTGACATGCTAGCTGAACTAGAGACCTTTAAAGTTAAAGCATACACTGACGACTAACTGTTCTACGCTAAATGTATCTGAGAACAAACCATGACTCTTGACTTGTAACTTGGAGACACATCTCTACCATCTGGCCTGTCAAAGGTGGATTATTCATTACTCAATGCGATAGACATTTGTTGGACTTCTTTGGATGAAGCACTATGCTACGGACAATAGAAAATAGATAAATGAAATAGTTGAGTGACTTTGCCTACCAAATACTCCTAGTTTTGTGTGACATGTAACTGCACCCTTGCCCAAATCTCTCTCCTGCTAACCAGACCTTAACCATCATCTCCTATCTCTCCAGGTCATTTCCTCTGTGGCCCTGATCCTCTGTTCCTTTGCCCCTGTTGTCATACTTGCTGAGCAAGACTTCAAACCACCCCTGCTCATCCCACCCCACATAGCCATACTAGCTTCTTAGCCAGTTCTTGAAAACCTCAGGTACACTCCTGCTTTTGTACCTTCCTGTTTCTTGGCCTGCAACAGTCCTTCCCCATATAGGTACATAGCCTGTTCCCTCACTTCTTTCAATTATCTGTTCAAATGATTTCATCTATGTGACTACCAGAGAAAAACAGCAACCCAGCCTGCCAGATACTCTCGGATTCTGCTTTATTTTACTCCATTATCTTTATTACCATCTAACATAGTCCAATTTATCATCAATTCTTTATTTTTGAAGCAGAGAGAGAGATTGAAAGAGCGGGGAAGGGGCAGAGAGAGAAGGAGAGAGAGAATTTTAAGCAGGCTCCATGCCCAGCGTGGAGCCTGACACAGGGCTCAATCTCACTAACCGAGAGATCATGACCTGAGTCAAAGTCAAGAGTCAAATGCTTAAACCAGTGAGCCACCCAGGCACCCCCAATTTATGATTAATTCTAACTCGCCTTCACTTTGTAAGATGAACTTTAATTTTAGAAATGTTAAGATCCATAAGGTTCTATAACTTTTGACCACCAGGTGGCAGTCATCAAGAGTCACTGTCTCTACAAGCACAACCTCAAAAAGAGTTGTTAATACCAGCTCTTTTAAGTTAGGCACACTGTTGGCACTACCCATGCTGAGTTTGACTGGCATTTAAAATCTCTCTCCTGGTGTAAACTGAAACAAACAAAAAACCCTGTACATAATATCTATCAAAATTTTAAATTCAAAAGATTGAAAGAGCAGCAAGTGATTGCAACAATGTGCAATAACCCAGAACTCTCATAGACTGTTGGCCAGACTGCAAATGAAACAATAATCTGGGAAAGCTGTCTGGCATTATATACTCAAGGGGGTCACATGCATACTCCCTGCAGGCCCACTCCCAGATATGTATCTCAACAGAAACGCCCACACATGTTCAACCAACAGATACACAGGAGAATATTCACACCAGCACTATTCATATTAGCTCAAAACTAGAAACTAACCAAATGCTTATCAACAGAAAAATGGATAAATTCTGGTACATTCACATAATGCAATATTATAAACAAACTACAAATATACCTACAATATGAATGACTTACAATATACAGTTGAGACTCTTATAAAGTGGAAGTCAGACACAAAAGAGTGCATACTGTATGATTTCATTTCTATAATGCTTAAAAAGTAGGTAAAATTAATTTATGATGTTAAGTCAGGACAGCAGCAGTAACTGAAGAAGGCATGAGAGGGTTTCTGGGGCACTAAAAATATCCTATTTCTTGACCTGCGTGCTGGTTACATGAATTTCAGAAAATTCATCCAGTTGTATACTTAAGATATGTAAACTCTTCTTTATGTATGTTAAGTTTCAATAAAAAGTATTGTTTTTATGTAGACAAGAAGGCATAGACACAGAGCAACAAATCATGAATTTGGTATTAGAGAAGCAAGTATTTGTCGATGAAGAAAAAACCCTCATCCATCCTTTTCTATAAGATGTAATGAAATTCCCACAGATTAAGGAAGCGTATTTATATTTTATTACTGAGATACCTACAAAAGATTCCATCACAGGTCAAACAGTACACCTAAAGGAAGGAAAGACTACTAAATAAATACCTTGGAAAGGTAAAAGAAATTTCAAAGTAACAAGAAGCTAGGAAGATTGAATCAAAACTCATCCAGGACTATTACAAAAGCCCTGTGTTTCAGTTTAATTAGAAGTGCTTATTTTTCTTGGTGAACATGAAAAAATGGTAAATCTTACAACTAACAACTTGGATTAGGCTATTTTCTCTTTTCTTACTTGTTTGCCAAATACAAACTAAACACAATACAATGACTACAGAGGTTATAAAAATGTCCCCGCCTTTATAAGGTTTATCATATATATTAAAGAAGCTAAAATAACCATATGAACAGCTCTTACAGCTTTAGAATGATACTGGCGGGGGGGGGGGGGGGGGGGGCGGAGGGGGCACCTGAGTGGTTCAGTCAGTTAAGCATCCGACTTCACCTCAGGTCATGATCTCACGGTTCATGAGTTTGAGCCCTGCCTTGGGCTCCGTGCTGACAGCTCAGAGCCTGGAGCCTGCTTTGGATTCTGTGTCTCCCTCTCTCTCTGCCCCTACCCTGCCCGTGCTCACTCGCTCACTCTCTCTTTCTTTCAAAAATAAATAAACATTAAAAAAAAGTTTTTTTTAAGAATGGTACTAGTAGTAGAAGTATAAAGTTTTGTTTTCTCAGAGCACACAAAAAGGGAAATCTCTTCCTGCTAATGTTACAAATTATAAGAAAGCTTTTCAAAGCATCCAGACTGTGCTGTCCAATACACTATCCATTGGCCACTTGTGGCTATTTAAATTAAAATTAAATAAAATTTAAAATTTAGTTCCCCAGTATTACTTAACCGCATTTCAAGTGCTCGGCAGCCACATGTGGCCAGTGACACATGTACTGGGCAGTGCACAGAACACTGTATTCCAGAGTCAGAAAGATGCACAGATAGGTACCTAAGGACAGCTTAATCTAATATTTGGGCAAAAACACTTTTCAACCCTGTAGCCATTTTTCCATATTTCCTTTGACATCACAATGGCAAAACCGGCCACTCTGGTCTGGGGACCAAACTAAAACTATAAACCTAGGGAAAAGAGCTGAAGCCTTAAAGTTACAGGAGTAAAAACGAATATTCACAAGCTCACCAGAATTCAACTTAGTTCACCAGAGTGAAAATTTACCCAAAGCTTCAGCTAGAAGTAAATGAAGCATTACCTTGCCTAATCTTTAATAGCTAATTGAAGACTGGGGGTGCAGGATATAACTTCGAAGTCAGTCAATAAACGTACTACTAGAGGAGTCTATTCATTAAGAAACATTTGCTGAGCACCTTCTATGTGCCACACATAACCGGTAACCAGGAGGAATAAGAGCATTAAGTCACTAACTCTATTCAGCAAACATTACAGTAGCTTAAGAATCACAAACTCCTGGGGCCCCTGGGTGGTTCAGTTGGTTAAGTGTCTGACTTCGGCTCAGGTCATGATCTCGCAGTTCATGAGTTCAAGCCCCGCATCAGGCTCTGTGCTTACAGCTCAGAGCCTGGAGCCTGCTTTGGATTCTGTGTCTCCCTCTCTCTCTCTACCCTGCCCCCGCTCACACTCTGTCTCTGTCTTTCAAAAAACAAGTAAAATGTTAAAAAAATGTTTTCTAAATCACAAACTCCTAAGCAGGGAAAAAAACAACAAATTCTGCTTATCTGTGGTTCTTCAGAAACGCAAGGAGAGAAGTGACAATGTGCCATTTCTAGCATATTCTCTGAGAGTTGTTGATTCCTATAGTACCCAATGCCCATTAATCTGAACTAGTCACAATGATTTAGCAAAAAGCAAAGAAGGAAGAGTCCTTTCCAAAAAAAAAGAAATGAATTGCAGTTTATCAAACCTATATTAAGCTATTAAAGAAAGAACAACCCTTGCCAGAAATACCATAATCTCAAAGCATATCCTTAAAAGGAAACATCAACAAATCAACATTTATCAAACAACTCCCAAGAAGTACACTGGGAGCTAGAGGGACATAAAGATAGTCAAGCAGTCTCCACCTCCCAACGCTTTCATCTTCTTTGGGAGATGAAACATTCATGAACAATTACAATGTAAGCAAATGCTGTAAGTGCTATACCCATGAAACAACTGCAGTACAAACTGTAAGTTGAAAGGACTTTGGAAGTCTTTTGTCCAAACCTCTCCCTTGTCTGAAATCCATTCTACAATATTTTTATAAAACATGTATTCAATCTAACTACACCAGGGATGAAGATATCACAGCCACACGGGCAATTCAGAAGCAATGGAAGCTAGGAGCCAAAAAGAGGCGAAGAGTTTACCTTCAAAGAGATGATGTTTAGAAATAAGAACTTGAAAGTCAAATGACAGCAAGTAAATGCAAAACCAATTATGAAGAACGATACACTAAAGGAGCACTATTAGCACAGGGTCCATTATGACACAAATCCAGAGAAAAAGCAATGGGACATTGTAAAATCATTCCCGACAAGAGTTCTGATTATCAAAGGGGGTGGGAGTAGAATAAATCAAGGTGAAATTCTATTCTATCTGCCCCTTAAACCACCCACTCTTCCCTAGCTCTCCCTGCTCTGTAGGACACTTTTATTTTCACCTGAGCCAAGAGAGGAAGAGAAACTGGTATTGACTCATTAGCTACTATACGTCAGGCAGGAGTTCATATGTCATTTAATATATGTAGAATAAGAGCGATACTGGGGATTTGGAGCTCCTCCGAGGTGGGCTCAAGGAAACAGACCTAGAAGCCAAATTTATTATGCTATTTTAGAAACATTTAGAAGGCAGCTTAACAAAGAGGAAAGAGTAGCAGAGACCTAAAGACAGAGGTCTGTACTTGGGATCTGGTCCTGCATGTGACTGCAAAACTTGTTGGGCCTCCCTGGATGTCATTTTCTTAAGACCTACCCCATCCACCTTACAGAATGTTCTAAGAACCAAAATGGAATACATACGTAAAAGGATTCTGTAAACAAAACACATCATTGATATCTATTTATTCATCTAACAAGTATTTGCTGAACATCTATAATATTCTAGACTCTGGGCAAGGTCCTTGCTCTCATGGTTGTGTTCTCTAGTAGCTGGGAGATAGACAACCAACACAAACAAATGAGTGAATAAGAATTTCCAAGAGTGATAAATGCTCTAAAGAAAATAAAACAGGTGATGTAAAAAGAGTGACTAGGAGAAAGGGAACCACTTTCAATGGAATAGTCATAGAAAGCCTAGCCAAAGTTCTATCACTGAGACCTCAAAGACTTCTTCAGCGAAATAAAGAGCTGGGGACATAAGAAATAAGACAAGCTTAGCATGTATGAAGCACTGAACAAATGAGGTATGTCTGGAACACAGTAGGTAAGGAAAAGTATTAAGAGATAAGGAGGGAAAAGTGAACACGGGCCAAATCCGGTATGGTCTTGGACCATTAAAAGGATATGATAATTACCATAAAGCTCTTTTTTTTTTACCAACATGGCCCAATAAACGGAGCCATTCATACAAATATCTCAAGTACACATTATCAAAAGTAGGACGCTTCCAACTTTCTAACTTAGCAATGACATCACTAAAAAATAAGTGGAAGGATCTATACAATGGCCCTAACATGAAATTTGTAAGAACTATATCTAAACAAAGACATCATTTATTATGTTTGGTTAACACAAATAGTCAAAAAAAAAAAAAAAAAACAAAAAACCTCTACAGTAAATAGAACTGACAGAATTATAGAATTTGAGTTAAAAAAAATTTTGAAGTTTTAACAGAGAAAATATCAGTTCCTTCAGCAAACATTTATCAAGCACCTACTATGTGCCAGGTATTTTCTAAGCACAAAACATACAGCAAAATAAATCAATGAAAATTTAAGCAATAAGTAAGCGAAGATTTAACTGTAGAAGTATCATAATACCAGAACTGAATTTGAACTTCTGCCTCAGCATTTTCTGAAACAGGAGTTGTAGGGTTGGTCAGTGTACCTGTCAGAAATCAAACTTACCAAGGAATTCTTAATCACTTCACTTCTATAAAATTCTGGAAAAGAAGAAAAAAAACAATAAGTGATATGAAAGAAAATAAGCTCATTAACTCTTAATCCTGCAAATTTTTAACATTTGTTCCAGTAAAACATTTATAATATTTTCAAGGGATCTAATTTCCCTATATTTTCTACAAAAATTATTTTTCTGCAAAAAAATAAACATAAATTAAAAGATTTTAAAGGAAAAAAAACATTAATAAAGAAAAATCAAAGCTTGTTAAGATTTAATTTAGTAAATTTTACCCCAGATACAAATTTGAGCCCTTAGAAGTTTAGACTTTCTTCTCTCCTACCTTATGGCCACTCTGCAAAAACTGATTCCATCTGCTCTGTTTTTCTCAAACATCTCTAATATGATCATCCATCATAGTACTGTGGAACGGACAATGATCTAGCAACCAGGTAACCTAAGTTCTACTTCTATCTGTCATTAACATTCTGTCTCTTTAATCTCCTTGGGCCCATTTCTCATTAGACAACTTAGAGAATTAGACTAATGAGCGAAGGTCCTCTTGCAAGCTTTGAAATTTCATGATTCTACAAACCTTCATGCGTATTGTACATGTTAACAAAACCTGAAGGCACAATCAAGAGAGAAATGTCTCAGATATTCACACAAACATCGCCTCTTCTGACCCTGCTGAAGTCACCATTGTGATGCTCTGTCTCTCAAGAGCTTACAAGGACCCCAGTATCCTTGTGTTGCTATAAGAGAAATTTCCCAGGTGTGATGCACATACCACTGGTACTTGAGATGATTTTAGGTGATACACGGACACACTTTTTTCTTACGTATTTGAATTTATGTTTCATATATTCATCAACCCCCAATTGTAAGCTCTGAAAGGACAGGAGCAATTGTTTTGTACAACTGCTGTCTCCTCAGCACGTAAAACCATTCCTGGCACAGAGCAGACACTCAATAAATATTTCGTAATTAAATGAACAATTTTACTTAGACATAAGTTTAAAAATAAGGAACTTAAACATATAAAGTATGCAACATTATAGATGAAACTCAAATATAGTGAAACATGTCAAAGAAGTCCATGACTGAAGCTTAGGACTAGTCAGGCAATAAATGAATAGCAGGCCTATGCACACATAAAACTCCAATGGGTAAAGCACTTCTTGATATACTACTTATATTACTGTAGGTTTGTCTTTCTTAAAAAAAATTAAAAAGATAAGGATTATCATTTTATTCCGTGGAGAGATAGTCACAATGTATTAAGTAGGGGAAAAAGTTCCAAAATAAAATTTACAACAGGATCCAAATGTTTATAATTATGTTAATAATGTTTATCTTAGGTGATAGAATTAGGCTGCTAACTTTTCTACTTGGCAGTTTCTATTTTTCTATTTTGAACAATTATTTAAAATAAGAAAAGGAATAATTCTGGGGTGCCTGGCTGCTCAGTCAGTCAAGCGTCTGACTTTGGCTCAGGTCATGATCTCGCGGTTCATGAGTTCAAGCCCCATGTCGGGCTCTATGTTGACAGCTCAGAGCCTGAAACTTCAGATTCTGTGTTTCCCTCTCTCTCTGTCCCTCCCCTGCTCTCTCTCTCTCTCAAAAATAAATGAACATTTAAAGAAAAAAAAAGAAAAGGGGTAATTCTAATTGTTTTTAAAAGGACTCCTCTGCTGATGAACATTCAGGTTACTGGTAATTTTTAGATATTTCAAGTAAGTTATAAATAAACAATCATTTAGAGATATATATTCTAGACCCTTGAATCTATAAGATAAACATTTAGAAGTAAAATGCAAGATTAAGGGAAAAATAGTTTGTGTTTAATAGATATTACCATGTTGTTCTCTGAAAGTACTGTACCAATTTACAATCTTACTTGTGAAAATCCCAACATTAGACAACCCTAAGTATCATTCTTTTCATTTTTCCCATATGATTAATCAATTACTCCAACCATAAATTAACTATAAAAGTTTATGTGTGTAGGTGTGTGTGTGGGTGTGGGTGTATTCTACTTTATGTCTAGCATGTTTATTTTTAGGGGGAAAAACTAAAAGGGCTTAAAAAATGTTTTTTTATTACAAAGTACTTTCATGTTATACTTTATTTTTGTATTGTTTGAATTTATTGCAAGCATGTACTACTTTAAAATCAATGGGAAAAAAAGATATTCCTCTTTTCTTTGGAGAGAATTCCTCAATTTAATCTGCAAAGTGTCTAAATTAAACAGTTCCCAAAATATATATCTTTAGCTCTCAGAGGAGTATCACTATTTCTTCCAAAACTTTGCTGATGAAATATATGTATAAAAGAAACTAAACAATAGGCTTTCCCCATTAGACCTTCAAAACAGGCTTGCTAATTTAAATGGAGAGAGGTCAACAAAAAAGCCACATACAAAATCATGGAGTACAGGGCAATGTCTAACATGGGCCTACACTGTTCACCATTCTGTTACACCTAAAATAGTTTCAATAAAATTAGCAGCATGATGCAAAACAAAATAGTGAATGGAGGAGATTCAGAGCCAAAACATAGTTCCAATCCCCAATCTACCTATCAGCTTTATCCTGGACAAGTCAATTAACCTTTTGGGCCACAAGGTTCCTTCACCTTTCAAAGGACAATGACACATGGAAGATAACAAGATTACTGTGAGGCTCAAATGAAATAGCGAATCAAAAACACTTTATAAACTATAATTTTTATTAATTTTTATTAACTCAATTTAAGCAAAACTATTCGACAAGTAAATTTTCAAGTCATCCAAGACCTATTTCTACATGAAAGGGACGATTAGATACAAATGCTTCTCTATCCATGCTAAGTAAGACCTAAAAAAAAAAAAAAAAAACAAAAACAAAAACAAAGCAATTAGAGAATGTAGAGCATGGTTTCAATGGCATGTTTTGGCTGTTATGCAGCATTCCATTCATTCAACAAATGCTTTTTTTAGTACCTCAACCTCACTCATAAAGGAGGAATACAAACTTAAAGGTTACTATAAAATTATTTTTCACCTATCAGATCGGCAGAAATTCCAAAGTTTGATTGCACAGTCTATTGGTGAGCCTGTAAGGGAAAAGCCACTCATACAGACCAAGTGGGAATGTAAACAAAGACAGTTTTGCAATATCTACCAAAACTAAGTACGCATTCTTTGTACTTCCACTTCTTGGAAATTTACCCCATAGCTAAACTAGCACTCATACAAAATAACGTACTTATGAAGTTAGTCAAAGCAGTACTGTGCATATGACAAGAACCACCTAAATGCCCACCAACAGAGGCCAGTTAAATAAATTCTGGTACATCTATTCAGTGCAAAAATATTCAGAAAAAAAAATTACGGAAGCTCTCTGTGAACCAATATGGAAAAACGTCTAAGGCATTTTAGGTGAAAAATGGAAAGCACAGAAATATATGTAGTTTTGTACTATTTTTAGTTGTATTTGCATAAAGAATCTCAGAAAAGAGAAACAAGAAATGTAGAACAGTAGTTTTTAGGCTGGGGTAAAAAACTAGGGAATGGGACAGGTGAAAGAAAGAGTTTAAGCCTTTATATATATTTTGAACCATGACTGCATTAGCTATTCAAACAATTAAATGAAAAAAATATACGAGGGTTTACTATGTGCCAAGCACTGTTCCAAGTGCAGTGAACAAAACCAACCTAAAATCTTCTGGATTATATAGAGTTAATCTTCTGATGTATTCAAAATAGCTGGCTGGCATTCCAGGAGAGGACAGGCACTCAACATTTTGTGGGTGAAAAAAGAACTATATCTAAAGAACAAAATTGATTTTATAAAAATTCCAAGTTCAAGAGGGAATCACAATTAGAACCTAGCTCTTCATCCATTAACACAAGGCTTTGTTCTTTGGGGATGTGACGATTTGAACTACCTAAAAAGTAGGCAATCTCCCAAGAGCACTAAAAGATGTCAAAAGTCAAAAAATCTCACACATAACTTCTTAGGATCTGCTGTGAATTCAGCCAACATAAAAGAATAACTTAGAAATCAGTATTTCAAATATTCTCCCCTGTAAAAAAAAAACCAAAAACAAAACCTTTCTTTTAAAACTAAGAAATGATGCCACTAAACAGGTGGTACAAGTGGTTTTGTGAGAAGAACCAAATGGCCCTCTATCGTGGCATCCTACACCGAGGGCCACATAATGATCAGGAAATGAATATCTGGGCTTCTCATCAGAGGTCCAATAAGGTAAGGTGGATTAACTAGGCTTCCTAAGGAAAGAGCTTCCCAGTTCCTCCTATGGTAGTTAAAAGTTATAAAGTCTGACTTGTGTGCCCAAAAGAGGACCATAGATAGACTTCATTCAACCATGACATTTTGGAGTAGGCATTAACTCTCAGAATTATCAGTTCACTTATTTTAGGAATAAATTAAGCAAAGCTCACAAGAGGAACTAAATGTCCTAGCCCAGGGACTTGCCAATTAGTGACAGACTCCACCACTAACAGAGACTTCCCTGTGGTCTATACCTATGAGAATGAGCATTTCATTGAGGGAACTTTGTAACTTCTAAACTCAAGATGTAATCTGAGCTAGAAGGGAAAAAAAAAGTCATTTTGTTTCCATGGCATCTCTTAGACAACTTTTTTGCAAGATGGTCATCAACCAGACCCATGACTACTCTCTTCTTAGAAACTACTACAATTGTTTAAAAAAAAAAAAAAAGGGGGGGGGGTGCCTGGGTGGCTCAGTCGGTTAAGCATCCAACTTGGGCTCAGGTCATGATCTCGCAGTTTGTGGGTTCGAGCCCCGCATCGGGCTCTGTGCTGACAGCTCAGAGCCTGGAGCCTGCTTCGGATTCTGTGTCTCTCCATCTCTCGGCCCCTCCCCTGCTCATGTTCTGTGTGTCTCTGTCTCTCAATAATAAACAAACGTTTAAAAAAAAAAAAACAAAACTACTACAATTGTTAACATTACAAATCACCAAATACCTAAAATGTGCTAAGTACTATGTGAATTACTATTATCAAAGAGAACACTGGACCAAGAACATATAAATTTTATGAAGATAATCAAGGACTAATTATATAGAAACATATCAAAAATTTTAAACGCTCTGGCATTGTCATATATTGCTAATGATAAAACCAGTTAGTGAGCAGGAGACCAAATGTATTAAGGTCTGAAAAAATGCTTATACCCCTAGGACAAATAATAACCAAACTGTTCCCTTTTCCTTCTGGACACATAGGAAGACAACATATCCCAGTCCTTTCTTCATCTAAAAAGGACTACACTACTGATTTATGGCCAATGGAATGTGATGGAATTTATGGGGGCCATTTCTGTTATAAAAATCTCCCTCAAATGATCCTCCTCTCTTGCCATGCCCCAAGTCATGTATTGATGATAGCAGCATTCCAAAATAGAAGAAGCCTGGATACCCGAGTCACCACTTAGAGGACAACTGCCAACACCCTGCCTGACAAAGAACACCTGCGTTGGACTTAGTGTAAGAAATGTATTATGTTATGCCACCGAGATTTGTGGTATTTGTTATAGTAGCTAGCATTAATCATTCAGATTAATATAACTGTTTTTTAGAAATGCAATATTTACAATGAAAAGTAAGAATGAAATAAAATTATATGACAATGGCAGAATTTAGAGTCTTTTTTCTCACCCTTAAAAATTATTTTAACTCTATTTGCGTTGTGCTACCCTATATAATTCCTGACTGAATCTCCTAATGAGCGTATACTGGTATTGAAATTTAAAAAAAAAAAAAAAAAAGGTGTTAAATGACTACTGTTTTAATAATGGTTTTTAAAAGTAATTAAAACCAAAAAGATAAGACATTGTTTGAATTTTTCATCTTTCTTTGCCAGAGGACAAAATTCAAATAAGCCTTTAGTACCTCTAATTAAAATAACGCCACTTTTTGTTAATATAAATAGACCTTCAATCACATCTTACCAAGTGTTATCACCTTATCTCAGTTGTTCCTCACAAATATCTGTCTTGCCAATTTCATAAGGCATCATCTCCACTTTACAAATGGGAAAAGTGCGGTTCAAAAAGACATGATCTTTGTCCAATGTCACACAGCTAGTAAATGGCTGAGCTAGACCTACTATGCATGTATTTGCAATCCTAATCCAATATTCCTGTCATACACCATGCTTGTTCTCTTCTACCATCCAACATAGGTCAATGGATTATATCCAAGTACCTTTCGTCCAATATGTATTCAAAAGGTGCTTGTGATTTTGAATCAAATATTTGGTCTACTCTCAGAACTGTCACTTATGGAGCAGTCCACAGTACAATGGGTACAAATGAATTCAAGGAAACCATGGCATTCTTCTAAAAATGACGCCATATATACATAAGGAATTACCGATATGAGAAGACATAAACTGGTCCTAATTTTACCATAATATTTCAACAATTATATTTTAAATTTTTTTTTCAACGTTTTTTATTTTTTTATTTTTGGGACAGAGAGAGACAGAGCATGAACGGGGGAGGGGCAGAGAGAGAGGGAGACACAGAATCGGAAACAGGCTCCAGGCTCTGAGCCATCAGCCCAGAGCCCGACGCAGGGCTCGAACTCACGGACCGCGAGATCGTGACCTGGCTGAAGTCGGACGCTTAACCGACTGCGCCACCCAGGCGCCCCAACAATTATATTTTAAAGAAAACAAAATTAGTACTGTATGCTGGACTCATATAGTATATTTTAATGATACCAACTAGAATAAAAACATTAATAGCTAACATGCATAAATAAATGATAAATTTATCAATTTAAGAACTATCCAAAAGCCCTGTTTCTTTTATATATGATATATGTAACTACTGCTCATTAAACATTTTCAGACAGCATGACAATTTTGCTTCCCAATAAGCAATAATAGCAAAGCGAGGGTACTGTTACTCACTTGTATTACAAAAGAATAAAAATGAGATGTAACAATCTGTAGGCAAGTCCACAGATTCTCTTACCTTTGTATATCTTTTCGGTATTACACAAGTGAAGTGTGAAGTAGGTGTCAAGGAGCTGATGGCCATTTCTATTAACAATATTCCGGGCAGCAATGTTCCGAAGGTGTCTAAGACGCCGCTAAAAATCAACAACAAAAAAGAGGGACATGTTCAGCTTTTTCCTCATAAAACTTTCTGAAAGTTACAATCCAAAAATGAAATACAGTTAAGCTATCCCATTTATTTGTTAACCCAGCAACCTTAACCCAGTCTCTTATTTATGATTTAGTATCCACTCTGTCAAATAGGAATTATACCTGCCCCATCTCCTTTATGGGGTTGTGAGCATGAAATGACAACAAATATAAAATATTTTCAAAAAGCATAAATGTTATATAAGTACTATTTACCTGTAAAGAGCATTAGTATTTCCTGGAACATAAACCAAGTAGTAATTTGTTTTCTTCCCTTTGGAAGGATACCGGAGACATGCAAGTCCATCTCATACCAACAGACAAGCAGTTTTTTGTTTTGTTTTTTTTTTAGATGAGTGAATTTTATTTTTTTTTTATGAAATTTATTGACAAATTGGTTTCCATACAACACCCAGTGCTCATCCCCAGACAAGCAGTTTTTACATACATATACCCCAGCTGTTTGTTCAGTCTAGATGCCAGATCATCTGTACGACCAGGAAAAGATGCTTAGCCAAAACACAACTCACTGGTCACTCCAGCCAGCCAGTAACCCAACTGTTGTGAGCTGAAATTAAATCCTCACCTGACCAACAGCCACCCAATCTCTTTCCTGATCAGGCCTCCTTCCCAACAACTTCTCCAACTAAGATGCACAAATCATTTGGAGCCCCAAGTGTTGAAAAGGCAAATGCTCCATAAGCAACGGTAGAAATCAACAAAACTGGAAGTTAACAGACAGCCAAGTAATAGCATACCAAAAAGAGAAAATGTTGGCAATGCTCAAGTCTGTGCCCATCAGATTCATTCCCAAAGGCTAGTTCCCTCTCAGATAATTATTTTCAGACTTAAAAACAGATATCAAGTGCTCAGTTTTATTTTTTAACTTTTTTTTAATATTTATTTATTATTGAGAGACAGAGAGACACAGAGCATGAGCAAAGGAGGGGCAGAGAAAGGGGGAGACACAGAATCCGAAGCAGGCACCAGGCTCTGAGCTGTCAGCAGAGAGCCCGATGCAGGGCTCAAACTCACAAACCGTGAGATCATGACCTGAGCTGTCAGACACTTAACCGACTGAGCTACCCAGGCGCCCCAAGTGCTCAGTTTTAAAAAATGCTTACAGCTCTCCCTTCAGGCTGAAAGACAGCCCAATCTACTAAGGTAAGACCATCTTCAATTACATGTCCAGCCAGCCAGAAAAGTGCAGTTCTTTCTTTCCATGCACATACCAACCTAATCTTTTCTCCCAATCTAGCGATTAAGATTCTTTAATAGGGAAGGTTATTGTCTAATAAATTGGTTTAATCCTCTAAGTATGAAAAGCCCCAAATATATTTATGAAAAGTTCCTAGGGCTTACTCTAAAAGACTCATTTTTCTACAATCTGCCAATGGTTTCCATTTCATACCCTGGATTACAGCAACTATCTCCTCCTATATATTTTTTATTAGCCCTCT
The DNA here is from genome assembly GCF_016509475.1 of Prionailurus bengalensis. NCBI lineage: Eukaryota > Metazoa > Chordata > Mammalia > Carnivora > Felidae > Prionailurus > Prionailurus bengalensis. The sequence continues at coordinate 56,452,864 of NC_057346.1, forward strand.
CACTCAAGATTTTAAATTAACAGGAACCACTAATTACCTATATACAATAACCACATCTATTTTGCTGTAAGATTGCGATCTTGATCTTCTGTTCGAAGACCTGAAAATATTACCCAAAGTCTCTAGAATGAAGTACAAACTTTCCATATTGCTTTCAAAGCCCTATACAATCTGACCTCTCCACATCCTACCCTTATTTTAGACTAGATCTTCCACATAGCCAACCCCTCAGTCACACATGAATGCTTAAGATCCCATGAAAAAGATAATGCACGTCCTAGCTCCAGGCTTTTGTTAATTCTAGCCCCGTCGATCTAAAATCCATTTTCTTAAAGGAGATCCCATTTCTACTTCAAAGTTTAGGAGAAAAGATTCCTCCTTCCTGAGTCTCTAACTGAAATTAGTTGCTCCTTTATTTGAATAAATAAGAACTTTGCTTCTTCTCTCCTAGAGCACTTATATCATTCAATCTAGTCTTAAAAGTCATTGGTTAGCTATCTTTCCTATTAATCTAGGAGGAAAAGACTTGATGACAGAGACAATTACCATCACTACACTATCAGCACTTACTAAATGCTTACCATGTGCCATGCACTGTGCTAAACACTTCATACATATGATCTTATTTAACCCTCATAACAACCCCATGAGGTTAGGTTTTACTCATTATTGTGATTCATCTCTTTATCCCAACATTCCTACAAAACCAAATATAAAACAGTAAATAATAAATGAGCAGGATATCTCAAAAGAAGGAAGGAAAGAAGGCAGAGGAAAGCAAAGGAGTTATACCTATATACATAGGTATATACCATACATTATCTCCTATATATGTGTGTATATATATATATATATACATATATACATGTATATATACATATATACATGTGTATATATATATACATATATACATGTGTATACACACACACACACACACATATGTGTGTGTGTGTGTGTATTTATAATTATAACTGATACAACTTGGTCTTTACGCTCCCCTATTGCTATAGGGGACAGAGCAAGCAATGATCTATCCTTCAACTCAAGAGAATAATTTTATGACAAAAATAATAATAACGGAACAGACTGCTTTACAAAGCAATGCGCAAGGCTTGGACAGAGACTGAATCTACAGTGGATACATAGATATTGGTGAAGAGATCTTTCCACTATCTAGGAAGTTGGCAAAACCAGCTTCAAGACACCTTCTGACTCCAAGCTCTAGATTCTAAAATCAGTAATGGAGTCTACAAACATTCACCCAAGGTATCAGTATTGTTTCCAAGCTTCCCTCTACTCACACAGATAAAACAGAACTGACTACATCGCAGCATTTTATAAGAAGATTTACAACAACAACAACAAAAACTCTTCCACAAATTAACCAACTATAAAGCACTGACTTTGGGTTGTACAACTTTTTACGTTTTCCCTTATTTTATTTATTTCAAAAGCAGTAGGTAAGTATTCTTATTACACCGTGATTAAACTACAAGATGCTCCCAGCAGCTAGAACAAAGGAAATTAACCATTTATGAGTAAATTATTGATGTCACCTTAGTGAAAAGGCAGTAAATGTACACATGAACCCTCTTATGCCCTTTGTCTTGGCTTCCTCTTTAATGGCATTCATTCCAATTTTATCATAAAGCTGCTTATTACTCCCCTAATGTTAACATTAGGGGAAACTGAATGAAGGCAATTCTCTGTATTATTTTTGCAACTTTTCTATAAATTTAAAATTAGTCCAAAATAAAGTGGTTTTTTTTTTAAGCTATTGCCTTTTTCAGAGTTAGGAGGTGGGTAAGTAGGACAAAAAGACCACCAGTAAGACAACATTCACAAGCACTATGTAAGTGGAGCTCTTCTCCATTCCCACCATTCACCTCCTCCCTTTAGTCCCCACCCCCCTTCTGTCTTCCTCTCCTCCCCCTAAGACTTCATGCAGTTTAAATGAAACACTGGAAGGTTAAGCCAGAAACTCATAAAAATGATTACCTATGGGGGTGAGAGCAAGCTGAAGGGAATACAGATAAAAGCAAGACTTCCCTGATACTTGTTTACAGTTTTGACTTCTGTACCATATACGTGTCTTACATACTCAAGAAATAAATAAGAAAAAGTTTAAACTCAACTAAACTTAGTCCAAAGTGTAATAGCAATACCAAAAATTACCACCAGTTTTAGGATATATCATCTACCTTCACCCAAACTATTACCCTATGATCCAATATTGTATTAAAGTATTGAAAAAATCAGAGTGACTTAAAGGATCCTTTCTTGCCTTCAGTTCCCCCATAAGAGCTATACTTGCAAAACGTAGAAATAGGGTTAGTTCCAGATATTTGTCTATCTTCCCCAACAATAATATAAATTCTAAGAGGAAAAGACTATTTTATTTATAGTTGTATCTCCGGCATCTAGATGACTACCTAGCAAATAGCAGGCACACAGTGTTTTTTGATTGAATTCATAATTCTCCAGTGAAATAACCCAGTGAAGAATGTCTTGGTATGGCACAGGCCTTGCAATAGTCCTCAGTGGCCTGGAAACCTTAGATCCTGACACCCACCCACCAGACAGTGAGAAAATACAGAACTAAGAACTGAAAGTGGGGTAAAGCCTTAGCAGTGATTCTACTACAGCAAATCTTCAAGACTCACCTACATTCAACTGCTCTAGACTTTACAGCCTAGTGGTAGTTCATGGCCTAGTGGCACCAATAAGCATAAATACACTCCTTTTGAGCTTGGCTAAATAGAATTAAACATCAGACTTTCTCTTCAAATGGCCCATCTAAAGACAGTTAAAAATCAAATCCGTCTTATGATCTAAATTATCTCAAGCATCTCAGGAAAATATAAATATTCTGAGTAATTAAAATTTACACAGACTTTTGAATTATTCTTTTTTTTTTTTAATTTTTTTTTCAACGTTTATTTTTTGGGGGGACAGAGAGAGACAGAGCATGAACGGGGGAGGGGCAGAGAGAGAGGGAGACACAGAATCGGAAACAGGCTCCAGCCATCAGCCCAGAGCCTGACGCGGGGCTCGAACTCCTGGACCGCGAGATCGTGACCTGGCTGAAGTCGGACGCTTTAACCGACTGCGCCAACCCAGGCGCCCCGAATTATTCTTTATAGTAACATCCTATGCAGTTTTCTTTATCAGCAATCTCCTTAAACTTTGTCAAATGTTCTATGCCTTCATGGTTATAAAACACTTTGCGTATCATTCTTCAGCAGTAGTTTGGCAACAAAGTTGTGCTCTAAAAACATCCACTTCTAAAACTAAAACTGAACAGATTTTAATCTTTAAACTGGAAGTAACATGGCTTAAAATCTTTGAAACTCAATCTATAAAACATCCTGTATAGACATTGAAAACATTCACTAACATATAAATTAAAATCTATTCAGTTTTGATTTCGAGGATTGATAGATAGAACTGGAGCACAACTCTACTATCTGAGATGCTGGTGGTGAGGAAAAGACCAGTATTGCCCCAAATCCCTTAACATTTTAACAAATCTTTCAGATATAAATTCCTAAGTGGCATGTATTGTAGATTTGAAATGTTTGCTTTATAGTTAAAAAAAAAAGAATAAGAAGAATTACTCATTAGTCATGACTGTAACTGGTGCCTCTAAAGAACCTATAATGGTTGTTTCTCTTGTTAATACTACTAACGCTGTTAGAAAACTGCTTCAAAACCTAACAGTAGTCTAAAGAAAAGTTTTGGGGTTTTTTTGTATTTTTTGCTTGTTTTGTCATGCTCAGCACCTATCTGATTAAAACAAGGCCAAATAAAAGTGCAGATTTTCCTTTACAGAACCACTCTCTCCTACTATCAATCTATATCCTTCCTGTAGAATTAACTCTCTTCCAACTTCAAGGATATTCACATGATGACTCAGATCATGCCAATCAGCACATTTCATCCCCCTGACCATAACATATGACTCAGTTAGGACCACTGAAAGACTCAGAAATTATATTAAATTTTTGAGAGGTTTTTTTTGTTTTGTTTTGTTTTTTCCCCTCACTGGCCCTGAATCTGGAAGAATACAGGGTTAGAGATGCTGGCAGCTGTCTTTCCATCACAGTGAAACTGAAGAATGAAACCAACAAGGAAGAGAGCAAAATAAGACACGTGCGATTCAGGTCCTGCCGAAAATTGAAGTCTCTGGATCAAACCATACCTAAAATGAGAACTACAATGACAACCACGAGCCGAGACCCTATAAAACGGTCAAAGATTACAACTAGGGGGATTTATACTGTGATTTTTTAATTTAGAATTTACCCCATAACAAGTTAATAGATAAAGAGTAACATTCTAATTTAGTGGCAAGTTACAAAGAAATGTCTCATTTTGTTAACCATCCCCATGTTTTAGAAAATAATCATCGCTGGCAGGTCAATCCATTTTTGTTGATACAATTTTGAACCTCAACATGGGCAACAGCACAGCTTTAAAAACAGTCAAATCACACCCCAGAACGAAGAGAAATCCAAAGCAATTTTCAGTAGTGAAATAGGTCACTGGGGTGCTATATTCCTCCCAAGTTTCGCCATTCCTTGCAGGCATCTAAAATGTTCTGACTTCTGAGGTATAATAATGACCAAAGAGAACTAATGTGTCTTTGATCTTGTTCCTCATCACTGCCGTAAAGTGACTCAGGGAGGCTGATGGCCAACAGGAGGAGGACATGGCTCCCATTCACCCTTCCTTCCCTGTCTGTAACCCTTGCTTCAAAAACAAAAGTACTATGGTTCTTAAATATAGCCACCCCACGCATCCCGACCATCACCAAACTAAATAACCATCCCATACACACCTTTTATGACTTCTAAAGAGATATCTTCAAAACAAATTTTGAGTCTAATTTGCTTAATCTACAAGAGCTTTTATAAAGCAATAATATAATCAATAATCTATAGCCCAATAGAAAAGGGGGCCAAGGATATAAAAAGGCAGACCACAGAAAAAGACATGGAAATGGTCAATAAACATATGAAGAGATGTGTAATCACACTCATAATTAAGATATGCACAACAATCACTCCACCTTATGGCAGACTAGTTTCCAAACAGTTTCCAAACAATGGTTGCACCAATACATCGCATTCCGCATGCTCTGTTACAATGTGATATTGCCACCCCTCCATTAAAAAATGGGACCTATGTTCCCTCCCCCTTCCACGTGGTAAGGCCTGCGACTATGGTAGAAATTAGACTGCATGACTTCTGAGGCCAAATCATAAAATTATCTAGTTCTCTTAGAACCCAGTCACCCGAATGCAAGGACAGCAAGCAGCTATGTGAAAAGGACTTCGTAGTTCTTCTCCACAGCCTTGAGTGAGATCCCAGCTATAGCCAGACTTGTAAGTGACCATGTCAGCCCCCAGCCTTTGAGCCACCAGAAATGACATCAGGTAGAGTCAAGCTGTTCCCACCATGACCAAACCAAACTGCTGAATTACAAGCAAAATAAATGATGATGTTGCTTCATGCCACTAAATTTTTCTTCTTACCTAGCAATAGAAAATGAAGAGATCTATCTGATTAAATAACCTGTTTAGTCTTTGTCACAGTTGATAAAAGTAAGGAAAATTATGCTAGAGGAAATATAAACTGGTTCAACTTAGAGGGAGGGCAATTTAGCCATAATTACTAAATTTTAAACTGTATATAATATTTGACTAAGCAATTCCACAAGTCAAAAAATGCATGCAAATATGCTTATTCTGATATTGGCTCTAAAAGCAAAAATTTAATAATCACTCTTAAATTGTGGTACATTCATACAATGGAAAACTATGTATCCATTTTTTAAGAAGTGCTAACATGGAACACAAAAGAACATGAAATTTTAAATGTTTGCATGAAGAAATATTACTATATACCCTGAATGATACAGATAAAGGGGTGCCAACTTATTCTATAAAGAGACAGAGAAAAAATTATTTTAACTTTTTCATGGCATATCGATTCTCTTCATGTTCTTGTTTGTTTGTTTACAATCTCTTAACCATGGTAACCTCTCTTAGTCTCCTCAGTTACAAAAGCCAGTGACTACTGGCCAGTTTGCTAACCTCTCATGTTGATAATCACAGACACTATGAGATAATTTTTTTAAGGAGCATTTGGTTTAGAAATGTAGTCAAACTTGTTCTGGACAGCTGCCCCCTTTCCTATCCTCAATTCATTTCTTTTTTCAGGTCAGGCATTTGTTCTTGGCCTAGGAAGAGGCTAAATGCCATGGAGGAATAAGGCCCAGGTTGTTTCCAGTAAACTCAGGTTACCACTGTTTTGGTGCACTTTTTTGAGGGACAACAAAAGCAAACCTGGGAGAAGATTAGTTTTCCACATTCCCACAGAGGGTAAAAATGTTGAATTACTGAATTCAGAACTTAAGCTTGATAAATTAGATCAGTCTTTTTAAAAAATACAAAAGCTCCTTCTATATTATAGCACTCTCAGTCACCTATTCTTTCTAATCTTTTGATCCCACCTGAAAGACTCCCTGTGAAAAGTTTTGAAAGAACCCAAAAATGCTTTATTTAAAACTAGTGCTTGGTGCTACTGCCTACAAGCAAGTAGCACCAACAGCCAATGTTACAGATTTGAACAAACAACCCACCAATTCTAATCTCTCATAAAATACATTATAGCTCCTATCCCTGAGAGTTCTCTGTGACGCACATCACACAACCTTGGAATTAAAGCCTTTATTCTGATTCCACTCTGCTCTCACTCAGTTCTAGAATGTAATTCAGTCATTTGGTAAGCACTACTAAATTATAATACAGGCTTCTTCACAGGAAAAGACAAAATATATCTCTGAACTTTCGACATTTCTTATACATTTTGGCTCTGGGTGTTTAATCTCCACCCGATCCATCCCCAATCTCGGTGGAAGGTCTAAACTTGCCCGTTTTCCTCCATGTTTCCCTCTGGGAAACAAGCCTTTGTAGTGACAGGTCTAGCACTGTTCTCTGCACGTCTCTCTCATCCTTCCTCTCTTGTTCCCTTCTTTCTTCTATTTTATCTTGCTGGTATTTCCCTCCCAGACCATGCCAAGAAATGTGGGGAGACAAACATGGCATTCCCTAATTTCAGAGTATGTAAACCCACTAAAGAACTGGAGTTTGTGCACACAAAAAGCCCAATCTGAGGTAAAACTATCCAGCAGTACACTGTCAATGAGCATGTATTACAGAACTGTTATTCTAGACATGTAAGACCAAAGAAGAAAGACACAGAGTTACCTAGAAGATAAAAATTGGAAGACAGAATACAGCTGCCAGTGGTCCAAGTGTTAAAATAATAGCGTGCCCATAATTTGCTTCAATATAATTGGGGTGAGAGAGAGACTAGGTAGGCATATAATAAAACAAGATCTGCCCGGACGTGACAGTTCTTGAAGTTAGGTAATGGGTACCTGGGAGTTCATCACTCACCCCCTCATACATATACGCATTTCAATATACAGTGATATATACAACACACATTTCACTATATGTATTTCAATATTCACTGGAATTTCCAAAATAAAAAAGGTTTAAAGTAATACTGATAGGAATAGAAAGAAAGGATAAGACCACATAGGAACCTAAAGCAAAAATGGGCTTAACAGGGAGACTAATTAGACAATGGATATGGTTGAGGATGAAGACAAGACTGACAAAGGAAATAAGGGAGTCAAAAGGCCCTTAGGGAAATATGGCGGTGCCTGGGTGAGCTCAGTCTCTTGAGTGTCCAAGTTTGGCTCAGGTCATGATCTCATGTTTCATGAGGTTCAAGCCCCATGTCGGGCTCTCTGATGTCAGCACAGAGCCTGCTTCAGGTCCTCTGTGCCCCTCTCTCTGCCCTTCCTCCACTCACATGCGTGCTCTCTCTCTCTCTCCCTCAAAAATAAATAAACATTAAAAAAAATCAGTAAATTTTACTATATAAAATGTTTTTAAATTATGCATGGCAGGGGAGGTTGGGTGGCTCAGTCGGTTAAGCATCCGACTTCGGCTCAGGTCATGATCTCACGGTTCGTGGGTTCGAGTGGGCTCTGTGCTGACAGCTCAGAGCCTGGAGCCTGCTTGGGATTCTGTGTCTCCCTCTCTCTCTGCCCCTCCCCTGCTCGTGCTCTGTCTCTGTCTCTCAAAAATAAACATAAAAAATTTTTTTAATTATGCATGGCAAAACTATCATATGTAAAGTCAAAGGAAAAAACAACCTAACCAAAAATTTTTAATTCACATAACAAGCCAATTTCACTAAAACATAAAGAGTTCCTAAAAACCAGTAAGAAAAAAAATCCAAAAACCCAACAGAAAAAAAATTGCAAAAAATATTAACAGATAATTCACAGAAATGGACAAACAGCACTTAAACATTTCTGAAAAGATTCGCAACCTCACTCATAAGAGAAATCCAACTTAAAACTACACTAAAGTTGGCATAGACCAGAAAGTCTGATAACCTATTCAGGGGCAAAGCAGTACCAAAACAAGCACTTGGTTGAAAAGAGTAAAACAGGCAAAAACCTCTAAAGATGGCAATCTGGCAGTATCTACAAAATTACAAATGCACATATTCTCTGATCCAGCAACTCTACTTCTCCACTTGTGAAAAAATGTATACTTAGAGATATCAATTATAATGTATGTAATACACTATTGTTTGTTACTAGCAAAAAACTGGAAATACGTTAAATGTCCATCAATAGGGAACCAGCTAAATTATGATATATCCTCTAGTGGAATACTAAGTGGCCAGAAAAAATAAATTATGTGGCAGCTCTTTGAGCACTGATATGGAACAATCTACAAGACATACTATTAATTGAAAAAAAAAAAAAAACCCACAAAAGTTTATACAGTGTGTTTAACATGTTATCGTCTGTGTTTCATAGGGAAAAAATATATAATTACGTAAATACTGGAGGTACACACAATATAATTGATAACACTGTTTGCCCCAGGGAAGGGAAAATGGGTATTTGGGGCATGGAGTGATATGGAAAACTCTTCACAGCACCCTCTTATATACCTTTGAATTGTGATCCATATGAATATGTTATCTACTTTTTAAAATAAAACAAAATTTACATTTTTAAAAAAACAGAGGGGCACCTGGGTGGCTCAGTCGGTTAAGCATCTGACTTTGGCTCAGGTCATGATCTTGCAGTTCATGGGTTCGAGCCCCACGTCGGGCTCTGCGCTGACAGCTCAGAGCCTGGAGCCTACTTCAGATTCTGTCTCCGGCTCTCTCTGCCCCTCCCCCGCTAGTGTCCTGTCTCTCTGTCTCTCAAAAGTAAATAAACATTAAAAAAAAATGTTTTTTAAACCAGAAATGGCAACCAACCTTTAAGCTCAGATATCTGTGACAGCCATTACCAGAAGCAGTGTGACATAGTGGTAAGAGTTCAAACTAGAGTCAATAATCCTGAACTCTGGGTGGTTCTACCATTTACTCATGGGCAAATCACTTACTCTCTCTGAGCTTGTTTTCCCTCCCATAAAATGGAGATATTTCCTGCATGCCTACCTCTGTGGGTTATTTTAAGGATCAAATGAAATAATGGATATAAAAGCTCTCTGAAAACTCACAAAGTACTTTATAAATATAAAGTATTAACAGAAATAGGAATGTTGAGAAAGGGATGTGGTTATCAGTGTAAGATGATGAATTGGTTTAGGCATTTCTAATTTGAAGTGAAGAGACAGATTTAGAATTCATTTATCTAAATAAAGGTGCTATGGTCTCAAGTATATAACAGATTTCCAAAGGACAACATTCAGTAAATAGAATTACAAAACTACAAAACTGGAAACCCTTCTGAAGGTCACCTAAGCCTTTGCTACTCAGGATCACATGGGAACTTGCTGGAAATACACAACCTCAGGTCCCACTATAGACCTACCCAGTCAGAACCTACCTTTCAACACGATCCCCAGGTAATTTTTATGTACATTTTAAGTTTAATAAGCACTAGTATAGCCATCTTATTCATTTTTCAGATAATAAAACTGGGGCCACAGGGGCACCTGGGTGGCTCAGTTGGTTAAGCATCCGACTTTGGCTCAGGTCATGATCTCATGGTTCGTGGGTTCGAGCCCCACGTCAGGCTCTGTGCTGACAGCTCAGGGCCTGGAGCCTGCTTTTAATTCTATATCTCCCTCTCTCTACCCTTCCTCTACTCATGCACTGTCTCTCTCTGTCTCTCAAAAATAAATAAACGTAAAAAAAAATTTTTTTTTAATACAAATAAAATAAAATAAAACTGGGGCCATTAGTAAAGGTACTTAGCCATGTTCACACTGTTAATAAATACCAAAATCAAAATGTGGAGCCAGGCCTGATCTCTTGGACTACGTGTATTTATATGCATGTACAATATGTATTTGCTTCCCAGAATCCGTGTTTCAAAACCTCAGAGGCATCTTTGCCTTGCAGATATCCCATGCCCCACCCCATTTCTGATCAGCCACCAGCCCATCAATTCTTTCTTTCTTCACAGTATCTCTGGCATATGTTCCTTCTTTTCCGCATCCTTCATTCACTGCCCTAAAACTATGGCTGTGCTTACCATGAAAAACCAGCTCCCTTCTCTTACGCATGTATCAACTTCCTCTTCTGCAAACAAGAGCTCTCTTACAAATAGTAAGCTCTAAATAATTCCTAAAGAAGGGGCAAGCCATTAAAAAGCATTAATATTAGCATAAGTGATTCCTGGCAGAATCTATGTTTGAAATCTAGCAAGAATAGCAAACTAGAATTTGGTAATCCTAATCCAGAAACTTCCTGTTTTCACTCCCGCTATTTCTTTCCCATCACCTCCTCCTCTTTACCCTAGAACTAACCCAGGTTGCCTTCACCTAGCAAGACCCTTCCACCACAATCAGGCTTTACTACATATATCCAAAGGCTCCACATCTACTTTCTATTACGTCTTTCATCCCAATGTGTCCCAATAAACTCTCAACATTCACAAACATTCTCGTACCTTCATAATTCTCTCCTATAAACTGTATCCTAACAAACCAAACTATTTCAACATTTCTTGAGTACCCATCATGTGCCAGGAACTACACAATAAAACGGAAGTCTAAATACTTTTGAATATCTTTCCTACATAAATTTAGGAAATTAAAAGCCCTGGTCTCTGCTCTGTTGGCATTTCTACACCAAGAAGTTTTGACGTGTTTAAGAGCAAATAATATAGGCAGACTTTTACAGATGCTCAGGCACAAGAGCTGTAGACAGAGTAAGCCCCCCACAACACGAAGGCTGACTCCTGTGCAACAGTCTGTACAGCACGAGGGTTAACAGTTGTAGGACTCTCATGTACAAACTGGGTTCAATGAAATCAACCTGAAAAAACAAAGGGAGTGTGCTTCAATTCAAAATCAAATTGTGGGCTATTTGTCCAATGATCCCAAACGCGCCTTTGTATTATAGCCTAGACTTGGCAGACAGGTTTGAGTCCCACTGTGCTGCCACCAGGGAATGTATTTAAGCTCTCAGAAGCTTCACATTCTTCATCTGTAAAGGGGAGCTAATGACAGGCTGTATTTCACAGAATTGTAATGAGGAGCACATACAGTAACTGCAGAGTACTTAGACACGGTGCTGGAACCATGATAGTTCAATAATGTTACTATTATTCTCAATCACCCTAAAGTTTCCTCATTCTTTTGTGATCAGTTTACCTGTAGAGCTTCAAAGTCTATCCACTGAACTGGAGGTATACAGGTTTGTGAACGTACAGGCAGAGATGAAACTGGAAAACTGCACTTTATTTTAGTATATGTGCTGCCGAAGCGAGCACTGGAAAACTGCACTTTAAATCCAACAAGCAGAGTGAGATAGTGGGAAAAGCTTGAATGTAGAACCAGAACAGTTGCAGATGATGAACTCTAGCTCTTCCATGTTCTTGTCTGAGCCTTGATTTTCTCCCCTGTCAAATGGGAGAGATGGCTCTAACTACTGTGGCTAAAATACTGAGAATGGTTTTAAAGAGACTAGCTACTACAAACAAAGCAGCATGGGAAAAGACAACAGGGTTAAGAATGGGAAACCTGTTCATGAATAACTTTTAAAGGAAACTTCTACAATGGTATGTGACAAGAAGCCATAAATCTTGGGAGGAGGGAAATCTGGCAGTAAATGGTAATCACAAAGTTAGAATAAAATGAATACCTACAATTAAGCAGACAAACAGCAAATCACCCTTTATGACCCAGCTCCAGAATTCCCACTTTTGATACATCCTTCCTGACCTCCCTGTCCCATCCACTACCCCAAATGAAGATGATCACTCCTCCCTTCTATGCTAGGACTACACTGTGGACATGCCACCATCACAGCACTTGCCACAATCGTGCTTTATTGCCAATGCCCCCCCCCAAAAGAAGGGTGATTTCTAAATACAGAAACCAAGTTTTATTCTTCTTTATGCCCACAGCCCTTAGCACAGTACTGGTACAAAGTAGGTCCTCAGTAAGTGTTTGATGGATGAACCAATGAGTAAAGCACAGACAATCTTAGCTATTTCACTATGCCATCTAAGGCAGTGCCCTTGCATTTAAAGTTATATTTTATGCATAGCTCTTAATAGCACATATTTTAAGGGCGCCTGGGTGGCTCAGTCAGTTAAGTCAGTTAAGTGTCGACTCTTGATTTTGGCTCAGGTCATGATCTCACAGTTTGTGAGTTCAAGTCTGCATCAGGCTCTGCACTGACAGAGTGCAGCTTGCTTGGGATTCTCTCTCTCTGCCTCTCGCCTGCTAGCACAGTCTGTCTGTCGGTCTCTCTCTCTCAAAATAAATAAACATTAAGAGAATTAAAAATGAAAAAAATAAAATAAACCAACCCTTCTGAAAAGCCAAGCCCCCAAACTCATTCATATAATAAACATTTTTTTAAAAAACGGCACAGGGGCGCCTGGGTGGCTCAGTCGGTTAAGCCTCCGACTTCGGCTCAGGTCACAACCTGGCGGTCCATGAGTTCGAGCCCCGCATCGGGCTCTGGGCTGACAGCTCAGAGCCTGGAGCCTGCTTCTGATTCTGTGTCTCCCTCTCTCTCTGCCCCTCCCCCGTTCATGCTCTGTCTCTCTCTGTCCCAAAAATAAACGTTAAAAAAAAAAAATTTTTTTTTTTTTAAATAAAAAACGGCACATATTTTATCGTAACTCTTTGCCCTTCTGTAGCCTCAATAATTATAAGCTCCTTAAGGACCCAAACTGTGACTTTTTATCCCAAGTGGCTAATGTGCAGCTACACAGATATTCACTAAATGTCTCTTGAGAGAAGACGGGAACGACAGATGCATGCACACTGCTGCCTCGCTATTCAGGCCTCAGTCTCCCCTCGTTTAGAAGTGTTGTCAGCAGTCTCCTCACCACTCTGTCCACTACCACTGACTCTTCATGTGTCAACTACACTTGAATAAAAAACAATTAATGAGTTAAAAACAAAATACGATCCTGCCATTCTTGCTTATAACGGTATGATGCCCAAGTCAGACTGGGAAATGTGGAGGGAGCGGTAAGAGCTGGGAAATCATTGTTTTGTCACATCACAGCCAAGACTGGCTCAGACAAGAATCATCAATGGATGATAATGGATGACAAGTCTAGAGGGGGAGGAGCAGGATATATGTGTGTTCTCTAAGTGTCTCCCTACAAACTATTCACTAGTCACGTTCATGCAGGCGCACGTACAGACACACACAGAATGACAAAGTTGAGAAATCAGATAACATCTTGACCAGGTGACAAAACTGAACATCACCAGTGAGGGACAAATGGACACTGTGTGCCTCCAAAGGTCATACTGTATACTGTATGAAGGACACATCACCATGCACAAAATACTCCAAGTGAGAATGAGTAATCTGAATCTAATCATGAGGAAACATCAGACGAACAAAAAATGAGGAATGTTCTATTTTTAAAAGGAAAGAAGTGGTTTGTAATATGACACTAACATTAAAAAAAAAAAAAAAGGACAAAAGCTGTGAAAAGCTCTTAAAGAAGAGATAAGACAATTAAATGCACTACCTGACCCTAGACTAGAGCATGAAGTGGAGGAAGAAAATTTCTATAAAGGACATTATGCAATCAACTGACAAAAGTGGAATATAAACCACAGATTAGGTAAAAGTATTATATCAATGTTAATTTTACTGAAGTTAATAACTATACTGTGGATATGAATGAGAATATACCTACTTAGGAAATACGTACTCAAGTATTTAAAAGTAAAAGGTCATGGAGCGCCTGGGTGGCGCAGTCAGTTAAACGTCCAACTTCGGCTCCGCTCATGATCTCAGGGTTCATGAGTGCAAGCCCCGCATCGGGGTGCTGACAGCTCAGAGCCTGAAGCCTGCTTCAAATTCTATGTCTCCCTCTCTCTCTGCCCCTTCCCTGCTCATACTCTGTCTCTCTCTCAAAAATAAACATTAAAAAAAATGTTTTTAAAGGTTGTGATACATGTAATTTAACTTCAAATGATTCACATACACAAAAACATTTATCTATATCTGTACATACAGAAAGAGAGAGCTTGCAAATGACAAAGCAAATGAAATAATGTTAGGAGACAAATCTGGGCAAAGGGTATAAAGATAAAGTGTTCTCATACAAGTTTTATTTTTGCAATGTTTCAATAAGCTTGAAATTCTTTCTAAACAAAAAGTCTTTTTAAAAAGGAAAAGGAATACAAGTCCTAGCAAGTGCAATAAAACAAGAAAAGGTATAAAAGAATACGGTTTGGGAAGGAAGAAATAAAACTGTTTCTGTCACAGATGACATGACCATCTATGTAGAAAACCTGAGAAAATGAACAAAAAAACTCCAGGAACTAATAAGCAATAATACCAAGGTTGCAGGATACGGGTTAACATGCAAAAGCCAATCTCCTCTACACCAGCAATGAACAACTGGAATTTTAACTTAAAAACACAATAACATTTTCATTAGTAGCCTCAAAAAATGAAATAAGAGGTATGAATCTAAGAAAATATGTACAAGATCTATATAAGGAAAACTACAAAACTCTGATAAAAAGATATCAAGGAAGAACTACAAAAGTGGAGAAACATTGGATATTCATGGATACGAAGACTCAATATTGTCAAGATGTCAATTCTTCCCAACTTGATCTATAGAGTCTATGCAATACCAATCAAAATCCCAGCAAGTAATTCTGTAGTTATTAACAAACCGATTCTAAAGTTTATATGGAGAGGGCCAAGGACCCAGAATAGCAAACACGATATTGAAGGAGAACAAAGTTATGGGGCGCCTGGGTAGCTTGGTCAGTTAAGCACCTGACTCTTGATTTTGGCTCTGGTCATGATCTCACAGTTGTTGAGATTGAACCCTGGTCTGGCTCTGCACCGAGCAGAGTCAGACCTACTTAAGAGTCTCTCTCTGCCCCTCCTCCACTGGCACGCTCCCATGCACCTCTCTCTCCAAAAAAGAAAAAAAAAAAAAAAAATAGGATTTGAAGGAGAACAAATTTAGAGGACTGACACTATCTGAGACTTATGATAAAGCTACAGTAATCAAGACAGTGTAGTATTGGCAAGAGAATAAAAAAAAAAAAATCAATGGAACAGAAAAGAAAGCCCAGAAATAGACCCACATAAGTATAGTCAACAGATCTTTAACAAAGGAGCAAAGGCAGTATAATAGGGCAAAGTCTTTTAAACAAATGGTGCTGGAACAACTGGACATTCACATGCAAACAAATGATTCTAGACACAAACCTTACATCCTTCACAAAAATTAATTCAGAAATGAGATTATAGACCTAACTATAGGTCTATAAAACTCATAGAAAATAACACAGGAGAAACCTAGGTGATCTTGGGTACAACAATTACTTTTTAATTTTTTGTTTAATGTTTGTTTATTTTCGAGAGAGAGAGACAGCACAAGCAGGCAGAGAGACAAGGAGACACAGAATCTGAAATAGGTTCCAGGCTCTGAGCTGTCAGCACAGAGCCTGATGTGGGGCTTGAAATCAAGACCAGCAGGATCATGGCCTGAGCCAAAGCCAGACGCTTAACCGACTGAGCCACCCAGGAGCCCTTTTAGGTATAACATCAAACACGTTCTGCATGAAAAGAATAACTGACAAGCTGGACTTCATTAAAATTTAAAACTTCTGTTCTGCAAAAGGCAGTATTAAGAGAAAGAAGACAAGCCACGGACTAGGAAAAAATAATTGCAAAAGCCACATCTGACAAAGCACTGTTACCCAAAATATACAAAGAACTCTTCAAACTCAACAATAAGAAAACAACACAACCCAACTGTAAATTGGACCAAAGACTTTGGCAGCTCACCATACAAGATATACAGATGGCAAATAAGCTCATGAAAAGATGCTTCACCATTTTTCATCAGGAAAATCCAAACTAAAACAAGATGCCACTACACACACCTAGTAGAATGGCCAAACTCCAGAACATTGATAGTACCAAACGTTGACAAGGATGTGCGGTAACAGGGACTCTTAATTCATTGTTAGTGGGAGGCAAAATGGTACAGCCACTTTGGACGTCAGTTTGGCAGGTTCTTATAAAACTAAACATACTCTTCCCATACATTCCAGTAATCATGGTCCTCAGTATTTACTCAAGGGAGTTGTATGATTCCAACTATACGACATTCTGGAAAAGGCAAAACTATGGAGACAATAAAAAGATCAATGGTTGCCAGGGCTTAAGAGGGAGTGGGGGATGAACAGATATAGCAAAGGAGATTTTACAGCACTGAAACTACTCTGTATGATAACTATATTGGTGAATACATGTCATTATATATTTGTCCCAAACCATAGAAGATATAACACAAGCCCTAATGTAAACTATGGGCTTTGGGTGACAATGATGTGTCAATGCAGGTTTGCCAACTGTGACTAACATACCATAGAGAAGGGGATATTGATAATGGGAAATACTATGCATGTGTGGGGTCAGGAGAATCTGGAAAATCTTTGTACATTCTGCTCAATTTCACTGTGAATCTAAAACTGCTCTAAAAAAAAAAATCAAGTCTTGGGGCACCTAGGTGGCTCAGTCGGTTAAGCATCCAACTTTGGCTCAGGTCATGATCTCACAGTTCATGCCTGTGAGCCCCACATCAGGCTCTGTGCTGACAACTCAGAGCCTGGAGCCTGCTTTGGATTCTGTCTCCCTCTCTCTCTGCTCCTTCTTCGCTCATACTCTTTTTCTCTCTCTCTCAAAAATAAATAAACACTAAAATTTTTTTTAAAAATTAAGTCTTTAAAAAGAAACCATCCTCCCCTCTACCTACAGGAGAGCCTGGCATATGTGACCCTTTATGATCTAATCCCAAACTATACCTCTCCAACACATTTGTTTCCACCATCCTCCTCTTAGCTACTTAAACTCCAGCTTCACTTAATTATCTGCCATTCCTTTTTATACTTTACCTTTTTATTCAAGTTGATCATTCTGCTAGAATACTTTTCCTCATCTTTCCCACTTCAGCTTTTGTTCATTCTATCTCTTATATTATGGTTTGTTGATATAGTTGCCTTAACCATTAGATTATGAGTCCCTCCATGGCAAGGACAATGCCTAACAAATAGCAATAGTAATAACAATAGAAGCCAACAACTAACATTTCTGGAACACTCTGTACCAAGCACCTTTTTAAGCAAATTTATGACTCATTTAATCCTTTCAGCAACCCTACAAGATAGGTACTATTATGCCCATTTGATTCGAGCCTTCCTGAGGCATAGGGAGATCAAGGAACTTCCAGACTGCTCAGCTAAGAAATGGAAGGACCAGGATTTGAACCCAGGCAGTCCGTCTGGCTCTAGAATCCATATTCTTCACCACTGTGGTATACATAGTAGAAACTCAAAAAAACTAACTGCTGAACAAAGGTCAGCACAGAACAGAGTTGAACACGGTGTTTGCAGAATGAAAATTCCACAAAGGGACCAAAGTAAAGCAACTGGCAACTGAGAAAAGGGAGGCAAAGAGGTTTAAAATGTTTAGAGATACAAATAATCTAATCTCTCTCCAATCTTCTCTTGTAAAAGTTAAGAACCGAAGACCAAAGTGCTTTTCCCAAAGTTACCTTAGTTACTCCCTGAACCAGTTTTACAAGTCTTTCCACCACACCATATTAAAGGAATGATTATTTGTTCCTAAGAAATTGTAAAAATGGAGGTGGAGGAGGGGTGAACTGGGTGAAGGGGGTCAAAAGGTCAAAAAGTACAGATTTTCAGTTATAAAATAAATAAGTCACGGGAACGTAATGTGACTATAGTTAATAATACTGTATTGAATATTTGAAAGTTGCTATGAGAGTAAATCTTAAAAGTCCTCATCACAAGAATTTTTTTGTAACTATTATGGTGACTGGGGCGCCTGGCTGACTCAGTCAGTAGAGCATAAGACTCTTGATCTTGGGGTCATGCGTTCAAGCCCCACACTAGACATGGAGAGAAAAGAAAAGAGAGGAGAGGAGAGGAGGAGAGGGGAGGGGAGGGGAGGGGAGGGGAGGGGAGGGGAGGGGAGGGGAGGGGAGGAGAGAAGAGAAGAAAGGAAAAGAAAGGAAAAGAAAAGAAAAGAAAAGAAAAGAAAAGAAAAGAAAAGAAAAAAGAAAAGAAAAGAGAAAAGAGAAAGAGAAAGAAAAGAGAGAGAGAGAAAGAAGGGAGGGAGGGAGAGAGGGAGGAAGAAAAGAAGGAGGACTATGTATGGTGATAGATGTTAACTAGACTTACTGTGCTGGTCATTTCACAAATTATACAAATATCAAATCATTATGTTGTATACCTGAAACTAATGTTCTGTGCCAATTATACCTCACGTTAAAATAATAGTAATAATAATATCTAACAACAGACATTGTGAAATCACAAAAATGAAATGCAAATTAAATGAAAAAAGGAAAATGATATAAAATTACAATCAAATATATTCTGGTATTCCAACAATAAGAGAAGTTGAAGAAAGATGCACACCAGCCTAATGCAATATTTGGTACACAGCAGGAATTTAATATCAATTAAATTTTTTATTTATTTTTTTTTAATTTTTTTTTTCAACGTTTATTTATTTTTGGGACAGAGAGAGACAGAGCATGAACGGGGGAGGGGCAGAGAGAGAGGCAGACACAGAATCGGAAACAGGCTCCAGGCTCTGAGCCATCAGCCCAGAGCCCGACGCGGGGCTCGAACTCCCGGACTGCGAGATCGTGACCTGGCTGAAGTCGGACGCTTAACCAACTGCGCCACCCAGGCGCCCCTATCAATTAAATTTTTTAATCTTAAGAGGTTTTATGTTTACTTCTAAGTATCCATTTAATTTTTATATATATATATATATATATATATATATATATATATATATAAAAAACTTTTCTAAAATACCCTGCATATATTGCTACCTCATTAAAGAGGATATTGATAGGGGCGCCTGGGTGGCTCAGTGGGTTAAGCATCCGACTTTGGCTCAGGTCATGATCTCACAGTTTGTGAGTTTGAGCCCCATGCTGGGCTCTGTGCTGACAGCTCAGAGCCTGGAGCCTGCTTCAGATTCTATGTCTCCCTCTCTCCCTGCCCCTCCCCTGCTTGTGTTTTCTCTCTCTCTCTCAAAAATAAATAAATAAAACATTTTTTTTTAATTTTCGTTAATGTTTTTATTTATTTTTGAGACAGAGAGAGACAGAGCATGAGCAGGGGAGGGGCAGAGGGAGAGAGGGAGACATAGAGGCAGAAGCAGGCTCCAAGCTCTGAGCTGTCAGCACAGAGCCCGACACGGGGCTCAAACCCACGGACTGTGAGATCATGACCTGAGCCGAAGTCAGACACTCAACCGACTGAGCCACCGAGGTGCCCCATACATTTTTTTTAAATAATAAAAAAATAAAGAGGATATTAATACATGTAACCTTTTCTTGAACACACAATATTCATGAGCAATAATTTTTAGTAATTTTCAGACAGTTTTAAAGCAGCCAAGTTAATATAATATCAAAAATGCAGCTAAGGTACAATTAAGGAACTCTGCAATTCTAGTGTCCCCATCTAATAATCAAACTGATGTCTCTGACAGAAATATATGGATATCAAAAGTAAACTAGTCACTCCAGAACACCTGGACAACTGTTTATATGAAATACCTATCAAGTAGAATAAACTCCATTAAGTCAAATCATGAAAACAAGCCTGAAATACCTACTATCAATTAAATCTTTTTTTTCTTCTTTTTTTTTTTTTTTCTTTTCAACGTTTATTTATTTTTGGGACAGAGAGAGACAGAGCATGAACGGGGGAGGGGCAGAGAGAGAGGGAGACACAGAATCGGAAACAGGCTCCAGGCTCCGAGCCATCAGCCCAGAGCCCGACGCGGGGCTCGAACTCCCGGACCGCGAGATCGTGACCTGGCTGAAGTCGGACGCTTAACCGACTGCGCCACCCAGGCGCCCCTATCAATTAAATCTTTATACCTACTATAAAGTTGAAACCAACTCTCTCCTATAATGAGCACAGTGCTATAAAATACATTGACCTGGAGGGGCGCCTGGGTGGCTCAGTCAGTTAAGCGTCCTACTCTTGATTGCAGCTCAGGTCATGACCACACTGTCAGTACAGAGACCGCTTGGAATCCTCTCTCTCTCTCCCTCTCTTTCTCTGCCTCTCTCTCTCACAATAAAAAATAATAATAAAAACAAATAAATACAATAAAATGTCCTAGACCTATAATGAGTAGCATACCCACAGCCTACTTTCCTATCTTGCTTTGTGATCTATTTTCAAAATGAAAAATTAAAAATCTTCTTCATCTTGCTGCTTCCCATATATAGCTGGATATTAACATTTTAGTGGATGAAAGCAGTACCAATTTAATGAGATTATTCTATTCATTAAGGTAGACAATCAAAAAAAGTTTTTTTAGGGGCGCCTAGGTGGCTCAGTCGGTTAAGCATCTGACCTTGGCTCAGGTCATGATCTCACAGTTCATGAGTTCGAGCCCCGTGTTGGGCTCTGTGCTGACAGCTCAGAGTCTGGAGCCTGCTTTGGATTCTGTGTCTCCCTCTCTCTCTGCCCCTCCCCCACTCGTGCTCTATCTCAGTCTCTCAAAACTAAATAAACGTTGAAAAAAAAAAGTGTTTTTATAAGGGCGCCTGGGTGGCTCAGTTAAGAGTCTGACTTTGGCTCAGATCATGATTTCATGGTTCATGAGTTTGAGCCCCACATTGGAACTCTCAGCGCAGGGCCAATTCAGATCCTCCGTCTCCCTGTCTCTCTGCCCCTCCTCCATGCTCACTCTCTCTCTCTCTCTCTCTCTCTCTCTCTCTCTCTCACTCTCGCTCTCTCAGAAATTGAAAAAAAAAAAAAGTTTTTCATGATTCTAAATAAAGTTACTTTCATGTTGCTTTTTTTTTAAACGTTTAGTTTTCCTGTATTCTGATCAAAAAGCGACTGGAATTGTGACAGGAAAAATTCACATCCTCTGAAAGACATAAGCACGTTGGAGGACACAAGACCTACAGTTTCTAATCACATGCCTAACATAATTCAAAGAGGATACTTTATAAATATCTGTTGAATAAATGGCTGACGCAGTTAAGTTTTCCTCTTTTAATAGAGGCTAACATAACATATGAATTACTTATAGTTCAGAGTAA
This sequence comes from Prionailurus bengalensis, assembly GCF_016509475.1. NCBI lineage: Eukaryota > Metazoa > Chordata > Mammalia > Carnivora > Felidae > Prionailurus > Prionailurus bengalensis. The sequence continues at coordinate 56,474,552 of NC_057346.1, forward strand.
AACCCCTAGTAAAAAAAAAGTATAATCATGGTAAAGAACACCAAGTTTTTCCTGAAAAAAAAAAAAATCATAAAAGTCTGATTGCCACTTTTACTTATTTGTATCTTCCCTTTTTTCTTACCCTGGAGTCTACTGACGAAAGCCAAAGGTAACTGCCAGTTTCCACTTCCTGATTTTCCCTACTGTTCTCAAAAAAATCAGACTGTTTCTTTCAGGATATTCTAAAAACCATGGCGGGGGGAGGAAAAATGCCAGATATTTCAATGGACCAACAAACAAACTGAGCCGCTTAAGTGCTAGGCTCTAATGCTCAGCTTTAACAGTATCTGGCTTAGCCTTTAACTAACAAACGCACTTGACTAGAGTTTTCAATGCCTCGTAACATTTCTAGTAAATGAGGTCTGTGGCAATCAGCGTCAAATATTACAGAGAATGAAATTCCTGACATCAAAGAACCCACAATCACCAGATGTTGCTGTTTCAGAAATTTAAAGAGGTAGAGAATCAGGAATTCTTAAGTGGACTACTCAAAAAAGGATAGGCATTTAAAAAAAAAGGATAGGCATGGTAAGTACCCAAAGACAAAACAGGAAGACTGATCACTTAAAATACAGAGGGATCTTCCAAAGTTTCATTCTAATTCACACCATAAAAGGGGTGTGGGGGTGGAGCCTGAGTATTCTGCCTGTAAAAAGAAGTTTAAAATACAGCCTTTCTTCACTTCTGTCCTAGCCTAAAATCCCCAGAGATGTGGAGATGCTGTGACAAAGCACAGAGATAAGTTTAAGAAACAAGTTTTCAAACACCCAGCCAAGCACAGTAGAACTACTCCCAACACCCAGGTTCTGGTCAGGTATCTGTCACTAAAAGAACAACAGGGCACTCAATTCACATTTGTTAAACTAATCATCTTTACTGACTCCTTCAGGAAGAGAATAAACAGATGACCAAGTGTATGGCCAGGGGAATAGTTTCACCTCTGAGAGCTTCAGATTTTGCATTTGTAAACTTCTATGATTCAAATTCAAGATTCCATCTCAAAGTAAGATGGAAAACAAGATTGTATAATACTAAACCAAGAAGGTATACTATGAATTATGTTTTCTAAAAATTCCAATGTCAAGTTTTCTGTGCTGCACGCACCTTCTACCTATATAGTCTAACTGCTAACTGATGCAAGGAATTAGAAACATTTAACTCTGCCTGAGACACTACTGTGTCATTAGACCCATAACAAAGTATAAAACCTAAAATGTTTCAACTCCTCTCTTAACATAGACCTGTCTTTAATTTTTCTAAAATACCCATGGTTTGTTACTGCATTCATTCAAGTGCTTTAAAAATGACAAATAGGGGCGCCTGGGTGGCTCAATGGGTTGAGCGCCCAACTCTTGATTTCAGCTCAGATCAGGATCTCGCTGTTTGTCAGTTTGAGCCCCACGTGGGGATCTGTGCTAACAGCTCAGAGCCTGGAGCCTGCTTAGGATTCTGTCTCCCTCTCTCTCTGGCCCTTCCCCACTTACCACTCTCTCGCGTGCGGTCTCAAAAATAAATAATTTTTGAAAATGACAAATTTTCCTTTTCCCCCACAGTAGTAATAAGGCTGATGGGTAAAAATACACAGATATCAAAAGTACACATTTTAAAACTACGAAAACCTAATTTGTTTTTTCATTTCACTACACACTTCAGGCCCAACTTACAAGTTTCAGTTCTGCTCTTGCTCTATTTCTAGTCAGTTTCACTTCAAAAATTTTCTGCCACAAAGTTAAGAATTGTGATCCTGTGGAGAAATTTTAAAGTAAACACTAAATAAGAACATAGCTTTTCCTTTCAAAGGAGAACTAAACATTTTCACAAGAAAAACAAAGAAACAAACAAATAAAAAAAATCTTAATTAAATGTATTTTGTCATATAAAAATGATTTTTAGACTGCTGATTTTTTTCCAGTTTCTGAACCTTCCTCATATAGTTTTGTTTACAAGAGCCAAAGCAGTTCAAAAATTGCTATCATTCTATTTTATATACATGTTTTAAATCTGAGTCACAAGTAAGGGGCTCAATAAATATTTGTGGAAGGAACGAACATACATAGCACAGTACTGTGCTGCAGGAGGCATATGTTCCTAATAAGAGACAACTTTCTCTCTGCCTTTAGTGGCCTTACCAACAAAACAGATTTCTTTGAAAGTACATGAAAAAAAAAAAATCAAATTAGATTAGCAACAGTAAGATATCTAATAAACACATAAGAGGGAACTATATATCATATATGGCTAAATTAAGCTTTATAAAGCTTTTTGATGTTTCTGCCATTTTTTTCTTGTATGTGCTTCAATCCCATTTCCTTCTTCTCTTTAGGCTGTAAAGGTCTTCAAAGGAAAGATTCATATAAAAATAAAAATTAAAAATAAAAATATACAGACAGCTCCTACTATGTAATCAGTAGTGTTCGGTAGAGGTGCTGTGGGAAATAAACTACAAAGCATCATGGTCCTGAACCTTCAGGTAACTTAAAACGTCTGTGTTTAGCCAGCGCTCTGCAAAGAGTAGGTGTCTATGGCAACTGGTAATCAGAGACCTTAACTGCCCCTGTGTTAACACTGTGTAACTTTGAAAAAGTTACCCAGACCTTAGATTCCTCATCTGTGAAAGAAGTCGTTACTGATACAAATCTCCCATGCAGAAGAATCCCAAATGATTTATGTAGATATTCTGCCCTTCGGGAGAGGGAACAGGAATCCCCATTCAACTATGGGCTGTGCATAGTGACTTTCTTCCAAAAAGGACAGTATGGAGAGTGAGCGGGAAAGAGTAACCTTATAGCAGTGTTTGTAAACGAGACAAACACTACCTCGGCTGGTGATGATGAAGGTTAACATCAATAGTGGTAAGTCATCTTAACAGTATATACACCTGATAAGACCAGATAAAAATGGCACTTTACCTCCTTGGCCTTCCTCCCAAAACCCATAACCCCAGTCTAATCATGGGGGGGGGGGGGGGGGGGGGGGAACCAACATGAGACTCATTCCAATACAAGGGCATCCTACAAAATACCTTATCAGTACTCTAAAACTGTCTCAGCCATCAAAAAGAAGGAAAATCTGAGGAACTGTCACAGCCAAGAGAGTAAGGAGACAGAACAACTAAATATAATGTGGTATTCAGGATGATATCCTGGCACAGAAAAAGGTCATTAGGTAAATAGTACAGATCCATTAACAGATGAATAGATAAACAAAATGCACAGGCTTCCTGCTGACTCAGTAAGTTGTAAGTTCAAGCCCCAAGTTGGATGTACAATTTACTTAAAAAATAAAAAATAAAAAATCCAGTATATACATATAATGGAGTATTACTTAGACTTATAAAGGAATGAAATTCTGATACATGCTACAACATGGATGAACACTGAAAACATTATGCTGAAAATAAGCCTTACGCAAAAGAGCAAATACTGTATTATTCACTTACATGAAGTACCTAGAATGAGCAAATTCATAGAAACACAGCACAACAAAGTTCACCAGGGGCTGGAAGAAGGGGAAAATGGGGAATTATTGTTTAATGGGTACAGTATCTGTTTGGGATGGTGAAAATTTCTGGAAATAGATAGTGGTGATGACTGCACAAACAGTCATAACTGCCTTTGAGATACACACTTAAAAATTATTAAAATGGCAAATTTTATGGAATGTATATTTTACCCCAATTTTTTAAACTAAGGAATACTGAATAAACTGGGGACTTTCACTAGTAATAACACATCAATATTGGTTCATTAATTGTAACAAATGTATCATACAATTGGAAGACATCAAGAATAGGGGAAAATGGGTGTAGAGTATATAGTTTCTGCACTATCTTTTCACCTCAAGTTTTCTGTAAATCTAAAACTGTTCTGAAAAATGTCTACATAAAAAAATTCAGGGGATATAAATGTTAATAGAGCTAATATAGTCCACCTCTTCCAAACACAGGAGAAGAAAAATAAATGCTCTTCAAATCAGCGAAAAACTTTGAGCGATCAGAAAAATTAATGCCAAGGACAAAAATAAACCTGCAATTCACGAAAGAAATTACAATGTTACATAAACCTATGCAAAGATGAAATCCATAGGGTTGTTTAAGGATAAGTGAGATCATGTACTTAGCACAGTGTTTTGTATACATTAAATGAAGCTATTAAAATATAATAATTAAAGAAATACAAATTTAAATAGCAAAAATATATACATGTGTATACAGATGCAGATTATACACATTCATATATGTATAAGTTATATGATTATATTCTACATATATTATACATATATATAAAATCATATTGGAAAACACGGAGAAAACTTCCGATGCCCAAAGCTGACAAAATATGATGGGTAAACAAACCCTGTCATAATCTAGTGGTAGTAGTGTGGTGGACATGTCCTTTCAGGGAAACACTTTGCTAATATCTTCTAAAGTTAACAAAAATGAAAACATAAAAATAAAAAATAAAGTTAACAAAAACGTACATATAATAAAAGTATTCATGTACATATTTTATATGAAGTATACTTCTATGTATTTATACCAATTTAAATATATACATATATCCTTTGAGTGATTTCACTGCTCAAAATTCATCCTAAAGAAATATTAGCACAAGTGTACAAAGATACCTATACGTGTATATTCCCTGCAACAATGTAACAGATAAAACTGGAAACTGTACAAAGGGCTACCAACAAGGAGTTAAACAAAGCTAAGTGAACATTATTATGCAAAATATGGTAGATGTATATACACTAACATGGATGATTGTCTAAAACAAATAATAAATAGCAAATTTTTTCTTAATTTTTAAAGGAAAGGAATAAACCAGTTCAGGGCTGTTGAAACTGGGGTTTCCATGTACGTATGTTTCAAGAAAACCAAAACCGCATGCAAAACTGTGTTTACGTATGTAAGTGCATTTTCTAAGGAAGGTGTCTACAGCTTTTACCGAATTCTTAAAGGAATATGTGGCCCCCTGGAAGGGTCACTGAACAATCACTAAAAAACCACCCATTTCTGAGTATCTACAGAAATGTAGTTTAGGTTAGACTCAAGTGAGGAAGACTCTGGGGAGGAAAGAAGTGCTCTCAATTAAACGTTTAGGATGTATTAAATGCCTCTACCACAAAACACAAAATTTTATTTCAAAACTCTAAATTTAAGGGTGTGAAGGAAGTTATTCTTCAGATGAGCTTATATTCACTAATTACAAACCTCAACCAAAAATTAAAGATCAAAAACAGTCTTCAAAATGTGTGACTAGTACATGCTTAAATTACAATTAAAGTAAGATCATACAGAAGCAAAAGGAGGCAAAGATTAAGTAGTAAGTAGTCCCATTTGACACAGACAGGTTGACAATTATGGACTAGTTACTCACATAGACAAAGATTCAGGAGTTATGCAGCCTTAACTAAACTTTTTTTTAACGGCAAGTGGATTAAAATAAGACAAAAATAAGTTGGGTCTTATACATAGTTTTGTGGGCTTCCTTTGAGCAAAATAGATAAGTCTTTTCCTGGAGGCAGATTAAGGTGATTCCAACACCTTTAAAACTAATACAGCAAATTAACATTTTAAACATCACAGCCATGAGAATCAATGGGACAAATGAAAACTGAAATAAATGAGTACAAAATAGCAGGGATACTGTCTACCCTAAGATGAAAATATACTTAGAATAGTGGTTGTCAATCAGGAGTAATTTTGCCCCTCTAAGGGACATTTGGCAGCCCCTGAAGACATTCTTGACTGTCAGGACTGGACAGGTGCTCCTAGTACCTTGTGGGTACAAGCTATGGATGTGGCTCCACATCTCACAGACTGACCTACCCACTCAAAATTGTCAACAATGCCAAGAAGCAGCCTGGGGGAACCACTGAATCTATGCTTTGAGACAATCAGCTTTACAACAGAAATCCTAAAACAGTGTTTACTTATTTGTTTCAAAAGACTGACATCTTATCAAATACCATGGGATCCAGTAAAACGACACAATTTTCAAAGTGTCATTTAAAAGAAAGTTATCAACTGATTTTCCAATTTATCTAAACTTTTTAAATTTTGCAAAAGCCACATGGAACAACAACAAAAGACAATGAATTCATGCTAAAAGAAAAAAGTCTTATACACACACATCCTATGATGCTCACAGACAATACTGAGCAAAAGAAATCAGAAAAAGAAGACCACAAAAAAATGTGGTCTTTGCTTGATACACCGTTTGCGTTTATACACCGTTCAAGAGCAGGCAAAAACCGATCTCTTGTTAGAAATCAGACTAGTAGTTCCTTTGGAGAGAAAGAAAAGGTAGAGATGGGAGAGAACATAAAGAGGACTTCTGGAGGGGCGCCTGGGTGGCACAGTCGGTTAAGCGTCCGACTTCGGCCAGGTCACGATCTCGCGGTCCGGGAGTTCGAGCCCCGCGTCAGGCTCTGGGCTGATGGCTCGGAGCCTGGAGCCTGTTTCTGATTCTGTGTCTCCCTCTCTCTCTGCCCCTCCCCCGTTCATGCTCTGTCTCTCTCTGTCCCAAAAATAAATAAACGTTGAAAAAAATTTAAAAAAAAAAAAAAAAAAGGACTTCTGGAATGCTAATAATTTTGTATTTCTTAATTTGGGTGATGGTTATATAACTGTTCACTTTGCAACAATTCATCAAGCTGTGTGCTAAATAATCAGTGCAGTTTATACAGATAACACTTTTACAAAAATGTTTATTTTTTAAATGTTATTCACACCCTAAAAACCTGAACACTTTGACCCACAAAGCTAAATGAACGTCAGTTGCAAAAGTAAAAGTATTTTCATTATATAGGTACTTTGACCCACAAAACTAAAAAAAAGTCAACTGCAAAAGTATTTTTGTTATATAGGCTACCTTCCAAGAATTCAAGAAGGATGACACCCCCAGAAAGCTGTAAATACCATACTCAGAGCTCATATGGCATTCAGCTAAACACTTAAGCCACTATGTATCCCTCGGCACAAATCCAAAAATTTGACAAAGGCTTACAAATGCAGTTAAATTTACTCCACGGACAGTTTAGCTATTTCCCCCATTTTAAACTGTGAACTGTTATCAGAGAACATGCTCTATGCAACAAATGATGCTTCCTCGTTTCTAATCCCACATTTTCCCAAAGCTCCCCCAAGCTAAATCCCTCTTGGCCCTCAATACTTAGGATTTCTCCAGGCTGCTCCCAACAGTGCCCACCATCGCCTCTCTCAGTATCCATCCTCACAATCCACCTCCCCACACACATGAAAATTCACATTTAATGCTCATTCCTAAGGCTAGTCTTTCCCCTGCCAGACTTCTAATCTTTCCCAGGACCTCATAAATACAATCCAAACCTCACTACCCTCAAACTCCTAACATTCTCCACCAACTCGCTTCCCAACAGCACCACAAAACTAGGGCACATGCTAACCCCAGCTTTTAAATGCTCTTCTCCCACATAAAAAGTCCTGCCTCTGCACACAATTCAGCTCAGTGGCCAGTGCAGCTAAGACCTCCAGTGCAGCTCTCCGCTTTAGCACCCCCTCTACTTTTCCTGCTTTCAAACCCATCTCATTTCCCCTCCACCCCCTGCCCCAAACTCTGCTTTCTTCTTTCCTAAGTACTAGGGCAGGGGTAGTTGAATGCAGGGTGAAGGACCGTGCTCCATCCTGTGCGAAGGTTCTCAAGTCTCAAGCACACAGCCATGTGCCCGGGCTACAGGGTCCCAACGCTGGACTGTGAAACCCAGCCTCAGCACTTCCTGACTGCAAGGCCTTGGACGTAGGATTTTCCATCTTTGAGACTCAGTTTGCTGAACTACAAAACGGGAAATCATAAAAAATAGCTATCTCATAGAACTGTCAGGATGAAATGAATTACTGGCCATTGAGCCCTTGGCACAAATCCTACGTGGGTAAGTCTCAGGAACTGACAGATTTTCCTTGGGTCCTCTTCAAGGAAACAGGGATACCAGAGAGGGTGAAAGGTCCTTTCCTGGCAAGGGAGAGGTGGAGGGAAGAAGTACCATACAGACATACGGCTGACACCAAGAATTGTGTTAGATCCCCCAAGCTCAGTGCTCTCTCTTCATTATCCGCTTACAATGTGGACCCGAGAAGCCCCCAAAACCCCCGCTAAAGGATGGGGTAAGTAAGACACAAACATATACATCAGATCCTCCTTCCACGGGGAGTCCTTTGAGGAAATGAAGGAGGAAGGTGCCCCTAAATTGCTAAAACGCGATCCTTGGGGGTCTGAGAATCAGGAAGGAAACCCCAAAGCCCCAAAGGATTTCTCTTGGGAAGCCGAGGGGAGTACTTCATAACAAGGAGATGAAAAGTAAACGGTAGAAACCATAAAGATTCCTCAACTTCTCCCGTAGGAAAGAGTACCAACTGGTTTCTCCGCAAGTGGGTAGAGAAAGCAAAAGCGCTTTCCCCATCTCTCAGGTGACTCCCGGGCTTCCCCGGGTCCCTTCCCAGGAGGAATGAGGAGGAGGGTCCGCGCAAGGGAATCCCCAGCACCCCAGCTGGGGAGAGGCGGGCTCAGGCCGGGGTCCCCAGGGAGTTCCACTGGGTCTCTTCCCGTCTCTTTGCAGCCGGTCTCCAGTAACCGGATCCCTCCGGGGGACTCGGGGATCTCCCAGAGCATCGGACGTCGCTGGCTCCCTCGCCTCACAATCCTGAAGTCCTCGGTCCCCCGAGTTCTCCCCGGCACTCGCCCGGGTCTCCCGGCTGGCACAGGGTCCGCCCGCCGCCCACGGGCTCTCCTCCCCGGCCTCCTGCCACCCCACCCCCTACCGAGCACCGCGAGCCCGCGGGCTTACCTGCTGAGAGGGCAGCTCCACATGCAGGGCCCGCGCGGCAGAACCGGGTGGCAACGCGGCGGCCGGGCCCGGGGGCGGCGGGGGGACCGGGCCCCCGACCGACGCGGAGGCGCTCATCTTGACCCAGGGGCCGCCGAGCGGCGGGGCCCGCGCTCCTCCGGCATCCGCCACCACAGCGTAGCCACGACCCGCCGAGCCCCTGCAGCCCCGAAACCCGCCACCCGAGAGGCAGGACGGCTCTACCCCACCTCCGGCCGCCGCGGCCGCGGGCTAAGGAAGAGCCATATTACCGCAGTGCAACCCCCACCACCCCGCCGAGACCTGGCTTGCTCATTGGTCGTGCTGCCACAGGGGCGGGACCCAACGACGGCCAAGGGATGTGCTATTGGGTAGAAGGGCTGTCCATCGACGGCCGGAATGGGCTCTGGGCGGAGGGACCCGGGGATGGCCTAAATTGCGTCTGTCAAGCTGGGGTGAAACCCGGGGCGTTGCTTCTTTTTTCCCCAGTCTAATTGGTTCTTTCACTACCGTGGGGCGGGGTCTCCTGATAGATCCGCAAGGACCATTGCTCTAGGCTGGTGTCAGTTGTCAGTACGGGGAAAGAGGGGCGGGATCCGACTAGGTAGAGCGAGCGCCTGGGCTCTGCTGTCACGTGCAGGAGGCAGGAGAGTCACCTGATAAGTGAGAGTCAGTCCTCGGAGCCACTTCCGCCCGAACCTAGTTGCCCTGGTAACCGACCTCCCCTTGGACGGCGGGGACCCGTTTGGCGCCAGCTGGGTCGCGAAGGCTGGGCTACTGTTGCAAGTTCTCTGAGCAGCCTTTTTTCCTGAGGGGTTCGCAGGACGGTGCGAGCATTGAGAAAGAATATTTTATCGTTCGACAAGTCACCACGCAGGATGCGCTGAGACCAGAAACCTGTCGGGCAGTCCCTGTTCTTCCGTGAGCAACTCCAACCCACAAGTCCACTCCCCTCTTCGCACTCCACTAACTGGTACGCTGAGCTGCACAGTGTGTGCCAGGCACCTGGAAAACGCTGTTTCACCTCTACCAGTGTGTTGCTTATGCTATCCCTAGAAAGCCTGTGCCACTTTTCACCTTCTAGAGCCTACTTGCCCATCAAATCTCCTCCGCTGGTGGAGTCCCTTCTTCCAAAAGTCTTCCCTTATCTACCCTGGGACCCTGAGTTAGGAATCTTGCCTCTACGATATTTCTTACTATTCTATTGCATTGTCCTCTAATAAGTGCGTAACACACACTCACACACACATTGAATTCCTCGAGCCAAAGGACCTTGTCATTCATCTCTGGATTTCCGGTGCCTGATGGATAATCAGTGTATGTTTGTTTTCATTTTTTTATGTGTATTTATTTTTGAGAGAGAGAGAGAGAGAGAGAGAGAGAGAGAGAGAGAGAGACAGCATGAGCGAGGGAGGGGCAGAGAGTGAGGGAGACACACTATCGGAAGCAGTCTCCGCCCTGTCAGCCCAGAGCCTAGGGAGCTTGAACTCGCCAACGGTGAGATCGTGACCTGAGCCAAAGTCAGACTCTTAATGGACTGAGCCACCCAGGTACCCCGGTATATGTTTGTTTTTTAGTGAGAAACCAGTTCAAATGCAGCCTCTTCCATGAAGACTTCCTTGAGCATAATGATAGCATCTATAGCGATTGCTTCTATAATAAATAGCATTGAGTCATTCTGCAGGCTATCAATCTGCCTCCCCCCCCACACACACACACGACTATGAATTTCTCCACCACCTGGACTGACATAGCTGAAAGAACACAGTGTTTTAGAATCAGACACAACAGGAATCAGGCACTTTTGCGATCTTGGCTCTGCCACTCTCTAGCTATGTGTTCCTGGGCAAGCCAGTTCCTCACTCTCAGCTTTAGTTTTCCCATCTGTAAAATAATAAGATTGCTGTAGAGATTAAGTAAATCAACATACGCAAAATGCCAGAGAAGCGCTCACATACAATAATTGCACTAAAACTAATTTAATAAAAGGGAAGCATGCTATCTTTCCTGGGTGTTCAGAGGCCTGAACACTCTTTGGTTCTGACCCCAGAACTGGCTAACATGGATGTTGCACTGTCTCCTATTCTGAAGCATGGAGTGGTTCCTCATGGGTGGTGTGGTCAGGTGTTTGTGGAGAAGGGATTAGTTAGGAAATCCCAAATCTCATGTGGTTCGACTCCTGGCGTGCCAAGATCTGTTGGAATTTCACAGAAAACACTTCTGTTTCCAAGCTGTGTTAGTTTCCTTAGGCTTCTGTATCAAATTACCACAAACTAAGTAGCTTACAACAATAGCAACAGAAATGTATTCTTTCACAGTTCTAGAGACCAGTAGCCCAAAATGAAGGTGTCAGCTGGGCCTCTCTTAGAAGGCTCTAAAGGAGAATCTTTTCTTGACCCTTTCATCTTCGGGTGGCTCCAGATACTCCTTGGCTCAGGGCTGCATAATTCCAACCTCTGCCTCCATCTTCTCATGGTCTTTTCTTCTTCCTGCATATTCTTTTCTCTTCCTTATAAGGACACTTGTCTTAGGATTTAGGGCCCGCGCAGATAATCCAGGTCTCGTTTTGCGATCCTTAATTACAGAGACCTTTTTTCCAAGTAAGATGACATTCACAGGTTCCAGCTTTAGAGAATGGACTCATTTTCGGGGGAGAGGGAGGGAGCATCATCCAACCCACTACACAAGTTAAGAAAACGGGCCTATAGAGGGGCCCCGGGGTGGCTCAGTCGGTTAAGTGTCTGACTTTCAGCTCAGGTCATGATCTTGTGGTTCATGAGTTCAAGCCCCATGTCAGGCTCTGTACTGACAGCTCAGAGCCTGGAGCCTGCTTCTGCCTCTATGTCTCCCTCTCTCCCTCTGCCCCTCCCCTACTCACTCTGTCTCTCTCTATCTCTCAAGAAAAAAAATGGGCCTATAGAGACAGAACACAGAATCACTTCTTTCTCCTTGAAGGTCAGCTCTGAATATTAGCTAACTTTATTACTTGATTCATTCAACAAATGTTCATTGAGTGCTTCTCTGTGGCAAACCCTTTGCTTGGTGCTGGGAAATCAGACTCAGACTCATCCCCAGGGAAGCTGCCCTCTTTACAGGGAAGTCCAATAAGTAAAAAAAAAAAAAGTGATAAACCAGTTTTTCAGTCTGAGGGAAGTTCAGGAGCTGTGGAAGCCAGAGAAGAGAGTCGGATTTCAGTCACAGTAGAGGTGACATTTAAACTGGGTATTGAAGGGAGCACCTGGGTGGCTCAGTCAGTTAAGCGTCTGACTCTTGATTTCAGCTTGGGTCATGATCTCGAGGTTTGTGGGATTGAGCCCCGCATCAGGCTCTGTGCTGACAGCATGGAGCCTGCTTGGGAATCTCTCTCCCTCTCTCTGCCCCTACCCTGCTTGTGCATGCTCGCTCTCAAAAATAAATATATAAACATTTTAAAAAATTGTTTAAAAAATAATAAAATAAACTGGGTACTGAAGAACCAATAGGAGTTCGCCAGGCAGAAAGGGAGAAAAGGATATTCCAGCAGAGAGAGCAGGATCCAATCTTTCCACAAGCTTTTTAAAAATTTTTTTTAATATTTATTTATTTTTGAGAGAGAGAGAGAGAGAGAGAGAGACCACGACTGGGGGAGAGGCAGAAAGAGAGAGGGAGACACAGAATCCAAAACAGTCTCCAGGCTCTGAGCTGTCAGCACAGAGCCCAACGTGGGGCTCGAACTCTGAATGAGCCGAAGTCAGACACCCAACCAACTGAGCCACCCAGGCACTCCGTTTCCACAAGCTTTTAATGAGATTCAAGTCTGTACCAGGCCGATCACTGGGCACTGGAAATACATACCTCAAGTAAACAACCCTTCTCAGGCTTTTCCACAGCCTTTTCCACTTACACCAAGAGAGCTGGAATGCTCACCCCAGGGACAGGACAAATACCTAAAATACTTGCATAATGTTCAAGGTAATGAGTGTAAAATGTTTTCCCACAGTGCCTTGGGTATAGTAAGTGTTCAATAAATGCTATCATTTTTATATGTCCTATTTCATTCTAAAAATTCTTGTATTATCTTAGATACTTTTCCATAATATGACTATATTTGTTTAAACATAAAAATATTTCTAGGGCACCTGGGTGGCTCAGTTGGTTAAGTGTTCAACTCTTGATCTCAGCTCGGGTCATGATCTCACTGTTCTGAGTTCGAACCCTGCATCGGGCTCTATCCTGATAGCACGGAGCCTTCTTGGGATTCTCTCTCTCCCTCTCTCTCTCTCTCTGCCCATCCACTGCTGGCTTTTTCAAAACAAATAAATAAAAATATATATGTTTCTAATCACTTAGAATTAAATTACTATAATATTTCTACAGTGCTATATGTCCCCTAGAGACACATGTATCCAAGTTTAAGGAACATGGATTCTAAGGTAGCCAAATACAACATACATGCAGTGATAGAAGAAAGATCAAGGTCGAGTGGTAATGAAATGACTGACTCTACAAGAGCTGGTGGGCAAAGTCAAATGCAGGCTTCACAAAAGTCTTAAAAAATGATTGGGAGTTTGATAGATGAACAACAGGGGGTTAGCTCTGTTTGGTTCAGGGATGACTAGTGTTTCAACAGCTAACTAGTACCATGTTGGATATCGAAACCAAACATTGTTGGCAGGACCAAAAACTGAAACACCCCAAACCATTTTACCTCTTCTTCTTCCTCTTTCCGTAGTCTCTATATCTCATGGGCATGATGCATTGGGTAAATAAGAGGAAGACAGGCCAGGTTGGTCTTTTGATGTCTCAAATTTAATTAAATTAAACCTATCCCCTTCCTTTCAAGTCCTCTTTCTCCCATTTACTTACTCACTTAGCCACACATCATTCAGACCCGTACCAGGTGCCCGGCCAGGCCACTATATTTATAGAAATAATTCAAATTAGAATCCCTGACTGCAAGGAGGTCATAGGTAATTTCAATACAAAGTGGTAGATGCAGTCATTGAGATGATGTATAAAGTATCATGGAAGTACAAAAGAAGTTGCTAACTACTGTGTGTTGTGCCAGAAGGCTTTCTAAATAAAGTCTTCTGGGCAGAAGCATGAGCTTTGCCTGAGCAAAGGCACTGAGGCCGAGGACTTGACACTGGCCTACTTTAAGGGGCCTGAAACAAAGGCTGCCTGGGGGCAACAGGCAAAGAGGCCGGAAAAGGAAGATGGGGCCACACAAGAAGAACCTGACTGCTGGGCTGAAGAACTCGGCCTCAACCTTAGGCAACGGGAAGTCATTTGGAAAGATCCTCAGGCAGCCCTGAGGATGCAGCTTTCAAGGAGTTGGGTTTGAAGATCAAGACTCTTGCAAAAGGCCAGGTGAGAATTGTAAAGCGAAGAGACCATTCCCCCAAAGAGCCTGTACCCAACAAAGGCGGGTGCCTGGGCAGCATTTCTCCTTCTCCTGTCTAAACTCTTCAAGGTTACTTTTTTGAAAAAGGCTTCATAGATGTGACCTAATGGCTACCATCCCTGGGCCCCCACTACGACCCCTGACCTCTCTTTAGTACCTATGCCCATGTGCCTAGTCTTATGGTTTGTGTTTGTCTCACCTGCTGTACTATGAACTCTTCCTTTTGATTTCCTTCTGAACTCCCAGCATCCTGACACGGAGGACAGGCTCCATGAGCTTCAATGCACAAATGACTGAATGGATGAATAAAATCCATGAGTGAGTTGATGAAGGCCCAGGTAAGTGAATGGTTGTTAGATGACACAGAGCCTCCACGCCTCTCCCATTGGACGCAACCCCAGAGGGAGGAAATGAGCTTGGCCAGGCTCACCCAAAGTTTGTAGCAAACCTGAGACAAAGACTTGGGCTTCTTGCCCCCAGGACCAGTGCTCCTCCCTCACTGGCTTTCACACTGTCATGGAGGTTAAATGTGCCAATGTGGGAACATGAGTTTGGGAATTCACACACCGGCCAAGAGGACACACATTAGATCGAAGCGGGTCTAACCCACGGGGCTGAGTCAGTCGGAGCTCCCAGAGAAAGCTTTCCTTAGGAACTGTCTTTTATAGTGAGGTCTGAAGGGTGAGTAGGAGGTTAACTGGACAAAAGGGGCTGGGGAGAGCAAGAGGAACAGTCTGAAGAAGGCGCAGGGAGCATTGAAGGAACTGTAAGAAGGCCAGGCAGGCGTAGGCGGGAGAGGCAGCCGGCATGGAGGAGGAAGAGGGGGAGGAGAACAGTTTTTGGAAGAAACTGATATTTCAAAAATAAAATCAAAGACCTCCTTCAATGTCATTTACAGTTCAGTGTTGCTTTTATTTGTAATTTCATCCGGCAGCAGCCGCATCGTCTTTCAGTGCTTAGAGCTTCTGAAGTTTTCGTCCAGCCGTGATGGCACAGAATGAAGCTGGAGATCTGGGCAGGGTCCAGATCCTGCCAGCTGTGGTAGCCCCAGGGGAGTCTGACCTTGAGGTGTGTGGACAACTACGGGAGGGTTTATGTAAGCAGGGGATTGGGGGGGGGGGTGTTACACGATCTAATTTATGTTTTAAAAATGTCACTGGGGGCATCTGGCTGGCTCAGTCTGTATAGCATGTGACTCTTGATCTCAGGGGCGTGAGTTCTACTCCCATGTTGGGTATAGGTTTACTTAAAACAAAAAACAAAAAAAGAAAACAAAAGAAAAAAACAAGTCATTCTGGCAGTTGTGTCCAGAACAGATGCAAAGGTGGGGGGAGTGGTGAATTTAGTAACAGTAAATTGTGACATTCCTTTGTTGAGTTAGAGGACAATTAGAATACAGGAATATGGCTAAGTTCCTGGGGACAGAAGAGCTCAAAGGATGCCCGATTGCCCTCGTTCCCTGCCAAAGACAGGCATGGTCTCACAGGGTTCCTGAGAATGAGCATTCTGGCTGCAAAGTGGGGTGTCTGAGAGCTCCGAGCCTGGCGTCAAAAAAAAAAAATGTGATCACAGGGGTGCCTAGGTGGCTCAGTCAGTTAAGCATCTGACTCTTGGTTTCAGCTCAGGTCATGATCTCACAGTTCCTGAGTTCGAGCCCTGCATCGGGCTCTGCGCTGACATAGGGCTCTTCACTGATGGCACAGAGCCTGCCTGAGATCCTCTCTCTCCCTCTCTCTCTGCCCCTCCTCTGCTCTGTCTCTCAAAATCAATAAACTTAAAACAAATTTTTTTAAATGTGACCTGAGCCTGCAGCTAATTGGCTGCAGGATTTTAAGTAAATTCATTTCCCTCCCTAACAGGTTCTCTGGGGGCTAGAGAAAACTAAGGTTTTCCTGGTACTTTACATACATTACCATGGACCATCCCCACAGGACCCTGTGAAGTAGGTATTATTGTCCCAGTTTTACAGAAGCCTAAAAAGCAGCTCTGGAAATGAGTGCCCAGATTCACATGGTTCTTCATGGCAGATTGGCTTGTGAACCCAGGTCTCTTGCTTCCCGAGCTAGAGCTCTGTCCCCCATGCCACACCACCTGCATTAATTAGAATACACTATTTAGGACTGAATTTTCCCAGAAGAACGAGAATCTTACTCCCATCAACAGCAAAGTGAAGGCAGGGCGCCCGGGTGGCTCAGTCGGTTAAGTGTCCAACTTCAGCTCAGGTTATGATCTCACGGCTCGTGAGTTAGAGCCCCCCGCATGGGCTCTCTGCTATCAGTGCAGAGCCCCCTCAGGATCCTCTGTCTCTCTGCCCCTCCCCCACTTGCATGCGGGCTCTGTCAAAAATAAATAAACATTAAAAAAAAAAATTCCAAGAATTCATCAAGCATGGAGCCCTTCTAAGCACCAACTGCATAGGTCACATCTGGTGAAGCTGGCCTTGATGAGAGTGTCAGTATTGGGTTCAGGGGTGGAGGACAGAATGGTAGCAATGGAGATTTGTTACATACAGAAGGATTGATCAAAATAAATAGATATATTAAGGATAATGGGAGCCAGTTTTCTATCAGAAAAAGGAGTTACAAATATAGGAAGAGAAGGAGCTTGGATGAACCCTGTGGTGATAGACCATAATTGTTCAGATCTTGGTTTCTTTCTTTCTTTTTTTTTTTAAAGCTTATTTGCTTCTTTTGAGAGAGAGAAAGCTTACCTGGGGGTCGGGGGAGAGAGGAGAGAGCAAGAATCACAAGCAGACCCCCACTGTCAGTAAGGAGCCCAATGTGGGGCTCAAAACCACGGACTCTGAGATCATGACCTGAGCTGACATCGGATGCTCAACCAACTGAGCCACCTAGGCACCCCTAGATCTTGGTTTCTGAATACCATTCTCCACCAACTGGAATCAAGATTCTCTGAAGAAGTGGCTGAGTCCAGGATTGGGCCAGAAAAAGTACAAGATGACCCTAGGACATGTAGTTGTGCCAGAAAATAAGGAAGTACTCTTCCCCCCCAAAATGATGGAGACACGTCAAGAGGACACAGAAGCCAGTTTGGTGGGGTTCCCACTGTCCAAATCTGGAGCAGCTTGAACATCACGATAAAAATGATAGAATAGCATATAGCCCACTGAATAAAATAGGGATCCATGAGTCTTCATTGATATAAAAAGGCGAGGGGGGAGACATTTTCAAAGTATGGAAAAGAGTAACTTTACAATGTAATACGACGGTTCCCAGCTTAATCAAGCGATAAAGTGAGCATCAATCAATAGGACACACTGAAATCATGATTGCCTGCTAGGTTGGGGGGAGGAGAGTCGATCACTACCTCTGTGATATTTCTGCTAAAGATGGACTGGCTTGGACTTAACGTCAGTTACAAGGAAAGAGTAGACATAACAACACTAAATGGTGTTCTACAGAATACTGGATCATAATCTCCAAGACTGTCTAGGTCGTGATAGCCAAGGAGAGACTGAGAAATTCTCACAGAGAAAAGGAGTATGATTCTGTGATTTATAGTAAGAAATAGATATTTGGTTCTTTATTCACTGTTCCTGGCACATAGCTCCTAAAACTCTTGTAATTTCCTATACGAGAGCCAGCGGCGCATCTTTCGTTATAATATTTAGTTTTGTTCTCAGTTCCTGAAAGCTTCAGAGAGTGAAATGAATGTCTTTTGTTTCCATAACACGTCCCGTTCAACTGTATTTGAGTTTATTTTAACGAGGTGACATTTGGAAAGCCCCAGATAACTTAAGGATGGGGGCTGGTTGCCAGGGGAACACTCCCGGATTAGAAAGTGGAAACCTTCAGCATCCGCCCTCCATGTAGACTGGGTTTTGGAAGCAGTCTTACTCCAATGTTATCAATCCTGCATTGTATTGCTGCTAGCAAAAGGGTCTTACGGCTTTTCTTTCTTTTCTTTTTTTTTAACTAAGCTCTTGGCCCAACATGGAACTTGAACTCATGACCCCAAGGATCAAGAGTCACATGCTCTACCAACCGAGCCAGCCAGAAGCCCCAAATTTTATTTACACAGTGAAGTCATATTTATTTTCAGAATACATGTTTATACCCCAGGCATTTAATTAAAAATATGTCTTTTGTGTTTAGAGGAAAAATATTTTGTATCAGTTTTCATCAAAAGTAATTAGAAATCTCAAAATGTGCTTGATATTTTAGCCCTGAGAAAAGGAGCTTTCTAAATGTGTGTAGGTGCAATTCAATGTTATGTAAAAAGTGGAGGAGATAAAATCGTGTGCGTGCATGACACCAATGTTAGATGAAAACACGCAAAGCAAAACTCCCTTAAGCAGGAAGTGGTGAAAAATACCTTGAAAAATAGTTTACGAGGGAGGGAAACAGAGTTATGAAAAGAGAAGTTTGGAATACATATGGGGCAGAGATTCGTTATAAACATTGTGGTTGAGGCCAAGTAGTGGGGGAATTCCTATTTTCTCCTAGTGATCCTATAAACCAATAAAAGGGAATTTCTTCCACCTCTCAGAAGTATCAGGAAAAAGTGCCTTCCAAAATTGCAACCCGCCTCACATAAAGAAAAGGGAAATACAGTTGACTCTTGAACATGGGGTTTAGGGATGATGGCCTCCCACACAATCGAAAATTTGAATATACCTTTCACTTCCCCAGCACTTAACTACTGAGAGCCTACTCCTGACCAGAAAGAAGCCTTACCGACAACATAAACAATCAATTAACACATTTTGTTTATACACTGTATATACTGTTGTATTATATACTGTCCATTTATAATAAAGTAAGCTAGAGAAAAGAAAATGAACAGAGAAAATACTTTTACACAACTGTGTTGCATTTACTGAAGACCATCTGTGTCAGGGGACCTGAGCAGTTCAAACCCATGTAATTCAAGGTTATTTTATTGATGGGAGGACCTGACTCTGCCTTCCAACTCCTCCCGTAGGTGATATAAACATATTGAAATTCACCACTTGGATTAGGTTAAGCCATAAACCAGCTGAGTTAAAACAGAAATTCATTCTATCACAGTTCTGCATGCCAGAAATCCAAAATCAAGGTGTTGGGAAGGCTATGCTCCCTCGGAGAGTCGAGGGGAAAACCCTTCCTCTTGTCTTCCAGCTTCTCGTGGCTCCAGGTGTTCCTGGGCTTGTGCTGCGTAAGTCCAGCCTCCTGCCCCCTTCACATGGCCTTCTCCCCTTTTCCCTGTGTCTTCTTTCTCTTAGGACACTTGCCATTGGATTTAGGGCCCACCTACATAATCTAAGATTATCTCTTTATTTCTGCAAAGATCCCTTTTCCAAATAAAGTCACCTTCACAGACCATGGAGTTTAACTAGGTGCATACCATGTAGTGGGTCACTATTCAACCCACCACACCATCCTTGTGTGTGTCCTGTCCCTTTTTTCTCTCAGGCCAGCCCGCCAAAAGATTGAGAAATTAAATTGTTACTAATCTGAACTAGACTGTTTTAAATTAAGATGTTAATTTTAATCTCCAGAGTAACCGCTAAGAAAATAACTTATACAGGGGCGCCTGGGTGGCTCAGTTGGTTGAGCGTCCAACTTCAGCTCAGGTCACGATCTCACGGTCCGTGAGTTCGAGCCCCACGTCGGGCTCTGGGCTGATGGCTCAGAGCCTGGAGCCTGTTTCAGATTCTGTGTCTCCCTCTCTCTCTCTGACCCTCCCCGTTCATGCTCTGTCTCTCTCTGTCTCAAAATGAATAAACGTTAAAAAAAAAATTAAAAAAAAATAAAAAAGAAAATAACTTACAAACATAGAGCAAAAGAAACAACAGGAGAATTAAAACAGTGTATGAAAAAACATTTAACAGAAAAGAAGGCAGGAATGGAGGGAGGGAGGAACAAAAAAGACACAAGAAAATAGCAAAAGGGCACATGTAAATTCTACTTTATCAGTGATTATATTAAATGTAAATAGACTTAATGTTCCAATGAGAAGACATAAAGTAGAAGTATGGATAAAAAGAAAAAAGATCCAACACTATTATGCCTTCAAAAGATACATTTTAGGGGCGCCTGGGTAGCTCAGTCAGTTTAGCGTCTGACTTCAGCTCAGGTCATGATCTCACGGTTCATGAGTTCGAGCCCCATGTCGGGCTCTGTGCTGACAGCTCAGAGCCTGGAGCCTGCTTTGGATCCAGTGTCTCCCTCTCTCTCTGCCCCTCCCCTGCTCACACTCTGTCTCTGTCTCTCTCTCAAAAATACATAAAGATTAAAAAAAATTTTAAAGATACACTTTATATTCAAAAACACAAATAGGTTGAAAGGAAAAGGATGGAAGAAGACGTTTCATACAAGTAGTAACTAAAAGAGAGCTGGGGTGGCTATACTTTTATAGGCTATATAAAATAGATTTTAAGACAAAAATTGTGGGGCGCCCGGGTGGCTCAGTTGGTTAAGCATCCAACCTTGGCTCGGGTCATGATCTCAAGGTTTGTGGGTTTGAACCCACATCGGGCTCTGTCCTGACAGCTCAGAGCCTGGAGCCTGCTTTGGATTCTGTGTCTCCCTCTCTCTCTGCCCCCTCCCGTGTGCATTCTGTCCCTCTCTCTCTCTCAAAAATAAATAAGCATTATTAAAAAAAAAAAAAGACAAAAATTGTTACTAGAGACAAAGGGAATTTTATAATGATAAAAGGGTGACTCCATCAGGAAAATGTAACAATTATGAACATACATGTACATAGCAGCAGGGTCCCAAAATATATGAAACAAAAGGTACAGAATTGAAGGGAAAAATAAAAAATGTAACAATAGTTGGAGGCTTCAATACCCCCATTTTCTTTTCTTTTCTTTTTTTTTTGAGCACTTTAAGGACATTTTATTTATTTATTTTTAAATATAGTTTATTGTCAAATTGGCTTCCTTACAACAGCCAGTGCTCAGCCCAACGAGTGGGCTCAATGCCCATCACCCACTTTCCCCTCTCCCGTGCCCCCCATAAACCCTCAGTTTGTTCTCTGTAATTAAGAGTCTCTTATGGTTTGCCTCTCTCCCTCTCTGTTTGTAACTTTTTTTCTCCCTCCCCTCCCCCATGATCTTCTCTGTTAAGTTTCTCAGGATCCACATATGAGTGAAAACATATGGTATCTGTCTTTCTCTGACTGATTTATTTCACTTAGCATAATACCCTCCAGTTCCATCCACGTTGCTGTAAATGGCCAGA
This sequence comes from Prionailurus bengalensis, assembly GCF_016509475.1. Taxonomy (NCBI): domain Eukaryota; kingdom Metazoa; phylum Chordata; class Mammalia; order Carnivora; family Felidae; genus Prionailurus; species Prionailurus bengalensis. The sequence continues at coordinate 56,496,005 of NC_057346.1, forward strand.
TTTCATTCTTTCTCGTTGCCAAGTAGTATTCCACTGTTTATATAAACCACAATTTCTTTATCCATTCATCAGTTGATGGACATTTAGGCTCTTTCCATAATTTGGCTATTGTTGAAAGTGCTGCTATAAACATTGGGGTACAAGTGCCCCTATGCATCAGCATGCCTGTATCCCTTGGGTAAATTCCTCACAGTGCTATTGCTGGGTCATAGGGTAGATCTATTTTTAATTTTTTGAGGAACCTCCACACTGTTTTCCAGAGCAGCCGCACCAGTTTGCATTCCCAACTACAGTACAAGAGGGTACCCGTTTCTCCACATCCTCACCAGTATCTATAGTCTCCTGATTTGTTCATTTTAGCCACTCTGACCTGTGTGGCTAAAATGGCCTTGATTTGTATTTCCCTGATGATGAATTGAGCATCGTTTCATGTGTCAATTGGCCATCTGGATGTCTTCTTTGGAAAAGTGTCTATTCATATCTTCTGCCCATTTCTTCACTGGATTATTTGGTTTTTTGGATGTGGAGTTTGGTAAGTTCTTTAGAGATTTTAGATATTAGCCCTTTATCCGATATGTCTTTTGCAAATATCTTTTCCCATTTTGTCAGTTGCCTTTTAGTTTTGTTGTATCCTTTGAAATACAGAATGTTTTTATTTTGATGAGGTCCCAATAGTTCATTTTTGCTTTTAATTCCCTTGCCTTTGGAGATGTATTGAGTCAGAAATAGCTGCGGCTGAGGTCAAAGAGGTTGTTTCCTGCTTTCTCCTCTAGGGTTTTGATGGTTTCTTGTCTCACATTCAGGTCTTTCATCCATTTTGAGTTTATTTTTGTGAATGGTGTAAGAACGTGGTCTAGTTTCATTCTTCTGCAGGTCTCCCAGGACCATTTGTTAGAGACTGTCTTTTTTCCATTGGATACTCTTTCCTGCTTTGTCAAAGATTAGTTGGCCATACATTTGTGGGTCCAATTCTGGGTTCTCTATTCTATTCCATTGATCTATGTGTCTGTTTTTGTGCCAATACCATACTGTCTTGATGATTACAGCTTTGTAGTAGAGGCTAAAGCCTGGGATTGTGATGCCTCCCGCTTTGGTTTTCTTCTTCAGTATTACTTTGGCTATTCGGGGTCTTTTGTGGTTCCATACAAATTTTAGGATTGTTTGTGCTAGCTTTGAGAAACATGCTGGTGCAATTTTGATTGGGATTGCATTGAATGTGTAGACTGCTTTGGGTAGTTCAATACCCCATTTTCAATAAGGGATAGAATGCTTAGGCAGACCATCGACAAAACCAACAAGGAACTAGATGACTTGAACACCACTATAAACCAAGTAGATCTAACAGACATCTGGAAAATACTACCACTATAATACTACCACTATAATACTGATCCCAGTGGGAGTAGAATACACATTTTTCTCAAATGCACATGGAACATTCTCTAGGAAAGATCATCTATTTGGTCATAAGAGGAGCTTCAGTAAATTGAAAGAGATTGAAATCATACAAAGTTTGTTCTATGAAATAAAATTTGAAATAAGTGACAAAAGGAAATTGGGGAAAATAGCAAATATGTGTAAATTAAGCAACATCCTCTTCAGTAACCAAAGAGTCAATGAAGAAATCAGAAGATAAATTAGGAAGAACTTTGGAATAAATGAAACAAGAACCCAAGATACCAAAATTTATGGGATGCAGCTAAGGCAGTTTTAGGGAAAGTCTTATAGATGTAAACATATTAAAAAAGAAAAAAGAGCTCTTACATTTCTACCTTAAAACCCTGGAAAAAGAAGAGTTCCTGTCTAGCTCTGAGCATTTGTGAGTCCATGATTTTACTATCCCTTGCTTCTAGCCCAGAGCAGGAGTGCTTAAATGCCAAAATGTGAAAAGAAAGGGGAAGCTGTGTGGCATTTGCCTCAGAGCTATCCTCAGGGCCCCCTAGTGGCCTTGTCTGTGAACCACAAGCAGAATCATGGAATTGACAACCTTCCGACTGAGACTACAGCCCTAACCCCGCAGTCCAAAAGCAGAGGGTCTTTTGGAAAAGGAGGATCCTGTTCCCTCTCTCAAGGTAACAACTCCCAGCCAGAGGCAATGTTCACAGCATTTACCTAGAGTAACCGCCCCCCCCCTCCCCGCCCCATTGCTCTGCACAGGCTGCTGCACAGGCTGCTGCTAGATGTATTTGGGGCCTGCTTATTGTCACTGTTCATAAGCAAAGATGAAGGAGTTCTCTCATGCCCAATAGGTGTTGAATCTTCAAAAAATTAGTGCTGAGAGTAATGGCCTATCTTTGTGGGGTGGCCTAGGTTAGGGCCAGGCTTAGCCTGGGGCCAGAGGCTAAAGGTCATGGCTAATCTCAGACTGGGGCTGGGGTGGGGCTGAAACTGTCATCAGAAAGCAGGCCTTTCCTCCATCCTCAAGGAAATCCTCTGACCTGAACTCTGTGGGCCTAAGGCCTGCCTAGTGCTACAGAATTCAGCCTCTGTTGCCCCTTGAGGGTATCTCCTGTTGCCGCCTGGCCTCCCGCTCACTCTGGAGACATCAACTCTCCTGCCTTTCCAAGCCAAGCCCCATTGCAGACCCATCTACCACCACATCCTCCTTCAACTCGGCAGTGCTGTTTCCCCTGTCTTTGTTTGCTGCTCTTCCCTGCATTTCCTTCCTGGCCAACTTCTAGTCACCTTTCAAATCCCAGGTTGACATTGAGGTCCCAGTTCAATCAGGCATGCCATGCTGTATGCACAGAGGAGCAGTCCTTGAAGTGGATGAATGAATGGCAAAGAAACTTAGGTGGTGGGAAAGTTGGAATGAGGTCATTTGGTCTCACCTAAGAGGGGTTCCCAGCTGCGTAGTACTCATTGAATCAAATGGAATTGGAACAGAGAGAGGTGGCATCTTGGGGGACCTGGGTGTGGCATGAAATCATTAAAGCAACAGCAGGCTAGCTCTCCCTCCTTGTGGTATAACTGAGGCCAGAGGCAAGGAACATGGCTTGAGTGATCCACGGAGGACCCTTCTAGTTCTGCCATCTCAGGACCTTAAAAGTGGACAGTAACCCTCTGCCACACACAGTAGACAGCTGTGAGGGGGCTCCAAGGACCCTTGCCTCTAGGCATTCATTCAGTGTATCATCCTCTTGAGTGTGAGTTGGATCTAATGGGGAGAATATGGCAAAAGTGACAAGATATCACATCCGAGATGAAGTTATAAGAGAACGTGACTTCCACCTTGCACACTCTCTCTCTGGCTCTTTCTGCTTACTCTCTCTGATGAAGCCAGCTGCCATGTTGTGTTCCATGAACTACTCCATGGAAAGGCCCATGTGGCAAGCAAGCAAGAGTGGCCTCTGGGCAATAGCCAGTGAGGAAGTGAATGTTGCCAACAGCCGCGTGAATGACCTTGGAAGTGGGTCCTCCCCTGGTCAAGCATGAGGACGACTGCCGCCTGTCTGATTATCTTGACTGTAGCCTTGCGAGAGGCCCTGAGGGAGAGGGTTCTGCTAAGCTATATCTCGGCTACTGACTCTCAGATTGTGTGGTGGACCCAGTGTTGTGTGAAGCCACTGTGTTGTGGAGTCATTTGTTACGCAGGAAAAGATAACCAATACTACCATATGGCGTGTAGACCACGTAGACCAAAGGAGCAAGGGGGAAGGCTTGGCAGGGAGCCCAGATGGGACCATAGCCTCCCCAAGTGTCAGGGGCAAGATGCAGGTGAAGTCCCAGCAATAACTCACAGAGAACTCTCGTTTTCGTTTATTCGTTTTGGAATTTACAAAAGTGTGACATGGGACAATCATCTCATCAAGAGAAAACAGAACACACAGAGGGGCTGGGTTTCTTCCCTGGTTCCTCCCCTCTCAGAAAGGCACAAATATGTGAGGCTTGGGTTCGGGGGCCTCCTGTCTTAAGACCAATGTCATGCTCAGAAGGCCAGGCCCCTCTGTGAACAGGATGAGGGACCCTTTCCTCACACTCATACTTGGGTTATGGGCTAAACAAACCGAGGCCACTGGGAAACATGTGAATCAGGCCAAGTCCAGGTCTGTCCTGGGCACATGTTGTCAGCACCCTGTGGAAGACTAGTCACTCCAACTACAACGTGGTGGCTGACTAATCCTGGAGGCGGTGCATCTGGGACAGCGCTGTCCCTAGCACAGGCTGATCGCCACCCTGGTTCTTACCCTGGAGGCCTCAGATTTAAAAGACTAACTGGACTGGAGCTGGAGCATTCCAGATGCTTATTACTGCACTCTTCAAGTTGGGGACAACTGTGCCCTCCAGGTCTTCCCCTTGGTGTGAGGGGCCAGGCCTGCAGTTAAGTGTGGGGTAGGTATTTTAGAATAGAGGTGTTTGTATTAGAAGTGGCTCCTGCCCCTCATCCTGCAAGTAAAAAGAAGATAACCTAACCCTGGTCTGAGTCACCAGTGGCTGTCCTTCTTTCCCAGTTAACCAAGACTGAGTTTTGTCTGTAATTTTGGAGAAGGAAGAAGAAGGATTGTTTGAGAAACCATAAAGGCCCAAATGCGTCAGCCACCACCTAGAACAGGACAAATTGGAACTAAAAGAGTTGGAAATATTCACTTTTTCCTTATTAAAAAAGACCTAACATTTGTAATGGTTTAACAAAATTATTATAATTTCTTTTAAATAACCCACAGACACCCATGACGCTTCCAAATTTACAGAACAAAAAAGCATTCGAGAACTTGGTAGAAAACGATTTGTAGCTGGTTCCTCCTAGGAGCTGGCCCCTGAGGGCGGGCTCAGTTCACCTCCAGAACCTCAGTCTCCGGGAGGCCGAACTTGGTCTTGTGCTTGTCGAAGAGCTTCACCAGGGCCTCCATGTACATGCTGTGGTACAGGTCTATGTCCTGCTGGGTTGGGTGCTCCAGCTTGGGGATGGTGATGGGCTCACCCACTGCAGGGATGGGGCAGAGGCCTCTGGTTAGTCAATCCACTCGGGCCCCCCTGAGAGTCTACCATGATGTTGATAGCAGTGACCCTGCACTACGTGCCAACCATGTGCCAGGAACTGTGTCAAACGTGCTCCACCTCAGGTTGTCCCTGTTACAGGGGAGAAGATGGGAGGCTCCAGGGCACGGGAAGGGACCTGCCTCAGGCCACACAGTCACTAAGCAGCAGGTGGGATCAACACTGGCTGCTCCGAAGGCACTCAGTTGGAAGGTCCCATGTAAGAGTTATGGGACCAAGTAATGGCTTTGCTCTTGGTCTGCTCCAGGCAAGTCACTTTGCCTCTCTGAGCCTCAGTTCCCTCACCTGTCACATGGGGCTCCTTCCTCATAGGACTTTGATTAGGATTTTGAAATCATATGACATGCTTTGAAAAGTGTGCTGAGGGAGGAGGAGCCCAACATTCATACATCCATTCATTGCTTTATTTTCTGCATCTCCATATTCAACTCATCCCAAAGTCCTGGCAAAGACATTTCGGAAATATCTCCCAAGTGCATGCCCTTCTCTCATCACCACTGCCATTCCCTTCGTCCCTAGTGGCTACCACAGGGGCATCCCGCATTGGTCTTGTGGCTTCCATTTTTGACCCTTCTAACCCATTTTCTATCCAGTAGCCCAAGAATCACTTTAAAATGCAACTCTGAACCTCTCCTCCCCAAAGCCCTCAAGTAGCTTTCCATTCTTAAGGTGAAGAGCAAACTAGTTCACACTGCCCACAGGAGCCTGTCCCTCTCCAGCCACACGTGTGCATGGATATGTCCCTGCTGCCTCAGAGCGGTCAGACCTGTTATAGGATTTGCACATAACAAGAGTCAAGAGTGAGTCTGGGTCCTGTCACCCAAGATGCAGGCAGTTAGTCTTTGTACAAATACAAAGCAAAACACCTGACCCTGATAACTCAAAGTATCTACATGAGCTTTGGCCCCTAAAGTCCATGGCTTGCGGCCTACACACTTTTGTGTGATCTCTGGCTTGTGAGACACACACACACACACACACACACACACACACACACCCAGAACAACACAGCTGAGGGACAAGTGCTGCCAGTTTTTGCTATACTTCTCAGAGGACTATGCTCCAGTCATGTTGATGTTTTTCTTTCTGTTCCTCAAAAATCTATACAATCTTGCTGCGGGAACTTCACTTAAGCTAATGTTTCTGACAAAAAAAAAAAAAAAAAACCTCTCTTCCTCCTATCTTTTGCTAGATAATTCCTATTCAGTTAGAAGTGGAAGAGTCACCGCTTCTCGGAGGTCCACTGCAACCCCCCAGAGCACCCTGTACGTTCCCCTCACACCGCCTCCTGGTCTTTGCTTGACAGACTGGTCTTCCTGATCTTCCCTGACAGACTCCTGGGCCCTGCAAACACGGACCGTTAAGTCTTGTTTTCTCATCTGGCGCTGCTTGGCTCACAGTGATGGAACTATCTCCACCCCCACTGGCCGTTCCCATCAGCACCCAAACATGTCCACAGCTGCATGGTTTAGAGCATGGACATCAGAGCCAGAGGGCCTGCATGTGAATCTTGACTCTACCACAAACTAGCAGTGGGGCACCTCGAGTTCAGGGGCCGCAGGCAGGGGAGCTCACCAATGGTAGTGATGGGCTTGGAGTAGGGCACCAGCCCCCAGGTGTCAGAGGAGAAGAGGCCTCGGCCATGGAAGATGCACGGGGCAAAGCCAATGTACTTCTGGAACTTCTTCTGGACCCATCGGCCCCAGGAGCCTTCTTCAAAGATCACCTGCTTGTATACTTCATTCTCCCCGAAGGAGTAGGTGGGAACCAGGTCAGCTCTGGAAGGGAGAAGCCAGAGTCAGTCACACCCTAACTGCTGGCCTCTGATCTCCCAGCAGCATGACTTATTGGCCCCAGGGCACAGTCTTGCACATGAGCTTGGCCTGTAGCCCACCTGCAGGAGCCCAGGAAACACAGGCTGCATCTCTGCCCCACTCAGACACTCAGGCTACACTTGGGCAAACTTGGTCTGAAGCTCTGGCATCCAACCTCTCCTCTCCCACAGGATGGCAAATTCCCATCTATGCCTTCCTGGGGTTTGGGCCTTGCTTCTAGGAGCAAGGAGTTGCTTTGTTTGGGCCAAACAAAGCTTTGGAGGGCTGTGCATGCATGTGCATGCTGGTGTGCACGCGTGTGCATGTGTGTGCAGGAGGCACTTACCCGTGGCGTAGGGCCAGTTTTACAAAGCCCTTGCGATTGCGCAGAGTGACTGCGTTCTTGCCAGGCATGGAGCTCAGGGACTCGGCTGCACCCCCCACTACGATGATGATGGCATTGCCACTCCCATTCTTTGAAAGCAAGTAGTCTATGGTGTCCCTGTTCACAGGGCAAATGCCTGGCAGGGAGAAGGACATAGAGTCAGGGCTGCCCATAAATGCACTCCCTACCCCCTTCATACAGCCAAACATAAACAGAAAGAGCCCTGGCCTTAGGCTCCAGACCTAACCCAGCCACTAGAAGCTGTATGGCCCTGCATAAGCTATTTCTTTTTCTGAGCCTTGGCTTACTTATGTGTAAAATGGAGATAATGATACAAGGTTGTTTAGGGAACTTGTTCATTTGGCAAACATTCCCCGAGGTCCTAACACTGCCAGGCTATTGCTAGGTGCTGGGGATCCCAGCGAATCAGGGTGGCAGGGGCCACAGGCCGGTGGATAAGGACAGATCCACAGAAAGTGATTAGGCTGTGCAAAGGGCAGCACAGGGGCTGGGTTGCCCAGAAAAGGAGTCAGAGCAAGCATCGTAGGGAAGATGTTATCGAAGGATGCATGAATGACCCTGCTCAGCCCTGACCCACCATGCCTATGGCCGACTGCACCTCTGAGCACAGGACCAGCCGCTGGGGCACAGTATATCGGCTTCCTGACCTCTCTATCACCTTGCTCAGTGGAAAGGCTCAGGCCTGGACAAGAGTGCAGCAGGGGCAGGCAGATTCTCACCTCCAGACATCAGGTATTCCCTCAGCACCGGCATCCGGAAGTTGCCGGCCAGCGTGGCCAGGTAGGGCCTTATGCCGGGGAACTTCTTGCTCACTTCTGTGGCCTCTGTGCTGAAGTTACAGAAGGCACCCAGGCCCATGATGCCATGGGGGTGGTATCCAAAGATGTAGTTCCTGGTGGTCAACAGGTTGTGTGTCTTCACCAGCTGCAGGGTAAAACTCAGGTCAGAGGAAACTGCCAGGAGAAGGGTACCCGGGCACGCCCAGGACTGCGTGTGTCATGCCCGATGAGACTCTGGGCCTGAAGGACCGGAGGGTCTCTGCACACCTGACCTCAGACTCTTGGCAATTGGCATTTAGACTGTGAGTCCCCAGGAAGGGAGGGGGAAACTTTCTCTCTCATGCCCTTACTTCTCCAGCCAGACACAACAGGTGCCCTTATCTGTACCCTGCTCTCCTCCTGGACCCATTCTCCTCATCCAACCCCTGCCGCTCTCAGATAAAGAGGGGTGTCCAGTTTTCGTTGGGGTAAAGTCCACATCCTTCGGTTAGGGTAGAAAAGGGACAATGCAGCTGGCCTGAATGGAAACTTCCTTCCAGGCAGCAAGGCTCAGCTGCATTGCTGGGGAGTCAGGCAAGCAGTAGCCCTGTGCCGGCCGCAGTGGGGGTGGGGGATCAGCTGTACGGCCAGGCAGCTGACCTGTGGTACTATCAACAAAGCTGGGATGCTCTGAAGAAGGACTGGCTTCCATGAGGGCCTGCCCCCTCCCCTGGGGCTGGTGGCCTGGAGGGTGGGGTGGGTGGTATAGTTTCCCTATACCCTGAGGCACGTACCCAGCATTGCAAGGAACTTGGTAGGGGTAGAGGCACTGAAAGGGATGGAAAGCAAGGGCATTTGGCTCAGAAAACATCACTTCTTTTCTGATTAGACAAGTAATAAATAATCATAGAGCATTTAAAAAATACAGGAAAAGGGGCACCTGGGTGGCTCAGTTGGTTAAGCGTCCCACTCTTGATCTCGCAGTTTGTGAGTTTTAGCCCCACATCGGGCTCTGTGCTAACAGTGCAGAGCCTGCTTAGAATTCTCTCTTTCTCTCTCTCTCTCTCTCTCTCTCTGCTTCTCCCCCACTCTCTCTTTCTCTCTCTTTCAAAAATAAATAAACATTTTTTAAAAAATACAGGAGAGGCGCCTGGATGGCTCAGTCAGTTAAGCGTCCCACTTTGACTTAGGTCCTGATCTCATGGTTCGTGGGTTCAAGCCCTGTGTCAGCTCTGTGCTCACAGCTTGGAGCCTGGTGCTCTCTCTGTCCTTCCCCCTTTCACGCTCTGTCTCTCTCTCAAAAATAAAAATAAACATTGACAAATTTGTGTTTAAATACAGGGAAGTAAAAACAAAATCCAAAGTACCTGTCCTATCTCCAATCCTGATAAACCACTCTGATGTGTTGAATCCTTTTGTCACTCAAATACACACATGCTCTTTTTTAAAAACCACAAAATTAAGGGCACATGGTTGATACCATTTTTCTACCAAGCATATCATAACTATTTTTCCTACCACGGTCCCTCATTAACATGTCTCTCAGGGCTGCATTATTCTGTCACACAGCTATGCTGTACAAAATAGAATTATAATCAAACTCCGATTGATGGATCTTTAAAAACCTTCTAAAATTTCCTTCAGAAAGAATGCTTCCATAAGTATCTTATTTTTGTCCACATATCTGATTGTTTGACAAACTTCTAGAAATACAATTCCTGGGTCAAAGGGTATGAACATTTTGGTCCTGTGGGCTGCCCTGCCTCTAGAGGGGTGGCACCGATAACATTCCTACTTGCTGTGTTTGAAAGTACCCACGTCCCTGCACTGGTGCCAGCTAGAGGCAAGGCATGGGCCAACGGCAGAATGTCAGGAGCCCGGATTTACCACGACTCCAGGTTTGGGAACCCCCATCTGAGGGAAGGATCTTGTGCTCAATCTGGGGCGAGGGGGTGCTGGTGGCTGGCCCTGGGAAGCTGACATCTGAAACTTCAGGTGACAGAGGCCTGAGGGGGATGGTGTCGACGGTGGCCGGCACCATTCCCAGTTTGGTAACTGCCAGAATGTGCGCGAGCAACACCCTATGAGTTTCACCCTCTGTTGCTTGGGCCTTCCTTACTCTTCCTCTTCCTCTTTGCCTTTGGCAAGCACATTCAAGTTGTTCAAGAACTCAGCCAACTCGAAGCTGCCCCCTACATAAACGGGAAACAGCAGCAGTGTAGGTCCTGACTATTGGGTAGGGGGCAGCGAGGGGTTGTAAAGGGGGCCTGGCTTTACACGAACCTTGCAAGGAAACTGCTCCGAGATTTTGCCTCCTGAGGAGCAGGTATGCCCACCACACTAGCTCGCAGTAAAGTGGACCCTGGGGCTGGCTTCTAGGCGATGGGATGGTGTCAAGGTAAGAACTGAGCAGCCAGCACCGCATTGGTGACCTGCCCCAGACTGAATGCTGGGTCTGGGAGTCCAAGACCTAGAATGGGCTGGGGGAACCTTGACCTAGGCCGTTTCTTTGATCACAAGGTAGAGACTGAGGCCTAGAGAAAGGAGATTGCAGCGAATCCTACACCACCTCTAGACCAGGCCACCCAGTGGGCTCTTCTCTGAGCCACTGGGATCAAGTGCGCCACCTGGTGGAAGCCCAGCTGTCTCTTTAAATCAACTCCCCCCATGTGTCTATCTGGTGGGGCACTTGGTTAAGTGTGCTACCCCGAGGTACACTGCAGGTTAACGGCCCTTGGGGCAGTCACCGGAAGAACAGGCATCTGGTCGGCTTTGATCTGTCTTCATGCCACACTCCCCTGCCCCCCAAGGCTGGACAGAGCGTCCATTCTGGAGGGAGAAGGAAGGCACTGACACGCTGGCTCCTGTGTCCCCTGTTTCCCATGGCAGAGTCGCAGCCCCAGAAGTTTCCCAGGCCAGGCCTGCTTACTAACATGAGTGAGGAACACATCCTGCCAAGTTGCTTCTCCCACGCTGCCTCCTAGGGCAAGAAAGGTGCGCAGATAGGCTTGTCGTACCCTGGCACCAAACAGAGGAAGAAATTCAGAACCAGAGAGGAGCAGAGACTTGTCTAAGCTTACACAGCATTGCACGAAGGCAGACGAACGTAGGAGGGAGAACATGGGCCCTGAAGCCAACAGCTTTGGTTCCTATACCTGCCCTGCTCCTGCCTTGCTCTGGGACCTCGGGACAGTCCCTCCTCCCTGGGCCTCAGTAGGACCGTCTGGGAAATGAGCAGATGGACAGATAGATAATTCTAAGCTCAGAGAGTCTTTCCTAATCTCCTCTCCAAAGATCCTGCCTATTCCTCAGGGATTAGTGACCCAGGCACTTCCTCTCCTCCTCCAGGTAGCTGGTGGTCCTGGTGGCTGCCGCTAACACATGAGCTCTCCTGTGCGGGGAGAAGGGAGGCTCTGAGGGCTCACTGAGCTGCTCTAGTGGCAAAGCGCCATGCAAAGAAGGGAGTGGGGAGGTGTGGGTGGGTGCGTACAGCTAGAGATCATTCCATAACCACTGATATGAGGCCAGGAGAAGCGGGAGGACCAGAAGGGCCACACAGAACACCACAGGGCGTCAGCCCTGACGTGAAGACACCAAGGCCAAACCCTCCCTGCACAGAAGAGGAGCCTGAAGCCCTGAGGATCAGGGGCTGGGCCAAGATCACTAATAGGTAAGCGCAGAGCCCAGGCTGAGGCTCAATGCCCTGGCCTGCCTCATGCCCAGGCTGGCTTTGGTCCTGGTGCCTAGGGGCCCTCCCAGGGCCAGCTCACATGTGCCCTGCAGCTCCAACTCCCAGGTGAATTCTTGGAATGGAAGTGTGAAAAGGGACACAGGGTTTGTTTTGGTTCTTTTGGAAATGTGGACATCAGTGGGAGGGGCACCTGTTTGTCCCAGCTTTGACCAAGGGTCACTGGGTCATCCTGTTCTGGGTGGAGGAGGCTACTGGCCTTGAGGAAGTTTCCAGAGGGATAGGCTGCTCTAATCACTGGGGCCTGGCCCCTGAGGTAAGGGTCCCAGCAGAGAGAACAGAGGCCATAATCCCTCACATCCAATCATAATTGACCACTTTTTATTATAATAACAGCTCCATTTTGCAAGTGAGGCTAACGAGGCTCAGCGAGCTTGAGAAAGTGTGTCTTGTGGTCCCACGGGCAGAAAGTGACAGTTTAGCAGAATCTGCCAGATCGTGAGCCCACCTAAACGGGACCAGGGCTGACTCCTATGTGTCCCCATGCCTAGCACAGAGCCCAGTGCTGTACAGGGAACAAAAACTGTTGGTCAATGAATAGAGCGACAGAGCAGGAACTTAACCCAGGTCTCTAACCACAGGCAGAGAGAGGGAGACCCAGGAAGTGGGGCTCAATCCAATGGGGAAATCTGGCATTGCAGCTCTTCCAGAGAAACAGGCAATAGGAATTTAGTGGGGAAAAGCCTGGGGCTTGCATTCTAGTACTAACGCTGGCACAGACTTCCCGTGCAACCTCGACTGGACCCTGCCCCTCTTTGGGACTCAGTTTTCTCACTTCCAGACTGAGTGGGTTGGGTCTTATGATACAGTATTGTCCCAGCAACAACAGCCTTGAACCCCCTGCAGCCAGAGAGATGGAGTCAGGGAAAGGCAGGAGTGGGAACTCTGGCCCCCAGGATCCTGGGAAAATTGGCTCAGACTGGGGTGTGCAAAGGGCACGCCCTCCCAATACTGAGTACAGTGGGGAGGAATGGAGGGTTACCTGGCCACCTCCTCCAGGCAGCATGCCAGGATGTCTAGTCGCTGACTCACAACAGCAAACATACACCACCCTGCACACATTCACTCTCACACACACACTGCCTCTGCTTTTCAAACCCCACTGCTTTCTGCTGGGTTACCCTAAGCAGCTAGGGTGTGCCAGCGCTGGGATGCTCAGCGAGCTGGCCAGACAGGTCTTTCCCCTGCAGGAAAAACCTTCAGAATTCTGCCAGAGTTAGCTACAACCCCCCAGCATTGCCCACATGCACCATGGCCCACATGCCTCTGCCTTGCCAGCCTGGCTTGTAAACTGTCGGCCGACGGCCAGAAAAAGATGAGAAGTCCAGACCAAGCCACCATTTATACCATCAGGACCTTGAGGTTGGCCCCAGAGAAGACAGGTGCTTAGAAGACCAGTGTGTACCAGAGCAGCCAATGATACAGAAGAAAGAAAACTCAGAGACCAACTTAGGTTTAGACTACGTTGGGGAGACTGTGGGGAGACTGCATGCTGGTAGGGATGGTGCCTCACTGAAGGTCATACTGGGCTCTTCGAGCCTACATCCTCCAAGCCTGAGGGAAGCCTGAGTACCTACGTGAGCTTATTTCCTACAGCTCTGCCGTACAGGGAGACAGTGTGCTGTGATGGGAACAGTCCAGACTTGAGGCAAGACAGTAACTGGAACTTCAGCTCAAATTGCTCCTAGCTTCATTCAGCTTTATTACTCTCTGACCTTCAGGCTTTTCTTCTGTGAAAGGGGGATAAAATGAATACCCGCTCACAGGGTACTGTGGGGGTTAAAGGGAGCTCCTTGAAGAAAGGTGCTGGTTTCTAGAAAGCTCCCAATAAATGGAGATCCTCCTTCTCCACTCTACCTCTTCAAGATTCCCCACACTCCAGACTTCTTCTCAAACTCAGGTGCCTATGTGCTCATTGGTGTCCATGCCTCTTCAGTGCTACTCCTCTTTAAGATGGAGTTCTAGGAGCATGTCCTCCAGAAGCCTCCCCTGAGCACTTCAGCAACCAGGGCCTCGCTTTTCTCTCACTGCACATCTCATTTCCTGGGCCCTAATTCCCAGGGTCATGAGCCCCAGCGACCTACCTGCAACTGGCCGAGAGAAGCGATATTCTTCAAGAGCTTCAGAAGGAAAAAAAGCCCCCCACACTTACTGCTTTAAGTTGCGCCCGTGGTTCAGGTCAGATGGACTTGAAACTACCTTAGTGTTGCTCTTGATAAATCACTGCCATTTTAAGTTGTGCCTTTAATATTGACTCAAAGGAAGACAAGCAACGGCCATAATATCTATTGTATGTGCTCCTTCTATCACGAAGGATCTCAGTGTCCGAAACCTCTTTTAGCCAAATGCTAGAACAAGTCTTGTTTCCCCAAGAAACTTGCAAGCTTCTTCCTTTCCCAAAATAAAAACCAACAACTATCATGTTTCCATGTTTGCCCTGGCTGCCAGGAAGCTCAGAGTTGACCACGAAGCTCAACCTCTGCAACTTTGTTGGACTCGTATGGCTGAAATACTAGTATTTTTTCCTTCAAGTCTTGACTTTTCCTTTTACCCAGTATCACACTGTATGTATCCCAAATTGCCTCAAATCCTGCATCAGTTGGGGTAGAATATGAACATATGTTCATAGTGGAAGCAGTCACATGGTTCAGCTGAGCACACCTGGTAACTGTGGATGGATGAATTAAGGCTTAAGTTCCGATTTCTCAACCATTTCTGTCCTGATACCCAAGGTAACACCCACAAGTCTTTACCTGGATGGGAAAGTAGTCTCGAAAGTAGCGCCACACAGCCCAGTTTCGGACCCACTGTGATCTCCTGCCGCCTTCCAGGAAACAAAATACAGCATTGAGAAGGAGTGGGAGTAGGGGCGGGTGACGGGTGACTCGTGGGCAAGGCAGATAAGACAGAGCCCCTGTGAAACCCTGAGTTGGGGGCCTACCACCCTGTGGAGCATCTCCTCCCCGCTTCCTGCCAGGCCCTTTGCCACCTTTGTTCCCTCACGTTATGCAAACCCTTGACTGAATGGGAGCTCCTCTGAGGACCTGGGTGGTGCCCTCTGAGGGGCTTTTAACACCTCAGACCACCCCCTGGGCTGGCTCCAGGCTTTCCCCTTAGTAAGTGCTAAGGAAAAAGGGGCGGCACTCACGCTGAGGAAGTTCAGGGTGGGCAGGAGGGAGCGTCCCAAGGGCGAGGGGGTGGGGCTGGGAGGCTGTGCTCTCACCTTTCTTGGGCGTGTTCCAGTCAAACGCCAGCCAGGTGAAGTAGAGCACGGCGATGAGCCAACAGTCGGTGCAGAATGTGTACATGAGGATGGCGCTGCAGGCCACTCCTGGTGGGGAAGCAGATGGCCACAGATCAGGCCCTGTGGTCCCCGGGGGGGGGGGGGGGGGGGGGGGGGGGGGGGGCTCCGTTTCCCCCTGGGCAAAGGCTCACCAATGACAGGGCCCAGGCACAGCTGGGGCCGCGGGCAGAGAAGGCCTGTAGCTACAGCCTGGGGAGGAGCAGGCTCCCGGGGACAAGAGCCTCATCTAGATTCTGATGGGCGTCCCTGGTGTCGAGGGGCTCATGGGCTCCATGTGGTCTGGGCAGTAGTGCTGGGGAAGCCATCCTTGGAGCTGATCTTTCTTGGCCTTTCCTTGCACATTCTCCCAACCCCAGTACCCCCCCCCCCCCCACACACACACACCGTTACCGTGGACACAGGGAGGGACCTGCCAAGTGCCTCTACATCTCAGGACTTGGGTGGAGCCACTGTCTCGTGTGTGAGGCTGGGAGACTTTATCCCATTTTGGAAATGAGAACACCAGGGCTCGAGGAGGAGGTAACATGCCCAAGGTCACCCAGCAGGACGGTGGCAGAGCCAGGATTCAAACTCAAGCTGGACCAGTAAAACCATAATCTGCACCAGGCTTTAGAAGTTCACCCAAAATCAGGGCGCCTGGGTGACTCAGTGGGTTGAGCTGCAGACTTCAGCTCCGGTAATGTTTTCACGGTCATGAGTTTGAACCCCGCTGTCAGCCTGTCAGCATAGAGCCTGCTTTGGATCCTCTGTCCCCCCTTTTCTCTGCCCCTTCCTTCTTACTCTCCCTCTCCAAAAATAAAAAACATTAAAAATTAAAGAAAAAAAAAGAAAGAAAGAAATTCACCCCAAATCAGAAGCCCCAGACTGCCAGCAGAGGGACCTGACAGAGATGGATTCCTGCCCCAGGAGGAGGGCCGTCTTCTACCAACATAATGGAGCAGCAGGCAGTCCCAGGCCAAAGCCCAGAGCCCATAGGCCCCCTTGCAAAACCC
Source organism: Prionailurus bengalensis (assembly GCF_016509475.1). NCBI lineage: Eukaryota > Metazoa > Chordata > Mammalia > Carnivora > Felidae > Prionailurus > Prionailurus bengalensis. The sequence continues at coordinate 56,512,025 of NC_057346.1, forward strand.
CAACAGGGCCCCCAGATGACTGTCTGGGTCCAGCTTCCATGCAATCACTCCTTTCTGGGTCTCCTGGCCCTAACATTGAATAACGTGGCACAGAAAGGAAGGAAGGTCTGTGCCAGAGCTGGTTTACCTCATGGCTGGCCCCTAGACGGCTTCCTCAGGGCCTCTCTTCTTCCCACTTCTACCCAGCCATCAAGGTCTAGCTCAGACCAGATCTCTTCAAGATCTGTTCTCCAGTATCACACTACCCTTCCACACGGACCTCTCACCTCTGAATTCTTCACACTAGGGAAGGGGGGCACGTCTTCTTTGCTCCCTGGCACTCAGTCTAGGGCTGGGGGCAGCAGGTACTCATGCTTGTAGAAGCGTGGCTTCCGTCTAGCACCCTCTCCACTGCTCAGGGGGCGAAGTCAACCCTTGTTGTATGCCCACTCTGCTGGGCCCTGTGCTGGTCATGGGTGCTCCAGGGCTGCCCGGCTCTGCAACCCATGCCCTCTCTTCTTCCCGTTATGCTGAGCCTTCTCTGGTTTAATGAGGGACAGGGGAGGTCTGGACGGACTCTCCATGAGCCTAAGAGCAGGAAAATGATGGGCCCTTGTCATCCACAATCCAGTCCTGTTCTACTCCTGAGCTAACCTCTCTCAAGATAGCTGAATACAGCACAACTATCTTGGAAGGGGCAATGAACATAGAGTGACCGGGAATCCAGCCTTACAGGACCAGCTTAGGAGCGTGACATCACAGATGGGGAAGGTGAGTCTCTAGGGAAGCGTTTGCAGTCTACAAAACTTTGTTAAAGGCAAACTGGGAAGTATTTGAAGCAGCTTGGTGAGTGGCTATGCCTAAGTTAAGGTCACTAACAAAGTCACTCACACTGTTGAGCAGTTGCCTTTGGTGCCCTTTCTTAAGCCTGGGACAAGGGCCATTCTAGCCCTCTAGACTCCAACAGGCACCCAAGCTCTTTCAGAGGCCAGGCGAATTCTCCAGGTAGGGCCTGGGCAGGGAGGGCCCTGAGGTTCAGGCTAGGGTTTGAGCATCCTGGAAATCTAGCTGCCATCAACCCCCCAACTCTCCTAAGGGGAAGAATGACCAGGGGATGCTGAGCCACAGGCCCTGATGCCCCACTGCCTCAACGTCTGGGCTCTCTGGGAGGGTGAGAATCCCTACCTACTGTCCTCACTCTGGTGCTAAGGCAGCCTGGATGGAGAGAGAGAGAACCAATGGAGAATCTAGAGACTGTATGCTAGTTCTGGACTTTCTCAGCCCAGGTGGCCACTCTCCCTAAGCCCCACATGTCCACACCATGCGCCAGACTACTTCCTGCACACAGCCCTTCAGCCTGAGCTCCCTGGGAGCTGGAACAGTGCCCTACTTACTTCTCCAGCCCTAGCAATCAGCCCAGAAAAGGCTTCCTGAACAAAAAATGACCTGAACCCACCAAATGGCCTCCTTTCTCAGAGCCTGACCCCAGTCCTCTGAACAAAAGGCTCCCTGCTTCACCATCGTGGGCTACAGGGCTGCAGCCAGAAGCCCCATCACAGGGCCCATGAAGTGAAAACAACTACTTAAAGACCCTGCTGGCTCCACCTTCACAGTCGCCCCCTCCCCACATCTGGGTGAAGCTGGTGATTCAAAACTCTCGTCACCAAGGCCCGTGAGCAGGGTGGCCTGTGACTGCTCAGTGGCAGGGAGGCAGCAGGCCCGTGATGAGTGTGGACGTGCTCTTCCGTGAAGCCATAGCCCCGCCACTCATCAGGTGCAGCCCCTCCTTGAGCCTCAATGTTCTCACAGGGTGTTGGGAAGGTTACATGAGACGATGTGAAAAAGAGCTTAACACACAGCTAAGTGTCCCCTCTGGACATCCATAGACTTGGATGGGGAACAAAATAACACCTTTAATTTGTACCCGTATCTTAGGGAAATTCCGTATTTCCTTCATTTACGCGTGTAACACACCCCTGTAGGATTAGCAGTGACACCAACAGAGAACACAGGTGCTTGCGTATCCCATCTACAGCAGTGGCAGATATCTTAAAAAATAATTTATTCTCATCACTACTTAAGAATTACAGTAACGGTAAAAAAAATTGTAGTAATCATTAAGCCTGCTGCTAGATCTTTCTATTTAACGTAATAATAGAGAGGCGCACGTGTTACTGTACATCTAATTCAATTTCTTAAATGCACACATATTTACACTTCAATATCACTGGTTTTCTCTGAAATCCCCTATCCTTTGCATGACACATTTAAACACGCTGAGGAAGTCGTATAGCCTTTGCCACAAGGCCAGAGGAGTCGACTGCACGAAAATGGTAAAGAGTCACTCTGTTCAGAGGTAGGCGATGGGGCCAGAGCAGCCTCTGTAACACGGGATGAGCCTCTGCCAGCAGATTTGGGTGGGAGCAGGAAGGAGTGGCGGGCTGCCCAGGGCAATAATTAGCGGCAGCTCAGCACACCTACCCATCCAACCCGGCTTGGGTCCCACCTACACGAGGGCGTTGGGAAGATGCCGGGCCAGTTTCTGGGCTATGTTGGACTTGATCAATTGTTAACCTTCAACTTGAGGCCAGTCCCTGTTGCACGCTGCATGGACTGGGGTTCTACCTGCTGCTCTGCTCCCCGTCAGCCACACTGTGACCCACTAAGCCGGGGATAGTGGGGGCTTCTTGGTACCAGTGGGGACAGAGGGACCTGCTACAGCAGGCTGCGCAGGTGTCTGGGAGGCTGTAGCCCATGGGGCCCTGTCCTGGTCCCACTACTTCCTCCTCACTCTGGGTAAGGCTCTGCCCCTCTGGGCTCTCTACTCTAGGACCCTTATAAGTGGCCAAATGTAGTCCAAGGTGGCGGTTTGAGCCCTAAGGGAGCCAGTTTAATGGGCTCTGTTCCCCAGACCTGTGTTGACCTCATAAAGTCCCTGTAAGAATCTGAGGACCGTCGTTGCCCTTCACCCCAGAAAAAGGTACACATATTCTCACATATAATTCTTCACCTAATTTGGAGGGTTCATGGTCCTCTCCCTAAAGCCCACTCTTGGGCCTAAAGGTGAAAAGGGGCTATTTCAGACCAGGTCCACTAACTCTGAGCTCTCTGGGAAGGTGGGCTCCCTGGAGGGTGCACTGGGCTTCTACCCAGATCCCAACTGTGCCACTTAACGGGCTTCACAGTCTCAGAGAGTCACCGAGCCTCTAAGCTTCCATTTCCTCACCTGTGAAGTAGAAAGTCAAGGAAAGGCGCATCAAGTGCCTGGTACACTGTGGGGGCTTGATAAACAGCACCCTGTCCCATCCCTCTGCCTGCCAAAGGAAGGGAGGGGCAGCACGGAACTGCCCTGGAAATGTGGTCTCAGAGGCCCCCACGCCTCCTGGAAGGACAGCCGCTTTGCACTGACAGGGTAACTCGTGATAAACCCCATCAGCCCGGACAATCTTAAAGAGTGGTGTGCCCCGAAGGACTCTCCACAGGCACTGGAATGTGCTCTGTGATACTCTGCCCTGACTTGCTGGGAGGCCTCTCACTATGCTGAGAACACAGGAGCCTGGGGAAGAAGCGAGGCTGCTGGGAGAGCAGGGGCTGGCCCGCACAGGGGCCCTTTCCTCCTCCCAGACAATCCCCCACGGCCCGACCCTGGTCTGGCAGCCCAGGGCCAGGGAACGAGTGCTTGACCAAGCTGGACCTGTAGTAGCCAAAGCACTGCCAGGGGAGGGGCTGAGAGAGAGAGAGAGAGAGAGAGGCTTTAAATGCGCCAGAGGGAGTAGCTGGGGACTGTGTCGGGCAGAGGGTACCGACAGCTGGGAGGAGGTCTGAGGGCACATCCCAACAGCAGCTCCCATACAACGGGGGCCCACCGTGACCAGGCCCTGTGCTGCAGGCTCTCATTCCTTATCTTCAAGTCCCAAAAAGGACGCATGGAGTCAGCAGCACTTTTGTCACATTTACAAAGAGGAAACACTTTCAGAGAGCTCCGGGTCACAGAGCTTGCCTGTGGTAGAGTCACAACTCAAACCCGCACTGTACCACACTAAAGCAAAGCCGCACACCTACTGGAAAATGGATGTGGGTAGGCAGTGTGGCATGTGGGAAAAACACAGGCTTTGGGGGTCCTACAGAGGTGGATTCAAATTTTTGTGACTTGGGTAAGTTACTTACCTTACGTGAGAGTTGGGTTTCCTATCTGGGAAATGGAAACTGTACCACCGCCTCCCACTGCATCTCACTGAGTCCTCACCCATGCCTACGGGTAGAAACTTGATCGGGCACCCAAGAGATGCTCTTACCCTTCACCCCTGCAGAGCAGAGCTCCCGCTCTCACCTTTGCTGGGGAGACCCCTGCCTGCCCTCACCCGCTAAGCCCTGGCTTACCAAGCACAAGGAAGGACAGGACCCATTGTAGCACCGAGATCACCTGCAGCTGCTTTTCCACCTTGGACCTATTGAGCCAAGTGACGGAGAAGATGTCCTGGAGGGCGGAGAGGATGCTGGAACCAGTGCCTGCAGCAGAGGGGACAGGTCAGCCTGTTACCACCCTTCCTTCCAGCCTTAGAGTTCCCAACACAAACCCACCCCCACATACACACTTTCCTACATGTGAGAGGAGCATGGGCCACAAAATCAGACAGCCCTGGGTTCAAATCCTAGCCCTGCCACCCAGTGGCTCTGTAATTCCGGGCTGTTTGCATACTTCCCTGTGCCCCAGCTTTGACAGATACCCATTGGGAATGGTGTTCCCCTCGTGGAGTCATTCTGGAGACCAAATGAAGTATCCAAAGAGGCTGGGGGGAAGCTCTCCATAATTTCCAGTTCTCTTCCCTCCCCCTTTCACCCCAATCAAACTCCTGTCCTTATTCTTTATCTGGATCTAGTACAAATATTTAATCTTTACTATCTGTGCCTGTGAGGCCAAGGACAGAGGTTCAATATCCAACTTGCAATGTTTTTTTTCTCCAAGTGTACTTTGAGTACCCCAGTCCCTGCCCCCTCTCATCCTCACGACCCCTTTTCCAGCAGTCCGAGCCCTCTTGTCCCCACCCAACACCACCACTACCATTACCACCTTCAGAGGGATTTACACTTTCGGCTTCATCTCAGTGCCCAGAGCTTGGGGCCCAGAGAGGAACGGAGCAGGAGCTTTTGCTTCCCTCAAGGACCCCATGGCCAGTGAGCTTCAGGAAGCCTGGGATAGTGAGGGCGGTAATTATGTTTGCTACCAAGCAGGTGCCAAGCCTAGAAGTTAGGCCAAAATGTCCCCACTTAATTGGCTCTTTGGCTGTGCCCCCAGGATGATGCCCTGGACTCCAGTGGCTAATAGGCAGTAGGACCAGAAAGCCTGGTGATGGCAGGAAAGGCAGAACAGGGGAAGAGCGTGGGTGAGGCTCCTCACCCATAGCCTACTTCTTTCAGCATCTGGGCCAAAGGAAGTGGGTCACTTCAAACCCCCACATCTGCTGAGCCCCAATTGCATACCCTGCACTCTATACGTCTTCACTGAGAGCTTCCTGTGCGCTGGTCAAACATTCCTTCACACCAGCCACTCTGCAAGGCCCAAGCACTGAGTCACAATCTTGTCTTTGAGGGTCTCTTGACTTTTCATCCTGGCCTACTGCTGGGAGAGGGTTTAGGGGCTTACACTCAAGCCTTTGCATTTCTTCAAAATCTGGACAGCAACAAGGTCACAGCGGAATTTAGAAAGGGACATAACCCTCATCTGCTGAGAGTTAACAATTGCTTTGACTTTTAGGAGACACACAGATAACACCAGACCTCAAGGCAGACATACCAGTCCTGTCTCCTGTACCTGGTCTAATGGATCAGAGGAAGGGGTCATGGAACAGCAGAAGACCCAGACGCCAATTCAAACCTCGGTTCCACTCACTATGTGACCCCAGGCAAGACCGCCAAGGCTCCTTGCCATATCCCCAGGGCATGGCACCTATGGGTGCTGAGTAGCCCTGTATACTCCACGGGCATAACTGGGATAGAGGTGGTTGTACGTGAACTTACAAAAGCAAATGAAGCTGGGCCACAGAGGCATTCCAGAGGCTTTGGCATAATGCTCCTTGGCCCTCTAAATAAAAACCCTACCACCACGGGCCCTTTCTACCTTCACACTTTCCCAAAACCCATGCTAGAGCCTGAGGGCCCCCCTGGGGTCAACGAGTAGGGCCCCATTGGACACTCAGGTGACTGAGGAGGAGCACTGACTTGCTCAGGGTTACCCAGGCAGTAGGAGGTGGAGCCAGGGCTGGAACCCAGGATTCCTGCTCCCGGCTCATGGTGCCTCCCTTTCCCCCACAGCAGGTGCCAAGCACAAAGGGCTCTTGTACTTGTACGTGGGACACAGCAGATCTGAGACAGGTTATACTCAGGGCCTGGAAAACCTGTCCAGAAGTGGGGAAAGGCCTGTGTAAATACATGGGGGAGAGAAGCGTGGCCCAAGCACAGGCCTGAACCCCTGATCCCAGGGCTGGCCTCCCAAGTCATGGCTTTGCTGCTGACTCTGCCTCCTGGGCTGTGCTGGATGAAGTGAAGTAAGAGCTGTGGCAGCTAAGGTCTGGGTCCCGGTGTTGTGGCTGCAGAGAAGACAGAATATACTCCAGCACCTTCCTCGTCCAAGTGCGGCCTGAGCACTGTTTAGAAATGCATAATCTAGGCTCCAGCCTGCATCTGCCAAATCGAAGTCTGCATTTTAACAAGATCCTCAGTCCAAAGTCTCAGGTAGGGTAGTCTGGAGCAGGGGCGGAGGTGGGGGAAAGAGCTGGGACCTCCACCTTCTGCTGGGCAGGGAATAAAAGGCAATGGTCGTGGGACCAATGCCTACTGCAAACAGGACCCTGAGGTCAGCAGCTTGAGGAATGCTTAAGGAAAGGGCTCACTGGGACGCCTGGCTGTCTCAGTCGGTGGAATATGCAACTCTTGATCTCAGGGTTGTGGGTTTGAGCCCCACATTGGGTATAGAGGTTACTTAAAAATACAGCCTTTGAAAGAAAAAAAAAAAAAAAAAAGGAAAGGGCTCTGGGTGAGGGCCAGCCGACTGGTTCCACTCATCATATGGAGCTCTCCTGCTTGGGAAGAGGCCACACAGTAATTCCCCACTGGTGACATATCCCCCGTTGAAACAACTGAAAAGACAAGTTCTTCCTCATGCCTAATCCAAATCCATCTGCTAAGCTTATCTCACAATTAGATGTGGCCAGAGTGCTGGAAGGTGTGTGACCCTCACCCTAATAACCAGACAGAAAGAAGGAACCGGAGGGTCTCACACCAGCCCCAAGGCAAGCGGCCAGAGCCAGTTTTTTCCACGCTGCCCAGCCTGTTCTCACCCTGTCTTATCCCAACTATCTCCCACAGCCCATTCTGCAACAAAGTAGGAAATGTCAAGTGCACTGAGAAGTGACAGGTGTTTCTGTGGAAGTCAGAGTGAGGTGTTACCCAGAGTGGGAGGCCAGGGGGATGCTGCCTTCCTTCCTCAGGCCTGGCCCGCTCAGCTGCCTCTGGGCCAGACCATCCCAGCCTGGCTGACCACAGAACCCAGCCCTCCTGCTGGCCTACCCATGACACTCAACCCCAGCCCCAGTGGAAGCCTCCTATGAACATAAGAGACGTCAAGCCATTGTTCCTCTGCCCGGAAAGCCCCTCTTTGCATTGCCCACCTGATGAGACCCTGACAATGAGATAAGGCAGCTTGTCCTTTGAAACCCAGAATGGCCAAGTCTTTGCAGAGAGGTTATCATTCTTTCCCTGGGATTATGAAGTCAGAAGCCCATGCAAGCCTGGAACTGTCAGAAGCCATCATACCTGTCCCCTGCTCGTGGAGAAAGCCTGTCTGGAATGAAGTCAGGAGAGGCCCATGGAACAGAGAAATAAGAGAGAGAAAAGGAGTCCTCACTCTGGGTCCCATGGCCCCTCCCCTCGTACTAACCGCAGATTACAAATCTATTCTCCCAAGATGCGGCCAGGCCTGGGTCTGATCCATGTCTGGGTTCCCAGTGGCCTGCCAGCGCCTGCCCCAGACCAAACACTGAGACGGGTTTGCTGAGTGAGAGGAGGAGCAGGTTTCTGATCTGGCTGTTCCTCAGGCCCTCCAGCTGCCTCTCTTCACGGCCGGGTGAGAGGCATGCTGCCCACGTGACCCACAGAGTACTATCCACCAGCGCTCGGATTCCTCACCAGGCCTGTGAGCTTGGCATCATCACTCCCACTTGGAAGGTGATAAAAAAGTGACAGGGCCAAGGTCACTTAGCCAGAGGGTGGCACAGCTGGACTCAATTCGGGCAAATTGGATTTGGCTTGGATTCTGTTCCTATGCCGCAGGTTCCCCCGAGTTCTTTCTCTCTTCTCCCCACAGCCAAGTGGGGGGAAAGCTGGGGGGGGGGATGGTGGGGAGAATGAATGGCCTGTTTTCCTTCATAGGGGAAGACCAGGAGCAGGCATATTGTGGAGTGAGTGAAGTGGTAGCAGGCCTCCAGCTTTCAGTCCCAGTTCTGCCACCGACTCCTGTGTTACCTTGGCCAAGTCACTTTACCTGTCGGGGCACTGGTTTCCCCATCTGTAAAATGAGCGATCTCTGCGATTGTTCAAACTCCTGGGGATACCACCTAGAGGCTTGGTACAGTTGCCCAGCAGATGGGAAGTGAGGCTCAGCTGGGTACCCTCGGGTCAGCACCCAGCTGCCAGCAGCTCCTCTGCCGGGCTGTGGCGGAAGCTGGTGTGCAATCAGATGCCACCGCCACCGCCACCGCCGCCTTCACACTTAGCCTGACTGTCCTCCAGCCCCGGGTGGGGCCGGCAGGGAGTGATAGCATCTACCTCAGTCTACTCTGCTCCCACGCCGCCCTCTCCTGGCCTTCCCCAGCACAAAGCACCCTCCCCGCCCTCTCAGCACCAGTCCTGCTGGCTGGCCTCCTCTACCAGCGTCTGCTGGGTGCCGGGCTCACACCTGACTCGTCCATGTGCCCTACGCAGGGCCTGGTGAGAGACGGTGCTCACAGAGGTTTACACATGAATGAACAGACCACGAGCCGCAGATGCAGTTGAAGGCCTGGATGTCCGAGTGAGTGGACAGGAAGTGGCTTGACAGGAAGGCCCCAGTGCCCTCAATGAGGACCTTGGCCAGGGTGGACATGGGGGGGGGGGGGCAGGGGGCCTCCCTCTCCCTCCCTGAACGTGAGTTCCCCGCTGTGATGCAGACAGAACCCACTACCCACATGTCTTTTTTTTTTTTTTTTCATGGAAGGAGACAAGCCGAGCTACAGGCTAACTTCACGAGTCCTGTGAAGAAATGTTCCCAATAGCTAATTCAACTAGCTGCTCCAAGGCAGGCACCATCCATCTCACCATTTATTTTACACAGCTCGTTTGCTCCTAGATCAGGGGAGGGCAGAGGGAGTGGAGCTGCCAGAGAAGCCCAGAGCAGTTCTCTTACACCCAGCAAGGAAGCCACCCCATCTATATGGGGCTTCGGTGTCCCACGGCACTCCCCAGGAAGGCAGGCAAGGCAGGGATGGCAAGCCCCATTTCACAGAGACGGAAACTGAGGCAACTTAAAGCCAAAAGACATTAAACCCGTCGCCTGAGGTCAGGGTACAGGAGAGCTAGGACTCGAGGCTGGTATTGGGGCTCTGCGTCCCTCATCATTCCTGTGAGGCCAAGCCAACGAGGGCTGGTCCCCATGACACAAGCCAGTGCACACCCAGACTTTAGGAACACGCCCCTGCCCGAGGGAGGGCCACCTGCTTGGCCCCAAACCGGGCCCCGAGTCTACTGGGGACATCCTCCCATGGGCTGGCTGTACAAGGGATGTGACCTCCACCCCCACATGCTCCCACAGGTCACACTGCCACCGCCAGAGCTAAGCCACAGCTGCCTACAGCAGTGGGGCCAGACACCCTCCATCCCAGAGCTCAGGCTGGGGTGGCAGTGGGAACGGGTGTGCGAACACCTTCTTGCCCAACATCTGATAGCACAGTGACCGGGAGGCCACGCCCAGGCTGATGAAACCAGGCCTTCCCGGACTTCCCTTGTACATGCAGGGGCAGGATCTGAGCTCTAATCCCCTTAATCTGAGAAAGGACCCTTGGCCAGCTCTACACCACATGGCTCTGTGACCTCAGGCAAGTCACATAGCCTCCCTCAGCTTCAGTGTTCTCACCTATAAAATGAGGAGAATGATCCCCACCTTACAGGATTGCTGGGAAGAGTAAATGGGGGGAAAATGCACGTATGGTACATTTGGCATTTGTCGGACGATTTGTCGGAAGCTACTGTCACTGCTTCCACCATCGAGCAGAGTGGGAACAAGCGCAAAATTTCCCTAGATGTGCACGGTCCTGAGGTTGCGTGTTATGAGAAGAGGGGCAGAGTGGAGGTACTGGCCGAGGAGGCTCCAAGGAGGCTGCACGGCCTCCACAGGGCTTTGAAGACAAGATCTGGGAGGTGAAAGGAAGGAAAAGTGGGTGCTGCGATTGGGGGCAACTGTGGGACCAAAGGCTCAGAGGTCATTATAAAGGGCAGGCTAACCACCCAGGAACAGGGTTCGCGTGCACCAAAACAGAAGCCGAAAACAGGGAAGCCGGAAAGGGCTTGAGTAGCCAAAAGCGGCCTCCTGGGAGAAGGTGGGCGGGGACTGAGATAAGGCCTGAGGCACCGGGCACTTACGAGGTGCCGGGCACTGTCCTGGCGCTGGGAAAATAGCAGTGAACACAGCAGACAGTGTCGTGCCTGTTCAGGGGCTTGAATCCTGCTGAGGGACAGATAAAACCCCTACACGTAAATGTGTGATGTAATGCCAGGCGCGCATGAGAGCTATGAAGAAAAATAACTTGCAGTGATGAGCTAGAGAGGGGACAAGAGGATCCTCTGACCTGTGGAGAGGAGGCCCTGAGCAAGGCTGGCCTCCTCGAGGCAGGAGCACACATGGACAGCTGTGGGTCCTGCCTCAGGACGGCCCACACCACTTCCTCCAGCCACCTTCACACTGGCATTTGGGGAGGGGGCATGCCAGCCTGGAAAAGGTGCAGAGGACGAGAGGCTGGGCGTCGGGAGAAGGTGGCCACTAACCTACAGGAAGTGTGGCCTTGGTGAGTCACTTCCTGTGCAAACCTCAGTTTCCTCATCTGTACAGTGGGGCTAATACCCACCCTGCCAAATTCTTGTAAGGATTAAATGAGGTAATGTATAGGCAAGAGCTTCATAAAAAGTAAAGACCTGCGTGAACGCTAGGTAATTATCAAGTGAGCCTCAGTTTCCTCTCCTGTCTAATGGGTATAACAAGCCCTGCCCTGCCTAGAGGCAGAGGTGTTAGCATCCACACACTTTGGGATTCAAACCCCAGCTCTGACTCTCGCCTGCTTTGAGACCCTGAGAGGCACTTCCCTGTCTGAGACTCAGTGTCATCCTTACTTATACAGGATTGTTGTGAGGAGTCTAAACAACTTACGAAAAAGGGACAGAGTGTCTGGCACTCTGATCGACACTAGGAAGATGCCAGCGAGGTCAAGAGATGTGAACAGCTTTAGGGGTCTCTTGATGGGGGGGATATCATCCTGCTCATGTCCTCAACCCCAAGGATGCCAGACCCACCTGGACCTAAGCCCTGCCCTCAGACATCAGCTGCCAAGTGGCCCGTGAGGAAGTTGCCCCAAACTACTTCAAAGAGCTGGGTACGAGAATGCATAGAGGCAGAAAGATGGACATACTGACCCCTGGCAGACCCTTCTAGTCCCAGGGAGGTCCGGGAAGCCAGGCCAAGTGCCTAACAAAGCCGCTTCTTTAAGGCCAGAGGCAAGTTCTCTTCCGTGGCCCCCCACAAGCACCTTTCGGCCGGAGTCACACGTGTGGTGATGGGAAGGCCGGCCATGGCTCCAGGGGGACGTGCCAGGGGATTTTAGAGTCCCTGTCCATGCCTGCGCTCCTGCAAGCCTTGCACACAACACACCTCTCCACGTGCTCAGCCAGATACTCCTTCCTTTCAGGGAGCCTCCCCACACCCTTGGCCCTGCCTGCAGTCCCCCAGCTAGAGTCCTATCACCCTCGGGTCCAGTCTGGTCAGACGTTCAGCTCATGTTGGTAGACACCTGCCAGGCACTGAGCGCTGACACCTCAGACTTCCCTCAACCTTCCTGGCCGACTCTTCCTTGGGGAAGCCTACCACACCACTACTCTTAGACTTTCTTGTTATCGGGAAGAGTGTGCATTTGTCGGCAGGGACCTCATCTTGTTCACCTGGGTCCCTGTGCCCACGATGGGGTCAGGTCCAGAGCCGGTGCTCAGCCAGGTGTTCACTGCATGACTGGATACTAGAGGGGACGGAGAAGAATAAACAGGGCCCGGACAAGCACAGAGATAGGCCCTGTCCACAGCTGACTGACCTGGGCCATGGCAGAGAATCAACCAGAGCTTCCTGGGCAATCAGGAGGGACAGGTCTCCTCCAGCTGGACAGGCTGGAGTTAAATGCAGGAGCGGCAGTGGCAGGTTCCAGAGTGCAGGAGAGGACGGAGCCCCCAAACACTACCATTCATTCAATAGGTGCTTTCTAAGCACCCTTTACACACCAGGCCAGGCACTACACTGGATGGGAGCTGCCAGACCCTGCTTCTCCTCTGCTTCTTGGGCACCTGCTGGAGCCTGGGCTCTGCCCCTGGGCAGCACACCCCTGCTATGGCTGGGGAGACAGGTCTGTGAACAATCAGGCATAGACGGTAAGTCAGGGCTGGGGAATCTGGGGGGGGGGGGTGCCCAACCTGTGCTGGAGGATGTTCTCAGAGATGCCTTCCTGGAAGAAGTAATGGGTCAGGTGACATGTAAATGAGTAAGCATTAGCCAGGCTGACAGGAGGGAGGTACAGGGTCAGGACCTCAGGTGCTGGAGTCCTACAAATGGCATTTGCAAAGGCCTAGAAGGAAGAGAACACAAATTTGAGGAATTAACTGCAAATAGCTCAGCCAGGCTAGAGTAAAGCAACTGTGTGAGTGGATGAGTCTAGTTGACAGAGTAGAGAGGGAACCATGAAGGACCAGTAATGCCAGGCCAAGGAGTCCTGGGCTCCATCCCCAAGACCAAGAACACTGCTGTCCACCCCTCCCATCCCCTTTGCTAACTGCAGATGGTGCCTCTGGGCCCCTTGGCCACGAGCTGGCCATTCACCAGGTTCTCTCCTGGAAAGACTAATAGTGTCCCCTTTAAGGGTTAGGTGTCCTTAAAGCAGGGCCCATTGGCCCAAAGGGGAGGCCAACATACAGCTGTGGTGGGCTTGTGGGCTGGGAAGCCCCTGGCTTGGCCTCAGGAGTCTGCATGAGCTCAGTGGATTCCTGCTTGTCAGTCTTCAGGACCCCCCTGTGTAGGATCTTGGCAGGGGACGAGGCGTCCTCCATATCCAGATGGGCTGGATTCCCGGGCCTCCTCTTTCCCTCTTTCCTCCTGGCCCTAAATTAGGGGTTTGGGTTGGATTAGCTAAAATCTGAGGTCCTGACAAGTTGAGCCTTCTGTGCTCTGCTAGAATCTGCTAATGAATTTTTAGCCACAAAAGATCCCCTAAAGGGACTACAAGCCCCTCCTTGGGCTATTCTAGAGGCCTGGACTTCCAAGTATTTGGTTTTCATGAAGTAGGATAGGGTCCGGGGAGGTGAGGTCAGGAAAAGTGGGGCTCTTGGGATGTCATGGACCCAAGATTCTGGAACCGTAGAGGTGATTGTTGAGGACCCCAATGGCCCACTTTCCCCACCCCCACATTCGGGCACAGTAAAAAAAAAATAGCTACCGAGGTGGGAGGGGTTGCCATGGCAATACCACCGCCTTTCGGGTATGTCACCCAGAAGTCTCCAAATAGGCCCCTATCATAATCCATGAGCAAGTATGGGGAGCCGGGCTCCTCTGGGGCCTCACTTGGGCCCCGGGCAGGACACGGACCCACTTTCATAAAGACAAATAGAGAATGGGAATGGGGAGGAGGTTGAGCCCCAGGGTCCCCCAGCAGTCAGGGGCAGGATTGAAACCATATTTTTGCAGCAGAGCTGGAATAAATCCAAGGAGAATGGCTCATCTAGCTTTCCTCACTGTACAGATAAGGAGGCTGACGTCCCAAGAGGGCAGGGTCTTGCCAAGGTCACGTGGGAAGCGGATGCAGAGTTAGGCTCCTGGCCCTGTACTCAGGATGCTTAAATCTGTTCTAATGATGAAAGGAATTCATGTTTCCCCGTTCTGTTGATTTGCCCAAAGGGTTTGTGGGTTCGTCTTCCTTGGATCTGCACCACAACCTGGGTAGTTACTCTTATTATTCTTCTGCCCATTTTATAGATGAGGAGACTGAGAGTCAGGAAGGGGCAGTGGCTTCTTGAGGCTGCAGAGCAGTTCAGTGGCAGATCCCAGGCCCTCAGCTCTGCCGGCAGCACTGCATACCCAGGAGACCTGAGAAGTGCCGGAGGCCAAGAAGCTCTGAGCGCACCTTTCCCAGGAGCTCTCAAATCTTCCCCCCAGGTGGTTACAGACGAGCCACCCAGGGTCTGGACACAGCATCCTCTGTCTCCCTTGTCTCTGCCTCTCGGTGCACCAGGGCCTCAGCCCACGTTCACTAGTCAGAGGCCCTGCAGTCAAACTGCCCATCCCACCCATATCTTATGCTTCCGTTTATGCTGTTCCCTGTACCTGAATGCTCTGGCCTGCCTTGCTAATGCCTTTTCATCTTTCAATATCCAGACTAAATGTTACCTCTTCTAGAAAGCCTTCGCTGACTCAAGATGGTTTAGCTGCCCCACCCTCACCATCAGGCCTCCACAGTTCCCCATGCCTCCTTCCCCATCACTGTGTGCATCACGGTGCACTGTCATCTTGTGTACATCCCCATCAAAGGCAGGAACCAGGACAGACCGACCTGTGCGTAGTACAGAGCCTGACACACAGAAGGCATTCCATCAGTAAACCAAAAGGTCCACACCCCAAGTCCCCACCATGGCACAGCCCTCCTGGATGCATCAGAGCAGGGAAGGTGCCACTCTCCAGTGGTGGGAGCCTGCTGCGTATGTCACACAGGATGAATGACAAGGATGAACTGGAGTTCGTTACGAGTTGCTTTGCAAAGGACTTTCTGCTTATGTTCACTGAAACCCTCACACTCTTGAGTGTTTGAGATTTTTGATGCTATTTTCCGTATGGGGTAATGAGATCCCCAGAGGGTGAGTGAGCCATCCGGCCATATTCCAGAGGGGAGCTAGGGCTGGCATCCTGGACCTCTGGCTTCTAAGGCTCTGGAAATGATAAGGGGGACCATGAGGAGCCCAGGTCCCCCCACTTGGCACTCCTCCCTGGAGCCAGCTCCTCATGAGACTGAGGGTATCTCCACAGCAGGGAACAGCTGCAGCCCCAGCACCCAGCAGGCACAGAGGCAGCTGGAAGAAGGACTGAGGAATCACACTGAAGCTAAAAGCAGGGCTTCCTCCCAAGAGGAACAGGGCAGCTCTCAGGAGGGCGGAGGTTCCATTAATGATTCACTCATTGAACAAATATTTACTGAGCACCTACTACATACACGATACTAAATGCAAGGGACACATTACTGACAAAGACAAGGTCCCTGTTCCGGAGGGGCTGACAACCTTATGGGGGAGACAATTACCTAAACAGATAAGGACACATGATAATTTAGGTAACGATAAGGGCTATAAACAATAAAACAAGTTGTGGCAACTAGGGGGCAGTTTTACACATGGCATGGTCAGAAAAGGTCTCTGAGAGGAGACTAAAGGATCTGAAGCAGCCATGCAAAGATCTGAACAGAAGGGCAGCATGTGCAAAGGGCCTGAGGTAGGACAGAACTAGTGGGAATGCTGGAGGAACAGGAAGACCACTGGCAGTTCTGGAGCACAGCATGGCAAGAGATGATGTTTTAAGGTGGTGGGGGCTTCATGACCTCATGGAAGAGTCTTGAAGGTTTGATGTATGATGAGGGGCAACTGGCAGATCATCAGAGCTCTGGGGGCCTGTGATGTCTCTATCCATCAGGCAGCTGGGGGTGTTTCCTCCAAAAGCTTGGGAAGAGGGGATCTACCACCCCATCATGGAGACTGGGAGCAACTTTTCCTCCTTCAGGAAACTGCTGAGGGTCTTCAATAGCCAGAACCCTGTGCTCAGCCCCTCACCACCTCTCTCTTGGTTAAGGAGGCAAATCACAGACTGGGAGATGCATCTAGATTCCAGGCCTCGCTTTGATAACTCTGACCCAGTCCCTTTTCTCTGGGGCCCTCGGTATCCCACAGGTAACTTGAAGGCTGGGCCAGACCCAGCACGAACAGATAGCTTTGATTTTATGACTCAAGTATTTGCTGCTGAATTTGAGGTGGGAGGATGGAGGTGGAGCAGGATTTCCACACTGGCTACTGAGTCACTCAACCTGCCAAGAAAATATCACTCTTGGCCCTCCTTTCCCAGCACACAAGAGCCCTTGGCAGCACAGAGGGCCCCCAAAGTGGCCTCTGTGCTGTTAGGGAAGTGGTACAGGGGAGAAAGACATCTACAAAGAACCGGGGGAGAGGGGAACAGGAGAGTGCCATTCTTCTCCTATGATTCAGGATTGGGTTAGGCGACTGTCAACCCTCAGTTCCAGAGTTAGCCAACAACCTAACCTCCTAGTTTCCCTCCCTACTGAGCTCCTGCTTGCATACCCCCGGCAATGGGGAGTTCGATCCTTACCCACACCAAGTCTTTTACAGTCCTCAACAGCTATTAGAAAGGATTCCTCCATCATATCAGAACCTGCCCCCTGTAATCCTACCCCTGTTCCTGGTCTTGCTTTTTGGAGGCACATCGAACAAACAGATCAGCTCAGAATTTTACTGGAGTTGCCACGATTTTGTGCTGGGTCCTGTGCTAAACCCTGAGGATATAGGCAGTGCCCGCGGGTTCTGTCCCGAAGAGCCTCTGGTCCAGGGGCAAAGGCAAGAATGCACATGTGACTAACTCAGCCTCCACCCCAGGCACAGGATAGTCCTTCAGAGATTAGAAATTACCAACACAGACCCCCGCCTCCCCCAACAGACACCCACCTACCCATGCTCCCACAGCTGGCTTTCTCTTTTGGCCAACAAACCAGTTACCAAGGTATCGACTTCAATCTCTCACCCAGCGCAGGACTTCCTTCCACAGAATCCATGGTCTGTCCTTGAATATCGCCACTGACAAGGTGTTCGCCACCTCACAATGATGGCAACTTATCCAGAGAGGCAAACCAGGCCACTGGGGAGTGTCTTCCAAGACCAAGAATGTAGAAAGCCATCTAATGAAGATGCCCGGATAACAGCATTTGCTTCAGCACCCTCCCCTACCCCACCCAGCCTTTCACCAAAGCAGGTCCAGGGAGCTACCATGTGACTGGTTTGCATTTCATACCAGCCCTTGCTACATCCCATGATGGAATTCCTTGCAGCCAGTTAAAAAAAAAGGAGGGGGGGGGGAACAAGTTTTAAAGATCTGAAAACAACATGGGGATATTAAATGAGTTGGTCACTTTTATTGACTACAAGTCCTCCTGAAGTACAGGTGCTAGGTCAAAAACATGAGAGTCAACAACTCCTAGAAGGATGCAGCTCACAGCCAGTGGACAGCAGAAGCGAGGGAAGGGGATCTCCGGGAAGGACTACCCTAGAGAGCATCCTTATCCCATCCCCTGGAGACAAAAGCATTTTTAAAAGCATGAACATGGGTAAGTCCCTTCCTTCCCCTGACATGGGCATCAAAGGGCACAGTGAACAGAAAAGCACTCTTTTTAAAAAAAAAAAAAAATTTTTTTAACGTTTATTTATTTTTGAGACCGAGAGAGACAGAGCATGAACGGGGGAGGGGCAGAGAGAGAGGGAGACACAGAATCCGAAGCAGGCTCCAGGCTCTGAGCCGTCAGCCCAGAGCCCGACGCGGGGCTCGAACTCACGGACCGTGAGATCGTGACCTGAGTTGAAGTCGGACGCTTAACCGACTGAGCCACCCAGGTGCCCCAGAAAAGCACTCTTAAGTGAGAGAAGAGGCTGTCATAGGCTATTGGGCCGGATGCACGGAGCAGGCTGCTTGCCCCCAAAATGGCAACAGCAGCTCAGTACCTTTCCTAGGGCAATGCCAATGCCCAGGACATAGTTAAACCGTGATGGAGCGCCGGGGTGGGTTACTCTGCAGCTACTAGAAGATTATAAGTGATTCTGAGGAACAGAGGAACTACTCAGAGAAAATAGGATATAAAGTTGCCCTCAACTTTATATAATGTGTATAAATAAAATCATAAAGGAATATACTCAGAGAGCAATAGGAAGCCATTTTTGGATAGTTGATTGGCCAGCGATTGTTATGTTGTTCCCGTTTTTCTCTAGTTTTCAAAATCCCAATAACTACTAAGTTTTATTTTCGTAATGAAGGTGGGTAGGGTAGGTGATTGTCAGTTACCGAAGGGAAAAAAAGCGCTAAGTAGGAGAGGTTCAGCAAACAGATTAAAGCTTTAGGCAGAGGGAGGGAAACTTCAAAACACACAGACCTAGGACAGCAGTGATCACTTCCCAGAGTCCCTCTTGGCCAAGGCGTCTGTTAAGGAAACCTCGGGAAGGTATATCTTTTCCCATCAATTTCTCCAGCTATAAGTGAATATACATATTCACCAAGGGCCTCAGCTCCACACTGGTGGAACAGGAACATGGGCCACATGGAGGGTACCCAGGGTCCCCCCCCCCCCCTTCTCAGGGTGCCAGGCTCAGTCGCTGCTGAGTGGGCTCCTGAGACTGGCTGGAGGATGGGAGTAGGGCAGAGTACAGTGTGGGCACACCTGTCCCAGCCAGGCATGTTCCCAGTCTGGTGGCTATTTCAGAAGATTGCAAAACCTTGCCACTCGGCCCCATCCAGTCTCTCATAGCATGCTCCACCCGGTGAGGAGAGAGGGGAGGGAACTCTTAGGGGCCACAGACAGTGCTGGGGGTTGGGAAGGAGTTGTTAAATATCAACCTCATCTCACAGATGGGGAACACAAGCTGGGGTGGGGGTGGGGGTGGGGGGTGGAAAGTGATGTAACAGGGGTTTCAAAACTTGATAAGTGCCAGAGTGAAGAATGAACTCAGACTACCATGCCGCCTGCATCTGACTAGGTCACCGGGATCCTTCCTTCTTCCCCGACCTAGGTGCGCTGCTGAGAGGGGGCGGCAAGCTTTGGAAAAGAAAAGAGAAAAGGGGTCGGGCCCTCAACCCGCACACTGGCCAGTCCTCCAGCAAGGTACCCTCGTTATAAGAACACACTCCTGCCTGCCTCCCAGCCCTCGTCACATCCTTTCCCGAAAACCCGCGTGCAGCTTCCCAGCCCGGGATGGAAGCCGCCGAGGCCCTGCAGACCCCCGGGGCGGCGACGGCTCGTCTCCCAGACCCCTGTCCCACCGGCGGCCCCGCTCACCTCGCAGGACCCCGGAGTAGGCGGCTATGAGGGTCTTCATGCTGAAGCCGCTGCAGCTCACGGCCCCGCGGGAAGCCGGCTCGCCCTACGCCCCTGGCCCATGCCCCGGCCTCCGGGGCCAGGGCTTCGCGCCGAGCTCGGGGGCCGGGGGACGGCGCCGAGGCGGGGAGCTGGGGGCGCACCGCCCGTCGCGGCCCGAGCAGCTGCCGAAAGCGGGCCGTCGGTGGCGGCCACTGCGCTCCGCACTCGGAGCGCGGCGCTTTATCACCTCACAACGGGGGCGGCCCGACGCGGGCTGGGGCGGGGCCTGCCGTTCCACCCGGCCCGCCCTTCGTCCTCCGGGAGCGGGAGCGCGCGGCGGCGCGGGAGGGCGCGGGAGGGCGCGGACTCCGGGGCTCTCGCGCGACGCGCGCCCCCGGCATGCTGTCGCTCCCGGCTCCCTCCGCCGCTGTCCCGCGGGCACCCGCGGCTGCTGGGCCCGGACGCCGAGCTCGTGCAACCCGCCGAGCGCCTTAGCGGGTGGTGCCTGCCCGAGGCCGGGCCTGCGCTTGGCTAAGATGCTAAGGTCCCGCCTCGCGTCGCTGGTGCCGGGATTCGTTAGGTTAGGCCCGGGCTCCCAAGCCACCCACGCGGCCTCTACCTTTCCATCTGGTTATCAAGACACACCACGGAGCGTCTGTACACTGCGGGGTGCTGGGGACCCAGCCCATCCCTCCCGGTCCCTGCCCGGGGCCGTGGCATGTCACGTTGGTGAAGGGTCGGGGTCGGGGGCGCCTGAAACAGCCACTCACAGGTGCTGACGGCAGTTGCAGGCACAGGACCCCGAGGAGAGAGGGCCCCCCACCCCCCACCTGGGCTGGGGTTGGATGCACTTCACGGAGAGGTGAGCGCACTGCAGTTTCAGTCTGGTTCTGCCCCTGCCCTCCGTGGACCTCAGTTTCCATATCTGTCAAGTGAGAACAATAATTATTTTTGTGAAATGCTTTGAGAACTAAATGAGGCAAGGTACGAAAAGAAAAAAAAAAAAGCCTAGCATAGTGCCAGACACATGTTCCAAAATTATTTTCATTGCCCATCGATGAGTAGTTTTGTAGATGGAGTCTGTCGGGGCAAGGAAGAGAGACAGACGGAATGTCTTAAACTAGGAAGGTTGACAGGAGACGACATTGCCCCTGGGCTACTGGACGGGAGATGATCAGTACGTTTCTGCCAGGCTGAGAGGAAGGAGAAGGGCATTTGGGCAGAGGCCACAGCACGGGGAAAGGCCTGGAGATGGGAATCCTGAGTGCCCTGGTGTGGCTGGAAGAGAGATGCAGGTCGGGGAGGAGTAGGAGATGAGCCTGGAGAGGTAGACAGGGACCAGATCTGAAGGGCCTTGTAATCCCGCCAAGAAACTTGGACTTCATCCTGTGGGGCATGGACCAAAGGAGGGGTGTGAAGAGCAGGGCACCTTGATTAGATTGGAGGTGGGCTGGCGGTGTGCAGATGGGAGCTTGGGGAATAGGGCAATAAAACGTGTCTCCAATTTGGGCCCTTCACAGACATGTGGAAACATCCAGCAGAGGATACAGAGGCAAGTCCAGCAGCTGAGAGGGGCAGCCTCTTTGCTTCTGAGCCAACTCACAGAGTGAGGACTCCCTCCTGTTGGCCCCCAGCTGCTCACCCATCCCTTAAGCAGCTTCGTCCAGACTGGTTTTGGGTGGAAAACCAGACCCAGAATTGGAGTAGTCCAGGGAGAAAGTTTCTTGGCAGTTTTCTTTGTCCTGGGACCGTTGTCTCCTGCATGAGGTGAGCATGGGGGACCCACACCGGGCACTGACTTCTCCTGGCCCCCTCCCTACACATCCCAACATCCTTACATTCCTGTCTGGAATGGTCTGCCTTGCTCCTCCTGCAGGTATGTGAGCAGGATGGCTCTGGGACCTGAGTCCCTTTTCCTTTATCTTCTCCCTATCCAAGCCCATGGGTGCTTTGGCCAAACCAGGGATAGAGAGGCCAAGTCAAGCATGACTTGACCAGGGTGGGCTTCACCAAAGGTGGCACGTTCCAGCCTGCCCTGCTCAGTCACCAGTGTTGTGTTGCCATTGGGAATTCTGGGTGCAGCTTTGTAGCTTGTGGGGGGTTAGACACTTGCATGTCAGAGACTCCTTCCAGTGACAGCAACCTTCACCCTTCCACTGCACACAGCCAGCCTGCAAGGCCCAGGGGACACTTCCCCTAAGGGAGGCACAGGGCAAAAGGCAAAAGGCAAAAGGCAAAAGGCAAAAAAAAAAAAAAAACCAACAAAAAAAACATTTACCAAGCACCTGCTCCATGCCAGGCCCTGCATGGCCTGTGTGCACTTACCCAATCCTCACAGCTGCCCTGCAAGGGGTGCTTATCACCCCCGTTTGCAAATGAGGTACAGAGAGTTAAAGTGATTTGTCCAGGATCACAAAGTGAGGAAGTAGTATTAAGCTGGGATTTCTATTCAAGCCTTCCTGAACCTCAGAGCCCGTGTGCTTTCCCTAACACATGAAGACTGGGGAGAGGGACCAGCCCAGACACTGGAACTACTTGACAGAAGCAAATTCCCATTTGTTACCTTCTTTACACTGTGCCCCCGCCCCCCAGCCCTGTGAGATTATTCCCCTTGCACAGTCAGGAAAAATGAAGCTCAGAGAACCGAAGAGTTTGCCAGTTGTCAGTGTTGGGGCTGGGATTTGAACCAGTTCTCATGCCTGAGGCTACGGCTTGTCGGGTCAAACTCATTCCCAGTGCTCATCTCCCTTGGAGAGTGGACGAGGAGAGCCTGGCATGGTCCTGTGGTCCAGAAACTCACCCACCTCCTCCTTCCTCATCCAGGAATTTGCCTGGCAGGGCGGCTTTGTGGCAGGGCTGCACCCCTCCTGGGACTGCTTCCCTCCCCTTTCAAGCCCCCAAATGTCCTCCTCCTGAGTGACTTCACCACATGCCACTTGGTCATCCAGAGCCAGATGGTATACGGTATTGGGTGCCAGGCTCAGGAGTCTGGACTTTATCCTCAGAGCAATGCGGAGCCATAAAGGGTTTTAGCAGGGGTGACAAATGGTCAGTTTTGTGCTCTAGAAAGATAATTGTCCAAACAAGAACACTTTCAGCTGTCACCTCTGTGGCATCCTTCCTTCTTACCTATGGCCTGTGTTAAGCAGGGTCCCTGCAGGAGACAGCCTATCTGTACTTGGGTAACTTGAGGAAATTTTAATACAGAAATTTTGCAACAATGTCAGCAGGGTGTGCAGCTAAGCTCAAGGGTTGACACAGTACCCCAAGGCTAGTAACACTATAGGGACATGTGGCCTGAAGGTCCAAAGAGAGGAAGCCAGGCAGAGTGAGAGCTAGGTAGAGAGGGCCACCTGATAGAAGCCCCGGCCTTCATTGAAGGGGCACAGACAAACCCTGGTGACCTGGCAGAGTCACCCTCTGTCCCTCCCTCTAGTCTTCTGCCGGGCTTCCCACTAGGCAGAGGGTGAGGGAGCCCGATGATGCAGTCCATACAGAGAATTCAGGAAATGTGCAGGATGAAGGTAGAGAGCGGGTCTGGGAGGGTAAATGGAAGGTGTGTAACACATGGCCCTCAGAGGACCCTTTCTCAGCTCTGTGTCCCCATCAGACCCCTGGCTTCTCTCTTTCAGAGCACCTGTACC
Organism: Prionailurus bengalensis; assembly: GCF_016509475.1. Classification (NCBI taxonomy): domain Eukaryota; kingdom Metazoa; phylum Chordata; class Mammalia; order Carnivora; family Felidae; genus Prionailurus; species Prionailurus bengalensis. Next base: position 56,535,090 of record NC_057346.1, read on the forward strand.
CTTGATATTTACACACCTGATTTGCGCAGGAGAGGCTACCTGAGGGCAAAGGTGGAATCAGAGGGCTTTCTGTGACCCAGTGCCCAACGCTGGGCCTGGTCCACAGAAGGGATATGGGGAATACTAGATAGCAAGAAAGGAAGGAAGAAGAGAAGGAAAGGAAAGATGGGGGACAATGAGTATGACACAGCCTGCACCAGAGTGATAGCAGGGCCAAAGGTAAGAACGGAAAGTTGGAGAAATGCTGCTGCCTTAGAATCTCTAGGATTTGGTGACATGGACATAGGGCAGAAGGCACAAAGGGATGATTGAAGATGACTTCAGGTTTCAACCCTCCCAGCTCTAAGGCCAGGCATGGCGGGGGGGTGGGGGGGTGGGGCGGAGGACGGTGAGGGACTGGTTAGTAGCCTTTGGCCCTATCCTGTGTGACAAGCCTGACCAGCTGGAGAGAAGCAGGGCTGAGACCCTTGGGAACAGGCCAGCAGAACAGCCCCGGCCCCATTTTAGAATACTCTGTTGCAATATGTACCGAAAGTTCCCCTTGCATCATTCTGTCTGCAAGTTTCTTACTCAATTTCTCCTAAGACTGTTCCCCTGCAGGGAAAGGGGGCAAACCTTATGTTGCCCAGAGAGCTCCTCAAGCATTCTGTCTGCCCCCTGCATCTGCCTCCCCTTCCTGAAACCCTCCTAGCCCCGTGCTGGGCTGGGGGTGCAGCCCCTGATCTCCAGGAAACTGCATTCTGACTGAAGAAGCAGACATGTTATAAAAACAATTACTATGTGTGATGATGGATGTTAACTAGACTTACTGTGGTGAGCATTGTGCAATATACACATCTATTGAATCATCTTGGACACCTGAAACTAATGTTATATCTCCATTATGTTTTTTAAAAGACCATTACTATTCAGCAGTTGTTTCCCCAGCTTTCTTTAGCAGTAACACTCCTTCTTCAAATCCAGCCTTGTTCAGAAGCCTGTGAGGTACGGGCACAGATGACGGGGGCCACTCTGGTTTGGCAGGGGTGGCCCCAGGACTCCACATGGTCACCCTCTTACTCAGGCAGCCTCTGTACCCCAGTATCCAGGGCTCTGGGGGACACGGCTGGAAGCTCTCTCAGTGCGGCATAGTGAGTGCTGGGACCAGGGATGGTGAGGCCCATGTTCCCCACGCCAGAAGCAAAGTGCCAGGCCCTAGAGAGCCGGTCACATCCATCTCACCAAGCAGGGGCTCAGGACAGGTCTGTTAGTGGATCATTTTTATAATAATTATGCTAAGTATTTGTGGACAAGTCACTTCTCCTAATCCATATGCACTGAATAAGCCCTGACCTTGCCGACTGCTAATGTTGCTCATGGGGTTTGAACCCCAGTTTCCCTGTGCTCCATCCAAATGGGAATAGAAGTACCTCCTTCCTAGGATTGCAAGGACTAAAGTAATGAATGGAAAGTGCCCAGCACAGGGCCTGGCATTTGACAGGATTTGCAGTATTTGACAGATGTTGTTATCCATAGAAGTATTATGATCGACAATAAGAATCAGGAGGACAGGTTCACCTGGAAGTGTGGCAACTGTCCTAGAACCTATGAACAAAGATAATGGAGGAGGGGAGAGTAAGATTCCCAGAGAAACCTGTGAGACTAGAGGACACTAGAAAAGACCAGCATCTCAGCATGAACCAAAGCTCTCAACGGAAAACCACAATGAGAGCAAGGATTCTGGAAGGTGCAGAGGCCCAGTCAAAGGAGACCGGAAATATTGTGTGATGATAGTGTTCAGCTGGAGAAGCACTGGGAGACTGGAGGGCAGCTCGAGCAGTTTTGATTTTTCTAAAAGGAGAAACAGCAGGTGTCATGAACCATAACAGGCAGTAACCGGTGCTAAACTTTAATGAGCATTTACTACTTGCCAGCTACTATTCTAGCTACTTTACCTGTGTGGATTTGTTTAAGCCCCATGACAGCCCTATGGAGGAAATACTACTATAATTAGCCCCATTTTACAGATGAAGAAATTTATACACAAAGGGGTTAAAAAAATTTTTGTCCAGGGTCACACAGCTAATGAGTGGCAGAACCAGGATTTAAACTCAGGTAGTCTAGGGGTGCCTGGGTGGCTCAGTCGGTTAAACGTCTGACTTTAGCTCAGGTCATGATCTTGTAGTTCGTGGGTTCGAGCCCTGCATTGGGCTCTGTGCTGACAGCTCAGAGCCTGGAACCTGCTTCAGACTCTGTGTTTCCCTCTCTATCTGCCCTTCCCCAGCTCATACTCTGTCTGTCTCTCTCTCAGAAATAAATAAACATTAAAAAAAAAAAATTTAAACTCAGGTAGTCTGATTCCAGAGCCTAGGCTCTATAATAGCTGAAAACTCCTGGCCAATTATCAGGTCAACAGAATAAACTGCATATTTTAAGGGCTGTTTGGGGGGTGCCTGGGTGGCTCAGTCGGTTAAGTGTCGGACTCTTGATTTTGGCTCAGGTCATGATCTCGTGGTTCATGGGTTCGAGCCCCATGTCAGGCTCTGTGCTGACAGCACGGAGCCTGCTTGGGATTCTCTCCCTCTCTCTCTGCTCCTACCCTGTGCTCTCACTCTCTCTCTCTCTCTGTCTCTCTCTCCAAAATAAATAAATAAACTTAAAAAAAAAAGATTAGAAAAAAATAAAGGCTGTTTGGTGGCCCTTGAGAAAGGGAAACATTGGTTATCAGGAGAGGTTGTTGAGTCACCAAGAGAGAGTGGTATTAGTGTGCCAGTTCCCTCTCCAATGGCTTTGCTAGATTTCCAAGCTGGCCTAGGCCCAGGCCCATGGAGTCAGCATAGTTGAGTATGTAGGGTGGCGAGCAGGCAAGCACGGGCCCTGCTAGGGAGAAATAGCTGTCTCACATAGAAGCTCATCCTAGAGTGAGGCTTCCTGGTGACTGTAGGCTCCATTCCCAGCCCGGCATTGTGGGGATTTTTAAATCAGCAACCTATACAAGGATTTTGACACGAAGCATGCCAGAGACACAAAGAAGGACAGGAAAACAAATATTTTAGATGAGCTAACCAAGGTTAGATGACCCTGAAAGCCTTCAGAAGAGTGTTGAATCCCTCTTTCTAAGAAATATAAAGTCAGGCATTGGCTAGATGTGTTTCAGCCTCTTTCTTTAGTATGCTGGGCCTGCCCCGGGTTTTGGGTATGATAGGTCATGAAACTGAGTAGGGTTGAAATATTTTATTAGGCTGACCCTCTGTGGAAGAATGCATATCTAGAAACATACTTACAGACACCTCTACCCTCAGTAAGCAGGACAAATTCTCTCTCTCTCTCTGCTGGACCATGCCACCTTCCTTTGCAGACACATACTGGCCTCTTCATTGGTCCCTGCTCTCCATCCTTGTGCTCTGCACTGATCCCCAGAGTGATCTTTGGAACATGCAATCCAGCCATTCTCGTGTGTGGCTCCCATAGCTTTAGGATGAGACCCAAACTCCCCAACATGGCATTCAAGGCCTCACGTGATCTTGTCCCCGCTACACTCTCCAGTCTCCCTTCATCCCTCTGTCTGATATGGATCCAGCTCTCTGGTCACATCAGGTCACTGTCTATGTCCTGGAATGTACTTTCTTCCCCTGGGTCTTTGCTCACACTATGCTCTCGAACTGAAGTGCCCTTGAACTGAAGTGCTCTTCTCCCTTCTTCCACTGAAAAGCCTCTCCATTTCCACATCCCGCCCATCCTTCCTATCTTTATATTTCTTCCTCCAAGAAGCCTTCTTTACAATCAAATCCGCTTTTTCGTTTTGTTTGTTTGTTTGTTTGTTTGTTTGTTTGTTTAATTTTCACTTACACTTTAACACTGAGACCTGGGCTGGGAATTTGGAGGTATATAGGACAGGGTCTCTGCCTTCTGAAGTTCACAGCTTGGCCAAGTACATAGTTTGGAGAAGCCCACATTTTGGAGAAACAATTTGTATAATTTATCTGTCGGGGTGCCTGGGTGGCTCTGTCAGTTGAGCATCTGACTTCGGCTCAGGTCCTGATCTCAAGGTCTGTGAGTTCAAGCCCCACATCGGGCTCTGTGCTGATAGCTCAGAGCCTGGAGCCTGTTTCAGATTCTGTGTCTCCCTCTCTCTCTCTGCCCCTCCCCCGCTCATGTTCTGTCTGTCTCTCTCTCTAAAATAAATAAACATAAAAAAATTAATTTATCTGTCTGGGTTCCTCCCTCTCCCATTTGACTGTAGACAGAGACAAAGCTGATTCAAAGATCCCAGCACCTAACATGAGACCTGGTATAGGGAAGACATCAGAAAGAAATGTATTGACTTCCTCAAGGGTAAGGACTGAATCTTATTCATTTCATTGTCCACTCCCTGCTTCTGCAATCTTGTGCATTCTTGGGACTTGGAAAATACAATGCAGGATTCTGTATTACATCTCATGTCACCCAAAATAACTGTTGTTTCATTCATTCATTCATTCATTCATTCATTTATTCACTCATTCAGTACATTTATCTCATACATTCTCTTTGCCAAGACCTGTGTAGATACTGGAGATATAATGGTGAGGAGATATCAGACCATGTCCTTAACTTCCTAGAGCTTTTGAAGTTCAAGGTCAAATTAAGAAGAGGCAGTACAGTCCTCATTGGAATTTTCAAAAAGGGGTCTTATAGGGAAGAGACCAGAGATTGATATGAATTTAGCCCTGACCTTATACATAACACTGTATATGCATCCTTTACAACCTTCAAAACCCTGGAAATGGGAGTTCACAACAATCTTAAAGATGAGGAAACTGAAGTTTAGGGAGGTGATATTTAGTGAGAAAAGGGCTGAGACTGGTATTGTAGTTGGTCTGATGACAAACCCACATTTGTCCTATTTCACCTGGGCCTGGATGGACGGGAGAAAGGGAGGAAAAGGAGAGGGAGAATGAGAAAAGCTGAGCCCAGGTTTTTAGCTACCCCTCAGTCCTATATTAAGACAGTGCTGTGGAGGTGGCTTGGGCAGGAAGGATCATTTAAATCTGGGGACTTTCCAACACTGCCATTGAGCAATCCCCAGAATTAAGTCATGGTTTTCCCTTCTTGTGTACCTGGTATTGAGAAAGAGGCTCAGGCTTGAAAATAAATTCAGGGGAATTTGAACAGGGGCAGCTAGCTTGGTGTGGCCTTTGCCAAGCTATCCCCTTTGAGCCTAAAGGATTGTTCTCTACAGCAGTTTGGACACTCTGTGGTCTGCATTTCCCTTCTTGTCTGCACAAACTTCAGTATTATGCCAGGCACAGAGGGGGAAAGAAATGGCTTGACCACTCTGAGACCTCTTCATTAGGACATTTCAACTAAGATATCTGATATATTGGCACACACTTGTTCATAATTGTCCTTTTACTATCTATAGGATCTGTAGTGATGTCTCTTTTTCATTCCTAATATTGACAATTTTTTCTTTTTCTTTTTCTCTTGACCAATCCGACTAGAGTTTTCTCAATCTTATTTATTTTTCCAATAACAATCTTCAGTGTCACTGATTTTCTCATTTCAATTTCATTTATTTGTACTCTTATCTTTATTATTTCCTTCCTTCAGCTTGCTTCAGATATAATTTTTTCTTCTTTTTCTTTAGTTTAGATTATTGATTCCAAGCCTTTCTTATTTTCTAAAATTTTTTAATGTTTATTTATTTTTGAGAGAGAGAGACAGAGTGTGAGTGGGGGAGGGGTAGAGGGAGAGGGAGACACAGAATCCGAAGCAGGCTCCAGGCTCCAAGCTGTCAGCACAGAGCCCGATGCGGCTCAAACTCACAAGCTGTGAGATCACGAGCTGAGCCAAAGTCAGATGTTTAACCGACTGAGATGCCCCTCTTATTTTCTAACATAAGCATTTAATGCTGTAAATTGCCTTCTACAAACTACTCTAGCTGCATCCCATAAATTTTGATATGTTGTGTTATCATTTTCATTCAGATATATCTATATATCTAATCTATATCTGTATCTGTATCTATATCTATATATAGATATAAAGTTCATTTATTTATTTTGAGAGTGACAGAGACAGTGCAAGTTGGGGAGGAGCAGAGAAAGAGAATCCCAAGCAGGCTCTACACTGCCAGCAGAGAGCCTGACATGGGGCTTGAACCCACAAACTGTGAAATAACGCCTGAGCCGAAACCAAGAGTCAGATGCTTAACTGACTGAACCACCCAGGTGCCCCCATTCAGTTCAAAATATTTTAAAATTTCCTTTGTACTTTCTTCTTGACCCATTGTTTATTTAGAAGTGTATTGTTTCTAAATATTTGGGGATCTTTCAGATATCTTTTTGTTATTGACTTCTAGTTTGATTCCATTTTGATTAGAAAATGTACTTCATATGATTTCAATTCTTTTAAATTGTTTGAGGTTTGTTTCATGGACAGAAAATGGTAATACGGTCTGTCTAGGCAAATCTCTTTATTTTTTCCCCCAAATCTTTAATGTATGCTTGAAACAAGTGTCTATTCTGCTGATGCTGTATATAGTGTTCTATAACTGTCAGGTCAAGTTGTCTGATATTGTTATTTGGGTTTTCTATATCCTTATGATTTTCTCTTTAATTTTTCTATCAATTACTGAATGGAGAGAGGAAATTTGAAGTCTCCAAGTATAACTGTGGTTTTATCTATTTTCTCTTTCAATTCTATCAGGTTTTGCTTCATGTATTCTGAAGATATGTTATTAGGCTCTGTTTGTTTAGGATTATTATGTCTTCTTGACAAATTGGCCTCTTTATCATTGTATAATATCCCTCTCTATTTCTGGCAATCTTCCTTGCTCTGAAATCTACTTTGCCTGATATAGCCACCAACTTTCTTTTGATTAGTGTTTGATTAGTGTTTGCATGGTGTGACTTATTCCAACCCTTTTGTATGTTTTTATATTTAAAGTGAGGTCCTTAACATACAGATGGTCAACAGACACTTGAAAAGATGCTCAACATCACTCATCATCAAGGAAATGCAAATCAAAACCACAATAAGATATTACCTTACACCTATAAGAATGGCTAAAATAAAAAAGACAAGAAATAACAAGTGTTGGTGAGGATGTGGAGAAAAAGGAGCCCTTGTATACTGTTGGTAGAAATGTAAATTGATATAGCCACTGTGGAAAACAGTATGGAGGTTCTTCAAAAAATTGAAAATAGAGGGGCGCCTGGGTGGCGCAGTTGGTTAAGCGTCCGACTTCAGCCAGGTCACGATCTCGCGGTCCGTGGGTTCGAGCCCCGCGTCGGGCTCTGGGCTGATGGCTCAGAGCCTGGAGCCTGTTCCCGATTCTGTGTCTCCCTCTCTCTCTGCCCCTCCCCCGTTCATGCTCTGTCTCTCTCTGTCCCAAAAATAAATAAACGTTGAAAAAAAAAATTTTTTTTAAATTAAAAATAGAAATACTATATGATCCAGTAATTGCACTACTGGGTATTTACCCGAAGAATATGAAAACACTAATTTGAAAAGATATATGCATCCCTATGTGTATTGTGGCACTATTAACAACAGCCAAGTTATAGAAGTAACCTAACTGTCCATTGGTAAACAAATGGATAAGGAAGATGTAGTGTAAGTATACAATGGACTATTACCCAGGTATAAAAAAGGATGAGATCTTGCTATCATACCTAGAGGGTATTATACTAAGGGTATTCTACTAAGTAAAATAAGTCAGACTGAGAAAGCCAAATACCATATGGTTTCACTCATATGTAGAATCTAAAAAAACAAATGAAGAAACAAAAACCAGAATCAGAACTATAAATTCAAAGAACAAACATGGTAGCCAGAGGGGAGGGGAGCAGAGGATGGACGAAATGGATGAAGAGTGGGAGATACAAGCTTCCAGTTATGGAATGTAAGTTATGGAATGACTTATGGAAATAAGTCAAGGTAATAAAAGGCACAGCAAAAGGAATGTAGTGGGTGATACTATAATAGTGTTGTAGGGTGAGAACTGGTAGCTACACTTGTGAGCACAGCATAATGTATGAACTTGTCCAATCACTATGTTGTACACCTGCAACTCATGTAACATTGTGTGTCAACTACACTCAAAACAAATAAATTAAGTGAGGTGCTTAAAGTAATACATAAAAATGAGGTTCTTATAGACAGCATATAATTGAGTCTTTAAAAAAAAATCCAGGGGCGCCTGGGTGGCTCAGTTGGTTGAATCTCTGACTCTTGATTTCGGGTCAGGCCATGATCCCAGGGTCATGGGGTGGAGCCTACAACGGCCTCTGTAATTGAGTTTGGAGCCTGCTCTAGATTTTCTCCCTCTTCCTCTGCACGTTTTCTGTTAGCACTCTCTCTAAGAAAAAAAAGTCCTATTTGACAATCTCTGCCTTTTAATTGGATATTTAACAAGATCGTTCACCATTTATATAATTATTGACATGGCTGGATTTAAACACACTCCCTTGCTGGTTTTCTATTTTTGATATCTGATCCCATATCCTTTTTTCTCTTTTCATGCCTTATTTTGGATTAATTTAGCATTTTATTATAATTCCATTCAATTCTACTACTGTACCTCTTTAAAAAGTTTTTAGTGGTTGATTTGGGGTTCACAATATACATCTTGCACTTAAGCAGTCTATCTTTGAATAATAGTGTGCCATTTCATGTACAGGCAAATGAGTCTTACAATGGTATATTTCCATTTCCTCACTCCTATTCTGTGGGCTATTTTTCTTATATATTTTACTTCTACAGATACTATAAACTCTGTATGTTGTTACTATTTTTGCTTTGGACGATCACGGATCTTTTAAAGTGACGAAAAATAAGAATAAAGTTTTTGATATTTACCTTTTTTTGTTATTGTTTTACAATTTCCTTCAGTCTTCATTTCTTTGTGTAAATCCAGGTTTCCATCTGCTATTATATGCATTCCACTTAAAGAACATCTTTTAATGTTGCTTGTTGTGCACGTCTGCTGGCAATGTATTCTCTCAGTTTGTTTTTAAAAAGTCTTTATTATAGTTCACTTTTAAAAATTAGTTTATTTATTTTGAGGGGGAGTGGGGGAGAGCACAAGCAGGAGAAAGGGGCAGAGACAGAGAGGGAGAGAGAATCCCAAACAATCCTCTGACAGCACAGATCCCCATGCGGGGCTCCATGCTGGGCTCCGTGAGATCATGACCTGAGCTGAAATCAAGAGTTGGACGCTTAACTGACTAAGCCACCCGGGCATTGCTACCTTCACTTTTGAAAGGTATTTTCACTGGAATAGAATTCTGAGATGATAGCTCTGCCCTTCAGCACTTTAAAGATGTCACTCCATTGTCTTCTGACTTGCACAGATTCTGACAAGAATCCACAGTGATAATTATTTTTATCCTTTTTTATATAATATTTCATTTTTTCTTTGGCTGCCTCTCACATTTCCTTTCTATGTTTGGTTTTTGAAAGTTGATCTGTGCATCTTGGTGTGTAAGTGCTTTTTATTTGTCCTGCTTGATATTCTCTAGAATTCCTGCTTCTGTGATTTGTTATCTTTCATTAAATTTGCAAGATTTTCAGCCATTATCTCTTTGAATATTTTCTCTTCCTTCCTCCCTCTCCTTTTTCCTTCTGAGACTCCAATTACATGCATATTTTGACCATCTGATATTATCCCAGAGTTCTTGGATGCTGTGTTCTCTCTCCCCACCCACACTCTTTTTTCTCTGTAGGTTTCATTTTGGATGATTTCCACTGCCCTAGATTCAAATTCACTGGTTCTTTTCTGGTTGTTTCCAGTTTGCTGGGTGTTCATCAAAGGATTTCTTCATCTCTGATATATATATTTTTTATTTCTAACATTTCGTTTGATTCTTCTAGTTTACAGTGTTCATCTCTGCTAAAATCTCCCATCTGTTTCTACAGGCTGCCTATTGTTTCCTCTCGATCCTTCACCTAATAATTATACTTAATGTCTTTGTCTTATAGTTCCAACATCTATTTCCTGTCATCTTTCTGTCTGGTTCTGCTTTGTGTTTTATTTCTTGATAATGGATTTTTTCTTTCTTTTTATTTTTTAAATAAAAATGTCCTATTTTTTGATGGAATGCAAACTATCGTGTAGAAAAAGAGAAGAAACTGTGGCAAATAGAATTTATGTCTGGAAGCGGCATGCCTCTTTTTCTTTTAGACAGTTCATGTGATATTGGAGTCAGTCTGGTCAGGAGCTGGGCTGGGTTTTAAAGATTTTATTTTTGGGGTGCCTGGGTGGCTCAGTTGGTTAAGCGTCCAACTTCAGCTCAGGTCATGATCTCACAGTTTGTGGGTTTGAGCCCCGCGTCGGGCTCTGTGCTGACAGCTCAGAGCCTGGAGCCTGCTTTGAATTCTGTGTCTCCCTCCCTCTCTGCCTGTCCCCGCTCATGGCTCTGTCTCTCTCTGTCTCTCAAAAATAAAATAATGTTAAAAAATTTTTTTAAAAAGATTTTATTTTTGAGTAATCTCTACCCCCAACATGGGGCTCAAACTCACAACCTTGAGATCCAGAGTTACATGTTCCACTGACTTAGCCAGCCATGTGCCTCTAAGACATGTTAGGTTTCCAATGTCTCCAATGATTGCCTCCTATAACTTGTGCTTAGAGGACTGTCAGAGGGCTCTTCTCAGCCTTTCTTTCTTTCTTTCTTTCTTTCTTTCTTTCTTTCTTTCTTTCTTTCTTTATTTCTCTCTTTCTTTCAACAGCTTTATTAAAATATAATTCACATGCCATACAATTCACCATGTAAAGTGTACATTTCAGTGGATTTTAGTATATTCATAGAATTGTACAACTATCACCACAGTTAATTACAAAACATCTTTATTGCCTCAAAAACAAAAACATAAACACCATACAGTTGCCAGGGCAACTGGAGGGAAGGGAGAATAGGTATAGTTTCCGTTGGGGGGGATGAATAAGTTCTGGGAACTGGGTAGTGGTGTTGGTTATGCAACACTGTGAATGTACTTAATACCACTGAATAGTACACTTTAAAGTTACAACGGTAAATTTCATGTTCTATGTATTTGACCACAATTAATTTAAAAAATTTTTAATGTTTACTTATTCTTGAGAGAGAGAGAGACAGAGACAGAGCATGAGCAGGGGAGGGGCAGAGCAAGAGAGCGACACAGAATCCAAAGCAGGCTCCAGGCTCTGAGCTGTCAGCACAGTGCCCGACGAGGGCTCAAACTCACGTATCGTGAAATCATGACCTGAGCCGAAGTCAGACGCTTAACCGACTGAGCCACCCAGGCACCTCACAATTAATTTTTTAAAAGAAATCCTATACCCTTTACCTCTCGCTTCCCACTCCCCCCATCTTTCCCAACCCTAAACAACCTCTCCTCTATTTCCATTTCTCTATATTTACTTCTTCTGGACATTTCCTATAAATAGAACCATGTAGATGTGATCCTTTGTGTTTGGCTTATTTCACTCAGCATGTCTTTAAGGTTCTTCCTTGCTAAAGATTAAATGTGAATGTTCCTCCAAAATTCAAATGTTGAAAACCTAATTCCCAAGGTGATGGTAGTAGGTGGATTTGGGGGAAGGTGGTTCATTTATGAGGGGGGAGCCCTCCTCATTGGGATTAATGTCCTCATAAGAGACCAGAGAACTACCTGGTCCATTCTACCCTGCAGGGACACAACAAGAAGCCATTGGTCTGCAACCAGAACCCAATCAACATTGGCACCCTCATCTTGGACTTCTAGTCTCCAGAACTGTGAAAAAGAACTGTGTTGTTTATAAGTTAGCCAGTCTGTGGTATTTTGTTATAGTAGCCTCAATGGATTAAGACAGTCTTTGTGTCTTTTTGTGGTCAAATAACATTCCATTGTATGAGTACTATACTTTGTTTATCTATTAGTTGGTACAGGTGTAAGGGTTATTTCCAACCTTTGGCTCTGATGAATAATGTTTCTATCATTATCAACATTCATGTACAAATTTTTGCATAAATAGGGGTGCCTGGGTGGCTCAGTCAGTCGGCTAAGCATCTGATTATAGCTCAGGTCATGATCTCGCAGTTTGTGAGTTCGAGCCCCATGTCGGGCTCTGTGCTGACAGCTCAGAGCCTGGAACCTGCTTTGGATTCTGTGTCTCCCTCTCTCTCTCTGTCCCTCCCCTGCTTACACTCTGTCTCTGTCTCTCTCTCAAAAATAGATAAGCCTTAAAAGTTTTTTTTTAATTTATTTTTTGCATAAACATTCTTTCCTTTTTCTTGGTCTATACCTAGGAGTGGAACTGCTGAGTCAAACAGTAACTCTGTTGAACTTTTTGAAGAACCACTAGATGCTTCTCAGAGTGCCTCGCCCATCTTACACTCCTACCAGCAGTATTTGAGAGATCCAATTTCTCTACCTCCTCCCAACACTTGTTATTGTCTGTTTGATTCTAGCCATTCTAGTGGGTGTGAAGTGGTACCTCGCTGTGGTTTTGGTTTGCATTTTCCTGATGCCTAGGGATATTGAGCACCTTTTCTCATGCTTACTGGCCACTCCTACATCTTCTCTGGAGAAATATCTATTCACATCCTTTGTCCTTGGTCCTTTCATTGGGTTGTCTCTTCATTGTTGAGTAGTAAGCGTTCTTTATAAATATTATATATTACAGATATCAGTCCCTTATCAGATATATGCTTTGCAAATATTTTCTCCCATTCTGTGGGTTGACTGTTCAGTTTCTTTTTTTTTAAGTTTTATTTATTTTGAGAGAGAGAGAGCAGGCACACATGAGAGTGGAGGAGGAGCAGATAGAGAGAGGGAGAGAGAGAGAATCCCAAGCAGGTTCCATGGTGTCAGTACAGGGCCCACTGCAGGGCTCAAACTCACAAACTATGAGCTGAGCTAAAACCAAAGGTTGGATGCTCAACCGACTGAGCCACCGAGGTGCCCCAACTATTCAGTTTCTTTATAGTGACCTTTCAAGTACAAATTTTAAAATTTGGACGAAGGCTTTCCGAGTGCTCTTACCCGTCTCTCAGTTGCCTATAGTCCCTGTTGTCCTGTGCCATGGGGGGCAGCTGTCTCCCTGCTCTCGCCGCCCCCCCCCCCCCCCCCCCCCCCCCCCGCTGAGTGAACACTGCTGTTGGCTTGTTACCCTGTGCTAGGGTCATGGCGGGTTCAGTGAGTTCTCTATTGTGCAGGTTCAACTGGGTCTTGAGCAGGCCCTGTATACCTTGGTCTTGGAGGAAGGGTTATCTCAGCATTCCTGAGCCTCTTCCCCATGACAACTATCTGTTGCCTTGTATCTGCAGTTGGGCTTGTAGAGGAAAGGGTTTCCTGCCCCTCTCCCGGTGGTAGCCCACCTCTGCTTGGTATCTTTGCAGGATTCCTAGACGAGAGACATTTCCTGTCCTCTCCCAGGGGAGAGGGTTTTTTTTTCCAGGTTTTGTATGACAACAATGGATCTTGGCCTCTGTGTCCTGGAGACAGCAAGGTTTTTCCTACCCTTCCCCCAAGAAGCAGATGAATTCTGCTCCTACTCTTCTCCCAGAGGCCATGTGTTTTTGCCCAGACCGGGAACAAAATGGTTTCTGTCCCCTCCCTGGGGGCTTAGGCTTTTGAAGTGTCAGGAAGGGGTCAGAACAAGGGATCGGGGTTTTTTGACTTGCCCAAAGCCACGGAGGGCAGTCCTCTCTAGTGCTTCACCCAGTCTTTCTTGCAAGTGCTTGGCAGAGGCCTGTGGAGAAGAGCTGCAACCAGTCTGAACTCCCCTTCTCTCCGAGGCTCTCGGTTATTTCCAGCCGACATGCCGGGGCCTCACTAGACCTTTAAGACACATCACGAGTTTACCTGATTTCTTCCTACCTCCTTGTATAGCAGCCACCTTTCTTCCGTGTCCTGCCCAAAGTGACGGCATTCGCGTGGCCTGTCTTGGGGGGGGCCTGTCGTGTGAACTCCAAGCAGAAGAGCTCCAAGCATGAACTTGAGCAGGAGCAGAACAGCGCTTCGTTAGGACTCACTCTTGCCGTCTACAGGGCCCGTTTGTCAGGGCCTGAGGGTCCCTCCGGCGCGGCCTTGAACACGTCCCCTCTGTCTCCCGCAATGTACAATGCAGTCCCATTGGAAGAGGGGTAAGGGTGGGGGCTGAAGATCAGACTGCCTGCAGCTGAATCCCAGCCCCAGCCCGCACAACAGAGTGACTCCAGGCAAGTTACTCCACCTGTCTCTGCCTCAGTTACCTCATCTGCCCAACGTGGATGATAATAAGACCTACCTCTCTCTGTGATGCCTGGCGCACAACACTAGCCGCTCTCATCATTAGCGGTGCCAGTGGTAGTAGTGGTAGCAGCACCATGCTAAAAGTAACACCACTGTCACTGTGACTCTTGACGGTCTCCAGGGTTCCTTCTACTACCCACTATCCGGGGTAAAATGAAGTATTGATCCATTTATGTTGGTAAGAGGATCTGCCAGGCAGGCCAGGTAGCCTGGGCCTGGGGAAGGGGCGAGCAGGCCTCCACTTGCTGTGTGTCCTTTGCTCAGTCCCTGGCCAACTCTGGACCAGAGCGTCCTTCTGTGGAGCGCAGGTTGAACCGACAGGCAGGGACTGGTTGAATCTGTGTCAGGGAGCAGGGGGGCGGAGGGGGGAGCCAAGAGAGAGTTTTGGAGCCGTCGGCCCACAGACATCGAGGTGCCTACTTCTCTGAATTACAAACCACAGGAGAGGGGTGATCAGAGCCCTCGTGTTCAACAGAGCACTTTCGTCCTCGAAATTCACTCGCATTCAGGATCGAAGGTAGCTGCGACGAGGGCTGCTTTGGGTGTGTGTGTCCGGGATTGTTGATTCCAGTTTGATAGCAGAGTGAGAGCCAAAGAGGGGTTAAGCCAAGGTCACCCAGTGAGGTCAAGGTAGAGCCGAGCAGGAACCCAGGATCCAGACTCCCTGAACCAATGCTTTTCCATGAACTCCAGGCAGTGAGGTGCTGCTCCCCTGCATTTTTCCAGCACGTTGTGCCTCCCTCCGTGGGAGGGCAGGTAGGATCCATCAAAGCAGGGAGCGGGGAGTCTGGGGGGCCGGTAGTTGGAGCTGCTCCTTTCCCCTGGGGCCAGACACGAGCATCTCCAGGACAGAGCGAGTGTCCTCCTTTGCCACTTCCTGGCCTGACAAGGTCGGGAGAGTCCTCTTGAATGAAGACGTGAAAAACTTCTCTTTGGCTGTGCCCTTCAGTGGACCCTGCCAGACACACAGACACACACCCATCCCTACCTGGATTAGCCAACCTGTTGTGAGGACCCACGAGGCACCCAGCCCCGACCTGGAGCTCCCAGGGACACTGTGTCTTCTTTCCGAAGCCAGGGGAGGCATTAGAGGCAGTGCAGCGGGGGGACAGAGAGGAGGGAAGCCCTTTCCCTTTAAACTCTCCTTTCACCAGATGGTGCTCCCTTTGGACCTTGTCCACGGGCTTTTTACAAAGGAATTTGTGTCAAGTCAGTGAGGCCACAGGGCCCAGCTAGTGCTGCAACCCTGGGGTTGAACACAAATAGCCCTCAGCTACCCAAAGCTTTCTGTGTGCCAGGGACCTGCCAAGTGCTCCCCGTGTGTGAGCCCATTTAATCCTCACGGCAAACCTTGGGGCCAGTCCTGCCATCATCTCCAGTGACAAATGAGGAAACTGAGACACAGACAGGTTAAGGAGCTGGCTCATTCAGAGTGCCGTGCACATAAGAAGAGGGTTTGGGGCTTGAATCTTGTGCTCTGAATGCCGTGATTCACCGTGCTCCATAAATAGCCTTCCACAGATGGGGAAATTGAGTCCCTTAAGGTCAGTTGACTCCCTTAAAGTTGCTCAGCCGGGCATTGGCAGAGTCGTCATTGGGATCCAGGCCTTCCAATACTGAGAATGGTACCTTTCTACCAAATGAAGCCTCATCTGAGAAAGAGAAGGTCTAGATTTTGTCCACTGGAGCCCCATCTGCTTTCTAGTTGTGCACTCTCGAAGGCAGTGTGGTGAAGGGTATTGGCAGAGCGATTGCTGCCTGGCCGGCTTCCACCTTGGAAGATTTCTTTCTTCCTCCTTTCTGACTCCGGGTGCTTTATTTTCCAAGAAGAGATGATGGTTTAAGGGGACACTCTCAGGAATGGGGGACCCGAGCAGGCCAAAGAAAACTTCCCAGCCCCAGGCAGTTGGCAGTGTCCCCATAGGGCCTCGGACCTGCAGGCAAGGTGGGGAGTGTGGTGGCTAGGTGGGGCTGCAGAGAGGAAGGACAGGAATACAGCATGCCCGAGGGGAAAAGTCTGGAGACACACATCTCCTCTCTGGGCCTCAACGCCCTTTGTTCAGTGGGGTGGGGGGAATAGTTGGGCCAAGAGGTTTCTGAGCCCATCTCCCTGTGTTGGGTAGACGCGGAGCCTGAGAGGAGGAGCCCCTGTAAGACTGGTTTATTGAAGGAATGCCCACTGGAGGAACTGGAGAGGGAGCTGGGCCAGTAGGACAAGAAGCTAAGCAGGGTGTGAATCCAGACCAGGAGCAGGCGTGGCGGGATCCTGCAAAAATGCTCCCGTGTGTGCTGCAGCTTAGAGCAAGGCGGCTGGACTTTCTTTCGCCAGTTGGTCTTGGCCAAGGGTCATCGGGGTTGGTGGGGGGGAGGTGTGAACTCCCAAGTGTTTGGCATACTCTGCTTGTGGGGAAAAGTAGTCCCCGGCAAGCCCAAGGCAGGGCAGGTGGTTAGGAGGAGAAATTGACAGAAACTTGGAATGGGGCCCACGGCAATGATCAAAGGGACTCTGGTCGAGGGCTGACAGTGTCCCCTGCACCACCCTCAGGATTCATTGTAACATTTCAGATTCTGGGTCTTCCCTGATAGTACCAGATGGATGAGAACAGGGGTGAAGGTGCTGATAGACTGAGAGCCTGCAGTCTGTTGCTCGAGTGAGAGCTTTGGCGTGAGAATGGAGGATGCAGGGGAGCCTCAAAGAACTAGATGTCACAGGCTGGGGGAGGCGGTGCTTAAGGGGGCTTGACACTCCTCTACTGCCTCAACTCCTGCCTGTACCATGCACACGGTCCTGCAGACTCAGACACATGGGGCACAGGAACACACTTGTGTGAGTGTGCATGGAAGCAAACGCACCGGTGCACACAGACAGGCACACACAGACTCACGCACAGGTGTGTACGTTCACGCCCACGTACATTCCGAAACACGTCCGTAGACATTCATACTCACTTGCGCACACACATTCCTGAGCTTGCTGCAAAAGCATAGCCGGCCAGGTCCTTTCTATTCCTGACTTTCAGGGGAGGGCAAAGTAGGGGGATGGGCAGGATCCAAAGCCAGGCCAGCTGCAGCTGGCCACTGAAGACTGACCTTTGGCTATCAAGTCCGGATCACACCCGTCCCACAGCCCAGGCTCGTGTCAGGCTGGGTTGCTTGTAGACCACTGATACAAGTGTCTAGAAGCTTAGCTGCTGCCTCCCTTGCCCCCTTCTTGTCCCCTAAGGTTCCACTCCCACTTTTGACCCAAGCCTTTGTCCATCAGTGGGCCAGGGGGCCTCTGCTGCATGGGTGGTGATCTGTGGTCCAGGGAAGAAAATGAACTGGGGCTCCTGACATGTAGCCCACTTTCTCCCCGAATGACAGGAACCAGTGGGATCATTGCCATTGAAAACCAAGGCCATCAGCACAGAATCAGACTGACCCCAGCTCTGGGGGGCTCCCAGTCTAGTGGAAGTCACAAGCATTTAAAAAGTGTGATCAGGGGCGCCTGGGTGGCTCAGTCGGTTAAGCCTCCGACTTCAGCTCAGGTCACGATCTCACGGTCCGTGAGTTCAAGCCCCGCGTCGGGCTCTGGGCTGATGGCTCAGAGCCTGGAGCCCGTTTCAGATTCTGTGTCTCCCTCTCTCTCTGCCCCTCCCCCGTTCATGCTCTGTCTCTCTCTGTCTCAAAAATAAATAAACGTTAAAAAAAATTTTTTTTAATAAAAAAGTGTGATCAGTGCTGGGCTTTGAGGAAACGGGAGACTGAGGAAGCCCAGTGGAGACACTAAAAGCCTGGACAGGGTGGGATCAGGGAAGGCTTTCGGAGGAGGTGATGTCTAAAATGACTCTTAAAAGACAAAAATAAAAATGGGGGAAAAAAGTAAATAAAACGACTCTTAAAAAACCAAGAGGAATTGGATTGGGGTGGAAGGGAGTAGGGTAAAAGGCATTTTAGGCAGAGGGAAGAGCTTGTGCAAAATGCTGGCACTAGGAGAAGCGAAGTGCCCTCGGGGACTGGAAGAAGTTCAGCAAGTCCAGAGGAGGGTAGGAGTAGCTCAGAGGGAAGGCAGCAGCCTCACTCCTGCTGTGAGCCAGCCCAAGGAGGCATCCAGAGGGCATGGAGATATCACTGGGAAATTTTAACCAGGGAAATGATTGTGTCAGACCTACATGGGAAGATCTTTGGGGCTCCAAAGTGCAAGGTGGATCTGGGGATGGCTTAAGATAGATTTGAGATAGAGCAGAGGGCAGCTCATCGAGTGGGGGCTGGCAGAAGCTTTGCAGGCCAAGAGGCAAATCAGAGAAATTATGTAGGAAACCAAGAGAAGAAACAAGAGGGGAAACACATTTCCACCAAATGTTAACTGACAAACCTCAAAGTAAATAATAGAGCACCATTTTTTTTGTAACACGGGTCGGGTAAGAAGATGAGTGGGGTTTTTTGGAGGATGACGTTTCACCTCATGGGGGCTCAAAGTTGGTGTGTCCTACCATCTGACTGACTGCAAATGGTCCTCTGTAAAAATCACGCTTAGCTCCCGGGTCATTCCAACACAGGCTGTAGTTTACAGACACCTGCTCTAGGCTGATGGGTGGAAGCAAGTGAGACACAAAGGAGGCTCTTCTGTCCCCTCCTCCCCCCCCCAACACATCACAGATCTGAGCCTCCACCATTACTGCCACCCCCTTGAGAGAGATCACCGCTTCCAGGGGCCTCGGGTTAAAACGTACGCTGGTTACTAGGAGGGGCCGGAGATCCTGCAGCCAATAGGAAGCATGAACATCTGTAATCATAACATCTCAGGGCAAGAGGAACCTGAGGCCTCTCTCTAGCCCTCTCCCAGGGCAGGGCTAACGTCCACGTGTTTCGTGGAGTCGAACTCTGTCCTAGATATGGAAAGTGACTTGTTCGAGGTCACAGTGCAAGTTGCTGACAGTTGAGATTTGGACCCAAGCCTTAGGATTCCCAGCTGAGTTTCCTTTCCCGATACTCCCACGTCCTCACCACGGACCTCATTAACTTGGGGGCGGAGGGGGGTTGCGGAGCACGTGGGGAAGGAATAATATCAGGACTCCTCTGCCCGGGACAGGATGCTCTTCAGGCTCCTGCCTTCCACAGGTAGCAGTAGCAGCAGCTCCTCGTTTACATATATTTGCATACATCACTTCTGAATGAGGACCTTAGGCTTGGAGAGAATGCATAACTTGTTTGGTATCTCTAATAGGCTAAAATACGGCCCCATGGAAGATATCCAGGTCCTAGTCCCCAGAACCTGTGAATGTTACCTTACATGGGGAAAAAAAAGAAGTTGCAGATGTGATTAAATGATGGGTCCTGACATGAGAAGATTATCCTAGGTTATCTGTATGGGCTCTGAACACAATCACATGTATCCTTATAAGAGAGAGGCAGAGGGATTCTACTAGCTACAGAAAGCGGAAGGTGATGTGACAATAGAAAGAGAGGAAGATTTGAAGGTGCCCCTCTCCTGGCTTTGGAGACGGAGGAAGAGCCCATGAGCCAAGGAATTTATACAGTTCTAGAAGCTGGAAAAGGCAAGGAAACAGACTCTTCCCTAGAGTCTCCAGAGGGAGCACAGCCCCGTGGACTTTTTGTAAAACTGACACCCGTGCAACTAAGTTCAGATGTCTGGCCTCCAGAACCGTGAGAGAATAAATTTCTGTGGTCTCAAGTGACCAAATGTGCGGTCATTTGTTACAGCAGCCTCAGAAAACTGCTAAGGCATCCCACGGCAATTTTTCTTAATTTAAATAAACTTGTGAATTTTGGAATAGTTTTAGATGGACAGAATAGTTGCAGAGACAGCTTAGAGAGTTCTTATATACCAGCCCCCCCCCAAGCTTCCTCATTGTTAGCATCTTACGTTACATTGTGCATTCGTCACAACTAAAGAGCCAAGATTGTTACATTACTATTACAATCCCCAACTTTATTTGGACTTCACGAGCTTTTCCTAATGATCTTTATCTGTCCATCCAAGAGACCACAGTACAGGTAGCTGTCATGTGTTCTTAGCTTCTGCTGGTCTGTAACTGTCTCTGATTGTCCTTGGTTTTTGGATGACTTTCACTTTTGAGGAGTACTGGCCAGGTATCTTGCGGAAAGAAGGTCACTCAATTTGGATTTATCTGATGTTGTTCTCCTAGTCAGGTTGGGGTTATGGGTGCGGGGGGAGGACCACAGGAGTGAGGTGCCATTCTCATCACATCGTATCAAGGGCACATAATGCCAACGTGACTTCCAACTGATGTTGACCTCGGTCACCAGGCTGATGTGATGTTTGACAGGTTTTTCCACGGTAAAGTTACTCACCTTCTCTCCCCTGTCCCCAACTATGTCCATACTCTACTCTTGGAAACAAGCCACTAAGCATACCCCACTTCAAGTGGGGAGGGTAATGTTCCACCTCCCTGAGGGCCGAGGATCTACATTCAGTATTTGGGATTCTTCTGTAGGAGAAATTTTGCTCTTCTCCCCCATCTATTTATTAGTATTCAATCATTCGTTTACATAATCCAAATATTGGCCTTGTTGCTTGAATTGTTCCAGCCAGGGCCATCGGGAGCTTTTTCCGTTTGGTCCCTGTGTTCCTTTGAGATGCTCCCATCATTTTATCTTTTGAGCACTTCCTTACATTCTGACACTACAAGATGCTTCAGGCTCATCTTGTATTTTCCTGCCCAAGAATGCTCCGGGGTGACATTGTTTCTAGGCATTTTCAGAAGACAGAGCCGGGAAATACAAGTGTGTGTGCTAACCCATGCATACATACATACTTACAGAGATTTCTGTATCTATACATCTGTATCTATATCAAACTAAACATGAACTCATACGGATGTCTCCCACTGTAATGTCTTACACATGGATCATTCTAGCCTTCCTTCTTTGCGTATCTGTAACCTCCCTCTCCAACAGTGAGAAAACTGACTCCCACCATCCACTTACCTCTTTGTGTCCTCTCAGTGTACCATACAGCCATTTCCAAATTGTTAACCCATATCCCCAAGGGAAATCCAACTTTCACTACAGCATGGCATTTATTTACAACTTATTTTAACATTAGTCTTACGGCTTCCAGTCAAAACACTATTTTCCAAGATTGCCTAGGACCATCCTTTTCCCCCCACTCCCTCCCTTCAGTGAGGTTTTCTCATACATTTATAATACAGGTTTAAGATTCTCTTCTCACAAGTCCACATTCCATCTTGGAATTCCCAGACTCCTTGGTTGGTTTCTAAAATTTAATTTCTATACATTAATGTTTACCCTTTGTGGGTGTTGAGAAATACATAGTGTCACTTATACACCAGTACAATACCATACAGATCCGTTCTACCACCCTAAAGACTCCCCTATGCTTCTTTTTTTTTAATGTTTATTTTATTATTTTTGAGAGAGAAACACGGAGCACGAGTGGGAGAGGGGCAGAGAGCAAGAGGGAGACACAGAATCTGAAACAGCCTCCAGGTTCTGAGCTGTCAGTACAGAGCCCGACACGGGGCTCGAACTCATGAATTGTGAGATCATGACCTGAGCTGAGGTCAGACGCTTAACCAACTGAGCCACCCAGGTGCCCCCTCCCCTGTGCTTCTTTTAGTCAAAAGCTCACCCTTTCTAAATCCCTGGCAACTGCTGATATGCTTTCCATTCCTGTATTTTATCATCTTCCAGAATGTCATATGAATGGAATCAAATAGCTTTTTCACTCTGGCTTCTTTCACTTACCGCAATGCATCTGAGATTCATCCATGTTGGTGTATGAATTAATAAACAGCTCATTCCTCTTTACTTCAGAGTAGTATTCCACTGTACTGGATGTCCCAGTTTATTTATCCCTTCACTTTCTGAAGGATATTTTGGTTGCTTCCAATTTTTCTGATTATGAATAAAGCTGGTGTAAATATTGATGTACAGGTTTTTGTGAGGACTTGTTTTTTTCTTTTTAATACTTTAATTTAATTTAAAAAATTTTTTGAGAGAGAGAGAGAGAGAGAGAGAGGGAGCATGTGCCAGCAGGGAAGGGGCAGAGGAAGAGGGAGAGAGAGATCCTAAGCAGGCTCCATGCTCAGTGAAGAGCCCAATAAGGGGCTCAATCCCATGACCCTGGGCTCATGACCTGAGTCATAATCAGAGGTTGGACACTTAACCAACTGAGCCACCCAGGGGCCCCATGTAAGGACTTGTTTTCAGTTCAGTTGGGTAAATACCTAGAAACATGATTGTTGTCCTGTATACTAAGTCTATGTTTCACTTTTTAAAAATTACCAAAATGTCTTCCAAAATGGTGTGCCATTTTGAATAGAGTTACTTTAAATTTCCCAACTTGAATCCAATTTTTCTGATCCTTTCCTTTGTTTCCCAACCTGGTAGTCAGGAGATCTCACTCATAAGGCAAAGGGCACTGGCTTTGCCATCAGAGCTAGATTTAAATCCTGACTCCAACTACTTAAAAAACCATGTAAATACTGTGGCAAGTTAGTGAATCTCTCTGAGCCTCACACTGAGATGTAACTCTTTATATGTGCATGATGTCACAGGTTATGTTCCCCAGGAAGTGGATTCTGAGAGGTTGCTTAGCCTCTGGGATGTCGGCCCTTGGGGTCTACACCTACAGAAAGGAGGGAAGGCAGCAGAATTGGACAGAGGGAGAAGTGGAACAGAAATGGCCCATCAGAGCTGTCCTGATCTGGGCTAAAGTGGTCCAGCCTTTATGTCCCTTCCGGATCAGTCATCGGATCGGTGTCCTGGTGGAGGCAGCTGTCTGCACCTGGCACAGCGTGTCCTTTCTCGAAGGTGCATCTGGGTGGCGCACTCCAGCATCCACTGCACCAGGCAGAGTGGAGAGAACGCTGGATGAGAGCGGAGACCAGTCCCCTGTCGAACTCTTTCTAGCTACGTGCCTTCAGGCCAGTCTTTCCCTTCCCAGAGCCCCCTCAGCTTACCCGTGTATGAGTGGCTAAGACCTCAGCCCCCGCCAATCCTCACATAGCACTTCGCAGTTCACCAAGCGGTCTCGCGGACCTTAATTCACAACAATCTTCTGATACCAGTAATTAGTCTCCCCCGGTGAGCTCTGGGGCAGTGCTGCTCCAGTGTGGTCTGAGGACCGGGCTGTGTCCATTAACCCGTTGTTGCTGGTTCCTGACACAGTAAGTACAGAATTCGAGAGTCACTGCTCAGAGACTTCAGAGCAATGCAGCAGAGTAATTTTATGTCCGTTGAAAGTAGGAATAAAAACGTGGACTTGTACTATGTTTGTCTTTGTTCTCATATTTCATGTTTCTGGTAATTTATGTTGTATTTTACAAAGGAATAGGTCCAAGATGGATTAGAGAACCCCACCCCCACCCCAACACACACACACACACACACACACACACACACACATCTGGTCTTATGCCACGGACATTTTGAGAAGCATTGATCTAGGCATGTGCAAATGCTAGCTTCTGACAATGTTTGTATTTTTAAAAGGGAGAGGCCCCTTTTGATCGTGATCGTTGGCATTTTATTAATAGACCCAGGGTTTGCTGCTGGTTTTTGTTCTTTTCAGTGCCCCGTTAAAACGGGCTCCTAGAAAAACCTGCCGGCCCGTCTATTTCCATTCATCCCCTCACTGAAGATGTAACTGGGTGAACATAGCACTTCAACCGGTTACACGTTTTCTGGCAAGGAGTGACGGCAGAGAGTTAGGCTCTAAGAAAAGGCCAAACCTCATTTGTGATCCACACGCTCTACCGGGTCTTTCGAAATCCACTTCCTGGCATTTCCAAAGGGGAGGGGTGAGGAAGAACCAGCATTTATTGAATCCTCATTTATGGTGAAGCGTTTGCAGCTGATGAAACCACGCCTCAGGGAGGGGTGGGGCGCAGCCAAGCCGGCGGGAGGCGTGCTGCGAGCCTTGCTTCTTCTCGGGCCGGCCACCTCCATTGTGCCATCCTGCCCAGTTTGAGAACTAGGTAGAGTGGGAGCAGCACAAAATAGCTGTCTGGGCAGACAGCCTTCATACTGAGACCAGGATTCTAGAAAGTCCTTTAACCTCCCTGACACACGATCCTCATTTATTATAAGAGTGGGCGTCACTGTCAATATCGTTGAGATAAGGCGTGTAAGGCATCCCCCCGGAGCCCAGCATGTACTAGGTTCTCAGTAAGTGGCTCAGCGTGCTGACTGCCCTTCAGTGAGGTCATTAAGACAGATGCCCAGTTCAGCCCAAGATATCTGGTCCTGCCCGTGACCCACTCCAGCTCCAGCACCTTCCAGGTCTCCTCCCTCCCTCGAGGATAAATTCCTGACTCCTTGACTGGACATTTGAGTCCCCCCACAGAGGAGGCAAGGCAAAGTCAGGGGACCTGGCCGCCTTGTTCACCACTCCCTCAATCAAAGTTTGCCGAACAAAAGCCTAAAGCCCCAGTCTCCCGTCCCGGAAGCCTCACTCTTGCCCCCTGATCCACAACAGTGACCATCACCCACGTGTGCCCTGCACCGCCCATCCTCCCTGCCTCTGCTCACTCAGCAGCTTCCATCCTTCATGCCTCAGCCTCCTCCTGAACCCTTGCAAAGCCCGGTGAGGCCCCTCGTGAGGCCAGCACTTGGCCCATGCCACGTGGCTGCTGGCAGTGCTGTGCTGGCTGACCCCTGTCCTACCCGTCACCATAAAGCAGTGTCAGACAGGCTGGGCCCAGTGGGCCCTTTGTTCCCTGTGGGTAATGGCATCTGAGAACTTTTTCCCAGGCCAAAGGGCAGCCTGGTTTCTAGAAGAGACTCCAGCTCACCCCACACCTGAGGGCCTCTGACCCTGTCTACTACACCTGCCAAATCCTGTCATCCTCTGACTGTCTGAATCTATCTGTGTGTGGGCTGGGGTTGGGCCACTGTCTTCCCACACGACGTGGAGGCCCCTGAGGCAGGCTCTGAGGGGCCCCAAGGAGATGTCAATTAGGAGGTACATTGATAGGTGCAGCTTTGACACGTGATATTAGCTGGGGAGGCCAACCACTATAACGAACATGGGAAAAGGCCATGTTTTACTCAAAGTCTGGGCAGATGTCTGGGGCAGCCTTCCCTCAAGATCAGGCTCTATTCTTTCTTGTCCTGCTATCGTTGTCCACATGTGGCGCCAAAGGTCATTGTGAAAAGGGGAGAATTCTCCGCCCTCTGCCCCCCTCCCCCAAGTCTCTCACCACTCCCTTTCTCAAATCTCCTGGTCACCTCTTACCCCATCCCGGCCAGGCCAGGAGGTCATGGATAGCATTCCGTCCTCTGATCTCTGCTCAAACTGTGCCCCACGCATCTGGGGGACCCTCTCTGTGACCAGGCAGGCAGCCCTACCTTGTGTAACAGCACACAGCGTGGTGTAGCCCTCAGAGGCCGAGGAAGAGTATAGTCATTAGCCTGAGACATTGGAGACCCTTTCAGGGAGCTGGGTTTTTGTTCAGAGAGCAGAGGTAGGTCCTATATGTGGGTAGACTGGAGGGGGATCACTGGAGGCAGGAGTATCGTGCACAGGGCTGTGACCACCCAGCAGCCACCTGGGTGCTGAGTGCTGCGGCAGAGGAAGAGGGAAGTCTGGGGCCGCCGATGGAACCCCTACCTGGACCAGGGGCATTAGGGAAGACTTCCTCGAACAGAGGAAACCAGTATTGAAAGAGGACTGGGAATTTCCCAGAAAAAGGGGGAGGAGGGGTGAGGGAGATGGCATTCCAGGCAGAGGGAACAGCATGGGCAGAGCCTATAGGAAAGAGATCACATCTGGTACAAGTAACTGCAAATGGTTCCGTGTGATGGGAGCCCAAGGCTAAGGGAGGAGGGGACGTGAGGATGGAGAAAACTGGGCCAGATGGTGGAAGAGTGGCGAATGGCAGGCTAAGAAGCTTGAGCCTTAAGGTGGACATCTGTCTTCCATCAACCCCTCCAGATCCACTTGCCACCTGTCTCCATCTGGCTTTTTCCCGGAGACCTACCGGTGTGGACTATAACCACAGGCCATTGTGCCCTCCAGCTTGCAGTTGGGTTTGGGCAATAGAGAACCTTGGCAGAAGAGGGAGGGAGAGAGGAAGGTGGGAATGCCCACTCCTGGCTCCTGCCCTGCAGGGTCACCTGCCAGGCCCGTGATCCCTGACCAAAGATGGCCCCTGTATGTGATACACTGCACTCTACCAGTTTGTGTAACTGCCCCTCCTGTGTGGTTTCCCATGCATCTCAGAAGATTGTTCCCTCATCAAACCCTCCTTAAATTATCTTGCCTTCAACATGCCATCTGGTCCCTGTTGGGATCCAGGCTGATACAAACTCTACGAACAATGGAGAGCCACAGAAGGGAATTGAGCAGGGGTTGACACAGCCAGATTTGTGTTTTAGACAGCTCTCCATGGCTAGTCACTGAGGAGAGATTGGAGCAAGAGGCAGAGGCTGAGCTGGGGCCCTGGGGACGAACTACAGCTCTTGTCACCCGCACACAGCCAACTTCAGACTTGTGGGGGAAGGCAGAAATTCTGCTGCAGGCTTTCATTTACAACTGTTTGGTAGATTGTTTGCAAAGATGGCCACAGAATCCCTTCTCCAAACTCCAGCCTTTCATATTGTGACATTGATGTTCCTCCCAGGCGGAGGTG
This sequence comes from Prionailurus bengalensis, assembly GCF_016509475.1. NCBI lineage: Eukaryota > Metazoa > Chordata > Mammalia > Carnivora > Felidae > Prionailurus > Prionailurus bengalensis. The sequence continues at coordinate 56,561,930 of NC_057346.1, forward strand.
GAGTCTATTCCTCACCCCTGAAACTAGTGGGGGGGGGGGCTCATGAATTGCTTTGATCAACAGAATACGATGAAGTGACTGTGCACGTTGCTCAGCCCAGGACTTAGGAGATCTTGCAGCCTTGCTCTCATTCTTCCAAAATCCAGGCACGACTGAATGCTGAAGACCCATCAGTATGGGGAGGGGCCCTGTGCCCACCTCAGCCAGCCCCCCAGTGGGCCCAGCCCCCCGCGGAACACAGCTGCATGGAGCCTGGCCAACCCACAGGATTGTGGAAAATAATAACTCCTCGCTTCTTCAGCCATTCAGTTTGGGCATAGCCCACCATACAGCAATAGAGAACCTACAATGGGTGAGTACTTCTCTCCTTTGCAAAACCTTGCCCTTCCCTCGTGGCCCTGCCCACCTGTCACTACCTCTTTCTGGCTGAAAACCATCACTCCCTCCTCTGAACTCCACTGCTCTTTGTTCCCACCTCCCTTGTGACCCTTCTAGCATACTGCCTCATGGGATAACAGGCACCTTCCTGGGACACTGGGTACGTTGATCACCTGGGTCCTAACTTACATCATTCCAGACATGATGTGGAGTGGCTTATGTGACTCGAAATATGATCTTACTATGCTTATAGCTTCATTTCTCAGATGGCACAATTGAGGTTTGGAAATGACACGACTTGCCCAGGGTCACTAAGAAGGGATGGGCCAGGATTTAAACCCAAATTTATACCTCTCAGATGTCCCCCATGTTGTAGTTACTGGAATGAGTTGCTCCAGGAGGGAAAGGATCCTGCTTCCCTGCTGGAGGGGGAGGGGTGAGTCACAAGTAGGGTCCCCACCCTGGGCATCCTGTTCTTCACTACTGACGCATGTCCCAAACCCAGGAATCCAGAATTCTTCCCATCAGCGCATCTGTCCCCATGTCACCCACTGGGCCGACACACACAGACAAGCACCCCTTGCGTCTGATCTTTATTCTCCATGTTGGTCTGCCCTGTGTCTTAACCTAGCCTCTCACCTTCTTGCCCAACAGAACAGGCCCAGGGGTGGTAAGCTTGGGGCCATCGGATCAGGAAGGAAGAGTCAACATGGCATTATCTGGCTCAATCTGATCCGCCTTCTGGGAAGATGAGATAGGGCCACAGGGCCAGGCAGGGAAGAGAGGCTTTGACCAGCCCTTTTTGTTGGGGGATGGGGAGGAACAGAAGAAGGCTGCAACAGAATTTGTTGAACTGACATTTATGGAGACCTCCCACCTTTCTGTGTCAAGGTCAGGGGCTGAAATGACCGTGAATGAGTAAGAGGTGCCTCGTGGAGCTCTCTGCCTATGTAATGTCAGAGCTTAGACTCAGGGTTCATCTCAGTCAGCCAGGGAAACTGAGGCTCAGAGGGAGGGTGAAGAAGTCTGCCCATTGTCATATAGCCAGTGACAGAGCACGGTTCTCCTCATCCACCTTTCGGGCCCCTGTGGCTGCCAGTCTACAGTGCAGAGGACCCAGAAACTCACAGGGGCCTGGCATGAGTGCGGAGGCCTCAAGGCCACCTCCTCCTCTCTGGCTCAGGGAGGGCGGAGACGGAACATGTAGGGTGCAGGATGAGGGACCCTGTAGGAGATGGGGCTGGAGCCTGGGGCTTCTTTTGTGCCGTTACTCAAGGTAGAGGAAGGAAGACCTGGTTGCCGTTCTCTTTCTCTGCCTATTGAGTGACATTATAACTGGGGATAGAGACCTCAGAAATCACTCTCTTCCAGCCCCCTCTCCCATTCACAGAGGAGGAGGCCAAGGAGAGGGAGGCTTGCAGCGGCTTCGCAGCGGGAGTGCAAACCAGCGACGCCCAAACTGGCAGCTGAGACTTGGGGCCTGGCATGGTTGGATTTGCAGAACTTTGGGAAGGCTGTGACCGTGTGCTCAACAGACACCTCCAGGAAGCCTTCTCAGATCGCAGCACCTCCAGCTGGGCTCCCTAACGCCAGCCCTGGCCTCTGGGGAGGCCCTCAGCAGAACTCCAAGTGCTGGTCCACGGGGACGTTGTACTTGAGCTTATGGGCTTCGAAGAGGTCACACAGCTCCTTGATGTAGCGCCGGTGAAGCTTGTCCACCTCCTCCTGCGAGGGATGCAGCGTCTTCTGCACCTCAATGGGCTTTCCCACTGCAAGACACAAATGTGGGTGCTGGCCCAGAGCAGGAGCCACGGGGTTGCAGGGGACCTTGGGGCAGGTGCCCACCCCCATGGTCATCTCTGCAGGAAACTGCTCTTACTGCCATCCCTTTCAGCCCTGTTTTGGGTGATGGATTCTAAGATGTTATAGCAACTCCAAGATTCTAACTCAGTAACCATACCAACTGGCATTGCAATGTGCTCTGCAATGTGCCAGGCACTTTCCGTGCATTAGCCCCTATCCTCATAACAACCCTCTGGGGATAGAAACTCTTACTATTCCCGGTTGACAGGGGAGGCAACGAGGCTCAGAGAGGTTAAGTAACTTGTTCAAGGCCACACAGCCAGGAAGAAACAGTTCTAGTTTTTAAATCCCAGGGATATGCTCTTAATTTTCAGGCTATACTGTTTGGGGAGCCCAAGATGTCATGATTAGAAGCGCCTGTAGTTCGGGGCGCCTGGGTGGCTCAGTCGGTTGGGCGTCCAACTTCAGCTCAGATCATGATCTTCTGGCTTGTGGGTTCGAGCCCCTTAGCAGGCTCAGTGCTGACAGCTCAGAGCCTAAAGCCTGCTTGGATTCTGTCTCCACCTCTCTGTCCCTCCCCTGCTCGCTCTCTCTCTCTCTCTCAAATATAAATAAACATTAAAAATAGAAAAAAAAGGGGCGCCTGGGTGGCGCAGTCAGTTAAGCATCCGACTTCAGCCAGGTCACGATCTCGCGGTCCATGAGTTCGAGCCCCGCGTCAGGCTCTGGGCTGATGGCTCAGAGCCTGGAGCCTGTTTCCGATTCTGTGTCTCCCTCTCTCTCTGCCCCCCCCCACCCCGTTCATGCTCTGTCTGTCTCTGTCCCCCAAAAAATAAATAAACGTAGAAAAAAAAATTTTTTTTAAAAAGAGAAAAAGAGGTGCCTGTAGCTCTCGGGTGAGGTGGGCCAACTGCCCAGACAGCAATTCTTACCGCCCCCTACCCCCACCCCCCCGGCCTGTAATGTCCCCTTTGTTCTAGGGAGAAATCAAGAAGCCCTAACTAACCTCTTCCTCTGGTTCTTCCTGGCTGGGAAGGTAGCTCCCTTGACTTTTCCTTTTGGGAATAGCTCTGGAGGCAGCAGCAGGATTTTTTTTAACCTTTAAAAAATTTGTCTTTAATATTTATTTATTTTTGAGAGAGAGAGTATGAACAAGGGAGGGGCAGAGAGACAGGGAGGCACAGAATCTGAAGAAGGCTCCAGAGCCTGAAGAAGTCAGCACGGAGCCCGATGCAGGGCTTGAACTTACCAACTACAAAAGATAACGTTACCTGAGCAGAAGTCAGACGCTTAACTGACTGAGGCACTCAGGTGCCCCAGAGGCAGCAGCGGTATTAACATGCATGAAAATATTGCCACAATAAAAGAGGAAAAGTCATGGCAGAGGGAATTCACCAAGTCTGTGCTCAACTAACAAATAAATGGATGGATAAAGAGGAATGGACCTCTCTCGATAGGCTTTCTCAGAGGGATCTGGTTGGGATCCAAGAAGAAAGCAAATAAGGAGTCCAAATTGCTGAAAAAGTAGGGCTGAGTCCATGCATTAAGACTCATGCCCATTATTTACAGGAAAATCCCTCAGGCTCTAACCCAAGCCTATTGATTGCTACTCTACACAATTCTAACAGACTTGGGATGCTCTTTCCTAGTATTCACCTTCTGCAATGAGCCCTATTAGATCCTCTAGGTCAGAATTAAACTCTTCTTCTCTAGCGTAATAAAGAGTCAAATAGGTCCCCATTCAGTCCTCAATTTTGTTACTCAAAGGCAGTGTGATCTTTTGGAAGTTACTTAACCTCTCTGAGCCTCAGTTTGCCACGAGTGAAATAGGGATAATAGTCCCTACCTGGAAGGCTCTTAGGCTAAATTGAGCTGCTGCAGGTAAGGAAGCCAGTGCAGTGCCTGGCACGCAGCAGGTACCCTGTAATCAGTAGTGACTGCTGTTCTTCGTGCCTCTGTTATGGTTCCCATCCCAAAGTGCCCTGTACTAGGGTTATCTGCTTGCGTGTATGTTTCCCAGTCTAGAATGTGAGCTCCATGAGGGCGACGATGTGTCTGACCCGTCTCCAAGTCCCCTTCACAGCACATAGTCCAGGTCCCTTTCCCTGGAGCCGACACCTGTCCCCCCCCACCCCACCAGCCTGGCTCTCAGCTCACCCACGGTGGTGATGGGCTGGCGGTAGGGTATAAGACCAAAGCTGTACTGGAAGACGCCACGGCCATGGAAGAGCGGGAGGGAGATACCCATGATCTTCTGCAGCCGGTCCTGTATGCAGCGCAACCAGGAGCCGGGAGAATTCTCCACCTGGTCAAATAGTTCATTCTCCCCGAAGGAGAAGATCGGAACGAGAGCAGCCCTGGAGGGAGATAGGAGAGACCACGTGTGGAAGGCCCTAAAGAAGACCCCAGCTAGCTTCCTGCCTGGACCGGGTGACCAGGAATTGGAGCAGAGGACAGAGCCCTGGGCCAGGAGTGGGAAGACTGAGTTGCCTACCAGACCTGCTGTAGCTTTGCTTTCTGAACTCGGGCAGGTCCTGGGCCCTCTCAGGGCCACAATCTCCCAGTTGTAACAGGACAGATAGACCGGAATGCTTCAGAGAGTCCTCCCAGATATAAAACATCTGTGGACTTTGTAGAAAACCTCTCTCCGGCTCCAGCTAACTTGTATTCTTCAAAGACGCTTCGAAGTAGAAGAGCTCTGTGATATGCCCCAAACTCCATTTTCCCAGATCCCATAGATATCAGATCTCGTGCCAGCTTTGGGCAAATATATCCCTTCCCACCTAGTCCCTTTGAGCACCACACTTGTCTTCTGAAATCTTTTCTGGGTATTTGGGCACGACACAGTACGGATCTCCCCAAGATAGAATCTTCATTGTAAAGGGACTAAGACTCTCCCTGTCCCAATACAATCTGCATTAGTCTCTGCTGTCTTCCCGCCCAAATCTAATCCTTGCCCATCTCCAGCTGAACGGAGAGCCCTCTTCCCAGATACCCGTGCATCAGGGCGAGTCTGACGAAGCCCTTGCGGTTCCGCAACAACAGCGTGTAGGCCCCGGGCCTGGCATTCAGTGCCTCCTGGGCACCCCCTATGATGATGGCCAGCAGATTGCCACCTTCTTTCCTGTTGAGAATGTGAGCAGCGCTCTCCTTGTCTGATGTGACCAGCCCTGGGAAGAGAAGAAGGTGGTCAGGTACGGGGCAAGGGGGCAGGGATTGTCAAGTGGATGTGAGCCAAGAAAGCGATCACCAAAAGTGGCCACAGAGGCCTGGGTCCCCATCTCACCCACTCCAGCTTGGAGTTCCCTGAGGACTGGAACTGAGTTCTCTCCCTTTTCCTGACACCCTCGCCAAGCTCATGGCCCCACATGGTGCTGTGGGAAGTACTTCCTTGGGTCTAGCCACCTTCTCCTATTGCACATGTTCTTGTAAGAAGTACAGAACCGTTGGAGCGCCTGGGCGCTCAGTCGGTTTAGCATCGGACTTCGGCTCAGGTCATGATCTCACCGTTAGGGAGTTTGAGCCCTGCGTCAGACTCTGCTGACAGCTCGGAGCCTGGAGCCTGCCTCGGACTCTGTGTCTCCCTCTCTCTCTGCCCGTCCTTGCTCGTGCTCTGTCTCTGTCCCTGTTTCTCTCTCTCTCTCTCAAAAATAAATAAACATTACAAAAAAAAAAAAGTACAGAACTGTTGGCACCCTTGCCACAATGCCTCTTCCCATGCCTCCAGCCTCATCCTCTTGGACTACCCCAGGGTGTAAAAACTCACCCCCCGACATGATGTAATCCCTGAAGAAGGGGACCCGGAACCACAGGGTCAGCATCATCAGATGGGGGCGGATGCCAGGGAAGAGCGAAGGGAAGCCTGTGCTCTCGGTGCACAGGTTGACAAAGGCTCCAGCAGCCAGGACCCCGTGGGGGTGGAAGCCGGCAAGGTAGTTCCGGGAGGGGTCCAGCTCGGCGGTCTTGACCAGCTGCAAGGACAGCAACCTGGTGAGCCAGAGCTGGACCTGCGTGCCGACCCCGACTGTGCCACTCATCAGTGTCGCTCCCCCTCTCTGAGCCTCAGGCTCTTAAGAAGATCGAGATATGATGTGTGAAGGCACCCAATGATACCGTCTCAGATTCACTGCTGGCTTCGGACAAATTGCTTCCCTCTCGGGGTCTTCATCTGTAAAATGGGGACATTAAGCCTTCCTTCCATTCAGCCTGCCTTCCTCCCAGGACTGCTGAGAAGCTCAAGTCTGTTGGTGTCCTGGAATTACCAAGATTACTACAGGACGAGATATAATTCGAAGGCATCAGAGGGACACACGGGGGCACCAGCCTGCTGCAAAAGGCCCGTTTCCACAAATCTCAATATAAGAAAAATTGGCACTGAAGACCTGGGAGTGAGCATTCGCAAGGTATAGCAGGAGTGGTTGAAAGAGCATGCAGTCCAGGAGGCTGGCCCTAGTCCTCTTTACCCTTCTGGACAAAGCAAGTGTCTCCCTGTGGCTCCCTGCTCCCCTGACGCCAGACCTCCATCGCCCCTTCATCACGCTCTTTCCCCAGCCCTGGGCTCTGCTGGCCAGCAACTTGCCAGAGTCTGGTCAGGCCTGCAGCATGGAGCGGGGAGCAGGGACCACGAGTCATTGCACACTGACTTGGGAAAGGAGAGCTGTTGTCCTTAGCGGCTCCAGGATGAAGTGGGGTGAGGGTGAAGGGCAGGAAGTGAGCTAACAAATGCTGCTCTCAGCCCATTACTGGACAGGCTGCTCCATGGCTCAGTCTGCAAAGATTGCTGCGGTGGGCAGTGACTGTGTGTGTGTGTGTGTGTGTGTGTGTATGGGGGCAATCCCTTCCCCACCCTGCCAGGACCCGCAGGCCCACCCTTTACACGGTCCTGCACCCTGGGAGCCACAACCATCAGAGTTTGAAGGCTCTTGAGGTCCCTGGCCCATGCCCCAAGCCCCTGGCAGGAGGGTCTCTGATAGGACTGGCCAGTCCCTGCAATCTGCACTCCTGGGCGTGGGGCAGTCCTTTCCACTCTGGGGCAGCTTTGTCAGGGTGAAAGTTCACCCTGTCATCAAGATAAAACTTGCAGCAGGTGACTCCCTGAGGATTCTTGTTGCTGCCTTTGTGGTCCAGGAGGCCTGGCTACCTTCTCTTGGAGCCTGGAGGGACTTGGCGCGGTGGGGGGGGGGGGGGGGGTGATGGACAGCAATGGGGATCTGAGCCTGTCCGCCCCATCGAGGCTGAACAGCCCCAGATTCTCCTGCACTTGGTTTCTGTAACCCACCCTCCTGCCCAGTATGGCCCCCAGTTACCCACTGACGCTTTGCAGAAAGGCTGCAGAGACCACAGCTGGGGAGACCATTGCCTCCCGTACGAAGACAAACCCCTTCCACTCACGCAGTGAAGACTTGCTGGATATGAAAATAAAGATGGAACAGAGAAATCTATGGCTATTCTCAGTGAGAAAGGTGCTTGCACAGGCACCCATCTGGTGGTGTTTCCCTACACACATACCTGGCTCCCCTCACAGAAGCACCAGCACATGAATTCCTTCTCAGCCAGCGGGAAGGCAATTTTGTACAACCTCCATGAAGGCGATTTGGCAATAGCTATCACAACCACAAAGTGTAATTGACCTTTTACCCTAGCAACTCCACCACTGGGGAATTGCGTGTGCTTGTGTAGAATGATATTAACCACGGCATCTTTTTTTTTGTACCGTCATCAACCCCGCATCCCCTCCAATGTCCACCGACAGGGCCCGTTCAGACGAATTGTGAAACGTTTGCCCCTCTGCAGCCCTAGGGAAGTATGGCGAAGATCTCCCTGGCCTGGCAGGGGAAGGTGGCCACAATCCCTCGTCAGGACGGAGCAATGGGCAAGACGGTGCGTTCAGAATGCCGCTGACCGGGCTGGCAGAGGGGGCACGCGCTTGCTTGTGTGTGGACAAACGCTGGTCGACGCAGTTGCCTCTGGGGAGGGAAGGGAGGAAATGAGAATTGAGGTGGGGGGGGACCCTTTACCATACACCCTTTTGTCCCTTCGGAATTCTGAACAAGAGCGCATGACTTATTTTAAATGAACAATGAATGTATGAATGAACAAAACAAATGAATCAACGAAAGAAAGAAGGATCATCCTTGATAAAGAAGGCTTTGCGTGTTGAGACACATCCTGGTGAATGTGAGCGCCTGTGTCTAGACGTGCGTGCCAATACTTGCACGTGCAGTTACGTGTGCGTGACCTGGTGTGTGCACTGATGGGTTGTCACTGTCCACCGAGGCCTGGTCTACACCTCCCTAGACATAGTCTCTACTGCTGTTTTTCTGCGCTAACCTCTTCTATCTGTCCCCTGGGCCCAAGTGGTGTCTCTCCCTCGCTGTGAGGGTCTTTTTATTATTTTTATTTTATTTGATCTATTTATTTTTATTTTTTTAAATTTATTTATTTTTTAATTTACATCCAAGTCAGTTAGCATATGGTGCAACAGTGATTTCGGGAGTAGATTCCTTAGTGTCCCTTCCCCATTTAGCCCATCCCCCCTCCCACACCCCCTCCCGTAACCCTCTGTTTGTTCTCTATATTTAAGAGTCTCTTATGTTTTGTTCCCCTCCCTGTTTTTATATTATTTTTGCTTTCCTTCCCTTATGTTCATTATATTTGTTTTGCTTCCCTTCCCTTATGTTCATCTGTTTTGTCTCTTAAAGTCCTCATAGGAATGAAGTCATATGATGTTTGTCTTTCTCTGACTGACCAATTTCACTTAGCATAATACCCTCCAGTTCCATCCATGTAGTTGCAAATGGCAAGATTTCATTCTTTTTGATTGCCGAGTAACACTCCATTGTATATATATACCACATCTTCTTTATCCATTCATCCATCGATGGACATTGGGCTCTTTCCATACTTTGGCTATTGTCGATAGTGCTGCTATAAACATGGGGGTGCATGTGCCCCTTCGAAACAGCGCACCTGTATCCCGTGGATAAATGCCTAGTAGTGCAATTGCTGGGCTGTAGGGTCTGTGAGGGTCTTGAGATTAAGACCACCTGTCTGATGCCTCATCTGACCCAAGTATGGGTCTGGCACAGAGGCGATGCTCCAGAAAGACTGGAATGAAGGAAGAATGAACACATGAATAGAGGAGGCTGATGCAGCCTCAGAAGGAAGGCCCGGTTCTGCTGCCAGCTCACATGACCTTCGCACTTCCCATGCCTCAGTTTCCTCTCTATCCCCCAAGACAGTGATAATGCCTCCCTGGCAGCGTTGCTACTGGGTTCGGGTGAGGTAAACAGAGAGGGGAAGGTTTATAAAGCGCTGCGTTCTCTGCCTTGCTCCCTCAGTTCTCTTAAGGAAGAAGTGGGACTAAGCAAAGGCAGATGGGTGTCTGGGGAAGGCCTTCTCTGGGTGCGTGTCATGGCAGGCTGCGTACCAGGCAGTGGCTGGAGAACGGGATGGCCAGGGTGCTAGACTCTGGCCAGGGTGCATATATATGTGTGTATATATATATATATATATATATATATATAATATACATATATATAATATGTATATATATACATATAATTACCATAAAATTCACCTTTTTTGAAGTGTGCAATTCAGCAGTTTTAGTATCCTTCAGAAGTGAACAACCATCACCCCTATATAATTCCAGAGCATTTTCAACACCCCAAAGAGAAACCCCATACCCATTAGCAGTCACTCCCCATACTGTAGCCCCTGGCAACCACTAACCTGCTTTCTGTGTCTATGTGCTTATTGCCTACTGCCTATGTGTCTATTTGCCTATTCTGGGTGCTTCCTGCACACGGAATCACACAATATGGCCTTTTGTGCCTGTCTTCTTTCACTTTAGCAGAATGTCTTCAAGGTCCATCCATGTTGAAGCATATATCAGTACTTCATTCCTTTTTACGATTGAATACTATTCCATTGCATGGATATACCATATTTGTTGTTCATTTATCACTCGACAGACATTGAAATGATTTCCAACCTTTGGCCATTACAAATAACGTAGGCACGAACACTTGCACATTAGTCTTTGTGTGAACACGTTTTCAATTCTCCCAGGGGTGTCACTACTTTGAACCCCAAGACCCTTGCCTAGAAGACCACAGCCCTGTGGGATGAGAGAGGCATCTCAAGGAGAGGGCATCTGGACCGTGGGTGGGAAAGAGGACCACGAGGGCTGTGTCTCTGCCCTGTCTGCCCAGTCCCATCTCTCAACAAATGTCCTCATGCCTTCTTACACTCTTGGGGTGACCCAAATGCCTCAAGAACCCACTGTCCTGATGGCCCCTTTACGGTTCACAGATCACCCACACCACTAGCCTGTGTGACCGTGGCCCTCGGGAGGTCAGCTGCAGTGTGAGAGCCCCCATTTGATGGTTGTGCAAACTGAGATGCAGAGGGGTAAGTGACCTGCCCAAAGCCACACGGATGACCTGAGCTCAGTTCTGCTGTCTCCCGCACAGAGCACCAGAGCACCAGGCCGGGAAGTCTTTGTTCCAGACACAGAGAGCTACCTGGAGACTCAGGACTATCTCTGGGGTCTTTTCCTTTTTTGTCAAACTTGGAATGTCCAGGCGGTTAGCTTCAGGAGAAGGTGGTTCCTCCATCGGCAACCAGGTCCAGGCCCTGGAGAACCTGTTCATGACCTATTTATGTACCTTGATTGCTTGGCAGTTTAAAAATACAGGGCAAGCAAGGTTTGGTTCAGTAGTCTGGTTCTGGCCTTGGGCATCTCATTTGTGGCAGATTTCCCAGAGGATTCTGCCATATATCAGGGTTTGAGAATCACTGCTTTAAACCAAAGGAATCCCCTTCCAGCTTTAGGCCGTTGGCCGCGCACACGCATGCGTGTATGGGGGGGGGGGGGGCGGGGAGACCGGGTCCTTGCCTGCCTCCTCCCATCATGGCCAGATGAAAAGAAAGGCTTTGAGCCACCACCACCCCTTAGCTGGTGAGTTCTCCACCCTGCCCTCACTGAGCACTGAGCAGACAGAACAGACACCCATTGACATCTGCAGCTATATTCCCTCAGTTCTGAGAAGCTCCTTTTTTCCCACATCTTAACATTATGCTATCAAGATGCATTTGACAATTTTAATCGGAAGAACTTTTTTCTTAGTGGCACATAAAATACCAGTATGTTTTACTATCAAGGATATCTTAGAGTTGAAGACACGCAGGATGCACCAAGCACAGAGAGCTGGAAAGAGTGCCCCGGGCGGTACGCATTCCCAGCACCTACTGTGCGTCAGGCACCTCAGGACACCTGCTTTCTCCATCTCCTGTTCACTCTGCAAGGGAAGTACTGGTGGCAACGGCTCCATTTTACAGACGAGCAAACTGAGACACAAGGTCAATCCACTTGTTCTAGGTCATATAGCTAGTAAAGTCGCAGAGGCAAGATCTTAACACAAGCAGCCTGCCTCTGTGTGTGTAACCTGTGGGCTCTGCCGCCTTGTAGGAGTCCCCAAGCGAAAGGTGGTGGGGGTTAACGGGGTCAAGGGGTGCACTTCAGGTGACGGCACCAGCCCAAGTGACACAGCTCATGCCTGGAGAGCTGACAGCAAAGGGGTCAGGTGAGGCGTGAGCATGGGTCCAGAGTCCAGGGACCCAGAGTCTAATTTTTGCAGGCCAGGCAAAAATTAGATTTGATATTAGGTGTCGTGGGAGTCCCCGCTGTGTTTTAACGTTTTGTGAGTATCATGGCTGCTGTGTGCAGGATGGACGGTAAGGGGCGTCGGCGGAAGCAAAGCCCAGATAAAAGAAATGATTGGTTAGGATTTAGGTAGTGAGTGGGGGAGGAGAGAAGGGTGAGACCCGGAGAAGTTTGGAAGTCAGACCCCAAGCTTCAGAGCAGCAGCTTTCAACCGGGGCCAGTTCCCCTACCCCACCAGGGGACACGTGGTAACGTCTACAGACATTTTTGGTTGTCACAACGGGGAGAGGGGAGTGCTACTGCCATCCAGTGGGGAGAGGCCAGGGATGAAGACAGACCCCTCCCTCCAATACGGACACACCTACAACAACCATTCCGTGTCAAATGTCCACGTGCCCAGGGGCAGAAAGCCTCCTGAGAGCTGTGGGCTGGGAGCAGGGGTGGGGGGAGGGGATAGCAAGGACCGGAAGTGAGCAGGAAGGGAACCCCTCATCCCTCCCTGCAGGGCAGCCCTAGGGCTGAGGGGAGAGCTGTGCCCAAGGCAGAGGTAAGACTCCTGGGAGGGTCCTGAGGACGGGCGCAGGTCTCTGGTGTAGGAAGACCCTCTCACAGGCAGAGCCCTCCCATGATGAAAGGAGCCACCAGCAGGAGGAAGTGTCACCCCGTCCAAGTGTAAACTGGAGATCAGTCCTGGGCAGGTGGCTGGCTACCTACCAGGTTAAGAGACCCCAGTATGCTGGGAGGGGGGCGGGCTGGGAGGTGGGGCACGAAGTCCCTAGTGATGCCTGCAGGGCTGTGGAGGAACCGAGGGATGTCCCAGGTGTGGGTGAGGAGGTGTTCCGCACTGTCCCCAGCCTGCAGCATTTCCTGACACCAGGTCACCGCCCGGCCACAGCACTCCACCCCTCAGGCCTGGGCCTGTGTAGACAGTGTTTGCTCTGGGGTGATGAAATCTTCACAGGGGAAACCCAGCTTTGGGGCTGGTTTTCGGCATAAGGTGGGATCGGCGCCTCCTCTGCAAAACATTGCCCGATTCTTCGTCATTGGCTCTTTAGGAAGCCTCCAGCACGAGTGTAGAAAGCTGCAAGGCCCAGAAACAGCGTTCCTAATCTTGCTCGAAATTCCATCACTAGACGCTAGTTCATAAAATCACACGGAGAACTGACAGAAGCTCAGAAACCCACTCGCATTTGACAGAGCAGCGCGGAGGCTTGTGAATGTGGGAGAGCTGCAGCAGAGCTGAGGCTCCCTACCCTCGGCCACCCCAAGATCTCCGCGGAGCCTGCGCTGTAAAGGTGTGTGGAAGAGTGGGAAGGTCTCCCGGGAGGAGGTGGGGAAGGGAATCTGCAGGCCACAGCCCCACCCCTGCAGGCTCCCAGCCTAGGACAGGCGAAGTCAAAGCGCGTGCCATCTCGCCCTCTGCTGGCCACCTGGCGGTACTGCTCACGCTCTGCAGGGGTGACGCACCAGGCCGGCCCGTGGGCAGCAATCCTGAAACACTACAGTGGAACGAACTGTGGCAAATCAGGACAGCGTCCCACCAGTGTCAATAGTGCCGAGGTTGAGAGACCCTCCTCGAGGGCTGCCTGGCTAGGGGAGGATCAGCAAGGGCAGTGGAGGGGATAGGCACAGACCCTGCTTGTCCACGCTGACAAGATCTTGGGAGGGCACCCTGCAGAGGAAGCAAATATGGGGAGAAGACCTCCCCCAATCTGGACCCTCAGGTTAGCCTCAGCACTGCCCATTCACTCTGCCCTTCAACATCTATCACTCCTCATGAGGGTAGAAATCCCTGCCACTCAACTTCCTGCCCTCTGCCCAGCTCCTGCCCTGCTGTCTTGCCCTGCCCTGCCCTGTCCCACCCTTGCCCTTTGCCCAGGAGGCCCTGCTTACTGTGGTGCTAGGGGCTTCTGTATCCCAGCTCTTTCCCTGTTTTTGCTAGTCCTTGCCGGGCCCCCAGGACTGTAAGAAGGGAGCAAGGCAGCAGCCCTGAGTCCCATGCTGAGTGCCCACGAGTCAGTGAGTTGTTTAACCTCTGTGAGCCTGTGTTCTCCCTCCCCTCCCCCTCCCCGCCCTTTACAAGCTGGGGACCTAATTCCAGCAGGGGCAGGAGGAGGTGGGGCTCCAGGATGGGGTGGGAGAAGCCAGGCAGGTGTGAAGGTCAGAACAGTAGAGCTCTGGGCTGTCAGAGTCCTCCACAGCACGTGCAAGCTTCCCCAGAGTCCCTACTGACTTAGTAAAATAACACTAGCTCCTAGTTTACTGAGAACCTACAAGGTGCTTTCCTGACATCTCAGTGAATCCATCCAACTCAGTGATGTATGGCATTATCCCTTTACATATGAGGAAACTGAGGCTAAGAGAGGCTGTGAAACTCACCAAGGTCGCAGCTGGTTTGTGGCAGACTGGTATTAAGACCTAGTCTGTCCAGCTCCAGAGGCCACACTCTGTGCCTTTCTTCTCCTCTATTTCCAGGGAACGGCCAGCTGACCCTGCCTGGCACCTCTCTGTGTCCCCACTGCCTTCCTACCCTGTCCCATCTGGCCAATAAGCCATCCCTGCCCAGCGGCTTATATCTGAGGGTGTAGTCTATCTGGGATTCGGTAAAAGGAGCCAAGGGGTCTGTTAAATCCCAGGGTCTGTTTCACTCAGGACTGACATTTGAGTCCAGGATCGAGTACCCACAACGGCATGAGATGCCCTGAGTCACAGTGAGAGATTCAAAAGCGCTCAGAGTAGGAGGGCTCAGTCTGCTTCCTGAGGAAGCTTCCTGGGGAAACTGAGGTTCCGAATAGGGCAAGACCTTGCTCAAGAATTTGTTGAGTGGCATCAGTCACACCTTTGTCCCTCTCAGACTGTCATTCTCCTCATCTGATGAAATGTGGGGCTAGATGGTCTCTTAGGACCTTGAGTTTATTACATTCACGCCCATACCTGACTGCCGCGGGGTTTACACCTATAAGATACGTATGCGTGCCACACTATATGCCCCACAGAGCGCCTTCCAACCCTGTACACTCATCATTCCTCACATCGGCCCCACATCCCCGCAGATGGGAAACCATGGCCAGAGAGAAACTGGACTCTTTCCTAGGCCACATAGTGGCATGGCCAAATAAGCCCCAACCTCCCCGCCCAGTATTCTACTCCCTGCACACAGGACCATGCTTCCACCACGGACATGGCCATGCTCCATCCAGTCCCAGTACTCACCGAGACAGGGAAATAGTCCCTCATGTACTTCCACAAGAAGCAGCGCCTTATTGCTTGGAAGGACCTGCCCCCCTGCCGTGGCTTTTCTCGGTCCAGGTACCACCAGGTCGCATACAGGACACTGAACAACCAGAATCTTGTGAACAGGAGGCCCACGAAGACGACAACACAGATCTGGGCTGGGGAGGGAAGCAGGAGCCGTCAGTGGTCAGGTCTGAGAGGAAGGACGTGAGGCTGTCCACGCTGAGTCCGCCCATATGCCCAGCACTAGCAGCACGAACCTGTCCAACCCGTGGCCCCGGGAGGAAGAGATCGGCTTCCCACTCCTTCAAGGAGGGAATGCACCTGCCAATGTCACGCTGGGAGCACAGATTTGAACCCTAGGCAGGCTGAACTTCAAAACTCATTTTTCCCACTGTACTGGGTCCCGGACCCTGGTCTTCCCTCTCCCCCTCCTTCTCCCCAGTAAAATAGTCTGCATTCACCAGGTGCTCAATGCTTGCTGGACAACTGATTGGGTTATTTCTTTCAAGTTTCCATCTCCTGGGACCTTGGAGAAAACGGAGACACTTTTTCTCCGCCCAGCCCTCTTTCTGTTGACCCTCTGCCCTGTTTTCCCACAGATAGAGCTGGCCAGATCTTCCTCTTATTGAAGCCCTTTCATGGCTTTCCCATAACCGGAGGCACTGCCCAGCCAGCTCAGCCTGGCATTCAAGCTCCGCGTGAGCTGGCCCTACCTGCCTCCTGCTCCAGCCTCACCTCAACCACGCGCACCCCCAGTGCTCTGGCCACACGACCTGCTGTGTTCCTACAGCTCACTCAGCTCTTTTTTTTTTTTTTTAATTTTTTTTTTCAACGTTTTTAATTTATTTTTGGGACAGAGAGAGACAGAGCATGAACGGGGGAGGGGCAGAGAGAGAGGGAGACACAGAATCGGAAACAGGCTCCAGGCTCTGAGCCATCAGCCCAGAGCCTGACGCGGGGCTCGAACTCACGGACCGCGAGATCGGGACCTGGCTGAAGTCGGAGGCTTAATCGACTGCGCCACCCAGGCGCCCCTCACTCAGCTCTTTCAATCCCTTAGCTTTTGCTCGTGCTGATTCCTCCGCTTGCAGTGCCTTTCCTGGTGAAGGAGGGAGGGAGAGAGAGGCCACGCGCTGGCTGGACCAGGCCCAGCGAGGAATTCCCCCTCTGACCTACAGTTCCGAATCCCTTGCCATAGGCTAGAATCCCAGCTTCATCTCAGGGGCAGCTGGTCTGTGGGCCATCCCTAATCTGATGCTGATGGAAAGAATATTCCCAGGGAATATGGCTCCTTCCCCTTCCCATTTCCTCTACTCAACACCGTGCACTTATCCTCTTAAAGAAGGTCGGCTTCCTGTTGTATATTCTGCTTGAAAGTAAGGCAGATGGGGCCTGTCACTCGTGGCAGGTTTCCTGGAGGTGGGGACTTTTGACCCAGTCCGAACAGTGGTAAAATTCATAAGCCCAGACGACGTAGAATTGGGGCTCACAAATGTTCACTTTACACAGAGCACCTCCGACATGCCAGTGCTGGTGGTAGAGCCGTGAACGACAGACACAAAGTCCTGCACCCGGGCACTTCGTCTTTTAAGTTGTTATTGAGGTTGACAGGAAGCCATCAAAATGCTGGAGGAGAAAGCAGGCAAAAACCTGCTTGTAGCAGGTTTTGATCTTGCCCGAAGCAATTTCTCACTCAACAGGTCTCCGGGGGCAAGGGAAACAAAAGCAAAAATGAACTCCTGGGACCTCATCAAAATAAAAAGCTTCTGCCCAGCGAAGGAAACAATCAGCAAAACTAAAAGGCAACCGACAGAATGGGAGAAGATATTTGCAAAGGACATATCCGATAAAGGGTTAGTATCCAGAATCTACAAAGAACTTCTCAAACTCAACACCCAAAAAACAAAGAATCCCGTGAAGAAATGGGCAAAAGACATGAATAGACCCTTCTCCAAAGACATCCAGATGGCCAACCGACACATGAAAAAATGCTCAACATCATCATCATCATCAGGGAAATACAAATCAAAACCACAATGAGATACCACCTCACACCTGTCAGAATGGCTAACATTAACAACTCGGGCAACAACAGATGTTGGCGAGGATGTGGAGAAAGAGGAACCCTTTTGCACTGCTGGGGGAATGCAAACTGGGGCAGCCATTCTGGAAAACAGTATGGAGGTTTCTCAAAAAACTAAAAATAGAACTACCCTATAATCCAGCAATTGCACTACTAGGTATTTATCCAAGGGATATAGGAGTGCTGTTTTGAAGGGGCACATGCACCCCGATGTTTACAGCAGCACTATCAACAATAGCCAAAGTATGGAAAGAGCCCAAATGTCCATCGATGGACGAATGGAGAAAGAAAATGTGGTATATATATACAATGGAGTATTACTCGGCAATCCAAAAGAATGAAATCTTGCCATTTGCAACTACGTGGATGGAACTGGAGGGTGTTATGCTAAGTGAAATTAGTCAGTCAGAGAAAGACAAAAATCATATGACTTCACTCCTATGAGGACTTTAAGAGACAAAACAGATGAACATAAGGGAAGGGAAACAAAAAATAATATGAAAACAGGGAGGGGGACAGAACAGAAGAGACTCATAAATATGGAGAACAAACTGAGGGTTGTTGGAGGGGTTGTGGGAGGGGGGATGGGCTAAATGGGTAAGGGGCACTAAGGAATCTACCGAAATCATTGCTTCGCTATATACTAACTAATTAGGATGTAAATTTTAAAAAATAAAAAATAAAGTTAAGCCAAAAAAAATTGTTATTGAGGTTAAAAGATGCATAACATAAAGTTTGTCGCCTTAACCGTGTCTAAGCTCACAGTTCAGTGGCGATGAGTTCATTCACATCCCTACTGCCCATCTCCAGACCTCTTCATCTTCCCAAACTGAACCGCTGTACCCGTTCAACACTGACTCCCCGTGCCCCTCCCCCATTCCCTGCCAGCTGCCGTTTGATTTTCGGTCTCTACAGATTGGACTAATCTAGGAACCTCCTATGAGAAGAATCATGAGGTGTTTGTCTTTTTGCGACTGGCTTATTTCACTTAGCATAACGTCCTGGCGGTCATTCGTGTTATCCATGTTGTAGCAGCATGTGTCAGAATGGCCCTCCCTTTTTTGGCTGGAAAATATTCCGTTGCGTGTATATATCACATTTTGTTTATCCCATTCATCTGTCAGTGGACCAATGGACACTTGGGTTCCTTCCACCTTTTCCCTTTACTCTAAAATATTATTAAACTGGTTACTAATAATGAAAAATGGGGAGGCCTCATGTACAAACCCTGACATCTGCTATGTCTTGAAAAACTAGAAGAGGGGCGCCTGGGCGGCTCGGTCGGTTAAGCGTCCGGCTTTGGCTCAGGTCACGATCTCTCGGTTTGTTGAGTTCGAGCCCCACGTCGTGCTCTGTGCTGACAGCTCAGAGCCTAGAGCCTGCTTCGGATTTGTGCCCCCCTCTCCCTCTGCCCCTTCCCCGCATGCACTTGGTCATGTTCTGTCTCTCACAATTAGATGAACATTAAAAAAAAAAAAAAAGATGAAAAGAGAAAATGTTTAAAAAAAAAAAAAAGAAAAAGAAAACTAGAAGAAACGGTAGCCCTGAGTCACTGCTCTCATGGTCAGCCCCTCCCTCCCACGTCCCCCACATCCCCAGACCTGCAGGCGAGTTTCTGCCTCAACAGTGCTTTATCCTCACCTAGGCCTTGTGGTTCCTGGAGGGGGTGGCAAAGGACCATTAAGTGCTTGTGGGTTGGTCACCTGTTTGTCTTAAATATTTTTTGTTTTAAGTTTACTTATGTATTTTGAGAGAGACAGAGAGAGCATGAGCTGGGGAGGGCCAGAGAGAGAGAGAGAGGGAGGGAGGGAGGGAGGGAGAGAGAGAGAGAGAGAGAGAGAATCCCAAGCAGGCTCTGTGCCATCAGCACAGAGCCCGACATGGAGCTCTAACTCACCAAGCCATGAGAGATCATGACCTGAGCCAAAATCAAGAGTCGGACGCTTAACTGACTGAGCCACCCAAGTGCCCCTTAAATATTTTTTAATAACAACTTTGAAAGAGAAAGTTGTAGCAGAGTGGGAATAAAATGCCACCGTTTATATGAAAAAGAACATCAGCACTTATATATGGCTGCACACGTGTAGAGGAGAAAAGGAGCCCACAGCTCTGGAGGAAGGACAAAGATAGCAGGAGGCTTGAGTTAAATTTTATTTATTTCCTTTTCCACATTAAAAGTTTTTAATGGGGAAAAAAAGTTTAAGAACCCCAACTAGGCCCCTCTCCCCTTGGGCAAAATCAGAAGTCTCTATAGGTGACTCCCGCTTTAAGAAAACCAGCTTGAGAGGGGCTCCTGGGTGGCTTCATCAGTTAAGCGGCCCACTTCTGCTAAGGTCATGATCTCATGGTTGGTGAGTTTGAGTCCCGCATGGGGCTCTGTGCTGACAACAGGGAGCCTGCTTGGGATTCTCTCTCTCCCTCTCTCTCTCTGCCCCTCTCCTGCACTCGTGTGTGTGTGTGTGTGTGTGTGTGTATCTCAAAAAGTGAATAAATGTTAAAAAAATAAAATAAAATAAAATAAAAACCAGCTTGAGAGAATAAAAACAAATGGCTAATAGTGGCTATCTGGAGGGTAGGATTTGGGGAAGTCTATTGCTTTTAGGACACACATTATTATGTTTGAATGTTTTACGATAGCACGTATCAGTTTTGTGGTCAGAAAAAGACGTTAAGATAAAACACACAGGGCATTAGCAATGGACCGGAAAGATCTCCCCCACACCCACCATCCCCCTCACCCTCAGCTCACCCTTCAACTCCTCTCAGCAGACAAACCTCCAGGCTACAGGTCACTTAGGAAGGGAGACACTTTCTTTCACTTAATCCTCACGACTCTGAGAGGAAACATTTTAAACCTGACTTTACGAAGGTCCAGAGAGGGTACGCCAATTGGTTAAGGTCACACAGCAAGCTGGGAGGATGGAACCTAGGATTCAACTCTACCATTTTGGCAGCATCATGCTCCCATTTATTCAGTCAACAAATATTCACGGCCTCCGACTCTTGTAGGAGCAGGGGTTGCCGCTGAGGACACAGACGAGCTGTTTGAATGGCGCTTACCTTCCTGGGTGAGTTATAGAGGAGAGGAAAGGGAACAGTAAGCAAGTTACCCACTTGGGAGGTATTCGGCTGTTGGCCCTGAGTCCTTAGTGCCAAGTCCTAGTTGACTTCTCAGGCCACTTCTCTGGCTTCTGCCATTCCCCAGAATGTCCCCTCTGACACCAACATCTACCAGCTATTCAGTAAATGTGCATAGTCTTTACTCCTCCACCGGAAGCCTTTACTCTCGGGCCTGCCTTTCAATCCTGCCCTGTGGACCCATCTCCTAAGTAGCTCTGAATGGAGCCATTTCTCTCCACCCACTGCCAGCCTCCCCAGACCAGGGTGGGCAATCTTTTTTTTTGAAGGGAAGAGATACAAATATTGTAGACTTTGAGACTCAAGAGGCAACTTGGAGGCTATCACATAGGGATCTAACCATTTAAAATGCAACCATTTAAAAATGTAAAAATCCTTCTTAGCTCATAAACTTTACAAATACAAAAACAGTCAGTGGGCTGGATTTGGCCCATGGGCCATAATGTGGTGACCCCTGATGTAGGCAGTGATTGCTCCAGCCATCAGTCCATTCTCCCATAATCCAAACTGTAGATACATCCACCGTGCAGCCACAGGGTCCTTTGGCATGCAGATTAGACCTTGTCACTCCCCTACCTAAAGCCCTTCTGAAGCTCCCCTTTGCCCCCAGGAAAAAGGATACGGTAAAACCTTCTTGTCCTAGCACCAGTGAGCCCAGATCCCCTTTCGCAGCTGTCCTCCCTCTAGTCCTCCAGGCCCAGGGCTACTTGACCTCTCTGTGCTGCTCCTGACATTCCCAGGCTCCTACTCCCCAGGCCTGCAGGGCTGGGGGACGGAGGCAAGGTGGGTGCAGCGGCAAGGACAAACCCAATCACGCTCACAAAGCTCACGCGAGACATGTGCATGATGAACCTCATTCTGTGTGATCCCTAGGCCACAGCCCACCTCTGGGCGCCCGGTGACCTTTGTCCAGGAGCCAGCAAACTCGTAGCATGCCCTGGGCTGGGCCTCCTTCCCCAGGCTCTATCTGCCCTTTAGTCTCTTAGCCTCACCTGCTCCCACACCCTCTGCCCTCTCCCCTCTCTCTGCTCCTCCTTCCCTTTCTTCCTTTGGCTGTGGAAGGAGCCCGGGACTCAGGCCCTACAACCTTGGGCAGTTAGGGTACTCGGTTTCTCTGCTCCTCTTTGTACCGGCGATAACCAGGGATATTTCATGTTTAACTACGCTTGGCACGGAGACACAGATGAATTGTAAGCGATGTAGGGTGCTGGAGGGCATGCTTTTCCGGGGGTGATTCCTTCAGCTGCAGAATTGTGAGGGGGTTCTGCAGGAGCACCTGGTATGTGTGGGGGCGTGGGGGTGTGTGTGGAGGGGGCTGGGGGTGTGTGGGGGTGAAATGGCTGTTGACCAGCCTGTACAGAGTATGCCCATATTGTAACACCTTGCATCAATGCACAGGCTGGACACCAGCCGTTGGGGAAGCCGTGCCTGCCCAGTCTCGCGCTGGCAGAGGAGGTGAAGAATCCCACATGCCCCCAGTCACTCTCTTCCCGTGCTCAGCCCTGGGAATGTCCTCTGAATGTCCTGCTGAAGAAATGTCCTCTTCAGCAGAGGGGAGTTGGCGCAAGTGTGGTCTCCCTGGCCACGATCAACGTGCTTACCGTGGGGGTAGGGTGGGTAGAGGAACCTAAGCATGTTTCCCGTGGGATGCCAGCCCAGGGGTTGGACCAGATGTGTGCTGGGCAGAGCAAGCACGTTCTTCACTTCACCCCACAGCAACCCGGCAAGGGCAGCTTTGGTATTCCCATTCTGCAGCTGATGCAGTAGAGGCCCGCAGAGGTCAGGCATGGGTCCAGTGAGGTCACGCGGATGCTCGGTTGCCCAGCCAGAGTCTGACCCAGGCTTGTCTGGGACCCCGCTCACTCCCCTGGGTCCTTTCCTTGTTCCCCTCTCTTTCCCCACCTGCCAGTCTCAGTGTCCTCCTCTCTGAAAGGAAGGAAAGAAACCCATTCCCTCTGAGGAGCCTGGAAATTTCCCACAATCACCTAGATCCTTCCCCACACCACCAGGCCGCTTGAGGCAGGGTCTCTGTCCCGGTACTAAAGTAGGTGGAACCCCCACCCCAGGACAGCTCGGTAACCTGCTGGAAGCCACAGGTGATGGCTTCTACCCCACCCTACCCCCACACCCTGCCACGCCCTCCAAAGCCTCCAGGCGGGGGACTTTTCGGGCAGGGGCTCTGAGCACAGCAAAGCCCCCTTTCGAACGGATGTCTTTCCACCATGGATGCAACTGTGTGCGCCCGAAGCGGCAGATGCCCGTGGTCTCCCAGCCCCCAGCCCATCTCTCCTTACCCAGGGCCAGGAAGGAGAAGACCCACTGCAGGACCATGAAGGTCTGCAGCCGGCGCTCCCATGGCACGAACAGGGGTGCAAACTCCACCATGCTGGCTCCTCCGCCGGCTCCAGAGGCTTCTCTGAGCACTGCTGTCGTGTCTGAGACACCGGCTGGTTTTTGTTGCCACTGGAGGTTGCGTCAGCATTTGTAGGGGGGTGGGAGGAGGGGTGTGCCCTTCCCAGCCCCACCCAGCCTCAAGGCCTCTGGCCAGGACCTGTTTCCGAGGAGAAACCTTTGAATCCACCTGCCCTGGGTCTAGCTAAAGGGAGGGGAAAAAAAAAGGAAGTGTGTCAGCCTTATCCAGGATAGTTGCCTCCTCAGGCAGGGCCTTATCTGCTGCTGATTTCTCTCTGCTTGTTCGAATCTTACCCTTCACTTGGAAGGTGATTGCCCCAAGCAGAATAATGCAACCCTGTCCTCCTGTATCCGATGAGCTGGCTCCAGAAATTATCTCCCCTCTCTCTCCTGTCATGTCCACGGCTCGCCCGCTACAAACGTGCAGTCATAGCGCTCACCTAAAAATTCCTTGGCCCCACCATCTCCTCCCCCTCTGCCTCATTTCTCAGCTTGCCTGCACAGCACAACTCTTGGGAGAGCTGTCTGCGGGCCACACCTTCGCCCCCCTCTCTGTCCGCCCCATACTTCAGACGCCACCATTCCCTGGAACTGTCCTCGACAGAAGTCCACTAATGGCCTCCATGTTGCTAAGTCTACGGTCAATTCTCAGATCTCGTCTTACCCCATCAGCAGACTGAGACACGGTTGATTACTCCCTCCTCCTTGAAATCACCTGGCCTGTGGATGGCACACTCTCCTGGTTTCCTTCCTGCCTCTCTGGCTGCTCCTTTGTCTCCTTTGTGGCTCTCATCCTTTACCCGATGACATGTTTGAGCACCTTCCCGCCCCCTCAGTCCTTGGACCTTCTCTCTCCTCTCTACGCTCTCTCCCTTGGAGATCTCATCCACCCTCGTGGCCTTGTATTCTACCTATACAATGAAGGCTTTCAGATCTCCGTCTCTAGCTCTGCTCTCCCCCTGGGGCTCCAGACTTGAATATCTAGGTGGCTACTTGACATCTTCACTTGAGAGCCTGCCGGACGCCTCCATCATAGAATGTCTAAAAACTGAACTTGAATTCTCCTTACCTGCCCCTGCCAACCTGTCCTCTCCTCTTTGCCATCTCAGTGAAGGATAACTCCACGAACTTGGCTCCTCATGCTAAAACCCTAGTCACACCAGATTCGTTCTCTCCCCCTCCATCCACATCCATTGGTCAATTCTCCTAAATCTCTCCTGCATTTTGAATTGAAGTGTATCAAACGTACAGTAAAATGCACAGATCCTGGGCAGAGTGACATGCCTTCACAAAGTGAACACGCTTACGGAACTACCACTCTGAGCAAAAAAATGGACCACGATCAGCACCCTGGCCAGCCACTCTCCTCCTCCCTGTAGGCCACCACGGTCCTTATCTCACTTTGAACTTCACGAAAAGTGAACCTTACAGGGTATACTCTTTGGGGACTGCCTTCTTTGGCCCCAGATTGCATTTGTAGTACGTTTGTTCCCATGGCCATATAGGATTTACTGGGTGCGTATGCCACAATTTATCCAGTTTATTGCCGAGAGGCATTCGGGTTGTCACCTGTTTTCTGAATATGATGAGTTGTACTGCTCTGGACGGTCTCCGCCCCTCCAACCCAGTTTTATTGAGAAACACCTGCCATGCATCATTGTATAAGTTTAAGGTACACAGCCTGATGATTTGATTGACATATATTGTGAAATGATTAGCACAACAGGATTAATTATCAATCATCCCCTCATACAGACACAACAGAAAGAAAACAATTTTTCTTTGTGATAAAGACTCTTGGGATCTATTCTCTTAGCAACTGTTCTATATCTCGTACAGTAGTGTGGGTATTTCTGTACCTGTCTTTTGGTGCACATTGGTGTATATTTTTGTGGAATGTGTGCATGGGAACAGAATGCTGGGTCTCCTGGTATAAAGCCAACTAGTTTTCCAAGGCAGTTGTATACACCTCCTCTCCTACAGCCCCACATGCTTGCTTGCTTCACATCCTCCTCGACCTTTTAACCACTGTAGTGAGTGCGTGAAGGGACTTCCTAGAGGTTATAGGATTTTTGTAATGCCAAATAAGGTTGAGCACATTTTAATATGCTTATTGGCCATTCGGATTTTGTTTTCTGTGCAGTTCTTGTTGTAGTCTTTTGTTGATTTCAGTATGCCTTGTATTAGAAACCTGCCTTACACCCCCACAGGCAGCCTCTTTGATCAACTTGACACCGACTTTTTTTTTTTAGTTTATTTATTTTGAGAGAGAGAGAGAGAGAGAGAGAGAGAGAGATTCGCAAGCAGGCTCCATGTTGTCAGCACAGAGCCCAACATAGGGCTCAAACCCAGGAACAATGAGATCAGGACCTGAGTTGAAATCAAGAGCAGATGTTTAACCGGCTGAGAGACCCAGGCTCCCTGACGCCAGCTTTGTTATTGGTCCCTCTGTCTCTATGCGGGTTGACCCTCCCACAGTCTCAGCACAGCCAGAGGGATGGCTGGGCCAAAGAGTCTGTGAACACTCAAGCTTGGGAGTAGAGCCAAACCATTTTCCAAAATATTGCATCAGTTTACATTCTGGGAATATGTGAGAGATCTCATAGATGCAGACCCTCTCTGAGCCTTATACGAATAGACTTATTATTATTATTTTTTTTTTGCTAGGGTTGTGAAGCGATATCTTGTTGTGGTCTTGATTTGCATTTCCTGATCACTAATGGTAAACATGCCTTTATTCGTAGGCTTTTCCTTTTCTGGGAAAAGCTCTTTTTTTTTTTTAAGTTTATTTATTTATTTTTGAGAAGAGAGAATGAGGGTGAGGGGGAGCATGCATGTGACCAGGTGAGGGGCAGAGAGAGAGAGGGAGGGAGAGAATCCCAAGCAGGCTCTGTGTTGTCAGCACAGAGCCCAACGTGAGGCTCCATCTCACAACCAGTGAGATCGTGACCTGAATTGAAATCAAGAGTTGGTCGCCCCACCGACTGAGCCACCGAGTCACCTTAAAAAGCTCATTCTTAATTTTTGCCCATTTCTCTACAGCACTGTTTGGGGGTTTTGTCTGAATTTAAATTAGGCACTTATGCTACTAGTCCTTTATTGGTTGCCTATATCGTGAATCTCTTCTCCCAACATTTAGCTTGTCTTTTAAAGTGTCATTTGATGAACAAACATTTTTAATTTTAAAATAGCCGTGCTTATCTGTCTTTTATTCCATAGACATTGCTTGGTGTGTCTTCCTCTCTGTATCTTCTACCAAGAATTTCAAGTTTTCTTTTGCATGTGTAAGTTCTTAATTCATCTGGATTCTTACACAGTATGAGTCAGGTTCCACTTTTGGTTTTTAACACATAGATGATCGTCTTTTGCGGTTCTATTTGTGGAACACTCCCCCCTTTCCTCGATGGTATAGTGCATCACCTCTGTCGTGTGTACCACAGCATTCCGGGTCTGACTCAGGGCTTTTGTTCTCTCCCATCGATAAATGAATCCATCTCAGCCAGTGCCACACCATGTTAACCGTTAGTTCTCATCTCTGGGAGCATGAGTCTCCTTCTTGTTTTTCTATCTTAGAAGTGTCCAGGCTAGGGGTGCCTGGGTGGCTCAGTCAGCTAAGCATCTGACTCTTGATTTTGGCTCAGGCCATGATCTCGGGTTTGTGAGTTCGAGCCCCACATTGGGCTCTCTGCTGTCAGCACAGAGCCCGCTTCAGATCCTCTGTCTCCCTCTCTCTCTGCCCCTGGCCCACTTGTGCTCTCTCTCAAAAATAAATAAACATTAAAAAAAATTGTCCAGGCTATGATTACCCCTTCACTCATCCATATACATTTTCAAATTATCTTAACAAGTTCCAAACAATCTCTCTTAAAACGTTGCAGTTCTGGGGCGCCTGGGTGGCTTAGTCGGTTAAGCATCCGACTTCGGCTCAGGTCACGATCTCACGGTGGGTGAGTTCGAGACCCGCGTCGGGCTCTGTGCTGGCAGCTCAGAGCCTGGAGCCTGCTTCGGATTCTGTGTCTCCCTATCTCTCCCTGGCCCTCCCCCGTTCATGCTCTGTCTCTCTCTGTCTCAAAAATAAATAAACATTAAAAAAAAAAAAAAGTTGCAGTTCATAAAATGTTGAACTCACAGTTTATTTTGAACAAACGCATATGTGAATAAAAATGAAAGAAAGAAAAACTGGATTAAGTTCTCGGGTCATAATATCTAGTAAAATAGCAATAGAGACACCCAAAAGAAAACACAAGGCAGAAAATAAAGGTAAAAGCAGAAATTAATGAAATAGAGATTAGAGAAAGAATAGATCTAATTAATACATTAAAATTTTTGTTTTCTAAAGAAATCAATGAAATAAACTACCAGTTGATGTAATCAAGAGGAAAAGAGATAAGCCACACAAGCACAAAATGAGAAAGGACAGTGGAGAGATAATTGAACAGAATAAATTTTGAAATTCAAAGGAAACTATGGTGCAAACTTCATTGCAAATAAATTTGCATTCTTGGATGAAGTTGATAGCTTCCTGGGGAAATGTAATTTACCAAACTGACCTAAATAAAGATAGAACGATTAAATAGATTAATTTCCATAAAAGAAACAGAGAAAATTATCAAAGAATTTCCTCACAAAACACTCCGCATTCTGATGGTTTCACAGGAGAATTTTGCCAAATCTTTTTTTTTTTTTTTTAATTTTTTTTTCAACGTTTATTTATTTTTGGGACAGAGAGAGACAGAGCATGAACGGGGGAGGGGCAGAGAGAGAGGGAGACACAGAATCGGAAACAGGCTCCAGGCTCCGAGCCATCAGCCCAGAGCCTGACGTGGGGCTCGAACTCCCGGACTGCGAGATCGTGACCTGGCTGAAGTCGGACGCCCAACCGACTGCGCCACCCAGGCGCCCCAAATTTTGCCAAATCTTTAGGGACCAGATAGTCCCAATGCTCCATAGATTGTTTCAAACCTTTAAAAAAAAAAAAAAACTTCCAAATTTTTTCTTATATAGTAAGTATAGTATGGATATTTAAGCAATTTTTTAGAAAGCAGTATGCAGGGATGCCTGGGTGGCTCAGTTGGTTAAGCAACTGACTTCAGCTCAGGTCATGATCTCATGGTTTGTGAGTTCGAGCCCCATTTTGAGATCTGTGCTGACAGCTCAGAGCCTGGAGCCCGTTTTGGATTCTGTGTCTCCCTCTCTCTCTGCCCCTCCCATGCTCACACTCTGTTTCTCTTTCCTTCAAAAATAAATAAACATTAAAAAAAAAATTTTTTTAAAGAAAGCAGTATGCCAAAAAGGGAACTACAGACTTATTGAATTGCTTATGAATATTAATGTCAAGTATTTAAAGAAAATATTAGAAATATTAGAAAATATTGGAAAACATTCCATCACATTACCATGAACAGGTTGGGATTAGGGAAATCATTAATATAATATAACAGATTAATAGATTTAAGAAGAAAATCATGTGATTATCTCCATAGATGCTGAAAAAGCCCTTAATATAACTCACCATAGAATGAATTGGTAAGTGTCTTTTTAGTATCATAAAATATATACTTTGCTCCTAAAGCTAGAATTTTACTTAATGGAGAAATACTAGAGACATTTCCACTAAGGTCAGCAATAAACCACAGAGGCCCTCTACTTGTCAACGTTGTACTGGAGGCACTAGACAAAGCAGTTAGAGAAGAGAAAACAGTAAGAGGCACAAGAATTAGGGAGAAATGGGATAAGTCTATTCCTTGCAAATGATATGACTGTGGACCCAGAGAGCCCTGAAAGTATTTTCTATTTGCCTTCATTTTTACCATTTCTGGAGTTCTTTCTTTGTGTAAACCCAAGCTTTTGTCAGTATCATATTCCTTTTGCCTGGAGAACTTCCTTTAATGTTTCTTATAGCACAAGTCTGCTGGGAATTAATTTCCTGGCTTTTGTTTGTCTACAAAATCTGTTTTTTTTTTTTTTTATTTTGAAAGCTGTTTTCACTGGTTATAGAATTTTGGGTTGACATTTTTTTTTCTTTCTTAGCTCTTTAAAGATGTAATTCTTATCTTTGTTCCTCTGTATGTGACGTATCTTTTCCCCTGGCTGCCTTTAATATTTTCACTTTACCTTTGGTTTTTAGCAGTTTTAATAGAAGGTGTCTAGATTTTTAAAAAATTATTCTGTTGAGATTCTCTATGTTCTTGGATTTATGATTTCATATCTTGCATTATTTTTAGAAAATGGTCAGCCTATCTGTTCACATATTTGTTCTGGTCTGTTATTTCTTCTCCTGGGATTTCAATTACATGGATGTTAGACTGATATTGTACAGCTCTTGAAGGCTCTCTTCTGTTTGTTTGCTCGTTTGTTTTTACTCCTTTATTTCTTTGTGTTTCAGTTTGGGTAATTTCCTATTGACCTATCTTCAAGTTCATTGATCCTTTCTTTCGATGTATGGAGTCTTCTGATGCACTCAGAAAAGCACTTCATGTATGTTTTTTTCATTCTAGTATTTCCACTTCACTCTTTCTTATTGTTTCCACCTCTCTGTAAATTTTCACGCTAGGCTCTCAGTACGGCAACCTGCCTATCTTTGAGACACACACTCCCTTGGTCCCCTACGTTCATCATCAGCAAAGGGGTTTCCTTCCATTCCCTCCCTCTGGGTCTCCACGGGTTGGCTGCATCCCTCCACTAAAGGTCTTAGCTCCAGACAGGTGACCCACTCCTTATAACCACTCCCCCGGGCTCCAGTGGTAGCTCCCTCCCCTTGCTCTTTCAAGCCTGTGAGTAGCAAGCCCTCCTTGGTTTGGCACATGGCACATATATTTATAGAATAAATGAATGAATGAAAGTCTCTGAAACATCAAGTGTTGAGGGAAGGGCGGGTGACAAGCATGGAATTAGAAGTTAAATTAGGGCCACTTGGTAAAAGGCCTTAAATGCCTCAGAGCTCTCAGCCGGCAGGCTGAATTGTCTAACTAGAAATAACCAAACGGACCGGAGACCAGAGCTAATTGCTACAAGTGGGTGCTGTGCAGAGGACTCCATCAGCTGCTAGGTGCTGAGTTCCCACCTGGGTGGACAAGGCCCTGTCTGCTCTGCCATTCTTGTGGCCTCTTGCTGCTGGCTTTATGCTTGGCACAGAAGAAAGACATGGAGTGGTCCCCGCCTTGTGCCTCATTGCCTAGGTGACTTTGAGGAAGCACAGACCCTCCGTGGGCCTCACTTTCTACATGTACAAAGTAGAGCTGGGATTAGAGGTATAAGAGAAAGAATTGACACTAAGGGCCTACTCTGAGTTGTCCTAATACTAATACTTACTAAAGAGCTAGCATTTTTGAGTGCCAACTGTGAAGAGATCTATATGTATTGTTTCATTGAATTCTCAAGACAACACTACAAGGTAGGTGCTATTGGTATTGCTAGTTCACACATATGAACACTGACATTTTACATAATCCTCACAACCCCTCAACACAGTTGCAGGTGTCACCACAGCTCTGAGCGGTGCAGGGACCTGCCTGAGATCTCACAGCCCTCCGGAAGCAGAATGAAGGTTCCGTTTGGGCCTTTCTTACTCCAGAGCCCCTACATCACACTCTCCATTCCATGATTATAATTGGTTTCCTTTCTTGAACAGTTCATGAAATTCTCAGGCTCAGGAATTCTGTGTCCTCAGTATGGAAGACAGAGTCTGGCCCAGAGAAGATGAGAGGGAAATTTTGATGAAAGATACAGAAGAGGGAAAGGGAGGGAGAGGAGGAGAGGGAGTTGCGGGCGGGGGGGGGGGGGGGGGGGGGGGGGGAGGGAGAGGAAGAGAGAGGCAGCAAGCACCAGCCTTGAGGAGGCGCTCCCTCTGGTGGTCATTCTGAGGAGCTGCATGCAGGATGGACTTCCCTTCTAGGGCAGGGCCCTGCTGGCCAGTGCTCTGGAGAAGCCTGGAGAATCGGCAAAGCTCTGAGGGGGACTAACTCATCGAGATGGCTAAGGGACCTATTTCTGCTGGCTTTGGCTGGAGAAGAGCTAAGTCTGTCTCTTTTCTGGTCTTGTCAGAATGGAGAAATCAGGGCCATCCTGGGGCTTTGTCATCTGTTGAGCCCCTCCTTGTGTGTCTGGGGCTTTGGGGTATGGTCCTGTGAGGAAGAATTATCATCTCATTTTACAGAGGAAGAAGCAAACCCCGGGAGCTGAAACAGACTTCTCCAGCTCACCACACTAACATGACCTTGTTCGGCTGGTTTGGTTTTTGTTGGCTTTAAGACCATTATGGACCCACGTGGGTCCCGGCCCTCTTCTCCCTTCATTCCTACTCTCCCTGGGTGACCTGACTCATGACATGGCTCCACTTCCACCTGTACCTCTCTTCTGGGCTCCAGACTGTCAGCCTGACGTCCGTGCCCACGTATCGCAAAGGCATCTCATACCTGGCACGGTTCAAGAGCGGACTCCTGGGTCTCTTGCCCGCCCCCCCCACCCCCCATACCGTATCCCTTAGCCTCTGCCAGTTTCCCCCTGAACAGAAAACGGCACATCATCTGCCCAGTTGTTTGAGGCAGAAACCCAGGAGACCTTGTAGATTCCTCCCTTATCTATGCCCTCCCTTCAACCCATCAGCAACTCCTGTCACATCTAGTTCCAAAACCCATCTCCCTTACCTGTCCCACGTCCATTCTCCATCTCCCAGACCATCATCTGCAGGCACTACGGTAGCCTCTGTACTGATGTTCCTCCTCCTCTTATTGTTTTCTTCACTCAGCAAATGGTTGGCAGGTGCTCCTGTTCTGTTTATCAGCCACTGCTCTGCTCACTGGGAGCAAGACTTAGCCTCTGGCCTCTTGTAGTCAAATCTTCAAACGGTGTTGTTATTGTGTTTATTATGCAAATTCCATGCATAACACCTACATGATACCTTCGAAACTCTTCACCATGACCCACCAGTACCTGTGTGATCTGGTCTTTCTGGTAGCTTCCCCTGCCAAACTTCTCCTCTTCTCCATCCGTGTGCCTGTGATTTAGCCATACTACTCCCCTTTCGTTCTTTCACTTCCTTAAATATGCCATCCCCTCCCACCTGGGGGCCTCTATTCACACAGTCCCTTCTGCCTGGAATGTCCACTCCCCAGCTTTTGTATTGTTGTCTCCTCTTGGTTTAAATAACACCTTCTTTGACACCCCAGGAAGTAGCCTGGTCTATGCAGCACTGCCCAAACTGTGTTCTGAGATAACGTGGCTATCTCAGAAAAGCTTTGTGATGAGTTGAATTTGGAAAGTCAGAGTACACAACATGATAAAGGCTCTGAGAAGTCCTGCTGTGAGTTTTGCTCTGAGAAGAGCCCATTTAGCTGTGTTCAACTCTACAGTCCCCACCCCTGTTTGCCTAATTGTGGGAATACAATTTAACTAGAAAGTAAGTAATCTCTGAGCTTAGGGGCAGTGGCCAGATTCCACACAGGACTTGCAGTGGAGTCAGCCAGGGGTAGGAACTAAAAGCCTGGGTCTTGGATCAGACAGGCTCCCAGGGTCTAAGTGTGGCTCTCTGTGCCCTGGTGATGACATATGTTTTGGGCACCTACAGGCTGAATTAATGGCCCCCAAAGATGACCACATTGTCAGCACCAGAAACTGTGAACGTGGCAAAAAGGACTATTCAGGTGTGATTATCGAAGAGTTTGTGATTATCCTGGATTGTTCTGTATTATGTAAGTGGGCCCAAAATGATCACAGAGGTCCGTATATGAGGGACGCAGGGGTGAGAGTCACAGGAGGAGAGGTGATGATTGAGGCACAGGCTAGAGTGAACCTAGAACATGGAGGGAGGTTCATGAGCCCCAGGACACGGACAGCCACAAGGAGCTGAAAAAGTAAGCTAGCAGATCGCCCCTCGGGCCTCAGAAGGAGCGAATCTTGTCGATCAATGCCCTGCTGTTACCCCAGTGAGACTAATTTCAGACTTCTGACCTCCAGAGCTGTGAGAGAATACCCTTGTGTCGTTTTAAGCCACCAAATTTGTGGTCATTTGCTCCAGTAGTGTTAGAAAATTAACACAGCCCCTTGTCGGGGTTGAGTAAGTCTTGGTTCTGAACCCTTTCTTTTCTCTTACTCCCCTGAACAGCCACAACAAAACCCTCAGATAATAATCTGGGCTCCATGAGCTAGCCTGCTCCTCTCTCTGCTAGAATGCCTTCCATATGTACTCCCCCCTCTCAGACTTCCAGACTCAGTTCAGACATCACTTCCACCAGGGGGCCTGCTACGGCCCCTCCCACACCCATCAGGCTGAAGCAGAGACCCACAGCACTCGCGATGGGGACCCTGCCACCACACAGCTCAGCTTCCTTCATTCACGCCTCATTCTCTGCCACACTGTGAACATCAGCAGAGGCTTTGTGCATGGAATGAATGGGTGGTGTGTTAGGAGAAAGCCCAAGGTGAAAGGTCCTCTGGTGAAATAAACATGCTCTGTCTGGGTGGGTGCCCTCATCTGCGCCTTCACTTGGGGCCCACCTCGTGAAGCCAGCGTGTCACTTTGCACCCTGGATGGTTTCCTGTGGACTTACCACACGCCCCTTCAAGCCTAGTAAGTTTGCATGATGTGAACTGCCATCAGCATCTACCAAACACTTGCTCCTCCCGCATTCCCTGGCTAGCACTGGCACCACCGCCAACCCCTCCGGGACTCTGGAGTTACCAGAACTCTTCCTTCTCCTTCTTTCCGCATCCGGTTATTCCGGAAGTCTTGCCATTTCTACCTTAGGCACATCTCTCAAGTCCATCTTCTTCCCTCTGTCTCCACTGCCCCCGGTGCAGCCCAGACTCCCATCACCTCTTCACTGGACCCAGCTACGGCCTCCTCCCTGGTCTCTCTGCCTCCAGGAGGGCCCCAGCCAGCCGCTTCTCCACACACACACACACACACACACACACACACACACACAGCCGCCACCAGAGGGCGCTGTTAGAACCCATGTTGAGCGCGTTGTTTACCCGCTCCGGAAGAGCAGATACAGACGGGTGTTTGGGGCCGTTATGTGCTGCCCATCAGCTGCCCTTCTCCAGTATTTCCTAAGAGACCACAGCTGCTGATGGCAGATGCCGCCCTCCCCCACCCCCGCCCCCATCTACGTCCCTGCCTACTGGATCGTGATCCCCAATTCCGCCAAGAGACCAGCTGCAGCTTCCCTCCTCTGTGGCCAGCCCTGTGACCCAAAGGGACCCTGCCCTGTAGGGCCCGCAGAGTCCTTCTAAGGCATTCAGCGACTAGAGACCCATTCTCATCACGGCAAGCATAGTAAACTTCTCTTGCATCAAATACCATTTACTGGCATAAATGTTTTGAAAAGGATTTTTGTAATTTCGAGTTTGGTGAAGAGCAAGTCACTCCTTTTGTTTTGTAACTTGAACTTAACTATACTTATTATAACGAAACAAGAATTGGTTTGGGTCGCCCATGACTAGTTGGCATTAATACTGTACTTGCAGACATTTTAATGAAACATTTGTTCATTCTGATGTTGCTGTTTTTCTGCTCACGTTTTGGAGTCAGTGTAGTTTTCTTCCCAGGGCTTAACTATTCTGTATTTGTGTAAGCTCTTAAAAAGCTCATGGGCCCCAAGTCATGAAGCCATGAGACCATTAAAATATCCTTGGCTCTCTGCAAAGAGAGGGCTGAGCTCACAGCAGAGCTGGGTGGCTGGGGTCCGGGGGCTTCCAGCAGCTCACATACACGGGCATCAAGGCCACCCCTATTGTGCCAATGAGTGACAACAAGAAGAGACTTTGAGGGAGGAGGAGGTCAGGAAATTCTGAGCAATCCCCCTGCCCCCATGGCCACCTCCACGTTGCACCCTCCTGCCCACCTTGCCCTCACTCTGTAAGTTCTGGCTCAGACCTAGCTCTCTTGAAGTTTGGCTCCTTGAAGGACTTAAGGCCCTGAGCTGACTAAGTGGCAAGAGATCAGAGCTGTTGGTTCTCCCACAGCTCAGTCCCCTTTTCATTTCCCCAGCGTTCCAACCTCATAGGGCTGTATCATGAGGAGTGGAGGCTTTGGGGTCAGAAAGGCGTGGGTTCATATGTTGGCTCCATCTTGAATTAGTTCCATGATTGGGGGCAAGTCACTCGTTTCCTCATCTGCAAAATGAGTCGAATAGTACTAACTCATGGGCTATTGTGAGGATCAAACATGAAGCCACTAGCATAATGCTTGGCAGTCGGTAGGCACTTGATAGAGAGGAGTTGCCTTCTCTCCAGCCATTTCTGAACCCACAATCTCACCAGTCATGGAGTTTGGCCACCCATGTCCTGGCTTCCTTCCCTTTTTAGGACCTTGACACCAGGGCATCAGGATGCCAATCCTATAGGAGAAAGGGGATGGGAGGTCTATTTACCACATAGCTGGTAGATATTGGGCACAGTTCTGGGGACTTTAAGCAGGTGCCACTATCACCCTTGAAGGCCTGCTTGACAGAAATATTTATATTTTCCTGCCAGGTTCTGTTTTCCCTTACCCACCTGGAGTGCTCCGCCACTCCAGAGGGGTGGAAGGCAGAATGTGTAATCCTCTCCACCAAGTTCCAAGCCACAGTCCCCCATCTTCACCAAGAGAATATTGATTCTAACTAAACACCACTTCCCTTAACCATTGCACTTGACCCTACTATTTAAGCACAGCAGGAAGGCATGTCTTTTAAAATAGAAAAAAAAAAGAAAGGTAGGTACTTAATTTCAGCAGTCATCATGAAAGATTTTGAGTCAGCAAATCCAGCAAATGGATTGTGGCTAATGCCTTTTCCTTACAGAAAGCAGATGGCTGGTATCCAGCCTCCATCAAAACGGCAGTCAGCCTGCAAAAGATGGCAGCACAAACTTGGCCCACTTCCACCCTCCACCGAAACTTCATGTGGCTTCTTCAATTCCGGGGGCAATGTCTCAAGAAATCTAAGTCAGATACTGCTCCACAAACAAGAAGTAAGTTTTCTAAACTGTCTTCCAGTTACCGCCATCCCCACCCCCACCCCCATCACCACCATTCAGCCATTATCCATGAGTGCCTACTATGTATCTGGCGGGATCTACTCTGCGTGGCTTTGGGGTTGGCATCTATTTTCCAGGGAGAAAATTGAGGCTCAGAGAGGATAAATCATTTCTCCAAAATTACCCACTTGGTGAGAAGCAGGGCTGGGATTCAAAGTGTGGTCACTCGGACTCTAAAGCCAAACTTCATTCTACTATGATATAATTTCTCTCCTCTTTCTCCCTTTACCACCCTGACACACCTCTTCCTTTGCTTGTCAGCTCTTGTCACCTCCTCCTCTCCAATCGTCCCTAATTTTTGGCATGCCCTCAAGATTAAATTGTTTACTTTCACTCACAAGGTACACTTGTGGCTACCTCATAGCAGTGCATACTACAGTCTGTTATTACTTTATGTCCACTACTCTCCCAATTCCCTCCAGACTTACACTCTTTGAGGACACTGTCCATTGGTCAAGTATCCCTGGAACCCAGGGTTTGGCTCATGGTTCACTCAAAAGTCTGTGATCTAAATCCATGAATGAATAAATGGATTCATAGATGGGTGGATGAAGAGACATGTACATTAGTGGATGAGTGATTGAGTACATTAACAGATGGTTAAGGAAAACTCAAATCTACACTTATAACCCTTCCCAGTTCACTCCATTCTTATATCTCCAGATGCCTAATCGAAACTTTCCACTTGGCTCCTTTGTAATCATCTAAAATGAAACGTGTACAAACCTAATCTCCACCCTAGCTGATTCCTTATCTATTTTCTGACAGTAGAACTGCTATTCTTCCCAGGGTTGCCATCACTGGTCCTCTGATCGATTCATTCAGTCAACAATATTTTTTACGTGTGTGCATGTGTGTGTATGTGTGTGTGTGTGTGTTTGACTGTCTGCTATGCACTATGAATAAGACAGGCAAGGTTCCGAGAGAACTCAAAGGAGCTCAGACCCAACAGTGGGGTGGAAGATAGCATAGCAGACAATAGGCAAGTAAAAAAGTTAACAGGACAATTACAGAGCATAATGAGTGATACAGTAAGGAAACATAGAATGATGAAAGGGAACTAAGGGACCTCACTCTAAATAGGATGGGAGGGAGGGCTTGTTCGAAGCAAGGCCTGAAGGATGAGAATAAGCCATTCAATATAACAGTTGAATGAGCATTCCAGGCAGAGGAATCAGCAAGTGCAAAGCTTTCTGGGCTGGAACAATCCTGGGGTGTTTCAGGAACAGAAAGGGGCCAGATGTGGCTGGAGTGCAGTGAACAGCAGGAGACTGTAGACAGGAAGTGTTAACAGACCTGAACCAGGTCGTGCAGGGTCTTGAAGGCCAGTAAGGAATCAGATTTTATTCCAAGAGCAATGGGAAGCCATTGAAACATCTCAAGCAGGGGAATGACATGACCCCCCCTGGCATGCAGGCAAAGAGCTCCCCCACCCCAGGTGCAAGTGATTCACAGGTGTGTTATCTCGAGTCATTGAAAGGGTTAACTCCAATTCCATTTAAACTGTTACCTCGCACAGACAGGGAAAACATCCAAATGCTTTTTGTAAAGTCATCATAGCATCGGTGGCCATCCTGACCAAAAGGCACAGCAAAAAGGAAACAAACCAAGCTTATTTGTAAGTACTAATACAAAACAATCTTTAAAATTTTAGTGAATAGAATAATGAAGCACTTTAAAAGAACAACACACTGCAACCAAATTAACCTTATACCAAAAAGGCAAGAATGGTTTAATAGTAATGAGCTATATTATAGGGGCGCCTGGGTGGCTCAGTTGGTTGAGCGTCTGACTTTGGCTCAAGTGGTGATCTCGCAGTTCATGAGTTCGAGCTCCATATCGGGCTCACTGCTGTCAGCATGGAACCCCCTTTGGATCCTCTGTCCCCCCCTTTCTCTGTGGCTCTCTTTCTCTCTCTCAAAAAAAGCTATATTTTAATTACATAGGTTGAGAGATCAAAGTGGCAAAGACATGATCATCTCTGAAGAGACTGAAAAGATATTTGACAAATTCACCATATATTCTTGATGTTTGAAAAATTTCTTAGTAAAATTGGAGCAAATGGATAGTTCCTAAATATTTTGTGCCAAAAATCAACATCATACTTAATGGTGAGATATTGGAAACATTCCCATTAAAGTCAGGAACAATAATTCTAGAGATGCATTAGGAACAATTGGATAAGAGGAAGAAATGAGAGATATAAATAAGAAAGAAAGACAAAAATTGTCATTTTTGTGACCAATAAATTCAAGATCATCTACAAACTATTATAACTAATTAGAAAGTTTAGTATGGTTGATAAATAGAGATCGATACATGCAAAAATTCGACCATCGTGTTGTGTATCATTATAATAAAAGATGTAATTTTAAAATATGTCAGTTCAGGGAAGTACATGAAAAGATGTTCAACATCCCTAGACATTAGGGTAATGCTAAATTAAAACCATGATGAGATATCACTACATGCATATTAGAATGGCTAAAATAAAAAAGAAATGATAATACCAAACGCTGGCAAGGAAGTAAGGAGCCAGGTCTTTTATCCACTGCTGGTAGGAAAGCAAAATGGTGGAGCTGTTCTAGAAAATAGAGAGCAGTTTCTTAAAAAGTTACATATACACTTACCATACAATCTGTAAATGACTCCCGAGAAGCGAAAATGTGTTCACAGAACTAGCACGTGCATGTTCATACCAGCTTTATTTGTAAAGTCCCCAAATTGGAAACAAGCCAGATGTCCTTCCATGGGTGAATAGTTAAACAAAATGTGGCTTATCTATACAATGGAATAATACTCAGCAATAAGAAGGAACAAACTGTTGACGTGTGTAACAATTTGGGTGCATCTTAAAGGAATTACGCTGAGAGGAAAAGGTTCCACACTCTATGATTGCATCTGTATGACCTTCAGAAATATCAAAAGCTTAGAGATGGAGACCAGAGTAGTGGTTGCCAAGGAAACCAGGGAAATCAGGCAAGGGTGTGATGATGAAGAGGTAACAAGAGAGACAGAGATCCTTGGGGGCACCTGGGCGACTCAGTCGGTTAAGCATCTGACTTCGGCTCAGGTCATGATCTCGTGGTTCGTGAGTTGGAGCCCCACGTGGGGCTCTATGCTAACAGCCTGTTTCAGATTCGGTGTCTCCCTCTCTTTCTGCCCCTCCCCCACTCGCACTCTGTCTCTCTCGCAAAAAATAAACAAACGTTTGACAAAAAAAAGAGAGAGAGACAGATCCTTTGTGGTGATAGTACAGTCCTATATCTTAATTGCAGTGGTGTTTATACAAATCTAAACATGTGATAAAATGTCACAGGACTATCCATGAAGGCATAGTGAAAAAGAAGTGTGTGCCAACACCGGTGAAATCCAAATAAGGTCTGCAGTCTAGTTAATTGTACGATATTAAAGTACAATCGCTTGTTTTGATCATGTACTGTAGTTATTTGAGATGTGGCCACTGGGAGAAGCTAGGTGATGGCCACAGAGGCCTCCTGGCAGTTCTTTTGCAACTTCTTGTAAGTTTATAATTATTTAGAAATAAAAAGGAAAAGAAAATGCCATTTCCAGTTACAACAAAAGCCATTACCCAAGAACATACAAGAGCAGAGAGCTTTGCCATCTTTACGAGCCAGTAAATCTCAAAATCCACAAGATGGAAATTCTTCTTAAATACTAAATAAATTCAATACAACTCCATAAAACATTCCAAAAGGCTTTTTTGCTTCAGAAAAGTTTTCAAAGAATTTGACAAGCTGATTCAAAGAGTAATACAGAAGGATGAAGGGCAAAACTTCCAACGGAATGTAAGCTCCATGACAATAGAGATGTTTGTCTATTTTGTTCAACTCCATACCCTGGAGCGGTGCCTGGCACCTAGTAGGTGCTCAAAAAATCTTTGCGAACAAATAGATGACAACCTGGAATAAGAGGAAGAGAAGGAAAGATTTACCCTACCAGCTATTAAGACTTACAATGATTTGAGACTATAATATTGGCATAGGGGTAAATAAACAGATAGATCAAAATAGAATATAAAGTTTAGGAACATACTTATGAAAACTTGTCATATAGAGGAAGCAGGATCAGTCAGTGAGGAAAAGATAAACCTCAAATGTGCTTTAAAAAAATAACTCCATTTGTGGTAAGCACAGCATAACATATAGAGATGTTGAACTTCAATGCTGAGCACCTACAAAACTAATGTTACATTGTGTGTCAACTTTACTCATGCAAATTAAAAAAAAAGGATCGGGTGTTTATTTTTTTTTTAATTTTTTTAACGTTTTTATTTATTTTTGAGACAGAGAGAGACAGAGCATGAATGGGGGGAGGGGCAGAGAGAGAGAGGGAGACACAGAATCTGAAACAGGCTCCGGGCTCTGAGCTGTCAGCACAGAGCCCGACGCGGGGCTCGAACTCATGGACCGCGAGATCATGACCTGAGCCGAAGTCGGAAGCTTAACCGACCAAGCCACCCAGGCACCCCTGGGATCAGGTGTTTATATGGAAAAACAAAACAAAACTAGGTCCTTTTCTGTATTGAGTTTGTATTCCGCTGTAAGTCACATGAAAGCGGCCTACCAAAAATGGATTTGTCTTTTTTCACAACAAGAATTCTAAGTATATACAGAAGAAAAAAATTATAAAACTTAAAAATCAACAACAAAGTTCAGAGGCAGACGGGCGCAGCAGCCCCACAACGTCATTAATGGTCTAAGTTCTTTCTGTCTGTCCCTCCACCATCTTCAGCTTGCAGCTTCTGTCTTTAAGATTGTCACCTCATGCTGGCATAAGGGTGATTAAACTCTAGCCTTTCTATTTTTCAGAAAAGAAGTAGGAGAAGGAAAGAAAGGAGGTAGAAGGGAAAAGACCCTTAAGTCAATGTTTTCGTAGAAATCGCCAAGGCTCTTCTGCTTACACCTCATTGGGCAGAGCCATGTCACCTGACCTCTTCTGGCTACAAGGGAGTCCAGAAGTATCCTGTGGACCTGAATTGAAATATCCTGGGAGTATTTTTTTTAATGTTTATTTATTTATCTTTGATAGAGAAAGAGAGAGAGAAAGAACACAAGTAGAGGAGGGGCAGAGAGAGAGAGAGACAGAATCCGAAGCAGGATCCGGGCCTCGAACAGTCAGCACAGAGTAGGGCAGAAGGCTAGTGTGCCACACAACTTTGCATCATACGCAAAAGGTGGATTGAAAATCTAGAGACAAAAACTTTTCAAAGGTGATATAGGAGAATATCCTTATAACTGACATCAGAGTAGGGAAGAGGGGTTTTTTTTTTTTCATCCTTTTAAAAAATTTTTTTATTTAAATCCAAGTCAGTTAACATACAGTGTAATAATGGTTTCAGGAGTAGAAGTCAGGGATTCATCACTTACATATAACACCAAGGGCTCATCTCAACAAGTGCCCTCCTTCATGCCCATCCCCCCACACAACACCCCTCCAGCACCTCTCAGTTTGTTCTCTGTATTTAAGAGTCTCTTACGGTTTGCCTCCCTCTCTGCTTTTACCTTATTTGTCCTTCCCTTCCCTGATGTTCATCTGTTTTGTTTCTTAAATTCCACATATGAGTGAAATCATATGGTATCTATCTTTCTCTGACTGACTTCTTTCACTTAGCATAATACATTCTAGTTCCATCCACCTTGTTACAAATGGCAAGATTTCATTCTTTTTGATTGCCGAGTAAGAGTCCATTGTGTAATCCATGCCATATATATGTGCCACAGTTTCTTTATCCATTTGTTAGTCAAAGGACATTAGGGCTGTTTCCATAATTTGGCTATTGTGATAGTATTGCTATAAATGTTGGGGTACATGTGCCCCTTAAAGATGCAAAAAGCATAAACTTTGATTTGATGAACACATCTGATTGCCTTAAAACTTTACACCTATGTATATCAAAATACACTATAAATAAGGTTAAAAGTTAAGTCACACACTGGGAGAAGAAATTTGCAATACATATGAGCATACATACAAGCATATAATATTATTTGCATACATATAATATTGTGATTAATATGCAGGATATTTAAAGAATTCATATAAAATAATTCTTTAAACAACCTAACAGAATACTGGCAAAGGACATGAACAGGCAATACACAAAAACTCCCAATAGGCAATAAGCACATGAAAAGATACTTAACCTCACTAGTATCCAAATTTAAGCACTCATAATTTAACATTTCTACCTACCAGACTGGCAAAAGCTTAAAAGTCTAGTAATTCCAAATATTGGTGAGGATGTTGAGAAACAGGAACTCTCACATGTCACAGGGGGGAGTGAAAATTGGCACAATCACTTTGGAGAGCAAGTTGTTTTTGCATATATTGGAAGGGCCAGAAATTTTACTTCTGGATTATTAACCAGAGAGAAATGCTCTCACATGGGCTATGGAGACACACATAAGGAAAAATATGTTGTACTATTTGCAATAGATCAAAAAAAATGGAAACAGTGTAACTATTTCTCAGTGGAGAAGTAGATTTTTTAAAAATGGTTTATCATACAACAGCCCACTAGAGAGCAGTTAAGATGGCCTAACTAGCTCTAAATGTATCAACATGGCTGAATCTTGAATTCTAATTGGCCAGGGAAAAAGGCACATTGTAAGGGTATCATCAAGTTTGATACCATTCAGAAAAAAATGCCAGATACATAAATGTTTAATACACATGAATTTAACTTATTTATTTAATGTTAAATACACATTGAGTATAGGTACATGTGTATTAATAAATGCACAAAAACATGCATCCACACCATCTTCCATATGGTGGGAATATTGGAGGAAGGAAGGCAGCATGTGTGTTCACTATGGAACTTAAGATGTGCCTGTGTTGGGGCCCCTGGGTGGCTCAGTCAGTTAAGCATCCAACTCTTGGTTTCAGCTCAGGTCATGATCTTGCAGTTTTGTGGGCTTCAGCCCCATGTTGGGTTCTGCGCTGGCCTGCTTGTGATTCTCTCTCCCTCTCTCTCTCTAAAATAAATAAATAAACTTAAAAACAATAAGGGAGCTGCAGGGCCATCACCAAGGGGAGAAAATAATGGAACAATCTGAGCATCAAAGTAAAAAGTGATAGTCATGGATGAAAACGATTGAAAAAAAAGTAAGAATTCATGAACCCACGCTGGTGTGAACGATGATGCCAACTGATAAAAGAAGAAGGAATAATGGAGTTAGAAAATCACTATTTGGCAAACATCACAGTAATAATTGTCTCAGGCAACAACCATCAATAGTTGTTAAAACTAGTAGATGAAAATTTGATGAGTCACAGGAGATCTACAGAGTCTCAAAGTATCTGGCTTTATTACAATATTTACGTATTATACTAAATGAAGAAATTGGGAATATTCATCCTGAGAAGAGAAGATCGGGGGATATAATGGTGGTTTTTAAATATGACTTTAAAATGCTGTCATCTGTGGTCTCAAGGCAAGATGGAAATTGCAAGAATTCCTAATTTGGCTCAATATAAGGAAGAATTTTTCAGCCTGAAACATAAGTTAAAAAAAAAAAAAGACTCAGAACATATTCAATTATTCCCAGACTCTAGAAATTTTAACATTCATTTA
Source organism: Prionailurus bengalensis (assembly GCF_016509475.1). Taxonomy (NCBI): domain Eukaryota; kingdom Metazoa; phylum Chordata; class Mammalia; order Carnivora; family Felidae; genus Prionailurus; species Prionailurus bengalensis. The sequence continues at coordinate 56,605,271 of NC_057346.1, forward strand.
TTCTAGGATTCTAAGACTGTATCATTCAATTATTCTGAGACTCTAGGATTTCAAATATATGGTTTACGATTCTAAGATTCTCATTCTTTTATTCTGATTCCAAGATTCAAAGACTTCATTATTCTGGTATAATTCCTGTTTCTGTGGTCATACCAGTCATAGGAAAAACACTGAGGTATTTGTTTCTAAATCTCACCTAGCTTCATAACTGGAAATCCAAGTGAATTGGACCTTCCTACCCATCCTTTATCACTGGGAGCAACTGTCCTCTGGTTGTGTTCCTGAAGATAGGGAAGCTTCCAGCATTTCACCTTAAAATATACTATTTCTAGGGGAGGAGCCAAGATGGCGGAACAGCATGGAAGCTTTTTGTGTGTCTCGCATCCATGAAATACAGCCAGATCAACACTAAACCATCCTGCACACCTAGAAAACTGATCTGAGGATTAACACAACAATATGCACAACTTGAACCACAGAATTCAGCAGGTACATGGTGGGGAGAGGTGAACTGGGGGAGAGAGAAGCTGTGGAGGGCAGGGAGCAGCTTTTGTGTGCAGAGAGAGGATGGAGATGGGGGGGTGGAGAATATGGGAAAAGCACCTCCTCCCAAAAGCAGCTGGAGAGAAAGTGGAAAAGTGGAAACAGCCGCAGGGACTGAACTAAAAAGGGAGAAAGGAAAGGGTTTAAATTCCATTAAGATTCTATAAACAGAGGGAGCAGAGTCTGAAACTCCACAGCTCAATACCTGGCGGTGTTCTGGTGGGAAGGGCGAATCCCCAGGAGCAGAGTGAAATCCGGGGTTCTTCAGGCCACACAGGGAGAGGCAGTTCCCTGCTGGGAGGCCACCTGGTAGAGGCTGTGTGGGTCCCCCAAAGGCAAGGCCCCAGTGGACTCCGGAGAGCAATCACATTCACTGGTGCTGGAACAAGGTTGTTAAGGGTGAGGCCTGGTGCCAGATGTGTGTTGTGATTTTCCATAATCCCTGAAATGCTGCAGCTACACTATCTCACGAACTTTTTCTTGGGCGCAATCTCTGGGCATCGGCAGCAGCACGGACCTGCAAACGTTCCTGGGTGCAGCTGGCATTCGGGCATTACTCAGTGAGACCCTCCCACAGAGGGGCAGAACAGTCAAAGCCGCAGTCCCTCAGAAGTAAGGGGTCAGGAAAAACAACCACCTCTGAGACAAAACTCAGGAAGGAGGTGCTGCCTGGGGCTTGGTCACGGTCTGTGTAAAAGCGGGGAGTGGATGGAAGCCGAATACAAAGGACGGGTGCGTGACTGCTGATCCGGGAGAACAGAGTTTCGATACTAGAGACTGGGTAGCTAGGTGATGCCATTTCACCGCTCCCACGTATGCGCCTACACACCTACAAGCGCCACAACAATCCACCCTAGTAAGCTAAGCAGCGCCATCTAGTGGAGAAAGGAGCCATTACACTAAGTGCCGCCCAACTGGGCCAACCTCGCTCTTCAGGAACCAAGTCTCTCTGCCTGCTTAGTTTATGGACTCTAAAGTGCTTCATAGTTTGACTTCTAGGGGAAACAAAGTAATTTCAGACGTATTTAAGTCTGTTCACTGGTCCATCTATTCAATTTTATTTCTTTCTTCCTTTTTTCTTTTTTCTCTTTGTTTCTTTTCTTTTTCTTGAATACAGAAAGAGAAAAAATTCATTTTTATTTTCAATTTTTATTAAAAATATTTTTCTTTAATTTTTTTCTACTATATTTTTTACTTTTGTGTAAATTTTTTCAAACTTTATTTTACTTCCATTATGTCATTTTAGTCTACTTCAGGGTATTTGATTTTCAAATTTTCAAATGATTTACTTTTTTTTCTTTCCCCTTTTTTCTCTAATCTATCAAGCCCATTTCAACACCCAGACCAAAACACACCTAGCATCTAGCATCATTTATTCGATTTTGTGTGTGTGTGTGTTTTAATATTAATTTTTTTTACCTCATTAATTCCTTTTCTCCCTTCAAAATGATGAAATGAAGGAATTCACCCCAAAAGAAAGAGTGGGAAGAAACAACAGCTAGGGACTTAGCCAACACAGATACAAGCAAGATGTCTGAACCAGAATTTAGAATCATGATAATAAGAATACTAGCTAGAGTCGAAACTAGATTAGAATCCCTTTCTGCAGAGATAAAAGAAGTAAAAGCTAGTCAGGATGAAGTAAAAAATGCTATAACTGAGCTGCAGTCCCTAATGGATGCCACAGCAGCAAGGATGGATGAGGCAGAACAGAGAATCAGTGATATAGAGGACAAACTTATGGAGAAAAATGAAGCAGAAGAAAAAAGGGAGATTAAGGCAAAAGAGCACGATTTAAGGATTAGAGAAACCAGTGACTCATTAAAAAGGAACAACATCAGAATCATAGAGGTCCCAGAAGAGGAAGAGAGAGGAATAGGGGTAGAAGGGTTATGTGAGAAAATCATAGCAGAAAACTCTCCTAACCTGGGGAAAGACACAGACATCAAAATCCAGGAAGCATGGAGGACTCCCATTAGAGTCAACAAAAACCGACCATCAACAAGGCGTATCATAGTCAAATTCACAAAATACTCAGGCCAGGAGAGAATCATGAAAGCAGCAAGGGAAAAAAAGTCCTTAACCTACAAGGGAAGACAGATCAGGTTTGCAGCAGACCTATCCACAGAAACTTGGCAGGCCAGAAAGGAGTGACAGGATATATTAAATGTGCTGAATCAGAAAAATATGCAACCAAGAATTCTTTATCCAGCAAGGCTATCATTCAAAATAGAAGAAGAGATAAAAAGTTTCCCAGACAAACAGATATTAAAGGAGTTTTTGACCACTAAACCAGCCCTGCAAGAAATTTTAAGGGGGACTCTCTGAGGGGAGAAAAGATGAAAATAAATAAATAAATAAATAAATAAATAAATAAATAAATACCAAAAACAACAAAGACTAGAAAGGACCAGAGAACACCACCAGAAACTTCAACTCTACAAGCAACATAAATGGCAATAAATTCATATCTTTCAGTACTTACTCTAAACGCCAATGGACTCAGTGCTCCAATCAAAAGACATAGTGTAACAGAATTGATAATAAAACAAGATCCATCTATATGCTGTTTACAAGAGACCCACTTTAGACCTAAAGACACCCACAGATTGAAAATAAGGGGATGGAGAACCATCTATCATGCTAATGGTCAACAAAAGAAAGCCAGAGTAGCCATACTTATATTAGACAATCTAGACTTTAAAATAAAGACTGTATCAAGAGATGCAAAAGGGCATTATATCATAATCAAGGGGTCTATCCACCAAGAAGACCTCACAATTGTAAACATTTATGCACCAAATGTGAGAGCACCCAAATATATAAATCAATTCATCACAAACATAAAGAAACTCATTGATAGTAATACCATAATACTAGGGGACTTCAACACCCCACTCACAGCAATAGACAGATCATCTAATAAAAAAATCAACAAAGAAACAATGGCTTTGAATGACACACTGGACTAGATGGACGTAATAGATACATTCAGAACATTTCATCCTAAAGCAGCGGAATATACATTCTTCTCTAGTGCACATGGAACGTTCTCCAGAATAGACCACATACTGGGACACAAATCAGTCCTCAAGTACAAAAAGATCAAGATCATACTGTGAATATTTTAAAATATACTATTTCTAGTAGGTTTTTGATACCTATCCTTTGACATAATAGAAAGTTCTACCTTGCTAAGAGTTTTTAAAATTAATTAATGGGTGTCAACTTCTATCATGTTTTTCAAAATACATCTACTTGAAATGGTTATATGTTTCCTTCTTATTTAAAATATTTTTTTAAGTTTATTTATTTTGAGAGAGAGAGAGAGAGAAAACAGGGTAGGCGCAGAGAGAGAGAGTCCCAAGCAAGCTCTGCGCTGTCAGCACATAGCCCATTGTGGGGCTCAAACTCACGAACTGTGCGATCATGACCTGAGCCGAAATCAAGAGTTGGACACTTAACTGACTGAGCCACCCAGGGACCCCTGTTGTATGATGTTTCTACTGAATTTGTTAGCATGTAGTATTATTTCTACAGATTTTATTATTAAACCAGTGTTCATTTGTGGACAAACATTACTTAAAATTGATAAATCATAATTTTTATGTACAATTCTGAACTGTTTGCTAACAATTTATTTAAGATTTTTATATCTATGATTGGCCTCTAATTTTTCTTCTTATTGTTCCTGTCTAGTTTGTCCTGGTACATCTATCATATTGACTTTCTAAACTGGAATGGGAAGTTTCCCTTTTTTCTGCTTAATGGAATAATTTGCATAACATACAGATTGTCTGCTCTATGAGTTTTGTGAGACTCATCTGTAAAATCAAATAGATCACATATTTTGTTTTATCTTGTTTGGTTTTCCTTTATAGGTATATTTTTAGCAACTGATTCAATTTATTGAACTACTCAAGTTTTCTATTCCTTTTTAAATCAATTTTAGTAAGATATATTTTTTTCCTAAGAATTACTTCTTTCCCTTTGGTGGGTTAGTTGTCTCTTGCTGAATAATAAATCACCCCCAAACATCAAGGCAATCCAAATCAAAATCCCAGCAAGTTATTTTGTGGATATCAATAAACCAACTCTGAGGTTTATATGGAGAGGCAAAAGACTCAGAATAGCTAACACAACACTGAAAGAAAAGTACAAAATTGGAGGGCCGATGCTACCTGATGTCAGGACTTACTATAAAGCTACAGGAATCAGGACAGCATAGTACTGGTGAAAGAACAGGCAGATAGATCAAGGGACAGAATGGAGTACTCAAGAATAGAGCGACGTGAATATAGTCAACTGATCTTTGACGAAGGAGCAAAGGCAATACAGTGAAGAAAAAGTCTTTTCAACAAATGGTGATGGAACAACTAGACATCCATATGATTAAAAAAAAAAATCTAGGGGCGCCTGGGTGGCTCAGTCGGTTGGGCGGCCGACTTCGGCTCAGGTCACGATCTCGCGGTCTGTGAGTTCGAGCCCCACGTCGGGCTCTGGGCTGATGGCTCAGAGCCTGGAGCCTGCTTCCAATTCTGTGTCTCCCTCTCTCTCTGCCCCTCCCCCGTTCATGCTCTGTCTCTCTCTGTCTCAAAAATACATAAAATGTTAAAAAAAAAAATCTAGACACTAGGCTGTCACACAACGTAATGATCATAAACTTACATGTACAATGCAAAACAATAGAACTCCTAGAAGATAACATAGGAGAAAATCTACATGACCTTGGGTATGGCAGTGACTTTTAAGTTTTTACATTTTTATTCACTTTTGAGAGAGAGAGAAAGAGCATGAACAGGGGAGGGATGGGGGAGAGAGAGAGACAGAGAGAGAGAGGGGGAGAGAATCTCAAGCAGACTCCATGCCCAGTGGCCCAGTGGGGAGCCAGACATGGAGCCAACATGGAGCCCAACACAGGGGCTCTGTGTGGGGCTCCGTGTGGGGCACCACCTCACAATCACGAGATCATGACCTGAGCTGAAATCAAGAGTCCAACACTTAACCAACTGAGCTATCCAGCCGTCCCCCCAGCAGTGACTTTTTAGTTGTAACACCAAAGGCACAATCCATTAAAGGAGGAATCAATAAGCTGGATTTCATTAAAATTAAACACTTCTTCTCTGCAAAAGACACCGTCAAGCGAATGAGAAGACAAGCCACAGACCGTGAAAAATATTTGCAAGAGGTGTATCTGCTAAAGGACTATTACCCAAAATACAGTAAGAATTCTCAAAACTCACCGTAAGAAAATGAACAATCTGATTAAAAACAGGCAGAAGACCAGAGCAGACACGTCACCAAAGAAAATGTACAAATGGTAAATGGGCACGAGAAAAGATGCTCCACATCGTATGTCATTAGGTCAATGCAATTCAAACAGCAATGAAATACTACTACACATGGATTAGAATGACTCAAATGCGGAACCCCGGCGTCACCAAATGCTGGTAAGGATGTAGAGCAACAGGAACTCTCACTCATTGCAGGTGGGAATGCAAATGGTACACCCACTTTGGAAGTCAGTGGAGTGGTTTCTTACAAAACTAAATATAGTCTTATAGTATGCTGCAGTAATCATGCTCCTTCGAATTTACTCAAAGGAGTTGAAAATCTATGTCAGTACAAACACTTGTACACAGATATTTATAGCGGTTTTATTTATAGTTCCAGAACTTGGAAGCCAGGAGATCCCTCAGTAAGTCAATGGATAATTAACTGTGGTGTATCCAATGAAATATTATTTAGTACTAAAAAGAAAGGAGCTATCAAGCCATAGAAAGACACGGAGGAAACAAGTGTATGTGTCTGGGGCACCTGGGTGGCTCAGTCGGTTGAGCATCTGACTTCAGTTCAGGTCATGATCTCGCAGTCTGTGAGTTCCAGCCCCGCGTCGGGCTCTGTGCTCACAGCTCGGAGCCTGGAGCCTGCTTTGGATTCTGTGTCTCCCTCTCTCTCTGCTCCTCCCCTGCTAGTGCTTTCTCTGTCTCTCAAAAATAAGTAAACATTAACAAAAAGTGTACATTACTAAGTGAAAGAAGCCAAGCTGACAAGGCTATATATATTGTACGCTCCCAATGTATGACATTCTGGAACAGGTAAAAACCATGGAGATAGTACTAAAGACAAAACCAAGATCACTGGTTGCCAGGGGTTAGAGGGAGAGGGGGAGGAATCTGCAGAGCAGAGAGGATTTTTTTTTTAGGCAGTAAAAATATTTCGTGTGGTACTATCATGGTGGATACATGTTATTGCACCTTTGTCAAAACCCATAGAAGGTAAAACGCCTAATGTAGACTGTGGACTTTGGGTGATGTAGCATCAATGTGGGCTCACCAATCATAATAAATGTACCATTCTGGGATAGGTTGTTGACAGTGAGGGAAGCTGTGTGGGTGTGGGAGGAGGGGAAATGAGAACTCTCTGTCGTCTCTGCTCCATTTTGCCGTGAACCTAAAACTTCTCTAAAAAATAAAGTCTACTCAAAATAAATACATATAACTCAGTTAAAATAAATTACCCCCAAACTTAGCACTTTCAATAACAAGAAATATTTATCTCACATAGTTTCTGTGGTCAGATTCCTGGATTCCTAGTCAGGAAAGACGAGCTGGGTGCTTTGGGTTCAAGGTCTCCCATGAAGTTGCAGTCAAGATGTCAGCCAGGGTTGCCGTCCTTTGAACCTTTGAGTGAGTCTAGAAGATTCCTTCCTAATTTGGGTCACTCATATGGCTGAGAGGGGGAGGCCTCAGTTCCTCACCATGTGGAGCTCTCCATGGAGTTGCTTGGGTATCATCACAGTATGGTGACTGGCTTCCCCAGAGTGAGTGATCCAAGAGAGAACAAAGTGAAACCACAGTCTTTTTTGACCCGGTTTTGAAAGTCACATGCCATCATTTTCATGATATCCTACTGGTTACACAGGTCAGCTCTAGTCAGTGTGGGAGAAGACTTCACAAAGCTATGGCCACCAGGAAGTCAAGACAATTGTAGGCAAGCCTGGAAATTAGCTACTGCGTAAGTTTTTTCAAATTTATCAGCTAAGAGTAATTCTGGCCAACCATTCTTTAAATATGTGCTATATCTACAACTGTCTCTCCTAACTGTTACAATCCTGAAAATTGTTGGTGTGTGACTTTTTTGCTTGTTTGTTTTTGTTTTTGGATAAGCCTGTCAGAGATTTGTCTATGTTAAGGAAGAAGCTTTTGGATTTTTTGACAGTCTCCAATGTATGGTCGTTATATATTTAATTACCTTGCTATTTTCTTTATATTTTCCCCCTTCTCCTTTCTTTGGTTTGTTCTGTACTGTCTCTAACTTCTTGAGTTTAATCACTAGAGTATTTTTAATAGTATTTGTTTCTAAAGTATGTATTTAGGTTATAAATTTCTCTGTGAATATTGTTTTTAGCTGCAGCTCATAAACTTTGATATGCAGTGTTTTCATTTTCTTTTGGCTCTGATTATTTTCTAATCCATTATAATTTCTTTTGAAAAAAATTTTTAATATTTTTTTTTTGAGAGAGAGACAGAGTGCAAGTGGGGGAGGGTAGAGAGAGAGGGAGACACAGAATCCAAAGCAGGCTCCAGGCTCTGAGCTGTCAGCACAGAGCCCGATGTGGGGCTCCAACTCACAGACCATGAGATCGTGACCTGAGCTGAAGTCGGATGCTTAAACAACTGAGCCAGCCAGGAGCCCCTCTAATTTCTTTTTAAACTCATGAATCAATTTAGAAGCATTGTTTCTTTGTTTAATTGTAATATAATTGTACAACTTCCTTTTGGTTAGTATTTTTTTTACTATATCTTTTCCCATCAGGTTTCCCCCCATGTTTATGTCAGTATGTTTTAATTATGTCTCTTGAAAACAATGTCTGGTTGCCTTTTGCTTTGTTTTGTGCTTTTCTCCAATCTGACATTCTCTGTCTTGTAACCAGGAAATTTTGATTATTTACATTTACCTCAATCACTAATATATTTAAACATATTTTTTTTTCAACGTTTATTTATTTTTGGGACAGAGAGACAGAGCATGAACGGGGGAGGGGCAGAGAGAGAGGGAGACACAGAATTGGAAACAGGCTCCAGGCTCCGAGCCATCAGCCCAGAGCCTGACGCGGGGCTCGAACTCCCGGACCGCGAGATCGTGACCCGGCTGAAGTCGGACGCTTAACCGACTGCACCACCCAGGCGCCCCTATTTAAACATATTTTTACAACTTTATATTGTATTTGCTATTTGCCATGTTTCTTCTTTGCTAATTTTTACCCTTTTTCTGCTCTTGATGAAGTTTTCTATATTCTTTTCTTTCTTTTCCTTTTATTTATTTATTTTTTAAGTTTATTTATTTTGAGAGAGATAGAGAGTGTGCTAGTGGGAGAGGAGTAAAGAGAGAGGGAGAGAATCCCAAGTGGCTCTGCACTGTCAGTGCGGAGCCTGATGTGGGGCCCCAAATCACAAACTGCAGGATCATGACCTGAGCCAAAGTCGGATGCTTAACTGACTGAGCCACCCATGTACCCCCCCACTCCGTTTCTTTCTTTTAATGTGCATTTTTAAGTTGATAACCATTTTAGGTTAATGATTTAATCAGTATCTCTACTCTCCTTACAAACATAAAAGGACTTTAGAATACTTGAAATCTGATCACTCCCTCCCATCAGACATGATATTATTCTCCAGTATTTTAGTTCCATGCTGTTTTCTTATTCCTCAAGTTAGTTTAAGCATGGCCAGATCCTCAAATGACTAATATACTAAAATAGACACCTTCAAAGCAGTGGTTCAGACAAGAGAGAAGTGTTCTTTCTTTCTCACATAACAGTCCAGAAGCAATGAAGTGGTCTAAGGCTGTTAGGCAGCTCCATCCTATGAGGTCACCCCAGATAGTTTTCTTCTATCTGCTTCTTCTCCCCTCTCCTACCTAGGGTTAAATCCTGGCACCAGAATGTTTTTAACCACCATATCATAATCATCTTAACTACCTAGATGATAGTTCACCTCTACCATGTCCACACTCTACCCTATGGGAAGGGAGAAAGATGAAACTGAACGCAAGCAACTTCTTTTAAGGAAGTGACTTGCAAGTACCTATGATTGCTCTTTGTTGCAAAGGAGGCTGGGAAATGTAGTCTTTTGCTGGGTGACCAAGAGCCCACCTAAAACTTGGAGGCTTCTGTTATGGGAAGAAGGTGAGAATGGGCTTTGGGAAATAAGTTGCAGTCTTCATAGGCATCAGCAGAATCCTGTGTCCTCTTTTAACTTTCTCTGTGTTTGCTTCAACCTTGGGCAAGCAGGCTCCCTGCTCCCCCAGTGATGGCAAAGATGGTCACTAACAACATTATCCTAATGGTCTCTCATTTTAGCGATTCCAGTAAAAAGAGAGAGAGAGAGAGTGGCTCCTTACAAATAGTTCCAACTGAAGTCTAGGATTTCCTCTAATTGCTCCAGTGGGGATCACATGTCCATCATAAACTAGTCACTTTGGCCATGGGGATGCAGTGCCCTGGTAAATAGGGGTAGGTCACATAGTCATCTCTGGAAGGTGTATCAAGTAGGGTTAATCCTATGCAAACCATAGGAACTGAAAGTCAGAAAGAAGTGGTCCCCAACAGACAAATAGTGAGGTGCTGCTGTCATCAGAATGGATGCTGAGCAAGCAACAGAAACAGGTAACCATTAGATTTATCTATCCTATCAGGTACTGGATGGTTCAAGAAAGTTGTACCATTGAATGTGTTTTAAAAATCCAAATGAATGAAGGTGGAAGGTGATATTGACGATGAAGTTGCCTGGAATACTCTTACTTACAATACTGATAGGAGAGCTTCTACTCATCTCTCCTTAGTCATACATTCAGCACCTTATGAATGAGCCTCTGTTATGCTGACCATACTGCTTGCTAATTATTTATTTTGTCTGTCTCCCAGTCCTCCCATAACACACCCCTCTAATTGAGGGCTCCCTCGGAGCTAGAATTCGTTTGTGTTCCACAATGCCCAAGGCACAGAGTGGACATCAGGAGACTAGACTTGTTAAATGAAAGCAGGGTAAAGTCTCAATGACTCTCAGTAACCCCTGCCAGTTTCCAATCCCTTTGAAAATCATTATTGGAAAGACATGCACCAAATCCCAGGGAGTTCTGCAGAACTGGGGGTCAGACCAGATTATGTTGTTTATAGAAATGTATTTCCTAATGACTGGAAAACAGTGCCAGGCACCATATTATTTGTGGAACTCAAATCAAATCATAAAAAGACAAAGACCCAAGTAGGAGGAAGTTCAACAGATAATTGATTAATCAGAGTTGTCTTCTCATCCTGTTTGATTCTAAGGTTAAAACACACACACACACACACACACACACACACACACACACACACCCCAGCTGCGTTTTGCAGTCAGTTCCCAATCTAAACACGTAAGTGGCTTCCTTCCCCAGAAACACCAATGCCCCAGCTTACTTGATGCTATAAACTCTACCTATCTTGGAGAGAAGCAGAGATGAAGGCCAGTGAATGTTGCTAGGGATAGACAGTAGAACACAGTATAGGAGACATAAATGGGGAGCCATGAAGAAGAGGCCAAAGGGTACTTAGAAAAACAAGAGGTCTTCCTGGAGAAGATGTCCAAGTGGTTGGCCTGCTTGGGAAGCTCCACCTAGGGTTTCCTGGGTGGGTCCTTTGAATACTAATAGCTACCACTCACTGAGCCATTGCTGTATGCCAGATGTTGTGGTAAGCATTTTTAGTGCAATATCTCATTTTAGGGATGTCCAGGTTGCTCAGTTGGTTAAGTGTCCAACTCTTGATTTTTGCTCATTTTGGCTCAGGTCATGATCTCACAGTCATGGGATGGAGCCCCACATAAGGCTCTGTGCTGAGCATGGATATATATATATATATATATATATATATATATATATATATAATTTTAATTCTCACAACAATCTTGCAAGTTCAGAATTGGTACCCCTGTTCACAGATAAAAGACCATAAAGGTACAGTGATATGTCCATGGCCGTACAGCTAAGGAATGTAAAAGCCAGAATTTGAATCACTGTGGATTTCATTTGACTCAAAGCTTCCACTCTGAGACCTTAACTATCTTCAGCAAATCACTTGGAGGTAACTATCATTTCCTCCATTCTATAAATGAAGCTACTGAGGCCCAGGGATGATCCAACTTGCCCAAGTGACACGGATAGTAGGTGTCAGAGCTTAATCAAGCCTGTCTAACTCCAAGATCTACCGTGCCTCTTAGGTAGAGGAAGAGCAAAAGCCAGGGGTCAGGAACATGCCAGAACGTCCCTTTGCATCAGGACCCACCCTGCCCTAGGAGTCTGTCCCCTTGTTTCCTTTCTGCCCCCAATCTCCACACTTAGGTCCCTTCCAGGAATGTTCTTTTCCATGTCTCTCCCCAGTGTGGCCCCTGGGTTGAATAGGGGCTGGTAGCTCTTGGACAGCTCTAAGACACCTTTCCCCTAAAGGTCCTCTAAAAAAGGAACAGCTACCGCACCACCAGCCTGGGGACTCACATCCCCACACATCTGAACAAGGTTTGTGCATGACTGGCAAGTGCCTGGATCAGGAGTGAGCCAAACCGAGTTACTAGCCAATCCCGCCTAGTAACTGGCCAATAACACCAGCTTTCTCTTTAAAAAGCGTCTATTCTGGGACAGACATTTCACTAGGGATATCCTTCATATTTTAAAAACCGAATCCCCCCACCTCGGCGATTGGCCCTATTTTACAAAAGAGGGGCCTCAGGCTCCCGGAGGGGAAGCGACCGGCATGAGGACAGCACGTCAGTCACCAGGCTGGGACTAGAACCCACCTAGGCCCCAGATTCTGCTGTTGCCTAGGAGCTGAGGAGGGAGGAGCTGCCAGAGCGGAGGGGGGAGGGGAAAGAGCGAGGGCGAGCTCCCAGCAGCGCGCGCTGACGACAGCAGGTGATTTTTTTCTGCAGCGCGCTTTCTCTCAGCATCTTTCCTGGATTTTTTTTTCCCCCTGCCGAGCCGTAGATAAGGGTGGGGCCGCTTCCCTGCAGCAGAGACGGCAGCGGCAGTGGCTGCAGCATCATTGGGAGCAGCTGCTGCAGCAATGCTCGGTCTCCGCTGGAGGTGATCGCCTCCGAGCCCTGCCTGCTAGGTGGCCGGCTGCGACGGGACGCCTCGGAGTAGGAAAATACAGCCTCGCTCGTGGACCCGAAAGCCACACTCCTCGGCCTTTCCTCTACGCCATGGCTTAAGCCCGCAGCCACCTCGCCTCGCGTCGCCTCGCTTGGCCGGGGTCTGCGCGCCGCCGCCGCAGCAGGGAGGGGCGCGACCCAGACGCCCTCGCCCGGGGACTCGGGAACGCCTTGTGTCTCAACCATCGGTGCCCGCAGCCGACAGCTCTCCCAAGACCTTTGCAGGCGGCTCCCGGAGGCGTTTGCAGCCGGTAATCGGGGGAACTTTATGGACTTTATCTCAGTGATAGCTTGACCTTCCTGGGTGCTCTCCGAGGGAGGAGACCGAGGTAGCTCAGGCCACTGAGGGAAAAACAGTGGGAACCAGATTAGCGACTGGTCGAGGGCCAAGGGACTGAAGTAAGATTAGAGACTTGCTTTAGAACCACAAAAAAGAAAGAGGGAGGGCCAGCTTTGCAGCTAGCATCATGGCGTGGCCGTGCATCACGCGGGCCTGCTGCATCGCCCGCTTCTGGAACCAGCTGGACAAGGCGGACATCGCTGTGCCGCTGGTTTTCACCAAGTACTCGGAGGCCACCGAGGCCCCGAGCGCCCCGCCGCAGCCGCCGCCGCCGCAGCAGCAGGCGCAGCCGGCGCACGCGCCCCCCTCGGCGCGGGCGGTCGCCATAGAGACGCAGCCGGCCCAGGGCGAGTTGGATGCAGTTGCCCGGGCAACGGGGCCGGCGCCGGGGCCTAGCGGCGAACGCGAGGCGGCGGCTGCCCCCGGCCGGAGCGGGCCCGGCCCCGGCCCGGCCTCCGGCTCCGCCTCCAGCGCGGGCCCCGCGGACTCGGTGATGCGTCAGGACTACCGCGCCTGGAAGGTGCAGCGGCCCGAGCCGAGCTGCCGGCCGCGCAGCGAGTACCAGCCTTCCGACGCGCCCTTCGAGCGCGAGACCCAGTACCAGAAGGACTTCCGCGCCTGGCCGCTGCCGCGCCGCGGAGACCACCCGTGGATTCCCAAGCCCGTGCAGATCCCCGCGACCTCCCAGGCTTCGGTGCCAATTCTCGGGGCGTCCAAGCGCCGGCCGCAGAGCCAGGAGCGCTGGCCCGCGCAGGCCGCCGCCGAGGCCCAGGAGCAGGAGGCGACCCCTGGCGGAGCGGGTGGCCTCGCAGCCGGAAAGCCCTCCGGTGCCGATGAGCGCGACACACGCAGGAAGCCCGGGCCCGCCTGGATGCTGCGTCGCGCCGAGGGGCAGGGGCCGGAGCAGACGCCGCTGCCCGCAGCCCAGGCCCAGGTCCAGGCCGCGGTCCCCGAGGGTGGCAAGGGGCGCGCAGCGGCGGACGCCCTCAACAGGCAAATCCGCGAGGAGGTGGCGAGCGCGGTGAGCAGCTCCTACAGGTGAGACGCGGGCCTCGGCGCAGGCGACAAGACACCCTTACCCTTTCCCGAAAGCTGCCAGGCGGAGGCTCCTTCTCTGCATCGCAGGCCGCACACGCAGCCCCTCCCCTTCCAGACCACACCCTCGCCCCAGCCGCATCCCAGACACCCTTCCAGGGCTGGCTTCTTTCTGCTTTCTTATGGGAAGGCTGTTTGCGCTATCCATCCCGGCCTGCCCAGTCTTTCCCTATACCACTTTAGCCACTTTTCCCTCCACCTCAGATCCCTGCCTGCTCAACAGAGACCCTTTGCTGTTTCTAAACAGGTTGTGCCATTCTGCCCCACCCACCTCGCCAGCTGCATTCGCCTGGATGCTGCCCCTTGCTGGCTGAGCTGCTGCCCACTGGCCTTGGTGCCTTCCCGCAGGGCCCATCCTCCTAGAAGAAGACCTCTTTCCAAATGCCCGGTCCCCCTCCTCCGTAGCCCCGTCCACTTGGCCTTTCATTCTTCCCTCCCTCTCTCAGTCCCTGGGAGACATCCCAGCACCACACCCTTTTCCAGAATCCCGGCAGGGCTCTTGGAAATCACCCTCCTCCTTCTACATCAGGCTTTTGAAGTCAGATTCCTTCCTCCTCTTAGTAGCTGTGACACACTGAGCACATTTCTTTACCTTTCTGGGCCTCCGGTTCTTGTAAGATGCGATTGATGATAGACTGTTCTCTTAGAATTGCTTGTTCATTTATTAAACATTAATATTCGACATATTTTTGAGCGCCTACTATATGCCTGGTACCGCACTAGACATCGTGAGGATTACATGAGATGCTGAGGAGGAGAATTATGCCTGGCACATCGTAGGTGAAATCAATGTCTTAGTTCCATTACAACCTGTGCATGACGCCTCGTTATCCTGATTTCCACTTTCTAGGTACCTCCAGCCTTTTCCCCTGTTGATGTATTTCCTTTCTCCTTTCCCTTTATCTTCTCCAGTTGTGTTGCTCATTCTGCTACCACTGAGAAGCCCTTCTTTAGCACATTTAAATTCCCTGTAAATGAATGCCTCCAAGAAAGGGCATATCCATTTTCCCTCTGTGTGTGTGTGTGTGTGCGTGTGCGTGTGTGTGTGTGTGTGTGTGTGTGTCTGTCTGTCTGTCTGTCTTTCTGCCTCTCTCTCTCCCTCCCTCCCTCCGTCTCTCATACCCTCTCCCTCTCTCCATCCTTCTAGAATTCTCCTTCGGCTGCAGCCTCAGCCCTTCCAACTTGCTTTCTCACCCTTCGTATATCCAATAATATGTATTTGTGAGTGCTTAGTTCTCCATCCTGCCCTAATGTTTTAACCCAGATCAAGAAGCTAACAGATCACATTTGACTCTGAACATGTAATATTGGGCTGTAGGGTCTCTGGGGAAACAGATGTGCATGATGAATAAATGAGCTAGCGGTGTTCAAAATGTGGCTTATGGGGTCCTTCATCAATGCCACAGCCAGTTGCCCCCTTCCTGCAGGAGACTGTGGTTGGGGGGACTGCAGAGTTAGTACCTTTTGCCAAGACACTATATGTAGCCTCATGTCGGACTGATGTCTTTCTCCAATGAACGTAACAACCACTCTCTCATATGCTGAGCGAAGCATAGTATAGATAGGTATCCTTCCTTTTTAGACAAAAGTCCTCTCCCTCCCAGATTTTGACTCTGGAAAGCATTCTCCGATGAGAGGGGGCAGTTAATGTTTGGCTCCTAATCCATCTTCCTGAATTCCACCTCCCACTTGGCATTTCTCTCTTGGTTTATTGTTATCACGACCACAGTGGTCCCCCAGGAGTGCACTACTTTTTTTTTTTTCATGGCTTCGGTCAGGCAAGATTGTTTTCCTTGGCTCCTAGCCATCAGGAGTGGAATTTTCACAATTTCTTCATGCCACTACCAAGAGACGGTCCAAAAGAAAGGAAGGGAGCAAATAGACAAGGAGCATAAACAACAAAGCCAAGATGTAGTATTGCGACTCTGCCCTGGCTTTCTTGTTTACCAGCCGGGCCCCGCTTCATTCCCCGAGAGCCCTGCGATTGGTCCGACATCACAGATTTTGGATCCGGTCTCCTCATCTTCCTACTCCCATCCTACTACCCTGAGGTGGGTGGAACTTTAACACCCACCTCGCTTCCTCAGAGGAACTACCCCTCCTCACCTCCACGGAGTCAAGGCCAATCAAGAGAGATCCCAAATTCTCAAATCTCCTTCGGTGATCCTCCTCAGTTTATGTTTCCAAGGTAGTCGGACTCGCTTTGTTCATGGATTATTGGCTGGACAGTCAGGGAATGACCTACCCTTTAGATACAACCCTCCAAATATTTTGGCCTGTACCTTTGTTCCATCTGGCCTCTTCCCCACAAAACCCTACCGTACCTGTACAGCAAACATGGCAGACTTTACAGTTAGAAATATACTCAGGGCCACCTGGGTGGCTCAGTCGGTTAAGCGTCCGACTTTGGCCCAGGTCACGATCTCGCCATTCGTGACTTCGAGCCCCACATCGGGCTCTGTGCTGACAGCTCAGAGCCTGGAGCCTGCTTTGAGTTCTGTGTCTCCCTCTCTCTCTCTCTGCTCCTCCCCCACTCTCACTCTGTCTCTCTCTCTAAAATAAACATTAAAAAAATACTTAGAAATATACTCATACTGCAAGTGATGGGATTGAATGGGGGAAGGCTATGCTCTTGCAGCTGGTGAGAATGATTATTTTAGTGACTATCAGAACTCCACCAACCTATCAAAAAAAATCTCTAAGCACCTCAAAAAAATTATTTTTCTGATTTGGGTCTTCTGTAAAATTTAATTATGCATGTGACTTTTGGGCCAGCAGTTCCATTTTGCTGTATAATCAGGAGGGTTTTGAAGCATTAAGAGAATGAGTGTTGCTAAGAGACATCAATTTCCTTAATGGACAATTTAAGTGCATGACAGATTTGATGTGAAATTTAACATTGTTTTTTTGTTTCAGAAGAAAAATTGACCAGTCATAGATAAATGCACTTTGGGTGAAAGTAGATATGAGGAAATAAGAGAATCAATTAATCAGATATGCCACAGAGAAAAAAGATGCCTGGAAATTGTAGGCTTATCTGGAACATTGATATTTCTTCCCTATGGCCTCATGTTCTTTTCCTTGCTATGATGCTGAATATCTCCTGAATTTAAGTACGCCCCATGGCTGGCAGAGATGAGTCTTACATTGCCTTATTAGAAGCCAAGTTGGGTTCCATTTCAGAGATAATTTGATTTACAAACCCTTTTCTTCTGCCACTCTACATAAATCATGGTGGCTTACACCATGGTGACTAGTTCATCTCATGGGCTTTCCAAGTGACATCTGTCACATGACATGAATGCGAGCAGTTTGCTTAAATAGAGAAAAGACACATAATCCATCATCTTACCATTCTGGTGTATAATATATATTCAGCACGCAGAGTCATATACATACTAATTGGTTTTCTCCTACACTATTCAGTTAGTAGATAACATCGTATGTCTTTGACGCTATGATTTTGAGGAAACTTCTGAATTCAACTAGTTCATCTAATTCATAACCTATCCACACTAGCCTGGGATTTTTGCATCAGGTGCTATCTCAGATCTCGTTCATTATTCACGATCAAGAGGTTGATTAGTCTTTAGTACACTCATATGACATAGATGATACTATAAAATCGGGAAAGCATGCCTCTGTTATCATTTTTAATATTAAGGATGGATTTCACGAGGCAGCCGTTTGTGACTTTAGACCTAGCATTCTCAATTAGAAAAGAGATGAGTCATGAGGAGGGGATTAAAATTCCCCTCTCAGTCAACCCCATTGCCCTCGACATCAGTTAATAGGGATAGATGGGGTGGCAGGTGCTCCCCATAGAAATGCTAATGAGAAACTTTTCCTGGAAGAAATCAGCTGAGGCACCAGGAGGTAGAATTAATAAACCAGAGGCAAAGTATTTGACAAATGAGAGTAGCAACAAGGAAGTCAGAAAGAAAAGGAACCTTTAGTATCTGCCCTACAGTCTCCCATGAAGGTTAGAGAAAGGCCCGTCTGACCTGGCTCCCGCTGACAGAACTGCCCTGCGCTTCTAGGGCAATTGCCCATTTCCCTAATTTCTTCCTGGGTAAGTCTCAGCAATACTTCGAGGCCAATCTCAGATGCTGAATCTTTAAGGAGACCTTCCAGGCTTTGCCGTTCAGAACTAATTTTTCTTGTATTCCCTTTTTATACTTTGCACACTTCTCATTGTCTGCTTGATTATAAGATGCTGTTTTCCATATCTGCCCTTTCCACCAGATCACAAACACTTGGAGAGAAGGGCTGTATTTGGTTCACCTCTCTACCTCTCACAGTGTAACACTGTGTCTAGGTGCCATACAGATTTGCTGAATCCAGTAGAATATTTAGAGTTTGGTGAACATTTTTTCCATCTACACATTGATTCATTTCATTCAGCTTTATTTAGTTGGATTTATTTCAAAAAAAAAAAAAATGACCACCAAGCCCCTGCTATGTATCAGATAGAGGGCTGGGGATACCAAATGAATAAGTTAAAACCTTTATGAAAGGAGTTGTACCTTGATCAAGATAAAATCCAATCTCTACTAGGTTAGCACTAGAAGTAAATGTTCAAATGAGGACAGGCAGCAAACTGAACAGACCTGATGTACCTTCACCCAGGGCAGTGGTCCTCAGCCTTGACTGCACATTGGCGTCACTGGAGAGCTTAAAAAATGCTGATGCACAGGTGCCTTGCCCAGAAATGCCGATTTAATTGGTCTGGGGTGTGGCCTGGGCGTCTGAATATTTTTAAAATGGTCCCAGGTGATTCTAATGTGTAATTCAGGTCATGACCTACTTCCCAAAGGCAAGGGTTCTCAAAATTTAGTGTACCAAAGAATGATCTGGCAAATTTCCTAAAATGCAGATTCCTGGGCCTCATCCTCAGGCATACTGATTCAGTAGGTTTAAAGTAGAGCCTAAGAAACTACAGTTTAACAAGCAGTCTAGTATCACCTAATTTTGATACAGGTGAACTTCAAGCTTTACTTGGGAAAATATTGCTTGCAGACATTTGCTGCCTTTAAATTACTAGCTTTCTCATATACAAACATGATGTTGCTTGCCATTTATTTAAGTCTTTTATGTCCTTCATTTACAGTTTGTAATTTTCTCCACAAGTGTCTCTCACACACACATTTTTAAGGTTTATTGTTCTATATTTAAGTCTTTAACAATTTAACTGGCTTTTAACTTTCTGTATGGAATGAGGTAGGGATCCAGTTTTCTTTTTTCCCATATGGAAACTCATTTATCCCAATATCCTTTTTAAGTTCAAATTTTCATCACTAATATCTCCATGAATCTCCTCTATCATATAAAGGTCCCTTATGCTTGGATATGTTTCTGAGATCTCTGTTCTATTCTGTTGTTCTGAGTTAATGCCACACCAACATCTTTTCTTTTTGTCAAAGATATTAAAAAAAAATTTTTAATGTTTATTTATTATTGAGAGACAAAGAGACACAGAACATGAGCAGGGGAGGGGTAGAGAGAGGGGGAGACATAGAATCTGAAGTAGGCTCCAGGCTCTGAGCTGTCAGCACAGAGCCCGACACAGGGGCTCGAACTCACAAACTGCGAAATCATGACCTGAGCCAAAGTCGGTCGCTTAACCAACTGAGCCACCCAGGCACCCCTGTCAAAGATATTTTAAATTATTCTTTCTATTATGAAGATTATATTTTATTTATATATTTTATTACATTTTCTAATTTTTTATTCTTCATATGTATTAATTTTTGGATGTTGATCTTGTATTCATCAACCTTATCACACTCTGTAATTAGTTTTGTCTGTAGACCCTCTCGGACTTCTTGGACTATCTGTGGAGATAATGTATGTTTTTAGCAAATACCAATTTATTGTCTTCCTTTCCAATATTTATGTGTTGTGGTGTGTGTGTGTGTGTGTGTGTGTGTACTGCTACATTGGTGAGGAGACAAGGTGTGGTTTTGATAGTAGGTGAAAACAGGCATCTTTGTCTTGAGATGTGGAAATGCTTCTAAAGTTTTATTGTTAAGCGTGTGGTTTGCTCTGTGTTTTTATGAGATAGCTTCATATCAGGTTAAGAAATTTCTCTTTATCGTAGTTTACCAAGGGTTTCTAAAAATGTGGATGGGTATTGAATTTTGTTGACTGCTTTTTCTGCATCAGCTGAGATGATTTTCTTTTTGAATCTGTTAATAGATTGTTCTGATATTGAACCATCTTTGCATTCCTGAGATAAATTCTACTTGTATAAAAATCTATTTTGTGATGCTGAATTTGGTTTGCTTTTTTAAATTTGGAATGTTTGCATACATATTTATGTCATCTCCAAAGAGGGAGTATAGAAAATTAGCCATCAGAGAATGGAGCCCTGAGGGATATAAGAATTTGGCGGGGTTGCGTGTGGGGGTGGGTAAAGTACTGACAGCAGAAGGAATAACCATGAAAAAGACAAAGAAGGAGTAATCAGAGGGGACCAGAACAGAAACTTACCACAGAAACCACATTGAGTACCTAACTCAGCAATGCCTTATACCTATTTGGAAATTTTTACTGAGAAATTACTGTGTACAAAGCATTTTGCTAGATCACTGGTTGATCTTGTGCAGTTAACTCTCAGAGCTATAATGTTGACTGAAACTAACCCACAAAGAGGAGAGGAGATAAGATACAGGCAATTCTTGGTTGCTCTCTTAGGGGGAAAAACATGGCATATATGAATGTTAAAAAAAAAAAAAAGTCAAGCCAGTGATAGTTCTAAATCTAAGTCTATAATCACTAAGAATCACTCAATTTCCCAGATGCAAAACTGAAATATTCCAGTCAATGTTCACTAAGATTAAAATAAATTGTCCATAAGATTATAGCCATGTCTATAATCAATGCAACTTTGGCTTTACAAGTTCTATCGGTTGTATAAATGCTAACAGGTGAGCTTCTAATTCTCTACTAAATGAAGAAAATTGTTGACCTCAACCAACAAACTAAAAATTCTCTTTTTTTGTTTTTTTGGGGTTTTTTTTTAAATTTTATTTTTTATTTTTTAAAATTTACATCCAAATTAGCATATAGTGCAGCAATGATTTCAGGAGTAGATGCCTTAATGCCCCTTACCCATTTAGCCCATCCCCTCTCCCACAACCCCTCTAGTAACCCTCAGTTTGTTCTCCATATTTCAGAGTCTCTTCTGTTTTGTCCCCCTCCCCGTTTTTATATTTTTTTTGTTTCCCTTCCCTTATGTTCATCTGCTTTATCTCTTAAAGTCATCATAGGAGTGAAGTCATATGATTTTTGTCTTTCTCTGACTAATTTCACTTAGCATAATACCCTCCAGTTCCATCCACGTAGTTGCAAATGGCAAGATTTCATTCTTTTTGATTGCCGAGTAATACTCCATTTTATATATATATACCACATCTTCTTTATCCATTCATCCATCGATGGACATTTGGGCTGTTTCCATTCTTTGGCTATTGTTGATAGTGCTGCTATAAACATTGGGGTGCATGTGTCCCTTCAAAACAGCACACCTGTATCCCGTGGATAAATGCTTAGTAGTGCAATTGCTGGGTCATAGGGTAGTTCTGTTTTTAGTTTTTTGAGGAACCTCAATACAAGTGGCTGCACCAGCTTGTGCTCCCAAAAAATTCTCTTGATGTTTACTAAAGATGCTAGTTTTCACCATTAGAAATAATAATAGTAGCTAATTGAGTGACTACTATGTGCCTAGCAGGCTGCTAGAAATCTTAGATACATTTTCTCCTAGAATCTTTATAGGAGCCCTTCAGAAATGGTACTATTACTTCCCTGTCAGAGCTTAGTACCCACTTGTCTGCCTTTAGGTTTTTAGACTGTTAAAAGACACAGACTTTGTCTGGAAAAGGCAGCAAGATGGATTCTGTCCTGGAGGCTTCAGAAGGAACACCTTGCTTCTGCTGACACCTTGATCTTTTCCAGTGAGACCCATTACAGACTTTTTAATTTAGAACTATAAGATAATACATTTGGGGGCACCTGGGTGGCTCAGTTGGTTAAGCATCCACCTTGATTTTGGCTCAGGTCATGATCTCCTGGTTTGTGAGATCGAATCCTGCATTGGGCTCGATGCTGACAGCACGGAGCCTGCTTGGGATTCTCTCTCTCCCTCTCTTTCTGCCTCTCTCTCTCTCTCTCTCAAAGTAAATAAATAAACTTAAAGAAAAGATAATACATTTGCATTGTTTTCAGCCATTCAGTCTGCGGTAATTCAATTTAGCAGCTATAGGAAACCAAACACAGAGTTTCTTAGTCTTGGCACTAATGATATTTTGGACCAGATAATTCTTTGTTGTGAGGAGCTATCCTGTGCATTGTAGCATCCCTGGCCTCTATCCACTCCGTGCAGTAGCATTCCCCACTGCACCCTCACCCTTGCTAAGTTGTGATAATCAAAATGCTTCCAGATATTGCCAAAAGCCCCCTGCAGGGGGAACACTTGCCCCTGATGAGGACCAGTGTTATATGAGAAGTAAACTTACTGCAATACTCTATAATAAGGATATATCTCACAGACATAATGATGGATGAAAGGAACAGAGACAAGTGCACTTATTGAACGATTCCATTTGTATGCCTATCAAACACGGTCAAAGGAAGTGATGGTGAAAGTCAAAATAGTGATGATCGCTGAGGGTACGTTGTGTAACAGGTTGAGAAGGAGCACAAGGGAACGTCTGAGATATTGGAATTGTTCTATATCTTGATCTGGGTGCTGGGTATGTGGATCTACACATGTGAAAAATTAAGATTTTTGGTCTTTATTCTTTGTTATACCTCAACAAAGAATTAAAAAAAAAAAAGTACAAACCAAGAAAATGGAGATCTAGGTTTGATGCTCAAGAGAAAAGGCAGAATGGAAAAGCTCTGGACACGGAGCTGTGAGGATCAAAGCCACAGACTTCAGGGTGGGTGGGGAATAAAGAGGGTGAGAAGAGAATGTTGAGGCCGGGGCCCAACATGCACTGACGCAGCAGGTGTAGGCAGAAGAAGAGTCGGTCAAGGACGGACCACTGGTGTCTGTGTGTCGTCCCCATCTGAGAGGGAGAGCATAGGCCCCACCATTGTCCCAACTTCCCACCTCCCCTGCCTCTGGCCTCTGTGTCCCCTGCAGGAGCTATCCCACACGTATAGAAAACACTCTAGTACTCTTCCCTATCCTCGCTGTCCTAGCACAGCCCATTGTCGGTGTGTATTTGTTTCCAAGCTGAACGAAGAGGTTTTGTAGGACCAAGCCTGGCATAACCCCTTCTGGTGGGAAAGTTGGGCCCGGGCCCCAAGCCACAAAACCCACCATAAGTGCCTCCTGGAAACACCACCTCCTCCACTGTGCTGTTCCCTGTGGTCACTGTCTATTTTGTACAGTGACTTCAAAAAGTCGGCTGATGTTGTGGCATATCCTGGAGTGCATTTTTACAATCATCTTGGCCTGTAAGAACTGTTCTCTTAAACCATCGTAGCAGATGTAAGATAGACAATGGTAGAAAGCAAAGTTGGAGCACATTAGCGAGAACAGAGACATCATTGAATTTCGACCTCATTTGCCGAGTGCTTACTCCGTGCCAATTGCTTTAGCATGTCTTTTTATTTAGACTTCATAATGACTTTAAAGTGAATCTCTCTCTCTCTTTAAATATGAAAACTAGGGTAAGGGGGATTCCCTTCCCCTCCAGGGCAAGGCCCAGTACCTCAGACTGCAGTCAAGGCCTTCAAGGATCCGAGCTATCTGCTGTTTGCAGCATTTTTGCCCACTGCTCCCCACACACACCTGATGCTTTTTCCTGGAGGTTCTCCGTTTTGGTTACACATTAAAATCAGGGGGATCCAAGCAGGTGATCTAGCCGAATCACAGACTGAGCTGGGCCTTGACAAGCCCCACATGTAACCACGGCTGGACTCTGCTCGGTTTTCTCTCTTGCCCTCCTCCCATCTTCCTTCTAAATCCCTCCTATCCTTCAGAGCTTTTAGTCCATTGTGAAAGAGGCTTATACTGTAAAAGCAGGGAATTAGGTTGGATTTATTTGATCATACTATCATAATCATAATGCAGTGCGCTTAATATTATTTTTATTCCAAGTTCAATGCAGCATCTTCAGAGCATGCAAAGGACTGCATCTACGGGCTAGGATTTAATGTGCAGAGCACACAGTCCCCGCTCACAGGAGCTTGCCATCTTGTGAGGCAGGTAACATGGATGCAAGTATCTAAAGTACCAGGCAGGGCCTGCTGAGCTTTCAAATCAGGGGCCAGAGCTCTCTCGAGTCACAATAAGGGCTGGTTACTTCTGTTGGAAGATTCACGGATGGGATGGTGGGATGAGTCCTGGGAAGCATCCTGGTGTCCTGTGAAGGATTTGCTGACCATTAAAACTGGGTTTAAGAAAAAAATTAATAAATGTTTTTTTAGTTTATTTTAATTTATTTTAATTTTTTAATGTTTATTTATTTTTGAGAGAGAGGGAGACAGAATGCAAGTGGGGGAGGGGCAGAGAGAGAGGGAGACGCAGAATCTGAAGCAGGCTCCAGGCTCTAAGAGGTCAGCACAGATAGAACCGACACGGGGCTCGAACTCACAAACTGTGAGATCATGACCAGAGCTGAAGTCAGACGCTTAACCGACTGAGCCACCCAGGCGCCCCTAAAATATTTTTTTTAATCTTCATTTATTTTTGAGAGAGAGACAGAGTGCAAGCGGGGGAGGGGCAGAGAGAGCCGAAGACACAGAATCCAAAGCAGGCTCTAGGCTCTGAGCTGTCAGCACAGACAGAGCTCAACACAAGGCTTGAACTCACGAGCCGTGAGATCATGACCTGAGCCGAAGTCAGATGCTTAACCAATTGAGCCACCCAGGCGCCCCTAAAACTGGGTTTGAATCATTTCTGTGTAACTTAAAAATCTTTGTGACACTGAGAAAGTCTTTAGTTTTCTCATCCGTAAAATGGAGACAATTGCACTTCGAGAGTCGTGATGAAGATAGGGGGAGGTAACACTCTCACCCATCACAGTAAGCACCGGCCACGTTTATTGTTATCACTGAGAGAATGGAATAGAGTAGGCTACCAATGAAAGTCTTTTGTTTATTCACTCAGCAAACATCTGTCACTTATCAAGCACCACATTAGGACCTGGGTACACAAGTGAATTACACATAGTACCTGTCCTAAAAGTTCCTGGTCTAGTGAGAGAAACATATTAAGAAAGTTATAGTGTTGGTAGTATGTTCAATAGTAGAAATATGCACAAGATAACGAGAGGACATAGAGGAAAGGGGGGTGTCTGACTCAATCTGAATCAGGGACCACTTCCTGAAGGAGGTGTACCTGTGCACTGTGTCAAAAGCCTGGAGTTAGTTCCATTGGGAAGGGAAGAGGTTAGGAACTATATATTCCTTTCTCAAGGTCTTTAACAATGAGATAACAAAGAAGGCCACTTAAGAGTACAATACTTACCAGTAATTTTCAGCTCCTCTTAGATGTCTAGCTTTATCTGGGGCCTTTTGTTCAGATTCTACTCACCACTTGTTAACTATATGACTTTGGGCAAGTTACTTAACCTCTAGTCTCTGATTTTGTTCCCTCATTGGTGAAAGAGAACCAATAATACCTACCTTGCAAAGTTGTTGGAAGACTGAATATTCCATTAAGTCTGTGACTCTCTTATCTGTCTCATTTACCATTGCACCCCTAGCATCAAGCTTAGTGCATGGTATTTAGGAGATGCTTAGTAGAAATTAATTGAACAAATGAATGAGTGATGTATGTACAGTACTTAGCATAGTACCTAGCTCATAGTAAGTGCTCAATGAATGGTAACTATTCTCATCATCATTATCCCAGATGGGTTTGAGCACCACTCAGCTAACACAAAGAGGTAATTTTGCCCTTGTGTATGCACACATTCTGAATTTCTGGGAAGAGAACCATGAAATTCTTAGGTCACAGATTTTCTGAGTATTTCTGAGTCTGACTTGAAGGATCAGGAAAGACTTCAGAAAGGAGGGTAGCATCTGAGCTGGACCTTAAAGGATCAGTCTGATTTTGTAGGCAAAACAATCAGGTAGGCAGAAAGGAGGCACATTCCAGGCAGAAGGGACAGCTGGGTCATGGAGAGAGAGATATGAATTTGGGGAGCCACATATATTCATATACGACAAGTGTTCTGAGGATGAGGTGTGACATGGCAGGAGATGAATCTGGAAATGTCTAGAGCGTTAACTGGCAAACTTTCTGTAAAGGGATAGATAATATATATTTTAGGCTTGGGCAGCCCTTATATGTTTTATAACAAGAGAGAGAACAAATTTCCCAGAAGTTTTAGTGTTGAAATTTAAAACATAATAATAATAATAATAATAATAATAATAATTGAATACAGTATTTTGTCATATAGGTCTACTAATGAGAAGAATGGGGTTTTTAAGGGGAATAACATTTGCTGAAATGAGGTTCAAAATTAGTGTTCCCTCTCATCATATTGATGGCAAATATTTATCTATAAAAATGATTCTTAGTTCATGGCTGAACAGAATCAGGTCAAGGGCTGGATTTGGCTCATGGACAATAGTTTGCCAATTTCTGATCTATATTGTTGAGGACAGAACACCGTGCTACCAAGTTTCAGACTCTGTATTTAAGTAGCAAATAACCGTCTGAAAAGAGTGCCTGAGAATACTTGGTTTGACTGTTTCTTATTTAGCACATCATTTATTCTTCCTAAGTGACATAGTCACTCTCTTGTTTCCTTACAACTGAAAAGCAACGGGCCACTGATGTATGTGTGAGAGAGTTTCTTTGTCTTCATATATAATGGGTAACCAACCCATCTCTAGTAGCAACCAAGGATACAAGGTACAAGAGTCACCATTGTGAAGTAATATCAGCCTGTGGCTGCTACGACAATTTTGTGTGGGGTTCTCCTGGGAGCTGGAACAAGGCTTAAAAAAAAATAGATAAGGAATAAGTGTGATTAAAAGGTGCAATAAAAGGGCACAATTCACTTGCTCAGGATTCAGCACTTAGGAAAAGCATGGAAGAGAGGTCTACCATGAGAAGATGGTACTTTATAAATGCTACCTTAATCTCTATCTAGATGGAGGAATTTGGGTAGAGGGTATTACTTTGTTAATGAATGAATTCAATTCAATTCAGTTCAACTCAATTCAATTCATATTTGTTGAGGACTTCCTATGAATAAGACCCTAAGCTAGGCTCTGGGGATATGACGGTGAGGCCCACAGTTTGGCACATTCTGATTTACTCTGTGTCTGTTCCTACTTCAATAGGAGGGGGAAATGTGATGATGACAATGATGATGAGGATGAGGAGGATGGAAAAGAGGAGGCAGGAGGAGATGATGCAGTGGCAGAAGCATGGATGCCTTTAACCAAGAAAGGTCTTTAGGGCTGGGGGTGATCGAAGAGGGAGGAGTTCTGAAGAAAAAGTAAAGAACATAAGGGAAATTAGTAATCACAACTACTGATCTGATAGCCACGGTGCAGTGGATTAACCAAAAGTATTGGCATCAGATACACATCAGCTCAAATCCCAGCCTTTCCATGTAGTATTTATGTAACCTTGGTGAAGTTATTTCAAGTCTCTGAACCTGAGTTTCCTTCTCCAGAGAGTGGGGCAATATTATACATGTCATAGGTTGCATGGATATGTGCATATTTTATAAGTCATTAGGTCTTTGCAGTTGAAATTTTAAATATTAATACCAAAAATGAGCGGGGAATCTGAATGCACACAGGTTTAGACAGATTAGTCCCTCAGGGAGCAGGCTCCGAACGAAGTTCTTGGATTACAGCTATGAGCGAGATAGATGCAGTTCGCCATGGAGTGAGCAGTATAATGATAGATATGGAGCTAAGCGTGCACGCCAATCGCGAATTATTAAATACAGCTGTGATGAATTGTAGGCAGGGACAGTACAAGGTGCTAGGAGAGCGTTTAATGGGAGCTGACAGGCCTAACCTAGACCAGGACTTGGAGCTGTCATCTGAGGAAGTGGTGTTTGAGCTGAGCCCTGAAAGATGAAGGTGAGCCTTGATGCTTGCCCCACCTTCCGTGTGACCCCGCAGGAACCCCTCCTTCTGGCTTCATTTCCTGGCCTGTCACTAAGGGGTTGGGCAAGTCCCCTCTAGCGTCTTGTTTTTCCGGGCAGGGCCGCTAAGGAACCACACTCCAAGATCCCCTTAAAGACCCCAGTGCAGATGCCAAAGCGCCCTGTCCTGAGGGTTGCAGTAGAGAACACAGGGCAGAGGAGAGAGCACAACTGTGGTGGGAAACTCCGATGACATTGGAGAGTTAGCTCGCGGCCAAGGATGTGGTTGCATTTTTTGATATCGTTCTTGTTCCCTCCTAAATATCTGCCGGCACCTTGGCCAAGGAATCTTCAAAGCCCTTTCCCTTTCCTTTTTTTATCCTTTGAACTTTAAAAAATATGCTACAAAGAATAGCGTAACTCCCATATTCTCCCCACCCAGAATGTTAAAAATTAACATTTTGTTATATTTACTTCCAGTCTTTTTTGTGTTAAAACATTTTTTATTCATAATAAAGTTCTCGGATGCCTGGGTGGCTCAGTCAGTTAAGTGTCTGACCCTTGATTTTGGCTCAGGTCATGATCTCATGGTTCATGAGATCAAGCCTGGAGTTGGGCTCTGTGCTTACAGCTCAGAGCCTCCTTGGGATTTTCTGTCTCTCTCTCTCTCTCTCTCTCTCTCTCTCTCTCTCAAAATAAATAAATAAACTTAAAAAAAAAAAAGTTCTGTTGGTCCATCTGGCCCAGACCCATCCTGCTCCTCCCTCTGCCCCCAGGAGGCTACCTCTCATGACTTTGGGTTGTATATCTCTCTGTTTTTT
The DNA here is from genome assembly GCF_016509475.1 of Prionailurus bengalensis. Classification (NCBI taxonomy): domain Eukaryota; kingdom Metazoa; phylum Chordata; class Mammalia; order Carnivora; family Felidae; genus Prionailurus; species Prionailurus bengalensis. Next base: position 56,634,333 of record NC_057346.1, read on the forward strand.
AATCTTTATTTATTTTTGAGAGCGAGAGAGAGAGACAGAGTGCAAGCGGGGGAGGAACAGAGAGAGAGAGGGAGACATAGAATCTGAAGCAGGCTCCACGCTCCGAGCTGTCAGCACAGAGACCAATGCCTGAGATCGTGACCTGAGCCAAAGTGGGATGCTTAACCGACTAAGCCACCCAGGCGCCCCAGGGGGTGTATATCTCATTATCGAATAAAATGCAAAAGGCATTGCTATATGTGTGTGTATTTACTTAGATGACATCTAACAATGTGTATCATTCTGTGACTATTTTTTTTTTTTTACCCAGCATCACATATCTTGAAAAAATACAAACATGTGGGCATAAACACCCACTTATACATAGTTCCTTCCTTTCAATGGCTGTATAACCTGCCAGCACTGAATAGATCACATATTCTTTTTCTTACTCTCTATATATTAGGTTTTCTTAATTTTTTTCTTTTTTTTTAAATATATGAAATTTATTGTCAAATTGGTTTCCATACAACACCCAGTGCTCATCCCAACAGGTGCCCTCCTCAATACCCATCACCCCCCCACCCACCTACCCTCCCCCCCCACCCCCCAGGTTTTCTTAATTTTTAACTATCAAAAATAATGCTACGGTGAGTATCTTTATAATGTCTCTCTGTGAATATAATTAAGAGTTCAAAGAGGAATTGGTGGGTCTTGGGTTAAACACACTTTACTAGATATTGGAAAATTGCTCTTTTTACTGGCTGGACTCATTTATACTTCAACTAATAGTGTAAAAAGTATCCCCTTTTTCTCATAATGTTAACCTTTAAAATTTTGCCAGTTTCATTGTGTGACAATGGTCATTGTTTAATTCACATTTCCCTGATTTTCGGTGAAATTCAGAAGCTTTCCACATGTTCATCAAAATCTGCAATTCCTTTTCTGCGGACTGCATGCTCACACCCCATGCCCATCGTCCTATTAGAGTGTGATCTTTCTCTTATTGACCTGCACTGATTCTGATGACTAATCTCCATGGCTTGTCTTTCACCTGCGATGATAGTGTCTTGGTAACACGGAAATTCTTCATCTTCCTGTGCTCTGTATGTTTAGTCCCTGCCTGTGTGGTTTGTGCCTTTCATTTCTAATTGCAGAAATCCTTTACTCCCAAAGTGATAGACCTGTGTCTTTTATATTTTCTTCCGATTGTTTCAAGGTTTATTCTTCACACTCAGGCTTGTAGCACATCTGGAATGAGTTTTCATGGATATGAGTGTGAGATAGGAATACATTTTCGTGTTCTGCTATGTAGAAAGCCAGAGATCCCAAATTCATTTGTTTGACAGGCCGTTTGTTCCCACTGATGTAAACAGTTCCCTCTCTCTGGTGGCAAGTCCCCTCACTTGTGTGGGTTTCTGGGCTCTCTCGTTTGTTGCATTGACCTATTTGTCTATTCCTAACAAATACCACACTTGATACTAATCACAATAGCCTTGTAATGTGTAATGTGCTTTGATTTTTAACAGGACAGGTCTCTCCCTTGGTTGTTCTTTTTTAGAATTGTCTTGGCCTTACTTATATGTTCACACGACCATATTTATTTGGGACTTAGTTTTGAGCTACCGGAATTGCTTATGGAGATTCTGATTAGATTTGGGCTAAAGTTATAGGTTTATCTGAAAGTTGACATCTGTGTCATAGTGAGTCTTCCCAGGTATAATCAAGATACATTTACTCAGATCGTCTTTTGTATCCTTCAAAAAAGGTCTTTTTTCGTTACTTTATACTAAACATTTTCTAGATTTTGTTGCTATCGTGATTGAGATTTTTTGGTTACCTTTTTTTTGGTAAACTTTCAACAAAGGTTACCTTTGTTGTTGATGTATAGGAACAATATTGATTGCTGTATATTTACCTGGTGCCTGTAAGCTTGATGAATTCTCTTGTTAATTATTTTCAGATTTTCTTGGATTTTCTATTTACCATGATTTTGCTTTGTTCCTTCTTTGATCTATCTCAGCCTTTTACTGAATGGATTAATTTTTTCTATATTCCCTTCTGTGTAGAACTTATGCATTTTATTTCTAGGTTTTTGCTAGGTGGTCGTTGGTGTGTGTGTGTGTGTGTGTGTGTGTGTGTGTGTGTGATTACCCTTATTTTTAAATCTGTAGATCTGACTTACAGTTTCAGGTTGGCCAGGCTTTACCACTGATCCACCCCTCCAACTTCCATGTTATTGTTGTCTTATAGTTTAGCTCACTTTTGCTTTATAAGTCCTCTAATTTAGAAATAATTAGTAATTAAATTTTTGGGTCCAATGCTTATTTAGATTTGCCTCAATATTCAGTAGTATTTTGCTCGCCATTGCTTTTTGAATCCCACCCTTGCCTTCTGGAAGTATGTATGCCCTTTGTCCAAAATATCTTTATCTCATCCTCATACTTTAGTGATAACTAGCTGAGTGATGAAGAATTCTAGGTAGACAATAGTTTTCTTTTAGCACTTTAAAAATGTCACTCCACATACTCTGGCCCCATTGTTGCCTATGAGGAGTCTACTCTCCTGTAAACTGCCTTGATTAGTACCGGCACCCAATAAAAGTATCATGAATATTATTAGCGGCAGTAGAAACAGTAGTAACAGCTTTCTGTACATTATGTCTAGTCTTCCCAACGCTGTCCCATAAGTATTGCTATCTGAGACTCAGAGAGGTTGGATATCTTTTCCAGGGTTACACAGCTAATAACTGAAGGCATAATTTGCAGCCCTGAACAGTCCCCCTAAAGCCTGTATCTCCCTCTCCCTAGGTCACACCATCCCTATTATAGTAATGGTTTGTACACTGTTGGAAACCAGAGCCTGAGCGGATTATTTACCAAGGCCATCAGTGGGAAACTGGAGGACAAAGGTCTGGGTACTGATGCTTAGCACTTCCAGAACGGGCCGGGAGGAAGCTCAGAGCACTGCAGGATTCTTGGGAGGGACCTCAAAGACAGAAAATAAGTTTATAGTCATGCACCTCTAAGAATAAGAATTCTTGTTATCCAGGGTGTTGAGAATATAAGGTGTAATATATAGAGTCAGAAGCTACCTAGGAGAGGGGCTGCTTTTGACATCATCCATCTGTCTATTCTTTCCAACAAAGAAGTCACTCAAATTACTGGCAAACGAGTGTAGTTCTGACATAAGCATTGGCTGGTGTTTTTGTTTATTTTGAGGAGAAGGTGAAAGGGAAGCAGTGAAGATGCCTGAAGACGTGTCAGAATTTCACTCATTAGGGGGTGCTGTGAGCTCCTTGGCTCAATCAGATAATCATTTTGAGTACTGGAAAAAATATTTCCTCAATTTTTTTGTGTGTGCTGTCCACAAGGTAACAGCTACAGACATAACACACTTTTTAAGTGCAATCTGCATCATTAACGTTGTACTCCGTTACTTTCTTAAGTCTAAACAGCCAAGGAGACAATAAACCTAGCTTTGGTTTGCAGCATTTGTCAGTACTCCCACCATGACTGACTCCAAGCGCCTACGTACCATTCCCTACTGGGGGCTTGGGAAGAGCTGTGCAGAAGTCATCAGTATGTGGTGTTCCCGTCCAGTAGGTACAGTAGTCCTAAGTCAGCTCAAGAGCATAGATAATAGTAACATGTGGTAAAATCCTTATAAAGTGATGTGTTTTGATTTTTGATTTTTATTTTTTATATAATTTTTTATTTTTATATATTTATGTATTTTATCTAATTTATTTAATTTGTATTTATTTTAAAAAATTAATGTTTATTTATTTTTGAGAGAGAGATGAAGAGCACGAGTGGGGAGGGGCAGAGAGAGAGAGGGAGACACAGTATCTGAAGCAGCTCCAGGCTCTGAACTGCCAGCACAGAGCCCGATGCAGGGCTTGAACCATGAACCGTGAGATCATGACCTGAGCCAAAGTCCAACGCTTAACCACTGAGCCACCCAGGAGCCCCTGTTTAATTTATATTTATATAATTAAATATTTTATAATGGCCGTGCTTAACAACTGGCTCAGGGAATTTAATAGTTGGCTCTCTCAAGATAGTATGAGCTGCCTTCAGCACACTACTGGCATCAGAACTAGGTACAGAAATCTTCTGAAGGACTGATGTTTGAGCAGGGTTCTGAGGTTGAGTAGAAGTCTGCTGCGTAAAGTGGAAAGAGGTATCTCAGGCAGATGGAACAGAATGAGGGAAGCTAGATCCCAGGGCTTCTGAGCTAATTCATGAAGGGTCTTGTGGACCCCGGAGACTGAAAGCTCCAGGGGACCATTGAAAGATGTTAAACAAGAGAATGATTGATTGGATTTGCATTCTCAAGAGACCTGTCTGGCATCTGGGAGGGGAGGTTTGGAGAGGGCCAAGGTCAGAAGCAGGGCATCCCACGATGCTGTGGCGGTCAGCAAGGTGCTCGGGGACGGACATCGAGTGGTGGAGAAGTGCATTCCAGACACCCCAAACAGTGTGTGCAAAAGCCGGTGTGAGAAAGCAAGAGGTGTGAGAAACCAAGCATAGGAAACAGGGATGGTATAGGAGGCCTGGGTGTAGACTTCCTGGCAGGGAATGGCAAGGATGTGACTGGAAATCTGGGCACAGTTGACACTGTGTCAAGGACTCTTGTGCCAGTGGGTGTGTCGGATATAGTCCTGTTTGTGGAGTGCGCTGGCAGGAAGGGGGGTTAGCGTTCTGCATTCTTTCTGAACCACACTATTAAATTATTGCTACGTCCTTTGGCATTTGGCCCCTAATTGGGCTTTTGGCAGGCAAGCGTTGTATGAACCAGTCTCTGGGGGGCTGACCCTCTAGGTTCTTGTCGCTCAAAGTGTGGTCGATGGACCTGCACTGTCAGCCTCACTTGGGACCTGATTGAATATGCAGAATTTCAGATGCTGCCCCGGACATGCTGAGTCACACTGCATTTTAACAAGACCTCACGGGCACTCTAAAGTCTGAGAATCCCTGAGCTAGGGCAGGCTTTCTCCTGAGTGGCCCAGACCACCTGCATTGGAATCGCATGGAGTGCTCGTTCACAGTGCAGGTTCCTCAGCACCATCCTGGACTCCTGTGTCCTGCCCTAGACCTTCTGAATCTGAATGTCTGAGGCTGGGCACAGAACCGGAAATTTCAGTGCACTTCAGACATCGTCCTTATGCATGTCAACAGCAGTCCACACTAATCCCAGAAAGACTTGGCCCAAATAGTCATGTTTGAATTGGGTCAGAAAACTGAACTCCTTAAACTGCCCTGGTAAATTATTTCCTTCTTTTTCTATGCAAAGCACTTTATAGATCACTGACAGAGAATGGGTGCTCAATAAATGTTAGCAATTGGTGTAGTGCTGTTTGTTATATTTGAAATGTTCCAGGTTCCTTGTCAAGGCCAGAAGCCAGCAAGATCTGGGGAAAGATGTGTGTGTGTGTGTGTGTGTGTGTGTGTGTGTGTGCATGTGCGTGCTTGTGCACAGTGTGTTGGGGACGGGGTGAGCAGAAGGATGCAGGGTGCTGGATAAATCAGATGTCCCCTCAGCCTGTTCCCCGCACAGTGCCAACGACCATCTGCTCCGAGCAGCCGCCTGTCTGGGAATCGAAGGTATCCATGGGAACCAGCATGGAGGTTGCCAAGAGGACTCCATGGCCACCAGCCAAGGGGGAGAGTGGAAATCAAGTGGAATGGAAAGTGACAGACTTGTGTGTGTTGGGTGGAGTGGGAGACTGGTCAGCTGTGAGAGCAGGGGTGGGGCTGAGCACAGATGACCTAGCAGCCGGGCGCCCCAGGGAAGCCTGCAGACATCACGGACTCGCACAGCGGTGCTCGGGAGGACGCTTGAGGCAATCTGAACACGGGTATTTCTCTCTGTCCCTCCCTCCCTCCCTCTTCTCTTCTTCCTTCCCTCTCTTCCCCCCTCCTTTAGTGGGAAATTGAGTTTTTCAAAACAGTACGATTAGTAGACAAGTAAAAATGAAAATGTCAGTCACCTCAGATCCCACCACTCATAAGCAGATGCTGTCATGTTGGTGTTAGTTCATCTTTTTCCCTCCATATTTTTGTAAGGTTGAAACCATGCATTTCCAGTTCTGTATCCTGCCTTCCAGAAAGTTCTTTTGAGTCGGGGATTTTACTTTGAGAAACAAGCATGGGATCTGGAGTTGGATGCCTACCTGCCCTCACATCCCAGACCTGCCTGCTTAAAAATGGATGGCTGAGGCCAAAATGACAAACTGATCCAACATGGATATTCCCAAGTGGACGCTGCTGTGCTGTCTTAGCTGATGGCACCCGTTTAGGTTTACCACCCGTTTTGAGTTGGGGATTTCTTGTGTATTTCATCCACTCTGATGAAGTCTGGGCATAAAGGGGAAAACAATGCATCTGACAGGAGGAAAAGAGGGGGGAACTGTTTTGTTTAGATACATCTGAAAAGAGCACTAAGATTTAAAATGCTGTATTGACCCTAGAATGTGATCTAACAGGGTAAGAAATGTATATCTGGGTCATTTCTCCTTAATTTACTGGTACAACCAGCGGCCTGTTGTTCTTGTTTTTCCAGGAGCACTTATGCCCCAAGGGCAGGTGCTGTGTCTCCAAGTGACCGCTCACATCTGAGGGAAAAGTGAATCTCCCCAGCTGAAATGTGCAAACCTGCTGGTGAGACCAAGATGCCATTTAAATCAGAGTGTTTCTCAGAAATTCCCCAAAGTTAGCCCATTCGGGACACTGTAAGAAGCTGCATTTACTTTATTCGATATGTTTCCGCCCTTTTAAATATGGTCCTTTTAAGTATGTACCTATGAGTCGGTGTTCTGTGTGATGGGATGTGAAATATGTGAGCAAGCAAAACAAAAGTGGAAGCACCAGGTCGCTTGGGGCGAGAGAAGAGAGCACTGGACCAGGAGTCCAAAAAGACTTAGGTTCAATTTCCTGCTCTGAAGCCCACTTCTGTGTCCCAGTGGGCTTGCCACACAAAGTGCCCTTTTAAATGTTTCTGTCCTTTTAAGAGTTTATCTGTGAGTCAGTACTGTCTGTGTTCATGGCAAACTAGAAAGCTGGAACCGCCTCTTTTTCATCTCAGTGTCAGTAAATACTTTCCTTGCATGATTGAAGGGAGCCTGCGATAACCCAGCATCCCACACAGTCTGCCATTCGCTTTTACACTTGGCTTGAGAAGAACAACAGAAGTTTGGGAGCAGCTTAAAAATTGACTTAAAATTCTAACTCCCAGAGTGAACAGAATCACTGATAGAAGGCTTCATTTAAGCTTCTTGACTTTTCAAATGAATTCAACAAATATGTTTTGAACACCCAAGGTGAGCACTACAGTGAGTTAATGTAATCGTTGGTTAGAGAGAAAGCATTTGTCCTCAAGTCACTTCCGGTTGAGTAGGGGAGACCGCTTTAAAAATGCGGGCTTGATTTTTACTCAGGCATGGTAAGCCAGCAGGTCAGGAGATGACTGCCACTGAAAAGATAGCTTATTCTCAGAGGAGGGGGCAGCCTACACCACACCGTGCAAGGCCACGTGGGGAAGCACCAGGATTGGTCAGGAGGCGGAAGGACTGAGGGGAAATGTGGTTTTCCCAGGAAGAAGTGGGTCAGGCAGGGTAAGGAGGCTAAGCAGGTTTAGGATTGGCTGGCTTGAATAATTTCAGTGGACTCTGGGGCATATGTCCATAGTCTTCTGGTACCTGGCCCCGTGATGATTAGGGTAGGAGGATAGTGGCCCAAGTGTGAGAGCCCAATAAAGGAGGTGTTTGGGGTCTGGGCATTGGATTGGTTGGTTTGCATATGAAAGGCGTGTTTACCACCCCTAGGAATGGCAGCCCTGGAGTGGCGGTGGGGAGCTGTTTCCCCACCTGGGCCCTCAGTAAGGCCCCAGATGCCAAAACACCTGAATTAAAAAGACGTGTTTAGTACACGGAGGCAAGGCAGATACTTAATTGTAGCATTATTAGGTGCAAGGCTGTAAATAACAAAAAAGAAGCACACTTTGGGTGTTAAGGAGCTGAGATTATTTCAAGAATACTTGTTCTGACAAAGGTTTAATGGAGCAATGGCTTTTCAGCAGGGCAGGCTGGGTGGGAGGAGGGGAAGGGATGTGGGGGGGGGGCGGGGGGAGGGGGTGTCCAAGCTCCTATCACTCATTGGCAAGTTGCCTACCTGGGATCAATTACTTAAACCCTCCAAATAATGTTTATTCTGCTTATATCCCAAAGTTGTTATGCAGAGCAAGTAACTAGCTCCATGTTTCTCTCACTGTGCACAGTGCATGGACCTATATTAGAACTGTAGTGTTTGTTTAAACAAACACTGGGACCCAGAATCAGGCTGCAAGGGTGAAGCCCAGGAGTCTGCATCTTAACAAGCCCCTCACTCCCACTCTAGGTGATTCCAGGAACACTAAAGTTGGAGATCAGCCTAGAGAAAACAGTGCTAGGCACATTCTAGAATCCAGAGGGTAAAGTACATGTAAAGAGGATTCTGTGTACTTATTACAACTATAGCTTACACCTGCTTCGGTCTCTCATGCCCAGAAGCTCCTTAGGCAAGAATTATGTTTGGGTTGCTTGCCTGGCGTAGTGTCTGTCCGCTGAGGCAGGTGTTAAACGCACACATAACAAAGAGATAGCACCAGAAGCCCTGCCTCCCTGCACTCTGGCCGTCTGAGCCTGGCTGCCGGGGGAGGCTCATGTTACAGATGCTCCCACAGGCCTCAGGGCGAGCGCAGCCCAGGAGCCAGTCCTCAGACTGCCAGCAGCCTCCGCTCACAGCTTGGCCTCCGATGCAGCTGTGCGATTTCAAATTCCATGTTTATCCGCACGGGTTTCTATTTTTACCTCAAATTTCTAAAAATATGAACCGACAGACTAACCCGAAGTGATTTTGGCACTCTCGAGGGAAAATACGTGGGTAAGAATTATTGAATAATTGCGGAGCCCTCTGGCCTTGCCTAATTGGGTTTTTGGCAGATAGATGCTGTATGAACGGATGGTGATTCCAAGTGGTCAAAGTAGCACTTGGTAAGCCCCGCTTGTTTGGCCTGGGGGTTGATGTTTTCAGTCCTCACAGAAAACCTAGCAGGTACATTTCCCACATTTTACTTTCATAAAATGAGGCCCGGGCATGTTCAGCCACTTGTATAAGGTGTCGTGGGAAGGAAGGTGTGCGTGGGGTTTCAGCGGGCTCCGTTGGATTACAGGCTCCCCTTGCTTCCTCAGCCAGCCTCCCTCCAAGAAGATGCTAGATCCCCAGGGTGAGGTTAAAAGGCATGCTTCGAACTAATTACTTTTATAAAACCCTGGTGATGGATCTCTCGTTTCATAAACTAAAAAAGCGTTCGCTTTACTGACTTTCACAGAGATCATTTTTATCAGATCTCTGACATAACAACCCAAATTGCAGCTGCTTATTTTGTTCCACATTCTCCTTCCCGCTCCCCCAGTAATTAGGCAGTAATTATTATGAGGGTAATTACCTCATTAGGAATTTGGTGTGAGAAAGCTCTAGGAAAGAATAATGCAAGGGCGTCTCTTTATAGCTACAAGATTGCAAATGACAAATAAGTTTTAATAGCCCTTAAGCCCTCATTAAAAGAAAAGGGAGAATTTTTCCTGCACGGTGTTTTGGAAGGTGTCAGCATATCTCTTAATCAATCTGTGTTTCTCTGAAGAGCCAAGTTCCCCTGTGGTCTGAAAGCCCATTCCTAAGTGAGTGGAGGCACTCTGAAAGTTCCAGTAAAGAGGAGCCCCAGCAGCAGCCATGACCGGCCGTACGTGCCCCACCACTGCCACTGCCCCTGCCCCTGCCCATGGGGCGTGGGAGAAACGTGGGGGGAGGGCGTCATGGGAACTGGAAAAGACACACGCTCTGACTAAAGGACTAGTATCCTGGCCATTGGTCCCCAGTGCCTGCACCCCACAGTCCCATCTCCTGAAACCAGGACAGAAGCTCCTGGGAGCAGAGCCTTTGTCCTGCCGGGGTCTACCTGGCACGGCTGTTGGCATGAGGACTGGAGAAATGTGAGTTAGGGGTCCTTAGCGTGGTTGGCCTGGGCTCCCTACCATCTGGCTTCGTTGACTGCCATACACCCCATGTTCCCTCCCCTCCAGGACCCTGAGTGCAGCCACCTTGGGGTCCTTGTGGAATTTGCTTTTACCCTTTTGGCCATGAAAAGGCCGTTGTCCCATCTTTGGTGAATTCTTAGTCCTCAAGACTCAACTCATGTCTCCTTCCACATTGCTGCCCTCTCTCCCAGAGGTAGAATAAATCTTCTCATTTATTTACCCTTAGCACTTTTTACATGCCTCCTGTATAATATCGTTCAAGCATTCAGCAAATATCTTTACTCAGAGTCTCTCCTGCCTGGCCTGGTGACAGGGACACAGCCACTGTAGCCCCTTCCACTGTAATCTCTCGTTTGGAATATTGAAGTAGCCTCCTAGCTGGTCTCCCTGCTTCCTCCTTGTTCTTAACCTTATACAACAAAAGGCATGTTACGCCACTCCACGCCAGATGAGTGCCCAAATCCTCCAGTGGCTCTGCCTCTCACGAGACATGAAATCAAATCTCTCATTCTGATGTGCAGTGCCCTCCCTACCCCACCCGCCCTTCCTTCTCTGATCTGATCTCCCACTCCTCCCCCCATTCCCCTTGTTAGCTCCACTCCGGTGACATTGGCCTTTGTTCTTCACACACACCTCTCGCCTCCGGGTCTTAGCGTTCCGCCTGGAGTGCTCCTTCACCAGATTTCCACGAGGCGCACTTCCTTCAGGTCTCTGCTCACGTCACTTCCTCAGAGAGGCTGTCCTTGACTCTAGGTAACACAGCACACATATACGTACCTACAAGCCCACGTGACTCTGTCACCATTACTAGTCTTGTTAGAACTTCGCACCACCTGGCGTATTGTATAACTGCCTATTGGTTTATTGCCGATCCCCTTCACTGGAACGTAAGTCGCTGCTCTCCAAGACAGCCGGGATGTTGTCTAGTCTACCCTCTGTTGTATCCCGACCTCCTATCGACGGCATCTAGGTTAACATATGCTGAATAAATGAAGCAGTGAATTGCTGAGCATCATCCAGTGAGCCCTCAATAAATACTGACAGAAAATCAGAAATATGCTCAGAGTGTCTGCCACGGGAGGGAAGTTTAATTTCAAGTTATAGGACGATTGACACATACAACAAATAGGCAAGTGGACTTGCCGGAAAGACCGTTTGCCTTCACGAGTCCCATGGGATGGGGACTTGTGGGCAAACGTCAAGAGATTTGAAGAACACAATGGAATAATTTTTAATGCCGTGTAAATGGTAACACAAATGAAATGCTTATGTAAAGGTATGTTCCAAGCTATTAGGTTTTGTGCAGCTATTGTCTATTGTTGGTTTTGATGACAATATATATCAGCATCTTTAAAATAGTCAAGACTATTTTACAGCAGAGCAAAACCAAACTAAACCCAGGCTAGGAAATGAGAGGCCTGGGAGTGCTGGTTCCAGCTCTGCCACGACTTTGCCACGTGACATAATGGACTTACTTGCCCTCTCTCTGCTTTATTTCCCCAGTCCGTAAAGTTGGCATACTGGATTAAATTATTTCTGGAATGTCTACCAGTTCTAAAATTCTAGGCCCTGGGGGTTGTCGGCTGGCTGGCTGGCTGGCTGGCTGGCTGGACGAGGGACTCTAGTTTCCACGACATTGCCCCAGTCTCAACTCTCCTGTTGGTTCTACATTCTTCTTCCCGTTCTCTCCCCACTCTTTTGTAGCCCAGAGAGGCCTTACTCTTTATCTGAAAATTTTTTATGTACAACTCTGGGGTCCCTATATCTTCTTTGAGTCAAAGATAGAAAACAGTAGAAGATGAAGTCATTAGAAGCAGAAATGATGGAAACTGGGGGATATTTATTCTGTGAAAAAAGAAGGGAGAAGGGGGATAGGTATGTTGACTTACATCTAAGAATCAGGGGAGCATATGAAATTCATGGGACCTGTGTTTTATTTGCGATCGTTTTTGAGAGGTATTTCTTTATACACTATTGCACAAGAATTACAGAGTATTACACATCAAATCTTCCCTCTGGCAGATTACAATCCTAGATGTTTGGACAGGGAAAGACCCAGAAGAACATCTGAGAGTTCTTGCCCACCTCACTTGGTGTCTTTGGGCAAGTCCCCAGAGGTTGGAATGGATGAGAACACAGAGGAAGCCTGCCTGGGTTCAGGTCTATCACTCACTAGCTGTAACTCACTCACGACCTTGGGTCAGGCAGTCGTTACCCCATTTTTTCTGGATATAGAATGGAGTTAATTGGGTTGAAGTGAGAATGAAACGCAAAACCTCAGTGAGGTAAAGTAACTTGCTCCCCAGGTGACAGAACTCATCATTTGAACCCCAAAGCTCTAGTAGGAAATGAGTATAAAAAGAATCAAAGGAAACCGTCTCATAATTCTAGACTGTTGATTAAACCAATGGATATAAAGTAAGAGATGTCTATACGGTGCCCACAGAGGTAATTTCCCATTGCGAGAGATTTGCTCACTCACACACTTGGTATCCATTGCAGCAAAATAGACCAGAGATGCCTTTGCCAGTGGTATTTGCTGGATGGAATGATACTATCTATTCCAGCTGAGTAACGTAACTAGATACCCAGTGCCTATATCCTGGGACAGCAGAAATGATCACTTTTCATTGATCTCCTTTAGACCTGACCTTGATATCCTTCCTGTCTCCCCCTAAATATATCAAAGCACCTGATGATATAAGCATGTTCTCCTTCAACTAAATTTCACAGGACTCATGTTGAGGTTTGTGTTCAGAGGCAGACCACGACAGAGGCTGGATCTGGATCTGATCTTCAGTCACTGTAATCTTCTAGTCACCAGCCTTTGAATCTGCCCTTTCCCCCTTCTCATGTATGAGTTTTGTTAGCTCAGAAGGCCTGGCAGCCATCCGTCCCCAGAGCTGTGAAACTACATCTGTGCTCTGTCCCTCTGGCCCTGTGTTAGATGAGCCCATCCAAAGAAGGAGAGTGGGCAGCGGGTTAGGCAAAGGGCAAAAGTCAATCAAGAAAAATACATCTAGAGCAGGGAGAGGGGCAAAGTGGGTGAAGGGGGTGGGAGGTACAGGCTTCCAGTTACGGCATGAAGAAGTCACGGGGATAAAAGGCACAGCATAGGGAGCACAGCCAATGACCTTGTAATAGCGTCGTACGGCATCAGATGGCAGCCACACTTATGGTGAGCACAGCATAACATATAAAGAAGTTGAGTCGCTATGTAGTGCATCTGAAACCAATGGAACATTGTATGTCAACTATACTCAAGCAAAAATTTTAAAAAAAGAAAAAAAGGAAAAATTCTTCTACCCTATTTCATTCAATCCTCACATTATCCCAGCAGGGTCGATGACATTATCCCTGCTTTACAGATGAGGAAACTGAGGCTCATCTGTAGAAAGGCCAGGTGACTTCCTTAAAGTTGCACAGCTGGTAAATGGCCTATTTGGGATTTCAAACCCAAGCTCTTGCTGATAGGCCATGCCTTGTTATTGCTGAGGATAGTGGAAGAGGAACCAAAAATAATTGGAGAAGGCTTACAGTCCTGCCAACAATTAAATTTGTACCAGGTTTAACCCTCCTCAAGGTGATTCAGATTATACTAGTCACACTGGAACTGTGGGCATGCTGCCTCGAGCCAGGGGCAGTGCTGGGCCCTTTATGGACACTATTTCCTTTCTTTGTCACCTTTCACCCACGAGGTCACCATGACTTCAAAGTGGTGTTTCTCAAAGTGCGTTCCTCTGACCAACTATAATAGAATCACCCGAGGAACCTGTTAAAATACAGATTCCAGGGCTTCACCTCAAGAGTGGGAACACTAGAAAGAAATCATCACTAAGAAATTCTTGGGGCGCCTGGGTGGCTCAGACGGTTAAGCATTTGACCTTGGCTAAGGTCATGATCTCACAGTTTGTGAGCACGAGCCCTGCTTCTCATGAACATGTGCCCTGCTTCTGGTGAGCCCCATTTCTCTTTCTCTCCCCCCTACCTTCTGCCTCTAGTGGGACTTTCTCTCTCTCTCTCTCTCTCTCTCTCTCTCTCTCTCTCTCTCTCTCCACCCTCGCTCGCTTGCACTCTCTCTCAATAAAAAAAAAAAGAAAAATTATCTGGTGATATTTGGCACTCAGTTTGAGAACAGTTGTTCTTAAAAAAATAGTAGATTCTTGTTATTAATGAAACACTTAAAATCACTCACTACCTTTTTTGAAGCCTTTCTAAATTAAGCATTTTGTATTTAAAATATAGATATGGATTCTTTTAATGAATAATGAATTTAGAAAGGACACGAGTAGGAAGCCAGAACTCAGCGCAGGGCTCGGATGAGTGAATTTTATTTGGTGCCTGGAGGACTTTGAAGGAACCTTTTTTTAGGACTGACTAGTAGGTCACAACTATAAAATTCAAGTCCTGGTATATATTGTCTGAAATTTGGCCTTCAGTCTAGACTTTTATAATAGTCTATAATATATCAAGTAGCTTCTTGGAACTATTTAAGTAAAATGTTCATAATAAATTAGATAAGATGCAAAATTATACAAACAGGTTCATTTCAACTCATCAGCTGTGCCCAAGACGATAGATGACAAGCCCAGATAAGCTGGCGAATTCTACTGAACATTCAAAGAAGAATTAATACCACGCCTTCACAAACTCTTCCAAAACATACTTTGCAACTCCTTGTGAAAGGCCAGCATTACTCTGCTCCCCAGGCAAATACCCAACACTCACCAGTGAAGGTGGGATATATTTAAGCCCAAGTCACCTGCTGGTTCTCTGACTCTGGGAGAGGGTTGAGACAGAGCATGGGGACTGTGATGATGGTGGTGGTGGTAGTGGTTACAGTCACAATCGCACAGCACACGCACACACTCACAACACGCAGATTTGAAATCCCACAGTGGGCTTTTGTTGAGCGTTCTTCTCTAGGGCAGGTCCTGGTCTCTTCCTTGCTCTAGAACGCTCATTGCTGTGGGTATTTAAAATGTGTCAACAGATGATAAAACACACATACATCTTAGGAACAAGAATTGGGACTTCTGCTCTGGTGTCTAGATTTACTCTCCCTGACCGATTTTCTCCTCGCCCCATCCTTCTGCCCACCCAGCAGACCTTCCCTCCCGTCATTGTCTCACTGACCCGTCTCCATGCGCCACCATCATTGCCCCCACCAGTGTATCTCCAGCCATGTTTTACAAACTTGAACTCAGATCTAGATCTAGCCCCTCTCATCGTTGTATTTAGTTAGGACTACTGCAGTTTATATTAATCCTTTGACAAACAGTCACGTGATGGCAGCTATGGAATAAACTGTTTTCTCTCCAATCTTTTTGGCCTCAAAAAAAAAAAAAAAAAGGTACCTTTTGTGTCAGTATATAGACCAGAGCCGTTTATCCTTTGTCGTGGAACCTTTAGTGCATGCATGAGCACAGAATTGATTCAGAATACATGCACTTGTGATTTGAGCACACTGAGAAAAGATCGCATCCTGGGAAACACTTTCTTCAGCACTGGGTTGACCTGCCACAGTCCCAAGCAAAGACATGACAGAAAGATCCAGACTGGGAGTCCTTGTGAGTTTGGGCCCTGTGCAGCCACTTGCTGGCTCTCTGCCTGGAGACAGTTCACTTTACCCCCCTGAACCTCCATGTTCTAATCTCTAAAATAGGAACAATAACTTGTATCTTGACGGGCTGGTTGGCCTGAGATGAATTTAGACCAAGAATGTCAGTCCATTGTGAAAGCTTTTGGCATACAGTAAGTTTTCATTAACTGAAATGTGACTTTTGCATTGAACAAATTATAAGGTGACTTTATTTTTGCTTCCCACGATCCTTTTAAATTTATCCTGTGGGACAGGTTCCTCTGCTGCCCTTGCTTGAAAATTTGGGCAAGTTCTATAACTCATACAGCAAATTTCAGTAAATAAAAGTCCTCTGTCATTCAAATGTCCATCCCATGTCATAGTCACCATGTCAGTCTGTTTAAAGTTAATCCCTCTTCTCCTCCTGCAGCTCTGGCCTGTTCCAGAGGAGAAGCCCGCGGTGGGGCCTCTACTTCGTTTGTCCCATCCCTCACCCTGCATCCAACCTGCCCTGTGCTGGAGTTCAGGTAGCAAGAGCACGAGGCAAAGGGAACGGCAGGGCCCTTCTGGGACTGGCGTGGTCACGGTGATTGCTGCTCTCTGGACCAGCAGGCTTTCAGGATGGACTGTCTCTTGTGGCTGCTTTGCTGGGTTCTCTAGAGGCCTCCGCACTCACCACCATGGATCTCTTCCTGCAGGAGAGAGATTAAAGGGATAAAAGGGGATCCCCTTTGGCAGGTTCCACACCCCCTCCTCCACCCTGGGCATCCCATGGTCCCTCTAGCTTCTTCTGAAATGTTTGCCCCTCGGGGTGGCTGTCTTGACGCTATCCGGTCCCGGGGAAACTGCACCATACGTTCTTTGCCCTAACCACAGGACGGCTCAAGTCACCCCCAGAACAGCCCTTTCTCCCTGTCTCTGCTCCTGGACAGACTAGCCAGCCATCTCTGACCTTCAGATTTTTCACGAGAGTCCCTGTTGACTCAGGAGGGTCACTATCACATCCCCTAAGATCCAGATGTCCTTGTGCCTCTCTCTTGACTTCAGCTGGAGGGACAGTGGCCCCTTCGCTGGCACACAGAGTTCTCACCAATATCCTGTCCCTGTTACTATTCTCGGCCTTTGGCAATTCTGCATTGTGACAGCGTGCCTCCCTTTGGAATGCGGTATTGTCTCTGTGCCTCAGCTGAGTTCCCCTCTTCAGTCCTGGGACACGGGCTATTCATTGTATTATTCTCGTTTAACCTCAGCATCTCCACTTACTGCTGTCCAAGGTCATGACACTTAACTACCCTCAGCTCCTATTTCCTCATCTGTAAAATGAGAATGGTACTAACTGTGCCTGCCTCCTGAGGTCTCTGGGAGGATTAAATGAGATAATGCATAAATGTACTTCCTACAGTTCCTGGCACTGGCAAGATTCTCTGTAATGTAAGCTGTTTTCACTGCCATCACCATTATCATGATTAATCTTAAAGCAGAATTACGTGTCCTTTTGTTACCAACCCCCTGCCGCCCTGCTTGACTAGAGCGCATGTGCACACACTTGAGACGTGCACACGGGCACAGCTGTGAGTGCAGAGTGGTGGCTGTTTGGAGGTGTCTCGTCCCTGACCCCCCTTTGATGCTGGCTGTCCTACAGCCTGCACCCTCGGTGCCTGCCCCCCCCCCAACTAATTCATTTATCTCTTTACACTGTCTCTCACAGCAACTTAATTACGTGGCGGGCCTGTGTGGAGCCATCTGCTGCTGGATTGTCATCCCTGTCTCCCTCAGGATCCTGGGGACTACCTTAATGGCCCCACAGTTTCCTGAGGCAGAGACGTGGGGCCAGTCCCCATTGTTGGGAAGTCACATGCGGGAGCCTCTGTGTTAAATGACTACAAGCGTGAAGGTGATTTTTGAATCGCATGCAGCGATGCCCCGCATGTTTATCCTTCTGCCTTCAGTCATTGCTTCCTAGGTTTTGCATAGTCAAAAAGAGAAAAGTAAGTCATAGGAGGGTAGGCCTATTTCCGACGTGTGCCGCGTTTTTTCTGCCAGCTGTCACAATAAGACTTCATCCATCATCCCTAAGAGTGGTTGGGGGCCTGCTCTGGGCCTCTTCAGCCCGCTGTGTTTCTCTCTGCTACAGCACTTCTCATGCCACATGACTCAAGTCTGTTTCTCTGCCTCCTCTGGCCCCGACTGGACCGTGAGCTCCTTGTCCCTTATCCTCGGGTGCTAACGCAGTGCCTGGCTCACAATTTCTCTGAGGCCTCAGGTAGTAACTTCATCTCTCTGAGCTTAGTTTCCTCACCCATAAATTGGAAAGTGATAGTGTTCATCTCAAAGGGTAGTGCTAAGGATTAAGTTAAATCATGAGGGCAAAGCACCTTGTATATTGTAGGCCCTCAGTAAAGGGTAACTATGTTATAACTGCTGTAGGCACGCAACAAATGAATGAAATAAATTGTGAGCAGAATTGACAGTGAGTTCTAATTCACCATCATTAAATAGAACATATGTGAAGATGTAGCCTCCAGTCTCTCCCTGTCCCCAGCCTCTCATTGTCACCAAGTGGCCTGACTCACCCAACCACAGTGGCTCCCTAGATCCTAGTTAAAAGAGACAAAGTTTGGGGTGCCTGGATGGCTCAGTCAGATGAGCGTCCAGCTTCGCCCCAGGCCGTGATCTCACAGTTTGGTGCATGAGTTTGAGCTCCGCATCGGGCTCTGTGCTGACAGCTTAGAGCCTGGAGCCTGTTTCAGATTCTGTGTCTCCCTCTTTCTGCCCCTCCCTTGCTCTCTCTCTCTCTCTCTCTCTCTCTCTCTCTCTCTCTCTCAAAAAAAACCCAAAAAACAAAAAACAAAAAAAACATTAAAAATTAAAAAAAAATAAAAGAGACAAAAGTTTTTATGTACTTTTTAATTGGAAAAACTAAATAAGAAATAGAAATCAACTAAGTTAAAATATAAAACATCAATTTGCTACATAGAAAACCCGGTAGGAAGAAATCTTCATTGATTTTACTCTACTAAAGTCTGATAACATTGTTCTCAATTTCTTTTTCTTTACATTGTTTTTAACTTCTACTTAGTTATAAGATGTTTGTCTTGAAAGTAATTGCTACAACAAATTATAAAATAAGTTGTAAATGGATAAATTCAAGTTTTGCTCACAAATAAGCCACAGGTCATGAGAAAGAAAAAACAAAAACAAAACAAAAACAACCAAAGTGGCTCCCAGGCCACATTATCACATCACTCCACCACTCTGAGATCTTGAGTGGCTCCCTCTGCCTCCAGAGTCAAGTCTGAGCTCTGGTACTTGACCCCACCCCACCTCTCACCCCACCCCACCTCTCCACTGCCCTTTGTGGAATCCTTGACCGTGAAATAAGGTGAGAATGTCTTGGGGTGCCTGTTCAGCTTTGCTGTTCTGTGACTTTCATGCAATCCTGTTCATTCAGTGCACCTTTTCTGAGTGCCTGCTCTGTGCTGGGCCCTGGGCGGGACCCTGGGGCACAGTTCCTGCCCTCGGGGCCTCCAGCCTAAAGGAGAATATAAGCTGTCTTCAAGATGTGGTTGAGGTGGGGAAGGATGCACTGGGGGAGCTGGGCAGACCCCCTGTCTGGGGGTCAGGGATGGCTTCACAGAGGTGACATTGGAGCAGGGTGATGTAAAGAGCGTAAGGCCTAGGAGAGCATTCTGGAAAGAGGGAAGAGTATGAGTGCAGACTAGCACAGGCGTGTGGTTGAGCTGTTCCAGGGACGAGAGTGGGAGGCAACGGGCCTGCGGAGGTGGGCCGTGGCAGGGCCAGAACCCACGGCTGGTGTGGAGTCTGGCCTTGACCCTCCAGGTATAGAGGTCACAGAGGCCCTTTCATGGCTCTACAGCCATGGCTAATGGCCAAAAGTGTGCCTTCCTTCTGGGTACCTAATCTGCACTTTATATGGGGCTCCACGTTTTATTCTAATATTTAAAAAGAGAAAAAAGTAATTTTTAAATTTTCTGTTCTGTTTTGTTTTGTATATAGAAACAGATTAATGTAGGATGATAGGGAAATGTCAGATCTGTAGTTAGTCACCTTGAATTTGACTTCTGGCCCGTCCATGCACTAGCTCTGTGCCCTTGGACAAATCACTTGCCTCTCTGGGCCTTGGTTTTCTCCTCTGTAAAAATGGGGGAAAGTCTCCACCTTATAGCACTGCTGTGGGGATTACAGATGAGGGCATGTTTTTGTGGGACAACTGGTACCCTGGAGGCCCTGATACACTCCTTCTTTTCCCTCCCCTCACAGTCACTGGATTTCCAGTCACCTGGATGCCAGCCCAGTGACCTGCATGATGACAAAGAATGCAGGGACACTGGCGTGAAGGAAGTTTCCTATGAAATATTAATTGCTTCCCCCAAAGACTAGGTGTTCTGAAGGGCTTTGTTCCCCCAGCTGAGAGCTCGTGACCTCACTGGCCAGTCCCTGCCATTCCAGGCCATCCAGGGAAGGAAGGCCAGGCCACTAAGACAAGTCCAAGTGCTAAGGCTGCATTCATGAGTTCATGGGTGTGCTGTTCTTCCTGCACATAGCCCTGGAAAGCCCAGAGCAGGGAAGGTTGCAGGAAGTTCAGTGTCTCCCTTTCTTTGAAAACTCCTATTTATCTTCTAAAAACCCTTCAGATTCTCATGGGAACCTTGACCTCCCAGAGCATCTCGCAGCATTCAGCTGGAAGTTCCTTAACAGCAGTTACTCGGGGTTGCTTCATAAATGCTTATTCAACAGAATACCTGTCAGAGGCTCAGAGGCATAAAACCATGTTTAAAATACTGGTTCAGGGATGCCTGGGTGGCTCAGTTGGTTAAGCATCCGACCTCGGCTTGGGTCATGATCTCACGGTTTGTGGGTTTGAGACCCACACTGGGCCTTGTGCTGACAGCTCAGAGCCTGGAGCCTGTTTCAGATTCTGTGTCTTCCTCTCTCTCTGCCCCTCCCCTGCTTGTGCTCTCTCTCTCGCTCTCTCTCTCTCTCTCTCTCTCTCTCTCTCAAAAATACATAAACATTAAAAAATGTAAAAGATAAAATAAAATATTGGTTGGGCACCTGCTGCGTGAAAGGCATTGTGTTCAGTATGTTTGCTGACCAGTGGGGACACGAGTCAGGAGAGTTAGGTACCTAATGTATCATGTGATGTTTGCCTTTCTTAGGAACGCAGACCTTTTCCTGATGGCCCCGTAAATTATGCTGGTTTGTGTCCTTAATCTTTTTCTCTACTGTCTTCTTTGCCTGGGTTTGACCTGCATCTTGAAGTAGCAGTTTCCCCAGTAGGAAAGGGAAAGAAAAAATTCAAGGTAAGGACAGGCCCGTGCAAAGACACAGACTAATGAAAGTGTTTCAAGCCTTCGTGGGGCAGCTTATGGAGCTTGAAATCTGGAGTTGAACAGACCTGGTTCAAATCTGGCCCTGACTGACAGAGACACCCCAAGTAAAT
This sequence comes from Prionailurus bengalensis, assembly GCF_016509475.1. Lineage (NCBI taxonomy): Eukaryota > Metazoa > Chordata > Mammalia > Carnivora > Felidae > Prionailurus > Prionailurus bengalensis. Next base: position 56,655,435 of record NC_057346.1, read on the forward strand.
TCTTGCACCGATCTGGGACTCAGGAGACTCCAGCCTTCTGGGGCCACCCTGAAGGTTAAAGCGTGAATATGTGTGAGTGCCTCCCACCTCCGGCAGAGAGAGGAAAAAGGAAGCCAGCAGCCCTGGCTGTCCCATTGCTCCTTAGCAACTGGCCTCGAAAGGTGCCACGCCGTATCACCGTGACCCTGGTTGCTGGCCCAGGCAACTGACTAACAGGACTGAGTTTGACGTTGCAGCTTCGTGAAGATATCCTAGGTCCCATTTTTGACACAACCCTTCAGATTTCATGGCCTGAAAAATAGTCTCACGTTTGTTCTGACTCTGATGCCTCTGAGTATGTCCTTCTTTAGAGCCAGCAGGTTGCTGAAAGACTTGCTAGAAATAGAATTGCGTCGCAAAAAGAAAGAGAGTCACTGAAGCCACCAGAGGTTAGTGGTGCCTGTAATGTAAATGAAGTCCAGAATTCCACTCAGCAGACTGCCCACCCTTTTACTGCCGGGTGGCTCTTCCCCTGCTGGGCTCCCACAGCTCCCATTACCTCAGATGAGATGGAACGCAGGCAGCCGAAGGCAGAATTTAATGGATATCACTTCCAATGAATCATTAGCAACAAGAAACAAACGTGACATTAAATGCACCAAAAATGGCATCGTGGGGATTACCTACTTAATATTTTTATGCTCCCCATTACTTAACAATTTCTGAGATTTGGTCATGCTCCAGCACTGTCAGACCTAAAATGTATTCATATTTCCAAACAAAGGAATAATTTGCCGCCTTCACACAGGATGATTATCAAGAGTGTGTAATACGTGAAAAAATCTTTCTTTTCCAGCTATTTCTTTATGACAAGTTTCTAGAAGTGGAAAACTTATCCCTTACTAGATCAAAGGATGGCAGTTTTAAGATTTCGCTCATTAATTCACATATTCAACATATATACACTGAGCGCTTGTGATGTAACTGATACTCTACGGAGCCCTGGAGACGCAGCCTTGTCCTGCTGGGTTGAGTCAGGCTATATTTTCCCCAACTTGCCAGCAATGGAGACAGTGCTGCCTTTCCCACTCGAGCAGCCGACACAAAAAATAGTAATATATTCCCAGTGGCGTAAAGATTTCAATGCAAGAAACAAACATGCAAAATGGGATTACAGATAATTATTTACATGATTGTGGCATAAGGGAAGTTTTAAAGCTTAACCCCAGGAGTAAACGGGATAAAGGAGAAGGTTGATAGACAAGGCCATGTTCAAATACAAAGCTTATACATGGATACATGGAGAATATAGATATGGGTATCTCTGCAGATACAGATCTCCATCTCCCTCTCTCTGATGTAGATACATAGATACAGATATTTTTCATATCCTTATTTATCCCTATATATAAAAGAAAAGATAAACTGGGAAACATAGTTACAAAGAATTACTCTCTTTTATTTTTATCTATAGGAGTTGTAGAGCTTTCTTACAAATTAATAGGAAGAAGAAAAATGGAAAACCAACCGCAATCGCCATGTGTTACTTTTACAATTAAGAAAGTAAACTCAGGAGTGTCGGCTTGTTCAGCAGCACTGATTTAAGTGCCTGCTGAACTGTTCGAGCCTCCAAACCAGGCACTAGGGACACAGAGCTGGCTCAGAAGCCGCCTCCGCCCCCCAGGTTCTCACAGATGGGCTTGGAAACAAATAACCAGGAAGACAATGTGAGAAATCAGACAAAGAAGCTGGTACAGAGAAGTCCCAGGACAACAAAGCAGGAAGGGATCACTTCCCTGCAAGGGGAGGGATGTGAGGGAAGAAGATGTTCCAACTGGATTTATAATAGCTTTATTAAGATATAATTTACATAACCTACAATTCACTCCTTTTAAGTGCACAGTTTGATGAGATTTAGTAAATGAATATAGCGATGCAAGCATCCTTGAAAGACAGCTTTAGAATGTTCCATCCCTTGTGTTCATTTACCATCAGCCCACTCTCCTACCTGAGGCCTAGACAGTCATGGATCTTCCTGTTTCTACAATGTGCCTCTTCTAGAAATTGTATAAAAATGGAATCATATACTATGTAGTGTCTTCTGTCTGACTTCTTTGATTTAGCCTGATGTTTTTGAGATTCATCCGATTTGGTTCATTCCTTTTTACTGCTGAGTAAATCCATTGTGTGGATCTACCCATTTTCTTTGTTCACTCATTAGTTCATGAAAATCTGGGTTATTTCCAGCTTTTTGGCTCCCATGAATAATGCTGTTACCAACATTGAGCTATAAGTTGTTTGTAGATGTATATTTTCATTTCTCTTTGGTATTTAGGAGTAGAATTGCTGGGTCATGTTGTAAGTGTATGGTTAGCTTAAAAGTAATTTTTCCCCAAAGTGGCTATTCTGTTTTACATTCCCATCAGCAATGTAGGAGAGATCAATTGCTCCACATTGTTGCCAACATTTAGCATTGTCAGTGTTCTTTATTTTAGCCATTTTCGTGCATATGTGGTGGTATCTTAGTGGGATTTTAATCTGTGCTTCCCTAATGACTAGTGGTGTTGACAACCTTTAGTAAAGTGTCTATTAATATTTTTCCCATTTTTAAATTGGATTGTTTGCTTTATCATTGAGTTTTAAGAGATGTTTATATATTCTGCATACAAATAGTTTATCAGACATATGTTTTGCAAATATTTTCTCTCGGACCATGGCTTGTCTTTACCTTGTCTGAATGGTATCTTTGGAAGAGTAAAAAGTTTGATTTTGATTAACCTAATTTTATCTTTTTTTTTTCTTTTATTGCTTTGGGGTTTTGTATCGTATCTAAGAAATCTTTGCTTACTCCAAGACCACAAAGATTTTCTTCTATTTCTTCTCTTAGAAGTTGCATGGTTTTAGGGTTTACATTTAGGTCTGTAGTCCAGTTCTAGTTAACTTTTTTGTGTATGGTGTAAGATAGTAATTGAGATTCATTTTCTTTTCACATGGGCATCCAATTTTCTCAGCACATTTGTTGGAAAGATTATCATTTTCCCTATTGAATTACCTTAACACATTTTTCAAAAATAAATAAACCACATATGTGAGCAGTGGTATGATGGTAAATGTTTCACTAACATTCTGGAAAAAAGGAGGAGCCTGATTTATAGCGTTGGTCAATTTCCTGATGTGACTCTTCACATGGCTGATTTCAAGCTACCAGTAGTATAATAATCAGCTGACCCAATTACTAAAAAATTTGACAATTAGTTCTGTGAACCAATATAAGCCAGTTTCAACACACTACTGTATGCAAAAATATGAATGATCTGTTTTGTTCTTAGATCTATGTGTCTGTCTTTATTCAGTCACGTATTGTTTACTGTAGCTTTTGAAATCAGGTAGTGTAAATCCTCAGACTGTTTCTCTTTCTCAAAATTGTGTTGGCAATTCTAGATCTCTTGTGCTTTCATATGACTTTTAAGATTAGCTTGTCATTGTCTACAAAAATTTCTGTTGAGATTTTGGTAAGGACTGCTTTGAATATATAGATCTGTTTCTAGAATTGCTACCTTAACAATATTGAATCTTCCAATTTATGGATATGGTATATGCCTTCCTTTAGGTCTTTAATTCCTCTTAGCAATGTTATGTAGTTTTCAGTTACAGGCATTGTGCTTCTTTTGTTGAACTTGTTCGTATTTTATTCTTTCTGAGGCTATTATGAATGGATTTTGATTTTTTTAAATATTTCTGATGTCTGTTACTAATCTAAACAAATAGAATTAATTTTTGTATATTGATTGAGTATCCAGCAACCTTGCCAAACTCACTAGTACTAGTTCTAGTACTTTTTGTAGATTCCTGGGGATTTTCTAAATCCAAGTTCGTATTGTATATAAATAATGACAGATTTACTTCTTCTTTCTAATCTCTATATAAATAATGACAGATGTACTTCTTTCTTCTTCTTGCTTTATTATATTGGCTGTGTACAATGTTGAATAGAAGTGACAGTAGTGGACATCCTTGCCTTGTTCCTGATCTTTAGAGGAAAGCATTCAGTCTTTCACTATTGAGTATGATGTTATTTATAGAGTTTTTGTAGATGCTATCTATTAGGTTGAGGAAGTTCTCTTCTCTTCCTACTTTGCTGAGCTTGTTCTTAATCATGAAAAAATGTTAGATTTTATCAAATGGTTTTTCTGTGTCTATTAAGATGATCATGTGGTTTCTGTCCTTTAGTCTATGAAAATGGTATATTACATTAACTGACTTGGGGGTATTAAACCAACCTTACATTCCTGGGATAACCTCACTTGTTCGTGGGGGGTTGTTTTAAATGTTTATTTATTTATTTTGGGGGGGGGGGGAAACACACAGTGGAGGAGGGGAAGAGAGAGAGGGAGAGAGTTTCCCAAGCAGGCTCCATGCTGACAGCCTCCATCCCATGAACCGTGAGATCATGACCTGAGCTTAGATCAAGTCAAATGCTTAACTGACTGAACCATCCAGGCACCCCTCATTCGTTCACGGAGTTTGCACATTTTTATATATTGCTGAATTTGATTTCCTGACTTTTTGTTAAGAGTTTCAATATTTGTATTTCATGAGGAATGTTGGCCTGTAGTTTTCTTGCAATGTCTTTGACTGGCTTGGTGTCAGAAAAATACCTGGTATTCCCCATCTTAAAATGAGTTGGGAAGTGTTCTCTTTTCTTCTCTTTTTTTCAAGAGATTGTTAGGATTGGTATTTACTTTTTCCTTAATGTTATATATAATTCACCAGTGAAACCATCTGGGGCTATATTTTCTTTGTGGAAAGATTTTAAATTACTAAGTCAGTTTCTTTACTTGATACATATTTATTCAGTTTTTCTATTTCTTTTTTAGTCAGTTTTGTAATTTGCATCTTTCTAAGAATTTGTCCATTTCATCTTCATTGTCAAATGTATTGACATGAAGTCGTTCCTAATATTCCCTTATAATTGAGCTACATTTTAAAGAGTAAATTAGCATGTGTCTCAAGTCATAAAGTGTTTTCTTCAGCATCAGCTCTATTTGTTGAAAAGATATTTACTAAGTACTTCCTCTGCACCAAACAAAAAATGAGGAAACTTAAATTTATTGAACACTTCACTAGATGTATCAAACATTGTCCCTGGCACTGTGCGGAGCTCATCTCATAGGAGTGTACTCCCGGAATTCTAGGTCTACCCGCAGAAGGAGACAGCACTCTCTCCCACCTTTCACAACACACTCTCAGTGTTTCCATTTCCTGTCTGAGGAACCATCTTTCTGCAATTAATGGACACAGATCTTGGGGGACCCAACTAACCAGAGGAATTCAGCCTTCCCTTTTCAACCTCAACTGGATAGCTCTGTGGTCTCGTCACACAACCACCCCAGAATTCCTATGACTAAAAAACTCAGATAATAATGGGGAATTGGGGGGCGGGCAGAGTGAGGAGGGAGTCATTGTGATTTTCCTATAAGCTCTCTTCTAGCTCTCCTTTTTTTTTCTGCCTGGGTGTATTTGAATGTGTACTTATTTTAACTACCACACTCCCTCCCTCTCATCCTCCACCTGCCGACTGTAGTTTTCTTATTTTGCACTCTTTTTCTTCCATGCAGTTTCTAGCATAGCGCCTAGTAAGTATGGCGATGTAAATCAATTCGTGTAGAAACGCATTGACTCCTAATTGAGCAGTTTTTATTTTTAGCTATCTGTCCTCGTAATTCTGTACATGTTATACACATGGGTTTTCTTTGTGTGAGACGCTATCTCCCAGGTGCACAGGGACTTTGAGCTGCGTGCAGCCTGTGACAGGACTCAGCGGTTACCTGCGGAATCTCCATTTGCCTAATGAGGGACCCCAAGCCCTGACACTCATCATTGCCAACAGTCTCATGTCGGATCTTTCCATGTAAGGGAAAGGATGGCTTCTTTTCCACTCATTCTCTATTCACATTAGACTAGCTTTAAGCTTTTCTTTACATCGAGACGTCTATTTGCATTTAAGTGAATGCTTTCTTCATTTTAAGAAACCATTCTATATGGGGTGCATGTGTTTGCTGGATATTAATGGATAAGAGGTGAGGTCCTAAATGATTAGAACATTGGCATTCTAAGATTCCCTTTTCTCCCTTTCACACAAAAGAAGCTGAAAGATACATGCAAGCGGATACACAGGCAAGGATCACAAAGCTCGTCTCTTGACCGGGTCATTTCTGCCAGGGAGAAACTATCTTCCATTTTCCTCTGAAAAGAGAGACAAGCTACTCCAGGCCCCCTGCAACCTTCTAGGCTCAGGTGTTCTTTTCTTTGTAATCTGTAGATCCTACTTCCTTGACCCAGCTCCTGACAATAGCTTGGCAACCGACAGCATTCACTGTCTCCATGAGATTTCATGAAAGAGCCTGCTTCCTTTCTTCGAGAACCCTTTAATATAACAAATGTAGGCACGATTTTTGAACAGAGACTTCATACGTTTCCATGACAACGTAAATTACCTGTGAGAATCTGTAGGAAGGTTTTAGTCCATCAAGGCTTAAAAGCACGGTTTTCTTTCTTCATAAAGCAGTCGAGGAATGTTGTTGAAAATTTTGTTGTCAGGAGGATGGGGAGAGAATTTTATTTCCCAAGAACCCAGATACATAATAAATCTGGGCCTTGTGGGCGCAGACGTGGAATTTATATTTGAGTGTAGCTGGCAGTAATCCATTATTCTAAATCCCTGCTTTTCTCAAGAAGTGCTTTGTACCAATTAACACATGTAGATATTCTCCTCAGCAGTCGAATTATTCCTTGTACAATTCTATTTCATCGTTTCTTATAAATGGTGGGCTTTTTCAAATCAGAAATGAAAGAGCAGCCCCTCTTCTCTTCTCTGGCAACACTTTCTCTCCAAGGCCAAACCCTGTCTCCATTCTCCTGATGCCCGCCCTCCTCCCTCTCCTGGGGCCTGGCTTCATCAATCACCCAGCTCCCCGCCCATCTTCAGTCTCCCCCCTATAATTGCCCTTTCAGTATCTCCCCTTGAATCACGGCAAGAAAATGTGCATACGTGGGACAAGTCCTTAAGAAGCGAACATCTGTGTACGACAGACAGTCGCTATTGGAGATTTAATTAATCAGGCATTCACTGAATGCGACTTTGTTCGAGTCTAATGCGAAATGCATTCAGAAACAGACCTGGCATCGGAAGCTGCCGCCCAAACTGTGCCCTCTCCTGGGACCGGAATGTTGACCGCAGTGGCCAGGAATACGACAATAGGGACAGACATTTGACTGTGTGATTATTTGTGTCTCCCCACCTGACCACCAGTTCAGTAGAGGCACTTGCTGCCTCTGCCTGTTCACGTTATGTTGCTAGCTCTGGGCCCGGAATGTAGAAGATACCCACTGATTTTTCTCGAACAAACAACTCTGTAATGAAAACCAAATACGTGGACTGTACGGTTATCCACCATGGGCTTGGCAGTTCTGATACACACGGACAGGGCCCCTCCAGTGAATACATTCACACTGAACCTCACATCGACCCTGTGAGGTAGGTCTTGTATCAGTCCTTTCCAAAGGAGCTCACTGCGGTTCAGAGCAGGTGAGGGCCTGGCCCAAGGATTAGAGCCAGGATCGAGCCTGGGTTTATCTCATTCCAGAGCCTGTGCCATCGCCAGTGAACCATTTTCTCTGTTCTGACCCGGGCTCTATGCTGCTTATCACCTTGTTAACCTCTCTGCCTGTACCTCCCTGAGACTTGAATGTGCTGTGCGCTCTGAGACATCACTTTCTCCTGAGGGCCTGTGTTTTCCCTTCTGGCCCCAAGGCAGGTGCAGCATTATCAGCTCCCTTGCAGCTGAGGCTTTGCTACCTTCTAGTGAAGGCTGCAGTATGGTCCCTCTCAGTTTCTTACAACCAGAGCATGACCTTTTGTTCACTCGGTGCCACAGTTCTGCTGGGAACTTGAACTTCCTGTGCTCCGCTCACACCGGTACCTTCTGCCTTGCCGAAATGAAGCGTGGGTGTTTTAAACCCCTGTTAATGAGAGGCAGAATTTCTAACAGGCGTCTGCATTAGGATCTATTGCTATGTAACAAATTACTCCAAAACTTAACACCTCAGGCCAACAAATGTTTATTATCTCCCACAGCTTTGGAGGGTCAGAAATCCAGGAATGGCTTAGCCGGTGGTCTTTCCCTATGTCATCTGATGTCATCCTTGCCTGAGGCTGAGGATCCACTTCTAAGGTGGTTCACTTGCATGGCTTTTAGCAGGAGGCCTCAGTTCCCAGCCACGCAGGCCTCTCCGTAAGGGTTGATTGAGTATCCTCAGGTCAGGGCAGCTTTCTGTCCTCAGTGTGAAGTTTCCACAAGCAAACAAGCCAGGGGCTGCAATGCCCGCAACGGTCTCAGAAGCTACATACCGACACTTCCACCATATTCTGTGTTGAAAGTGAGTCACTAAGTCCAATCACATTCAAGGGAAGGGGAATTAGGGACCCCTAAAGGAGGAGTGTCCAAGAATTTGTGGACATACGGTGAGAAGTGATATGGATGCCAGATGCCATGAAATGCTTGTGTAGCAACTTTGTGCCCTGTCTGTGGCCGGGGCAGCCTGGGGACTTCCTGTTTAGCCGTTCACACGGGTGAGTGAGGTGAAGGCTGCATTTCGAATCCCTGGCCCAGGCACAGTGAGCATTACACAGGTGCTAAACGACGGTCCTGATCCTTAATACCTGTACATTCTGGGTAGGAAGAAAGCCATCTACACAGGTAACCTCCTCTGAGAGCACGGTGAGTGCTACAGAGGGACGAAGGTTGGAGAAGAACAAGCTCGAAGCAATGGTGGGGCAGGTGAAGACCCCTAGAGGGGAGGTCACCCGAGCCTGGCATGGATGATCGTGTGATATTTCAGTAGCTGGAGGCATGGAGGGAAGAGCAGACTGGGGACGGGAACAGCATGGGCAAAACTTCAGTGGTGGGAAGGTGCAGTGTGTGTTTGGGGAAGGGCAGCATGATGTTCTCATTGGCAAAATCAGTGATAGTGCCTGCGACACGGGGCTGATGCTGCTACATCCGGTGATTTGTTTAAAGAGCTTTGCACAGCGCCTGGTGCCCAGAAAGTTCTCGCTAAATGATGACGTGAATGAGTGAAAAAGAGGAAGACATTAGGCTGGAAAAGTAACGTGGGGCCAAGTCACAGGGCCGTGCGTGTCGTCCTGAGGAATCACAGCACAAGGAGGCTAGAAGGGGCCTTATAGTTCGGACTATTTTTGGTCCCGTAGCAACTGGGATCTGTTGCATGTTAGTGGGAGAGTAGCATGCTCATGGCTGAGCTAGAGGAAGACCTCTCCCATGGCATGTGCCGGATGATTCAGAGTGGGGTGGGGGACCGAGACTCTGGTGCTGTGATCCTGATGCCGTGGTCCAGGGAGAGGAGGCACTGAGGGCTGAAGTGAGATGGTGTGTGGGGACTGGCTAGGAGGAGGTGAAGGTAGGGTATTTGTTGACTCCTTTAAAAACTTTGCCTGGTCAGCAAGCTGCTTTAGCAGTTGCTCTGAACGCAGGTATGCACCTGTTTAAAGGTCCTGTGGGAACAGCCTAGGAACATCCTGTCCACCAAGTCTCCATGAGATGGCTCACCTTGCACCTGCCTTTGCCATTCCTTGGTAGAAGGTTGGGGGCTGGCCCTGGTTTCTCTCCACAAATTTTCCCAGCACACAGGGGCCATCAGAGGAGTCCTTTAAACCCAAACTTGAACATACTGATTGGGCCTCCTTGTCTGTGTAGCTTACCCACTCACAGAGGGATGGACAGCATGGTCTCAAACCCTTCTCTGCCCCTGCAGGGATTGTGCAGGGGAGAAATCATGCATCAAGCTTCAAATGATCTGCTGGGAAGGGAACAGTGGGCCCTTGGCAATGCAGTTGGAAATCCTGTCCCCATGACTTCCCCACATCATGATCCAGGAGGAGCCATAGCATGAGGAACATCTCTGGGATGCCAGGGACAGTAGCCTGCAGATGTGGGACCCTCCCAGTATGCTCAGAGCCTGAGGCTGGGGCATCCAGACTGGCTGAAGGGCATTGCTGTCTTGTGATCGCTGCCTGAAGCTGAAGCTGCCATGAACTTGAAGGTGGGTTATACACCCACCCCAAGTGTGGGATGGTGGAAGGGGTGGGGGCTTTGAGTCAGACAGACTCACAGTTCAATAACTGCTTACTGGTTTGGCAAGTCTCTACACCTGTCTGTGCTCAGATTCCTCATATATAACATGGGACTAATAACGGTGACCTCATAGAGATATTAAAAGGGTAAAAGGAGGTTGGGTCCACAGAGGGTTCAAACTAAAAGAAGTAGGTGTCGGGCAAGTGTTAGCAAACTTTTCCTCCCCTTTCCTGCCCCCTGATTCTGAGGGGCTCCTTCCTTCCCCCAGCCCTTTACCACTATGGCAGCTTCACTCACCAGGGGCTCTGAGCTGCCTCCTGTCAATCTAGGGAGGATGGATTTTATGAAAGCTTAGGAGGCACCAAATGCTTGCTTTCGTAAGGGCAACTCTTCCCTACAAGGACTTAAGGATGTGGGGCGTGTGGGTTTTAGCAATAATAGAAGCCCCAAGTGTGAGCAGCTTTGTGAGTACCTGAAGTAGAATGGAACGCTTGGTTTCCTTTAATTCTCCAAATACATCCTGAGGGTATCGCTCTGTGCTGTGCGGGGCACCAGGGAAACACAGATAAACGCAGCCCTGTCCCTGATGAAGAGGGACTCCGCCCGGGTCAGGTGCTTGCGAGCACATACTCATTTCAGCATGATGGGCACTGGAACACGAGTACAGGCAGGACATTTTCCCGCCTCCCAGGAGCAAGTGTCTGCCCCGTCTGGACAGGGCGGGAAGGGTTCAGGAGAGGGGCCGTAAGCTGACCAGAAGTGAAATCAAATAATAGCCACTTCCATTAAATATTCACCCGATGCCAAGCCCTTAAATCCTGTGAAGGATGGGAGAACAATATGGAGCAGGGCTCTGAGTGGGAGCCCGAGTGAGAGAAGGGCCCTGGCGGGGCAGGGGGAGACAGATGCGGTCCTCCCTAGACAGATGGGGTCTGCCCCTAACCTGCAGTTGGACATAGGATAAGTTGAAGGACATCCCTTTGCAGCATGCAAATGAGGTTGGACTCAAAGGTAGGGTTCCATCGAGAATTTTCTGTTACATATCTTATTCCTCAAAAGAGGTAAAATAAACTCATGAAATCATTAAAATAACATGAAACGGCATAGGTAACCACAAAGTTGGACAATGTAGTAAAGTGTCCAGGAGCTGAGAGAGAGGAAACTTTGGGCTGAGAAATCCAGGAGGGGTCCTGGAAGAGGAGAGCCCAGAGCAGGGCCTTGACGAATAATTAATACAGGGGCAGTCTGAGAGGAGGGCATCAGCAATTTGGAGCGATAGGCTGCCTCACTCAGAAACGTTCGGCGGCTCCCCAGGCCTAGCTCAAGCATCTAAACATGACATTCCAGGCTCTGTAAGCCTGGCCACAGCTCCTACCGGCCCGGTCACCTTGACATCCTTCCGAGAACCTCACTCTTCACACCGAGCAGCTCACCTGCTCTCTGAACCTGCCACACAGACTCGGACTGCTGCCTGAATTCCTTTTGTCCGCTTCTCTGTCTACACCCTTCAGTGCCCCCTTCAGAATTAAGCATCCTTTTCCCTCTTTCCCTCTGTCCCATTTGCTTTGGGTCACACATGGACAGATCCTGACCTACTAAACCGTGGCTGTCTCAACCAGGGCTTACTCCTCCCTGTGGGCCACAGGCCACACCCATGCTGAATGAGTGAATGAATGAATGGACGGATGATCAAGCTGAAATCTGGCTGCACAGACAGGGGAGTCCATGGTTACAGGGGCCCGTAAACTTGTGGCAAGAGGCTCTGGACATGACTGACCTGAGAATGTGGCCCATTGTGCTCTGGGAGGGGCAGCTCAGGGCTGGAGGAGCTCGGGTGTGTCACATAAACTCTCCACGGCACTGCAGACATCAGGCCTGAGCCCACACGAGCACCTCCAGTGAGAACAGGCCAAACACCGTGCAGCTCTAGCCTGTTGCCCGAGTGCCGTTGGAAGGATGTGGCCTGTGGAAGCTGACTGACGTGGGCTCGCACTTCAACTCAGCTTATCTGCCAGCCGTTTGCTCTTATGCGAGCCACATAACCTCTCTGAGCCTTGGTTACCTTCTTTTGGTAGTATTAGAGATCTAAAACCACCTCCTCTCAAAGTTGTTGTAAGGGTTATAGAGAAAAATACCAAAACCAGACCAAAAGCACCCTCCAGCTTATGAAAGGTGACTAATGAATGGTAGCTAATTCTGTTTTCATGACATATGATTACTTATCCCACGTGGCTGGGGAAAGTTTTGTGGAGAGTTCAACGAAAGTTCTGAGTAACAGAATTTGGGCTTCAACCTAACAGTCGATCGTAATCACAGTAAACTTATCATAGGACTTACCAACACGGCCTCATGGGAAGATTAGTTATTTAAGGTCAAGGTTATTAGTTATTTAAGGTCAGGATACGTCCCACGAGGAACATATCCCATGGATAATGCTCGCAGTGAGACACTTGCCAGCCCCCAGGGGCCACTGCAGAGATACAGAAAGCTGCAGAGGCTGGCCTGGGAGAAGTGATCCGGAAACTGTTTTTAGGGCCAGCGTGTACCTATCGCAGTCCTAATTCTGGAAGCAGGCAGGGGCAAGAGTGGAGAACTCCGGGTTCTGCCATCATGTATTCAGGAACCGGGTTGTTACTTGTGAGCCTTGTATGAGGGGCTTCGGTGGTTCTTGAGTTCTGAAGGCTGGGAGGAAGGAGGGACAGCCTGGAGCCTTAGACAGGTCCTGGGTGGCCACGCCCCCCACTGTGACCCGGGGCCAGCTCTAGGCCGGTGTGGAGAGCCAGAATGGCTCAGAAGTCAGGTCATAGTAACTGCTTGAGCCAATGGAGGTGTAAAAGGGAGGAGGAGAGGACAGAAAAGGAGATAAAGCAGCCTTGATGCCGGACCACATGGGTGCCATTAACACATCAGGCGGGTCTCAACCTTCCAAGTCCCCTTCTCCTCCCACGTTCTCCGTCTCAGTGGGCAGCACTTGCCACCCACAGACCAAAATCCTGGAGTCTCCAGGTTCCTCTCTGACCCTGGCCTCCCACAGCTCAGCCACTCTCAAGTCCCGCCCATTTCCCTCTTGGCCCAGAGCCACTCTCTGTCCCCACTGCCACTGTCCTGGTTCAGGGCTCGGCTTTCCTCCTGGCTCACTGCACAGTCTCCCGCCTGGCCTCCCGACTCCCCTCTCCCCGTCTGTCTGCCATTCACGCTGCTGCCAAAGTTCTCTCTCCCCAGACTGATCTGGCCACATTCATCTTTGGCTTGGAGTCATTTGGCAATTTCTTGTTACAGTCCAGACCATCCCCTCAGCATGGCTGGCAGGACCTCAGGATCTGTCCAGCCTCTTGTGCTCTTCCCCACAAGCTTCAACTCAACCGCCCGAACTGCCTGCAGGTCCCCATCGAGGACCGTGTCTCAGCAGCCTCTTTGTGTACCCCTCGTTCTGCCCAGAACCCTGGCTGGCTCCCTGCCCTGTCTCTGATTCCGCTCCAGAACCAACATCCCCGACTCCCTCCCAGGCCGGCATAGGTGAAGCTCACCACTTCATGGCTGAGGTGAAGCTCAGCCACTTCATGGCTCTTTTCTTATTGTCCTGGAGTAACCTCACTCCCTCTGCCTCCCACATCTCGAGCCCAGAGCCTGTTCTTAACACAGTTTGGCCTCCACAGAGCTCAGCATCTTGTCAGACAGACCTTGGGCAGTCAGTAAATGTTTTGTGAATGAGTGAATGAATGAGAGAAGGAAATCGACCGATGAGGGAATGAAGGAGACAGTTTGGCAGAGGAGACAAGATGGTTTGGGTTGAGTTTGAGTTGGTGGGGCCTCCAGGTGGGGGTCCCAGCTGCAGTGGAAAGGCAAGTCTGAAGCTTGGGGGAGGGTCTCTTAAGCAACTCAGCTCACAAACGAGCCAATTCCCTTCAAGAGGTCCAATGACCAGCAAGTGGCTCAGTGTTCCCAAACCTGCTTTATGGACTCAGGGAGCCTCCGAGCTTGGAGGACATCATAAAGACATTGTCTGGTCTGAGTCTTTTCTTGACAAGTGAAGGAACTAAGGCTCAGAGAGGGGAGAAGCTGGCTCCGCCGCTCTTTAGAGGCGGTGCTAGGACCCATGTGTCTTCACCATAGTCTCAGCTCTTTCTGCCGTCCCCTGTGGCCTCCTGTTTGTGCTGCCCATCTCTGAGCCCCGAAGCAGGGCATTATCAGTGAGGGTGAGGAGGGAGCTGCAAGAACCTAACCACAGATATTCACACCCCAACCCTTCCTCTCCTACAACACAGCTTCTCACGGCCCCAGATGAGAACAGACCCAACAAATGTCACGCACTCAACAGACCAGAGGGACCCTGTGGCCTCCAACAGCAGCATGTGTTTTACCCTGTTTTTGGACATTGTCCCCAGCTAGTCTCCAGCCCTATAACAGATGAGAAATAACTGATTCGAATCCACAGGATCCTCACAGAAAAAGTAAGAAAATCGGTCCACGTCCACACTGACTCGGATGGTGGTCATCATAGGGTCAGGGCCAATAGCCATTCACACTGGAGCACGTGAAGACTCTCCCGCACACACACACCCCAACACGAGCCCTAACAGGGACATCCGAAGTATGTTCAGTGCATTGTTTATTTGTGATCTGCAAGCATTTAGACATTCTGTAAGTATTTTCATCCACAGTGATTAAGATTATTACATTTCTGGCAGTATAAGAAGTGAGCCCCCTGCTCTCAAGGGGAGGAATTATCCTTGAGGGTTCTGGCTAACAAAAGGTCTCCCTCATGACAAGGCAGGGAAGGGGACTGGCATGCGGCCTTGGCCACATTGTCTCATTTTCATGTTCTTGACCTCACACACAGCAGGCATTCAATCATATAGTTAAGCCCATGCGTGACTGAATGGATTGCGTGTTTTCAGACTCATTTTGGATATTGCAAAAACGGGGCCCAAAGATTACAACTGCCTATCCCCGGTCACACAGTGGTAGCTGGGAACCTGAGCTCCTTCTTCCCACAATGGCTATTCCCACAGCCCGCATTAACTTGACAGGGAGGAAAACACGCACTTGCCCGTGAGCAAAGGGTGACTTTAACCGCTCAGCCACACCTCCGTCTGCCCCACAGGCACTAATCGAGAGCTCGTGGTGTTTGCAGCCCCGGACGGGGAGCCCTGCTTCCCGGCAGATAATGTTTAATGTCACTTTTGCTTTCTTTGATTCACAGAAATGAATTCCGAGCATGGACGGACATCAAGCCTGTGAAACCAATAAAGGCCAAGCCCCAGTATAAGCCTCCAGATGACAAGATGGCTCATGAGACCAGCTACAGCGCCCAGTTCAAAGGGGAGGCCAATAAGCCAACGCCAGCCGACAATAAGGTGATTGATCGCAGAAGAATACGCAGCCTCTACAGTGAACCTTTCAAGGAACCCCCAAAGGTGAGACAGATCTTGTGGGGGAACCCCTCAGCACAACCTAGAACGGAGGGGCTCATTGCAGCAGAGCGTGAGGGCAGGGCTCCTGCAGACCCTGGCCCAGTCCCTAAGGGCTCCTGGAAAACCCCTCCTCTTCTCCGTAGCACACAGACACTAAGGAACCTTTGCTAAATTCAAAGGGAATGTTCAAAGGAACAGTGCCTAAAGTAAAACAGCTTGAAGACTGGCAGGTTTCCAGAGAACCAGCTTCGGCTTTTGAGAAGCACCCCGCTCCAAAAAAGTGGCCGAAAATCCCACCTGAGCCCTAAAGCCCTCCCTGTCTTAAAAATCCCTTCAGGGGCTTTTGCCCCCAAAGAGCTGGCCATTAGAGGTATCTCTCCTGGCTTCCTCCCCGCCCTGCCCCCGCCACATCCTCCACTCCAGTCCCTGGACGCTTCCTCATTCCTCTTCATCCTTTTCCTCCGTAAACACTATCCAGCGCCAGTTCTTAGTCAAGGCACACCTGTCACATCAGCTGCAAGATGTTCCGGGTAGTTTGTTACTATAATAAACAGTTGGCAAGTGATTTACAGTTCTAAGTGACTTGCAGTGGATTCAGGGGTTTCCGTGTAATAACACGACTTTGCCTTATTTGCATCCAGTGCACACCCCTGAGGGGGAGAGCCAAGTTGGAGACACAGCTGGAAGCAGGAATCCGATTTGCCAGAGCTGGTTCTGTGCTATCAAGCCACGTGGAATCGTGCAAATACCTGCTCCCCTATCTATAATAGCAGGACAAGTGTGAGATCCTTTCCTCCGCTTTTGTCTGAAAGTCTCGCACTGAAACAGAGTTTCCTATGTGGCCCAGGACTGATTTGTAGGTAAAGTAGCTGATCAACCCAGTCTGCCTGGACTCCTCCAGCTGTAGCAGTGAAAGTTCCAGTTCCATGAAGGCCCTCAGTCCCAGGCAAACCAGGATGGTTGGTTACGTTCTGTGCAGGTTCCGTGGACCTCACTGAGGAAATCCCAGTGAACCCCAACATCACCTCTGTCCATCATCCATAGATGACATGGGGCCCAGGACGCAGGGCTGGCTTTGCACCAAAGAAGACTCAAAGGGGAGGAAGGAGGGAAGATTGGGGCATAGGGAACCCAGAGGTGGAGGGCATATGGAGGGACCAGACAGAGCGGGCCCAGAGTTCTGGGGGCAAAAGAGGGCCAGGCCATCGCCCGGGAGTGGGGTCAGAGCTAGAGGAAGGGTTTCGGGGAGAGCGGATGGGCCGGAATGGCGGCTCTGGGGAGAATAGTCTGGGGAGCCGGCAGGAGAGGAAGAATGCTGTGCTGAAGGCCTCGCTGAGATGAGATGTGGTTTCTCCACATGAGCTGGCCGCCCTGGAGACAGAAGCAGAGGAGAGGCTGGCTTATGCCAGAATCTCTGCGTCTTCTATCAGCTAAGGTTCACTTCTTATTAATACCCGTCTACCATGGCTGGGCCACAGCCCTACTCCCCACCACCTCTGCAGTCTGGGCCTCCGGTGTTGGAGAGCCTCGCTCGTGGCAGAGAAGAGAGCATTGGGAAGCACGGGCTGCCCCTCCGGTTTCTGTCGGAGGTGACCCACATCACTTCTGCTCACATGTCATTGATGGAAACAAATCATAGGCCTGCCTGAGTTGAACAGGGTGACGAGGTATAATCTTCCCTTAGGGAGGGACGGCAGCAGATGTTGCAAAACAGTAACATCATCCACCACCAGGGTGGTTCAGTGGTGACAGCCACCATGCCGGAGAGCCACTGAGCATGTGGCCAAAGCCACTGACCAGCCGGTTTACGCGGGAGAAGCCAAATGACTTACCGCCACTGAAAATACCTTATGCCCTGCGCTCCCTCAACGCCCAGTGTTGTCGTTAGAGTTACTGTTTGGCTAATCGTGTCTTCTCTCTAACTTCTCTCTCTCGCTCCCTCCCCTTTTGTGTTTCTGTATTTGCGGTCTGTCTGTCTGTCTCTCCGAGCAGGTGGAAAAACCTAGCGTTCAGAGTTCCAAACCAAAAAAGACCTCAGCAAGCCATAAGCCCCCGCGGAAGGCCAAAGACAAGCAGGTGGTGTCGGGCCGGGCTTCCAAGAAAAAGAGCACAGAGGGTGCCAGTGCCGCCCAGCCTGATGACAAGGAGCAAAGTAAAGAGATGAACAATAAACTGGCTGAGGCTAAAGAGTAAATTTCACTGCACTTTCCTTTTATCCTTCTTTCCTTTTTTTTTTTTTTTTTTCCTTTTTTAACCAACCAACAAAAAAGGCCACAAAATTGATTAGAGGCTTCTCATCTGCCTTGGTCCCGAGTGTTCCGGGAGCTCTTTGGTTTGGTTTCTTTCAGTGGAGGGATGCCGTTTCAAAGACCTTGCGGCATGCCTCCTCTCCAAATCTAGACGGGCCGGGCTGAGTGCGGCGTGGGTGTCCGTGCCGCGGGGGGCCCCCGGAACACCAGGGACCCCGGGAAGCGCTGCTCACTGGTTGTGCCTCCCACGGCAAGTGAGAGCGCTCGCTGGTGAGGGGGGCAGGCAGGCCTTAGCATGCAGAGGCAGTTCCGAGTGCCTGGACGTCTTCTGGCCACACTTGGGAATGCCTGTAGGGTGTCCTCCCCCTGTTCTCCCCCAAGGCCCGTGTCAGCGATCGGTTCTGAACTTGAGGTGAATGTGTTCTTTCCCAAACTTCGGAGGGTTATCATGTGCTTTAGAAGCTCAACTTGGGCTTCAGCGATGGACAACGTTTGTGGCCAGATTTAAAAAGCAAAAAAACCTCGGCCTTAACGTCCGTACAATGAATCGTGTCTGTTAAGTTGAAGTAACTCTTTTCATAGAATTTTCTGTTAGAAACGCGCGACTCCATTTAGTTTCCTATCAGTGGGCTTTCCGTTGGATGCCAAGTAATAGATATGCCACTGATGACTCAGACCAGGCCAGGGTGAAAAGGTTAGGTGTTTTAGGTACGTTCTAGACATCACAGGAAGATGAAGAAGTTGAGAGGAGAGTATTCTCCCCCGTTTACCCTCAGCCTATCCAGTGTTACCAATTTTGCAGAGCAACTGGTTACAGATGACTGAGGAAGGAAGTTCAGGGTGTAGGGTAGTGTGTTTAGAACGTGGCTTCCTTGCTTCTGAGAAACACAAGGTTGGAAGTAGACGTAGTGACACGTGTGGTGATGTTCACTCTCCCTTCCCAAACCCGTGTTTGCTCTGTTCCTCGGAGAGGACAGAGGCTGCTGAGCTTCGGGTTAGAGGAAATTTCTGTGACTTAGCTGAAGATTAGGAGAGTTCCCTAGTAAGTGATTAGCAAGCATTTTAACCTCACTGATGAATGAAAGCAGCTCTCACCGTATCGTGTTTTGCGTGTCTGTGTGGCCAACGCCCCCCCAGTGGGGTGGCAAGTGGCACCTTAGTTGTGCTAGAGTTGTATCGTAGGCATTAGTCAGAGAGTTGTGTAAAGACCCCCAGCGCTCACGGGGGAACCCAAAATACCTACCGGAAAAATTGCATTCCCAAACCTTGCGACGTGTACATCGCTCGGTACGCTTTCTTTCTCCCGTCCTTGAAATCCTGACCGTCGCCGGCACCGCGACACGGCTGGGCCTTCGTCCGGTGCCCAGCCGCTGCTGTGTAAGGACGGCGGTGGCGGTGGAGAGCGGGGCCGCGCCAATCCCTTTCAGTCCGTGTGGTGTGGAGGAAGCGGGGCCTCCCCCAGTCCTCTCCGGTTCTGACCATTCAAGCAGCAGAGTCACTGTTTACCCCATCTTGTCGGGCACTTGGGCTGGCTGAGACGTCTTTCACGAATACGTCAAGTGTGTGCTGTGCGGGCCGCATTTGTTAAGAGAACAGGGTTCTTAGAAATGAAGCGCTCGGCCAGGCCCACCGTCACCTTCCTTTCTATCTCAGGGCGTGGAACTGAGATGTTTTGAAGAAGGTAGAGACCGTTAGCGAGTTTCAGTGTTCACGCATCACAGATTTGGATGCCTGTCTGGAAATGACCAGAGCAGATCTCAGTGTTGATTCTAGCTATCTGCTAGCTAATCTTAACATTAACCGGAGAGCTCTAGCAGCGTGATCGTAACTTGACCCAGAGAATTTTGCCAACGTGTGTTCGTTCGCTCAAGATCTGGCATTCGTCAGGCGTGTCGATGTTAGCCACAATTTGAATTTCTCCAGAGAACCGTCATATGTGTTTTACAGATCAAGTAAGTCAGACTTTACGATGCACAGAGGAACGTTCATTCCACGTTCTCGTCCTGAACGCCTGTGAGCCAGGCACCGTGTTAGGCACCCCGGCTACTCTACATAAATCTGTCTCCACAGCAGCACAACCATATGATGTGATCTCGGTGCCTGATGCGAGTTTCTTTGCCCAAATTGTAGCTTCCCACCCACTTTGCAGCCCCAGGGACTGAATTTCCTACCCTGCCCCACCTACGGCTTTAGATGCAACCTGTATCGTGTCTTTTCAACCCTTCCGCCCCACCCCCACCCCCACACCCCCCCACCCCCGCCCCCGCCGCTGTCTTTTTAACTCCTGCGATTGAGAAAACCCTGTTTGTAGTTCACTTTGACTCTTGAATGTGTCCCTTCACGGCCAGAAACTTCCTTTGATTTCTACTGTTTACAAATAAAACTCAGCCAATCTCATTCTGTATCCCAAACATACTGGTTGAAACTGACACTGGTTTCACAAACAGTATTTTGGTTTTGCCTTTCTGAAGATGACCAAGCTTCCGATGCCTGGCTGTCCACTTTTGTATATCTCCCTGCCGATTCCCCAACTCCCCTGGCAAGAGAGCAAGGCCCGAAGCATTCCCACTGCCTGCTTTGCTTGCCTGCAAAAACAATGCCTAAGGCTGTGCGCTGGCTCCTCCAAGTTTTTTCCTTATCTGCTGGTGCTTCCAACCTGTCCATTATACCTTTGCCTCTCCAAGGCAGACAGGAAGTGTCTAATTACGATTTTGTGGCCTGGGTTTTGTTGCATACCACAGATTGTCTATGTAACGTGTAACGCACACCTCTCTTGGTGCTATTCCATTCCTGCTGTTAGTAAGAAAATGACAAAAAATATTCATGTATAGCCAATTGATTGTGACGTGCTTGTGGTCTGTGCTTGCTCAGAAACAAACAAACAAACAAACGGTTTTTTTCCGATTATAAATAAATGCTAAAGACGAACACCACTTTCTTGATCTTATTTCCTTGGTAAGGCCCAGCTGAGTAGGTGAAGGAGCCAGCCTTTGCCATTTGAGCCACTCTCCACGAGGTGAGCTGTGCCCTGCAGTTGTTCTGGGGTTCTCCATAATGCAGCTTGACTCTTTTAGATTGCCTCTCAGATACTAATTGCAAGCAGTCAGAGCTAAGTGTTGGGAAAGGCGAAGATGGACCGAGAGACCCACTGGCCAACAAGGTAGTGTAACGTTTTGATCCCGTGTTGCTGGGGATTGAGTGAGCGCCTGCACCCAGCACTGCGTCGCCACACGGGGAGGCTGGGCCCCGATTCTCCACCCCCCTTCCCGTCCACCCGGAGGAGGACTGTCGGTTCTGGCTTTTTCTCCTCCCAAGAGATGGCAGGGACGCCTTCACTTAATCATTCCGTCTGGTCTGGTCGTTGTGAAGGTTCCACCCTCCGGGGGCTGGCTCACTGTGTGGGTTATGGGGCGACGGTCTTGTTTGTGCCTAACATGGGAGGGTGGAAACAGCCGTAAGAGAGATCCAAATAAGGTAACAACGGACCAGGTAGCTGATTGCTCCTGTGAAGGGCAAGTGTCTTAGTACCAGGGGTGGGGAATCAGAAGGCTTCGTGGGGGAGGGAACCTCGGAGAACGGGTGGGATGTGGGTGTGCAGGGCGCGTGGGGGTAGGCCCACAGGCAGGAGAGCATATCTGGGAGGGAACCTCAGAGTTAGGGCCAGGTTTAACCACTGGGATATCCTTCTGCTGCAGTGGGAGACAGAAGGTTATATACTTTTTGTGTGGGATCCCACTTCCTTTTACTAACGTATGTTGATTGAATACCTATCATGTGCCAGGCACTTTGCTGGGCACTAGGGAACCAGGATGACTGAGACCCCACCTCTGGTCACTGTGGGCCATGAAGGAGGAGCCCATTCTAGCTGGTTCCATGGATCAGGGAGAACTTCAGTGGATGAGCAGGTGATGACCAGGTGAACAGAGTCTGGGGTGGCCAAGGCATGCCAGACAGAAGGAGCTGCGAGAGCAAAAGTGTGGAGGGGTCCAATACCAGGTGAGCTCAGGGCCTGGGGGAGCAGTTCACTCAGGGAGGGTCAAGGCAAGGGCTGGAAAGTCATGGAAAGGCCTGGCGCCATGTGAGTGGGCGGTTACTAACTGGGATCTCCATTCCATACACCCAGACTGCACCCCCTGACCTTTGCATGCTCCCTGCCATCATGCTTCTTGCCCTTACCCCACATATGGGGGTAACAGCCACAGGTCCTCTCTTGCTTTAGGCTAGGAGCTCTAGGCTGGGACTTTTATTCTAATGCTGGTCCCCAATTTTGGGGTTTTGGGGAGGAGCCATGGTGGGGCTCGATCAAGGGTCATAGATATGAAAACCCACTATCTATTTGTTTTCCAGATGAACAGGAAACACCCCACCCACCTGCCTGCTTTTGTGTAAGGCAGAAAACGCAAAATTCTGTACAATGAATGAAACGTACATGAAAGTATATTATTCAGCTCTTTTTTGATCAGTTAATTGCCTTGACCAAAACCAGGGATTGAGAGAGGTAGAAAGAAAGACAGGCGTAAAACAAAGAGGTAGAAATAGAGGCCAAGAGGGAAAAAGACCCACAGAGAAACACATATGTGGCGACACCCATAGTAAGCGGAGAAAAGTTGAGGTGTACTCAGAATCAGACAGAGGTCATGAATCAGGCAACTGAGGAGGCAGCGGGGTGGAGAGCCTTGCTGGCTTCATCTGTGTGACCAGAGGTCTGGCCTCCACCAGACCCTCGGCCTGTGGTTCCCTGCATGCTCCCCGATGCCGCCCAAAGCCCAGGAGGCAAATCTATAACCTATAACTAGTGTCGCTTCCCCCAAACAGCTAACAAACAGAATTAAAACCAGCCTGCTAGTTTTAAAATAGGTCATTGCTGCTAAATTAGTTATAAGTGTATTTTAATTCTTCCTTGCAGTTTGTGAGTTCTTAGTGAAACCCATCCCTCATTTTTTTGTGGGTTTTTTGTTTTCACTAGGGTTTAAAATTTATAACCTGCTTCTCATAGATTAGGGCAGTGTTAAGTCTCACTTCACCAAGGTATGAACTCCCTTAATGTGGCATCGTGGTTTCAAGGTCCTTTTACTGCTAAAATGTCTTAGAGCGGTTTACCTTCTCAGGACCACAGGTATAAAAGCTTTCTTGCAGCGTGTAGCCTGTGGACCATCTACTGGTAAGGCAGGACCCTACCCCAGCTCCACCTGAGGCCACCGAGACAGGAAAGGCAGCTGTTTCAAAACAATGGCACGAAACCTTTCTTAGACTCCACTCTTGCCGAAGCAGACACAGAGCCCGAAGCTGCTTCATCCCGCTGGCCTCTGAGGCACTGATCCTCATGACACCCAGACCATCTAGAATGCCTATAACAGAATCCGCATCACCGCATACCTTATCGTGTGAGCCGGTTGACGCTGGCCGTGACTTGGGCCTCTACAAGTCAGTGCCAGCTGTACAACCCCGTGTCACTCCCTGAGCGCTCTTGGCCTTGCTGTCCGCCTCTGAAAATGGGGACACTGACACCCACCTCAGGGGAGAGGAGCCAGGGTGAAATGACACGATGGCCATAGGGAACCCCCAATAGACACTAACTACAGGTCATTTCAGGCCCTCCCCCTTCCTTTTACAGTGCTTGATGGTCTGTGTTCACTAGCTTCCTGATAGAGAGTTAGCTTTAGGTCATCTCAGACAATGCGTGAGGTCGATTGAGGCAAACACTGATTAAGAAAAATGCTTTTAAAGAGTTCTGGCTGTCGAATCACCTGGAGTCCACAGACCTAAACAATAATATCTTAACAATTTGTATGTATTGTCTGCCCACAAAGCATTTCTTTCTGTGCCGTTCTGTCGACCGCTCCTAATCAGGAGCAAGTGTCTGTGCCAGGTAACAGAGAAGGAGGCTCAGAGAGGAGGGGGTGCCTGGATGGAGCCCGGGGCTTCTGCCCCGCAGCCTGCACTGCGTCTCTCCTTCCCCTGAGGGAGGCTGGGGCTGGCCCGAAGTGAATCAGGCTTCAGTCATCAAGCTGGATTCTTTTAAATTTTTTTTAATATTTATTTTTATTTCTGAGACAGAGAGAGACAGATCGTGAAAGGGGAGGGTCAGAGAGAGAGGGAGACACAGATCCAAAACAGGCTCCAGGCTCCGAGCTGTCAGCACAGAGCCCGACGCGGGCCTCGAACTCACGACCGTGAGATCATGACCTGAGCCAAAGTCAGACGCTTAACCGACTGAGCCACCCAGGCGCCCCAAGCTGGACTCTTAAATAAAACTACACCCACACCTCACAGTTGCCGCAGTCTGGTCAGGCCACTGCAGGGCCTCCCGCAGGCTTCCCTAGAATCTTTAAATCTTGGGACCCAGATACAAATGTTGGGGGGGGGGGCGGATTAAGATTTGATCAGGTCTCCCCACACAACTGGCTCAAACATCCTGACTGAACTGGCCAACTGCCTCAGCCAGATGTAAAGGTTTATCTCCCTGGGGTACTCAATTAACTGGGTAACTAAATTGCATGGTTATTGAATGCAGAATGATCCAGCAAATTTTTCTTTCTGAAGAACTATAGTTGGTACTAGAGATACCGAGATAAAACTGGCATCCGCCACCTGAGGCATTGGGTCAGAGAGCACTCTTCTGTGCTTTTAATTTCCAACGGTAGACCTGAGCTTAACCCTCTGCCCCTTGTCCTCATATAAATGGTCCTTAATTGCCGGTTAACTTTGACATTGTCTGCAACTATCTCAACCCAGACATCTTATCTGGGGCCCAGGGAGTTTCAGATGCTGAGGTAAATAAATTCCTGCCGTGGCTACTGGTTTAAGTTGCTGGAGGGATCTTTAGAACATGCAAATCTGACCATGTCACACCCTGCCTTCAACCATCCGTGGGCTCCTTGTGGCCCGCAGAAGCTTATTGTCCCCTCGGTGCACCATGCTGCTTCTCACCTCCATGCCTTTACCCACGCCGCCCCACCTGCTCCGATTGCCCTTCTGCTTCTCCACCTGGCTAACTCATCCTTCGAGACTCTGCTCAGGGGACCGCTCCAGGATGCCCTTCCCGCACCTCCCACGCTGGCTGGGTAAGACGCTCCCTGTGTGTGTCTTCATCACAGAACTCACCACGTGTACTGTGCTGCCTGCTCATGTGTGTGTCCCCTGCGCTGGACTGTGCTCCCCCCGGGGCCGGGACCAGCTCCTTCTGTTCACCTGTGTAGCCTCAGCTGCTGGCCCAATGCCTACCTCAGAGAACGTCTCCTAAGTTGTTTGCTGAATGAATAATGAGTGAGCGAATGAATGAGGATTTTCACCATCTGCCTCCCTATTCACCACGGTGCCCCCACAAGGCTTTATTCTGCCTAATAACTGCCTCTGCTCACATGAAAAGAGTGGTTTCAAGAGAGGTCACAGCACAGATCACGGAGCAGTCAATGGCTGCTTTTGTAACGGCCAGCCTACCTCTGTACTTTACGTAGCCACTTTTTCTAAACAGGCCTGACTTCAAAAAATCATAGACTCTTGGTTAGAGGGTAATCTTAAGAGGCTGGCTAATCCCACCCCCTGCCCGGTGCAGAGCTCCTTACTTCATGACGGCAGAGAGGCATCCGCTGAGGGGATGTCTTAGGAGTCAGGGCTGGGAGTTAGAGCCAACAGGCCTGGTTTTAAATCCAAGCTCTACTGTTTACTAGCTGTGTGACCTTGGCTGAGTGTCTTAATTTCTTTGAGCCCCAGAGAGATAAGTGTAATACAAGTATCCATCACTATCCAAATCTGTTTGGTTCCCAAATCTAAAAAGTAGAAGTTTGGTCAGCAAGGGACATAGTTGTTCTTTTTTTTTTTTTTTTTTAAGTTTATCCATTTTTGAGAGAGAGAGAGAGAGGACAAGTGGGGGAGGGCAGAGAGAGAGGGAGACACAGAATCAGAAGCAGGCTCCAGGCTCCGAGCTGTCAGCACAGAGCCCTGCGTGGAGCTTAAACCCACGAACCTTGAGATCATGACCTGAGCCGAAGTCAGTTGCTTAACTGACTGAGCCACCCAGGCGCCCCAGAAAGGGACATAGTTTTATTTGAATCTTTTGGTTCCAGAGTTTGGGGTAGCAGGTGGTAAGAGTTCTAATAGCTGGCAATACCTGCTTCTGATCCACAGAACTGTCTCTTGTGAGGGCCCAGTGAAGATGCATGTGAAAGTCCTCTGTCAACAGCAAAGCGGAACACCCTTCTGCTTTGTCAATAGTTCATTTTCTGGATGGTTTCGCTTCCCAGTCACTTCCCTGTGACTGTGACTTACCACCCTTGGTCCCAACGATGTGGTGGCTGGAAAGAGCTGTGGTAAATCCCTCTGTCACACCATAGCCTGAGACAGAGCCCGCCTGGTACTGGTTCTTGCTGCCCTCTTCCCATCCCCAGCCCTTCCCGGGCCCCTCCTCTCTGAACTCACCATGAAATCACCCGGCATAGATTCCATTTCCGAAATTACATGTTCATTTTAATTGAGCCCCTCTGGACACACGGAACCAATTTTGATTAATTGCTCAAGATCTCAGCCTTTGCTTTAGATGGGGTGGGAAGAAAGGACAAAAATTGATTTGCAAGTTCCCAGGAGTACAGAACTAGACCGGAACTGAGCCTTTGTCTGGTTGCCTTAGTTTAACACTTTACATTTTTAAAAAGGGTCATTAGCAGGATTATCAGACTCTTGGCAACCCCTTTGAGACCATCAGCTATGCCCTTGACTTTGCCTTCTTGGTACTAAAACAACCGAGGATGTTTTTTTTAATACTTATCATACAACTGGGGAGTTATTTAATTTTTCGTAGCAGGTTATCTCTAGAAAAGATATTTAGCAGCAAAAAGGAAAATGCCACCACCACAGGGCAGAAAACCCAGCCATCTAGCGCCCCGGGGGCAGCCATCTCCCTACGCTTCATAAGCACAGACCTGCCCGCAGGGAACCTGGAGTCAGGCTCCACTTCTGTAAAATGCAGAGTGGGCACAGCTCAGGGAAGGAAAAGAAAGTGTATTTGGCTTTCATACCTTGGTCCTCACTGAATCCTCACAGAAGGCTGGAGAGGTTGGAGGTCTTCTACAGACAAAGAAATCAAGACTTCGCTTAAGTAACAGAGTCACACGACTTGTAAGTGGTGAGCCAGGATCTGGAGCCAAGTTTGGGTTACTAATGCCCCCCCTCTTCGTCCAGCACTCGGGACCACTTCTGGGATTTCGGTTGGGAAGATGTGCTTCCTCCTAAAATAGCAGCCTCTTCATCCTGTCCTTTCCCTGCTCCAAATCCTTCAGTGACTCTAGGTACTCTTGTCATCTGCGGAAAAGGAGTCAGATAAAGGCCACGGATGTTGTGATCAGCACGGTCACCACCCCCTCCCCACCTTCTGCCTGGCGACCCCCCACCCCCACCCAGAACAAAGCCTTGTGGTGGCAGCATTTTCCCTAGCTGTGGTCCTAACTGTTCCCCCTGTGCTGATGTGCCACATCTGGGTGCATTCTGTGTGGCTCCAGGCTGGTAGACGGATTGGCAGCCGTACAGGTATGGGCGTAGATGGGCACTCTTAGACCAGGATGCTGCTGCTTTCTGGGACTGTCTTCTTCGCCAGGGTCTGCTGAGTATCAGGCAGTAAGCCCAGGGGAGTGGTTGTGTCGGGGAGGCAGGAAGGGCCGAGGTGAAGGGGGACCGGTGGCTGGGGGCCTGGCCCCCAAGAGGGGCAACTTTCTTAGGCGATGCAGTTGGGAGCTTGGAGCTGGGGGACCCGCAGAGGTCAGTGGCTCCCGCCTCCCGCACCAGGCAGAACCAGTCAGGGTCATCTCCAGCCAGACCCTGCTTAGACCTCGGCAGAGGAATTGGGAATCTCTCCAGTTGGAGTCTTGCTCCTCAGGGATATTGTTGGAGAGAGGAAAGAGCTTGACTCAAAAGTCTGTCCTCCATGGTTGAGGTCTTGACATAGCCACAAACTTACCCTGCGATCTTAGGCAACCCACTTCCCCTTTCTGAGCTTCATTTCCACCTACAGCTGGAAAATGGGGGGTGGGGACAGGGGACGCCCCCCTCATGTCTCGCAGCTGCCTGGCCGGCAGGGCTGCTCCGAGAGTAGTGTGCCATGTTGTATGCCCTACTAGAAGCCCGTGAATAATGGAAGGACAAAAAGGTATTAAGGCAGTTAAAAATAAGACATGATTTGCATGCCATGGAAACGTGGCTGTTAGAATTTGATCTTGTTTGAGTGGTGTTTACAACATCTCGCTCCTACCATGTGCCCTGTCCACCCCATGCCAGAGCTCCCCAGTTCTCGCTTCGGCGGCTTGGCACGCAGTAGGCATTTATTAAATGTTCGCAGAAGGAAGGAGGGAAGAAAGAGGGGGGAGGGGAAAAGGAGAGAGGGAGGGAGGGAGGGAAGGTGAGAAAGGAAAGAGAGGTGAAGCTGATGCTGGTCTGTGGTCTCGCCCCAGCCTGGAGAGGCAGCTGTAAAGCGTCGGTAAAGCCTCTGATGGGGCTGCTGTGAGCAGGGAGGCTCTGTGGCCACATGGGAGGAGTACCGACCCCTGCAGGTGGAGGGCTCCACTGAGGAAGTGACTCTGGAACTGAATCTCTACTCCTGGAGGAGGAGAAGAGGGGGTTACCGGACAGACGGGGAGGGGGGGTGGTGGCCCGCAGGGCGCACGTGGCCAAGAGAAAGCTAAAGCAGCCGAGGGCTGTGTAGATGGAGGTACAGACTCTGGGGCAGAGGCGGTGCCTCCTGCTTGGAGACACCTGCACTAGCATTTTCAGTTCTGGGGGGTCACACTTTCCGAAGGACGGAGCGGGGGGCGACCTAGCTGTGCTATGAGGAGAGCAGTCAGGACAGCGAGGGCTCCGGAAACCAAATATCTGAGTCTTGATCGGTGTCTGTTGCCCAGAGAATCCAGGAAGAAGGACACAATCGCTGCCCCTTCAAAGAGCTGAGAGGCTGTCCCGGAGCCAGGCGGCATGGCATTTCCAGAAAGGGCGGCCCCGGAGCACAGAACCGGGAGCAGGGCAGGGATGGGAGGGAGTGGAGCTGACCGAAACACAGGTTTCCACTCAGGGTCAAAACACGAGGCCACCAAGAGGTGTGTGCCCTACCTCGGGGCAGCGTGGGCCGTGGAGGGGCCCGTTGGCAGGGAGAGAGTGACAGAACTCAGGAGACCCGATGACTCTCAGGAGTAGCGCTTTCCTAGAGCAGACAGGGAAGACTGCTCCAGCCAAGCGACGTCTCTGCCCTGGAAGGGACCTCTGGGTCTCCCTGGCTGACGGTTTGGGGTCAGGGCTGCCGGGGGTGCCGGCACCCTGGCAGCTTTACGGTGTGCATGGTGTGTGCTTGTGGGTCTGTCCCCTGCTCCCCACACCGGTGGAGGTGGGGGGCTCCTGAAGGGCCCAGGTCTCATTTACTCCCGCGCCCCCAGCACAGGGCCTAACCCAGAGCAGGGGCTCAGTGGACTTTGTCCCATGAATGGATAAAAGAGAAAAAACTGAAAGAGAATAAAGAGATAAAGCAATACACCAGCCATCTGTTACTCACAAATGTCTGCAGGTGCTACTGTAGGGCAGACGCGAGATACTAGCGATGCAAAGACGAGCCAGACACAGCCCCCCGGCCAGCAGGAGAGGCAGGTCATTACCAAATGCCAGGACAACTGCTGACGTTGTGGGGCTAGCACGGAGCCTGTCGGGGAGAGAGGCAGGAGTGGGAGTCCTTGTTTTGAGAATGCCTTGTCTCCTGCGGATTCTTCATAAGAATAATGAGCCTTTCAAAGATGGTTTCCTTGGCCCTACCCCTCCGGTAGCTGCATTTCTTATCCTGCCTTGGGAGCTTTGTTTGTGCCTGGGAAATGCGGGCTCCTGTGCGAGGCCCACAGGGGCCCAGAGGAGGAGAGCGAAGCCACCAAATTACCATGTCCGCTGTCTCCCCAGCCTTCTGCCAGAGGCCCCGAGGTGCAGTCGGCCTGGGCCCTGGCTCAGCCCCCTCCCGCCCATCTTTGTTCCAAGTGAGTTTGCTCCATCCCTTCTACCCATTAAGATGTCGAGGGGCCCATGTTTCAGTCCTGGACCTGCTATCCATAAGCTGTATGGCTATGGGAGAGTCACTTGCCCACTCTGAGCCAGTTTCCCATCACAGAGTAACACAACTGGACTAGATCATTGAGTCCCTCTTTGGAAGTAACATGTACTAAACACCCATATGCCAGGGGTCACGCCAGGAGTGTTCCCACAAACTAATCCTCCCTAGAAGGTGAGCACTGTAATCCCCACCTTATAGATTATGGATGCTGAGGTATAAAGGCCGGCATGCCTGTGATGACACCCTGTGGGCTAGAAAGATGTTGGGTCGTCATGCAGACCCAGCTCTTCTGGCCCCTGACCCAATCCACGCACTCCCCACCCCTGACCTGTGGGCTGCTCTTTACGTTATAAGAAATGATCTATGTTAAAGCACCTGGCACCCAGCCTGGCACATGCTTACTGCTCAGAAAATAGGGGTTTCTTTCTTCCACAAGCCTTTTCTAAGCTGTGGAGGCAGGGGATTCATGGAGAGAGCCCATAGGTCCTTGATTTTTGAACAGGGCCCTACTTAGAGCACTGCCCCGGTTCTGGGCTACTTTGATGGTGCATCAGGAGACAGTCTTGGGGGGGGGGGGGAGAGAAAACCACACGGGTGGATTATGGGATTAGAATTGTGTGCAAAGGTAGAAATCCAGCAGGAGGGAAGGAAGCCCTTTTTCCAAATAGTCTCTGGCAGGGCTCGCTAATCCTGTTTCCAGACTCTGATAAAGCATAGATCCAAGGCCAGTGTGTGTGTGCCCAGGAGGCAATTGCCTGTCTCCATGGTAACAGGAGGAAGGGCAGAAAATCAAGTTACTAAGACTTAGGATGTCTCATATAACCTTGGAATATTAAATTTTGCAAATACAACAGCACCCAGCACAGAAAAGCTCTCATTTATTCATTCATTTGACAAGTATTTAGTTGGGATATCCCCTGCTGTTTTAGGTACAGACAATATGGTGATATGCAAAGTCGGCATGGTCCTGCCCTCTCAAAGCTTCAGTCTAGTAGGGGAAACATTAATCCAAAAGAATGCGAGTAATTAGCCTTGTGAAGGGGTGGGAAAGACAGTGCAGGGACTAGGAGAGCCTGTAGCTGGTGACCTTGTCCCATCGGTGGGGTCAGGGAAGGCTTCCCTGGGAAAGTGCTCCAGTGAGCTGAGAGATAAGGGAGGAGTATGCATTAGCCAGGGCAAGAGGGAGCAAGAGAAAGTTCTTGGAGGAGACAACAGCACGTGCAAAACTGGAAATGGAAAGAAGCAGGGTGTACTGAGGAACAGAACAAAGTCCTGGGAGGCTGGGGACATAGAGCCAGGAGGGCACTGGGAGCAGGCTGCTCAGCTAGATGGGGCCATGTAACAGGTTTCACTCTCTGTCTTTTTTTTTTAATGTTTATTAATTTTTGAAAGAGAGAGACAGAGTGCAAGCAGGGGAGGGGCAGAGAGAGAGGGAGACAGAATCTGAAGCAGGCTCCAGGCTCCGAGCTGTCAGCACAGAGCCTGACATGGGGCTCAAACTCATGGACCACAAGATCATGACCTGAACCGAAGTCGGACGCTCAACCAACTGAGCCACCCAGGTGCCCCTAACGGGTTTTACTCTTTATGCTGAGTGCAATGAGAGCCGTGAAGAGTTGTAAGCAAAGGGGGTTGCTTTTTGGAAAGGTCATTCTGATTTCTTTTTTTTTTTTTTTTTTTTTTTTCAACGTTTATTTATTTTTGGGACAGAGAGAGACAGAGCATGAACGGGGGAGGGGCAGAGAGAGAGGGAGACACAGAATCAGAAACAGGCTCCAGCCTCTGAGCCATCAGCCCAGAGCCTGACGCGGGGCTCGAACTCACGGACCGCGAGATCGTGACCTGGCTGAAGTCGTATGCTTAACCGACTGCGCCACCCAGGCACCCCGGTCATTCTGATTTCTGTATGAAGAATGGATTGGAGGAGGAGGAAAGGATACCAGTTAGGAGGCCGTGACCGTGGTCCATGGAAATGATGACACAGCTGGTGGAGGAAAGGGAAGGAGGGAAAGAAGTGGAAAAATTCACGAGACAAATGTTAGGAGCCGGAACAGATGTTTCCTGATGGATTGGGTGAAGGTTTTATGGAAGAAGGAGATATCAAGGATGATGCTGGGTTTCTGGCTGGGGCCGTGAGATGAATGATGAACCAGGTCTCAGGAAGAATAATTTGTAAATCTTTCCATTTGGCCTTCTTTGTTGCAGGTACTGTGCTGGGCACTGGGGCTGCAGGCCGGGAGGATGGCCCCTGCCTTCAGGGAGCTCACGGGCACAGTGGGGGAAACTGTGAACGGGGTATCTGTGAACGTGGGAGAGACTGTAAAATGGTGCAGCAAGAGGGAGCTCATTTGGAGAGATGCAACCAGGACCTTGTGAGGAAGTGGGGTCTGAGCCGAGCCGTCAAGGACAGACAGGGCAAAGCGGGTGCAAGGGGACAATCCAGGAGGCAGAAACAAGAAACAAAGCACAGGGGATGCATAAAACAGCACGGGCTGCCCAGAGGACGGTGCCAGGAGGGTGAGGCTGGAGGGCTGGTCACCCCTCTCCCTGCCTTCCTCCAGGGCTGCCGTGAGGGTCCAGTGAGCTAAAGAAAGGAGGATGTGAGCGTTTAGTAAGCTGTTACTACAATTCCTGGGAATGGACTTAACCACGCGATGCACCACAGCGCTCCACAAATCTGGAGAACTGTGATTTCACATCCCTGCCCAACAGGATCGTCTGATCCTCTGTTGTAAGAGTTCCTGACATTTGTATTGTTATCCCCATTTTATAAGTGGAGAAACTGAGGTCTCTAGTGGTTGAGTAATTGCCCAAGATCTCCAAGATCTTGCAGGCAATAAGCAGCACAGAAGCCTCAAGACGAATCCAACAGGTTGTTCTAGTTTCTGAGAGGGGACCGAGGGCTGGGAGCCCGAGGGGATCTGTGGCATGTGTTGTCCTGAGAAGATCTGCAGCTGGCTCAGGGCTCCAGACTTTTGGTTGCGCCGGCGGGGCCATGGCCAAGGACGTGCCCGTGCCAAGGACAGCTGGCCCATGGGCCGGCGGGGCTGAATCCGGCCCATCTCACCTTGCCAACCGGCTGAGGGTGCAACTTAGAATCATTCACATAGAAGGCACTGGGCGGGCGGCTTCTGCCAGCCTTACTGGGAATGGTGGGGCATTTTACAGACAGGGAGACTGGCAGGGCACTGTGGAGCCGAGTGATGGCCAGTCAGTGTCAACGAGAGTTTTATGTTGTCCTTGAGGGTGGCTCTGTCCATAGGAAAACCAACTGAGGCTGCTTTGGTTTCATTTATTATTATTTTTTTAAGACTTTATTCTTAAGTAATCTCTTCACCCAACATGGGCCTCGAACTCACAACCCCAAGATCAAGGGTCGCGTGCTCCACTGACTGAGCCAGCCAGGTGCCCCAAGGCTGCTTTGGTTTTAAAAATGAATGCTTAATTTATAAAAGTAATGCATTTTAAAAATCTGGTAAAATTCAACAGTCTCTTTTAAGGGGGATTTTATAACCTAATTAATTGGGTTCCCTTAAATAATTTACATTAAATTATAAGTCATTTAAAACAAACTGGGGCGCCTGAGTGGCTCAGTTGGTTAAGCATCTGACCTCGTCTCAGGTCACGATCTCATGATTTGTGGGTTCGAGCCCCACATCGGGCTCTGTGCTGACAGCTCAGAGCCTGGAGCCTGCTTCGGATTCTGTGTTTCCCTCTCTCTCTGCCCCTCCCCAGCTTGCACTCTGTCTCTCTCTCTCAAAAATAAATAAACATTAAAAAATAAATTAAAAATAAATAAATAAAATAAAATAAACTTAAAAATATAACTATTGGGTTATCATAAAAGTTTTCAGAATTTGTAAAATTTTGAAAAAATTATCATTGTTTTCAAAATTTGTAAAATTGTCTTCTATCTTTCAACTTAAAATCACACATCTAAATTAATTACTCCATTATACATTTTATATTGGAGTCACAAAACTAATCTGTTAGGTATTCTAATATGCCAAATTATTTGAAACACCACAGATGTGGGGCGCCTGGGTGGCGCAGTCGGTTAAGCGTCCGACTTCAGCCAGGTCACGATCTCGCGGTCCGTGAGTTCGAGCCCCGCGTCAGGCTCTGGGCTGATGGCTCAGAGCCTGGAGCCTGTTTCTGATTCTGTGTCTCCCTCTCTCTCTGCCCCTCCCCCGTTCATGCTCTGTCTCTCTCTGTCCCAAAAATAAATAAATGTTGAAAAAAAAAATTAAAAAAAAAAAAAAAGAAACACCACAGATGTGTTCAAAATCAATCTACATAGATTTTTCCTTAGCTTAATACCAAAAAAGGGTAAGATTGTAGATTTATCAGTTTTATCATTTCTAATCTTCATTCTAAACCTTCCCATGAGTCAAGACACTTCCTCAGGAAACAGCTTCACCAACCAAAGCAATCTAGGGTTATACGTGGGGTTAGGTTGCAGGTGGCTAAGAGGCTCTTTCCACAGAAATGTGGGGCTTGGCACGGGGGCCAGGGCCTCAAATACCCAGGGAAGTTCATTTTGCCCACACTGCGGGGCCAGCCCCCTGTTTCGTGTCCATGCCAGCCAGGGACGCCGAGTTTATGTGCTGCCAGTGAGGTAGGTTTTGCAGTGCAAGCCCCTGAGATCAAGTTAAGCCCTGTCACCTCTTGTGTCCCCTCCCTCAGCTCTGTCACTGCTTCACAGTGACCTCACCCAGGTTGTTCACTACCTGATGGGATTCATCCAATCCATTTCCTACTTGGTTCCATTCTGAATTAGGTGACTTTTATCTCCTCTCTGGACGTATTTTAAATTTTTATTTATTTAATGTATTAAAATAGTATTAAAATAAATAAAATGTATTTATTTTATTTAAATGTTTATTTTTGAAGGAGAGAGAGTGTGAGCGGGGGAGGGGCAGAGAAAGAGGGAGACACAGAATCCGAAACAGGCTCAAGGCTCTGAGCCGTCAGCACAGAGCCTGACGTGGGGCTCGAACTCACGGACTGTGAGATCACGACCTGAGCCGAAGTTGGACGCTTAACCGACTGAGCCACCCAGGCACCCCAGTATTAGATGTATTTTAATGCCGTCTTTGGTTTCTGCGTACTTCGGGTGGCCTTGCCTGACTCCCTCTGCAAACACTAAGGTCCCACTGATGGCAGCCAGCTGTGTCCAGCTGGCCAGAGCAGCTGGTGGTCTGGGTCATGCTGAGCCAGGGAGCCACCTTGGCCCCTGTCGGTCCACTGTGATGCTCAGAAACATCCAGAGGGATTGACAGAGTCTGCCTAGGATGCTGTGTGCTCTGCTGAGAGACGTAGGTCCCCAGGGAACTCAAGATGCTACATACAGTAAAAAGCTTCTAGACTGGGATGACATATCACAAAAAAAATAGTCCCAATATGTGTAGCGTTACTTCTAAATAAATAGAAAAATAATTTTTTTTAAGTTTTTATTTATTTTGAGAGAGAGGGAGAGAGAGAGAGAGAGAGAGAGGGAGAGAGGGGGAAGGGGCAGAGAGAGAGAAGAGAGAGAATCCTCAGCAGGCTCTGTCCTGTCAGCGCAGAGCCCAACATGGGGCTCAATCTCATGACCGTGAGATCCAGACCTGAGTTGAAATCCAGGGTCGGTTGCTTAACTAACTGAGCCACCCAGGTGCCCCATAAATAGAAAAATAATTGTAATATTGCATAGTAATGTCATGGTACAAGGTGCTCGACGTACATGATCTCTAATCATAAACTTCTGAGTAAATATCATTATATCCAATGAAATAGATGACAAACTTGAGGCCCAGAGAGACAAAACCATCAGAAACTAGGGAAGTGGTAGCAAGTAGGGGTCTTACTAAACCAGCTTTAATAAGCAGGTAAGACATAGTCCTAAAAGCTGATGGGAACTGTTAAAATGCTGAAGAGGTTTTAAGCTTAAAGACTTGACTGGCCACAGAGCGTAAGAGAGTAATAGCTCCCCTGTACTGAGCAGCCTCTGTGCCCGGCACTACCGTAGACAGAGGACAGGCTCCAGGAGTGGAAAGATCCAGACTCTAGAGTCCATGGAGGTCCCTCACTTTCCAAATCGCGTGCTCCCTCCAGACCTCAGTTTCTTCCTCTGACAAGTAAGGGTAATACAGTCCTCCCCTCATGCTTCACGGGGTCACCGCGTTGCCGAAACGAGCTATGAGAAGGAGTGATTTGGAAATTGGAATGTGCCGTAGGTGTGCCAGGGTTTGGGACGCTGGCTGAGTGCCAAATATCAGCCTGGCCTGCAAGGAAGGAGTGTGTGTTCTAAACTAGACGGGTGGCCTCTGCGTGTGGCCCTGAATGTGTCAGTGATGTCACCTGCTCTCCGCGATGTGGATGGGCCAAGGGATGAGGAGGGTGTCCACAGTGAGGCCTGGTGAGAGGGTTGGATTCGGCTGCAGGGGAATCAGCCCCAGAGCCTTGGAGTAAGTGAGGGCAAGGGCCCAGGGTCAGTAGAGGGAGCCAGAAGTGGGGATA
The DNA here is from genome assembly GCF_016509475.1 of Prionailurus bengalensis. Taxonomy (NCBI): domain Eukaryota; kingdom Metazoa; phylum Chordata; class Mammalia; order Carnivora; family Felidae; genus Prionailurus; species Prionailurus bengalensis. The sequence continues at coordinate 56,691,799 of NC_057346.1, forward strand.
GAGCGGGGGGAGCAGGGCCACTTCACCGCCTGAATGGGGAGTCCCCACCACTCACCTCCAAAGGTGGGGGCAATGGCAGTGGCTCAGGCAACAATGTGGTGCATCGCCTATAGAGAGTTTAAATGCGGTAAGAAAACCAATTAAAAGCCACTCTGCTTTTTATTATCACCTTGCGTAGGCTATTCTAAACCATGTTAATGAGAAAATACTTTCCCCTTAGTAGGAAGAGATGTTAGAGGGACATTCTCCTGCCCTCTTATATATATATATATATATATATATATATATAATGTTTATTTATGTTTGAGGAGGGGAGGGGCAGAGAGAGAGGGAGACACAGAATCCGAAGCAGGCTCCAGGCTCCGAGCTGTCAGCCCAGAGCCCGACGCGGGGCTCGAACTCGTAAATCGTGACATCATGACCCGAGCCGGAAGTTGGACGCTTAACAGACTGAGCCACCCAGGCACCCCTTTCCTGCCCTTTGTATTATCCCTCTCCACAGCCAGTCCTTAACAAAGGATTTGGGGGCGGGGGGTAGCAAAGGCCCTGAGAAGAGGGAAAGCGTACTGGCCTCTAGGGTCATCTGAGTGGATGGCTAAGACGGGCTCGCAGGAGGGCCCAGCTATCATGGAGGAAGGGAGAGCGGCCTGGGTGGAGTGTGGGGTGGACAGGCTGCTGGGATGCCCACAGCCACAGGAGGACTCTGAGCCCTCTGCTGTACTGCCCTCGTCAGCTGGGTGCCCCCCGGCTGTGCCACGCGCAGGTTATAATCAATTGGCAAGCACATTGAATGACTGATTCCTGAGCCTGCCCCTCCCCCCACTCCACGTTCTGCACTAAGAACATGGACATCAGATTCTCCTCTTGGCTCTCCAGGAAGAGTTCCCTTCCCAGGCTCCTCTAGGCCGAGACTTATCAGGCAATCTGTGCTCTGCCCAATCCTTGGCCTGAGCGTTGGCCCTCACAGTGACTACCTCTCTCTCCTCTGCAGGAGCCAGGTTGAACTCACCAGTGATTCACGTAAGAATCGAGGTCCTGTAGCCACAGAGCCAGACAAGGATCAAAGTCCTATGGGCCCAGGGCCTCTGAAAGATCAAGGTCCTGTGATCCAAGATCGTCCAAAAGATCAAGGCCCTATGGTCCCAGAGCCTCTGAAGGGTCAAGCTCCTGTGGTCTCGGGGCCTCTGAAAGATCTAGGTCCTGTGGGCCCCGCACCAGTTAAGGATCAAGATCACGTGGCCCCTGAGCCTTTAAAGAATGAAGGGTCTGTGATCACGGCACCAGTAAAGGAACAAGGTTCCTTGGTCCCGGTGCCTCCAAAGAATCAAAGTCCTGTGGCTCCAGAAATAGTTAAGGATCAAGGTGCCATGGTACCAGAGCCTCCAAAGGATCAAGGGCCCATGGTCCCAGCGCCTGTCAAAGATCAAAGCCCCGTGGTCCCTGAGCCTGTGGATCAAGGTCCCATGGTCTCAGCACCTGGCAAAGATCAAGGTCCTATGGTTCCAGAGCATCTGAAGGATCAAAGTGCCACGGTCATAGCACCTATAAAGAATGAAAGTCCTGTGCTCTCTGAGCCTGTAAGGAATCAAGGTTTAGTGGTTCTGGAGCCAGCCAAGGATCAAGGTGGAGTGGCCCCAGAGATTCTGAAGGATCACGATTCTGTGGTTGAGGCACATGTAAAGAATCAAGGTCCTGTGGTCCCAGCACTAGTCAAGGATCAAGGTCCCGTGGTCCCAGAGCCTCCAAAGAATCAAGATCCCGTGGTCCCTGAGCCTGTGAAGAATCAAGTTCCCATAATCCCGGTGCCTCTGAAAGATCAAGACCTTCTGGTGTCACCACCAGCAAAGGACCAAGGTCCTGTGGTCCCTGAACCTCTGAAGACTCAAGGTCCCAAGGGCCCTCAGCTGCCCACTGTCTCACCTCCACCCCCAGTCATGATCCCAACTGTCCCCCACGCGGAATATGTTGAGAGTTCCCCTTGATACTCACCCCTCAACGCCAAGGAAGGATCTGGCGGTGGAAGTGCTCCCTCCCAGGGGCAGCGAAGACACATATTTAATCTGCATGAAACACGCACTGTATAGTCTTGCTGGGATCTAATAAAGCTGGTCCCTCTGGCGCAGTAGTGTCTCTGGCTCTACTTGAGTGTGTGCGTGTGTGTGTGCGTGCATGCGTGCACACGCGTGCGTGCCATGCACATTTACAAGAGGGCACGCGGGACTCTGCACGTATCCATCTGGGGCAGATGAGTCTGAGAAACCCCCAGCTCTGCAAGTAGATAGTGTAAGATGGGAGGGAGTGGGAGCTGTTAGGAGATGGAGGGCAGGATCCCATGATGAGGATGTGGGGCAGAACAATCCTGTGTCTCTCCTCCACTCTCACTCCCACAGCGCCTCACTTCTGACACCATACGTGAGACAATTAGCCGGCACCAGCTGGGTGTCCTGCGATGCGACTCAATTCTGACAGTATCCACCTGGGGATAGCGTCAGACCCCACAGGTTTTAAGGACTCAGCCCCACACGATTGCCCCCAGGCCTCCAATGCAGATGCCACTTGAAGTCCCAGGCTGTAATTTATACTTCTGACTGCAGGATATCAATTGAGATCTCCACAACCCCTTACTGGGGTTCAAAAATTTGCCTGAATGTCTCACAGAACTCGGGGCAACACTTACTTCCGTTTACCGGTTTATCATTAAAGAATAAAGGCTATAGATGAACATCCAGATGGAAGAGATGGAAGAGAAGGGGGAAGAGGCGTGAAGTTTCCATGCCGTCACCAGGCTCACCACCCTCTCAGTACCTCCAGCAACCCAGAAGCTCTTAGGCATGGTCAATTATTAACTCAATATCCAGCCCCTCTCCCATTCCCAGAGGATAGGGGTAGGACTTAAAGTTCGAGCTTCTAATCATAGCTTAGTCTTTCTGGCGACCAGCACCCAACTGGAAGCTATCCAGGAGACTACCAAGAGTTGCCTCATTAAAACAAAGGACAGTCCTATCATCTAGGGAATTCCAAGAGTTTTAGGAGCTCTGTGCCAGGAACCGGGGAGGGAGACCAATGCGTATATTTCCTATTATCTCACAGGTTGGGTCCCATGAACACCTAGGAACAGGTACCAAACCACAGCAGGCTGAGCCCCGTATTGGTCAGAGTTAAAGCCCAAAGAGGAGAGAAGGACAGGAACCCAGCGGGTCCAAGGTAATTCTGGGTGACTGTTTTTCATCAAGGGCTCAGGCCTAAAGCTCATCCAGAGGACATGCTTCTTGAGCAGACCAGGCCTCTAATCAGAAGAGTCCCAGGACACTCATGAGGGTAGAACCTAACATCTGCTGATCCCCCTTCAGTATCCAGGACAGCTCGGCCAAGACTTCTAAAACAATGCCTGAGGACCCTTGTACATTTTCAAGTCTGTTTTCCTTAGCACCCACTTTATCTCGCTCGTTGCTGGGCGTTGAAGTCACAATGGCAAAGAAGCCTCAGTCTTGCGGCAATAAAACGTGGTGTGGGATGAGGCCCCGGGAGAACTGAAGGGGTGGCTTTGAGAGGACAGTGAAGAGAGAATCCTTGGTGGGGGCAGCCAGGAAGGCTTCTCGGAGAAAGTAGCCACGGAGTACAGACAGCTTGGGCAGGGGCTATGAAGGGTGTGGGTACAAGGCCGGGGTAAGCGCCTTCTGGAAGTTCTTGAATGAAAGGAGCCGTATTTGCATGAGAGCTTGACCAAGGGGTGTGGCAGGTCTCTGGGGCAGAAGACTGGGACCAGGCTGAGGTGACCAGTTCTCTGAGCCTGAGGGCCTGAGGGAGGGCGGGGGGGGGGGGGGGGCAAGAACGCTGGGGGACTGCCAGCAGGGCTGAAGCTCCACCTTCAGAGTTGAGTCAGAGATGAGTCCTGTGAAGACAGCCCCCCTGTAATGGCCACAATAGCCTCAGAGTCCTCAGGATCCTGGGGGCATCAGGGGAGCTCTGCCCATTGCCCCCACCAAAGCTAAGGAGCACTCGAACCCCTTTAGGGCCTTTAAGACCCATTATGGACACATAACCCCTTTTAAAGTTCTCTTTTTTTAACAGTTTTTTAAAAGTTTATTTATTTATTTTGAGAGAGAGAGAGATTGTGAGCAGGGGAGGGACAGAGAGAGGGAGAAAGAATCCCAAGCAAGCCCCAGTCAGTGCAGAACCCGATATGTGGCTCCAAGCCATGAACTGTGAGATCATGACTTGAGCTGAAATCAACAGTCAGATGCTTTACCTACTGAGTCACCCAGGTGTCCCTTGAAGATCTCTTTTTTTTATTATTATTATTTTATTTTTCATTATTTTTTAAATATAATTTATTGTCAAGTTAGCTAACATACCGTGTATACAGTGTGCTCTTGGCTTTGGGAATAGATTCCCGTGATTCATCACTTACATACAACGGGTTTTTTTTTTTTTAATATTTATTTATTTTTGAGAGAGAGAGAGAGAGAGACAGAGCATGAGCAGGGGAGGGGCAGAGAGAGAGGGAGACACAGAATCCGAAGCAGGCTCCGGGCTCCGAGCTGTCAGCACAGAGCCCGACAAGGGCTCAAACCCATGAACTTAGAGATCATGACCTCGGCCGAGGTCGGATGCTCAACCGGCTGAGCCACCCAGGTGCCCCCCATACAACAGTTTTTAAACGGCTCCTTTTAAGGTAGCTCAGCTTGGTTGTTAGAAACCATCACAGGAAGTGCTGATGACTTCCGAAGCAGATGTCCAGGAGCAGATGTCCAGGAGGTCCCTGGCTACCAGGGCTCCATCTCTGAAGGAACAGCTGCCTGGGAGTGAGCCCCACATGGGGGGAGGCTGAGCTCTCCCAGTGACAGTGTCACAATGGAAGAGAAGGGGGCCCAGTTCAAAGCTCTGGAGACTTTCAAAAGGGAGGACGAGAGGTGCACAGAGGACGCTGAGAAGGCTGGCCCAAAGCTGTAAGAAGACCCCAGGGGCCTTCGGTGCCAGGCCCGTGACGCCCAGTGTCAAAGGCCGAGAGATAGTGCAGATGGGCACACAGCAGCGGCTGCCGGGTCTGGCAGCTTCGGCTTTCCAGCTGGTGGACCTGGGCCCCAGCCCAGCACCAGCCACCTCAGTTTCCTCCCTTGCAAACCCCTCCGACTGGAGATCCTGAGGCAGAAACCCTCCAGCCCAGGGCACCTCCAGCTCTGCATGGGAAGAGGGCCCAGTGAGGGAGGTGATGGCCAAGGCCTCCCATCCAGGGCTGAGGCGGGGAGAGGCGGGAAATGAACTGGACTCTCGCGGCCCTTCTCAGAAGCAGACTTCATTCCAGGCCTGGTCCTTCCCAGCTGCAGCCATTTCCCCTCCCCGCCCTCCCCCAGCACCTCCAGCCCCCCTTCTCCCTCCTGCTGCTGCACCTCCAATCCAGACGAAGGACCCCGCTGCCTGCCACTCTGCCGGCACTGACACCACGGCCCCCAAGGGCCTGGCTGAGGGGGCCAGGAGGGATGGGGATGGTTGGGCGCTCTCTGCAAGGGGAGTCTCTGGTTCCGGCCCAGCGCCAAACCCAGGGCGGCCTGCGTCTGAGCCCAGATGGATCCGAGACTCAGGTCCGAGGATGCCCAAACTCAGCCCAAGGATCCCCCAGCCTGGCTGGGAACCTTCCAGCCAGGATCCCACCCTGCCCTGGGATGAGAATCACTGAGCCCTGGCCCCAGCTTGCTGCCTTCCACGTGTCCCCTGCAGCCTGGCCAGCGGGCCAGACATGCTGGGGCGCGGATGGGAGGAGGGACCCTCGGGGACCTTGAGGCCGGTGAGCACAGACCCCGCCCTGGCCAGTCTTGGATACCCTCTAGGGAGTGGGCCGAGGCCTTTCTGGAGCCCCACGTGACTAATCCTGGGACAGGCCAGGATTTTACTCCTACCGGGAAGTGAATCCCCTCTTTAATACCTGCTTCGTGCCACACCATCCCCCAGGCAGGAGCCGGAAGGGGGTGACTGGCAGATGGGTTGCAGGCTACACGGACCAGGTTGCTGAGGCTGTACCATCGGTAGTCTTTATCACGGCCGGGACTGGTCATCTAGAGGAAGGGGATGGGGAATGGACCCCAACGGACCCACGTCTCAGTCAGAAACGTGGAAATCTTCGGGGTTTTTCGCACCAATTTCCAACCTTTCACTTCCAATCCACCATTAAGACCTGTCCACTCGACCTGCTAAATAAATAGGGAATCTGCCCTCTTTCTCTATGGCCATCCGCTTTTTACCTCACACGTATCCCAATTTGTAATCCCATATTACATCATGACACTCAGGGCGTGAGAAATGTGCGTTTCTTTATTTTGATAAATCACATGAAATCTAGTCGGAGTCCCCTCCACTCACTGCCAGGGTTGGCAGGAACTCTAATGTTGGTCATTTACCAGGAGCCTCCCCCTGTCCCTGGGGCTAGTCACAGTTCCACGAGGCTCAGGCCATCCTGAGAAGAAGGCACACAAATCACCACGACAGCTTCCCGGAGCCCAAGCCAGGGGGGCGCTTGGTGGCCCCAGGGCCCCCACACCATGCTTAGTGGGGAGCTCCCAAAGTCTGCGCAGGTTGGGTGGTGTTTATGCCATTTCTCCAGGCACCCCTGTAACCCATCCCTCAGAGCCCCACAATCCAGCTCCCCAGTTCCCTGATCTTTCTACACACCTCCCCCCCCCACCATTTCCCAAGTCAGGCCACTCTACCTTCTCATCCATCAAAACACCTATGCTTTATTCCCCTCTCCTCTGAAAGCCGGTCACTTTATTTATTTATTTTTTCAACGTTTGTTTATTTTTGGGACAGAGAGAGACAGAGCATGAACGGGGGAGGGGCAGAGAGAGAGGGAGACACAGAATCGGAAACAGGCTCCAGGCTCTGAGCCATCAGCCCAGAGCCTGACGCGGGGCTCGAACTCACGGACCGCGAGATCGTGACCTGGCTGAAGTCGGACGCTTAACCGACTGCGCCACCCAGGCGCCCCTTAGCCGGTCACTTTAAATCCTCAGTGGGCTTAGACCTGACTCTTGGAGGGCATCTTACACTCCCACCAGCAATGTATGAGGCTTCCAATTTCTCCACATTCTTGTCAACCCTTATTATCGTCCTTTTTTTCTTGTTTTTAGTAGAGCAGTGATATCTTTGCTTATTGCAAATCCACCATTTTTTCTTGCACACCCAATAGATAACTTAAGGACTACGTGTTGAGCGGATGTATAGGAATCCAGGAAACAGCGGGTTTGGGCAGGAGGAGGAACTCAGTTTGGTACATGTCGAGTGGGAGACACCTGTGGGACAGCCACGGAGGGGTGTCTAGGAGAATTCTGGATATACTGGTCTCCGCCTTGGGCAGGGGTCTGGAATGAAAGCAGAGATGGGGACCTCACTGAAATTTAGATCTCACCAGCCCTGGGAAGATATGTGAGTTCACAAGGGAGGGTGCAGGGGCAATGGGTAAAAAAGTCAATACATGTTGAAGTTTTGTGATGGGAGTTCATTATACTATTTTCTCAGCTTCCATGTGTGTTTGAAATTTTCCATATTTCCAAACTAGTTATTTTTTTTAATGTTTATTTTATTTTTGAGGGAGACTGAGAGCGGGGAAGGGCAGAGAGAGGGTGACAAAGAATCCCAAGCAGGCTCCACATTGTCAGAACAGAGCCCAAGGCGGGGCTCGAACTTGCAAACTGTGAGATCGTGACCCGAGCCAAGATGAAGAGTCGGACGCTTAACCGGCTGAGCCAGGTACCCAGGTGCCCCCAAAATAATTGTTTAAAAGCCCCATTGCACTAGCCATAAAGAGGTCACCGGTGAACTTGACAAGTGCAGAATCTGTGGAGTAGAGGAGACAGGAGCCTGATTCTAGAAAATGAGGGCAGAAAAAGGAGAGAAATGGAGTGTTTTCACACCTGATGCATGACTCACTGACATCCCAGTTAGCACTCACCAAGCATATATACCCCAATCCGAGAAACGAGACGATTATGGGTGAGAGTCATTAATTACTTTATAGTTGCTGGCGCCTCCCACACAGGGACCATTCTCAGCGAGGCCCAGCAACAAGCCAAGAGCTCTTCCTCAAAAGGAAGAAAATTGCTCACCAAGGAGTGCCTGGATTGACTCCTAAATCCTGGATGCTCCATTGTGGTTCTTCTCTCAGGGTTGGCCATGAGCTCAAACGTCACCCTCAACCACTGCAGACACCTGAATCCCTTTGGGGTCATCAGTGCTATGGGAAGAGCTGCCTGCCCTTCGGCCTGGACCACCTGGAACCCTTCTCTTGCTCTGGGCTCCTCTCAAAGCGGAGAGCCTCACAGGCTGCTCAGGACATGCATCAGAACAGCATACCTAACTGTGTTGTAGATCGCCTCCCCTATACACAGAAGCCCAACAAGGGTCCTTTCTTACTGCTACTAAGGGGACAAGAGCACAGCAAGTTCTTTCACTTGGCAGGATGTGATGGTTAATTGTATGTGTCAGCCGACGGGGCCACAGGATGCCAGGATCCTTGGTCACACACGATTCTGGGTGTGTCTGTGAGGGATGAGGTTAACAATTGAATCCGTGGACTGAGCAAAGCAGATCGCCTCCCTGATGCGGGTGGGCCTCATCTAATCCGTCGAAGGCTTGAACAGAACAAAAGGCTGAGTGAAGGAGAATTTGCTCTCTGCCTGTCTTCGAGCTGGGGCATCGGTCTTCTCCTGCCTCCCGACTAGAACTTACACCATCAGCTCGCTTTCTTCTCGGGCCTTCGAACTTGGACTGGAACTACATCACTGACTTTCCTAGATCTGCAGCTTGCCAACTCCAGGTCTTGGGCAGATCTCCATAACTGTGTGAGCCAACTCCTTATAACAAATCTCCTTATATCTATATCTATCTATATACATGTATATCTATATCATGCATATCTGTATCTTCTATTAATTTTTGTTTCTATGGAGAATCCTAATACCAATCCTGACCACTGAACACCCAGAAACTTCCTCAGGTGGCAGGCCTCTATGTTCATATGGGATTTATCTCCCACACTCAGCATATTTGTATCTTATCAATGCATCTAAAGTACCTGCTACTTCCCACTCTCCAAATCCTAGGAACACGTTGTCCTCGATGTAGTGGACAAGTATGATGCCCTGTAATTTGAGAGGATGATCAAATTCATTGATTGGAATATTACCCGGCAATCAAAAAGAATGAACTCTTGCCATTTGCAACAATGCGGATGGAACTAGAGGGTATTATGCTAAGCGAAATAAGTCAGTCATAGAGAGATATCATACGATTTCACTCATATGTGGAATTTAAGAAACAAAACAGATGAACACAGGGGAAGGGAAGCAAAAGTAAGATAAAAGCAGAGAGGGAGGCAAACCGTAAGAGACTCTTAAATACAGAGAACAGACTGAGGGTTGCTGGAGGGATACTGGGGGGATGGGCTAAATGGGTGACGGGCATTAGGGAGGGCACCTGGGGAGAGCACTGGGTGTTGTCCCTAAGTAATGGATCACTAAATTCTACTCCTAAAATCATTACTACACTATGCGTTAACTAACTTGGATTTAAATTAAAAAAGAAAGAGAGAAAAAAATTCTTCTGGGGTACCTGGGTGGCTTAGTCGGTTAAGCACCCACGGATTCAAGCCCCGCAGGTTCAAGCCCGGCATCGGGCTCTGCACTGACAGCACGGATCCTGTTTGGGATTTTCTCTCCCTCTCTCTGCCCACCCCCCGCTTGTGCTCTCTCCCTCTCTTCTCTCAAAAGCAATAAGTACACTTTTAAGAAATAAAAAATTAAAAAAAGGCTTCTGTCAGGTAAAAAAAAATATCCCCGTGGACTAACTCGTAGCAGAGAACCAGCAACTTCACAGGCTTCAAGAGAAGTTGCGAGAAGAGAAGTTGCAAGAGCGGTCTGTACTGCTCTCTCTCCGCCAAGAGAAAGCACACTGCTTCTGCCATTCTCCATACAGGAAGAGGAAAGAAGTTACTTGCCGATACATAGTTTCACATCAAGTGGCATAAAACATGCACATTTGCTCCCACAACAAAAGCCACGCCTAGAATAGCGACTGCAAGGGGCATCCTCATCCGAGCAAGCCCGTGATCGCTCCCTGTCATTCTCAGAGACCTGTGCCTTCTGCACAGGCCAGAGAGGTGAGCTACGCGGCCCGCGGTAGAAGCCACCCCTGCAGCTTTCAGGTCTTTGAGGAGGGCACGAATTTCTGTGATTCTTTCAGAGCTGAACCACTCTTCCGGTTTATTGACTGGTAAGAAGGTGAAGTTCCAGGGGCTTCCACTTGTCCCCTTCTACTGTAATGGCCCTCATCCCGTAGGCCTGGAGAGTTACGTGTGAATTCCGCCTGTAAATTTCAACTCTACACCCTGAAACTGAGGAAATCATTTCAGGATGAGTCCAGAGTCTCATGCCTGGGGCGCAGCATGCCTGGACTCAGGTCAAAACTCCCATTATCACCTGATCCGCCGGAGCCTCTGCACAGTGGTTCTCTGTGTCCTCGGAAATTAGCATTAAATAGACTCAAGGTCTGCTAATCCCTGAAAAGTCTGTGTATTTTCCCTTCACAGAGCACAGTTCTCTGGCAAATGGCCCAGGAAAGATTTACAGTATGCGTCTGGGGTGCTATTGAAGGGTTTGCTCCGAAGTGTACTGGCCTCTCTTCCATTCAAGGGGCTTTGGGTGAGGGAACTGAGGTTCTCTTTCATAGTGGCTCAAGTGGGGCTTCCATTGCCCAACGCCGAAGGTTTTGTTCGCTTATTGCTTTGCTGTTTCTGTAATACAGATTAAGGAGGGTTTAGAGGCTGCCTGTTGGTCCTATTTGGTCTTTGAACAATTAGCCTCTGTTAAAGATAAAGATAAAGATGTAAGTTAAACCATTCTGATTACCACCTGATGTCTGATGTCCCAGGCCAAGTGCTGCTGTGTGTGCTCTGCTCCTCCAGGATCCCAGCACTTCCACTAAAATTATAGAGCCCATTTCTGTGGCAGCCTCTTCCGCTGGCATCCCTAGCCTGCAGAGAACGAGTAGTACATCCTGTTTCAAAGACATTCCCGTCACTAATGGAGTTCGCAATATCTTGGTGAAGGGAGTTTCCTAGAGGTTCTAGAAAAGGAAGTTGGGGAGGGTGGAACTTGGCTAGGGGGCAGGTGAGTGGGTCACGCAGGGTAAACCCACCTCAATATTCCTCCCTCCCTTAGTGTCCGGGTTCTTTCCCCTATTTTAAAGCAAGAAAGTCCTGGCATTTCAACATCAATGGGGCATAGTTCATAGTTCCCTATTGAATCCGAGGTTCGGTCAACCCAAAAGCTAAGCCAACAACGAAAACCGCCCCTCGCTGCACAAAGTGGCACACTAAATCTAGATCTCAGGTAAATGTATCCTGTGTTATAAGTAAATTCAGGGGGCGCCTGAGTGGTTCAGTCGGTTGGGCATCCAACTGGATTTCGGCTCAGGTCATATCACGGTTCGTGGGTTCGAGCCTTGGGTCCGGCTCTGTGCTGACAGTGCGGAGCCTGCTCGGGATTCTTGCTCTCCCTCTCTCTCTGCCCCTCCCACCAAATAAATAAACACACACATGCATACATAAATGCATAAATAAACAAACAAATTTAGGCCAATGAAATTATGTTCCTCTCTCTGTGGACTAGCACCCACAGTAAACATTCCCATGTTTTCCAGATTTTGTGCTAATGTAAATTAGCAAAACCTTGTGATTCTTTTGATGTGTATGCTTCCTCCTTCCAGATCTGACTCCGGAACTAGTGCCCCCGAGTCAGGCAAGCACAGAACTCCAGTTCTGGGACTGGAAACAATGGGAGTGAGGCATGAAGAGAACCAGCCACCCCCCGGGTGATGGATTGAAAACATGCCCACGCCATTTTGCTGCTCCTTCCGTCGAGAGATGGAGTCTATTCCTTGCCCCTGGAATCTCAGCACACCTCACGACTTGCTTCGACCAACAGCATGTGATGGAGGTGACATGATGCGAGTTGCAGAACCCAGGCCCCAGGGCCTCAGCTCCTGCCTTCATCTTCTCAGAAGCTTGAGGTCACCATGCCAGGGAAAAGCCGGGATGCAGGACCACAGGTCAGGTCAGGTCTGTCAGGCTCCAGTGCCTCTGCTGCTAAGCACCAGAGCACCCACTGGACAATTTGAGTGAGCATTTATTAGGCCACCTCCTGTGTCCCAGGCCTTGTGCTAGGTATGGGGTGTGGCAGGGACACAGGCAGACCAGGGCCTGCTCTCAAGACCTCAGCTGGGGTACTCTTCCATGGATGCAGGGTAACGAGCTCTGTGCTGCAGGGACCGGGGTTAAGATTACATGGAAACCCACTGGTGACTACCCACTACGAACTGTAGAGTGCGGCACTCATGCCTGTCCACTTCTCTCCTCCACAGCCAGGATGCTTGGATTCCCATATAGGCCGGACCCCGTCATTGACCTGCTGCTGGGTGGCCTTGGGCCGGCCACTCCCCCTCTCATCTGTAACATGGGACAGTGATAGCTACCCCTCAGGTAAGCGCTGAGGATTAAATGAGATCAGACACAGCGGTGCCAGGCCCCGAGTCGGCGCCCAGTAGAGAGTTCATCCCCACCTTCCCGCACTTGCACTACACCCAGGACCCTCACAATCCAGCAGTCATCATCATCATCTCTGCGGCTTTAGCAAGCAGCATGGTGGGAATAATAGGACAGCCCTCCAATGGCCTCCAGGCGACAGGAAAGCTCCACACAGGGCAGGATGGGCCATTGGTGGCACTGACCTGGTGTCTGACCCCCAACCCAACCTTGACCTGACTACCTCTGCCTCCTGCCCTGTCACCTTCCACATTAGCAACTCCACCTTTCATGATGAGGAGGGAGCTCAGACCTCTCACCACACTCCCCACATGTGCCCAGATGGCCGCAGGTGGCCTCAGGGCCCCCTTTGGGTCATCTGGGTGGCCCCCACCCCCAGGCCTGGCTTCTTTCACTGTGAGCTCCCCTCGGGTGGGGCACTCCCACCTGCTGAGGGCGCTATTGCAGGCTGAACTTTGGGTCCAGGAGGCCTGGGTTCTTGTGCAGGCTCTGCCCATCTCTGAGCCACACTAGTATGATTAGGAGGACTTCCCACCTAACTGGGCCGTCATGGGGAAGATGTGGGATGACACGTATAGACTATGAGCAGGCTATGCACCTTCAGTATTAGAATCTGGCCAGTTCCTCTCCGGCCCTTCCCACGTGGCATGGAGGGAGAGCTAGTCAACGTTCTAGAAACAGTTCCCAGCTCAGCCCCGCTGGCTGTGCTGTGGGGCCTCAGGCAGGTTATTTAACCTCCCTCGGCCTTGGTGATCTCACCACCAAAACAGAGAGAATTCCTACTTAGCCAAGCTGCTAAGAGGTTTGGATAAAATTATATCCAAATGTGGATAATTTGGATAAAATTATATCCATGTCCATAGCACGGGACGCCAAGAGACTGACATGGTGTTTTGCACAAACATGGTGTTAGAAGCAAAACGCAAAGGTAGTTATCAGCTGATATTTAAATCATTATTCTGATAAAAAAAAAAATACCTACTCACCCTTCAAGGCAGCCCACATGTCACCTCCTCCTGGGAGCCCTCTGTATCTCCCCTTGGCAGTCACAGCTTCCCCCTCTGTACTCCCACAGCCCTTTTACCCTTCTAGCACAGCTGCTTCACTTCCTAACCCAGCAAATATATTTTCAGTGTCTTATGTGGGGATGATGCTGAATGCAGGTGCAGGACATACAGTGATTAACAAAATGTGGCCCCTACTTTCATGGGGCTTCCATTCTAATAGTGGGGACAGGCAGTGAATGTGTCAATAGGTGGAAAACTTCACAGCATTAAGGAGTCAGTAAAAAGAGAAAACACAGTATAGACACTGAGGCAGGGGAGTTGCTAGTTACACTGGGTTATCAGGGAAGGCCTTGTGGAGCAAATGACATTCAAGCTGAGTTCCGGATGACAAAAAAAAAAAAAAAGTACCCTTGACAAAGAACCGCTTGTCAGGCAGAAAGAAGAGCTAGTGCAAAGGCCCTGAGGCAGGGAATGAGTACAGCAAGTCTGGAACAGAATGATCCAGGGGACTGGAACACAGTGAGGAGTGAGCATGCTTGTCACTATAGGCTTCCACTTTCAGATGAAGCCCCTGAGGGCAGACATCTGATTTACTGGGTCCATTGCACTGGACAGACCTGGAGCTCTGGCAGCAGTATTCTAAACGCTGTTTTGGTACTAACAGGAGTCAGTCAGCTGGCCTTTCTGCAGCCCCATTCACATCATGGAAGACTCCAACTGGGTTGCCCAGCCAGGCAGGGGCTCCCCTCCCTGGACCAACAACCCCCAGGGCAAAGTTGGTGGAAGAGGGAAGCCAGAGAGGCGCCCGGAGAGAGGAAGTGACCTGCCCGAGACTACATTGCCAGCAAGCAGTGTCGAATCCAGTTTCCTCTGCCCCACTCACCCTCTCTCCTCCTGGGCTATGGGGTCAAGAGCCCTAAGGACCATGTGAGGAGGGCTGTGTCAGGTCCCTCCTCCTTTCCTGCTGCACACCCAAATGGGACAAGGATCCCACAAGCTCCTTCCTGCCAAAGCCGGGCCCAGTCAGGCAGCCTATCTAACCTGGCTATGGATGAGATCAGTTTGAAGTGAAAAGCTAGGAAACTGAAGACTGGAGAGCCACAGTTCCAGCGTAGAATGCCCCGGGCTCCAGGTCCAGCACTGTCACCCCAGCCCCAAAGCCACCTCTCCAGGGCGGCCAAAGCCAAAACCATTTCCCGAGTCGGCATGTAGGGGGCCTGCGGTTATCTGCCAGCATTTCAGCACCATATTGATATGGGCCCTGGCTTAACACAAGGAGCCCTTGTCTCCCGGGAAAAATGACATGGGAATCTCTGATCCAGTCACCCCCCATGCTCCAACAAAACTTCACTGGAAAAGTTTTATTGAAAAAAAAAATTGTACAAATAAGTTCTTGATGTGACAGCAACAAAGGCTCATTTTCCCCCTTCCCTCCCCATCTTTGAAAATCTACAAACGGAGAAAAAAAGTTCATCCCCATGATGCCTGACCAGAATCCGCCCATGAGCCCCCACCCCCACCCCCATGAGCTATTTCCCGATCCCCCCCCTCAACTGGGGCCAGGGCCATCATGGGAGTACTTGTCCCAGGGGGTGCAGCACCTCATTTTATAGTTGAGGGAAGTTGGGAGAGGATTGGAATAGAGCTGGAGAGAGGGCTGAGGTGATGGTCGGGTCAGGGAAAGAGGGCCCCCGTTCCACGGGGCCTGGGCTGAGCCCCCACTAGCTCGATTCCGTCTCACAGATGAGAAAGCACTTGGCTATAAATATGAACACTGATTGAGGCAGGCTTAAACCCAGGGCTCTGAGGGCAGGACATGACTACTGCCCAGGTCCCACAGAATGTGGGGTCCCTGGGGTTCCTGGGCTCAGCATCATGGTATCTGGGAGCCCACGTCCAAGCAGATGGCTGGGAAGTCTGCTCAGACACACAGGAAGCCTGCTCTGTTTGCCCACCCCTACCCCATGGACTATCCAAGGTCAGTACCTCAACTCCCTCCCTCCCATAGCACCCATGTGTCTCAGGAGCCTTCGGCTGCCTCCTGCCATCCCACGACCCTGGGGCCCTACAGCTCGTCTCGCATCTTGTCACCCTTGGGCCGAACCAGGCGCCCAATGAACAGCAGGGAGCCACTCTGGGTGTCTCGAACCAGGAAGATGAAGGGGTGGTCAGCATAGAAGAGCTTGGGGCTTCGCAGCTCCTCGCGCCCATAGATGTCCTGGTCGAAGGGGTTGCCCTCTGTGTCCCACTCGAAGGCAGTGGCGTGGAACACACTGGCCAAGTACAGGTCCTTCTTGCCCGACATGCGTGATAAATCTGCCTTGTTCTTGTCGATGGCCTCAGTCAGACCCAGCCCGGCCAGGTGTTTCTGCGGGATGAGGCAGGTGCCAGGTGAGGCCGTGAGATGGGCAAGGCTCCTAGACCCGCACCCTCCACCCTCACCACCCATCACCTCCTACCCTGTTCCTCAGAGCAGAGATTACCACCTCCCCGTCACCTCCTGTATGCCAGACATGATGTAGGCACTTCGAACCACTGCTTTCTTAACTCTCACGACAACCCTGCAAGAACCTCTAATTGCCACATAACAGATAAGGACACGGAGACTCGGGGGAAAGGCAGGATTTATCCCCAGTCCTGCTGAGCAATCTTGATCAGTGCTTCTCAAAGCACGGGTCACGGACTGCCGGTACGGGCACCACCTGGGAGCTTATATGGAACACACGTCTCCTGACGCCCTCTCTCCCAGAGCCACCTATCAGAATCTCTGGGGGAGGACCCAGGAAGCTTCTTTAACAAAATCTCTAGGTAATTCTTGGCACACTCAAATGTAAGGAAGACTACTCTAAGGATAGCTATGACCATATAATCCTGGGGCTTTAAAACCTGTCCAGGGTGCTTTCTGCCTGGGAATTGCTTCAAAATAATCTGATGCGGGTGGGGCACCTGGCTGGTTAGGCTGAGTGTCCAACTTTGGCTCAGGTCATGATCTCATGGTTTGTGAGTTCAAGCCCCACATCGGGCTCTCTGTTGTCAGCACAGAGCCTGCTTTGGATCCTCTGTCTCCCTCTATTTCTACCCCTCTCCCCATCATGCTCTCTCTCCCTCTCCCAAAACTAAACAAACAATTAACAAAAAATAATCTGTTGGGGGAGAAATGGCTGTATATCAATGACTCCTTATCGGTCATGAGCTGCTGATGATTGAAGCTGGGTGATGGATACAGGAGAGTTCATTACACTGATCAAGTGTTAATGTATACATGATACATCTTTTTTTAAATGTTTGTTTATTTTTGAGAGACTGCAAGCAGAGGAGGGGCAGAGAGAGGGGGACAGAGGATCTGAAGCGGGCTTTGCGCTGACAGCAGTGAACCCAATGTGGGACCTGAACTCACAAACCATGAGATCATGACCTGAGCCGAAGTGGGACGCTCAACCGACTGAGCCACCCAGGCGCCCCAATATATGTTTTTACATATTCCCAAAGTACAAAATTAAAACGCACCCCCACAAACATGCACCCCACTCCCAACACGCACACTTGCCATGGCTCTGCAGAGCCGCCGGAAGCCAAGTACAAGCGCTTTCGTATGTCAACTGTGCTTGTGCTGTGGCCTTACCCCTTAGCATACCTCTCCCAGCACTTTATTTGACGGTCTCACTGAACAGCCGGCACCCTCAATGGTGTCTCAATGGCCACCCCCATCCCTGTAGAATGCTTTAACCACCCCGTTTTCCAGGAAGCCTTCCTTATCCCCCACGACCGGAGCCTGGTCGCCCTGCGGCTCAGTGAGGAAGACGCTGCAGAGAAGGACAACTGGCCGAGTCACCAGCAGCTTCCGGGCCCAGGTTTCTGTAGGACAGGCCACCTCCCTGGTGAGGCCAAATAGGCACTTGAGCTGGGGTCCTGAGGGTCAGGGGGTCCTGAGACAGGTGTTCTAGGCCCAGCGACTCCAGTCCCAATGACCTTACACAAGTCACACACGTCAAATTTCTCAATTCCACGTACCCCATGGACTTGTGTGTCCACCCAGGGTTCCAGGAAGACACGGGAGAAAAAAAGGGAGGATGGCGTCAGAGCAGCCACGGCGGAAGGAGAAGCTGGGAAAGAACCTGGACGGGTTCCGGACGTGGTGATGGCTCCTCTCTGGACACCTCAGCATGATCCACAGCACAGGCCACGCAAGGGCCACTAGTCCGTGGTCTGGAGCCGAAGCCCCATTTCATCACAAGCTTTCTCTCCACGGTGTCAGCAGTGAATCTGAATCAATCCCGTGAGTGAGAAGCTTACCAAGGAGCCATTTCTGGCATCCAAGGCACGAATGAGATAAAAGTTTTCCCTTTTGAGTAGGTTAAAATAAATAAATAAATAAATAAATAAATAAATAAATCTCTCCTGACTGACAAAAAGGTCACCTTGAATTTTCACCCTGAGGACTCATCACAGCTCTACCACTCACTAACCAAGGTGACCTCAGCAAGCCACTGCCTCCCTTCAAGCCACTGCCCAACACCCAGGGTGGTCATGAGGAGAAGATAACGTTGAATGCATGGGTTCAGTTTCCAGCCACCCTGAGTGCCTCACTGCTGACAGCCATTGTTCGTCTTACTGCTGCACGGGGGACGACCCTACGGCTGGAACAGTCTAGAACTGGGGGCACCTCAGGCTCTGAGGCAGTACGGTACGGGACCAGGGCACAGCTTGGTGCCAGATGTCTGAGTTACCGTCTGCGTGACTGTGGGTAAGTTGTTTAACCTTCCTGAGCCTCGGTTTCCTCATCTCTAAGAAGCTTATTAGTCCTACCTGATGAAGTTGTTTCGAGGATTAAAAGGTTAACATCTACAAAGTGCTCTGAAGAGTGTCTGGCATACAGCAGGCGCTCTATCGCATTTAACTACGGATGTCACCATTATGTTCCCAAAGGCAGGTCCCAGGCCTCTCCCCGCAGCAGTGCCCAGTACTACCTGGACACCCACGGAGGCTCAGGACAGACTGGCTGAGCTGACGAATGGGTGCCCCAAGCACTCCTCTCCTCCAGGCCCTGCAGACCCCAAGTTGGGCCATCCCTCACCTGCAGGTCGTGGGTCACCTCCACCACACCCTTGGGCAGGGAGATGGCGACAGCCTTCTTCTGCATCTTCCCCATCCAGATCTTCAGCTGCTCCTTGGTCAGCAGCTTCTCAAGGCGCTCGAGGGGCTCCACGTGGTGCGGCATGAGGATGATGAGGCTGGAGAGCTTGTGCGCCAGGGGCATCTCCACAATCTGCAGCTTCTCCTTCTCGTCATCGTAGTAGTTGTAGAGGCCTGGGAGGAGAGCCGAGAGGGCACTGGGCACGCAGGGCTGGGGGCGGCCTAGGCCCCGAGCGCCCTCACCCCCCCACCTCGGCCCCCGGCTCCGCAGGTCACCCACCTGTGCGGTGCATCATGGTAACACCCACAGTATAGGATCGGGTCACCATGAAGCCTCGGTTGTCCACCATCTTGTGGTGAAACCTCTCGTCCCAATGCGCTGGAGCGGGAAGCAGAACGCAAGGTCAGAAATAGACGGCCCCCACTCAGAACACAGCCCCCCAGCTGCACACCCTGGATCTCTCTCTGCCACAGGCCTCCGTTCTAGTCTTTGGGGCTCACCTTCCCTCCCACCCCAGCGCCCAGTCCACAGAGTACATGCTCCTCGCTTTGGGGGACATGGGCGTTGGCCCCGCGACATGCTGCCTGAAGCTATGAGGAACAGCTCTCTACAGTCAGGGTCTGGCTGATTCCACCGGACAGAGAATTCTTTCAGGAGGACCCTCGGCTCAGCCACCGCCACGTCCGCCGTCTGCCCTGGCACCTGTCGGGCATTTGGGCAACAAGTGCCGAGCTGGCTCCCCACCCCACCCCAGCTGCTGAGGGCTCTGTGCCCGGCCGCCCCACCCCTCTGGACTCACGCTTGAAGAACATGGCATTGACCAGCAGGGCACCGTCCGTGCGCTCCACGTCCTTGGTGACCTCGGGCAGCTTGCCGTCGGTGGTTTGCGCCGCCCATTCATTGATGGACTGCAGGGCGCTGCGCTTGTCGCGGAAGTTGATCTTGGAGTGCTCGCAGTTGTAGTGCTGCTTGCTGCTGCGCACGAAGTCCTCTGCGAAGCTCACGGAGCTGGGCCCGTACAGGCGGCTGCCCAGCTTCCAGGTCACGTTGCGCGCCGTGCTGTTGCTGAGCGCTCGCAGCAGCTCGCCCAGGCCCGCGTGCACCTCCTCGTCCCGCAGCTGCTCCGCGCTCAGCACCGCCTTGGCCTGGGAGGCCGTGGCCGCCTTGCCTCCCAGCGACACGAGCCCCAGGGACGAGGCCACCACCACGGGCGACAGCAGGATGTTCTCCACCGCCTGGTCCTTGGCCATGGCCTGGTACAGGCTGAAGGCCAGGCCGGCGCTGCGCTCGGCCAGCGTGGCCGCTTTGGGGCTCAGCTTCTCTGCTGTGCCCGGTGCTGCAGCAGCCGCGGGCTTCTTCACCTCGGCGGCCAGAGCCACGGCCAGGAGGCAGCAGGCGCCGATGAGCGCGAGGAGGCGCATGGCTGGGAGGCGGGTTGTACGCACCACGGGGGACCTGTGAGGGCTGGAGAGAGGGTGGCCCTGAAACCCTAGATGTTCCTCCCCAAGAACCATCCCCAGCCTTCTGGCAGCCACCAAGGCCCCTGCAGATGGGATCAAGAGAGCTCAGAGTTCTGGGGAACCCAGACCTAACTCAAGAGTTGCCCAGATCAGAAGTCTCAGTCTGCCCAGTCTCTCTGAGACCTTCTCTGAGCTCCTAATCCAGAGCAGGGTTTCTAGCAAGGCAACAGCTCCACCCTATTGATTTCTTACACAGAACTTACAACAGTCAGTCTTGTGTGTTTATTATACATGATCTCCATCCCTAACTAGTCTATGAACTCCGAGTGGACAAGAAATCGAGCCAGTCTGGTTATCCTCTACATCTCCAGTGCCTAGCACACAATGGGCCTCAGCTGTTCCTCAATGAACAAAAATCAGGGTCACCTGGCCAGACTTAGGGTCTTCATTTTGTATACAGATTAGCTCTGATCTCATATGACCCCGGGACCCTTTTCCAGTGGAAAAATGTGGTGGATGGACTGAGGGTCTGCATGAAGCTCAGGTGCCTGGACAAAGGATGTCCTGTTGGGACAGGATGAAGGACTGCCCCTCCCCCTGTGCCTTTTACCCTGCCCTGGGATGTTAATGAGTCACCCATTGGCTCACTCATTAAATGGGGGAACCCAGATGCTAAACTCTGCAGCCCAAGGGTGACCTTGAGTGTGTGTCCACTCCTCTCTCAGCTTCAGTCTCCATTTGCCAAGCCATAAAGGTCTAGGTCTCCACGCCCAAGGCCTCTATCCTAGCAGGGACATACCTGTCCATCTGTCCACAGTCCTGAGAATGGATGGGAAATCCCCAGGACAAAAGTGGGGTGGGGGGTAGGTTTCCTGAGAGGAAGGATACTGGAGGAGGAGTAAGTCACAGCTGAATGGAGCAATGACACCCCCTCCCGTTCACCAGAGGCTAACCAGAAGCGTGTTCACAGGAAGCTGGGTCCACCTCAGATTCCATTCTGCCCTCCAATCGGACAGAGCCTGGCTATCACACAGGCCCTCCGCTCTGTGGCTTCAGGGTTCTCCTCAGGATCCCTTCCAAACCACAGCAATAGCATTGGTCCCCAAAACAAGCCTCACTCTCCTCCCGGGGCCTCCAATCAGGACAGTCTCTCCACATGGGATACTTCCCCATTATTTTCAGGCAAGATGGATAGGGGGAAGGGAAGGGTTGGTAGGAACTCTGGTGGAGGCGGGGGTCCCACTGCTCCAGCGGATCCCATCCTGGGGTCCTTAAGGACCTCCAAATTGAGAATCCTAGCAGAGGACCCTCAGGACTTCGGCCTGCCTGCAAGAGCACTGGGTCTCTGGAAAGACTCCACTGCTGTAGCCATCCTGTGAACCAAGGCGGGTCCCCCCTCCCTGGGCGGCCACCTCTCGGAAGGTGCAGCGTAAAGGGGGGAGCAAAGGACGCATGGAGAAAGTGGGGGGGGAGGGCGCAAGGCCCAAGAGAGACCTGTACCCTAGAGCGCAGACAAGAGGGGGGATCTCAGGGCCCACCTTCCTCCCAGCCCTAGCTCCTTCCCCATCAGGCCTGGAGCCTCAAAAGCAGAAAGACCAAAGAATTACTGCACACAAAAGGATGCCTAAGAGAGTAAAATGGGGCACTACTGATTATTCTGCCTGGACAACAGGCATTTGGTCACTCAACTCGAAGGCCACCTCTAGTCCATACAGCTGATGCCAGAGCACAGACGCGGGGGGGGAAAAGGCCACTAGCATCCCACTGGGAGAGAGTCAAGGAGCCCAGCTCCCAGCCCTGCCACGTGGCAGACACCATCTTGACAGCCCCCACCCCCAGCCAACCAGAACTTCAAAGGGCTGGGAGGGGCTTTCCAAGAAAGCTCCAAATGACTAGTTTGGGATTCCTCAGGCAGCCACGCAGCCGCGCTCCTGCTCCTCCTGCTCTAGCTCCCGCTCTAGGTGACGTGGCAGGCTGGAAACTGAATTATCTCCATCTGCCGCCGGCAGAGGGGGGCTTCCAGCCTGGGAAGCAGGAGGCCTGGGTGCAGGTCCCAGGGGGTGGCCCAGAGCCTCCTTGAGTCTGCACAGGGTCTCTGCAGGGAGGTGCGGGGAGATGCGTGGCTGCGGAGAAGGGCCGCCCTTAACGTTGACCCAGCAGCGGCAACAGAGGGAGGCAAGTCACTGCAAGCAAGCCAGCCTCCCACAGCCCAGCCCGCATTGCCACAGAGAAATCCCAGCCCTGAGGCCGAGGTTAGATGACTTTACAGTCCCACAAAGAAAACTGTTCGATCAGAGAGCCAAGGGCTGTGCCCACAGCTAGCCAGACTGAGTTGAGACTGGATTCTGGGTTTTTGTAAGTAAGAGGGAAGAGAAGCAAATGCTAGGGGTCACCAGAGAGGATCTCAAACACTTTGAGGGAGTCTAAAGTACCTGGAAACTGCCTCAGGGGGAGGTCAGTGCCTGCCTTTTTCATTCTGAAAGAAAACAGAAGAGTGAGGAGGATGGGCTAGGGCAGAGCTGGAGCGGTGGTGAGGCGGGGCCTGGAAGGCCCAACCCCAACATGGGACCCCATCTACACTGCCCCTGGCACAAAGGAAGGCACAGCTAGTCCCAGCTCCACAGGGACCTCACTGTACAGCGGGAGCCACTGAGGCCAGAGTGGAGCAGGGAGCCACCCCAGGTCCCACAGGATCAGTGGGGGGGCAGGCCTCCCAGCGCAGGGCTTCTTCCTCCCGGAAGCACCCGCAGAGCCCCCGGAGGAAGCCTGGATGTGGTATCCTGTTACACCGTGAGGTTAAAACAAAACAAAACAAAACCATTTCTGCTGGGAATCCCGGTGACCAGAAACAAAAGGGCTGGATCCGGAGGCCTCAGGAGGGGGGGATGGGCAGGTGCACCATCTGAAGACAGGAGGGTGTGGTGCCAGCCAGAGGCTTCCAGGGAACCAAGGCCCCCAGTTTCCCTCCAGCCTCCTTCCCCTCCATCCGGGCCCTACAGCCCAGAGGGACCTGCCGGAAACGGAGAAGAGGAGGGGCAGGGCCTCCTGGCCATGCTGGAAGTGGTTTCATTCTTCCTCCACTCTGGCCGCCTCAGGAATGTCCCTCGGCTGGGGGCAGGGAACCCTGGCCTTTGGAAGTAGCCTTAACCCTGCAGCCACTCCAAGAACCAGGTGGCACTGGACAGAGCTGAGAGTGGGCGACTCAAAGCCTTCTAATCAGCTAACCCTCCCCTCTTGGGTGGGGGGATATGGAGCCTGCTGATTCCTCACCCCCTTCCCAAGGGAGGTGGGGGACACTGGTCAAGCTGCTCCTTTAGCTGCCAACATGGACACATGCAGGCTGCTGATCAGAAATGGAGCCACCGTTTGTGACTCTTCCCAAACGGTGGGGATCCCAAGAACCCCTCCCAGGAAAAGCCAAGACGACTTCATCTCCTTTCCTACCACCCTATTTTCAGGAGGCACAGATGCCACCCTGCCCGTCAGGAGGCTGGTCCATCTACCTCCGCCGGCCCCCGGGCCTCAGCCCTAGAGGTGGAGGCGCCCCGAACTGCAAAGCTGGCCTGGCCTCCCACCCCTGCTGGAGAGGCCCCCAGACCCTACCTCCTCCCTTCTGGTTCCTGCACAAGGCAGTCTCAGCATCCTGGCTCCCAGCCCCACTGTTTCCTCCCTGCCGTCAGCACCCCTGCCCCAAACTCCCATGGAAGCCTGCACTTTTTCCGAGCCTCCGAGCGCCCCGACTCCCCACCCTTGCCCTAATCTCGCCCTAGTCCTACAGGCTCACTCAGCCGCCCCTGGCTCCCGACCCCGAACGCCCCAGCTGCTCCCTAAGGGCCAAGGACTCCAGTTTGCGGGCTCTGGGTTGGCCCCCAATCCCTCCCGGCGGCCTCCCGCCCTGTCTCACTCTCCGGAGCACCCCCAAAGCGCCCGCCGCACGCAGACCGGCCTCCTCCCTCACCTGGACCGGGTGGGCTGGCGCCGGACAGTCGTCCCAACTCAAGCCGCGGACGGATTCCACTCTCCGCCGCTCCTGGCTCCCCAGATCTATATATGGCGTTCCCCTCCTCCCGCCCGTCCGGAGAAACTTCTGGAAAGTTGGAAACGCTTCCGGAGGGCGCCCCGGCTCAGCCAAAAAAAAAAAAAAAAACAGCCAAAGACCTCCCCCAGACCGCCCTGGCTGCCGCCCCTCCCCCTGCGCGCTCTCACCCGGCCCCTGGGTCCTACTGCCCCCCAATGGGGGGGGGGGGCGCGCTGGGAACCCCCAGCAGAGAGGCCGGGCACCTGACCGCACGACCTGCGCTGCGCGTGGACACTGCGGAGACTCCGGACTTTTCCGGTTCTGGAGGTGGGGAGCGGGCGGGGGGTGGGGAGGGGGGTAGTTCGAACCACTGAGCTGGAGGGGACACTGAGTTTCAGGGTCCAGCTCCCCAGAGAGGAGCATCCCCAATCCCCACAATCTTACCCCGGATCGCACTTCCTTCCAGCAGCCCTTTGCCTTGCAAGGTCTCTGCCCCAAGGGGATCCGTTCCCCTGTTTTAGAGCTGAAACTTAATTGGGTTCTCCGACACGCCCCCTCCTCAATCAGGACCCCTCTGCTTTGTCTCAGGGGAGGTGGTCAGAAACTGAGAAGCAGCATCTTTCTCCATCCGCATCTTTCTCCATCCGCAGCTTCTCCTGATCACCGGAGCTCGACCTTAGTGACTGCCCTGAGGGGAAGAGGGGTCCTGAGGGGCCCAATAGGGGACCCTCACCCTGGAAAGTCTTGAAGTGATAGAGGCGGGGACTCCGGGGGAACGTCGTGGTTTGGCCGGATCTGGAGGGGTGCGCAGGAAGGAGAACCCTGACTGTCCACTAAGTAATAGGTTGTGTGACCCTAAGCAAGTTACTTTCTTTTTCTAGGCCACAGTTCCTTCTTTGGCTGTGAAATGTGGTGCTGTCATTCGTTGCTTCCTTCCCTCCCATCTGTAAGTCTGGCTCCCTCTCTCCTTGGTTATCCCTGCCCCCTCCCCGTCCGGGTTTCCTCCCATGGCTCCAGGTCTATCAACCCCTCTCACCCCACCCTCCCACAACTGATAGTCCCTTGAGCTCTGAGCTAAGCTGGATATTCAATTCTCTTCTAGGTGCTACAGATACAGCTGAGAAAAGGACAAAGTCCCCGTCCTCAAGGATGTACATGATGAGAAGGAAACATGCAGGTTAGTAGGGAACTCAAGAAGGCAGCAGCAGATTCTTTAGGACATGCCCATACCTCCCACAAGTCTTCTAATAGTGAAGGGATAGATAACAAGTGGGCACAATGTGGAGAGGAAGGGACAGGGTAGAGACACCCTTCATTCGCTCACTCATTCATTCATTCAATCAATAAACTATCCTATCATCTTTCTTCCTGGTGCATCCTTGGATCGTGGGGAACAAATGAATCCCAGCACCCAGTGGATGAATCATCTGGGTCCCTGGCAGAGGGGTGGGGAGAGGGCCCTTTCTGGCCACCCCAGTCTGCTGCTGGTGACTAACCTGGAAGTCTGGGTTAGGGGCTGCTGCTCAAAGTCTGATTACACAGATTACACAGACTATGAGAAATCTTAGATTAGAAGAGGTTCAGACTCTTTGAATCAGGGTCAGAATTGGAGAGAACTTGAATCCTGAAGTGACCATCATAGAAGGTGATATCTTACTTGAACCCCCATGGAATCTTTGAATCCATCTAAGGAATCTTAGAGTGTTAAATCTCATAGTCAGAGAATCTTAGAAGAAAAGAAGCAGGGGCTCTGGGCTGCAAGGCATCTCAGAGGTCGTGGATTCCTGGGCACAGTCCCAGGCAGAAGCCTCTCAACAGTATCCCAAAGGCAAGCACACAGCACCTCCAGGAACAGGGAGTCCCACAGAGGCAGCTCAGTATTCTTTCTTAGGATAGGTCTGATCATTAACAAAATTGCTCCTCTATAGAGTGGTGTCCGTTTCCTTGGAGTGGCTGTCATGGTTCTCACGTGCTTTCCTGCCTTAATTGTGTATTGCTTTTAAGGATAAGTCTTTGCTATCCAAGGAAACTGCCTGGGTCACAGGCCATACCCCGCCCTCCACCCCACCCCCACGCCCAGCTTGGTCCTCAGATGGCAATCAGCCCATGCACTAAGAGTCCATCAAAGCTGGTGGAATAAACGAAAGGTTGGTCTTGGTTTCCAGTAGGTCTAGATTGTCAAAATCGAACAGATTCCCTTTCTTCCTCACTGTTCCATCTCTTAGCTCTCTGAGGCCTCGCCAACACTTTTAGGGGTAAGCTGAATGCTGTGACTCTCAGTGACTGCCCTGAGGGGGAAGAGTAAGCCGAGGCTCCTGCCCTTAGATAAACCTAGAATCCTAGAAGGTCAGAGTAGAAAGGACTAATACCCCCATTCACAGAGAGAGAATCTCCTGATGCCTAAGGAAAAGGGACCCTCTGGCAGTCTTACCAGATCGCTACTGTAGGTCAAACTGGGTCAGAAGCCTCCTCTATGGCAGGATTGATGTGTCATCATCACCCTGTATTGTCACTGAGTGTCACTTAGAGACCCCGGCCTCCTACTCAGGGTCCCCGGTACCCAGCATAGCGCATGCCCAGAAGAGGAACTTGGTAAGCACAGTCAGTGAGTGAGTGATGGGAGGTGGCTGCCTGAGTCGTTGGAGCTCCAAGCACCGCCTCCGTGAAGAAAGACAACGGCTCCTTTAAATTTCCAAGATCAGCAAAAAAAATGTTGAGAGACTTTGCCACATTATTCTTAGCTCTGAGCCTAGCCCAGGCCTGGCTGTGGCCCTTCCCCCACACTCCCGGGCTGCCCTTTCTGGAAAAAGCACTCTTTTTGGAGGGAGGAAACACTCTTGCATTGCAGAGAGACTCTCCAGCATTTCAGGTCTGGATTCCTTCAGTGCCTTCGGCTGCCTGCAGGAGCTGTTCCTGCCCCCCACATCTATCCCATCCCAGGGAAGGGTGGAAATTTGCCCAAGATCACACAGCAAGTCTGAGATCGAGCTGGGCCAGAGCCCAGACATTGGACCCCGAGTCCTCCTTCCCCCAAACCAACTTCTAATTGACCCAGCCAGATGGGCAGGCCCCGGTTCACCAGGGGTTACAGGAACAGCTTGCTCTGGCCCCAGTGGCTAGATTCACACGTCCTTGCCCCCACAGAATCCTAGGACAAAAAATAAAAGATTATTTAAGTGTTCACCGTACTCATATCATATTTAACTGTTTCAGGGTAAGTAGGAATGTCACCGTCTTAAAACTGAGGAAACTGAGACTCAGGGAGGCTAAGTGGAGTCTGTTAGAGCATACAATGAGTTGCATTCAGCCCTGAGACTTAAACTAAGTCTATTTGTCCAAGGGAAGGTAGGGAAAGGGGAGGACAGAAAAATGACGTTTGCTACGGCTGGCCTCGCTGGGCACCTAACTGGTATCTCACTCTTAATTATAGGACGTTAATTGGAAGGAAGTGTAATGCTTTTATCCTTTTTTACATGGGATAAAACTGGAGCCAAAGAAGCCTCTGGAAACCAATCTGTTGTGGGCCCTTTCCCTCAGAGGGCCAGGGCCACCACAGGCAGTTCTCTGAGATGCTGTCCAGGAGCCAAGAATATGCTCGCAGCCCAAAGCATGAGTCAGGGAAACGCAATTTCTGCAATCTCGGGTTCTCTCGGTGGAGTGCTAGCTGCCACGTCGAAGGGTGGGAGGCCCGTGTGGGGGTGAGGAGGGCGGGCATGGGATCTCTCCCCTCCTCCTCCCAAAGCAGGCCTGCCCCACCCCCCACCCCTCCGCCGTCCTGGCGTGGAGGGAAGTCACACGGAAAGGCCAATGCCCTCGCTCACATGCCTGACACAACACCCAGGAGACACAACACGCCCACCGACACGACACCGCGGATGCACGTGTGTCCATCCGCCCACTGCGGCCCCTTCGTGCAATCCGCGTACACCCGTAGCACCCATGCACACGTGTCTGCATATTCTCCAGCAACGCGGATGCACCACACATAGCACACATGCCTAATAGGAACCTGTGTACAGGCACAGGCGAAAGGGCACAGCCAGGAAGTCTGGGATTCTACTCTCATCTCTCCACCCCTTCACGCCTCGGCGAAGTTACTTCTTAGTCTCTGAGTTTCAGTTTCCGTTTGTCAAATGACAGGGTGCGACTTCTTCTTGCCACCCTACTCCCTGCCAGTTGACAAACACAGGCACAGAGCTCCTGACGCCAGCGGGGGGCTCCGTCCATTGTACCAGCTCTTCCGTGGCTCCCACTGGTCCCTGGAAAAGGCCAAGCCCCTTCTTTGCCCTCCTCACCTTGCATCAGGAGTGCCAGTTTGCAAAGACAGGTAGGTCCTTGGTGCCCCTGGGCAGAGATGCTCTGCCTTTTCAGGGCCAGAGCAAGGGAGGACGCTCTTAAGAAAGCTCAGCTTTAGGAGTGGGGGAGCACATTTTATTTTGAGTGGATGGGTAGGTCCCTCTCTTCCCCCAGCCTCTCCCTCCGAGGCCTCCTCTGGCAGCCCCATGGAAATAGCTCCAGCTGCCTGCAAGGCTGGGGGGCTGGTAGGGTGGTAGAGGCTTGTTAAATACTGCCTGGCCCTTTCCCCACGCCCACCGTCTCCCTCACCCCTCACCCCTCACCCAGCTCCCAGCTCTCTTCCTCTCCTCTAGGTGACACCAGCAGCTGTAATGGTAGTGATGCCCACCTCACCCACAGGGCTGACCGCCCTGTCTTCCCATCTCTGACACTCGGAAAAGGGACCCCTGAATCCTGACCACCCAACCACACCCCAGCCCTAATCTACTTCAGCCCAGTGCAGCCTCCTCTGTGTTATGAATACAGGAAGCCCTGGCTTGGATCCTATCCTAGCTCTGCTACATTTTAGCCTTGTGCCCGTGATCTAGAGCCCCCTCTGTAAACTGGCAATGATAATCTCAAAGATAATGAGAAGCACAGATGAAACAAGGACCTGGAGAGCACTCTGAGAACTCCGAATGACATTGGGCTCTCCACTCCACACTCTGCTTGCCTCTTCTCGGCCTGGTCCAGTCCTTCCAGGCCACTCCTGCTGTGTCCTCTGAGGGCCATCCTGTTGGTTTCACTCACACCTGGCCTTGCACACGCACAAGAGGATAGCAAAGCGTTGTGAGTGGCATGGCGGCTTGCCTGGGGAGGCCCAGGCAGAGGACGGCAGCCGGTAGAGGGGCAGGAACCCAACCTGGGAGTTGTTAGGAAGTCTGGGTGCTACCTCTCATTGAGTGATCTTGGAAAGTCACCTCTCTGTGCCTCACTTTCCTCATCTGTAACATGGGGATATGAGCAGGATCTAGAAGGCTCTGAGGGATTTCATTTTAAACAGGAAGAAGTGTTCTTGCAGGAGGAGAAATTGGCACACCCTTTCTAAATTGTTTTAATATTTATTAATTTTTGAGAGAGAGAGAGAGAGAGAGGCACACCCTTTCTAGAAGGCAGTTTGCATTGGGAGCTTTAAAGACCTGTTACTGAGTAATTCCCTGCAACATTGTTTGTGAGAGCAAAAATTGGAAACAACCTATCTATTGGTAGGGAGTAGGAATACCAAGAAGCTGGAAAAAACAAAAAGTAGGAAGTTCTTTATGTCCTGATACTGATATGGAAGGGCAAAGTGACGGATAATGTGACGGTTCACTGCTGTTAGATGCACACACAGACCATCCCTGCCGGTGGGTGAGGAAGGAAGGTAACATTCCTTCCATTCAGGGGAAGGACTGGAGGGACAGGAGAAAGGGGGAGGGGTGAGACTTATTTTTGGACTACAGTTGACCCAGAATGACGTGGGTTTGAACTGCGTGGGTGCACTTATATGCAGACTTTTTTTTGATAAATACGGTACAATACTATAAGTGTATTTTTTCTTCCTTACGATGGTCTTAGAAACATTTTCTTTACTTTAGCTTACTTTACTATAAGGATACAGTATATAATACATATATCATACAAATAAGTGTTAATTGACTTTATGTTATCAGTAAGGCTCTTGGTCAATGGGAGACTATTAACAGTTAAGTTCCGAGGAAGTCAAAAGTTATATGTGGATTTCGGGACTCTGTGGGGGTGGGGGGGTCAGCACCCCAATCCCTGTGTTGTTTTAGGGTCAACTGTATATGAATGCATTACGTATTCACACATTTTTTAAATTTTAAGTTATTTGTGTTCTTTTTGAAAAAAAAGATCAGTTTTTTTTTTTAATTTAGCTGAAGGAAATTATTTTTGAAAATATGAGCATAGGTACAGGTACAAGGATGGTCATTACAGCCTCGTTTGTAAGGGCTGAAAATTGGAGAATGTCAGTAAGGGAGGGACCATGGGCAGCCATCATAAAGGAGGAAGTTGTTTCAGTTCTCAGTGAAAGACAGCTCAATGGATTGGTGAATAAAAAATAGAGCAGTTTATAGGGGTACCTGGGTGGCTCAGTTGATTAAGCGTCTGACTTCAGCTCAGGTCATGATCTCATGGTTTGTGAGTTTGTGCCCCGCCTTGGGCCCTGTGCTGACAGCTCAGAGCCTGGAGCCTGTTTCTGATTCTGTGTCTCTCTCTCTCTCTGCCCCTTGCCTGCTCACACTCTGTCTCTGTCTCTCAAAAATAAATAAGCATTAAAAAATTTTTTTTCAAATAGAGCTGCTTATAAAACAGCATATCTATGAAAATGCTATGTGCAGAGGCACAGATGAATGGAAGTATGTTCATACCTCACCAAAAAGCCCAGTCTTGTTGTTAGATGATCTTCCACTTAATTTTTAAAACATGTCTGCTGTTTGAAGTTGTTTTATTTATTTTTTATTCTTTATTTTTAAAGATTTTATTTTTTTAAGTAATCTCTATATCCAGCGTGGGGTCAAACTCATGACCCGAGATCAAGAGTCATCTGCTCTACCAACTGAGCCAGCCAGGTGCCCCTGAAATTGTTTTATTTTTTTCAATGAATGTGTACTAATAACAGACATAGAGAAATGTGTATAATATTCATAGAAAAAGGCCAGAAGGAAATACTCTTAAGGGGTTTAATACTATTTATCTTTGGAGATAGAAATTCGTGTTATTTCTATTTTCTCCTCTCTGCTTCTCTGAAATTTTTCAATAGCATATATTACTTTTATAATCAGTTTTTAAAAATCAATGAAGTGAATGGGAAAAGAACGTCCAATGGGAGGTCAAGCCAGGCCTGAAGGACCTTTGTCTGAGTGGGGGGTAGGGAAGGGCAAGCCAATGGGGCCTGGGGCTCAGAGGCCCTCACTGCAGCTCTGGGGAGGTTGGGAGGCTGGGGCTCGATCGCATCTGGCCAGGCCTGTCATTTTCCACTACCACAAGCCTGCTGGCTTTAGGCCTCAGGCTAAAATGAGTTAGGTCCTGACAGCATTTCATGGGAAGCCGCCAGGGCAGGCAGGGAGGGTCCCAACAAAGGTCACCACATGAGGGGGTAGGAGTATGTGTGGGTAAAGCTGCAGAGGATGGCCAGCCAGGGGTCTCCCAGGAGCTCTGGGGGCTGAGAAGCTTGGAGCTTCTCCCTGATGACAATTTAGCAGGGAACGGACAAGGTCACATTGGTGTTTTTCAAGTAGTTCTCTGCCTGCTGAGTGGAGAGTGATAGAAGCCAGAGAGGAGACTGTCACAATAACCCAGAGCAAGATGCTAGCGCCTGGACCCAGACAGGAACCAGGGGGCTAGAGAGGTCCTAGTGGTGGGCTGAGCATGAAGGGCCCAGGAACAGGGGGAAGGAGGACTCTGGGATGTCGGGCCTGGGTGATGGCACTTTGTCCTCTTCCTGAGATGGACCCTGGGAGGGAAGGTGGTTGTCTGTAGCTTGGAGACATCCAGGAGGAGGCAGCATCCCTTAGCCTGGCACTCGAGAGAGAGAAGGCCAGGGCGGAGAGGACGACTTGGGAGCACAGTGGAGTAAGGGACACGGTGGGCTGGAAGGTGTGGGTGAGAGCAGATACAGAGCGTGAGAAAAACAGGCTGGGGAGAATCAGGCCCAGTCCAGGCGGAGGGGGCATCTCTGCCACCGCCAGGAAGGAGAATCAGGGTGGAGCTGGCAGGTGGGGCTGGGGGCAGAGGAAGAAGGCCATGCTGGATGCTGTGCAGAGAGGGCCCCCTCCTCCCTCGCTGAGAATGCGGAGGGAGGACCAGCTTGCCCTGATTCCGTGGTGGGTGGGGTGGGTCCAAGCCGGGATCTGTACACTCGGCCAGGCCCCATTGGCTGGCGGGTGGGGGCCGGCGCAGAGACAGGCCACGCTGATGCAACGTGGGCCTATCGTTGCAGGCCCCGCTGAGGGGCTGCAGCTGTGCAGGCCGCTGCCCAGAGGTTCCAGCAGGGAGGGAGGACCGGCGCAGGCTCCAGCCCTGGGACTGCAGCCCAGCCACGCCCCAAAGCTGTCTGTTCTGACTCAGGAGGGAAACACGCCTTTCATGGAAGCACCCAGAGCCCTCCGCTCTGTGCATGTGCGTGTGGGCGCGAGGCGGGGGAGGGGCCCGCGAATGCTGCGCCGGCTCAGCGGTTCCCCTCAAGCCCAGCCTGCCGGAGGCCAGGCCGGCCGGGAAGCAGGAGGGGAGGAGTTGAGCACCTGCAGAGCCGGGGCTGAGCATCCTGGGTCCTGGGTTCCCCGCTGTGCTTAGCCTCTGACTCTGTATGCGACTCTGGGCAAATCCCTGATCCCTCTGAGCCTGTTTATCCGTCTCTTAATCTGGGACAGAGACTTGCAGGAAAGAGCTCAGAGATTGGGGACTGGCGCGGGAAGCGGCACAGCTGACCAGTCTGAGCCCCCAGACCAAGCGTAGAGGAAAGGAACTAGTATTTATGATGCCCACCCTGTGCATTCTTTGTTAAGTCCAATAACCCTGCTGGAGGTAGGTATTTTAATTCCCATTTTGCAATGGGAAAACTGAGCCTCAAACAGCCCAGGAATGACAGAGCCTGGATTTGAATGAAGCCAGGTTTCCCCGCTTGGGGTCTGGGGTTCTGTTCATTGCAGTAAACGGGCCATACCTGAGGGCATCAGGAGGCTGACGCCGGCATCACTGATGGCCAGAACTCAGAGTTGCCCAAATCTTGGGCACTACCCCTACATAGTCCCCTTTCTGTTCTTAAGCAACATCTCCTGTTCCAAGCAGGAGATGCTTGGAGGTGTGACCAGGGGAGGAGGAAGAGGGCTGCAGAGCCCAAAAGTGCCTGACACCTTGCCGGTGTGGAGGGGTGAGTGGGGAAGACTTCTTGGAGGAGACTGCCTGGGGTTGATAAGGAGCTAACGCCAAGTCGAGAAGACGTGGAGAGGGTGAGGAAAGCGAGGTCCTCTCCTCAGGTGCACAATCAATGGCAACACTCAAACCCACAGGAATCAAGAGAAGTAATATTTTCAAAAATCAAAACCAATGCAAAAGGAAAAACCCAAGACGAACAAAATATAAAAATTTTAAATAAAGTCAGGATCCAGGCTCACTTCATGGGTGTATAACCTGTGTGGCCTCCCAAGGGCCCCACACTTGGGTAAATGTCCTGCTCTTGCCATCTTGGAATTCTGAATAATTTTTGAGGAAGGAGCCCCATGCATCACGTAGCCGGTCTGGGCAAGATCAGTAAAACAGTACTGTGTCAAGCCATATTGGAGCCTGAGCCAAAAGAGAAATATATATATAGTTGAGATTGTGGTATTTTGTTCATTGTGGATTTCTTTTTGCAT
Source organism: Prionailurus bengalensis (assembly GCF_016509475.1). Lineage (NCBI taxonomy): Eukaryota > Metazoa > Chordata > Mammalia > Carnivora > Felidae > Prionailurus > Prionailurus bengalensis. The sequence goes on from NC_057346.1 coordinate 56,725,702, forward strand.
TACCTTTGATTCAAAAAAAAAAAAAATTGGGACACCCAGTGGCTCAGTCTGTTAAGCATCTGACTCTTGATTTCAACTCGGGTCATGATCTTACGGTTTGTGAATTTGAGCCCTGCCTTGGGCTCTGCATTCACAGAGTGGAACCTGCTTGGGATTCTCTCTCTCTCCGTCTCTTTCTGCCCCTCCCCCACTCACGCTGTCTCTCTTTCTCTCTCAAAATAAATAAATAAACGTTAAAAATGGTTATTAAAATATTGCAGATGTTATTTCTCTTGATTACTGAGGTTTTGATGCCCCTTTTAATTTGCACCCAAGTGAATGCCTCCCTGGCCTCACCCTAGACCCAGCCCGGGGAGGGGAGGGGAGGGGAGGGGAGGAGAGGAGAGGGGAGGGGAGGGGAGGAGAGGAGAGGAGAGGAGAGAAGAGAGGTGAGGCAGCGGGGGAAGAGGGAACGGCAGGGCAATGGCTGGAAGATGGCCTGGCCAGCAGAACTAGCCTGCGAGGAGGTATTGGCAAGGCTGGGGGCAGGTGAACCTTCAGGCACCTCCCATGTCCCACGGAGTCCTTGCAAGAGAGGTGCCTGGATGTCTCCCCACCTTCTGATCACTGTCCAGAGCCTCAGTGCCCTATCTGTGAAGTGAGAACAAAGGTTTCTGTTCTGAGGGACAAAAGAAAAAAAAGTTGCTGAGTTTGAAACTGGAAAGCCCTATAAATGGGAACGTACGTGCACAGCGTCTGTGTTAGGTGCCATCTGCTCCCACAGGCACGCACGTGGCCATCTCCCTCACCCCTCACGCCTCTGTCCCTCCATTCTGCTTTCTCATGGCCTAGAGGCATCCCCTGGCCCACCAAAGCCTCTCCCTTCCCTTGCCTTCTGTGTGCATGGGACAGAGACCATATTCTTGGTATTCCTTCCTTCTTTCTCTTGTGGAACAAATATTTATGGAGAATCCTCTATGCACCTGTGTTCACTATGTGACCACAGCAAGACCTTTGCTCTCAAGGAGCCTCACAGCACAGGCTGGGGGAGACAGGCTATAAACTAAGAACCAAGTATGATAACTTCGGGTCACGATAAGGCCTATGCAGAAATGAAAACAGGTGGGTGGAGGTGGGGGGCCAGCTACTTTACATGGGGTGGCCCGAGACCCGAATGATAAGCTGTATTTGTTTCCTGTTGCTGCTATAACAAGTTACTATGAATGTAGTGGCTTAAAATAACGTAAGTGTATTATCTTACAGTTCTAGATGTCAGAAGACTAAAATGGGTCCGCGGGGCCGTGTATCTTCTGGGGCCTCTAGGCGCAAATCTGTTTCCTTGCCCTTTGGAGCTTCTGGAAGCCACCTGCATGGCTTGACCTGTGGCCCCTTCCTCCATCTTCAAAGGTATCATCATATCTCCCCCTTCCTCTGACCCCTGTTGTACCATCACGTCTCTTTCTCTGACTCTGAACCCCTCTCCCCACCTCCCTCTTACAAGGACTCTTGTGATTCCATTGGGCCACGAGGGTCATCTCCCCATCTTCATATTCATAATGTAATCTCCTTTACCTTATGAATGAACACATCCAGGATTAGGACACAGACGTCTCTGGGGGGGGCCGTTATTCTGCCTACCACAGAAGCCAACCCTGTGAAGGCCTTAGAGTGGAGGAGAGCAAGCAGAAAGAATTGCATGTGCAAAGCCCTCAAGGCTAGAATGAACTCGGCATGTTCTCGGAGGAGCAAGAAGGCCACCTTTCTAGAAAGTAAAGCTCCAGTTAGCTTGATTTTAACGAACTCTACTCATGGGGCCAATCCCACCTCTGCAGATGAATGCGGTACGCTCCGGGACAGCCTCACAGAGCATCTCCTTGGCACTTAAGGTCATCTCCTCCATCTCCTCAACTTCGAGCTGGCCCACACTTCACATGCTTAGGAAGAGAGCCCCGGATGTTTGGAGAAGGTGCCTGCCTGGGCAGTCGCCTGGAGCTGGAGGCCAGACTGACTCTGGTCGAGGAGTGGGCCCAGCTCCTGGCACCTGCATATAACCCTTCTTTCTTCCTTGCTAAAGGCCGGGGTTGTGTGGCTAAGGGAGGCCGGGGGCAGGAAAGGCTGGACCTCCAGCAGTGGCAGCAGCCTTCAAAGACCTTATTGTTAGCTCTGAACTGCAGTGGGGAAGGTGCCAGGGTCTGGCTGAATGAAGCATCTGTGATCTCTGGGTCAGGGACTCTCCTGGGTCATACCTCCCACCCTCACCTCTGCCTGTACGTTTGGCTTCCTTAGCATCCCTTGTACTGTCCCCAGAGACCACAGCTGCCTCACTGTGCCATTGGCTGTTGGATGGTGGCCTCTCCTGTTAGAATCTAAGCTCTGAGAAGGCCAGAAGCTGTCTGTCTTGAGCACCACCAAAGCCCAGAACCCAGCCCAGGGCTCGGCTCAGAGAAGTTGTTCCATAATTGCGTGGAATGAATGAATGAATGAATGAAGAAACGAATGAATAAATGGGAGACTGTTGCCATTCTTGCTTCATCTGGTCACCTTTTCCCCCAGACCCTTGCACCAGCTTCCTCACTAGTTTCCCTGCCTCTGGTCCCTCCACCACACCCTCCCCTAGCATCTAGTTAAAACCCTCCAGAAGCTCCCTGAGACTCTCAGGATCCAGCCAAGCTGCTGCCAGCCTCATTAGGCATTCACCCACCCATTCTCTTCCCTGCTCCTGCACTACCCCCTTGAACATACCAAATACCTCCCAGCCTGTGTGCCCTTGCATCGAGGGTTCCTAAGCCCAGATTGTCCTTTCTCCTCTTCTCCCCAACTGGGTGACTTCTATTCATGGTTCAGGAGACAAGCTCCTCCAGGAAGCCTGCCTGACTACCCCCAGCCTCCTCTGGGCTCCCAGAGCCTCCCCACTCCACTCCACGCTTCTCACCACCTCAGCACCAGTTGTATTTGCCCGTTATAACACCTCTGTCCCCTTCTCCAGACCTTGAGCTCCTCAAAAGCAGGTACTGAGTCTGACCCATGTTTTTGTCATAGCAAGAGCCCTGGACGTGGTCAGGCCAGAGCAAATGCTCAGCAAAGGTATAAACTCAGACCCAAGACAGTGAGGGGCCTGAGGCCAAACTAGTGGGGCGTTTCTGCCCTCTTGTGGCCATTTTGGATCACTGTGCTTTACTGTATCCTGTTCATGAGTTTCTCTAGGGTAATGGACTGAGTCCAGGAACAGTGGTTTTCAGAATGTGGCCCCAAGACCACAGCATCAGTATCACCCTGGAACTTGTTAGAAATGAAAGTTTTTAACTGGGGCGCCTGGATGTCTCAGTCAGTGAAGCATGAGACTCTTGATCCCCATGTTGGGCATAAAGTTTAAAGAAAGAAAGAAGGAAAGACAGAAACACAGGAAGGAAGGAAGGAAGGAAGGAAGGAAGGGAGGGAGGAAGGGAGGGAGGAAGGAAAGAAGAAAGAAAGAAAGAAAGAAAGAAAGAAAGAAAGAAAGAAAAGAAAGAAAGATTGATTCTTGGACTCTACCCCAGACTTATGAATCAGAAACTCTGGGTGCGAGGCCCAGAAATCTGTTTTAACAAGCTCTCCAGGTAATTCTGATGCAAGCTTGTTTGAGAATGCTTCTCCAGGAGCCCCAGGTGATCAAGGAGACAGCAAGACCCACCTAGGGTTGCTAGCTAAAACACAGGACTCCCAGTCAAAGGTGAATTTCAGAGAAACAACAAAAGATTTTTATTACAAATATTTCACCACACACATTTATACTAAAACATCATTTGTTGTGCACCTGATGCACACAGGAGAGCCGCTGCCTGGAATAGCAACAGAGGAACAGATAGAATGAGAGGCTCCAGAATGATTTATTGAGCACCTACTACGTGCCTGGCACTGTCCTGAGTAGTGGGCACGATATCCAAAAAATAGAAATGGAAGGAAAACTTATGAAGCCAGCATTACCTTGATTCCACAACCTGAGTAGTGGGCACGATAACAAAAGAAGCAGATACGAACCCCACCTTCAGTGTAAGGACTCCACGGGTCCTGCCGGCTTTGATTCCAGGTTTACACCCTAAATTGAGAGCCCTAATCAAACAGTAGAGGAGGTTGACTTTTTTTATGTTTCATTTTTCAGAGGCAAGCAGGAAGTTGTTCCACTCTTCCTCATAGATTTGATTCAAAATTACATTAGAGGCAGTGGGCTGAGGGTGGGGATGAAACAAGCTTGGTGTGAGCTGATTATCGTTGCAGTGGAATGATGGGTAATGGGGGCTGCTTATACTAATCTGTCTAATTTTATGTACGTCATCCACACATTTATTTATTTATTTATTTAAAAAAAATTAAAAAAAAAATTTTTTTTTCAACCTTTATTTATTTTTGGGACAGAGAGAGACAGAGCATGAACGAGGGAGGGGCAGAGAGAGAGGGAGACTCAGAATCGGAAACAGGCTCCAGTCTCTGAGCCGTCAGCCCAGAGCCTGACGCGGGGCTCGAACTCACAGACCGCGAGATCGTGACCTGGCTGAAGTTGGACACTTAACCAACTGCGCCACCCAGGCGCCCCTAAAAAAATTTTTTTTAATGTTTATTTATTTTTGAGACAGAGAGACAGAGCATGAACGGGGGAGGGGCAGAGAGAGAGGGAGACACAGAATCGGAAGCAGGCTCCAGGCTCTGAGCCATCAGCCCAGAGCCTGACGCGGGGCTCGAACTCACGGACCGCGAGATCGTGACCTGAGCTGAAGTCGGACGCTTAACCGACTGAGCCACCCAGGCGCCCCTATTTTTTTTTTTTTAACACAGCTCAAAGTAATATTAAAACTCTGAAATCTTCCCAGTCTAGAATGAGACCCTTCTTTCAAGCTAGTCCTGCCTCAGAAAATGGAAACCTGAAGAGGGCGCTGCTCTCCCTCTAGGACCATCACCGGCTGCTGGCTGTGGCCCCTCCAGAGTGGAGTGCAGAGCAGGAAAGAGGGCAGAAAAGGCCCTCCTTGCCTGATACGGTTGTAACCCAGCCTGGGGACACTCTGGCCATGGCGGATGTCCCAAGTTGATCTTAATTCATGGGATTCTCCCGGAGATTTTTCAGGAAACCTCCTCCTCTGGGGATCTCTCACCTGGATTTCCCCTGATGAGGCAGGGCCTCTTCTGGTTTGCAACTTCCCTGTTGCTTTCCAGCTGTCCCCGCTCTGTTGGGATCTCCTCACCGCCCCCAAAGTGGTCCTCGGGCAGAGGGACACCAGCTCAGACAGGCAGGCCCCCATCAGGTCCCCCGGATAATCAGGCATCCTCTGTCCAGTCTACCCAGGCAGCGAGCCGTTCCCAGCGGGGCCCCGGCCCTCCCCGCTCTGCCGCCACGCACAGCCCCTTGCTGTGAGAGACTGTGTGTGAGAGCACTTCTGGTCCCCGTGTCTCCCAAAGTCAAGGCTCATGTGTCAAGCTCTCTGAACAGTGCTCTGGAAACCCTCCTCACTTGACTTCGAGGAGAGAAGAGAAGCAGAGCAGAATGACAAGTCTCTCTTGTGGGTGGGTGGGGGCCAGAGGCTGGCAGGACACACCCTCTGCTGGTCCTGCAGGGTGGGCTGACCCTCCATTGAGGAATCTGGGTACTGGGACCCTCTTGTCCACAGCTTTTGGAGCCCTGGTTAGACACCGGCCACAGGACCAGCCTCGTTCCCACCCCCACCCTATCACAGGACTAGAGAACCGCAGACAGAGAGCTGCTCCTTCATCACCTGGATTTGCCTGGTAAAAACTTGCTCCTCGGCAAGCCTCCATGCAAGCTCTGCCGGCTCCGGGATGACCTCCCTGATTGCCCCATGGAGCGCCCTGAGTGCTCCCACTGTTCTCCCTGGTGCTCCCACTGTATCTTGTTCTCTCCTCCATTAGAACGTTTTTTTTTTTTTTTTACTTTTGAAAGCTGTCTGTTGCCATGGTTCCTCATCGGATTGTGAGTTCCTTGAAGAACCCCTGTTCTTCGAGTTTATCACTGGGTCCCTGGGACCCTGGGACCCTGGGTCCCTGGGTCACTGTGTCCCGAGTTTATCACTGGGTCCAACACAAAGGCTGCCTGACACAAACGAGGGATGATGCAAGAACAGCAGCGATGACAACCTTCGCTGAGTGTTACCTGTGTGCCAGGCCCTGTGCCAGGCTTCATGGTGCATTGTCACATTAATCCTGCTACAGTCTTATGTGGTAGGTACCGTTCTCCCTATTTGTCAGATGGGAAAACTGAGGCTCCGAAGGTGAAATCACTGGCCAAGCTCACGTGGGTAGAAAGCAGGAGAGCCACGGTTTGACCCAAGTCCCCCTGAGTATGGAGCCCCTTGTCCTGTACTGATTCGGAGCTCACCATGTCTGACAGGTACCTGGGTGGGGGCAGGGGTGGGTGGGCACCCTTAGGTCACCCTGAGCCTGATTGCTCTGGCCCCAGCAAGCTAGGACTGCGATTTCTTGGGGTCGTAAGATGTTCAGAGAGTCAGGGGAGACAGGAGGGTCAAGCCAGGAGTGGGAGGTCCTGACTTGTGAGGCCAGGGCAAGGTCAGGCCAAGACGCAATTTGGGCTATCACTTCTTGCCAGCGTTGACGGGCCTCATTTCCTTAATCTCTTAGCCCTGCTCTAGCCTTTCACCAGACCCCAGGGGCTGGCAGCCAAGGCCCCGGCTCAGAAAGCTCCCAGGGCTCCGGGAAGGGAGGAAACAAATCCCGGGAAATTTGGCAGGTCGCAACGGCTCAGTGTCTGGATGTCCCCAGGGCAGCGACGGGTCCTGGCTCGGCCACGGGTCTGTGGTGACCACCGGTCCGGTGTGCCCACCGCTGAGGGATGTGAGGCTGCCAGTGGTAAAGCTGCCCCAGAAGCAGTTGTCATCTAGTGTCACCCATGTCATTAGATGCTTCTGGGCCCTGTATGAAGGACTCTTGGGAAGACCAGGCGGTATCAGGGCACCCAGGTGGGTCAGCCCGGGTGTGGCCCCGAGGGCTGCTGGCGAGAGCAGGGCCAGGAGTCAGAGCGAGCACTTCACTTCACTTCAGTCTTACACTGGCTGGGGGAGCCCAGGCCACTTGCCCAAATAAGATCCCTAAACCTCCTTTCTCTTCTCTACAATGAGGGGGGTAACACCCGCTTGACAGGGCTCTCGTGAGAGTGAAAATGAGGTGAGTCAGCAGAAGGAAGGCATCACTGCAGGATTAGGTTCAGCGATGAGTAACAAATCCCCAGAGTTGTTCTGGCTTAAATGAGACTTTGTTTCTCTCCCAGTTGCACGGTTGGAAATCGATGGTCCAGGGGTGGTGGCGGGGGGGTGGGGGGTGGCTCTGCTTTGTTAAGTCCTTGGGCATTCAGGCTGCTTCTAGCTCATGGCTCCTCCGACCCTAGGGTGTGGCCCTTGTCTTCAAAGACCAAGATGGCAGCTAGAGCCCCAGCCATCACATTACATGTTCCAGGTGGCAGATAACAGATGGACCAAAGAAGTGCATGGCACTCCCTTTAAGGGTGCTTCCCAGAAGTCCTAGGCAGCAATTTTGCTTACATTCTGTTGGCTGTAACTTTAGTCCCAGGGCCACAGCAAGAGAGTCCGTGAAAGGCGCTTTTGATGCCAAAGGGCCACCGTCCAGGTGAAAATCAGGAGTCCTACTAGTGTGGAAGACTGAGGGCACAGATACTGGGGAATTAGCAGAAGTGCCGGCCACACATGCCTGGCACAGTGCCTGACGTGCATCAGAGGCATTCAGCAAATGTGAGCACCTTCTTCCCGGCCTGAGCAAGGTTATGGCCCTGGCTCCCGGGCTGGCACAGGGCCTCCCGGGGTGCCTTGATGGGACAGGCAGGAAGAGGACGGAGGTGGGACCGGCTGGGATGTAAGAGGCAGGGACATCCCTGGACGGGCCTGGCCAGCTGGTCACAGCACCACGAGGCTCAGCGTGTGCCAGCCCGCACCCGAAGGCCAGCACCCCAAGAACCCAGGAGTGGGGTCCTGGGTGGCAAGGAGTCCTCGGGAACCAGGCCAGAAGCTGGAGGCAGAAGACGCTCCCGGAAGGGGAAAGGGCTTGACCGGTATAGGCGGGACACCAAAGCCCACCCGCGAGCGGGCATGACATCAGGGTGGAAAAGCACCAGGCAGGGTCCCGGACAGCGGGCCTGTACTGACGGCCACCGCAGAGGAAGAGAAAACATCGAAGTCAGACTTGCCCGCTTTTATTTTAGAAGCAAGCTAACAGATGTTAAGTAATCTAGGAAAAGCAGCCTCTGCCAAAAAACAGACCCAAAAATATGAAACAATGAAACCAGGCAGGGCGGCCAAGCACCAGCTCTTGTCAGGGAGATGGGGTTCTCATTCCTAAGGACATGACAGTGACAGGATCTGCTTTATGGGTACATTAGGGTCGGTGGCATAGGGGACCTTGTAAGACCACCCCAGAGGGATGCTGCTGAACGTCCCGCTACCCACCCCCCACCCCCACCTCCCACTGTTTAAATTTGGAAGCAGGGGAGCTTGCCTAAATATGTAAACCTGGTCTTGGAGCCTTGAGATTTGCCAGGCATGTTCCTTCTCCCAGTCCCTGATCTGTGGCATGCTGTTAAGCCCCCTAGTTGCACGTCCACACTGCATTGCCTGGCCCACCAACCGGTGTGGAAGGAAAGGAGCTTCAGTGTAAGCGCCAGGGGTCTGGGCCCTCCAGGCTGCCTGATGCTGAATGCCTGTCGGCTGACGGCGGGGGGGCCTAAAGGCTTCCACGCAAGCATACCAGGGTCTCCTGTCCTGCCCTCCTAGGCGACAGCTGCATAGCTTCTCCTCTGCCCTCCCATCTCCAAGACCCCTTCCCACCTCCATCCCAGCTGATGATCTTGCCTCCTGAGTCACTGAGAAAATGAAAGCAAACGGAAAAGAGCGCCCCACCTCAGGCTCCCTCCACATCTTGTGGGTAATACAAGTCCTCAAGCTCAAGCCAGCCCCTCCTCCGGTGTGCCCCCCACCCTGCCCCAGGCAGTCTGCTCTCTCCCACGCCTTCAGCTCTTCTGTCCTCTCTTCTTCCCTTGGGTACACACATGTCTCACGTGCTCTATGTCACGAAAACCTCAGTTTCCCTCTCTGTCCCTTGTCTTCCCTTCTTTTACATCAGAACCCCTCAGAGGATGGAGGCTGATCTCTGCCCCCAGGTCCAGCCTCCTGTGGTTCCTTAGCCCCGCCCCACCCCTGGGTTTCGGCCTGCTCTTCTCCCGGACTCCCCCTCTGTCTCTCTTGCCCGGTCCTCCTCTTCCCCGGATGCAGGAGGCTGCGGCTCGGTCCCGGTCTTGTCTTCTTCAGCAACCATTTCTTTACTGGTCTCATCCAAGCACGAGACTTTAAACACCGTCCCTGTGCCCCAACGCCCACGTTTCTGGACCTCTCTCAGACCCCAGATTCGGACACCCAACTGTTGGCCCGCCATGTCTGCTCGGATGTCTGAGAGACAGCTGAGAATCAGCACATCCAATCCCAAATTCTGATCTGCCCCCCAAAACCTCTCGCTCCTGTCACCTTCCTCGTGACAGATCAGGGCACTGCCATCCCTCTAGGTGCTCAGGCGGGGCCAGCCTTGACTCCTCTCTCTCACAACCTACATTCAGTTCATCAGGAAATCCTGTGGCTCCACCTTCCAAAGACTTATGGAATCTGACCACCTCTCACACCACCCTGCTGTTGCCCTCCCCTGGGCTGCCACCACCTCCCCTCTGGTTGCTGCATTCCACTGTCCCTGCTTTGAACCCACACCCCCCCCCCACCCTTGGTCTATTTAACTCCTGAGGCAAACACTGAACCTCTCTGCTTTGAACTCGGAGGTGCTTCCCCATTTCGACGGAAGCAAAAATTCAATTCCTTACCGTGGGCTCTGGGCCCACCGATCCGCTCTCTGTGACCTCATGGATCCATCTTTTACCTTCCTCCTCCACCCCACCCCCTCCATCACCCCCTTCACTCAAGCCACATTGGCCTCCTGGCTTGAACATACTAGGTGTGCTCCACCTCAGGGCCTTTGCACCTGTGGTCTGCTTCAGGGTTTTTTTTTTTTTTTTTAACTCAGATGTCCCCTTTCTTGACCACTCCATTTAAAATAGTAACTCCCCTGCTGACACTCCATGTTCTCCTCTGTCTGTGGCGCTCTTTCCCTTCTCTGCAGCACGTATCTCAACTAATATCCTGTTCTTGTTTGTTTGTTTGTTTGTTTGTTTATTGTCTACCTCCCTCCACTAGAAACCAAATTTCATGATGGCAGAGATTTTCACTGCTGTATCCCCAGCACTAAAACAATGCTGAGCACAAAGCAATCGCTCAATATACGTGTATTTAAAGAATGAAGAAAGGAAAGAAGCAATGACTGCGAGAAGGAATTGCTCTCCCTGCCCAGGAGGACTGGGCTGCCCACAGGGGGCAGTAGAACAGGGGGCAACAATGACCATTGTTGCGAGTACCAGGCCCCATGCTGGGTGCTGGGGTGTGTGTGGCCTGGTAGAAGCAGACGCATAAGCTGATGGTCACAGAAGTGACTGGTAAATGAGAGGACAGAGGGAAGCCCAAGGGCCTGTGGCAGCCCAGAGGAGCGCTGACCCAGGAAGCCTTCCGTGAGGAGGTGAGCCCTGCCCGAAGTCCTACCTCGCCACTCTCTCTCCACCTATGCCATTTTGTTCTCCCTTCTCCCTCCTATCGTTGCCATGGTCCACTGAGGGTAGAGTGTACTTCCTTGGTCTGTTGACTTTGGACTTGGTCCTGTGTCCCGCTTTGGCCAGTGGAATGTGGTCAGAAGAGACTGTGTGATTGTTCTGAGCCCAGGCCTTAAGAGGCATCACGTGTTTCTGCTTGCACCCTGACAGTTGCGTGAAGAAAGCGTGAGTTGGGCAGCCATTGACCTCAGAATGAGAGGCAGGTGGAACAGACCTGAGCCTGAAAGCCTGAAGCAGAGCATTTCCTGCCACGCCAGCCGATCTGCAGACTGTGAGCAAGACAGAGAGATACTGTTTATAAGACGTCAAGATTTTTAGTTGTTTGTTACGCAGCATCATTATGGCAGTAGCTGACCAGTGCACCAAGGTAAGAGAAATCATCACGAAAAGTCACATTAGAAGTCACAATGTGTGAATCCTCTTGTTGCTATCCATGCAGAATTGCTCAGTAAAACAAAAGTTCAAAATATTACAAACAAACATCACTGAGACTGAAAAGGCCTGTTTGTGTATTGATCAATGTGGGAGAAGCTGGGAAGATTGTCTGCCAAGCACCTTTTTTCCCCCCAAGAATTGCCTCTGCCCCACCATCCATGTTTGCAAACACGGATACCACATTCCTTTGCTCTCAACCTCCATGATGAAGACGGAGGACCATGGTCATTCTAGGCCGAATGCCTTCTTTCCAAGAATTTTGCAACTAGGACAGAGATACAAAACTCGGTTTCTCTTTGGGTGGATGGACCATAATATTCATTTGGGACCTGTTGGATGGCCCTGTTTTTTGCCTCATCCAGAGGCGTGACCCTACCCCTGCCCTTAGAAGTTGGGGGACTCCCCCATATCCTTTCACTGAATTCCCCTTTATGCTGAAACTTGTTCTGTTACAGAAACTGAATAAGAAGAGAAGTCTGTGGGTTCTGGCATGGGCTGGGTGCTCAGCAAAGTTTCCTTGAATTGAGTTATTATAGGAAGCCACAGTTAGTATCACCTTTCCTGAGGTGTTGGCTGGTTGGGGTATTTCCAATTTTCTACGCTGAAGAAGGGCACCTATGATTGCCTCTTAGGTGCATGATGCTCGAGACAGGACATCAACTGAGTGACTCTCCTGTTTCTTCCCCCATCCCTGCTGCTCCTGGAGATAAAGGATGCCCTTCCGTTCTCAGGCACAAGAGAAAGGCATGGTGAAAAAGAACACCAGATTATCTTTACCCCGGATTTACCCCTTCCTAGCTGTGTGACTGTGGGCGTGCTACTTAACCTCCATGTTGGCTTTCTCACGTCGATAAGTGACAACCATAACAGTCTACCCTCTAGGGCTGTGATGAGGCTTAAGAGCAAAATGCTTGTCAACAGGCAAAAACAACCTGATTCAAAAACAAGCAAAGAACTGGAGTAGACATTTCTTCAAAGAAGATAAACAGATGACCAATAAGCACATGAAAAGATGCTTAACATCACTAACCACTAGGGAATTGCAAATCGAAATCACAAAGCTGGGGCGCCTGGGTGGCTCAGCCAGTTAAGTGTCTGACTTTTGCTCAGGTCATGATCTCACGGGTTTTGAGTTCACACCCCACATCGAGCTCTCTGCTATCTGTACAGAGCCCACTTCCGATCCTACGTCCCCCACTCTCTCTCTCTCTCTGCCCCTCCCCTGCTAGTTCTCTTTCTCTCTCTCTCAAAATAAATAAATAAACTTAAAAAAAAAAAGAAGATAATACTTCGTACCCACTGGGATGGCTGTTATCAAAAAACATAAAAATAACAAGTGTTGGAGAGGATGTGGAAACACTGGAACCCTTGTGCACTGTTGGTGGGAAGGTAAAATGTTGCAGCCACTGTGGCAAACAGTATTTAACACTTAAAATTTTTTTTAAATTTTAATTAAAACATATTGAAAATAGAGTGGCCGTATAACCCAGCAATGCCACTAATGGGGATCTACCCAACAGAATTGATACCCGCACGCCCAAGTCCACAGCAGCACTTTTCACAGCAGCCAAGAGATGGAAGCAACTCCAGGGCCCATTGACGGATGGAGAAACAAAATATGTGACATATCCATACAACGGACTATTATCCGGCCTCCAAAAGGAAGGAAATTCTGGCACATGCAACAGCATGGACGAACCTTGAAGACATTACGCTGAGTGAATAAATCTGTATGGTTTCGCTTGTATGAGGTAACAAATTCATGAAGACAGAAAGTAGAATGCTGGTTGCCGGGGGGCTGGGGGATGAGGGAATAGGAAGTTATTGGGTAGTGGGCGTGACTTTCAGTTTCATAAGATGAAAAAAGTCCTGGAGATGAGCAGTGCTGATGGTTGCATGACAGTGTGCATGGGCTTTATGCCACTGAACTCTACACTAAAAATGGTGAGGGGTGCCTGGGTGGCTCCATCGGTTGGGCATCTGTCTTCGGCTCAGGTCATGATCTCGCGGTTCCTGAGTTCGAGCCCCGCGTCGGGCTCTGTGCTGACAGCTCAGAGCCTGGAGCCTGCTTCGCATTCTGTGTCTCCCCCTCTCTCCACCCCTCCCCCACTCACACACACACACACTCTCTCTCTCTCTCTCTCTCTCTCTCTCTCTCAAAAATAAATAAACACAAAAAATTAAAAATTAAACAGTGGTGAAAACATGGCCACATGGGTGGCTCAGTTGAGTGACCAACTCTTGATTTGGACTCAGGTCATGATCTCAAGGTTTGTGAGTTTGAGCCCCACGTTGGGCGCCACACTGATGGTGCAGAGCCTGCTTGGGATTCTCTCTCTCTCTCTCTCTCTCTCTCTCTCTCTCTCTCTCCCTCTCTCTGCTCCTCCCCCACTTGTGTGCATTCTCTCTCTCCCTCTCTCTCAAAATAAATAAACTTTAAAAAATGGTGAAAATATAAATTTTATGTCATGTATATTTTACCACAATTTTTTTTTAAAGAGTAAAATGCTCGAACCAGTGCCTAGTACAAAATACACATTCCAGAGCAGACACTAGACCCTTTTAGGTCCAAACTCTTTGCATAACGATACTAAGCATCCCTTGCCTTTTCCACTAGGGTGATGTTTCACAGATCATGCAGCCACTGGTGCCTCCATACCAATTGGAGCGCCAAACTGTCCTAGAAATAATCATATTCTTTGCTGCCATGCCCTCGCAGGAAAACACTGCCAATATCACTCAAGAAAGGAATAAAATTATCTTATTGATGAAACAAGAAAATGTATTCAATTCATTCTTTATTGACCCTTGAATACACACCTTTTTAATATTCCTTGTGATGAAACGGAAAGTATCCTGAAGCACTTCTGCTGTAGACAGAAGCATCGTGGTTGCCTCCAGGAAAAGCATTTGTGCAACTGCTTGAACTGTGAGCTACCCTAGCCACTTTTTTCATGGAACGCTATTTTTACTCGAAAGAAAAATTGACAGGCAAATTATGGTTATGCAGACTTGAATATCTGGCAGGCATTTTCTCAAAACTGAAGAAACGAGCCTGTCATTTCAGGGTAGACTGACAGGGTTTGTGGCTAATGATAAAAATTCAAGCTTTCAAGTGAAAATTAGAATTTTGGAAGACTCGTGTTCACCACTGTAAGCTTGACAGCTTCTCAATACTGAAAGATTTCTCTGATGAGATCAGTAGTGATATTAGTGAATTCGATTTTTTTAGCTAGTGTGTGCCAAAATTTATCAGCATTTGAAAGGTAACTTGGCGAATTCATTTTTTCCCTAATGGCCACTGCATGCTGTTACAAAATCAGGCATGGGTAAAAGATGTATTTAACAGTGCAAAGGAGACCAATGGACGTTAATGGAACTGAGTAAGAAAATTTCACTGATGTGATTTCAGATTCTAATAGCAACTGACTGTTGCTGTGTCCGCAATTATTTGAAAAGGCCATTAAAATGCCCCTTCTTTTCTAACTACGTATCAGCATAAGCCTCCATTTTCTTTGTCAGCTTCAAACAAAACAGCATATTGTGCTTGATCGAATGCAGAAACAGATAGGAGAATCCAGCTGTCTTTTGTTAAGCCAGGCATTAAGAAACTTGTAAATCTGTGAAACAATGCCACTCTTCACCCTTGTTTTTTTCTTTAGGAAAAGATATTTTTCATAAAGATGTTTAAACGTAGGAAGGTTGTTATTTTAAATTAATTACATGAACATTTTTAAGAGTCTGTTTTAATTTATAACACTGTAAAGGCCAATATAAACCATATAAGCAAAAGTTCTGTGGCGTCCTCAATAATTTTTAGGCGTGAAACAGTGTCTGGAGACCCACAAATTGGAGAGTCAGAGCTGTAGCGTTAGCACTTAGAACCATTGTTCTGCACCAACCCATATCAGACAGCAGGGGGCAGCAGAGGCGGTCAAATAAAGTTCTCCCCTTTGCTTCGCTTTAAAGGTATTAGGCACCTATTGGGTGTGACCCGCGCCCCCCGTGCTGCTGAAGACAGGGAAGAAATCCAACAAGGAGTTCATGGTCCCGGGGGGAATGCAATTGACAATGGTGGGTCCAAGATTCCCCCTCTTACGAACATCAGGAAGTGCCGGTAAGCTGATAATGATCGCTGTTATTCCCACTGACCGGTAGCAAGTCTTGGTGCAGGGGAGGGAGTCGCAGGATCGGGGGTCAGGGAGGATCCTGAAGCTGCCCATCCTTTCAAGACTGGAGCCAAGGATCCAGCAGAATGAGAAGCAGGCCAGGTATAAATTCTTATTTACTTGACACAGACGTTCCCCGAAGCCATCCCCAATCCCTCCACCATATGAAAGGAGCCAACACAGATTTATGGCTCTCACCTTGGTCTCCCTTCCACTTTCCACGGCCACGCCTCCCAGCTTCCTGCCTGCAGGCCTGCTCCACTTGGCCCTCTCCTTGGAGGGCAGACGCCTTGGCTCCTGCTTCACTGAGGCCTTCAGGCCTGATCTTCCTCACCTGCCCTGTCCCCACTCCGGTCCCCTCACCACCCGGAAGCCGGAAGTGCTGCCTCTCCTCAGACTCTGGTCGGCACCTTATCTCTCCAGCCCACTGATTGGCTACCTCCTCTCCTGCACAGGGCTGTAGGCTTTACGTTCCCCTCCAAAAACAAAAACCCAAAGCCTCCAACTCTGCCTCCTCCCCCAGCTGCCACTCAAGCGTGCACCCTTTGCCATCGACCTGGGAAAGGCTACCCACAAAGTCTCCACATGCACGCACCCCTGTTCCTGCCTCCACCTCTCCCGAGAACCACCCTCAGAACCCAGATGCTGACCCCAAGCATTCAGTCCCAATGCTCCTGGCCCACCCCCTCTCCCCCTTTATCTCTTTCCTGCTGCATCCCTGTGAACCGCACGCTACCTCCCTGGGAATGGTCCCCTCTCACCCTAAAGACTGTCCCAGGCCCAAACATCTCAGATTCTCTATCTCCCTTACCCCACATAGACACCATCAGTAGCTTGTCTCTTTCCCCCTAAATGTCCTTGACCCCCCCACGCCCACCCCTGGAGCCCAGGTTCAGAACCTCACCTTTCCTTGTCCTCTGGATTCTCAAAACAGGCCCGAGCTGCCCTCTCTGCCTCAGTCTTCTCCAAAGACTGACCAGAACAAGCCCTGAAAAGCAGATCTGACATCGCCTCCTGCTTAAACTCTCCCCAGACTCCCCTCTGCTGGCAGCACAGAAACCAAACTCTGTGACAAAGACCTGAGGGACAGGGCCTCCTGCTTACCTCTTCAGGCACAGGCTTTCTCGACCTTCCCGCCTTGGTACCGTGGAACCGAGTAGATCTCCCCTGCCACACCATGTTGTCTCAGGCCTGGCTGACCAAGCGCTTTAGCCCTCACCACCTTTGAGGGGCCATTTTCGTCTCCATTTTACTCATGAGGAAACTGAGGCAGAGAGAAGGGAGGTGACTAGGCCAGGATGCGCCTCTGGCTCCCCAGCCCAAACATCAGGCCCCAAGTGTCCCACATCCTACTTTGTCTCCAGGTCAGGTAAGTGACTTTGCTGCCTTTCCAACACCCCCATCCACTCCCCACTCAACACACACTCTTACCCCGTCCCACCATCCTTCAGGGTTGGCCAGGGTTCAGATGCTCTTCCTGCCCAGATGCCCAGACGCCCTCGGGGCCCCTCCCTGACCTCCTCTGGCAACAAATCGGGCCATACACTTGCCTTGGGTATGCCGGGGCGGGGGGGGGGGGGGGATGTGGCCCCAGCCCCTGCAGTCCCACTATGTATTGACTGATGCCACTAGAGGCTCCGAGGGCTGGGGAGGGGGAGGGGGAGGGGGGGGCCTGCAGTTCCTGGGTGGGAGGAGGGAGGCTGGATCCCTTCCTCCTTGTTAAAGTTCTGGTGCCTCCAGGTATAAGTCCAAACTCAAAGCCTTGCCTAATATGGCCTCTGCCTGCCCCTCCAGCTCCACCTTATTTATCACTCACAGTGGGATTACCATGTGCCAACATCACCCTAAACTCTTACAAAATGGACTTCGTTTAATCCTTATAAATAATACCCCGTGAGATAGGTACTGGTATTATCCACACTTTATAGAGGAGACAGGCACAGGGCCATGACAGAGCTCGTAAAGGCAGAGCCAGTATGCGAACCCAGGCCGTGTGGGTTCAGAGTCTGTGCTCTAGCTGTGCCATTGTGTGTCCTCAAGCTCTCCCTCCCCTCGTCATTGCCCTTCCCTCAAACACACCACAGTTCTCACCTGTCACCTGCCTGTTCCCACTTCTGGGCCTTTGTACTCTGGGTTCTGTCTGCCTAGACTTCTCTCCTTATCTGGCAACTTCTACTTAGCCTTAGATAGCCAACTCAAATGTCACCTTTCTGCGAAACTGCCCTTGACCCCGCCCTACCCCCCTCACCCCCCTTGCCAAAGCAGGCACCCTCCTCTGTGTTCACAGAGCACTCTGTACATATAGCCGCTGCACACAGCCCTGGGACTGGAGCGCCTTGATGTCAAGGGCTGTCTCCTCCCCAGTTGTCCCATCCCTGGATGCCCAATGTGTAGTCTAGGACTTCATCTGGCTCAGGAATTATTGGTAAATGTGGGATGGGCTAGGGGTACAGATAAGACTCCATCCCTTGCCCTCTAAAAACTGACCCACAAGTAGCCCAAGAGCCAAGGGGATCAGTGTCCCCAGAAGGGCACAAAAAGCTTGCATTGTCAGCTGCTTCGATGGACAATGCTGTGCTTCCCACCGGGAGGGTCGGGCAGGCTTCTCAGAGGGTCCTTGAAGCCCCGGGGGAGGGGGGGGGTGCATGCGGGCAGCACGAGTTGGGGACAGATTCCAGGCTGGAGAGGCAGACAGGTAGGAAAGCAGCACGTACTGTGAGTTCAGTTGAGCCCATCAGCCCCACCAGGAGGAGGTTAGTGCAGAAGCTGCCTCGTTCTCCGTGCTGTCCCCTGCCGGCACCTAGCACAGTGCCTGCACATCATGGGTGCACCCTAATGATTTGTTGGAGGCAGATCTCGCAGGGCGTGCAGACTTAAACAATTTGGAGTTCCTGTTTAAGGAAAAGAATGCAGGGGCACCTAGGTGGCTCAGTCGGTTAAGCGTCCGACTTCGGCTCAGGTCGTGATCTCACTGGTCATGGGTTCGAGCCCTGCGTCGGGCCCTGTGCTGTCATCCCAGAGCCTGGATCCTGCTTTGGATTCTGTGTCTCCCTCTCTCTGGCCCTCCCCCCTCTCAAAAATAAACATAAAAAGGAAAAAGAATGCAAAATTCCTACTGTACATGGAGGCATAAAAGTGAATATCTGCCACAAGAATAAAAAGGAACCGTGTGACAGAGCTGAAGCTGCAACAGGCCCACTGTTAATCCTCCTCTGGTCATATAAGGAGGATATAAGGAGGATGCCAGGCTCTGGGAGGGTGGGCACGAGACCGACAAGGTCAGCCTTCTCTGTCAGCCCCAGAGGCCCAGGTTCAGAGCCTTCCCCTGAGTCCTCGGTCACCCTCCCAGACAAACTGCCATGACCATGAATCTGTCACGCTTTCTGGGCCTCTCTGGTGGCAAAAAGGCCGGGTTCTCCCAGGTCAGGAGACTTCCTCCCCGCCCCCCACCGCCCCCCCTTCCAGCCCCGGGGAGGGTAGCCAGAGGGCGAATGTGGGTGTCTGAGAACTATTTGCTGGTCACCTCCTGGTGACCTTGGGCCCTCTTCCCCCAGGCCTCAGAGGTGATGGGGGTCTGTTCTGAAAGCCTCCTTTTCATTCTGGCATTCTGCTCATCTGAACCGCCTAGGAGGCTCTCTCGGCAGGGGCGGCCAGAGAACTGCTCTCTGAGAGCCTCATTCATTGCTCTATGTTGAGGTCTTACAAGGCCCGGCTCTACGCTCCGTGGGGTGCTGGTGGGTGGGGGCGCACTGCCACAGACATGCTCCCACAGCCCAGTGGGGCCAACTAGACAGCAAATACATAATTACAGAGCCTTCAAGCCAAGAGATCTCGTACCGAAGGCAGACTTCCTGGGAGAGTCCAGGAAGGCTTCTCAGTGAGGAGACACTTGACTTGCGAGATGGAACATTCATTCAACGGTTACTCATTGAGCACCTGCTATGTGCTGGGCTCTGAAGATATAGCAGTAAAGAGGGCAGATGGGCATTTGCCCCAGAGTTTCTTCTCTTCAGTTCAGCAGGGAAGTAGAAGTCACTCGGGAGAGAAAGGGAACACGGTACCCCAGGCAAGGACAATTGTGAGAGCAACCACAGGGAAGGGACAGACTGTATCCTGCTCATGGATAGAGCTGAGAGAAGTCTGGTACAAGGGGAGAGGAAAGTGATTGGAAGAGGAGGGTGGTGAGGCTGGGAGAGAGCAGTAATGGAGGCCTTGAAACACCGGACTAGATATTTAGGACCTGATCGTTCTGGCAACGGGGAGCCATATGAAGGTTCCGGGCAGTGGGAGAAGTCGAAGTTTTCTTAGCAAAAGAGCCCCCTCCCAGCCCTCCTGCCACATCCACCAATGCAAGCTTCCTGGAGACAACCTCCAAACTCCCAACCCCTGGGCTTGGCTAAGAGAGGGTGCTCCCCTGGACTTCAGCCTCAAGCTCACCCTCTTCCTTGTTCTTCCAACCAGACCCTAAGGCTGCTGCACTCTCAAGAGGGGATGGGCCAGAGCCTCAGGGTCCAGACCTCATTGAAGACTCCAACCTTCACTGTGCAGGCCCATGGCATTTGCCTCCTGTGGCTTTTAACTGTTTTCGTGCTACCTGGTTTCCCTACAAAGCTCCCTTTCCCCTATCAATACCTGGCTTAAAAACTTCCAGGCCACCCTTCTGACAACCAGTGAGTCCAGGCTGGGGCCTCGGAATAACCCTGCTGGGTTCAGGGTCATGAGCAAGACCCCAACAGAGTTCTTGGTCCTCAGAATAAAGTCTGAACTCCCTCCTGTCTGGCTCTGTCATGCTCTTCTCTTCCCATCAGTTCTGCTGTTCCTTCCCTGGGAGCTGTCCAACCACTCTGAACTTGTCTTCGACAAAGGAATGTTCTCCCTAACCTCCACGGTTTTGCCCAGGCCGGCCTCTCTGCCCAGAGCACTGTCCATTCCCTGAGGTTCCCTCCTAATCTAGCTACCCCCTACTTCTGGCCTGAGCCTGCCTTTTACTCCCTCAGGGAAGCCTAGCCTAACCCTCCAGAATACACCAGGGGTCCCCAGGAGTGTTCTTTCAGACTCCATGCCTTTACATATGCGGTTTCCTCTGCCAGGAATACCCTTCCTTCCATTTTTTGAAGTCTGGTGCCTGCCAGTCCCCGCCAAGTAGCAGCATCTTTATTTCCCTTTTACAGATGAGGAACCAGAGGCTCAGAAAGGTCAAGTAACCTGGTCACAGCCACACAGCTATGCCCTAGAAAGCGATAGTGATGAGTGGATAGAATCCTGTGCCAGCTATATGATCTTGAGAATATCACTTGGCCTCTCTGTGCTTTGGTGTCATCAGGGAAATGGGGCACCTATTGTGTGAGGCTTACTGAAAAGCCTTACTGTGCAGCCGCCATTCCTTTGCTCCCCAGGCCAATTAGTGACTTTTACATGACCCAGCAGCACATCAACCCTCATTCATTCATACATCAAAACCCTCTAACGTCTGCCCTGTGCCCTGCCCTGTGCAGTTGGCAGGGGACTCTTGGAAATAATCAGATAATCAGACACAGCTCCCCCGACCCAAGGCGCTGGGGGAGGGGAGGGCAGGGAGCCGAGGGCAGATGCTGCCTTACTCGAGGGGAGGGAGAGAGAGAAAGAGACAGAGAGATTGAGAGAGAGAGGGAGTGCGTGTGTGTGATCCTCACACACTGCTCTTGATTTAGTGTATCTATAACTGGCAAGGACGCTCCTCCTCGAAGATGGGCGCTGGGAAGGGGGAAATGTTGAAGGAAGGAAGGAAAGAAGGAAGGGAGGGGGGGAGGATGGAAGGGAGGAAGGAAGGAAGGAAGATAGGTAGGTAGGTAGATACGATCTTTATTTTCAAAAACATTTTTCACCGCTTCGTGAAATCTGAATGTTTCACGGCTTCCAACGCTCACCTCCGCGCGCTGAGCCCTTGAACTGGGGAAGGGGGAAGAGTACTGTGGAGGCGGTGTCCCACCACTCCGGAGAGCTCCCCTATCCCTGGGGACTCCGCTATCCCCGAATACCTTACCTCACCTCCACCCTGCTTCTTTTCCTGCCTCCTGACCCCCCACTCCCCAACACACGGCAGCCTCCGCGCCCCCATCCCACACACAGCAGTCATCACCTCTCCCTCCATCTGGGTCCCCAGGCGACTCTGTACCCCGTTCCACTCTTTAAAACCCCCCACCCCTCCATTGTCCTCTCCCCAGCCGCAAAGTCTCCACTGTCTGCCCCGCCCTCTTCGGGGTAGAGTACACGTTCCGCAGAGCTCCGCTCTTTTCCCATCTTCCCATTGGCTCCCGCTGTCCGACTGAGCGGGGCCGGAGGAGGGTCTCTGGGGCGCGCCCCGCCCCTTGCCAAAGGCCCGGCGGGGGGCGGGGCCTCGCTTGACCCCGCCCCGCTCGGACGGAGCCGCGCCAGCTGGCGCTCTGGCGCTGGGCGGCGCTGCCTCGGCTGGGCTCGGCTCCGGCTCCGGCTGCAGCTCTTGTGGGGGTGGGCGGCGGGGATGACAGCAGCGGGGGTGGCTGCGGCTGCCGCGCAGGGCTGAGCGAGCCGCGAGCGAGCCGGGGGAAGAGGAGGAAGTGGAGCCGCGGCCCCGAGCTCCGGAGTCAGCCGACGCGCCGAGGTCCGCCCCATTTTGCAGAGCGAGCCGAGTCCGGACCTGGGAAGACTTCTCCGCCGGGCTTCGGCCGCCGCGGCTCTGCGCGTCCTCGCCTGCGCCCTGCCCCGCCTGCCCCAGCCCGGGGTTCTGTGCCGGGACGCTCCCAGCCCCGCGATCCGGGGCGTCGCGGCTGGGACGCCCTGAGCTCCCGACCCGATCCAGTGCCTGGGGCGGGAAGCTCCTGGCCCACCGTACTGGTCTATGGTTGCGGGCTTGTACCCTGCCCTTCTGTAGTGTGTGTTGGAGCCCCCGGACCCGGGTTAAGGCGGGTGCCCACAGCCTCCCGACCGAGTGCAACGGAGCCCAGAAGCCCCCAGACTCTGGCTCCCGAGACCCAAACCTTCAGCTGCCTTCCGCCCGGTGCTTCGGACTTGGGACCGTGCGAACGCCCAGGAAACCCCGGCCCGGGTCCAAGCACCCCGTGAGGGGTCCCAAGCCTGCTGGGCAGTTGGACTGAGCCGGACCGAGCTGGTGCTGCGAGCCGAAGCTGTCACCTTTCTGCCGCCCCAGGCGAGGGCTCAGCGTTTGCCCCGAAGAAGGGATCACAGGCCACCCCACCACCACCACCCCTGCCCGGCGGCCGGCGAGAGCCGAGAGCCGAGAGCTGCAGGTGAGAGAGCCCCGGATGCCAGGCAAGGGCGGCCTTCGACCCCTACCGGGCAGCGCGGGGCCAGCTGCGGGCGTGTACCGGGCACTAGCTGGGGCTGGAGCTAGGAGAGGGCGCCTGGAAGGGAGAAAACGGGCACTTATTGAGCGCCCATTGTGTGCGGGTCCGCGCCCCACCCTTGCGCAAATGGTCCCTCATTTAAGGCTCACTACTATTCCACGAGATAAAAGGTGTTGTGCATTGTTATGGGCTCTTACAGATGGGGACGCAGAGGCTCAGCGGGGTTGAGTGACCCTGATGTTTTCACTCTGGGGGATGAGACTGGGGTGGAGGGTTAGGGTGGAGAGGGAAAGAAGTGGAGAATGAAGAAAGGAAGTGGATAGCCGCCAGGCAGGAGGTGGCGGGGAGGGGTCAAAGCAGGGCCACTGGGGCATCCAAGAGCTGATCCTGAGGCTGGGGAGGTGGCTTCCCCTGGCCGCCTTCCCTCCCACTCCACGGCCAGGTCACGTCCCAGGAAAGGTGACCCAGAGTTGAGGGTAGAGATGGGAAGCTTCCCAGTTCCACAGCTTCCCTCCCTGTGGACCCCAGACCAGGGAGCAGTGGCCCCTGGCCCCTGTGTGCCAGGCTCTGGGGTCTCTAAGACACCATGGCATCCTGAGATGCTGCTTGCTTGTTGGGAAAACTCACTCTAGAGGTCCCCAAGTCAGAGCCCATCAGAGCTGGAAGAGGTGAGGGCTCTCAGCACTCACCAGCCCCCCTCCTTCACATTAGTAATGGGACACAGGAGGCTGGGGGCCTGGGGGGGGGGGTGCCAGTTGTCCTAGGGGCTAAAGTAAGTAAGTGCTTGCGGCAGCAGTACACTTGAGAAAATCTTCCCAGAGATCTTTCAAGGTATCTGCTCCCAGTTAGCATCTTCTGGGTGGGTGGCTGGGGTTTTCTCACCCCTTGATGGGAGGTCAGGGTGACCACTTATGAGGCTGCTTTGAGAGTCTGTGTGGTGGTTGCTGGGGCCCAAGACGAGCCAGCAGTCCCATAGCCTTTGGCCCAGACTGAAGGTCTGACCCCAGCTTCTCCTGGGCAAGGGAACCTGCCAGACACCTCTGGCCCAGAAGGGGAGGGGAGGGGAGGGGCTTGCTTAGGGTCTCTAGGCTGGGGCTGCCAGGGCTAGGGGCACAGTCCCAGGTGTCTGGATTCCCAAGCAGGGGCTCCTTCTGTTGCCCTCTGGGGCCATGCAGAAAGAGGGGTGTTGTGAAAGATAGCTTGGCGTGAGCTCTGTAGGTTCTTGTTCTGAGTGGGGAGGGGGAGGGGACGTGGCCTTGGTCTGAGCCCTGTGGCCTTGGCTGGGAGTAGTTAACCCCTGCTGTGCCCAGCTTCCTGGTGTCTGGGGAAACCCCCTTGGAAAGCCCCTGGGAGGTGGAGGAGGGTGGAGAGGTCAGATGAAGGCCAGAAGCTCAGTCCCTGGGGGTGGAGGGGTTGGGGGGCACCGAAAGAGAGGGTCACAGAGGGGCTTGGCATCCCCCCCCCAACTCCCATCCATGGGGATTCAAATTCTCATTATAATCCCTACATCTAAACAAAGCTCCCCTTTGATGAGATAATTTCACACCTGTGATCTCATTTCATGGTGTGGTGGAAAGAACCTGGAACCTGGAGTGTGAGGCAGGGTGGGGGTTGGGGGGCCACCTGGGACCTCTCAGATGCATGCATGTCTCCAAGCCTCACCTGTAAAATGGGGTCAAGGCAGGCTGTGTGTTACCTGCTCAGATAATGGGGCCATCACATCTGGCAAACTGTCAAGTGCTAAAGAGATTTTTGTGTTTGCCGGGACTGGGCTTGTTACTAATGGCTGCCATGTGGGGGAAACGGAGGCCCAGAGAGATGAAGCCACATACTTGCCCAGGGCCTTGGAGTTTAATTCAGGAACTGAGCGTCAATTCATACCAGGTGCTCTGGAAGTTACCCAGATGGAAAAGGCAGTGGGACGACTAGCTCCCAGTTGGGTGGGCTAAACAGCGCAGGCAGACAGCGCTAAGTCAGACCAGGTGGGCTGAATCTGCTCTGCTTCCCGCTGGGCACTTTACTCTGGGCCACATGCACTTTACTCAAGAGCACTGGCTTCCCTGTAAATTGGAACTTCGCTTTTACAAGGTTGTTGTGAGAATTAAATAAGATGCAAATATATAGTGCTTGGCCAGATATCTATTTCCTTCTCTATAAAGAAAGGAAGCTTGGGGGCGCCTGGGTGGCGCAGTCGGTTAAGCGTCCGACTTCAGCCAGGTCACGATCTTGCGGTCCGTGAGTTCGAGCCCCGCGTCAGGCTCTGGGCTGATGGCTCAGAGCCTGGAGCCTGTTTCTGATTCTGTGTCTCCCTCTCTCTCTGCCCCTCCCCCGTTCATGCTCTGTCTCTCTCTGTCCCAAAAATAAATAAACGTTGAAAAAAAATTAAAAAAAAAAAAAAAAAAAAAAAAAAAAAAAAAGAAAGGAAGCTTGAATTTTGACCAGGAAAATTCTCAGATCTGCCTTAGATTAGAAGGTAGGCTACTGTTGCAGGCTCACAGACTAGGGTTTGCTCAGCTGGGACTCCTGTATGGGTCATGCTCCCCTGGCTGCTACCCTGTTCCACAGCCCTCCGGAATCTGCTTCGAGACCCTGGCTAGGGGCTCCGGATTCTGACCTCCCACCCCCACCCCAGGGCTGTTGGCTTCTGGGGTTGGGAGGAGCTGGTGTTCTTTCCCTCTGGCCCCTTGTCTGGCCTTCCTAGGCACAAAGGTGCAGTGAATAATTTATGGCTCCCCTCATGAAATGGGAGGCAGGCTCAGGGAAATTGCTCTGTGCTCAGCTGAACTTCTGAATCCTACCAGAGCAGGTGGGTGGTTCCTATCAGTGCTATTAGACATCTTGGATATGGAGGGAGGGGACAGCGCGGGAAGAAAGTGACCTATCATCAACCATGGCTCTTTTCCTGTTGGGGGTGGGAGCAAGATAGACGTGCAGGAAACAATGAAAAGCAAGCTACGTGTGCTAGGATCCAGTCGTGGGCCTCTGATTCCAAATGAGTGCTAGGGGCTGGCAGGGAGAGGCTTTGAGGCTGGAGTAACCCAGAAGGCTTCAGAAGGCTCTGTGGGCTGGGACAAGAGGCAGTTTGCTATAGTGAGTAGGGGTCTTGACATCAGTTCAAAATTGAATCCTGGCTGTGCCACGTACTGTGAGACAGCGAGTGAGACACCATCCTGCCAGGCTTCTGTTTCGTCCTCTGTAAAATCAGAGACCAGAGACGTTATGGGTGACTGTGAGGTGATATATGTAAAGCACATGGTACGATGGGTACTTGGTAGAAGGGTGCTTCATTGTGAACTTGAAGCATGGGGTGGGCTAGTAGCAGGGCGGATGGGATGGTGTAGAAGGCAGAGAGGTGGGGAGAACTCTGGAGTAGTAATTCGGGGGTTTGTGGGGTCAGTGAGGCATGTGGGGGAAAAGGGATGGGTGGCCAGATGGTAGAAGGCCTTGGATGCCTGGCAAACTTCACACTTCAGAAAGCATATGGAGTCCTCACTGAGAACCCTCTGTGGCTCTTTCTTGACTGTAAAAGGAAGACCAGGCCCCTTTGTTGTGCATTCAAGGCCTTGCCCACCGCAGCCACTGCACAGACCTCTGGCTTGTTGTTTCTCACAGTCTCCCGAACCTGTCACGTGCTGCCCTCTGCTTATGGGGTTCCTCTCAGCATCCCTACCATCCCTGCTTCTCTGCTCACCTCCCCATTTGTGTAGGCCTAACTCAGGCCATAAATTCCCCCCAGAAACATTCCTGGATTACCTAACCCTCCCGTCACATCTCCTCTGAATTTGTAACACTTCACAGTAATAGTAATAAATAATACCTACCGCTGCATCCCATTCTACAGTCAGTGAAATGTGCCCGCATACGCATTTAATAACGCTATGCTGGTGATATGAACAGTGGCTAATGCCCTTGAGTACTTCTGAACCGCTGTGCCAAGTACTTTGTAGATACTCTCATTCACAACTCTGGGAAGTAGCTCCTGTTATCACCCAGAAACTGGGGCTCAGAGAGGTACGTCGTCGTCTTGTTCAAGGTCGCACAGCTAGACAGTGGGGAGTGAGGAATCAAGCTCCTATCAGTGGCTGAACAGGCCGCCTGTCTCCTCCACTCTACCTGAGTACCTCGAGAGCATACTTTGCATATAAAAAGCCCGGAAAGAAACTTTCTTCTCAAAGCTGAGGAAGGGCCAGGTATCCAGACCCTGGCTATGCGACTTGAGGTGAATCAGCCCCCCTCGGTGGTCCTGTTTTGCCATGTCTGTGGTGAGTGGGGTGGTGTCCGAGCCCCCGGAACCGCAGCCTTCTGCAGTGTCCTCTGTGACTCTAGAAGGTGGAGGAGGAGACCACAGTAATCAGGGCCAGAGGATGTGGTATGACGGGCAGCTGTGATTTTTGGCCTGGCCACCGTCTGGGCCAGCAGGCTCTGTTTGCTCCACTGAAGGGGGTGGCGGCCTGAGCTGCTGGCAGCATGGTCATTAGCTGGGCAGAGAAGACCCTGTGATTGGGAGCCGACCGGGCCAGGCCAGGTTGGCAGGGCTGGGGCCCGGCTGGCCCAGCCACAGTGGGGTCATTGGCAGGGCACCTCCTTCTCTCCTTCCTTCGCAGCCTCCCAGGTGGTGGCAAGTCCTCACTGGGCACCAGAACTCTGTAGGCCGAGGCCGGCCCTTCTTCCTGTTGTGGTGGTCATGGGGGTAGAGCAGCGAGGATTCTAGCCACGCCTGAAGATGCCTCCTCCTAGAAGCTTCCACGACTCCTCCCAAGCAGGCAGAATCTAAGCCTCCTTCTGGGCAGATCCGCACGCTCACTCGCTGACTGTGGTCTGTGGAGAGGGGTTGTGTGGGCCCGCTTCCCTCGCCAGCCTGTCAGAACTAGATTCTCGGCCACCCCGGTCCTCCCCTCCTGACCGAGTGCCTGGCACAAAGCAGCATTCCCCTGGTTGGCAGTTCAAGCTGCCCCTTGGGCAAGCCGCTCAACCTTTGTACCTCTGCGTCCTTCCCTGTAACGTGGGGCTGATAATAATAGCGTTGTGGGGGTTCAGTGAGATGAGAGGGGTGAGGTGCCTGGCCAGACCTGGCACACAGGCAGGTACTCTGTCGACCTGAGACCACTTGCCTGTCCCCTCGGCAGCCCCGTGAGGGAGTGGCTCGGGAAGAAGCTGATTAAAGGGTCCAGCCAGTGGTGCCAGGCGGGAGGGTGTGCCAGGTGGCAGGGAGACTTGCCGGAGGAGGACACTTTGCTGCCTGAGGAGGACTCTGTCAGAGAGCTGAGATTCCCATGCCTTCCCAGGGAGCAGGCAGCTGTCAGACACAGAAGGCTCGGAGCTAAGTTCCGGGCACAGGGCAGCACCAGGGTGTCTGGGGACCTGATTCTTCTCAGGCTTCAGCAGCAGGAATGGCCCAATTGGGAGGGGCCGTCTGAGTTCAGGTAGGAGATGCCCGGCAGAGAGTGAGTCCTTCTTAAAGGGAAGCAGTGTTCATTTGGTCTCTCTGTCTGGTTGTCCATGTGTATATTTCTCTCTCAATCTCATACAGACACATGCGAAATGTAGTTTGAGGGGCGCCTGGTGGCTCAGTTGGTTGAGCGCCCAACTGTTCATTTTGGCTCAGGTCATGATCTCATGGTTCGTGAGGTCGTGTCCCAAGTTGGGCTCTGCACTGACAGCGTGGAGCCTGCTCAGGATTCTCTCTCTCTCTCTCTCTCTCTCTCTCTCTCTCTCTCTCTCCCTCCCTCCCCTCCCCCCTCCCTCCCTCTCCGTCTCTCCCCCTCCCTCTCTCCATTTCTCTCCCTCCCCCCTCTCTCTGCCTCCCTCTCTCTGCCTCCCTCTCTTCCTCTGTCTCCCTTCCTCTCTCTCTCCCTCCCCCTTCACCCTCTCCCATTCTCTCACTCTCAAAATAAATAAATATTTTCAAACAAATAAACAAAAAAAACCCAAAATGTAGTTTGATTGGAGATTTTGGTCCACGGCGGGGAAAACAGACATTAAACAAGTAAGCACACAGATACAAAACTTCCAGATTGTGAAGAGTGAGCTCCTGGGGTGGGGCCAGTCCCATCAACGTTTAGGGATGGTGATATAGAGTCATGCTGAGACCACAGCCCAGTGCACATACTTATTAGACATGTGACTTGGGCAAGTGATTTAATCTCTCTGGGCCACAGTTTCCCCGTCTGTAAAATGGTGACAATTACAGCATCTGGTGCATAAGGTTGTAGTGAGGAGTAAATGAATTATACATGCAAAGCACTCAGAAAATACCTAGCACACAATAAGCACTCGATGCATGCCAGCTGTCATTAGCTCTGTCTCCAGCACCTAGCACGGAGTTTGGCAGAGATCCGGTGCTCAGGAAGGGCCTATGGAATGAGTCCCAGGCTAAGGGCAGCTGCTCTGTGTAATGAATGGATGGCCTGGTAGGGAGGGGAGGGTTCAGAAGCAGCGACAACACCGCATGTGACAGAATGTGGCAGGGAAGGCGTAGGGGGTGGGGGGTGCGGCTGGGGTTGTCCAGTGCTGGGTGAGGAGGGTGTCAGGAAAGGCTTCCTGCAGGTGGTGTTCCCAGAGCTGAGTGTGAAGATATCATTTAACACACACATGTGCGTCTGCTGGACCCCACAGGTTTCCCTCCCCCCCCCCCCCCCCCAACCACACGCTGTCTCACCATCTGTGACATTGTGCTGTGAGGGCACTGGAGGGAGGCAGGTAGGGAGGAAATGTGGGCTGAGGTCTGAGAGTCTCAGCCCTTCCCAGGCCTGGGACCAAATCTCCTAGAGAAAAGAACAACCAGGCCTTGCTCGCACCCAGTAGAGGTGTCTTCCAGCATTGATCCTGTAGCTTTTAGGTTTTTAAATAAGTGGACTCGGTTAAAAAAAAAAAAAAATGCTGTGAAGAATTTGTCTCATCCTCGTACCCAAGAGGCTCCAAGAGAAAGTTTTCTTCCACTGACAAGAGCCAGGATCCCCAAGTATCTTGAAGGAGTTTGCCTCTGAGACACCCTGAAGTCAGAGATCCCTTGCTGCCCGCACTTGTGGTTGGCTGTGGGGCCTTGGGGACGGGACCTCATCCGTTGTGTTTTGCCCACTTTTGTGTCCCTCTTGTAAAATAGGCTCAGAGTAATAAACCTTTCTCCAAGAGGCGGGTAGGGAGCCTTTAGGGTAGAAGATGCTCTAGTGGGCACATCTGGGCCCATGACTCTCAAATTTTTCTGCACACTAGAATCGTTAGGGAACTTTTTTTTTCTTTATTTTTTTTTTTTAACATTTATTTATTTTTGAGACAGAGACAGAGCATGAATGGGGGAGGGTCAGAGAGAGAGGGAGACACAGGATCCGAAGCAGGCTCCAGGCTCTAAGCTGTCAGCACAGAGCCCGATGCGGGGCTCGAACTCACGGACCGCGAGATCATGACCTGAGCCAAAGTCGGACGCTCAACCGACTGAGCCACCCAGGTGCCCCAAGAATCGTTAGGGAACTTTTAATAGTCCTGCCTGGGCCGACAACCAAGGCCTCAGCAGTTTTTAAAGCTTCCTAGGTGATGTCAGCTCCCCGAGATTGACAACCACCCACCACCCTCTGTGGGATGCATCTTCAGTCTCCTCAGGATGATACCTGCACAGCCCCATGATAAGGAGCGCATTGCTTCCAGGCTGCTCCCTCCTTTGGGGTATCGCTCTTCCCGGGACCTCCCCGCCTGGAGAAACAGGGGAGTGGGAAGACTTTGCAGTCTGAGAAGCCTGGGTTCCAACCCTCCTCTGCTGCCTAGCTCGGTGTCTTCTCTGAGCCTCGGTGTCCTCATTTGAAAATAGGAATAGCAATCATCTTTCTCTGAAATGGCTGTGGAGACCACACGAGGCCATGCACAGAAAGCGTCAGCACGGGTGCAGCAGAAGGTCACAGACAGTGGCAGAGCAGGGCTACACCTAGACTCTGGACTCCCCCCCGCCGCCGTGGTGCTCTTTCCTACTGCTGCCACCACGGAGACCGGGTCTCTTAGATGGAGGCTGGTATGGGGAGGGATCGACACCCTGTCTTGGAGCCCTTTCCTGCCCCCCTTCTGTAAGAGATAAGATAAGGCAGCAGGCATTTTGTTTTGCTGGGATTTGTTTTAATGGCCAAAGCATCGGGCCCTCCTTCACAATGAAGCTTTGTCTGAATCTGCTTGTTTTTCCAACCTGGACACCCGTTGGCACCGCCCGCTTGGGGCCCCGTCCCACCTGGGAGAACGGAAGAATGTGAGATTTTTTTTTTTTCCCTTCCATCTAGGGGAGGGTATGGGGGAGACATTGAAGGCCTCTGTCTGGCCCTCACCAATAACTGACCCCATTTAAGCCAGCTGCCTCTGTTGGAAGCCAGTTCAATGAAATTATTTCAAGGCAGTTACCAGCATGGGTTTTGCCGGCGGAAAAGCTTGCATTTGAGTCCTGTCTTGGTCACTCCCCGGCAGTATGACCCTGGGTGAGTCATTTCAGCTTTTTGAGCCCCAGTTTTCTCTTCTGTAAAATGCATGAATAGGATGCACTTTGTGGGCTGTTGTGAGAAGTAAATGAAGTGCTTGGTGTATGAAGCTTAGTGCCTGCTGTATACACTCAGGAACCGTCGTCGATTGTCCTCCATAAGAGCCGAACTCTGCCTTCTGCTCCTTCCTTCCCTGGTCTGGTCCTGCCCTGGCCTCCAGCCTGCTCCGTGTGCTGGGCCAGGCCCAGGCCGAGACAACGGAGGCCTGTGTATATAGTAACAGTAACAGCACCCCCGTAAACTACTCTGCTTTAATCATTTGTTCCATGGTTATTTAGAAGAGATTCCGAGGGCTGTTTGGGGAGAAGGCTGCAGAAAGGGGGTCATTGGTGGTGGTAGTGCTTGATCTCCCCTGCTCTGGCCCAGCCAGAGAGAGAGTATCAGCCCAAGATGAACTGCTCCGGCAATAAATAGGGGTGTGGCAAACCAACAAAGGAGTGTGCAGCACCCAGAGCTCACAGCCCCTGGGAGCCATTCAGGGCTGAAGGGGGCTGAAGTTGCAAGGGGAGGAAGTGGTCAGTGATATGGACCAGGGCCGTGGCCTGCAGTAAAGGGAACCGGTCAGCTCAGGAGACCCAGGGGGAGAAACCTCAACTCTCTCTCTTCCTTCCTCCAGTCTCCCACTGGGGCTTCCCACTGGGTAAACCTACCCAGAATCCCGTGGCACGGAGCCCAAGGCAGTCCACTAAGATCAGCCTTCTGGGCCCCCAGCAGGGCGGGGAGTGGACCCAGAGTGGCAAACAGGACGTATTCCTCACTCCATCGATCAACAGCCGTGGAGTCTGGTAGCCACCCACCTTAGGATTCGGTTGAAGGATCATCTCTTGTTACTTGGGCATATCCCTTATGAAGGGGGTGTTGGCCCCTACACCGGAGACAAACCAAAGCATTCCAGTGCCTTAGTACCCCTTGGAGATTGGTGCCCAGGCCCCTGCCCACTGAGCCTGCCACTGTGTCCAGTTCCATTCCCACGGGTCCTGAGAGGACCTGGCTCTGAGTTTTCTCCAGCCCGATCACCCGAACGACCTGTGTCTCTGTCCCTCTTTGTCAGGCAGTGTGGGGTAGTGGAACACAGGCTCCAAAACCAGACTTTCTCCTAAAATCCTGACTCTGCCATAGAGGCGGGGGAACTAGACAATGTGCCCCTAGTCTCTTGGGCCTTGGTTTCCTCATCTATGAAATGGGGATAACGGAGAGTACTCAGAGGGTTGTTGTGATGAGCAAATGAGCGAACAAATGTGAAGTACCAGGAATAGTCCCTGGCGAGCAGGGAGCAGCCAGCAAATGACAGCCTTTACCGTGATCACAAATAATATAGTGGGAGCCCAGAACTCACAGCGTGGCTGGACCATCAGTATGGGGCAGGGACTGTCACCACCCTCAGTCTAGACTCTGTTCCAGTGACAAGGTTATAATAGTGTCGTGCAGCCTTGCCACACTGCGGGCCCTCACCTGTCAGCCATCTGCCCCTCCCCCCGCCCC
The DNA here is from genome assembly GCF_016509475.1 of Prionailurus bengalensis. Classification (NCBI taxonomy): domain Eukaryota; kingdom Metazoa; phylum Chordata; class Mammalia; order Carnivora; family Felidae; genus Prionailurus; species Prionailurus bengalensis. The sequence continues at coordinate 56,758,307 of NC_057346.1, forward strand.
AGTCCTCTGCTGCAAACCATGTCCTGGGAGAAATGGCTTCTCGTTCTGTCAAGCCTCAGTTTCCCCATCTGTGGACTGGGGTAAGTACTCACAGGGCTGGGGCCGTGGCATGCAAAGTGCTGAGTGTGGCTGGAGGAGTCAGGCTTCTCCTCCACCCTGTTGCCGCACAGAAGTCAGGGACCCAAGAGGCCTGCCTTGGTCCACGTCTCATCCCCCAAATCAGGCTGTGGGTAGCTTCCAGAGTGGCCTTGCCAGGGAGAGCCTAATCTGTGGAGTGAGGCAAAGGTTATGGGTAGGTTGGTGTCAGGTGAGCTCAGGTGGCTCTGGGGTAGCCACTTTACATGCTGTCCTTAGAGCTGGGCGGCCAATAGTGGCTCTGACATCAGCCTTTAATACCCAGAATGAGCCACACCACCCGGAGCTCAGGTGGCTCTAGAGAGCCTATGTAGACCAGGTGAGAGGAGTGTGGGGCCAGGCAGGCCTGGGACAGATGATGCAGGGGGTGCTGGGCCAACACTACAAGGCCCTGTGAAGGGGTGCCTGGGTGTGGGATCTGGGGAGAGCATGAGGTTCCTGCCAAGCAGGGCGCTGGAGGCATGGGCAGATGGAAAATCTGTCGGGGTCCATTGCATGGAAAGCACCCATGAGGCCCCCAGCGATGGTGTCTTGGGGACAGCTGGGCAGACCTAGAACGCAGAGCCCTTTCTTGGCAGCTGGCCGCCTCTGAGCACTCCCTCGCCTCCCTGACGGGAATGCTGTGCATCACCCATAACACACCCCTGGGCGTCTGAGGAGGCTCGGGCATAGAGGCCCAAGGTGGGTGTGGCAATGAGGGGAGGTGTGCAGGTTTCCAAGTCAGTCCTGGCTTTGAAGCCCAGCTCTGCCTCTCTTGACCAGAACTTTGAAGGCACTGGGCAGGTCACTTAACCTCTCTGAGCCTTACTTGCTCACCTGTAAAATGAGGGCCGTAGCCCTTCCGTTCCAGATCTGTTTCGAAGCGAAAATGACGTGACGGACGAGATTGCATCTTCTACTTTAGAGGAGACTCCACAGTCATCCTCATCCTGCTGTCTTTGTCCCTTTTTAATGCTGCCTCAGGAAGTTCTTTCTTGTGTTCAACTGAGATCCATTGTGCTGTAACTAGAACCTCCTCCCTGTTGAGGGCTCTGCAGAGGCCCCTAGAGTCCGTGCTCTATACAAATGTGCCCCGTCAGTACCTGCACTGAGGCTGCGTGTTGGTGTTCACCCTGTGGCTTGGGGGCCGAGCTGTCAATGGCCAGCGCCTCCTGACCACCGTGCAGTGGGGGTGGGTGCATCATCCTGACTGTTCACACTACTCTTCCTTTCTGTGCTCAATCCATGTTCCCAAAGGGATGACTCTGGGGCAGTGGAGAGAGCCCTGAGCTGGGCCTAGAAGGCCTGGGTCCCGGTACCCACTTGGCCCGTCTTGCTGTGTGGCCTGAAGCCAGTTAGCACCCTCTCTGGGCCACAGTGAGGATGTCTGTGCCTGGGGCTCAGCTCTCTCCGGTGAAGATGTATGCGGTTCTGCCTAAAGACCATTTTCCTCCCTCTCCCCGACCTGGGCCCCAGCCAACCTGGGAAGCCAGCAGATTAGGGTCCTGCTGGTGGCCGGTGGTGGTAAGAGCCGAGTCCACTCTCCGACCAGGGCTCCCAAGGGCAGGCAGTGATTTCAAGGTTAGATGGGGGATTTCTGGTGGATGGGGTAAGTACCCTCCTCCTCGGGGATTCTGAGAGCCTGAATCCCTTCCTACCCACCCCACTGCACTCACCCAGCTAAAGGTCAGTCACGTTTCTTGAGTCCCACCTTGGAGAATATCTTTTCCCACATGAAGTCTGCTTTAATCCCTCATGGTGTGGGGGGAACCCGAGGCTCAGAGAGATGAGGAGACTGGCCCCGAGGCCCCACAGCCTGTCTGCGGGGAGTGGTGAAGGAGCCTGGAGCTCCTGATTCTGCGGAGCCCCCGTGGCAGAATGTGCCCTCTAGGCCTCATGTGCCCTCTAGGTCCTCGGCAGGGTGGAGCGCAGGGGAGCCAGGTGGTCTGAGCAAGGCTGTTTGCAGCCTGGGATGGGGCTCTGGGAAGAAGTTGGCCAAGGAACGGAGGAGGCAGAGGGGTTAGGAGCCCGGGAGCCCTGAGTTCTGAATGCCCCTGTGAACTTCAGCGTTTGGTTTCACAGAGGAATCAAGACTCATCTCTTGGTGGCTTTGGACACCTAATAGTTTACCTTTATAAAGCACTTTGATATCCACAGTGTCACTGAATCCTCACGGCAATCAGTGAGAGGCAGCGTGGGACTCGTCTGGGAGGGCAGGAGAGGGTGAGCTCTGGAATCTGACAAACCCAGGTTTAAATTCCAGCTCCCACCAACTCTCTGCCTTCGAGCAAGTGAGTAACCAGCTGAGCCTCAGTTTGCTTATCTGTGGAAGGGACAGTCATTCCCCACAACAAATAGCAACGGCTGTCTTGCTGGCTGTGCACACTGGGTGAGATAAAGTCTATGACCACTGGCCCAGTGCCTGGTGCAATATAGTAGTTTTCGTGATATTTATTATCAGCCCCACTTTATAGATGGGAAAATGGAGGCTCAGAGAAGGAAGGTGATTTGCCTGAGGTCACACGGTGATCAGGCTTGGTCCTCCAGACTTCCTGTGTGTGGCTTTTTCCTCCAGCACTTCCCTTTCTGTCCTCAAGTGACCCGACACCTCGTTTATCCAGTCTTCAACGTGTGATGCTGTGTGCTGCTGTCTGATGAGGCCCTGAGTATACCCTCCCCCGCCCAACTGCCTACCAGCACTTGCCTGGCACGCAGCGGGCACTTTAAAAATGTTTGTCCTGTGCATGACTATGTTGATAAGTTTGTATAAAAATGTAAGTGTTTTTCCAGGCAGCCAAGGCTTGTGTCCCTAAAGCTTCCTTCTCCCTCATCCCCTTTAAAAACAACCCTTTCATAGTTTGGGTTGGAAACCTTGTGAAAAGGATTGATCACTTCCTTTCCCTGCACAATGCCGACATGGTTAACCTCTCCGGGAAGGGCCTTGTGAGCACTCACTGTGGTGCTGGGAGCACTGAACCCTGCTGGCCCTGAGCCGAGTGACCCTGGGCTGCTGCGCCTGCTTGACTGCCGTAGGGTCTGCTTTTGCAGGTTTCTGGCTCTTCTCACCTTGACCTTCATTCTGCTGCCTCCAGCAGTCCACCACCTTTCTTCCCTCGCGTACCATGTGTCTTTCCTGATTTACTGCTTCTACCAGTTAGGGTAGGGGCTAAGAAATGGGACAACCGAACTTATTGGAATTGGTTTGTTTGTTCATTCAACAGCCATTGTTGATTCTGGGTCTTGCTAGGGATTCCATCCATCCATCCGTCCATCCGTCCGTCCTGATGGAGGACTTCTGCAGTGGCTTGTGATCAGTCCAGACATGACCACACCCTCCTGGCAGTGCACGCAGGGAAATAATGATGTGTACATAGCAAATGCCAGTACAGGACCTACAGTTTATGATCTGCCTCTGAGTGCATTACCACACCGAGTCTTTACAACAGCCCTGAGAATGGCTTTAGCCCGGTTCTGCGGATGATGAAAGCAAAGCTCAGCAAGATGAGGTCTCCTGCCCAGTAGACAGCAGTGAGCACGGAATTGCAATGGGAACTCAGGTCTCCAGCCTGGCCTGTCACCTGTTCCCTCTCCTCTGTCCTCCATCTGTAAGCTGTATGATGCCCCATTCATTTTCTGCTTCTGTCACAAAAGATCACTGGTGATGGCTTAGGCCGGACCTGTGCCTCTGTACAATGGTCAGCACGAGGAAATGTGGCCTCGGCTGTACGCCAGACACAAACACCCTTTCAGCGCGCATACCTCGGCCTGCAGTGGACCTGCTCACACCATCCAGTCCACACTTCCCAAACTGCTCTGAGGAGCCCTAGTTCCCGGCAAGGGCAAGGGTCCCGGGATGCATGAGCATACAAATTCGAGAAATGCTAGGTCACATAAATCGAAACAGGACTTCTCAGGGCTTTTTAATGTGTTGATGTAAATTAGTCTCCCAACAGGTGGTGCGGTACGCAGCCAGCCTTTCCCAACTCCCAGGCTTGCTTCAGCATGCAACTCCTTTGTCACCAAGCAGGGTCTGGGACTAATAGCCTAGAGAGAACACTTTGGGAAGAGCCAGATCAGCAAACCCGTACTTTCTCATTTTGTACCGGAAGCCTCCAGCTAGAGCTTCTTTCTTGCCCACGGCTGTTTGCATTTTGAAAGAGGATCACAGGGAACATGGTTTAGCCCCAGGACAGAATTGATAATAATGGCGGAGGTTCAGGCAGCGGGAGGAAGTGCAAGGTGGAGATATTTTTATTCGTTCGTCCACCACGCGACCATATCTCAGACATCTGTGTGCCAGGCACAGAGCCAGCATTTGGAAATGCCAAGATGCGTCTGACTAAGAACCTTCCATTTCATTTCCCCGTGCCCACGAAGGGTTTTTAAAGAAAGACAAATACAAGCCTTAAAAGGAATAAGTGGTTCTTCTGAACTGTTCAGGGTCTTTGTGGTGGGTGGGTGTGTGAAGTTCATTTCGTCGGGGGCTTTAGTCCCGGGTCCTGAGGGGTGTGAGTGAGCCAGTTCCAGGAACAGTTACCCTGGGCAGAGTGAACAGATGTTGTCAGGGAGGTCAGGAGTGTGGGGAGGCTCAGAGGAGGCAAGGAGGGAGGGAGTGGGCAAGGGCAGCTGGGAGATCTTGAGTGAGGCTCTGCAAAGAAGCACAGAGGTTATAGTGGGAGGTGCGGGGGTGGGCAAGCATCCTGGGAAGACCTGAGCAAAGGTATAAAGGTGGCAACGGGTGGGTTATGTCTTTGGGGTGCTGTAAGGAGCCAGGGTGGTGGGGGAAGAGGGAGGAAAGGCGGTTTGTTAGAGATGGGGCTGGAGAAGCTACCTGAGGCAGATCATGAGGGTCCGAACACCAGCAGAGTATGTTGCATTCATCCCAGCGTGTCTGGCACCCGGCGGTGCCCAGTTTGTGGACTGGCCAGACTCTTCTACTGCGGGACCTTGAACAAGTGGTTCCCCCTCTCTGGACCTTGAGGGGCTCGTGCTCATGTCAGTCAACGTCACCTAGCACTTCCCCTCCAGCCTTGAAGGACTCTCAGGGATTCTTGATGTGTGTGCAGGGCAAGACCCAGAGCATTTCCCCTCTAGCCCGAGGTCCGCTGGGCTGCCCTAGCTGGGCAGGGGCCAGAGGCTCCCTGGACAGGGGGCAGCCCGTTGGCCGGGGCGGAGGTCAAGCTGGCTCTGCTGCTGGAATTCACTCCTCGCTGTCTTTCTTCAGCAGTTGGGCACTGGGCTCAGGATGAAGTGCCTCGGTGTCCTCATTGCTTGCTGGCTCTTCTAAGGCTCCAGGCTGTAACTGGGGGGTAAGGGGAGTTGAGCCAGCCTATGGTTGCGGGTTGTGTACCTGAAGCTGTTTGGTGCAGGGTAGGAAGTTCTGCTTCTTCCTTCTTTGGGAAAATGGGTAAGTTACTTAACCCCTGAGCCTCAGTTTCCTCATCTGTAAAATGGGAATCATAGTAATTTCCACACTGACCTTTTGTGAAGATTCATTGAGCTGTAGTCTGTGAAAGTGTGTAGGAAACTAACTTATCCCACACATGTGGAAACCAGTCTTGTAAATAACGTTTATTTGCCCCCTATAATCTCCCAGGCCTCTGGCCCACTCACTCCTTTCCTGGAAGTGCTCCCTGGGCACCGCATACCATTTTCCATGCAGGTTTCTCCTGCTGAGTACATTTTATCCAGGCCAAAGCCATAGGAGCCCATGAATTATGTACAAGGAGCACATGCAGGCCAGGGCTGTGTTTACACTCCAGTGTCTGCGTGCATTCCAATAGGAGGAGAGACAGCACCGCCCGTCCTGTCTGCTGGGGGCTGGACCAGATACCGCCCCCTCCCCAGCTGCTTCCCAGACGCCTGCAGGGCATTGGGTCCTGGTCTCTAGGGAAGGGTGGGGAACGCATGTGAGGAACTCCCCCCTCCCCAGCTTACCTGTCCTGTTCACAGGGCTGGGGTCCAACAGGGCCTGCCCACCTACAGGCCTGTGTCCTTGGGTAGCTGGCGGGGAGGGGAGTGGTTGGGGCCCGTGGGCAGAACAAGACAGTCACCCTCCCCCCCCCCCCCCCCCCCCCGCCCATCCCCTCCACTTCCCAGTTGGTGCCAGGACGTGTCAGTCGGGACGACTCAGATCTCTGGTGGTGTGGATGCTGCTTTATTTCAGCAGGGCTTAGTTGCTTGCTCTCGGGGGGCCTACACCTTGTCACGCAGAATCCTTAGTCACAGCCACTGTGCCCATGATGAGGCGCAGGGGGACAGGACTGGGCTCTGCCCAGCATCTCTTCTCCCAGAGTTCTGAGGGTCCCTCTCAATGCCCTTGTTCCTGAGAGGCTCCCAGATGGTGTCCCGGCCCCAGCAGGGGGGCTCCCGGCAGACAGCTGGACTCAGCCAGCACCCAGAGGGATCACAGATGCTGGCTCTGCTTGGGCTGGCACAGGGGCAGGGTGGAGTGGGCCGGCAGGGGGAAGGAATCATGGAACGGGAACGTAAACTTAAGCAGTTTATTGAAAGAAGAGCCAGTAAACATAAGCAGCAGTTCTCCCCCATCTTAAAAAGGCCTGACACACCCCGGTTTCTGTCCAGCTCTGTGCAGTGCTCGTGCAACCTTAGATCTGTGACACGGCCTCGTCTGGAAAATGCTGACGACAAGGCCAACCTCACGAGGCTACCGTAAGGTCAGATCAAAACACCCAGCAGGTAGGACATCCAGGAAGGTGCCGGGCACATAGTAGGCCACCGATTTTCAGGGAGGATGTAATTATAGCCCAGAGCAAAGAAATCAGGACTTTGGAGGCATGATGTGGTGTCTAAGCAGGAGAAAGAAAACTTCTGTTCAGCTCCTTGAAAAGGTCAGTGCAGCTTAGACGTGTTCTCACACCGATGACCCCAGCAGAGGAGCTTCTGGGTCAGCAGGTGTGGGGGACCTTCCTGTTGGGACAGGCGACGCTCTGCAGCCAGGCAGCCCTGAGTGTGAGGTGTGATTCTGCATATTTGCCAGTGGCCCAGGGTGAGTCCCCAGTCTCCCCGTCCCCGTAAAAGGGAGGTCATGGATACCTAACTCTCAGGGTTGTGAGACTCTGGTGAGAAATGCCCTATAAAACTCTACTGGGGAAAAAAAGCACAAGTGACACATAGTGGGTGCTTGGGGGCTCTGCAGGAGGGTGGCCTGGGGTGCAGGCCAGTGGCCCAGGGCAGAGAACCCAGCCTCACCTTCCTTTCCGGCCTCAGGGCTGTGCTCTGCAGCCCCCCTCACGCAGGCCTCAGGCTTCAGGAAGGTCAAGGGCCGCCTGACACCTCCTTGTGGTCACGATTGACCCCCAGGCCCGCACCACGGGGCTGACAGAGCTGACCGGCAGCTGGCAAGGAACTAGGCCCCTGCTCAGCTAAGAATAGAAGGCTTTGTGTGATTTAAGTAGCAGCCGGATGGCATCAGGCCTCCCAGCCTGGCCCAGGGGGCTTATTAAGCGGGATCTGGGGCCATTGTGGGTCCTCCTGAGTGGAGGAGGGAGAAGGTGGGTGAAGGGTGCTGGAGCCACCACGGGCTTCCCCAGGACTTCTCTCTTGTTTCCACGTGATGATGATTTGATTTTTTTTCCATCAGTGAGGCTCATTGCTCCTCCCGTCTTGTCCCTGGGGCTGGCTAGGGAGCATCATCCAGTGTTCCTGGGGGAAAAAGCTCTCTGGGAAGTGTTCAAACAAACAAACTGGCCTCTGAGAGGAGCAAACAGATCCACGAAAATGGCTTTGTCTTCAAGGAGAGAGCTGTCGATGGTGGCCATTTATTGAGTGCCTACTGTATGCCAGACCCTGCTGGGCTCTGTGTTTGTGCCTGTGCCTCATCAACCCTCAGAGGGGTGCAGCTGGGAGGTGTCCTCATGGACATCATCCGTATGATGTCCAGCTAGTACTTGGCAGAGCTGAGATTGGAACCAAGGACTGTCCCACCTCATTCCTTCTGGGGGCAAAAGATTCCTGAGTCGGGGGAGAGGTGAGAGTCTCAATTCCTGGAGAAAGCCCTAGGCATGGAGGACTTGTCTTGGTGCACTGAATTGTGCTTTACTTTTTTTTTTTTAATTTTTATTTTAATGATTATTTTTGAGAGAGAGAGAGAGAAAGAGAGAGAGAGCACAAGCAGGGAAGGGGCAGAGAGAAACAGAGACACAGAATCCCAAGCAGGCTCCAGGCTCTGAGCTGTCAGCCAGAGCCCCGTTGCCGGGCTCGAACTCATGAACTGTGAGATCATAGTCTGAGCTGAAGTCATATGCTTAACTGACTGAGCCGCCCAGGTGCCGCGAATTGTGCTTTCCTTCATGTTACTCCAGGACTGGATTGGGAAGAGGAATTGTGATCCTGTCACAAACAGAGTAGGTGCAGGCACCTGCTTGTTGAGTTGGAACAAAACCAGATCCCATTGGGGCTCAGATTCCCCTTCTGTGAAGTGGACAGAAGCTGCTTGGGGCAGGATCACGAGGCCACAGCACCAGATTCCTGGACTTTTGAACAGTGAGTGTCCTCGTCCCCCTCTCTGCAGGTCCTTGGTGCCTCCCACCTCCCTCTCCCCTCAGAGATTATTGCCAGTGTGAGAACTGGGAGGAATCCTGGGTCACCCTTCGGTTGTACAGATGGGAAGACCGTGCCCCAGAAGGATAGGGGTCATGAAGCAAGTGGGCTGGGAGCACATAGTAGGTATTTAAGAAATCCCTTCTTTCTTCCAGTGCCTGCTCCCCTTTGGGCACTGCTTTGGTGTGCAGATCTGAAGGGCTGTTGTGGGCTGGGGGGCGGAGTCAGCCAGGTCCTAGGAGAGAAGGAGGGAAGCAGGGGCCAAAGGTGCGAGCCTGTAGTGCCCCAGAACTATCTGCACTTACCCAAATCCTGCCCAACTCAAAGCCCCCCCCCCCCCCCGCTTCTGTGGAGCCTGCCTGGATTCCCCTCCCTAAAGCCCTTGTAACCTCCCTCTCTACCCCAAGAGTGGGGGATTTTTTTTTTAACTGTGGTGAAATACACATGACTTAAAATTTACCATCTTAATAATTTTTTTTTTAGTTTATTTTGAGAGAGAGAGAGAGTGAGCGAGCAGGGGAGGGGCAGACAGAGAAGGAGAGAGAGAGAATCCCAAGCAGGCTCCATGCTGCCAGTGCAGAGCCCGACATGGGGCTCAAACCCATAAACCATGAGATCATGACCTGAACCAAAATCAAGGCTTGGACACTTCACCAACTAACCCACCCAGGCGCCCCAGCATCTTAATAACTTTCAAGGGTACAGCTTAGTAGTGTTCACTTTGTTCACATTGTTGCACAACAGATCTCCAGAACTTTTCAACTAGCAAGACTGAAATACCCAGGAAACTGCCATTCTCCCTTCTGCCCCCGCCCCCCAGCCCCCAGCCCCCAGCCCCTGGCAACCTGCATCCCACAAGGAATTTGACTACTCTAAATACCTCATATACGTGAGATCACACTGTGTTTGTCTCTTTGCAACTGGCTTATTTCACCCGGCGTAATGTCCTCATGGTTTGTCCATGTTGTAGCATGTGACAAGGTTTCCTTCCCTTTTTAGCGGCTGAATAATATTACAGGGTGCATGCATGCTGCACGTTTATCCATTTGTTTGCCACTGGACATGTGGGTTGCGTCACCTCTTGCTACTGTGAAGAGTGGAGGTTTGGGAGGTGAGCGGGCCTGGTTTGGACCCTGGCTTCTAGCATCACTTGAGCTGTGGGTCTGAGTCCTTCGCCCCTTACTGCTGTGCCTGCGGGGGGAGGGGCTGCAGGGATTAGAAATTGTGCGTGTAGAAATGCCTGGCAAGACAGTGAAGCGGGGGTGGGGGGATTCATTCTCATCATGCACTTTCCATCTTGGGACAGATACCTTTTGGGGTTTAGGGGATCCACATGCCAAGCCCACCTTAACCCCCTTCTACGAGGCCAGCTCAGCATCTGGTGAATCTTACAGCAGTGGAGCGGGAGAGCACCTGGGCCCACAGAGGGGCAGAGACTTGCCCAAGTCTGCACAATCAGACAGTGGCCATGGCAGGATTAAACTAAGGTCTCCAGCCTTCCGGCCCAGGGACTTTCCTGCTGTGGTCTCCAGGATCCATAGGCCTGGTCCTCAGGTGGGACTGGCTCTCCAGGGGCCTGTGTGTAATCCTGTGGCATGCAGGGCTTGGGGAGGCAGGGAGCAAGGAGATGAGCATCTCAGGCTCCTCTGTACAGGGCCAGAGGCAGGTAGCATCAGCTGGGCTCCTCTGATGGCCACCTTCTCCCAGGGCTGTGGACAGCAGCACTGCCCCAGCGATGAGGGGCTCATGTCGGACTCCTTTGCATGGTTCAGGCTTGTCTGAGGTCCTGCCTTGCACCTGGGAGCTCACACTGTGCTTTCACTCACCTGTTCATTTGCTTATTCCTTCCCTAGTCATCTATTCAGCAAACACTCCCCAAGGCCTGCTGTGGGCCTGGAGACCAAGCCGACCTCGAAGGCAGTTAGTGTGGTGTAGCAGTAAATAGTGTGGATTCTGGGGCTAAACTGCCTGTGTTCCAATCCTGACTCTGCCAATTGCCTGACTCTGCTCTGTGATCTTGGCCAAATTGCTTAACCTGTCTGCCTCTGATTCTTTTTCCCTAAAGTGGGGATAACGATGTTCCAGTGACTGTTATTACAAATCGCCTTGCAATTCAGTGACTTTATATAAGAACAACCATTTTATTATCTCAGTTTGTATAGCTTGGCAATCTAAAATGGGCTCAGCTGAGGGGCGCCCGGCTGGCTCAGTCGGTTAAGCGTCCGACTTCAGCTCAGGTCATGATCTCACGGTTTGTGAGTTCGAGCCCCACGTTGGGCTCTGTGCTGACAGCTCAGAGCCTGGAGCCTGCTTCGGATTCTGTATCTCCCTCTCTCTCTGCCCCTCCCCCACTCACACTCTGTCTCTCTCTCTCTTAAAAATAACGTTAAAAAAATTTTTTTAATGGGCTCAGCCGAGTGGTTCTGGCTCAGTGTTTCTGACATGGTTATAAGCCAGATGATGGCTACAGCAATGAGGAGCTGGGGCAGCTGGAGGTTGGCTGGGCCTCTCTTGATCTTTATGTAGTTTCCGGTCTTCGTTTCCATCTGTGAGCTCCTCTGGGAGCCTCAGAGCAGTCAGGTTGTCTACATGGTGGCCCAACACTCCAGCAGGGGTACCCCAGTGAACTCCACAGAAGCTGCATCACATTCGATGAACTGGCCTTGGGAGTCTCGTAGGGTCACTTCTGTCATTACTCCCAAGCACCCCCCAGATTCAAGTGGGGGTAGCCTAAACCCTACCTCTCCCTAGGAACATTGTAGGAGGCGCATGTGGGGTGAAAGCTACTGCTGCAGTTGTCTTTGAAAATACAGTCTGCCACAGTTGTGAAAGTTAGGTAAGTCAAAACACGGGAGCTGTCTAGAACGGTGACTAGGCATTGTATATAAGCGATAGCTATATGTAGTCAAGGGTGACCGTATGCAATTTACTCATGATGTGCTGATTTTAAGACCTGATTCCCAATGCGGAAGCCAATTCGATGAACTGTAGCATTTTTCATTTGGGTATTGAGGGATCTATAGGAATTCAACAAGCAGGGGCAAGTGGGAGGGCCCTCTGTGCAAAGGGAACGAGCTGTGTAAAGGTGTGGAGCGTAAAGTTCCTGAGGCCTGGACTTAGCTCCTGGTGGCAGGGGCTCCCCCTGAGGAGGGGTGGGGGAGGGGGGCTGGGAAAGTGAATGGAGGCCAGGCTGAGAAAAGTTTTGCGGATGGGATTTGATCCTGTGGCTCCCAGGGAGTTCTTGGCTGTTTCTCAGGCAGAGATATGAAGGGCTGGAGTACCCTAGTGAGGAAGCCACTTCTGAGGTGTGACCAGCAGAACTGGGGGAGGTACTGGACTTAGGGGGTATAGGGAGAGGGCAGGAATGATGGGACTCGTGCCCGCGTGTTTGCCCAGGGCGTTTGCATCAGTTTTGCATGTGATGAGCATACCCACACTCACTTGCCTTTTCTCCCCTTCTAGAATATTGGACACTTTGCAATTTTTCTCTGCCGCAAGGGGAGATGGAAGGGTGGGAGGGCGCCTGCCTTGGCAGAGGGGTCTGGAAGAGCCTAGCAGACAACCCTAGGGAAGCTGGCAGGGCCAGAGAACTCTCAATGGCCTCCTCCTCATGCCTCAGCCCCATCTGCGGGGGATGCCCCCCCTGCCCCCGCCACCCTCATGGTCTCCCCTTCCAACACCCCTGCCTAGTGTGCAGCTTCACAGGGTCCAAATAGAACAGATCCCAGGGGTTGTAGTGTCCACCCCGCTCACATTACAGATTGGGAAACTGACGCCCAGTGACTTGCTCCACATGCCACAGCAAGTTAGCAAAGGATCCAGCCTCAAGCTGGCCACATGGCTGCAGCAGGTGCAGTGGCACTGAGGGCTGCCTCTGATTCAGTTTGACAGGAACAGGTGCTCTTCGGGTGCAGGGCTCCTCCCTATGAGATCCTCCACCCTCCACCCCCGAAGCCTCCCCCCAGCCACTCTCTAAGGCCAGTGCTCCCTCCTGAGGGAGGTCGTGGATTTGGAGGTCAGGAACCTGATTTCAAGGAAAGAGAAGAAGGGGCTCTTTAGCAGCTATGTGGTCTTGGGAAAGTCACCTTGTCTCTCACCCATGAAAGGAGCAGGAGCGCACCAACCCCAGCAGGGCTGTCCTGAGGATTAGATGGGCCCTCCGGTGCTGAGCGATAATCTCTGGTGCTGGTGCTGCATCTGGGAAAGGGATCCGCCAAGGATTACTCGGGAGAGGGATTTGAGCTGCTATGTGGAGGCAAGGCTGGACTAGCGCTGGGAAAAGGGACTTGGTCTTGACCCTAAAAGCTCTGAGCTTGTGACGGGGCCGGTCCAGCCCTTCCCTTACACGTGAGAAGGGGCCCAAGGGAACGATTGGGGTGGGATCCAGGCAGGATCCCCTTCGGGGGCAACCTCCCCACCTAGCACTGAGAGGGAGGGCTTCCCAGAGGAAGAGTTTATGGAAACTGAGAGGGAAGGAAGGGTCGAAACAGCAGAGCAAGTACGGTTGCTGTCTCCTCCCGCCCCAGCCCCAGCCCCTGCCCTGCATGCAGCTGTGAGAGACAACCCTGAGCTCCAGCCAAGCTGACCTTGACTCCTGGCACCCATGGTGTCCGTGAGGGAAGCAGAAGCCCAAGACCACACTGCTTCCAGAGTGCTACAGCTATGGACCTGTCTACACCTGCGTGTGCCTCCATGAGCCTGTGTGTATTCACGTGTCCATGTGTATTGCCTGGGTCTGCCTGTGAATATGTGCTCTAAGTTTGTGTATGTCTGCCTCTGTGTGTTTGTGCATGTGCTAGCACATGTATGAGAGGGGGCCCTTGGTTTCCTGCAGGCCCCATGGGGTCTCTCCTTATAAATGGCAGACAGGTTAGAATGTGTCCACAAGGGGCCAAGTGCTCATGTGTTTTAAGCCCCGAGGAAGGGTGGAGCAGAGACAGCCCTTGCTCTGGCAGGTGTGTGGGCTGAGGGGAGGTCCAGATCTCACCAGTGGGGCAAATTCAGCAGAAAGACGAGTTCCTCAGATTTGGAAAGCCCCTCCCAGGGGCTCCTGTGTGCAGAACTTGGACCCAGAATCAAATCAGGCACCACCTCTACTCTTGGAGCCAGCCAGGGGCATCAGTGTGCAGCTGAACACGAGCATGGCTGCTGAACCGGGCTGTGCAGGGCCCATGGAAACAGGAAAAGGCATGCCCAAGTCTACCAGGAGAGTCAAGGAAGTCTTCCTGCGGAAGGAGTCTGAGCCAAGACTGCAGGGCTATTTGGTGGGAGGGGAGGGGAGGTGGAGAACAGATGCCAGGTGGGCCTGGGGGCTTGAGGAAGATGGGTGGGAAGGGTGATTCTCATCTGCCGGGCCTGGAAGACTGGAGAATGGAGGTGCCTTGAGATAAGGCACAGGGGTGGAGCAGGTTTGGGGGAATGTGATGAGTCATCATTGGGCCACTGGGGGTGTGAGGTTCCTGTTGGGGTGTCCAGGCCGGGATGACCAGGGGTCCCTGGATACTCCAGACTTGAGCGTGGTCCAGGCAGAGACAGCGGTGCTAGGTGATCTTGCACAAGGAGAGTGTGAAGGGCAAGGGAGGACAAAGGGCGTAGGAGAAAGTGCAGCACGAGGCTCCGGGCAGAGAGGGGGACCTGGAGGCAATGAGGGAAACCAGAGCAAGTGGTGTCCTGGACGCCAGGGTCCAGAAGGTTTCCGGAAGGAGGGTGAGGCCCACAGTGTCAGGGAGGAATGAGAGCTGCACGGTGAGCTCACTCATGTGGAGGTCATGGTTGAACTTGGCGGAAGCACAGGGCTGTGGGTTTAGCAGCAGGTGGGAGGGAGGCAGTGGAGACGTGAGTGTAGACAACTCTTTCAGAGATTTGGATGAGACGGAAGGAAATAAGGGGTGTGCTAGCTGGGCTGGGGTGGAGGGGGACAGACCGAGTGAGACTCAGGGCCTATTCTTTGCCGCCTGCAAGGAGCCAGCCCAGAGGAGGTGCCGAGGGAGGAGGAGCAGGGTGAGGCTGCTGTGGACACCTGTACCGGTTCTCTGCTGGGGCCCGGGGGAGGGCGCCTAGAGGGGGCGGATTTTCCTGGAGGGGTGGGGTGCAGAGCAGGGGAGGAGGAGGTGGCATGGTGGCGGCCCTCAGTCCTGCCCTGAGCTCTGCCAGGCTCCAGGGTATCTGGCCACCCTGGGGGTGGGAGGACCTTACATGCAGAGACTTTTGACGTCCTAGGAGGCAGAAGCCCCACAAACTCAGAGCATCTTCCTGAAGCAGGTTGCAAGTCAGTGGTTGAAGCTCAGGGCTGGGCGGAGTTGGCCTCCGGTGGTTTTGGGTCTGCAGGGCTCTAGGGGTGGCTTCATAGCTGCTTCAAACAAGAAAAGCCTGGGAAGGTCAGGGCACGGATCCTCAGGCTTCCAAGGAGGCCACGCCCAGCTCCCTCGGGTTAGGGGGTGGCTGTCTGCCGAACTGGAGCAGGTGTTCACAGCCGTCTCGCCCTGCTCCCCTTCTGGGCTGGCTCCTTCCCTGAACAGGCCCGAGTCTCACCCAGTCTGTCCCCCTTCCCCCCTTTCCAGCTAGCACTCCCTTTCTTCCCAATTACTGGGAAGTTCTTCCTCTGGGTCTAGCCGAAGTCTCTCCTGCTGTGCGTTCCCTTCTGGTGAACTTGTTCAACCCTGCTCTGCGGAGCCAAGCTGATCAGCCGGCCGCTTTGAGTGGCGGCCAGTGTTTTTACAACTTGTTTTCATGAAGTTGGTTTGAAGTCTCCCTGCATTCCCAGAATGTCAGACCCGCCCTGATTCACAAGGATTGACCAAAACAGGATCTGAGCCAACGAGAAGAATCTGAGGACTTAGTCATCCCCCTTGGATCATCTGCAGATTCTCCTGCTTTCCTTCTAATAAAAAAAAAGACAAAAGTAAAAAAAGTAAGTTAGCTCAGATGGCCAGGAGGGTAGAGTGTGGGAGGGATGTACATAGGCTCAGATGATGCCGGCCCAGGCTTTCCTCAGGGGGCCCACCTCAAGTCAAGTTCGTTCTGCTGCTTGCCACATGGGGGAGCTTGAACAACTCCGAGTTTCAGCCTCAGTTTCCTTGTCTCTGAAATGGGAAAATTAATGGCACTGACCTCATAGCTGTCTGAGGTGGGGCGATCTCGAAGCAGACCCTGAGACAAGGGTTCACGTGAGAGTGATTTATTAGGAAGTTTTCCAGAAAAGAAGCTGCTAAAGTAATAGGGAAAGTAGAACCAGAAAGAGGAGGAGAAGCAAGCTCTGGGGACATGAGGCCAGAGCTGACCGAGGGCAAGGATGCCAGAGAACTTAGACCTTTACCCAGGTGGTCACCGGTAAAGGGGGGCCCTGGGGACCGGCCATGACCGCAGGCAAAGGGATTCCAACAGCCTCAGGGCAGTCCACCCACACACCTCCACAGATGTTGGCTGCTGGGAGGGACCACCAAGAGGCAGAACCTTCCTTGTGCTTCCACTGTTCCCCCAGGCCCAGGTGCTGGCTCACGCTCTCTCAGCTTCCAGAAGCAGAAACTCACAGAGCTCCTCAGCTGGCAGACGTGGCCCCAGCCCCCAAGGTTCTCCCCGATGACTCGGCTTCATGCAGCCTTTCCACCTTCGCCAGGTTGCCTTGCTGTAGTCCCTTCTGGAGAAGTCTGCCTCTGTGCCACTTATATCTCCAGCCCTGCCTGCACAGCCTAGGGGGCGTCTGTGAAGAGCAGGACATGGCAGAGGGCCCAGGGGCAGTGGTTAGATCAGGGCCATGGAAGCATTGAGCACCACAGAGGAAATCAAGGCCCTTGGGGCCCATCCCCACCTGAATTGAATTTGACTTTTCTTCTCGGCCCACGGCACCCCACCCTACCATGTCTATGGGCAAAGCCCAGGCGTTCAAGGATTGCTTCTGGAACTCATGCTGGTCAGCATGTCCCAGAAACAAACAAGCAGGAGTTAGGCTCTCAGGACTCTGACGATGACGACTTTAACTGGTGGTGTCCTCCTGGGGTAGCCCAGATGGAATCTGCCCCAACCCTTCTCCCACCCCTGTGATGTCACTCACAATCTGGCCTCCCCACTAAGGCCTTTGGGAGTCCAGCGCTGTAGAGCATGACAGGCCTGGGTCCTAGTTCAGACTCTTGTGCCTGCTCTGTGACCTTGGCCAAGTCAGCTCCCCTCTCTGAGCCTCAGTGCCCCATGTTTCTCACCAAAGTGTTGTATCCACCCACCTCAGGTCTGGTGATTTCAACATGGTGTTAATCCCTGTTTGATACCCAGAGAGGCAAAGTGACTTGCCCAAGATCACACAGCAAAAGGGTGGAGGTGACAGGGCCAGGAATTGCTCCCTGCCCCCTGGCTGGTTAGGGAAGCACCTTACCATTTATCAGCTCTGCTCTGGCTCCCAGCCCTGTCTGATTTGGAACCTGCACTAAGTTCTTAATGAACAGGATGGCCTGAGGTAGGGACCCCAGTGGTCAGTGCGTGCTGTTTATCACTAGTTCCTCTGACAACCATTTATGGACGTGCTGTGGAAAGGGTTCGTTCTGTGCTCAGATGGACGGGGTCCTGCTTTTCCCAGGCTTAATGTCTAGCACACGTATCCCAAGGCCTGGGCTCCTCCCTGCCTACCCTTCCTTCCAAGGAGCGGGCAGGGAGCGGCTGGCTGGGGTGGTGGATGCAGAGGAAACAAGCTTGTTCGGTCGTGGCTATTCGTTGCTGCCTCCAGTGGATCCAGTGCTGGACTAGGTTGGGGTGAGGCTAGGAGAAAGCGCCGATCCACCAACAAGGCCCCCCTGCACCCCACCCCCAGCTCATGCCTCCTTTGTTTGGAGGGCACTCGGTGCCTTTCTCTATACCATTAGACAGTGGGCTCCCCCACCAGGGCTTGGAGCCTTTTCTGGCACACAGAAGAGCTCAGGGACTGTGTGCTGGTGACTGGATTTATGGTTGTGTAGACTGGCTTGGGAGTCCGAGTACGAATCCTGGCTCTGCCATTCACATAGCTGTGCCCTCGAACAAGGGACCCAGAGCCCTTGAGCTGTTCTGCCGTCTGCAGAGTGCAGGGGCAATGGGAGGCTGAGGGAGACAAATGAGAGAGTGGACAGACTCTCTGCCCCTTTCAAGGCTACGGCCGGCCCTCCGCATGTGGTCGACGGTGCTGCGGTAGATGGACCGGCATGCGCCAGGCCAGTGGGAAACACGAGACGGATGGCGTTAGGTCCTATCACATCGGTTCTCCCTGTCCGCTGGGTTCCCCCAATCCTCCCACGGGGAATCTGGGCTGGTGGCTATAACCCATTTGAGGAACGAAGACCTGAGCCTAGAGAGGAGGCTGACCTGCCGGCAGTGGCCAAGCCAGGCTCAGAGCCCAGGTCTCCTGGCTCAGTCTCCTACTCTCCCCTACCCTGTCCCCCTCCGGAACCTGGCTCCTGCTCTCTGGAAGCACTCTGTGAAAGATGCTAGGAAGGGTGGTGGGCCGGGAACGTGGAGGTTTCTCAGGAGCATGCATTCTGGTGGCTTTAGTCCAAGGGGATCAGTGTGACCAGTAGGCGCGGAGTAAGTGGGCCGAAGGCGGGCATGGGTAGAGGTGGACTGAGAAGGGGTGCAAAGGAGAAAACCAGTTGTGGGGACCAGAGGTCACTGGGTCCATCCGCTCAGCCTGATGGCCAGGGGGCTGCCAGACACTTCTAGGCCCCCTGGGCCAGGTCCCTTCCCAGATGGTGCTGGAAGGTAAGGGACTTTAAGGAGCAGCAGGTCTGAGGGAGATGCTAGTCAAGTCACGGTCACTGTCCTTGAAGGAACCCCAGTTGGCTCTAGAAATAAGGTCCACATCTAAGCATGAGGACCTTTCATGGGTACAGCGCTTTCTAAAAGGCAGACTCCAGGGAAGACAGGGCTGGCTGGCAGCCCGGCAGATGCTCAGGTGAAGTGACCAGGGCAGGTGGCCTGGGCCCCACAGAAGTGAGAGCTGGTGGGCGGGGAGTAGACAGGCAGGCCCAGGGCAGAGTTTGCTGGGCCTGGGCGGGGGGGGGGGGGGGGGGGGGGGGGGGGGGGGAATGCAAATGGAGGCCCATATACTTTGTCAGATATTTGAAGGTGATACCACAACTCAGAAACTGCTCAATGAAATAATTTGATTTTCTCTTCTTGACAGATATATCTTCATAATACAAATTGAAATATACACATAAAGGTTTTATACAACTGAGAGTGACTGAATAGCAAAGGAGACTGAATGTAGTTATTAGTACACATCCGGGGGCTTTGTTGGTGTTGTTTGGATGCATTGCTACTTATTTTGTAGAATATATTGTCTTCATTTTTACAAGATCACTGTAGTTGTATTGTTGTAATCAAGATTTTCACATCATTTAAAAATTGGATATTGGGGCGCCTGGGTGGCGCAGTCGGTTAAGCGTCCGACTTCAGCCAGGTCATGATCTCGCGGTCCGTGAGTTTGAGCCCCGCGTTGGGCTCGGGCTGATGGCTCGGAGCCTGGAGCCTGTTTCCGATTCTGTGTCTCCCTCTCTCTCTGCCCCTCCCCCGTTCATGCTCTGTCTCTCTCTGTCCCAAAAATAAATAAACGTTGAAAAAAAAAATTTTTTTTTAAAAATTGGATATTGACGGTAATCAGCTGAAGGATCGAAAATAAAATGCGATTATATTTCAAGTGTATAGAATATATTTCCATCAAAAACGTAAATTTTTTTTAACGTTTATTTATTTTGGGGACAGAGAGAGCATGAATGGGGGAGGGGCAGAGAGAGAGGGAGACACAGAATCGGAAACAGGCTCCAGGCTCTGAGCCATCAGCCCAGAGCCTGACGCGGGGCTCGAACTCACGGACTGCGAGATCGTGACCTGAGCTGAAATCGGACGCCTAACCGACTGCGCCACCCAGGCGCCCCCAAAAACGTAAATTAAAGTAAATGTAAAGAAAGGAGAACTTACATCCTCAAAACTTGTTTTCATTCCTTGAAATTATCTATGGATATTAAAACTATATACATTGTGAGGCGCCTGGGTGGCTCAGTCGGTTGGGCGACTGACTTCGGCTCGGGTCGTGATCTCACCGTTCGTGGGTTCAAGCCCCGTGTTGGGCTCTCTGCTGACAGCTCAGAGCCTGGAGCCTGCTTCCGATTCTGTGTCTCCCTCTCTCTGCACCTCCCCTGCTCATGCTCTGTCTCTCTCTGACTCTCAAAAAATAAATAGATGTTAATAAAAAAAAATTTTTTTTAAACTATATACGTTGTAATCAACGAATATCAGATTTTAAAGTAAAATTATTTAGAGATGAAATATCCACATTTTTGAACATTTGTAACTGTGAACCTATTCACGGTCCCAGGTGTCCATGTGGTTGCCAGTGTGAAGGATTAGCATCACACTTCATGTTACATTAATTTGAGTAATATGAATTCTTAGATGCTGAAAGATGTTCTTCAGCTGCCTTGTGTATTTATTGTGGATACCGCACTAATTCATGAGTACTTTTAGAACCACAGATTGGAACAGGGAGAAAAGCCAAATAAAAAGAAAATGTTGCTCAGCATTACTGGGAAAGACACTTTGTTATGCAAGAAGCTATGGCTAGTCGCTGTCTGAAAGGATTTGACAAGTTTAATTTGCCTCTGGAATGTTTCCTGCTACTTAGTCCCCTCCTCCACCACACTCCTAGTGTCCCCCTCCCTCATCCGCAACAACGCAACCCACAGACCTTTATCTGGACAGAATCATCTTTTGTTCTTCACGCCAAGAAATGGAGAAGGGTTTCAGCGGAACCTGAGTGGTGTTAGGGGAGCGGATGAGGCTCCCGGGTCCCATGGATGTCCTGTGGTGGGGGCTCCTGTATGTTCTCTACTACGTCCGTTTGTGAGCATGTGTCTGTGATGTGTGGGGCTCAGGGCAGTGGCCTTTCTGCCCTGCGCCTAAGGGTGATTCAGGGGATGGGATGAGATCTCATCAGTGAGATCTCTATCGTACAGTTTAACGAGAGATAAATGATGGAACTTGTGCCATGGCTGGTGTCTAAACCTCTGTGTCTGCGTTCACTCATTCATTTCACTCGTGTGTGCGTTTACTCATTTATTTAAAACCTGTATTCACTTCCTCCAACCCTTCATTTCATTGTGGAATGCCAGGCCATAGGCAGTCTTGTGATGCAGCCCCAGATCCTACAGACGAGGGAATCAAGGCTCAGAGAAGTGCACTGGTGTACCTAAGGTCACACAGCAGGAAAGCCCCTGGCAGGTTTCACAGTAGAGGATGGACGCCACGTTTGAGTTTCAGGTAAAATCTGAATAGGTATTACTGTATCCCAATCGGCTTTTGGGGCTCTGCCACCCAGCCACCTGCCTCGGGGCCCTTTTCAGCTTGAAGAGCCACTTCCTGTTTGGGGCCAAACACTTCCTTCAAGTGACTCACAGGCTCCCACTGGTCTCGTGCTGGGAAGCCAGCGTGGGGGTGGAGATAGGCCCAGGCCACGTCACCTTCTGCCTGCGACCCCAGCTGGGTGACCCTGAGACCAAGCAGTGCCACAGATTAGAGGTAGGAGATGGAAAAGGAAGGAGGATGTCAGACGGTTCTCACCCGGCCTGGTGGGCAGGACTCTGAGGGAGCAGGGGGACCTGAACCCCGGCCACGGTGGGCAAGGGGGCAGCCTCCACATCCCGCCCTTCCCACATCTGGCTTCCAGGGTAGCCACTGCCTATGTAGCCGCTGAAGCAGAGACGGGGGCGGGGCCCTCAGGGAGAATTTGCGACACTTTCTCTTCAGTGCAGAAGGACAGTTAAGTGGAAAGAACATGAGGCCGGGAGTCATGAACTTGAATTTCTGACACCAACTTTCTCATGAACTTGTCAGCTCCCTATCCTTCTCTGGGCCTCAATATCCATGCCTGGGGGAGGGCTCGCTGGCTGTGACCTTTTGTGGTAACTTGGTATCTCAGGATTTATGCGAAGAGATTTGGGGTTGAATTCTGGCTCTGCTACCTTGCTGGCGGCGCCCACGTCTCAGAGCCTTCATTTTAAATTTCGAAATAATAATCACTTTCAAGCATTTTACGTAATTTAATCCCCACATCAACCCTGTGAGTCAGGTTTACTATTATTGTTGTCATTGTAACTATTTTATAATACGGAGATTGAGGCACAGAGAGGTTAAGTAACTTGCCCGAGGTTACACAGTAAGAACCAAGATTCTGATGTGGACAGTTTGACCCCAGTGCCCATGCTGTTAACCACTATGTGCTTGCTACTCAAACTGTGGTCCTTGGACCTGAGCCCCAGCATCACCTGGGAGCTGGTCAGAAATGAAGGATCTCAGGCCCCCTTGTAGACCTACTGTGTGGGACTGTTTTAACAGGGTCTCCAGGTGATTTGTTTGCACACTGAAGTTTGAGAATGTTTCTATTGAGAGTGTTTATATTCCACCCATCACTTAGGGTCATAATGAATGGGAGGCGAAGGAGAGAAGTATGTTTTGCAAACTGTAAAGTGCAGTGCGTTTAGAGCATGGTGAGAAACCTGGGGACTGCAGGTAGAGGGAGGCAGGGTTAGGGTGCCCCGGGGGTCTCTCAGTAGCCGGATGTCCTCTCTAAGCTGTCTCTGAGTCCAGTTCTGTCCCCCTCCGGTCTGAGGCCGAGCTTGGCTGTGTGTTTCTTGCTGGGGTGTGGCTCCAGGGCCTGATCGGGTTGGAGAGTTCTCATGTTGGCATGGGCTTGAGCCACCCCTGTCCTGGGGCTGCAGGGCACCAAGAGGCCCGGGTCCCAGCCCTGGCTCTGTCTACAACTCTCTGGGAAGGCCAGGCCAGCTCCCGGCCCTGCCAGCCTCGCTCTGCCCTGGTGGGCAACGGGGCAGCATCCCTTGCAAGCCCGCAGTGCTGCCCCAGAGCTGTGTCCCTTCTCCGTTTCTCTCCAAGGCCTGTCGGAACCAAACTCTCCTCCCAGTTCCCCGGGCAGGAGGGCTGCCCTGCCGGCTGTAGGAGCTGGTGGTAGGGGAGCCAGTACATGAGTCAGAAGTTAGCCACATAATTGCGGTGCCCTAGATCCCGCCTCCAGCCCACCGCCCTCCCCCATCGGCTGCATTAGAAGAGCAGCTGGTTTGGCGGCTACCTCCAGAGGAGCAGGTCTCTGGGCAGCACGAAAGGGCCTCTGCTCCCCCAGGAGCCACACGCAGCCCCAATTTCTCCCCAGAGTGGCTGGAACTTGGATTGCATGTACGTGGGTTCTGGAGCAGGCAAGAGTGGTTCAGGGTACTGGTTGTCCTGTGTTTGGGGTTGGGGCTGGTCTGTGGGCAGCATGTGTGGAGGTAGGATTGCTTGTGGGGTGTCTGGTGGCCCATAGCTGGACCACCCGCCGGCTTAGCAGCTTCCCTGGGCAGGGACAAGGCGTGACCCATCCCTGGGCCCCACACCCAGCATGGGGTGGGCACGGCATGGGGACTGGCTAAGGGTCAGGTGGGAGAGGAGAAGGTAGGGTGGACCGATGAGTGATCTGACTGGGTTTGTCCCCTTGTCCCCTCAGCTGTCCCAAGGAAGTGACAACACCACCTCCGTGGACAGGACATCCTCAAGAGCCCTGCTCACAGCCGCTGCTACCTTCTTCCAGGTAAAGAAAAGAGAAAGGAAGGGTGGGGGGTGGGGGGAGAAAGGAGGCAGGGACAAGCCACAGAGAGCAGTGCTCTGGCTTCTGAAACAGTATCTACCTCTCCTAGGGAGACAGCACTTTGCAATTTACAAAAACCAAAGAACAAAAAAAAACAATCACGGGGGACAGGGATTGTTGTCCCATTTGATGGGTGAGTAAAGAACTGGAGTAGAGTATTCTTAGACAGCTTATTCCAGTGTACTGGATACTTGTCTAAGCACCTGACATGTATTAGCTCATTTAATCCCCTCAACAGCCCATGAGGTGGGTGCTATTATCCCCGCTTTATGGATAAGGAGACTGAGGTATAGTGGTATCCTACCAATTAGTAGGTGGTAGAACTGGGTTTCAAACCCAGGCAGACTGACTCGCATTGCGCATTCTCAATCCCTGTGATTTACTGCCTCTAGAACCATGTATTAAACGAAGTTTCCTTGACATCCAATTTGGGGCTTTAAAGAGCTCCCATTCCCAGAGGAGAGCTGTATTTTCAAAGATAATCCTGGCGAAGGTGATGCTTCAGCCAAAGGAATGAAGAGCAAATGGTGGAATTAGAGGTCTTGAATCACGGAATTGGCATGAACCTTCAAGGGGTGCCAGGCCAGCAAATTCCTGTGACTTTCTTCCTCAGCATTCTAGTAAATCCAGTTTCCTTTGGTTACCGGATGGAGACCAAGAAATCTGAGAGGAGGGAAGGAAAGGTTAGGCCCAGGTTCTCAGACGTGCCTAGAAGTAGAGGGGCTTCTGTTTTTCACAGGACACCACAGTGAAGAGAGATGAAGGGACAGTGAGGAAATCAGTATTCTGTGCTAATTCTGAGGTCACCTTATACTAGACCCGGAACAGATATGTGCAAACAGCTATCAAGGGGTTAAGCAAAAGTTGTGGGAGAAAATGCTTAATGGAGACTTTTTTTGTAGTAACTTTTTTTTTTCTGTAAATTGGGAAAGGCTAATTATTATTCAGGAGCAGAACTGGGATCGGGCTCGGAAGTGGCCCTGCAGTCGCATGGTTTAAGAGGCTGTGATCTCCTTTCCTTCCACTGCACGTGTAAGCAGCTTTTCTGACTCACAAATAAACAGGTGCCTGCTTGGTGCCAGGCCCAGTGCAGAGGCACAGGTCCCCTGCAAAGTGACTCCTCTAGCAGGGATGGGGCCTGGGGTATCTCGTGTCCCCGTCGCCTGGTGCAGGGTCTTCAGAAAAACTTGGCCAAACGGATTAAAAATCTCTGCCTGGGGAAGCTCTCAGTCTGGTGGGCAAGGCAGCTACGGAAGCAGATAATTACCGGGCACAGAGGCCTGTGATCATGTCTCGAGAGCTCTGCCAGATGACGGGAACACAAAGAGAGGAGGCAGTGGGCTTCTGGGGCGGGGGGGGGATCAGACCAGGCTTTGCACAGGGTCCATTTGTTAAGGTGGATAGGATTTGAATTGGGGTGGTGGGGAGAGCTTTCCTGGCAGAGGGCCCAGCATGAGCAAAGGCGTGGAGGTGGGGAGGCCGGATAATGTGGTGTGCTTGGAGCAGAATGGTGTGAGGAGGGGCAGGGGGAGGTAAGGCTGGACAGGTAGGTGTAAGGGGAGGGAAGCAAGAGAAAGATTCCTTAAATGGTAGGCCTTGCTTTTCTTCCCATCCCCAAGGGCCTGCTTGGGAAGCCTGTTTGTATGATAACTCTGCTATTTTACATAAATAAATAAAATAAATCATTGCTCTCTGTTCCCTCCGGGGGTAAAAACCGGGCAGGGGCAGGGACGGGTTTGCTCAGTGCAAGTCTCTGCCAGACTCAGCTTTCTCCTTTTCCTCCTTTTCGGGTGGCTCCTCCTTCCCGGGGACCCAGGGAGAGGCATCGGAAAAAGCCAGCCCGGTCCCGGTGACTGAATCACTGGGCTCCTGGGAGGCTGGGGTGTCAACCGAGGTGAGAGAATAGTGAAAGCCAACCCCACCAGGCCCCCAGGCTGACCCTTGAGGCCCTGCCAGAAACCCTGAGAATATTTGCTCACTCTGCCTGCTCCAGGGAGAACCTGTCAGTGCCAGTGGGGGAGGGGGGTGATAGGGGTCCCGGCAGCTTAAAGACGGAAGCACTCAGCCCTCCAGGGAGGGAGGGGGCTGGGGGGGGGGGCGGGATGCAAGCCTACACAGGCCACTCCGCTGGGGAACCACCCCTAGGAACTAACTGTACAGGGGATTTCTGCATGGGAAGGGAGGCCGGATGGAATGACTGCAGATCTTCCCTGGTGCCGTGACATTGAGGCCTTGGATAGCCTGAAATCCAAGGATAGTTCTTAGATCCCTGTTGGATTGCGCCAGGACTCCTTGACCATAGGAGTCTTGAGTGAGGTGATTCTGAGACCCCGGTTTAGAGAGTCTGTAACGAGAGATTTTGAGTTTTGAGATGCTAAGCTCTGTATCCCAGGCAAGGCAAGGTCACACTCTTGGTGACTACTCAGCCCACGCTCATACCCCTGACTGGGGAAAGAGAGGTCCTTCCTAGGCCAAGAGAAGCCAGGTCCCCTGGGCAGGGTCCATTCCTGGCTCCTGTCCAGCCTGTAGCCCCAGACATACCTCAGACATGCAGGTCTGTCCCCCTAGGGCCTCAACGGCAGGCGCAGCTCAGGAGACCTATCCTGACCTCTGCTAGCCTCCCCTCCTCACCCATAAAACGGGGATCTGGTACTTACCTCTGGAATCAGCCAGATGCTTCCATGAGCCGATATGCATGGAGGCTCCTGGGCACTAGAAAACACTGCACGTGCCCGTAATCCCAGCTGCTGTTGCTGCAGTGTGGTTGTCTCCTTGAAAGGAAGGTTCGTGTCCGATTCTCTGTGAATCCTGCTTGGCTCCCAGCAGTGCCTGGTACTGAGCAGAGGCTTAAACATTCACTGAGTGACCTCAAGAGCTTTAGGTAGGGAATAAGTCCTCCCAGAGGCCACCGTTCCAAGGAAGCCATCCCTTCCCAGGGGAGGAGCAGGGAGAACTTTCTGCAGGGGGGGGCGGGGGGCAAAAGGGGCGGAAGAACTAGGGAAGCCACCGCCAGGGTTGGGAGCAAGTCTGCCTGGAATATAGTCCAGCTTGGCCTGCTCAGAGGGGAAGGGAAATCAGAGGTCTCCTGGCACGGAAGTGTTGGATAAACAGGCTGCCTGGCACCATTGTGGAAAGAGATTAATAACGACCCTAATTATGGCCTGATTGATCTTTTGAGGGCTCCTGCAGAGCCCCGGCCTTGGCCACTGAGCAGCTGTTCCCCAAAGAACCAGCAGGCATGACGGGGGACTGGGGCTGCTGGCCTGCCTCGTCTTTTCACCTCCAAGGCCTCCCTCCTGGCACCTCTCCCAGCCTCTCCCCACTGGCAGCTGCCTCCTTGACAGACTTCCTTCCTTCCCTACATCTGGCTACCTTCTCTGTTGGTTTCGTTAAATCTAGAGCTTTCCGTGAGGCCCACAGAAGTGGACTGACTTGCCCAAGGCCACACAGTGAGATGGTGGCAGCCAGATCTCTCCATTCTAGCCATCTGACGAGGCTCGGGGACGGGAAGGTGGTAACTGTGGGAGCACTCCTCAGAAGCCAACTGCAGAAAGCTGTGCCTCAGGCCAGTGGGGTAGGGTCTGGGATTGGCTGATCCCATTATCAGCCCTGTCCCCCCACTGCCAGCCCCAGCCCTGGGGCCAAGGATTTGTCTCGTGGGTTTGGGTTTGCTTGTTTGGTGAGCTTCCTGGAGGTGCCCTGCTGTTCCTGGGCTCCCAGAGGATGAGGAGTCTCCTTTTGGCAACAGCCTCACCATCATGGAACCCACATGGGCTTCACCTGCCGGCTGGGACCTGGGGGTGCCCTCAGCTCTGAGAGAGGCCCTGCTCATGCCTCCCTGTCACCAGGCTTTCCTTGTGCTGTCCCCTACCTAGAGCCCCTGCTTCCCCCACTTTGTGCCACAAATCCTTCCTTATTTCCGAATTCCGTTTAGATCCACCCTCTCCAAGAAGCCAGCCTTCAGTGATCCGTGCTGGGAACCGCGGAGGCACAGGAGTTATGGGACCCAGAAGAGACCCTGACCCAGGCAGGGAAAGTTTCCCAGAGGAGGGGCTGCTGAGTTGAGACCAAGAGGAGTTTTCCAGGCCTTGAAGATAGGCAGAGGGGCCCAGAGCTAAGTCTGTTTCACGGGCACACCTGCACTGGAAGCAGGGGATGACAAGGCAGTGAGGAGGAACCCCAGGGAGGTCCTGGTCTACCTCCAAGGCCATGTTTCCTGAGCACTATGGGGAGGAGTCCTCATAGCCCTGTGCCTTTTATGCCTTGGGTTTTACTCCAAGGGAATGTTGGGGTCATTGCTGTACCTTGGTCTCTGTCAAAGATGGTGAAGGCACCTGGGCAGGGGCAGAGCCCTGGCCTGGGGCTCAGGATGACTAGGCCTCTAACCTTGTCTCAGGCCTTCCTGCAGCTCGGAACCTCATCTTGACTGTTCTAGGCAGGGGCAGGCTCAGGGCTCCCAGCATTAGTCCTGGGAAGGGAAGGGGTTCTTCCCCTCAGACTGGGCGAGGACTGTGGGGCTTGTCCTTCCCTCCTCCCTGTGCAGCCTCATCTCTGCTTTCCTCCTGGTGATGAAGACAGAACAGGTGGTTAAAAGGTTTTGGGGGGTGTGCCAGAAAGGCCCTTGAGGACCATCTGGTGGCATGTATCCCATGATACAGATAGGAAAGCTGAGGCCAGAGGCTTACGGAGGTCACCCAAGGCTGAGCTGGGGTTGAGGACCGTGAGGCCAGCCATGGCCAACAAGAAGTGGGGACTTCTCCTTGTCCACACCCGTGCTCTGCCTCCCTCCCTGGGGCCCTGGCAGGCTCCTGGAGAAGGTCAGGTCTCCTCCTCCTCCAGCCCTACACTTGTCAGGGGTTTCCTTTTCCCTCCCCCTGGGTTCTTGGTGCTGTTCATGCCCCTGCTCCCCGAGTGCCAACCAAATAATTGGACTTGGCCCTTTGATATGCATTTTGCAGTGACACAGGCGTTGTGGCCGGTACAGACATGGAAGGCAGCAGGAATGTGGGCAGACCTTCCCTCTGGGGCTGGTGCCATGGAAGGACTCAGCAGTCCTGGGTTCAAATCCTCCCTTCTCCCCAGTCAGCTGTTTGGTCTTGGGTGAATCACTTAATCTCTCCAGCCTGCCTATCTGTCTGTTGATCAATCCATTGATAGAGATATCGAAGTTGAATCCATATATATTTAATGAATATACTTTTGGGTTTTTTTTTAAGTTTGTTTATTTTGAGAGACAGAGAGAGATAGCGAGTGCACGTGAGAGCGAGCACATGCACGCAGGGGAAGGGCAGAGAGAGAGGAGAGAGAGAGAATCCCAAGCAGGCTCCCCACTGTCAGCATGGAGCCGGACGTGTGGCTTGAACTCGTGAACTGTGAGATCATGACCTGAGCCAAAATCAAGGGTCTGATGCTTAACTAACTGAACCACCCAGGTGCCCCTAGGCTTTTTTCTTTTTTTGGAGGTATCTAAGTTTACAGAAGAATCGATCCAAAGGAAAGAGAGCTGCTACCATACTCTCCCTCCCCACCTCACAGTGGCCCTTATTGTCACCATCCTATATTAGGGTGGCACATGTGTTACCGCGGGGGACAATGTTGACACGGTGTTACCTAAAGTCATAGTTACACTAGGGCTCGCTCTTGGTGTGGTGCATTCTGTGGGGTTTGACAAAGGTATGGTGACATGTGTCCATCACTGTGGTGTCCTATAGAACAGTTTCATTGCCCTAGAAATCTTCTGCTCTTCTCCTGCCCCCCACCCCTGACACCCCCTGATCTCTCTACCGCTCCCATGGTTTTATCTTTACCAGCATGTCACAGAGCTGGAATCATATAGTCTGGAGCCTTTTCAGGCTTCCGTCACTTAACCATGGGCTTTTGAAGGTCTCTTCGGGTGCTCGTGTGGCTTGATGGCACATTTCGCTCTATCACTGAGTACTCTTCCATTGTCTGGGTGGATCACGGTTTGTTCATCCGTTCACCCTGGGGCCAATATTTCTAGACTGTAAAAGAAGGCTGTCGAGCTCTACTTTGGTACAATCCCTGTCACTTTCTGTAATAACTGGCCTCTTTCACTTTGCATCATGTTTTCGAGATTTATTCATGTTGTAACATGTTATCTATGTTTGATTCCTTTTTTTGCAGCCTTGGGTACTTTTTTGTGTCACTCCATCTAGTCCCCGTTTCTCGGGTGGTTACAGTGAGGCTCAGAGAGAGCTAGTGACCTGTCCAAGGTTGCACGGCAAGTCCGTTGAAGACCGGGCTGGAACCTGGGCACTGACATCTGGCCTGAAATTCTTTCCACTCTCAGGAAAGAGAACAGGCTTGGGGGGCTACAGCCAGCACCGTTCAGGGCGGTGAGGATGGTCGTGTGAGGTAGAAGCAGGAAGGAGGGTCAGGTCCGTGCCCAGGATGTCAGGATGGGAGAGGACCCTAATAGTGCCAATATCCTGCTCTGTAGCAGGTGCTCACTCCATCCCGGGTCTGACCCCTTGAAGGCCCTCCCCTGTGTAAAACAGGAGGCTATGAAAGTTCAGGGCAGGGGCCAGGAATTCAGGCAGAAAACAGAACTTTGGACCGAGGGGCGCCCTTGAACATCAGGCTCAGAAGCGAGGGCTTTCTCTTATCCCAGGGCCAGGAGGAGCTCCCTGCTAGGGATTTCTTGGGAACTTGGCTGATACCGGCAGTCCTGGAGGTGGCTTGGAGAAATCGATCCGTCCTAAGTAATACCATTAGCCCTGGTGGGAAAAGGAAGTGGCAGGGGAGGCTGGGGAGAGTCTGGTTTCTGGGAGCTTGCTTGAGTGCTCAGTGTCTGAGCAGCACGTCTCTGTTAGCAAGACTTCTGGGCCTTCTCAGAAGTACCTTCCGGGAAGCCCTCAGTGCCTCCTCCTTTTATGGCTGGTCCCTGGGGATGTGGGAATAATTCAAGCCATCCCATGGGGAAGACAGGCCCATCAATGGTGCTCATGCAAGATGCCTGGGGAAGACTGAGGGCTATGGGAAGCTGGGAAACCCTCTAACCAACCTGGATCTCAGGGGAGGCTCCCTGGAGGAGATAATGTCTGAGCTGAGACTTGAAGGATGGGTAGGTATTAGTCAGCTGAAGGGACAGCAAGTTCTGGAGGATAAGGCTAGAGAAATCAGAAACCATTTGTTCAAGAGCTTGCTCTGGCCACAGGTGAGGGCTTGGGTTGGTGGGGTGTGATCCCCGGAGGGAGGCCAGAGGATTTCCTACCTAGGGGAGAGATGAGACCTGAGCCAGGCCAAGGGGATGGTGAGAAGAGGCTATGAGGGATGTTAGAAGCAGGTTGGGGGAGGGAGGGGGGCGGGGTGCCTGGGTGGCTCAGTTGGTTAAGCATCCGACTTTGGCTCAGGTCATGATCTCACGGACCGTGAGTTTGAGCCCTGCATCGGGCTCTGTGCTGACAGCTCAGAGCCTGGAGCCTGCTTCGGATTCTGTATCTCCCTCTCTCTCTGCCCCTCCCCCACTCACACTCTGTCTGTCTCTCTCAAAAATAAATAAACATTAAAAAGTAAAAAAAATAAAAAGCCTTGGGGTGCCTGGGTGGCTCACTTAGTTGGGCATTGGGCTGCTGCTCAGGTCGTGATCTCGCATTTCACGGGTTCGGGCCCCGTGTTGGGCTCTGTGCTGGCAGCTCGGAGCCTGGAGCCTGCTTCGGATTCTGTGTCTCCCTCTCTCTGCCCCTCTCTCTCTCTCTCTCAAAATAAATAAACATTTAAAAAAAAAAAAAAAAGTAGGTCGAAGAGGTCAGTGTGGCCTGTGCTGGGTCTGCAGGGCCTGGGTGACTCGCTGGGGACAGGCAGTTGCTTCTGGCTGTCTCAATCAGGACACAGCCACCAGGTGGGCTTTGCCACACCTAGTAACTGAAGCCGTGGGAAGGGACAAAAGGCCCCAGGAGAATATGCAGAGGAGAGAGAAGAGGTTTGCCTCCCCAAGATGCCCCTATAGTTATGAATGGTGTGAAAATTCATCAAGCAGGGGGAAGGGGGGAGATGATTCCAAGAGCCACAATCACCTGAGCCCTGGGCTGAGGCCCTAGGGCAGGCGGTTCTGCTTTCCTGATTTGAAGTGCAATTTCCATTCCTGGTGCCTTATAATGCTCATTTGGGGGGGGGGCAGGGCAGAGGACATGTGGGACTCAGTCCCAGGCTCCAGGAGTCCTGGGAAAGGCTTGTGAGAGCAGGGGGACCTGGGGGTGCGCTCCTGTTCACAGAACGCCCACCTGCTATACCTCAGTCACTGCAGTGATGTGCCCTCTCGGCACCCGCCCCCCAGTCTGGTCTCCTATGGGTGTCAAGGCAAAGGCTGTTACCCCATTTTACAGATTCAGAAACCAAGGCTCAGGGAAGAACCCTAGAGGCCCCAGCCACAGAGCAAAGGTGGGGACAGATGTGATGGATCTGACCAGCAGAGGGCCTACTCTTGGGGTAAGATCTGGCCTTCTACCCCTCTGGAAGGCTGCTAATGTGGGAATACATTTGTACGCTCCTTCTAGAGTGGAATGAAGTAAAGCTGAGAGCCTTCTCCCCCAACTGCCCCTGCTGCTCCACAACCCCACAGGACCTAAGTCACCAGACTACAACAGCACCCCACTGCACACTGTTCCCTAAGCCCTGGGCTCAGCTTGGCTCAGAGAGCCCTCAGCAGCTGCATCCTATTCCACATACCTCCCCGGGGAGCCACGGGCACAGAGGCTATGCCTGACAATTCCCAGCAATTAGGAGGCTCCTGGTCAGTCAATATTCCCAGCAAGGCCCTAATGCATCTCCCCCCTCCTAACAGACCAGAGGCTGTAATCCTTGTGCTGAGGTTAGCATTTGGTCGGGTGGGGCAGGGGAGCAGGGGTAGGTCGAGGCCCTGAGTGCCACCGAGGTGGAAGCTGTGGGTAGGCCCAAAGCCCAGACCGACCGCCCCTCTGGAGCAGCCCCTGGGCACTTAGGCCTCAGCTCAGTGCTGCCTCCAGGAAGCATGCCCCGTCGCTCCCCCTCCCCCCGCCACCATGCACAATGTTAAGTGCCCACAGGTCCCCCTTACTCTCTCCAAAATACCAGCTCCTGAGCCATTATAGCCGGCCCAGGGGTTGAGGTCAGCAAACTGCCCCCGTAAAAGGGCTGGGCAGTATGTATTCTAGTCTTTGTTGGCCATTCAGTCTCTCTTACAATCACCCACCTCTGCAATTATAGTTACGGAAGCCATAGACAATACATAAGCAAATGATTGAGGCTGCATCCAATAAAACTTTATTTATGGACACGGAAATCTGAGTCTCGTATAATTTTCATGTGTCACAAAATATTCTTGTTTTCATTTGTTCCCCCAAACTGTGAAAATATAGAAAAGCCATTCTTAGCTTGTGGGTTATATAAAAATAGGTGGCTGGTTGGATTGAGTTACATGAGTTACAATTTGCCAACCCTGGGCCTAGAGCAAGGCCCCTTGGAGCCAGACTGACTGGCTCTGCTGTGTGACCTTTGGCAAACGGCTAAACCTTTCTGTGCTTCAGATTTCTCATCTGTAGAATGGGGGTGATAACGATAATACGTGGGGAATGTCAAATGCTGCGGCTGCTTTGTTGTTCTTGCAAAGCAGCTTTTGGCCATTTTCAAAGGTTAAACATGGAGGGGCGCCTGGGTGGCTCAGTTGGTTAAGCATCCAACTCTTGATTTCAGCTCAGGTCATGATCTCTCGTGGTTCATGAGATTGAGCCCTGCATCAGGCTCCACACTGAGTATGGAGCCTGCTTGGGGTTCTCTCCCCGCCCCCTCTCTCTGCCCCTCCCCTGCTTGCACACTCTGTCTGTCTCCCAAAAATAAATAAACGTTGAAAAAAAATTTTTAAGAATAAAGGGTGAAATTTTTGGCTTGTGAGTTTGATCTCATAGGGCTGCTATAAGAGTTAATGCAGAATAAATGACTGACTTTGCCTCTCACGGGTCCTACGGGGGCCCTGAGGGCATCGGTGTGCCTGTCCTGTTCACATTGTCTCCAGGACCTAGGATAGGACCTGACACATAACATGTGGCTTCGAGTTTCTAGAGTCCCACAGATGGGGGGTTGCATCCTGACTCCTTGGATAAATTATTTGGCTGCTCTGGGCCCCAGGACCCTCGTCGGTCAATGGAATGATAATGACAGTGGTGATAAGGATCAGATGATGTTTGACATCGGGGCGTGTGAGGGGCCCAGGCCGATGGCCACTTGACCACATTTGGCCCTTGCTGGCCCCAAGAGGCCGAACCCCCCCCCCCCCCCACAGGTGTCTCTTGGGCGCCAGGCAGGGTCGAGCAGTTGCCCTGATGGCAGCAACTCGACCCACAGGCCACCGTTCATTGTTCCACCCACCACGGGCAGAGCTCCCTGAGCGGGCAGCCCCCTGAGCCCAAAGGAGCGAACACTTTGGGGGCACCAGAGCAGTTTCCCAGCTTGACCGCAGCCGGGTATCAGACTGCACGCCAGACGCCGTCCCGTCCTTTCTCCGAGCCTCAGCTTGTCCAGTTATCAAATGGGTTTGGGACGTAGGCCCTGCCACCTGAGGGGCAAAGTGTTCACCCAGTGCCTGCTGTATTTCAAATAAAATACATTGGGGGACACGATTGAGAAAATAAAGCTGAGAACGGCTGAGGGAGGATGGGAAGGGGTTGCAGTTTGACAGGAGGTGGCCTGGGAAAGTCTGGTTGAGAAGAGAACATTTGAGCAAAGACCTGAGGAGAGGAGGGGAGGAGGGGAGGAGGGAGCCCCGTGGAGCTCTAAGGGAAAAGCAGTCCCGGCACAAGAAGCAGCAGCAGGGACAGAGCAGGTGTGGCTGGGGGGGATCGGGTCGGGGGTGAGGGGCAGGAGACTGCCGGGGAGCCGGCAAGAGTGTGGGCCTTACCGCGGGGCCCTGTGCGGGACTGGCACCTTCTGCTGGGGCTGGGGCTGGCTGCCTGCACCTCCCCTGCCTCACGCCCCTGTGCTTTCTCCTGCAGGACCGGCCAGGGGCCTCATGGGTGCCTGAGGGCCGGGCGCCAGGGCCGCACGCAAGAGCATGGTGAGACACCAGCCCCTGCAGTACTATGAGCCACAGCTGTGCCTCTCCTGCCTCACGGGCATCTACGGCTGCCGCTGGAAGCGCTACCAGAGATCCCACGATGACACCACACCGGTGAGCCAGGCTGGGATGGGGTCAGAGGACTAGGGAGCCCCAGGGCTTGGGGGAAGCGTCTCAGCTCCATCACTCTGCTGTGTGGCTCTGGACAGGTCAATGCCCCTCTGGGTTTCAGTGTCTCCTTCTATAAAATGGGCCCGTGGTCACTCCTAAATCTACGTGACCAGGTGGGAAAGGAAGTAGGCCACCCTGTCACAGATGAGGCTGGTGAGCTCTCCTCTGACACACGGGACCTGGGCTGCTCCTGAGGTCTTGGCAGAAAGGGACGCTCCAGGAGGGACACTCCAAGAGGAAGGGCTCACCCCAAGGTGAACAGAAGTTTTCAGCTTCCTGGCAGATCCAGACAGGCCGGCAAGCAGGTGAGTGGTTGGAGGGAAGGGTGAGGAGGTGGTGCCAGGCCCTCCTGGAGCTTAGGAGCTGGCAGGGCCATGGCCTGGCACCAGGACTCTGTCACCTGAGCCACAGGCCTGTCGGAGCTGGCAGCAGGTGCCCAGCCAGATAAAGAAAGCCTCCTTCAATGGCCGGCACCCCAGGCCAGACCCAGAGCCGAGCCACGCTTCCGTCCCTGGGTCTCTGTCAGCCCATGGATCTAGTTTCTTCTCTGAAGGAACCCAACTCCTTCAGGAGGGAAGAGAGGGAGGTCAAAGGAGTTTATCTAACAGGTTTGCTGCCCGGTAAACAGCTTTCCTCCTCTCTCCTGTTTGTCAGAACAAAGAAGCCAGCCTCCAAATTCAGCCTGCCTTGAAATAGGCCAAAGGTATGGGTGGTCAGCTGAGGTCAGAGGCCAAGTATCACCAGGCTCTCTGGATGGGGAGGATGGGGAAGCCTGTCCACCTTCCTGACCTCCTTCTCTGCCTGTGCTGGTGACCAACAGAGCACTAGCCTGAGTCAGGAGCCTGGGTTCATGACTCCCAAATGGTAAGAAGCAGGTGCCACATGGCCTGATATATTGCCACTCCCAGCCCAGAGGAGGCCACATGCTAAGCTGAGGCAAGGAAGAGGGAGGGGCCTGCCCAAGGCCCCAGGGCAGGTCCCTGCAGTGCTGGGGTGGCAGCCTCAGTCTACCCTCGGCCCTGCCTGGGACAGCCTTTCCCTCTTACATGTTTGTGGGATCTCCCCAACAGTGATGTGGGCCATGAGATCGGAAGTCAGGCAGGCTTAAGTCCAAATAGCTCCCAGTTGTACCAAATTGCACAAAATTGTACCCGGTTGACTCTGGGCTTTCTCACCTGCGCAATAACATCCCCACTGAGAGAGCTGCCAGTGGCACTAATGGCACCAAGGGACGGGCACAGTGCTGGCTGTGACTAGTCGTTAAGTCATTCCCGACTCCAGGGCCTCGGCCTCTCCATCTGTGAAATGAAACAGGGGTTGGGTCAAGACTTGAGAATTCCTTTTCCACTGTGATCTGCTCTGAGCTGCGTTCTCCCCAGGGACTCGGGGCAGGCAGCGGGGCCTCCCCGTGTCGGGAAAGGCAGCAGCTTGGCAGGCAGCTGGCATCTGGGTGTCTGTGCCAGGAGCGGTGCTGAGCGCTGACACACGGCTCCTCGTTCCTCCCAACGAGCCCTCGAGCTAGATGTCGCGGCCACCATTTCACATGGGGAAGCAGAAGCCAGGGATGTGAGTGAGGGGCAGAGTTGGGAGCTGGCCCCGGGCAGTGTAGGTCCAACAGCTCCGGGTGGGAAGACAGTGGAAGCTGAGGGAGGAGGATGGCTGGGCTCCCCAGCGGCAAGCCCCTTGGCTGTCAGAGTAGCTGCTGGAGGAAGGCGTGGCTCCCAGGAAATCCCACACCCCTCAGTGTGCCCAGGGCAGGCCCATCCCAGGCTTCAGAGTCAGGAAGTGACCGGGCTTGGCTGTGACCAGCACGGGGCCCCGGGGTGGAGGAAGTGGTGAGCTGAGGCCAGTTCTGGACTGACTCAGAGCCCAAGTGGTGCCGGCTCCACAGATGCCAAGATCTGGGGTGCCAGGTATGGCACAAAGGCAGTAGGGGCTGCAGGGGCCACAAGCCAGCTTGGCCTGGAGAGGGTTTTGCCACAGCTCTGGGTGTCAGAGCCTCCGGGCCTCCACAGGAAGGGCTGAGCTCACCTCAGGCGACCCACGAACCACAGAGACTCCCCCTTCCCTGTCACTCACCTCATTCCGCTTCCCCGCCCACTTCCCGGGTTCCAGCCTCAGCCTGCTCACCCTTTTTCTCTCTTTCCCCCTTGTTCTTTCTCCCCAGTCCCTCCTTAGACTGGGTGAGGACTGAGGGCGAGGCCTGTGATGTCCGGGGCGGGGGGAGGGGGCTGGGCCCTCTAGCCTGACACAGTGAGGGGAACCGTGATGGCGTCAGAGCTGGTGCAGAGTAGGAGCAAACTCCCTAAGTTTTGCTGAACGAACAGGCCCTGGGGTGAGCTCTGGAAGCACAGGTTGGGGGGA
Organism: Prionailurus bengalensis; assembly: GCF_016509475.1. Taxonomy (NCBI): domain Eukaryota; kingdom Metazoa; phylum Chordata; class Mammalia; order Carnivora; family Felidae; genus Prionailurus; species Prionailurus bengalensis. The sequence goes on from NC_057346.1 coordinate 56,795,215, forward strand.
AAGAGCACTATCAGGGCCTCCAAAAGGCGTGGGGGCTCCAACTTTGGGCCTGTGCCTCTTCTCATCCCCAACTTCCCCTCAGACTTTGGGGGCCCCTCCCTCTGCCCAGGTACTGCCGCCCCTCAAGTCCCCTTGGGGGAGCCTCCCCCGGCCTTTCCCAACTCAGACAAGCCCTGGCTCAAGTTCTTCTGTGAAGCCAGACCTCTCTGGTCCTCATCTGTGAAATGGGGTGACAGACTGGGGGTGAGTCGCAGAAGCATTTCACTCATGATCTTGCTCAGCCTGGGAAATAAAGCATGAGAGTAACAGTTAACATTTATTGGATACCTATTGTATGCTGGTATCCCAGAGCTTACCTGCATTGCCCTGTTGATTTGTTAGGTCTCCCCTGTGGGGCAGTTAACTGTCATGCCGATGGAGAACTCAAGGCTTAAAGCCGCATCACACATCACACTGGAGAGAGTCCACGATAGATTTGCAACAGGAGCCTCAGGAAGATAAAGGGGGGGGGGAGGAGCAGGGGGCATGCACGGTTGGAGTAGGAGATTAAATGAGAACTTGCAAGAAGGGGAAGAAAGCAGGGCCTGGAGGATCACTTGGGAAGTTGCCTGGGGAGGAGGAAGAAGATCTTGAGACCAGGAATGTGCGGGGCAAGAATGGGAGTGGCTTGAATGCCAGACCTGGAGCCTTCCGTGGCTCTGGGATCAAGAGCTGGCCCTGCAGTACAGGAGTGGATCCTGGGGAGCCGGGAGGAGCCCCCTCCTCTGGGTCCCAGCTGGCAGCCTCCTTCCTGCCCCACCAGCCTATCCTTCCTGTCCGCCTAGCCTGACGCATTCCCACCTTTGCTCGTACTGTCCCCCACCCCCAGGACACACACTGGACAAATAAGGAAGCAGGAAACTGAGGACTGGAGAGGTGAAATGACCTATTCTGCCCCCTGCCCCTAGGGAGTGGAGGAGCCTGGCAGCAGGAGGCCGGCTCACTCGACAGCTAGGAAGGGGAAGTGAAGCTTTTTATAACTGGGGATAATTAATTGGTTGTTGTCTGTGACTCATTACTCTAATGCCGCCAATTAAGGACTTGCTAGGACAGAAGACAGTTCTCAGGCTGTCCCCCAGGGCCCCCTGAAGACTGTGTGTCTGTGGGAGGCAGCATAGTGTCAAAACCAGCTTCTCTGTAGCAAGAGGCATATAGGTCAGACACCTGAAGGAACTTCCCAGCCCAAGACAGACAGCGACTGTCACCTCTCTCGTGTTTCTATAGCACATTTGCCTTTTGAGGGCTGTGTTTTAAAAAGCTCGTTTGGCCCCTCTGTCTCACAGAGGAGGCTCCAGGAAGAATGAGTGGTTTATTCAAGCCACGGGGGTTGAAGGCACAGCCTGCATTGCCCCCTGCTTGCATCCCCAGTCCAGACTGTTCCACACCCACAGTCTTGTCTGGGATGCACTAATTACTTATTTAATCAACACACCCATCCGTCCCGATACTTGCTCTGGGCCCTGGGGTCAGGGAGGGGTATCTGACCCGGCTCCCCCGTCCCTTGAAGGGCTCCCAGGCTGGTGGGGGAGCATACAAGATCTAACATACCCAGGCCACCCAGGATGATCCCTGCTGAGGCCCAGGAAAACCCCAGGCAGGAGAGCTGGCCTGACCTGATGTCTGGGAGTTAGTCCTGTCTCGCCGGCTGGGGAAGTGTTCAAGGCACGGGGAGCCATGTGGACCAGAGCTTCCTTGTGTACTGGAGTTTCTTGTGTTCGGGAACCGAAAGCAATCTGGCCTCAGTGTGGCTCCGCGTGAGGAGGGAAGGTGGTGGCCACATGGCCTGGGCCTGAGGCTGTGCCAGGGAGCCTGTTCCCCCTCCTGGGTGGAGGCAGCCCAGTCAGACTCAGGCTGTGCGAGGACCAGTCTGGTTAAATTGTGGAGGATGCTCCGAGGGACCTGGGGTGGAGGTGGGGAGAGCACGGAACTAGAGAGAGAGAGAGAGAGAGAGAGAGAGAGAGAGAGAGAGAGGTGGAGGCCGCTTTGCATTCCCCTGGGAGGGGTATGCCGGTTCCTTGCAAAGGGAGGGATTCTAGAGACACTTGGAAGGTATAATCAACAGACTGGCTGTGGAAGAGATTGAGGGAGTCCTTTATGATGCCTCCCACCATCCCCTGATTTCTAGCCTAGTCGGATGAGGCCATTCCAGGGATGGAAATGGTGCTGTGTCCAGGGGCAAGTGGGAGGGGAGAGTGGTCTCTGTAGAGTCCAGGAAGAGCACAGTGCAGGTGGGACACAGACAGCTAAGTCTCTCTTCCCCCAAGACCTACTTCCTACGACAGAAGCCCTTGGAGCCATACAAGAAGACCCCCACTGGGGGATGTTCATCAGACCCTCCACCCCCCACCCCTTGCCCCTCCCAGGAGAACCTCACCCCTTCATAGCATCCTGCTTTTGCTCAGGCTGTCCCCTCACTTGGAATGTCCCGTCTCTCTTTACGTCTCAAGGCTCGTCACGAACGCCTACCCTTCTAAGAATTACCCCCCTTGAACAAAAAGAGAATCAGGCCTCCCTCCCTCGGGCTCCCACAGCACCTCAGGCCTGGGCTGTCCCTTCGGACTGTGACTTTCTGTGTTTCCCAAGGGACTCAGTGTTGTGAGAGTGGAGCCTGGGCCTCGGAGGAGGGGCCTGGGCCAGGCTGGGAGGATGGTTGAGGCAGGGGCCTGAAGAATGGTGAGCAAGCCAGTTAGGGAATGTGCCTGCCACCCTGCTGACTGGGCCTGGAGAGGCAGGACCGCTGACGAGTTCTCAGATATTGGGTGTCTGGAGAGGGCCAGCATACACGTATGGACAGGTGCATGCTGTCTTCCGGTGCCCCCAGCTGTGGTTGGCAGATGAGGGCGCTGACTTCGCAGGACCTCCCAGGCCACGCTCAGAGCCAGATTGGGCTCTGCTGGTGGGCAGGAGCCCAGGGGTGGAGAGTGTCCCAGCTGGTTCCCCACATCCCTGTCCTGTCGCCACCAAGTGGGCCTTGACAGGGGAGTGGATCCCACCTGGGAGTCAAGCTGGGCTCCCTGGATGAAGCAGCCTTTGCCCTGGGCTTCAGGGTGTGATTGGAGTCAGCCAGAAGTGCTTGGGTATTCCCTGACAGGGAGCTGTGGCCTGAACTCTGCCCTGTCTACATCGTGACTTAGTGTGCGACCCTCAGGCAAGGCCAGACCTTCTCTGGGCCTCGGCTTGCTTACGGGTTAGATGGAGGTTCAGATTCACGCCGCAAGGGTCCAGTTAGACAACGGGTACCAATGCACGTCACGTGTGGTGCAAGAGAGACCGCCGTCCCAACCCTGGGGAAAGTGTGTTCTCCCTATAAACTTTCAAAGGGGTGGCTGTTCCCTTCTCCAGCACTTTGGCCGAAAGGGGCCCAGCAGGTCAGAGGGGCGCCCTCTGATCCCCAGTTTTCCCACTCCTAAAATGGGGATAAGACCCCATGTTATCCTTTAAGCCTTGCAGGGCTGACATGACGATAAGAACACAGGAGATGATGTTATTGCATCCATGAGAGACAGAGGAGAGTCTGGCAGAGCGCTGGTTTGTTGCGGTACAAACAGCTGAGGATTTATCGCCGCAATAAAGCCAGGCCATCTCTGGCCTTCGGGAACCCCTGTACTCCACCTAGCTCCTCCTTGAACGGTGCCGAGGGTGCCTGGCCCTCCCTGGGAAGCGGCTAACATTCCGTGACTGCCTTGAGTGTCTGCTTAGGGAGCCTGGGTGGGACAGGAGATGGAGCATCAGCAGTGCAGCCACCCACCACCCTGTGGCCTTGGCAGGGCCCTCTGAGGGCCTGGGATGATCCCTCCTGAGCCCCCCTTCCCCCCCACCCCAGCTCCTCTGCTCCTGTCTCCCCATGGGCTGATGCAACCCCTAGGGTGGGTGGGGAGAGGCGGGGTGTTCCAGGCTGGGCTTGGTTTAATTCTACTGCCTAATGAGCCGCTCTGAGTGCACCCCAGCAGAAGCAAGGGCAGACAGAGGCCTAATTGCCCAGCTCTCTGTAGCCCAGAAAAATAAATCCGGCCTCTTAGGCTGTCAGGAGCTGGCTGGGGGTGGGGACTCTAATCCCTTTCCCTGCTTGGCCCTAATGCTGTAATACATCTCAAACCTCCCAGGGCCACCCCCTCCCCCAAATCTCCTGGGTCAGGGCCAAAGTAATCCTGCCAGGGCCTGCCTGCCTCTCCCCTCCCGGAGCTCCCCACACCCTTCCCAGCTGACATTTCCCAGACTTTTTCCGGTGCATCAGTCCCCCCATTTGGCATGTGGCAAGGGTGAAAACAGGCTGATGAGTGGAGGAGGAGCTGGCGTGCCCGAGATCCAGCCTGCAGGAGGGCAGACTGGCCCTCTGTGGGTAGGCACCCCTCAAGCTCTCCAGTCTTTGCAGGGCTGTGTGGTGCTGAGGGCACAGCTGAACTCTGCAAACTTTTTTTTTTTTTTAAATGTTTATTTATTTTTGAGAAAGAAAGAGAGAGAGCAAGAGTGTGAGCAGGGGAGGGGCAGAGAGAGAGGGAGACACAGAATCCAAAGCAGGCTCCAGGCTCTGAGCTGTCAGCACAGAGCCCAGCGCGGGACTCAGACCCACAAACTGTGAAATCATGACCTGAGCCCAAGTCAGACAGACGCTCAACCGACTCAGCCACCCAGGTGCCCCACTGGACTCTAGGACCTTAAAGCCGAGTGGGGACCCCAGGGGTGGCACAGGGAGCAGGGCTCAGCCCTGTGGAAGGAGCCGTGCCCAGCAGCACCCACACACGGGGAAAGGGCTGCCGTGGGGCAGACTAGAAAGCCTAGAAGCAGTGCACACGCATGTGAGGATATTCTGTGTGGTAAACGAACGTGGAAATGACGGCAGATTTCACAAACCGTGTAGAGACAGCTGAAGTATCCATTTGGTGGAAATAAAATTAGATCTCTGCCTCTTACCTCAAACCAAAATAAATTCCAGATGGATTAAAATGTATTTTTTTTTCTATCTTTAAATTCCTTTTCTCTATTGAGGAAGTGCACATTTGTTGAGAAAATTCAAACAACTTGCAAAGATGTAAAGTAGATGGAATTCTAATCTTAACGCTTGAGAGAAATGGCTTTCCAATCTCTATCCGTGCACGTATATATACATCCGTGTGGAGCGGTAGACAGATGAATATAGAGAGCTGGGTGGATTACAGGTTTGAATGTAAACCACAAAGCCAAGAAATTACCACTATAAAATATGAATCAAATATATACTCTTGGGCTACCTGTCTTAAACATGGTTCCAAAGGCAAAAACCTATAAAGGAAAAGAAGGGTAGATTAGACTACATGAAAATTTAAATTTCTATGCAGAAAGCATAATAAACCAAATTAAAGTAAAACGATGAAATAAGAAAAAATACACAACAGGAGCGCCTGGGTGGCCCAGTTGGTTAAGCATCTGACTTCGGCTCAGCTCATGATCTCACGGCTCATGAGTTCGAGCCCCACATCAGGCTCTGTGCTGACAGTGTGGACCCTGCTTTGGATCCTCTGTCTCCCTCTTTCTCTGCCCACGCCTCCCGCCACCCCACCCACTGCCCCCCCCAAAAAAAAACATTGAAAAAGAGAAAAAGGGGCGCCTGGGTGGCTCAGCCACCAGGCTGAGCCAGCTTCAGTTCAGGTCATGATCTCACAGTTCATTAGTTCGAGCCTTGTGTCAGGCTGTGTGCTGACAGCTCAGAGCCTGGAGCCTGCTTCGGATTCTGTGTCTCTCTGCCCCTCCCCCGCTCACGCTCTGTCTCTTTCTCTCTCTCAAAAATAAGTAAATATTAAAAAATTAAAAAAAGAAAAAATATACAACACATATGAAGGTTAATACTCCTACATAGAGCTTTTATATGCCCATAGCAAAGGAAGCCAGTTCTCCCAAACAAAAGCTGCTGAGCTCTGTGCCTTTATACCTTCTGCTGTCTCCCTCTGCCCCAGTCCGGGCTCCCTAACCTGTCATCCCAGCAGGCCCATTCCTTCCAGCTTTGCTGCATGCATCCCCTCCTCCGGGAAGCCCTCCAGACCATCTCTCCTCCCGTAACTGGCCGTAGGATGGGAATTGCCTGCTGGCTTCTCAGTCACCTGGGGGGGTTGCTCAGAGGGAAATCCAGGCCTCATTCATCTCCCTGTGCAGGGCACAGCACATATATCTAGGATGACTGGAAGAGAGAGGTGGCAAGGGTGTGGAGGGGAGGTGCTGGGATTTGCTTTGGTATGGGGTGTGAGGTAGGGGTATAATTTTTTACCAATAGATGTCCCCACTCCATCTGTCGAATTCTGTATCCTTTCTGTACTAATTTACTATCTATTAATCTTGTGTCCTTGCTTCCAGGCTCTTCCCCTTCTTTCGGTCTGTTTCTCCATCTCTGAATTGGATCTGTAGAGGATGAGGCAAGATGATCTCTGAACTCTTGTCTAAGTCTGAAATTCCAGGGTTCCTGGCCTGGCACTGCCTATGACTCACTGTGTGACCTTGGGCCAGGCCTGGCCCCTCTGAGCCAATTTCCTCCTTGGTCAGACAAGGACAATTACATGTCTTGCTCATTGTTGCTCTGGGACAGTTGGAGATGCTGAAGGCACCCAGACCTGGGTGTGAATTCTGGCTCCACTATTACATTTGCCCTTTGTGGCCTTGGGCAAGCCACTTCCCCTGGCTGACCTCTGCTTTCCTCCAACTATACCACCTGCTTTGCAGAGCTGCGGGGAGGACGAGAGGAGTTGGGGCATGTGGAGGACTCCTAGGGGCACCTCGCCCCAACTCTGTGAAGAGCCCACGCAGGGCTCTGTCCTCCACAGCCAGCCATGCGGGGCTGGGAGGGGGCATGGGACAGGTGCTATGCCAGGGTCTCCTTCCTTCATCTGTGCCAGCTCCTAGGACAGCAGCCTCCAGAGCTGGCCTGCCCTCTGCGTCCCACCAACGGTGACACCCACCTTGGGCTGGGAGCAGGTGAGCTGCTGGCTGTCCTCAGCAGCCGGAAGAAATTGGGTGTAGGGCAGGGGGCGGGGGGAACGTCTTGATCACTGTCTTCGCATAATTAAAGGGCTGTCAGATGCGAAACGATAATTATAGGAACCATCGTGGATTTGGCGACTTACAGCTTACATCTATATCTGGCAGCCCTCCCGTGAGGTAGAGGTGATGTCACCCCCATGAATGGAGGAGGAAGCTGAGGCTTGGTCCTGAGCGGCCCATGGCATGCGGCTACTGGGGAGGAGGGCTGAGAATTAAGATCCAACTCTTGTTTACACCCCCCGCAGTGCCCTGGTCCCGTGACCCCCAGAATTTCTTGCCCTTTTACTGGACTTGTTGTGTGTAGAATCCGAGAACCAGCTTCGGGGTGGCGGCCGAGGATGTCAGTGGAGCCTGAAGGTGGAACAGAGGGACTCACTGTAGGTCCTGCTGGTCTCTGCAGCATGCCGACCTGCTGGCCCCATTTTACAGAGCAGGAAGCTGGTGCCCGAGAGGATAAATAAATGTCTCCCCCAAGGTCACCCATTTAGTAGGAGGCGGCCAGTCTTGGGTTCAAAGCCAGTGTTGCTGGGCTCCCGAAGGCAGCCTGCCTCTATCCGGCTGCTGTCTTAGAAGGAAGAGGCAGGCAGCACCAGAGGGAGAGCGCCCGTCCCTGCAGCTAAGGAGCCAAAGCAGGGTGGGCTCCTCCCCTGGGGGCTGCAGAGGCAGGGACTGGCGGGGAACAGGAGTCTAGCGAAACAGCGCTGTCCCCGCCATCCTGTGAATCTGAAGTCTGTGGCCGTGTCAAGGACGGATGGCTCCTGCTGCCTATGCGGAATTCAGGCTCCGGGTCCGTTTGGGGGTCCAGGGCAGGGTCCCCAGGAGGGGAAGCGGTGTGTGCGTGCATCCTGGCCTGGGGTGGAGGTGTGGGGTGGGCCGGGCCCCCAGGCGAGTGGTACAACACGCTGCCACAGCCGGGCCTGTGCGGGCGTTTCCTGTGGAGGGCTGGCTTTGTGCGGCAGCCAGGCTTGGCGACTGTGCGAGCCCCCGCTGCTCATAAGCTCTTTCAGCACGTTTTTCTCTGAATGCAGAAGGCTCTGGGGTGGGCGGGACGGAAACGAAGAGGGACCGGAGACGACTCCACGATCATCAGGAGGCGGTGAGGAGGAGCGGTGGCGTCTGGGAAATTGGCACAGTGTCGCCTGGCGCGGGATGGAGGGACCCGTCTTCTGGAGGGTGGGGACAAGAACGGGAGGAGATGAGGCAGGGGGTGCGGGGCTGAATGCCCTGGCCTCTGGGGCTGGGTCTCCCCGCCTCTCCATCACCCCCAGCTCCCGGCAGAGGGATGGAGCGGCCCCCGCAGCTCGCGGCCGGGCCTGTGCCCCTCCCCAGCTGCTCTCAGCCTCTCCCTGTGCCTGCTGCTGCCCAGCCAGCTCAGGAGCTCCCTGACCCTTCTCCCGCTCAGGTGGCTACAAGGCTCTGAATGGAAGGAGGCTGGGTATCACAGGAGCTCCTTCTCCTGGTCCCTCAGCCAAAGGATATGTCTGGGTTGGATGATGGCCCCGTCCACTGGGGACCTGAAGCCTCCCCGCGTCACAGTCAGGTTCACGCCTTCACACCATGTCTGAGCATCATCTTGCGTTCTGCAGGATGTGAGACCAGGGTATGCGGATGTATCTCAGCCATCCCTGCCCTGAAGGAGTCCACAGCCCAGGGAACCCTCCCTTATTATGTGCCTACTGTATGCCACTTGATATATATCACCTCATTTAATAGCAATCCTCCAAGGTAGGGGGTTATTCTCCCTGTTTTACAGGCGAGGAAACTGAGGCTCAGAGGAGTTAACTTGCCCAAGAGGCAGAGGCCGGTCCGTCTGCCTCCTGAGCCCAGGTTATTTTCATCTCCACATTTCAGAATGTGATTGAGGGTCAAATTGGCGGGCACCACGACTCTGTGCAGAAGTACTCAGGGAAAGGAGGTCTTCAAGGCCTGGAGGGATGCGGGTGTTTCCTGAAGGAGAAGGAGGTTTGGCCTGGGGTAGAGTCCCGAGAGAGAGGAGCGAGAATCGCAGGGGGCCAGGCTGGGCCTGGGACTACCATCCTGGGTCCCAGACGGCAAGGGCGGGTTTTGGGGAGAACTGCGCAGGGCTGGCTCTCATGGGGGCCTCTGTTAGGATACCGAGTTCAATCCCACATCTATCCTCCCCCACTTGGTGACCTCGGGTATGTTCCTCAACCTCTGACTCCCCCCTACGCATCCATACTGAGCCTTTGTGCAAATGAGCAAAAGTCTCCCCTTCTCCAGGACTCATGCCCAGCATGTACTGGAAACCAATCATGGCAAATATGTGTACTGATGGTAACCATGACGTGAGTGCCACTTCTTAGTGATGAGGTCCACAGCTCGCTCAGCTGAATGTGCTGGCCCTTCTCTGAGGCTTGGGGGTTTTCCTCATTTGCTCTCGGATGGAGATAAAACCCCACAAAGAGAGAGTCCCAGGCCCTGGGCGGACTGAGGGGTGATGGAGGGCTGGTGGGTCCACCGTCCCTCCCAGCTGGCAGTGACCTCAGCGCCCGCACCGCCTGGGAGCAGGCCCAGGCCTTTCTCCTGTAGTGGCCCTGACAAGGACCCTTAATGCCATTTGCAGCCTCTTTGTTGATGGAGCCACTTCCTCTGCCAGTTCCTGGCCTGTCCCTCCCCTTTCTTCCAGCCCCCGCCATCCAGGTTTTTCCTCTGATTGTTCTTACAGTGACCTGCCGCTTCCCTGCTGGGGTCGGGTCTCTTCATCCCCATCTACAGGCTCCCTGTGGCCATGGGGCCACCAGCTTCTAGCTCCCAGGATTTTCATCTTCAGGTGGCCCCCGACCCCAGCTCGTGCCAGTTCTGATAGTGGGGTTCCTCATTCCTTAATGCCACGGCCTTGCCCCCGTATCTGCTGTGCCCTCAGTGTCTCATCCACCTGCCGGCTCTAATCTTATCTGGTGTCCAGGGCTGGGGCAGGGGAGCCCCTCATTCTCACCCAGTCTTTCCTGCCCCACCCTCAGGATCTGGTCAAATGGGGACAGTGGCCCTTAGTGCACAGGGCCCGTCTGCTGTGGGTCCCCGAAGGCCTGTGGTATTCCCAGCAAACCTGTCAGAATTGCCCCTCGGTTATGCATCATAACTCACCGTAGGACATCCCCCAGCACGTGTAGCAGCTTTTCTAACCTGCCACTGTCCCTACAGCTAGCCCCCTGGTCCCACCAGCTATTGAATTCCAGGCTGCTTGCCTGGGACAGGACCCATCATAGGCTGAGGCCTACCCCTCACCCAGGCCCCTCTCAGAACCCTGTCTAGTGGCCAGAGGTGCAGCAGCTTGCCCCTGCCGAAGTGGAGGGATCTCTGTGGACAGATGGCCATTCACTGCTGCCAGCCGGGGGTCCGCAGAAGACCACGGGCCCCTCTGCGGGGGCGGGATGGTAAGCCCCCGGTGAAATGTCTCCTGGGTGGGCATCTTCGTGGCAGAGTAAGAGAAAGGGTCTTTGCTCACCTATCATTATCAAATTCTTCTTAAGTTCCCACCCCACGCCGGGGAATAGGAAGATCACCTAGATCTCGAAGGTGCTTACAGTATAACAGAGGTAACTGGCATATAAAGACAGTTCTAGAACTGCAGGGTCTATGCTGGAACAGACATGGGGTCAGGGCTATGGAAGCTCTGTGGACAGGAGATTGACCTGATGGGAGAGGGAAGACCTCAGGGAGGAGGAGGGCCGCCCCGTGAACCAGAGAGGTGTTGCCTTCTAAATGGAGGGTATGGCTTGTGCAGAGGTACGGGGCTTGAAGAAGCCTGTTGAGGGTCTGTGGGCAGTTCAGAGCATGGCCTGTAAAGTGCCTGTGTGAGGGCAGAGGTGAGGGCTGAAGCCAGTGATATTCTCAGGCTGGGGCATGACATGACCAGAGAAGGATCAGGCTTCGAAGACCTATGTTTAAGCTGGCCTGGAAGCAGCCAGCTATGCTCTGCAGGAAGTAGGGGCGAATGAATTCTTACTTGTGAGCAAATGAGAATTGGAGGCAGCAAGAGGGACTCAGAGAAAGCCGAGACCCGGGCGATGCTAGGCCAGCCGGGCTGGGGTTGCTGGCTCAGACGGGGCACCCCCCAGCCCTCAGCCCCGAGGCTGAGCTACAGCCCTTCTCTGCTCCCCCAGACAGTCCCAGCCATTCTTGGGTTCCAGTGCTCCAGAAAGGCACATGGCTCACCCTGCTCCTATCTGGGGTCTCTCCATTCCTGAGCAAGGCTGCACCTCACGGGCCCAGGGCTGGGGCTCGTGCCATTCTCTGTCCAGGTGGGACAGACACGGGTGGTCCGGTCTCTAAGAAACCACCCACTGCCAGCTGCTGGAAAGATGGTTTCACCTCCGCCTCTCTGCTTACGTACAAAGCGGGGCTAAGCAAGGCTGCCTGGCTCTGTACATGACAGGGAGCGGAGGAGGCTGCTTTCACTGTCACCCAAGCTCAGACCCTCCTGCCCAGGGCTAGGCACGGAGTGGGTGCTCAGTGTGGACCTTCGTCGGGGTTTGAGGGCCTGTCCTCCATGCTGGGCGTGGCAGAGCATGCCTGAAGCCCTGCTACCAGAGCACGGACTGCTTGCCAGCCCTGGCCCCGAGCACTTGGCTTGTATTATCTCATTTAATGCTCACGTCAACCCCGTGGTGGAAGTACTAGTATTGTCCTCACGTCACACGGGAATACACTGAGGCACAGAAGGGTTATGTCAGCTTGTGATGCCTGAGGCTAAATGGCTTGTAAGCTCCAGACACTGTGTGCATAGCCGCTCCACTGTGGTGTCTTCTTGATGGCACAGGATGGAGGTGTCCCGGGCAGTGAGTGAACTTTCTCTCCTCTTGTACTTGCGTCCCTGCCTGCAGTCGTAAATGCTAAGGGAGTGTCCTTGCAGAACCTGCAGTCGCTTGCGAGACACAGTCACGTGAGCCGATCACGGTGCACAGGGCGTGAGTTTAAAGTCGGGGGCACTGAGGCTGTGGCAGCAGCGTGGGCTGGGCGGCAGAGGTGAAGTCCAGGAAGACTTCACAGAGGAGGTGACATCTGAGCTGACTTGAAAGGTGAATGGGAATGTGAGACAAATAAACCAGGAGGGATGGCTCTTCCGGGGGGAGGGAATTGGTTGGGGAAGGGGATGAAGGCAGAGAGGTGGAGAGAACACCCCCAGAGGGGCTCCCCTGCTTGGCTACGCAGTGAGGAGCCATCAAGAGGCTACGCTGAGGTTTGAGCCATGGCTCTGGGCTGGAAGGATCAAAGAAGCCTAAGGGAGCTGCAGGGAGCCCGCAAGCCTTCTGGGCAACGGTCAGGCAAGAGATACCCAGGCTGCCCAAGCCCTGCAACCCCTCAAGGTGGAGGTGGTCTTTGTTCTCTTCTATGCTGACTTCCCCTCAAACGCCGTTTGTTCGTTCTGATGATCTCAGCGGTTTCCCAGAGAGCAGGATGTTCCCAGCTTGCTGTGCTTCTGAGATAAGGCGACAGACGAAAGCAGGGATAAACCTGAGGGCCCAGCCGGAAGTGCCTGCGGACCTCTCTGGAAGCAGCAGTGTCGGGGGCCCCCACCCCCCTCCCTGCAGGAGACAGAGGGGCTACGTGGCCCAGCCCCGAGGGGCCGGTGCCTGGTACGGGTGGCAGAAGGCTACACTTCGAGGCCAGAGACTGGGACACTGGTCTTTAATGCTCCACTCACTTGCTGTGTGACTAGGACAAGTCGCTTCACCTCTCCGGGCCTCAGTGTATTTATCAGTAGCATGGGGCAGGTGTGGGAAAGAATACCTACACTGTAGGTGTGTGCGAGAAGGGAAGGAGGTAAGCGATGTGGCCTCACAGACTGCAGATGACCATGCCGGTAAAAAGGCTTAGGGCAGACATGGCCTTTGCTCCTGGGAGCCATCGCCAGTATGGGGAGAACGGTGCACACTGGAAAGGCCTCAGCCCAAGGGGGTGGATCCCTGACCCCGCTCCTAGCTCCCTACCATTTTGTGACTTTGAGCTCTGTGGTGTTGGGCCGGTCGCTTCCCCCTCTGAGCCTCAGGTCCCCACCAGTATGAAGAGGCCAGTAATCCCTGCCTGGCAGCTTTGGCTATAAAGTGAGAGCAGGAAGAACATTCTAGATGGGAGGTGGCCCCAGGATCCAGCCCCTGACCTCACCTGACCCCTTTCCCCGCTCTGTTCTTCCAGTGGGAACGCCTCTGGTTCCTGCTCCTCACCTTCACCTTTGGCCTCACACTCACCTGGCTCTACTTCTGGTGGGAAGTCCACAATGACTACGATGAATTCAACTGGTGAGTGGGTGTGGGGTAAGCAGGGGACACGGGGGCCTGGGCCCCGGGCTGGAACTGCGGGGCTTGGGTTGGAGCCTCTCTCCCAGGCTGGCCCTCAGGGCTCTCCGTGTGGCTTTTGGGGAGCAGGGTCCTCTGGAAAGAAAAAGGCTGGGCAGGAGCTGAGACCAGCCGGGAGGAACAGGGAACTCCTTCCTGGTGCTGCTCTCATGGAAAACAGGAACATAAGATGGGCAGGGCTCAGCCAGGGTCCGGGGCCCCTGAACCTCTTTGTAGGCAAGAACCCCAAGGCCCAGAAAGACCAGGGCCTCAGCAGAGGAGGTGACCCCAGACCGCAGGCCTCCTCAGTCCCTGAGCAGGACTTTGGGCAGCGCTGGCAGATGCTATGGTTCTGGGACAGTTCAGGGTCCTTTATGGGCACCAGCCTCGGGCCCAAGGGCAGGGCTGTGTGAGGCTGGGACCTGGGTACGCAAGGGTACCTGTTTCTTCTTCACCCGCCTCCGTTGCCTGCCTTTGCCAGACAGTGAAAGGCATGGGATCGGGGTAAGTTCCCTGGGTTCTAATGGAGACTCCTCCATTGACAAGTGTGGAAACTGAGGCCCAAGATCACATAGCCACTTAGGAGCAGAGTTGGGGCTTGGAAGCCAGGCCTCCTCACTCCCTATCCAGTGCTGTCTTTTCCTTCTGGTTAGAAGTTCAGCTCAGTTCAGTGTGACCATGAGCACTCTAAGGTGAGCCTCTCAGGCTCGGTTTCCTCTCCCGTAAAATGGGATAATTCCAATCTCATCAAGTCTTTCTGAGGATGAAATGAGATGATGGCCATGGGAGGGCTTAGAGCTCCATGTCACCCTCAGGGCTGCTTCCCAGGAGGCCAAATCTCCAGCTGGAAGGTGGCCATGATGTTAGAATTGGGGATTTCTAGGACTCTGGGCTTCTGACGGGCTGTGGTTCTAGGATTCTGGGATGATCCTAAGACTCCGTTAATGGAGTCTGGGCGTCCACTCCCCTCTGCATGGCACAAGGCTGTGCCTCTGTTATTAATGAGCACAATAAAGGATGTGCTGCTGTCCCCCTCCAGCCCAGCAAGATGAGCTTGAGTCCCAGAGGTGCCCTCTGGCCTTTATTAAATGCCATAAATCAATTATTCATCCTCACAGGTATCCAAAGCGCCGGCACTGTTGTGCGTAAATGGGAACATTCCCTGCTGGCCCTCCACTGCAGTCATTGGACACTTCTGCTGAAGGCCTGCTGCCTGGGAGATCCTCAGGTCCCCCCGCATCGTGTACAGATGGGGAAACTAAGGCCCAGAGAGGGCAGGACTCACCCACAACCACAAAACCACTTAGTGCCAAAGCATATATTGAGGACAGTCTGAGGAGACTGGAGTTCAGAGAGGTTAAGTAGACTTTTCACAGTCACACAGCGAGGTGCAGGCAGATGTAGGACAGGGACTTGAGCATGGCTGACTGTATCACGCTGTCCAAGAACTACCTCAGTCTGCCCAGAGAGTGAGCGTCCTGTCACTGGGCAGCTCACGCAGAGGATGGGTGCCTACCCTGCTGGGGAGTCTGCAGGGGGAAGGCCTGCCTGCGACTTAGGGATGGCCTGAAGGCCTGTAGCTCCATCAGCCTGTCACTGTCACCTCGGTTTCTTGGAGTCAGTGCTGGGGTTCAGGAGACCCTGGCCCCGCCCTCCTAGTCCCGACAGCCTCTGGGGATAGTTCACGCAGCGAGGGGTTGCGAGCGAGAAGCAGGTGGTCAGGGCTGGCCCACCCAGGGAGGGGTCATGTGGGCTGTTGCTGTCCAGGAGGGCTTCCTGCCAAAAGTGGGAGACGAGTGGAACTAAAACATCTTTCAGGACCAGTTCCTAAGAAGCGAGTCCCGCCCTTCTTTGAGCCTCAGTTTCTCCACCTGTAGGAGGGTGCATTCAGTGATCTTCTAAGCAGTAGATTTCTCCCTGCAATCTGAAGATGAGGGCCAGGGTGCCCCATAGTGTCCTAGTGTCCCTTCCCATCACCCCTGCCCATGCCCGAGATGGCAGTAGGCCTGAAACTGCCTGGTGCCAGCTCAGAGTCTCTGACCACCTTGAGTAAATTGCTGCCTTCTCTGAGCCTCAGTTTCCTCAGTTGTACAGGGAGGATGTGGATGGCTCAGTCTTTCTGGAGAGCAACTAAGCAGTATCTATCAGGAGCCTTAAAGTCCGTTCCCTTTGGCCCTATAATTCTATTTGTAGGAGTCTATCCTAAGAAAATAATTAATAATACAGAAAGCTATGTGCAACATTTTCTTTTTTGTGTTAATTTATAAGAGTGAATAATTAGAAACTGTTTTCATCAGTAGGAAGTTGGCTACGTGTGGTACATTAATTCAACAGACCACAGGGCTGTCAAAAAATCAAATTTCTTCAGGATTTTTACTGACCTCAGTAAATTCTTGTGTTAATAACAAGAAGAGAATTGATTACTTATCACGTGCCTTGCCTCACTTCATCCTCAGGAAACCCTGTGAAGGGCACTTTGTTATCTCCATCCTGTAGATGAGAAAACTAAGGCTAAGATAAGTCAGGTATTATGTCGTATCAACCCTAAAACCCCAAATTTTCACACTCTAGCATCGAAATTGAGACGCATGTCACAATCTATGGCATCTTAGAATCGGGGAAGCCTGTCACCTCCACAGGGTCCTGCAAGCCAGTGAGAGGCAGAGTGGGGATTTGAACCCAGTGCACCTCCCTCCAAAGCCCAAACTGAGCATATGCTAGACGTGACAGGGTCCTGGCTTTGCTGCTTTACAAATATATAAGCCTGGCAGGGAAACCCAGCAGAAGAAAAGTCTGCAAAGTCTCAGCAGCGGTTACTTCTGGGCAGTAGAATTATGGGGAATTGTTTTCTTTATGCTTCTTGGCATGCCCGGGTGTCCCCTGTGAGCCCTGGACAGGCCTGACCGGTGAGCACAGGAACCGTGACATCATTACTGACTGGTCCAAGGCCTGGTCACTGAGCCTGGCTGTGTGAGAGCTGACAGCCCGCTGTCCCAGGGGAACCTCCTGGTTCCCTGGTGCAGGTCTGACCCCTTCTCCTCCCGGCAGGTACCTCTACAACCGCATGGGCTACTGGAGTGACTGGTCTGTGCCCATCCTCATGACCACAGCTGCTGCCTTCACCTACATCGCGGGCCTCCTGGTACGTGGGGCGTCTCAGAAGGCAGGTGGCCCTGCTCCCAGGGGGTGGGAGACTTGGCTTACATGGGCCGATGGAGGACCACCCTGGCCTAAAAAGGGAAGCTGGCTTTTCCCGGGTCCTCCTAGCCTACTGCCCCTCTGGGGCTCAGCTTCCTCCAAGGTGGGAGGTCATCTTTTG
Source organism: Prionailurus bengalensis (assembly GCF_016509475.1). Classification (NCBI taxonomy): domain Eukaryota; kingdom Metazoa; phylum Chordata; class Mammalia; order Carnivora; family Felidae; genus Prionailurus; species Prionailurus bengalensis. The sequence goes on from NC_057346.1 coordinate 56,811,874, forward strand.
CCCCATCCTGGAATGTTTTCCTCCTGACCCAGTGACGAGGGCCATCTTGCTGTTAGGGTCCACTGCAGACTGCCTCTTCCAGAAACTTCTGCCTTGGTTCTTGCTACCAATTCTCTACTCCCTCAGACTCAGGTCGATCCCCATGCTAGACTGGGAGCTCCCTGGGGACTAGGCTCAAGTCTGCTTCCGAATCCTGGGGCCCTGAACTCTCAAAACATTAACTGGGCAGCCCAAGCGCCCAGTGACCTGTGGAGGGAGAAACTGTAGAGGAGGAGGAGCCTAGCGGCCTAGAATAACTGGGGAGGAGGCCAGGCTTAGGCCGGGCTGGGCACTCCCATCGCCTACGGGGAGGGTTTGTTGACTGCTCTGACCAAGGTCCAGAGCAGCAGTGGGCAGAAGGGTGTCTGGGGAGCTAGCAGAAACCTTTGGGTCACACACGGTGCCCGACCGTCACCTCGTGGGCCCCCTCTTCAGGTCCTGGCACTATGTCACATCGCCGTGGGGCAGCAGATGAACCTACACTGGCTGCACAAGGTAAGGGCTGCCTCCCTGGGGGGTGGGGGAGGGGCAGGGAGGCCGCAGCCCCGGAGGAAGAGCTCGGACATGCCATCCTTCCTCTGCATCATGACGACAGCCGTTCCAGTGGCTAAGGGAGTGCTCACCATACACCTGGCACTGTTCTCATCGTCTAGCCTATATTAACTCATTTAACCCTCACCTGTAGCCCTGTGCGGTAGGTACTAATATCTTCCCATCTTGCAGTTGGGCAAACCGAGGTACGAAGAGGTTAGAGAACTTGCCCAGGGTCTCCCACTTAATAAGAATCTAGCTCTGTAGCTGCTGCTTGCCCAACGCAGGTCACGGCCCTGGCCCCCTCTCCTCTTCATTGGTGAGCTCATTGTAAACCTGGTGATGTTATTCCCAACTCAAAGCCCTTCCCACCTCTCTCCCCCTTGCTCCCGGGGCAATCCCAGCTCCCCCACTACAGCCCTGTATGACTTGGGTCCTGCTGGCTCCCTCCCAACTGCTGGCTTGGGACAGCCACCCTCGGCTTCTGCTGCAGGAGACATCCCAGGCCCTGCCAGCATGGCTACCTCTCCTCTCCTCTCCCTCTTCCCTCTTGCCCTCCCTTTCTCTCTCCTTTGGACTCCTTCCTTAGTTTGCTTACCCCACCTACAGGCTGCTCAGATTCCCCGAGCCCTGGCAGCCTCCCTTGCCATAGTCCTGAGCCTCTGTGCTGTCCATTTCTGCCTCGCTCCCCCACCTGGCCCACCCCAGTCTGGGAGCTCCTTGCAGGCCAGATTGGCTTTGCCCATCTCTGTGTCCCCAGTGCCCCACTCAGGGCTGGGCCCAAAGTGGAGAGGCTCCACACATTCTGAGCCTCAGCGCTCTGAGCATTTATTGCATGCATGGTGCTGAATGTATGTGGCCCACGCTTGCCCCTTCTCGAGGCCCCAGTGGGCATGGGGTGGTACAAAGCCAATCAGGAGAGCCCCTCCTTCCTGGGATGCCTGGGCCTTGGTGGGAGGCTGGGCACCTCTTTCTCCCCAGAGCCTGGCTCGGAGTGAGCATGCCGTTTAGGAAGGGACAGAAATGTCCAGAAGTAACCATGAGCCCATGAGATGGGTGAGGAGTGACAGGGGCAGTGGCTCACTTCCTGCTAGAAGGGGGACAGGGCAAATCCAGCTGGGCTGTGTGGAGTGGCAGGTGCCAGTGGGCATCTGGGGGCCTCCGAGGTCGGGTGCTGGGGGAGTCAGATCCCGGGGACTGAAGTCTGAGAGGAGTGAAGACCAGCCAGCAGCCCTCCCTGCTTCTTCCTGCTTGTCACTGTATCCTGAGGTGTCCTCTGGGCTTCTGAAGTCCCCTCTTGAAGCACTTTCTTCTCTCTGCTGGGCAGCCGACTTGAAAGAGCTGCACCAGCTGGCACCCCGGGTGGGGCTGGCACCCACCGTGGTTACCTCCTTGGGCTCGTGCCTGGTTCTCAGCAGGCCAGGTCACACTTGCTTGATCCTAGTGGAGAGGCCTCCGGAGGCACTCAGCCAGCTGGGGTTGCAGACCAGCACCCAGGGCTGCGAGGATCCGAGCCCGTCATCTGCACCAGTGCCAGCTCCTGGGTGCCAGTCCTGCCTTCCTCTCCTCTCTGTCCCCTCCCGGGAGGTCTCAGCACGAGGAAGGTCTTTCCAGGCAGAGCTGATCCATAGCTGGAGCCACGGCATCTGGAGCGAGGGAGTTCCCGGGGGCCAGGAGTATTCAAGTAGGGGCTAGAGTTCTACTATTCTGTTTCTAGGACTCTAAAGAATCCTTATTCTTTTTTGTTTTAACCAATTTTTGACCATCTACTATATGGACGTGGTTCGAAATTAAAAAGGTACTAAAAAGTAGGCAATGTCGGGGCGCCTGGGTGGCGCAGTCGGTTAAGCGTCTGACTTCAGCCAGGTCACGATCTCGCGGTCCGTGAGTTCGAGCCCCGCGTCGGGCTCTGCGCTGATGGCTCAGAGCCTGGAGCCTGTTTCCGATTCTGTGTCTCCCTCTCTCTCTGCCCCTCCCCCATTCATGCTCTGTCTCTCTCTGTCCCAAAAATAAATAAACGTTGAAAAAAAAAAAAAAAAGTAGGCAATGTTAATCTCCCTCCTATCCTTCCAGCGATATTTTAAGTTCCTGCAAATACACATCTGGTTTCTTCGTTTCCTCCTTCTCTGAACACAAGTACCGGCCTGCTACCTCTGCGCCCTGACAAAATTGGAGCTCTTTGCCCTTCAGTGCATTGAGAACATTCCCATCGCGTCCATCCCTTGCTCCTGCCCTGCTGTCTCATCCCTGGTTCCCGAGGCTGGTGGGCCCGCCCGATGTCCCAGTGCACATGGCACAATGCGGCAGCGCCCCGGGCGGGGAGGTGCGAGGTAAAGAGCACCCACTTTCACTGGCTCCTGCCAAACTGCCTCCTTGCCACGGCCCACCAACCCATGCCTGTGTGCTTAGAGAGCACGCTCGCCATCAAGTGTTCACAGATTTCTTGACTTTGGCCAACGTGATGGGTGAGGATGAGCCTCGGTGTAGCTTTAATCCGCATTTCCCCTGTGATGACTTAGACTCAGCATCTTCCCCAAGCTTGAGTCATTTGCGTTTCCTTTTTCATAAACTGGCTCTTCGTCTCTTTTGCCCTTTTTGCTGTGGGATGTGCTTTTTGCGTAGCAGTTTGTAGGAGCTCTTTCTAGATTCAGAAAACCCTTTGGCCAGTGAACTGCAGACGATTCTTCCTAATTCATCTTTCGATTGGGCTTGTGTTTTTGCCAGAGGAATTTTTTTATTTTTCCGGATGTGAATCTGTCTTCTCTTTTATGTCTCCTGGATTTTGTGTCCGACTTAGGAAAGTCTTTCCCTAGGGACAGCTGGGTGGCTCAGTCGGTTAAGCATCTGACTCTTTTTTTTTTTTTAATTTTTTTTTTCAACATTTATTTATTTTTGGGACAGAGAGAGAGCATGAACGAGGGAGGGGCAGAGAGAGAGGGAGACACAGAATCGGAAACAGGCTCCAGGCTCTGAGCCATCAGCCCAGAGCCCGACGCGGGGCTCGAACTCACGGACCATGAGATCGTGACCTGGCTGAAGTCGGACGCTTAACCGACTGCGCCACCCAGGCGCCCCGCGTCTGACTCTTGATTTCAGTTCGGGTCATGATCTCTCTCTCTCTCTCTCTCTGTGAGATCTCTGAGATCTCTTTCTCTCTGAGAGCCCTGCATCGGACTCTGCACTCACAGTGCAGAAACTGCTTGAGATTCTCTGTCTCTCTCTCTCTCTCCTCTGTCTGCCCATCTCCCTCTGTCTCTCTCTCTCCCCTGCCCTCTCAAAATTAAATAAACTTTAAAAAAAAAAAAGAAGAAAGAAAGAAAAGTCTTTCCCACTCCAAGATGATAAAAAAAAATGTCTCTGTTGGTATCATTTGGTGATTATAGGTTTCTGGGTTCCTAATTTTTTTTTTTTTAACATTTATTTGTTTTATCTTTTTGGAAGTTTATTTGGGAGGATAGTGTGATCTTTGTTCTTTTTTAGATGGCTTCCCAGGTCCCTACTCTCTGTTCAGTAATCCATTCTCCCCCTCTAATTTAAGATGCCACTTTTAGGGTAGACTAGTTTTTTTTTGTTTTGTTTTGTTTTTTTAAATGTATTTAGATCTGTTCCTGGTTGTTGTTGTTGTTGTTGTTTTTATTTACTTTCACTTACCTCTCTGGTCTCATGCCTATATAATACTGCTTCAAGAACTATAATTTTAGATTATGTTTTAATCATGATCTTTATTTTGAGAGTCTCTGGTTCCCTAGGGTCATGGGTAAGGGTGGGCTGCAGAACAGAGGGGCCCAGGACAATGTGGGGGGGGGGGGTGCTTGGGACAGGCAGGGTAGCGTGAGCAGATCTGGGTGTCTACTTGGGGACCTTCCCCATCCACCCTAGTCCTCCCAAAGGTCCTGTTTCCTAGAAACAGGAGACAAGTCCAGAGGCCCAGAAGATGAGAAGTGTGGGGCTTTCCAGTAAACAGGAGGTTGTTTGCCCGAGATGTCCCCTTCCTGCCCCACCCACCCACAACGCCAGAATCCACCCAGACACCACTGCTGTGAGGGGCTCTCACCACAGCCCCCACCTCCCCAGGCTGCCCCCCACCAGTCCCGGCACTGATCACACCCCACGGCCACCGTCTGCGACCTTGCCTGACTCCCCTGCCAGAGTGGCGGCAGTCCCCAGCCCAGGGCCTGCGTGGAGGATGTGTCTGCCAGTGACCCAACCTGAGGCCCAGGGAAGAGGACTGGGCGCCACAGTTATGCAGCAGTACTGACTGAGCTGGGGCAGGGCCTGTGCATCTGCCCCGCCCCGGCCCCATTGGTGCTGTGTACCATCTGACCACGTTCCCTTCATCAGCGCTCCCCGTGAATTTAGACTCCCCCCAAACGACCGGCGCAGGCTCCCCAGTTCTTCCCAGCTGTCTAGCCTCTCCCCCTCCAGCTGCAGCGTATGTAGGAAGGCACATCCACGCCGGGCCCCGCTCATCACGATAGCCGATGGCTGTAGCCATCCTGTAGTGGGCGCTTACTCTGTGTGTCAGACACTTTCCACAGTGTTTCAGTCACTCCTGGTAATCATCTTGGTCATTGGATATTATGCCCACGTTTTCAAATCACACCACTAACATTTAGTAAGCATTTACTATTTGGGTACCAACCCTGTGCTTAGCACGCCATTGCTCTCTCTCCCTCATCCCCAAACCCCTGGCTGGTGGGCACTCATCCCCCCCATTGCACCCCCCAGGAAACATGCTTCCGGAGGTTAGCCTCTCCCATTAGGCCGAGGGGCTGGGATCTGACTGAAGGGTGTGGCTCGTGCAGCCCCGAGCCCTGGCCCATCACCTGCCATCATTTGGATCGTAGAACCCAGATTCCAGCCGCCCCCAGGAGGCCAACCTGCTGCCCCCTCTGCCAGGCTGGCTTCCAGCTCCTCCTGGACGCCAGCATGCAGGCGAGGCTCGCTGCACGGAGGTGCCTCCTGTGTCCTCAGTCCCTTCCACTGTCCCCTCAAGCCACCATCCCACCTGCACAGAAGACCAAAGACCACTTTCAGAGGAGGACAGTGGGCCATCTCTGGGCCTTCTGGGTGGGCTTTATCCTTTCCGGTCCGATATGAGGAACGATGGTTCCCAGCATTGCTGGGGATCAGTGCTGGTAATGTGTCTTAAGGATACAGCGTGGGGTGGGGGTGGGGTCCCACAGACACTGAACACTGCGGTAATGCTGCCGAGCATAATGGTTGCCACGACAGCAGCTGCAAAGCTCAGAATAAAAATTTTAATTGCATTAGGATTGTGGGAAATCAGTTTTATTGCAAGTACTTCCCCTAGCAGTTAAATGCAATAAGACTGTCAGGAACAACCCTTCAGAGACATTTGCTGTGCCCGGGACCTGTCTGCAGAGGGCAGCAGGGGGCAGGGAGCCTGTGTGTTGAGGAGGATTCTCGGGGACCCTCAGGACACTCCTTGGCCCCCCTCTACTGCAGCGTGACTTCCCAGAAAGAGCATGACCTCTGGGACAGACCATGGAGTTTGCTTCAGTATCTGCCCCCTCAGAGCTACGTGGCAAGCCGGCCTTATGCTGAGCTGTTTCCCTATGTGTGATATCAAGGTGATAATGACCTCACCTGGGACCTTACAAGAGTAAACGTGAGGAAAACAGGATGTCCCTGCCCCAGGCACACAGGCCCTCCCTCCTCTGTGTCCCTGCGTTTCTCCCCGTTCTCGTGCCCCGTCCCCCCCCCCCCCCCCACCCCAGGCCAGTACGTTACAGTCCATAAAGGCCCCTACCCATCTCCGCCTTATTACTGTTTCTTATTGGAACATTCGTTTCGGGCTGATGGGCCAAATGACAAAGCTCCAAAGGGAAACTTAATCCCAGGCCAGAATGAATCTTCTCTGCCTGGCAGGGAGGGAAGATGGAGCAGCCAGTGTCTGCCCTCACCATCCTATCTTGTTCAGTTCCATTTGGGAGGGCTCTCACAACACAGCCGCCTCCGCCTCCGGGAAAGGCACAGCAGGAAGGGAAGGGGGGCAGTGGGGAAACAGCTTGCAGCGGCAGTAGGAAGTCAGTGAAGGCAGGGGACGGTGGCCTTGACTTGGCCCATTATGGAGAGGGGCGTGGGGGCTTTGGGGTAGGGATGTGACCTGAGCCTTAAGTTGCCAGGCTTGGCGGTGAGCGGAAGGTGGCTGGAATGAGCACCGAGCAGGGGGGTAGAGGGTGGGGCTGGGGGCTGAGTAGCCAGAAACCAGGCTTCAGGCTCCACTTAGTCTGGGGAGCATCTTGTGCTGCGTGAGAGGTTTCAGATCCCAACTGTCCCCAAAGCTCTCTGTCCCTTGAAGCTTCCATCTTGTCTGCCCTCCAACGTGTGCTCCTTGCTTCCTCTAGGAGTCAGCCGAGAGGGCAGCCCCCGTAAACACAGTAGAAGCTGGAAGCTCAGAGGCAGGAGCGGGGAGCCCCGGCTGTGGGGCCAGTGGGCCAGAGCTCTGCCTCACTTCCGCCCGCTCCAGCCTGAGGGGGTACCGGCTCCTGTAGGGGACCCGGCTCCCCAGCCTCCTGCCCCTGCGGCCTAGATAAGTCACCCTTCACCTCAAGGGCTGCTGGCAGGGCTAAGTGAGGCCTTTGACATGACTGGCTGGGCCCACGAGAGGCCCCCACGGGCCAAGAGTCTTCCCACCTCACACCCTCAGTGGGGCTGAACCTTGGGCTGCGCCTACGCCTCCCCCCAGCTTCCTCCCACCGTCTCTCCTCCTCAGCCTCCCTTCTGTTCTCTGGAGGTCCCCCGGCCTCCTCCTGCCTCTGTCTCTCACTGTCATTTCTGGCTAGCCATCTCTGGCTTTCTCCGTTGTGCCTGGCTCTCTTCTGCTTCCCCCCTTCCCTGCTTTGTTGGTCTCTCTCGCACTCTCTGTTTCTCCCCGTGCCTCTTCCGCAGTCTCTGCTTCCCTGCCCCTCTCTCGGACACACTGGGGATGCTCGGGCTGTCCAGACACACCTGCTCTGACCTCCTGTCTGGTGACTCTTCCCCTTCCAGATGGGGCTGGTGGTCATCCTGGTGTCCACGGTGGTGGCCATGTCGGCCGTGGCCCAGCTGTGGGAGGACGAGTGGGAGGTGCTGCTGATCTCCCTGCAGGTGAGGGGGTGAGGGAGGGCTGGGCAGCCACTTCCCCAGAACCTTCAACACAAGGCAGTGCCTTTTCATCACTCACATCTCTCCAGACGAAGGCCCAGAGGGGGCAGGGAGGGGTCTAGATCACAGAGCAAGTCAGAACAGGGAGGGTGCTACACCTTGGGGTTTCTGCAGAGATAAGAGTTGCCCACCCCACGGACACAGATAGGCTGGCTGTCAGGGTGTTGGTGACCAGAGGGTCTAGGCATGGCTGGGAGCTCATGGTTCCTCTTGCCCCTTCCCGCACACAAGGGCACAGCGCCATTCCTGCATGTGGGGGCCCTGGCTGCCATCACCGCGCTCTCCTGGATTGTGGCAGGACAGTTCGCCCGTGCAGAGCGGTCCTGTAAGTATGACTGCCTCCCAAGTACCAAAACCAGCTTGTCCTGTCCCCACCTGGACATCACCTAGGTGGCCACTCTCAGCATGGAGGTCCTGGTTCGGAGTGGCCCACAGGGTCCACTGAGGGTCGCAGCCTCGGTCAGCCTTGCACGTTTCCTCCTCTGTGTGTCTGTGTGTGTTAGAAGTCCAGCTCGCCTTCCTAGCCAGATGGGGGCTGGCCATGGTGTAGGGTCCCCTCAAAGCATTGGGTCCTGACAGGTAGAGGGAAGAGGGGCCCCCACCCCAACCCCAGCCTGCTCAGGATTCATGGGTGGGCCCTGTGGAAAGCCAAACAGCTCACCAGGTAGCCTGACTCACGGCCGATGTCTGCAGCCTCCCAGGTGGCCATTCTCTGTATCTTCTTTGCCATGGTATTTGCCTTCTACCTGGCCCCTCTCACCATCTCATCTCCCTGCATCATGGAGAAAAAGGACCTGGGCCCCAAGCCTGCCCTCATTGGCCACCGTGGGGCTCCTATGGTGAGTACCACCTGAGGGTCCTAACGGAGCAGAGAGGGGGGTGGGAAGGAGACAGGCCAAGACCTATCTCTTTGTAGGGAAGATATAATATGTGTAACATGGTAATAGCAGGAATCTTTAGCCCTTTTGGGGGGCATATGGGAAGGGTTGGTGAAAAAGCTGGGGAGCTCAGATGGGACTGAATCCTGAAGAGTCCTGAAGGCATCTCGCTAAAAAGATTTAAGTTTTTATCCTGAGGGCCCTGGAAAGATACAGGCAGGCTAGGTTGTGGGTTGGGAAGGCCCAGGAGAGAGGGGGAGCTGGGTGTGGGGAGGACAGCCGGTCCCCGGGTTGCAGGAGAACCTCTGGGCTGTGGGGTGCAGAAGGGAACAGGTACAACTCAGAGCCCACTGCTAGAGGGAAGGTACTTGAAGAGGGTTGAATTAGAGACAGAAGGGAGTCAAAGTCAGAGCCCTGTGACCCAGCAGTAGTTTAGAGGGTGGCTCCAGAGCCATGCTTCCTCAGCCCTTTGGCAGCTGTGGGAGCCTGGACCAATCCATGTCTGCTCTGTGCCGGTTTCTTCATCTTGTGTCTTGGGATAACAAGAGTGCCTGCACGGTGGGCCATGTGAAGTACCCAGCTATGAGCCTAGCACACAGAGAGTGAGAGAGAGATATTCCTGGCTTCTGGGGCAGGCTGTCTCCCTTCTCTGGACCAGGGGGTTCTCCTGCACCAACACCTTGATTTTGTGGTTCTTAACAGAGGCAGTATCTATTATCACCACCAGGAGGCGCTTGGGGCCTGCGTGAGAGTTTCTTTTTTTTTTCTTTTTTTTTTTTTTTTTTTTGCAGTGATTGAGAGTTCCATGTATCATTGAATTTCAGGGCAGTCAAGGCAGCCTCACAAAGTAACTTTTAAAAGGAGGTGTCAAGTCTGGTGGCGCTGTGAATCACCCTTAGGTTTTTCCCCACTTCCTGTGTTGAGTGTTACTGTGCCCGTTTTGTAGGTGAGATTCAGATACCTGTGCCTGAACCAGCCCCTGGTACCCTCCCAACACACCCTTCGCTGGTCCCAGTACCTCCAGGAGGCAAACAGCTGGAAAGACCATGGCTCTGGAGCCAGAGGGATCTGGATTTGGGGTCCAGTTTTGTCCCATATTGCCTGTGTGTCTCGGGGGATCACCAGTCCCCTCTGAGCCTCATGCTGCTGACCATCGTGAGGATAATTTAGAAGCATAGCCTTTGCAGGTGGGCAGGGCCCAAGGTTACAGCACCTCTTCCATCCATGACCCAGATTACCCACCCACCTGCTCTGGAGGCCAGGGAACAAGTAGGTCTGCCGAGGGGGGTGGGCACTCAGCCAAGGGGAAGGAACCAGGTGGCCCCAGCATGGATCATTTTTTTAGTAGGAAAAAGTAACATTCACAAAAGTGGCAAGAATTGTATAAGGAATCATACAATGAAGAATAATATAAGGAATCCAAGACCACCTTCAATATTTATCAATGTTCTTGCCATCCTTTGTTTCATCTGTCTCCCTACTTTTTCTTTTCTGATGTAAAATTTTAAAACAAATCCCAAACATCCTATCATTTTGCCCATATATACTTCATATATATGTATCTCTAATACATAAGGACTTTTTTCTTTTAAACATAGCCAAAACTACAATGCTGCTGTCACACCCAACAAAATAATAATTCTTTAATATTATCTAATACTGAATCCATGTTCAGTTTTCCTTTGTTGTCTCAAAAATACCTTTTTACAGTTGTTAAAAATCAGGATCCACACGGAGAACACGTAGTGCATCTGGTTGACATGTCTTCCAAGTATCTCTTAGTATAGAACAGTCCCCCTCCCTTTTTCCCAGATGCTGTTTATTTGTCAAAGAAACGGAGTCATTTGTCCTGTAGAATTTCCCACGTTGTGCATCTGGCTGATTGCATCCTCTTGGTGGTTTTTGAGGGGCTAGCACGAGTGTCTGACACGGCTCCATGTGTCACTGTGCATGCACATGTATCGGTGTCTACACCTGTGTGTATCATTGGGTCTGGATCCACACATCTGTGTGTGATAAGCCCAAGTGCACATTGCTGTCTTGGTGTGTCCGTGTGCCCTTGGGTGTATGGTTCCTCTGTGGGTGCAGCTGGATGTGTGTATGTGTGTGTTCTTTAATATTTGGTCAGACTAACTCCAAAGTCGGGACTTTTAACCACAGTGGCCTGCCCACCTGAGTTTGTGACAGCCACCCCTCACATACACACTTGAGAAAAGAACCCCACTTGGGCTCAGGCATGAGACTGGTAGGGATTAAGAATTCACCCTGAAATCCCACATGTTTCTTAGACCCCTCCTGGAGTCCCAAGGCTGGCCAAGGAGGGCTAGGTTTCCATGCCTCCCTCTCCCAGAGGCGGAGGCGAGCACCTATCCCCAGGAGACCTGACTAAAAAGCCTCTGGAGAAGAGACTCTGCCCTTCCCAGTCACTTCCTCTGTTCCCCAAGGGTCTTTGTAGACCCCGCTGTGCTCCTTTGTGTTCTTCGCATAGTCAACCTTCTGCAGCCTCAGCCCCCAGAAGAGCAATGGCACCTCTTGTGAGAGGCCTGGCCGCAGGACGTTTAGAGGCGAGCTGGGCAGGAACTCCACCGAGTCCATGCCTGTCTCTAGATGCCTCTGTGGCCTTGTTCTGCCTCTCGGTGGGGCCACAAACAGCCCACCTGACTGGGAGAAGGTAGCCACGTCCCCCAAAGCTGTTCTGCCCCAAGAAAAGTGGAAGAAAGGAACTCAGTTATAGAGACTGCTGATGCCCTTATTTCATCTGTCAGCTTGATAACACTAGCCTATTTTATAGCTAAAGAAACCTTAAGGTGCAGAAGGTGAGTGACTGGGAAGTCGAATTGCTCCTTCTCAGTCCCCACAGCCCTTGCCGTGCCAGGCTGCCTCCCAGGGGAGGGTAATGTGTTACATGTTGGAGCAGCATGGCCAGAGGGCATGTGTCTTGTGGGAAGTGAGATCAGTCGCGGGAACCCCTTCCACCCCACTCCTTCACTGCCAGGAGTCCTCACTCCCCTCCCTGTTCCAGCCCGCACTGCACTGGGTCCTAGCTCACTCCTTGATATGGTGGTGACCCCCAGTGGCAACAAAGGGTATGACAGGGTCTTCAGGCAAGACAGAACTAGGGAGGGAGACTTCAAACTCCAACTCTCCCAACTGGAAAGACCCTCAGAGAACAGTGAATATATACCCCAAGGGGAAAATGGGGAAACTGAGGTTCATAGGAGAAAGAGATGCACCAGCGGTTACAAAGTTACTTTATGGCAGGGCCAGGGCTAGAACCAGATCTTCTGATGTGTATGCTATAGGATTAATAGTCATTTATTAAGCATTTATTGTACGTCAGGCAGCATGGTTGGGGGCTTTTAATCCATGTAACAGCCTGGGGGATGGCCTTGTCATGGCTGGAAACGGTGCCATCCTGTGTCCCCTCCCGTCTCCCTCTGGGATCTCCACCCAGACTCCGGGTATAATTGGGAGGAAACATGGCTTGCACCCCAGCCCAAGACTGTGACGAGACAGAGGACTGTATAAAAACCCTCACACCCCCATATATACATCAACACTAACCACCTTGCCTCCTCCCCACCCCACCCCCAAAAAAACCTGTGAGGCAGGCATGATTTCACAGATGAAGAGACCGAGCCTCTGAGAAGCTGCATGGGTGTCCAGGGTCCCACAGCTACTGCTTGGAGGAGTTGGAATTAGAACCAGACTTACTCCAGCCTCCCAACATGGAAGGTTCTAGATTGGCTGGGGAGGTGTACATCAGCTAAATCTCGGCTCTCCCTTCCTGCCCAGCTGGCCCCAGAGCACACACTGATGTCCTTCCGGAAGGCCCTGGAGCAGAAGCTGTATGGGCTACAGGCTGATGTCACCATCAGGTAGGTGTGGGGGTCAAGAGGACCACAAGGCCTCTCATCCCTGCCGCATCCGGGACCCTGCTGGAGAAACCTCGGGTCCCAGAGCCTCAGAGATGGGGCTTGGGGCTTGGATGATCTGCCACAGGGCTGACACCCTGTTTGTGCCTAATGCCAGGATATAAAATAGGGAAATAAACACATGCTCTTGGTTCAAGCAGGGGTGAGTGTTTGGGACCTGGAGTCCTGCCACAGATCTACTTGAAGGAAAGACTAGATCTGTGTGGCTCAGCAAGATGGCTCAAACACCACTGGGTGGAATGAGCACACTGCAGAGTGATATATTCACTGTGATGTCAATTATATTTAGAAGACGCAGAAAATGATTTGTACGTTTTCAACGTGTAGATTTTAAAAGTATGTCTTAACATGAAAGGTCAAGAAGAACTCATACCAATTTCACAACAGATTATCTCTGAGAGGGGAAGGAGGCGGGGCTGCCATGTTTAGCTACACAGGTTGTGTAGTGAACAAGATACCACATACGTGAGGGGCTAAGCATAGATATCACTGTTAGATAACCCACTGGTCCCAGTGTAGATACCACAGAATTGTGTGTGTATCGAAAATTTCTAGCAGACGGAGGTAAAATGCCTTGAGGCAGGGGGGCACAGGTGCTTTTTACTATTTCACACTATGACATCATATGTGGTATCGGCAGCCCCAAACGGGTAGACTAGGATGGTGGGAAGGGGGAATTTGTCAAAGGGGCCTGCATTTGTACTGTTCTAGTATGGCATCACATGGCCCGGGTTCTAAGTAAGGTTATACCATTTACTGGCTAATGGGTCTTGAGCTAGGTACTTCCCTCTCAGCCTCAGTTTCCCCATTATCAAACGAGGCAGCACTATCTGCTAGGGCTGCTGAAAAAATAGACCCAGCCCTCCATCCTCAGCAGTCCCTAACCCCGTCTGACCCTCACAGAGAGCCAGAAGGAGTCATCTGTGAGTCCGCTGCCCTCCCGGTGCAGACAGGGAACCTGAGGTCCACAGAGGCAAAACCTGCCTGGATGTCATGGGGGTTGTATAAGTGGATGGGAAGGAGCCTACGTGTGTTGGTGGGGGGATGACTGGTGGGCAGGTGAGGGACCTGGGTGGACAGTGACTTGGGGACCCCACCTTCCCATAGCCTGGATGGCGTGCCCTTCCTCATGCATGACACCACCCTGCGGCGCACCACCAACGTGGAGGAGGAGTTTCCGGAGCTCGCCCGCAGGCCCGCCTCCATGCTGAACTGGACCATCCTGCAGAGGCTCAATGCCGGCCAGTGGTTTCTGAAGGTCTGGCTGTACCTGTCCCAGTCCTAGGCATGGAAAGCACAGGCGGGGACCCCATGGAGTGAGAGGGCCGGGAGTGGTCATCAGCTCAGATGACCCCTAGTCCCCTAGCATCAATGACTCACAGCCAGGTTGGTTAGTGGCCTGCTTCGGCTCCAGCCACTGAAGTCCAGATCTCATGGTTGTCACTGCTTCTTCTGGTTCTGTCTCCCACATCAGAAAAAGTTGGCGGTGATGATAAGAGTTAACAGGTAAAACTATTAACTCTGTCAAACTCTAGAGGGAAATTGGTTCTCTGGTGTGAAATGCTACTAAAGGATAAATGTGCTGGGGTCTGGGATAAGTTCCAAGCAGGTGATTCTTTCAGGAAAACAGGTGTGGCCCAGAAAAGTTAGGGTTGGGGTCTTCTAAAAGCCCCACAGGGCCACAGTTATCAATTTACCTGACCCACACACCAGCAGACACTGGAAGCTCAGGGGTCTCCGTGCTTAGTGGCCAAGAAGGCACACGGAGGCCCCAAAGGGCTGGCGAGGCAGCCATGTGTGTTCCTATCTCTGCCAGACGGATCCCTTCTGGACGGCCAGCTCTCTGTCACCCTCCGACCACAGGGAGGCCCAGAACCAGTCCATCTGCAGCTTAGCAGAGCTCCTGGAGCTGGCCAAGGGCAATGCCACGCTGCTGCTCAACCTGCGTGACCCACCACGGGAGCACCCCTACCGTGGCAGCTTCCTCAATGTCACGCTGGAGGCCTTGCTGCGCTCTGGGTTCCCCCAGCACCAGGTGAGGCCCTGCTCAGCAGCCCTGCCCTGCCCCCCTGGAAACCCAGGCCTGGCTGGAGCAGGACTCCAGCGCAACTTCACTGTGCCTCCTGTCCAGACCTCAGTTTCCACATTTGTAGAATGGGGGTAACATGCCCCTTGCCTTCCTGACAGGGTAGTCGTGGAGACAAGAGGGAAACAAGAAAGTCCTTTAAAATGTACAAAGGGCAGGAGCAGGTTCTCTGGGACACTGCTATTTCCACGAAGCACTGCCCGCATCCTTGTGCTGTAATACTTGGGGGTCAGAGGAATTCGAAACGAATTTATGGCAGCACACTAAACTGGTGGCATCCTATAGAGTGACTGACGCTTGGGTTATCAGTCTTGTCATGACAGGGGTCTACAGGGGAAGCTCCCTGAGTTGTTGCCAGAGCAATTGCACAGCCTTGGCTGGGACCAGGTTGACCCCTGTAGATAATGATTACACATAAGCTCCACTGTGTGCCAAGTCCCAGCTCTCTGAAACCTTCCAGGGGCTTCAGGCTTCTTTAACAGAAGAGAAAGCCGAGGCTGCCCCCTCTCCTGCCTGCAGGTCATGTGGCTGCCTAACAGGCAGAGGCCCTTCGTGCGGAAGGTGGCTCCTGGCTTCCAGCAGACATCAGGTTCCAAGGAGGCGGCCGCCAGCCTGCGGAGAGGCCACATCCAGAGGCTGAACCTGCGCTACACTCAGGTGTCCCGCCAGGAGCTCAGGTGCCTGCCCCAGCTCACCAGGGGGAGGCTGGATGCACAGAGTTCCTGGTTCAAAGAGTGGAGGTGGAGAGAATCAGGCAGATCCAGGTTTTGTCTGAGTTTGGTCCTCTGGGAGTGGAGATTCCTTTCTCCAGGGCCAGTTGTGGGTGTTCCTTTCTCCAGAGCCAGGAGGTTTGTGAAGGGGGCATGCTTTACAGGCCCGGAGGGCCCAGTCTGAGGGCTGACCACCCTCCGTCCCCCTGCCCCACAGGGACTATGCGTCCTGGAACTTGAGTGTGAACCTCTACACGGTCAATGCACCGTGGCTCTTCTCTTTGCTGTGGTGTGCAGGAGTCCCATCTGTCACCTCCGACAACTCCCATACCCTGTCCCAGGTGCCTTCCCCTCTCTGGATCATGGTAAGTTGGGAAATTGTTGGGGGGTGTGTGCAGGAGGGCACCTGGGGGTGTAGAGGGAGCCTGTGATACAGGGTGGGGGGTAGGCTCGATGCTCAGGGCTCTCTGGTGAGGTCTCAAGGGTGGGGGCAGCACATGGTGGGGGGTATAGGCTTGAGGCAAGAGGAAGATCTTCATGGCCTCTAGAGTCTGCACTAAGGTGCTGGGGGGTGGGAAGAACCTGGGCCCAACCCACAGGGAGAAAAACATCATTTAAGGGCCCCAGAGGAGTAAATTACTACTTGGGGGTTGGGTTTCAGGAGTTTGTTATATTTTGTTTTGAAGAAGGAGAAGGCATTAGAAAAAGAGGGTAACAACAGGACAAAGATAGGGAACATTTAAAAGCTGCTCTGAGAATACACCAAATAAAACCAGTTTTCAACTGGTTGATTGGGTCCCTATAGACTGGCCTGGGCTCCCATCCCAGCTCTGTCACTGGGGGAGCCCCCCACTCCTATGCTCCCCCTGGCTCCCCACTGCCATCTCCGTGAGGACAGGACAGCCAGTCTGAGGGTCTTGTTATGGCTGAGACAGTGTCAGGGTCAAGTAACCAGAGCTAGGTTATGGATGGTTGTGTCCGTCCACCTACCAGAGGTCCTTGTAAACCTCCAGAGGCTCTGCGGGGAACCAGCAGTGCGCACACTCGGAGGTTCAGGCGACAGCAGCTGACCAGCAGCAAGAAGTGCTCCTTTGTCCAGGCCCCGTCCCTCCTCCACAGCTCACCTGACATCAAGGCCTGACTACACTGGAGGCTTTGCCCTCCCTGGCCCCCGGAGCGGGCAGGCCTTCACTCAACACCCTACAGTGACACACGTAATCTCACACCTGCACAGATGCCACACACACCCCTGCATACGTACTAGTCACACCCCCACATTCAGCTATTTGTCTTTTGTTACTCAGCTTCTGCTTGGAGCCCCCCTTAAGCACACAAACCCACCAGGCTTATTCACAAATGCCACCTCTACCCTGAACACCACACAGATCTTTTTTTTTTTTTTTTTTTGAGTGAGAAAGAGGGGAGGGGTACAAGTGAGGGGCAGAGAGAGAAGTGGGGCTCACTGAAGCGGGGTTCATGCTCACCTGATGTGGGACTCAGACTCACAAACTGTGAGATCATGACCTGAGCCGAAGTCAGATGCTTAATGACTGAGCCACCAGATACCCCACACAGATCTTTTTTATCCTATACACACACACACACACACAGGCTTACAGTGTTCAGAGCCTACTCCTACAAAATATCATCTCAAGCCCCGAAGCCCCCTCTGGATCCTCCCAGCCCATCCCTGATAGTGACGTGGGGTCCCCCTGCCCATATGGACCCTCAGTCTGGGGCCCCGGTATGGACTGGCCAGGACTGAAAACTGGCCACTGGCCATCTGTCCACAGCCCCCGGACGAGTACTGTCTCATGTGGGTCACTGCAGACCTGGTCTCCTTCAGCCTCATCATTGGCATCTTCGTGCTCCAGAAGTGAGTAGGCTTGGACGCCCTTCCACAGCCTTCCCTGCCCCACAGCAGGCGAGCCCCCACCTCAGCCAGTCAAACCTCCCCAAGTCCTGGGCCAGGAGAAGCCCTGACCAGGCAGCGTGTTCAGGGTAGGAGGAGGACTGCCCAGTGGCCTGCAGCCCGTCCTCCTCAGCCAGAGCTGAGTGGCTTCGGGAACAGGTACCCGGCTAGGAGCCCATAGCCAACCAAGCTCTGACATGATTTGCTATGTGGACTTTGGCTTGTGTCCTGACCTGTTCCCCGGGGCCTGGGTTGTCACCGGCACTCAGGTGTGCCGTGCTGGAGACCTCCTGCCTGTCAGGGTAGCAGCTGAGCTGGTGGCTGCAGTGGGGAAGTGGGGTTGGTCTGGGGGAGGGTTTAGGGCCAGGCAGGGGCCCCAAACCAGCCACAGACAACAACTGGCCGTTCTATTCCTGACTGACGTTCTCTCTCTGTCACACACCGCTCTGATCCGGCGCATGTCCCTCCTCTCTCTCCCCACCCCCCTCTCTGCTGCACTCTGGCATCTCACAGCTATCACTTGATCAGGTAATTCTGGTGTGGTCTTCCTCTCCTGTCCCTCTTTCTCCCTCTTCCTTGCCATTCCCTTCTCCAGTTCCCTCTGAAAACCTGCCGTGCACTGAGCCGGTGCCTGGGTCAGGGTCCCTCGCGGGTCACCCTCCCAGACACCTCCCCTCGCCTGAAGCCTCCTGCTGTCCCCTGCCCTCCTTCTCTCCCCCACAATCCTCCCTTCTGTCCCCATCTTGCCATGTGTGTCCCTCTGCCCTTTGTTCCTCCTCGCTGTCTCTGTGGATGGGAACCCATGCTTCCCTGCAGGTTTGCTGACCTGGCCTCTCTTAGCACCAAAGCGGCTCCCCTCGGGGGAGGGGCTGTGCCTGGCTGTCCCTCCCCTGCCACCAACTCTAGCACTCGCAGGGGCCTTCGCCACTACCCTACCAAGTTCTGTTCCCCCCTTCCCACTTTTGGCTTTGCCTCTGTTTATCTTTCTCTGTGTCTCTTACTTTGTGACTCCTGCCCCCCCACCCCCTTATACACACAGCCTCCCTGCTTTCCCCTGGGGGCACCCCACAGTGGTTGAGCTTCCTGTCCTAGATGTGCCTGGCTGCAGAGACCCTGGCCTGACACTTTCCTCCTGGGTTCGATGTTAATTCCAACAGGAGTCCTAGGTCCTGGGGTCCAAGCCCTCACCTTAGCTAAGTGCCTTGGGCCCTCCTGCTTTATACAGCCTCACTAACCAGCTTCCAGAGGACCCTCCCTGGCTGAGGGGCTGAGGGGCTGAGTGCAGCAAAGGGACATGTACCTGGTCCTTCATTTGCAGCCAGCAGACATCCGCATGTGCTGGTGCTGTGCTGGGCCTGCAGCGGGGAGCCAGGCCTTCGCTCTCGGAGCCCCGGTGTGCTGGGTGGGGACCAGCCAAGGTGGCCTAGGTGCTGGGATGGACATGTCCAGCCAGGGTCGTGTCACTGTCTTCCTGGGGGTCAGCAGAGGACTGATGGAAGAGGGGACCCTGAGGGAGAATATCATTCCCTGCGGGCCCCCTTCCTCCATTCACTTACTGAACCAATACTATGGGCACCTGCCACACAGCAGACATTGAGGTTGGTGCCAGGGACACAGTGGCAGATAAGAGACCTATCGCTGCCCTCAAGGACATGTAGGGCAGCCAGCCCAGCCAGAGCACAGGCTGCCTTACCCTCTGCTTCCTGCTTCCCCCTTGTCTGTCTGTTCTTTTCATTCACCCATCTGCCTGTCCATCTGTCTGTCCATTTCTGCTGTGCTGACCCCATCTGGAAACAACTGATTTCTCATGGAGTCCGGGCTGCCCGCACCACCCCCGCAGGGCTCAATGTCCGAGGGGTTGGGTTCTTGTTTCCAAGCTGACCCCTGCTTCTCTTGGTGGGAATGGGGGTAGGGGTTCAGTCAATCTTTCTGTCTAGTTTGCAGGACAAGTCATAAGTTCAGAGACCAGAGATTTGGGGCTGGTTCAGAGGTACTGCAATAGCAAAAACTGCTGTGGGCTAGGTACAGGAGCCCGAGTTCCCCAGCTCTTCCTGGCCCCTGCACGCCCCGTACAGCCCCACCTCTTGCCCATTGGCTTAATTTTATCCCCCACCTCATCCCTGCCTCAGCTGTCAGAGGGATTAATGCTGTATCTAGCCTGTGCCTCACCGTGAGGAAACAGGTCACTCTCTTAGGGTTGTTGGAACAGACCCGAGTCACTGACACCCTTGTCTCTGAACCTGTGAAGACAAGCTCCCCACTTGTCTTCACAGCTCCTCCCCTCACTCCCTCCCCTCTTTCACTTCCACTCCGGGGTTTCCCCACTGGCTTCACTCAGCCTGGTCCTGATGGTGGAGCTGGACGACACATCAGCCAGGACTCCCTGAGATTGGTGTGTACCCCACAGATGGCTCATCAGAGTCAGGTCTGCTAAGCTCCCCCACCCCAATTTACCCCAGAAGTCAGCGTGCAACTGCAAGCACCCGAAACAGAACTCACCAACCCCAAACAAACTATCTTCCTGGGCAAGGAGGGCTGACCTAGGGTTCGGGGGACAAGAGAGAGGCAGGAGAGCCCTGGCTGAGTCAGGGGACTCTGACGCAAGCCCTTCTCTGGGCTTCAGTTTCCCCATCTCTAGTCAGACAAGAGTCCTGCTGGCCTCTCAGGCCCAATCCGGACAGGTTCTGGAATTGGGCAGGACCCTCGCTCCAAGGAAGGGTGGGGAAGGACCTGTGCCCATGGGGCCGTCTCTGCAGGTGGCGCCTGGGTGGCATTCGGAGCTACAACCCCGAGCAGATCATGCTGAGCGCTGCGGTGCGCCGGACCAGCCGGGATGTCAGCATCATGAAGGAGAAGCTCATCTTCTCAGGTGTGCAGCCCTGCAGGTTGAGACGGGCGGTGGGCTCAGTTACCACCCCACGCATGTACTCGAGTATGTGTACACACATTCACCCACAGCACGTACAGCCAGGAACACAGCACGGACATACATGTACCCACCCAGCTTCACATACACATACAGAAACATGTACCCCTCCGCATGCTGTCATCCACTCCAAGCCCTGGGGCAGTCAGCCCCATGGGTGGTGGACAAAGGACAAAAGTGTGGGGGTGGGGGAGTCTGCTTTTAAGGCTTACCCTCCTTTGCCTGGTTTATACACCACAGATATTGATTTTTTCCCTTCTGCTTGCTGCCAGCCCATCGATGGCATTCCCAGTCTGATGGAGGAGGCAGCCGTAAGAACAAATACATAGAAACTTGGGTGTCACTAGAGCTCCAACAGGTGTGCTGAGCCAGAGTGGGGTGCAGAGAAGAGTGGTCAGAGCTCTCTGGGACAGTGAGGGTCTTGGGGCCCACTTTGCAAGGAGGTGACCTAGTGGGAATGGGAAAGATGAGTAGGAGGGGTCTGGGTTTGAGGTGAGGACTGACCAAGCAGAGGGAAGGAAGGGTATTCAGGCAGGAACAGCATATGTTCAGAGGTAGTGAGGGGGCATGGCTTACTGGGGTACCAAGAATTATCATTCCATATGGTGGGGGGGGGGGGGGGGCTCAGGTTCACTTACCCTGAGGTGGCACTGAGGGGGGCACTTGGGCCTCGAGTGTGTGGTCAGGAGCTTGGGCTTCAGTTTGAAAGCAGAGTATGGTCACAGGCAGATCTGTCCCTGTTACAGGAAGGCTGTAACAAAGCACCCCAAACTGGTGGTGTAAACAATAGAAATTTATGGTCTCGGTTCTGGAGGCCAGAAGTCCAAAATCAAGGTGTTGGCAAGGTTGATTCACTCTGAGGACTGTGGGCGAAGGATCTGGTCCAGGCCTCTCTCCTTGACTTGTAGGTGGTCATATCTGGGTTTACGTGGTTCTCCCAGTATGCATCTCTGTGTACAAATTTCATCTCTTCCTAAGGACACCAGGCATATTGGACTAGGGCCCACCTTGATGACTTCATCTTAACTAACATCTGCAACAACCTTATTTTCAAATGAAGTCACATCATGACGTACTGGGGGCTAGAACTTTCAACATACGAATTGGGGGGGCAGAGCACAATTCCACCTCTAACAAGCATGGAGGGTGAACTAGAGAGGGGGAAGGTGGAGATGAGGAAGCCAGAAATTCAGGTGAGAGATTAGGCATGGGAACACGGAGGAGAGGAGAGATTTGAGGGATATTTAGGAGCTAGATGGACTGGGGTTCAAATCCCAGCTCTGTCCCCAACTAGAGTGTGAACCAGAGCACATTGGCACCAGACCCTTCCTGTATAAAACGGACTGGCACCTCCTGCCCCTCACAGGGTGCTTGTGGGGTTAGCACCATGCGTGACCCAGCAGTGTGCTTGGTAAACACGGCCTGAATGAACGATACCCCAGAGGGGGTGACTGGTTTGGGAGCTGGTTCCTAGGATTGTGTGAACATCCATTCATTCACTCTCCCCTTTATTCATTCATTCCTTCAACAGATAATTGCCAGGCACTGTTTTAGGTGCTCAGGATTTACAGATTCTTGCCTATGGGACACTTACATTCCTCCTCCCTTGGCTCAAAAGACCGCCCTCTCCTGGGAGCCTTCTCTGAGCACCAAGGCTGGGTTGGAGGGCCTCTCCTGGTGGTTCTCAGCCCTCTAGCCACACTGGGGAGCTCCTGTAAGGGCCAAAGGCACCCGGGGTCCCCAGGCTCCTACAGCCTGGCCCAAGGAAATCAGAAGGGGCGGGCGGAGTGAATGGAGAGCCTTTAGGCCTCTAGGCCTGGAAGATTCTGCCCATGCAGGCCCCCACCTCTCCTTCAGTGCCAAAGGCCATTCATTGAGCACCTTAGGATACAGACTCTGAGGCAGCCAGCCACAGCCCTCAGGCCACCCTGCCCACTCCGGGTTGAGAGGTCCTTTCCAGAGACCCTCAACCTCACCAAGGCACCCTGAGTCCCCTCAGGGTGGGCTCAGCTCCACTCAGCAGACACTTCCTGAGCCTCTGCTCTATGTTCGGTGCTGTGCCAGGCAGTAGGGACACAGATGCACCCAGACCTCACCCCTGTGCTTGAAGTACTCCAGTTGGTGGGGGCCACAGATAGTGACAGTACAGGATGCGATGGGGCAGGGGGAAGCAGGGGCTAAGGTGGACATGAGGAGGCCCCACCCCAGCTTGGGGGGCTCAGGGGAGGCTTTTAGGGAACCATAATAACAGAGATGAGAAAAATTGAGCCATATTTTAAGAAATAAAGTACCGATGGGGAAGTCACTCCCAGGAGAGGGACCAGTGCGTGCAAAGGCCCTGAGTAAACACATGAGCACCAAGCCCAGGAGGGTGCAGATGGTTTTCTGTGGCTGGGAGGTGGAGTTCCAGGGGAGAGGTGAACGGGGTGTGGCCAGAGTGTTTGCAGAGTCCAAGGAGGGCCTTGAATACCAACCTCAATAGCAAACCTGAACCCAGTGATTTCATCAGCCTCCAAGTGCCTGAATAGGAGCTGTGTGTTGCGAGTTACCCTTCCCCCTCATCTGCCAGCCATCCTCACTGAACTCTCTTCTCCCTACTCACGTTCTGCCTCCCTCTGGCCCAGCAGAGATCAGCGATGGCATGGAGGTTTCCGATGAGCTCTCTGTATGTTCAGACAACAGCTATGACACATATGCCAACAGCGCTCCCACCCCTAAGGACAACCGAGGGAGTGGCAGCCGCACCAAGACTCTCACAGACCGGAGTGGGCGTTAGCCGAAGACCTGTTTGTCCCAGCCTGTACCTGTACGTGGAGACCAGGGGGCCCAAGAGAGCGGGCAGAAGCATGTCTGGACCTGGAGTGCTCTGGGAGCTGGCTCCACGGCCTCCTCGTTGGCTCCGGCCCCCGTCAGCCATGGCCCCCCTTGAAGGGGACTCCCCTCTCTCCTGAGGCCCAGCCAGGTCAGAACTCCAGTCTCGCAGAGGCCCCTGCTGGCCTGGGGCCCCTTCTGGGAAGTCTGGGGCCCAGGGCCTGGTCCTCCCCCGGAGGCCTTCCCTTGCATCCTGATCTGGAAGCTCTGATGGCTCGCTGCTGGGCCGTGTGGCAGTTGAGGATGTGGATGTCCACGTGTGTCCATCCTCCCTTCTATGCTGAGGTAGCCGACTTCTTCGGTGTCTCCTGCCTTGAGGGCCTGGGCTGGGCCTCTGCCCCCAGCAGCTGTTCTTCACATCAGTCTCAAAGCACAAGGAGGTTCAGCCCAAGAAGAAAGCCTGCTGTGGTGGAGACACTCCTCCCTGACCAGCCTCCTACCACCACTGGCCCTGCCTCAGGAGAGGGACTGAGCCACGTCCCCAGGAACAGCTGGAGATGGCCAGGAGAATAGGCCTAAGGCTGCTTTATCCCTCGCCCTCATGTCCAACAGACTTCTAAGGCACAGTGGCACAGAGGCCCAAGAGATCTGCAGACTGATACAACCTCAGGTTTCCACATCAGTGGCCACAGGGCATTGACCACCTAGGAAGAATGTCCTAGGCATGGCCAAGGAGGCCTATAGCAGAGCAAGCCTGACAGCCTTGGCCAATATGATTAAAGCTGCCATCCTGACACGTGCTGTCTCTGAATGGTCTGTGGGAGGACGGGGAGAGAACTTGCTGGGTTTGGGATTCAGTTTTGGCCAAAGGAGGAAGCATTTTCAGAAACGAGTAGAAGAGTGGCAGGGTACTTGGGCCCCTACCCAGTATCACCGTGACACCAGGGGTTCCTTAATAACCCTGGGGTTGGGGACCAGCATCCCCATACTGTGGTGGGGAGATGGTCTTGGAGAGATAAAGTGACCATCCAAAGCCACATAGCTTAGAATGGGCAGAGGCAGAATCCTGCCCAAGCTCTGGCCCCAGAGCCTATGCATGCGCGCCTTCCATAACCAGCCAGGAATGGCAAGGCAGATGGGGAGACCTCCTGGGTCCAGTGCAGGGCTGGGTGGTGGAGCTAGCAGGTCCCCTCACAGCCATATGGAGGTGCTTCTAGGAGCCAAGGGATGTACCTCTTCTGGGTAGAATTATTGGGGTCTAAGCAATTCTGGTACCTTCTTGGAAGAAAGGAAAAGAAACCCCTCCCAAATTCTGAAATCCAGACTGTGCCCCCCACATTAACCTCTAGGACCACCCTCTGGGAACTGTGAGGGGATTCACACTCCTTCCCTCCTACTGAACATATACAAGTGCATCCCTTTCAGGGACAGAGGCCAGCTCCCACCTTTCCCTGGGCACAACGTATAAGAGAAATCCTGAACAGCCAGGTCAGGGATGGGCTGCACTGCTCTACACAAAATGCCCCCATAACCTCTCCAGCCTCTGACAGGCCCACCCAGGAAAGTGGATTTGACCTTTCATTCCAGCCCTTTCCTGTCCAGCCAGTGCCCCTGGCCAGGATGTCCCAGGTTCATGGCCACACTTGGGCAACTTGAGACCTCCCAAAGTCTTCAGGAGCAGGTAGAGGGGGCTGGGAGTTCAGAGTGGGACAGCTAGTCAGCATCCCTCACCGGGGCCCTACACTGTACCCACCTCCCCAGTGCACAGGCAGTCCAGCTGCCTCCCCTCATCCCCCAAAGCAGAGGGAGCATGGAGACCATTCCCTAGGTGGGCAGAGGGCCAGTCCTGTCTCCACCCTCAGCTGAACCTGCAGCCTGTGGTCAATGCTGGCTCCTGTCCCTTGACTGAAGAATTACTGAGAACCCAACCTTCCTGATGCCATCCCCACACCCTCCCCTGGTCTGAGGAGGACAGACTGACTGCCCTGTTCACAGAGAAACCGGAGACAGGGTCCCTTCCCGTCCCACTCCTTCCCTTGGACCTCAGGGGCACAGCCTCCCCTGGGTGAGCCTGCTCCAGGGCCATCCTTCCCAAGTACAGATAAAAAGTGACCAAGGGGCACCTGAGTGGCTCAATCAGTTAAGTGTCCAACTCTTGGTTTCGGCTCAGGTCACCATCTAAGAGATGTGGGATCGAGCCCCACGTCAAGCCCCACGTCAAGAATCTGCTTGAGATTCTTTCTCCTCTCTCTCTTTCTCTCTCTCTCTCTCTCTGCCCCTACCCCCTGCTCATGTTCTCTCTCTCAAAATAAATAAATAAACTTAAAAAAAGAATCTCTCATAACCTATGACACATCGCAATACATACTCCTTTCTTGGGGGGAAGGGAGATAGACCATTCCCTGGCATGGGGTTCTGGGAATAGACTCTGCCCCCCAGGACGCCTACTTGGCCAGCATCATGGTGACCCCTGCCATCCCAGCTCCTTCCACAAACTCAGCCCCAGGCCTCACTGACTCCACATGGCACGTGGCTTTCACTTACAGACCCCCTCTTGAGTGTCACAGCAACCCAGTAAGAGTGGCAGAGCAGGAACTGTGAGCATCCCTACTGCCAAGATGAAGAGCTGGGCCAAGGGATGAGCAGGAGTCTGCCCCAGGCTGCATGGCAAGTCACAGCAGTTCCAGGACCAGACCCCAAGTGCCCTGGGCCTATCCGGGTTCTTGTCAAAGCAACCTCCTCCCAGTTGCTGACCTCTTCCATGAAGGCAAATCTCCTCACCTGCCTCTCAAACACTAGGCCCGGCGGTCCTTTGTGGAGGCAGCAAACGATCTGGGACCAGCCTATGGGGTTGCCTCCTCGGGGTCCAGGAGGCCAGGCCAGCCCAAAGCTGCCTCCTCTTGTCCTCTTGTCCATGCCAACCAGGCCTGCTCAGTACCACCACGCCCCACCTCACTGGGTCCCCTCCGAGTCAGGTACATTGCTGAAAACTACCTCAACTCATACCGTGCCACAGATATAGGACACACACAGTCCACGAGGCACAGCTTCCTGTCCTTTACAGACAGACCCATGTAAAACACAGAAACAACCACTTAGAGATGGACACTAAGAGGGACACACCAGGCAGACAACCAGACACATGCAGTCCTATAAGACAAAGTCTGCTGTCAAATAGGAACACAGATAAAGCAGAGCCACACAGAAGCAGGAGGGAAACAGGAGACCTCTAAGCTATGCAGTCACATTCTTAGTCACACCTACAGCTATACAATCACACCCACCCCGGTGCTACACAGTCACCAGGTCCCCATGCACTCCCACACTCACAGGGACCCTGGAACACCTGTACACTCACAACCACCCGATTACACCCCAACTCCCTAGGGCAATCTCCCCTACACCTTCACATCCATGCATTTATTCAGGGGTACAACCAGTGCCAGATCACCCCCAACCCAGGTACAACATTCCCTGAGATGTATGCACAGTCAATGCCACGCTTACTTACTCCCGCCTCCTTCCTTCCCCCCGTCCCTCCCAGTGCTGGTCCAGGAATGGAACAAAAGCCCAGCGTCCCCTCCTCCCCTTCTCCCCCTCTCCTCTCCCCTCCCCCCTGGCGTCCAGCCCCTTTGTCCTCCTGTAGCTGAGCCGGAACGGGAGTCCAGGCAGAGCCGCAAGGACCTTGGAGCCGGGACTGCCAGGGGTGCGGCAGCAGGACAGAGAGGAGTGGTCAGTGCCAGCGCAGCAGCCACAGAGCACCTGGGTGAGGGCATGGCCAGGTAAGTTCCAGGTACATCCGGGACTTAGACCCTCACACGGCAAGGCTGTGTGGTGTCTACAAGTCTGAATGTGTATTTGTGTGAGTGGCTGTGGATGTGAACAAGAAACAGGGTAGCATGTCAACTTCTAGAGGCTGGATTCCCCAGTTTGCATCAGGACTCTCGGCTGGAGGTGCCTAGATTCTTAGCTGGGATGGGAGAATGCCCAGCAGGGTCCTCCCTGGGAATCCCTACCTTCCATGTTGCAACCGGGTGTCCTCCGGCCCCCAGACTGGGAATCTCCAGGGTGGAAACTGAGTCTGATGTCCCAGCATGACCACAGTGCCCAGTGCACTAGACAGCAGTTAGAACGAATGAAATAGTGAAAAAGTATTGGTGCACTTCCAGGAGAAGACTCCCTCCCTGCCCCGCCAAGCAGCCCCTGTGCTGCAGGGACAAGCCCCTCTTTACCCTGAGGAGGCCTGCCCTCTTGGATCTCAGCTCAGGAGGTGGCTGCTTTCTTAGCAAACAGCCTGCAGAGAATGGAATGGGGGCCGCGTGCTCTGCTGACCTCTCTCACCTCCCTCTGCTGATCCTGGGCTGCTCCTTAGAACATCCCCTAACCCTGGCAAGTGTGGCTGAGCAGCTAGGCATGCAGAGTCGGGAGCCAGGTGGGTTCAGGGCCCAGCCCCTCTACTTGGGCATAGTTAGCTTCCTGGGACGCTGCCCACCGGGGAGCACATTTCTGTCATCCTGAGACAGGACGATCCAGCGCCAAGGATGACCGGAGCATGAGCAATGAAAGCCAGACTAACGCTGGGCAAGATCTGACCTCCAGGGCAATGCAACCTCATGCAGTGAGCTCCCAGTCCCTGGAGGTGTGCAAGCAGAGACTGTATGTTCATAATGGCCAAATCGCAGCCAGCCCAGTACCACCCTTCAGTCTCTAGAGTGCTTTCGCGAACACCTTTCTTTTCATCCTCACAGCAACCACTGAAAGGCGGATTCCCTGTGTGCTTTTGCTTCCTTATGACAGACTCAAAGAAGGGCAGGGGCATCTAAAGAAATGTTCAGGGTTGTGAGGATCAAATGAAATTATGTACATAAAAGCAACTAACATACCTGGTGCGCTTCCTTCCTCTCGTGTAAAAACATGTAAAGAAATGTTAGCTGAATTTGTACTATGTACCTAGCACTTTTCAAATTCCACTTGATAGTCCCAAAGTCACAACAATCCTTCTTCAGAGGAAGAAACTGAAGGGGAGTGACTTGTACAGCTCACACAGAGACTCAGTGACAGAGGCAGGGTTAGAACCCAGATCAGTCCTTAGAGCTAGCTCCATTTCCCCACCGTGCTTCTTGAAAACGCAGAGAGAACTCACTAGAGAGAGGGCCAACTACCCTCTCAGCGGGGCTCTAGCCTCCTGCACTCTTTCTCTCTGGGCCTTAGCAAAAGTTCTTCTCTAAATGGTGACAAGCTCCCTGCATTGCCTTCCTCTGGCTAAGTCCACCTATGCTTCTCAGTCTGCACACCCCTCCTCAGGAACACCTTCCCTGACTCCCCTCCAACTGGGTTTAGTTGCTATCGGCTCCCACACTCCCCCCCGTGGGGCCCCCACCAAGCTGTGAGATCCAGGAGGGCAGGGTCTATGACTATCTTGCTCACTGCCTGTCACAGAAAAGGCTCTAAATACATGCTAGCTTAATACATTCGCTCAATCTTAAATAGGTATTAACTGAGCACCTACCACGGGCCAGATCCTGTACTGATGGGGGAAACGTGGATATTAAATAGAAAAATCAAGGCTTGGGGACACTTGGGTGGCTCAGTTGGTTGAGCATCTGACTCTTGATTTTGGCTCAGGTCATGATCCCAGGGTCATGGGATGGAGCCCCAAGTCAGGCTCTGTGCTGAGCATGGAGCCTGCTAAGATTCTGTCCCTCTCCCTCTCTCTCCCCCTCTGCCCCATTCATGTGTGTTCTCTCTCTAAAAAAAAGAAAAAGAGAAAAATCAGGGTTTAGTCAGTGTGGAGTACCCACAGGAAATCAGGAGACAGGATGGGGTGACAAGTGGGAGCAGAGTTATACCTCCCTACACCACACTGGGTCTCTGGGGGGCAGTCTGAATCCCTTCTACAGCTCCTGTCAGGGGACCCCCCCCCCAACACACACACAGATATTTTGTGCAGGTTCCAGTAACCTCCCAGCCGTCCTGTTCCAGACCTTGGAGAGTTAAAGACTCCCTGCTGTTGGCAGCCACGTGGCACTGCTTCACCCCTTGTGAGAGGCCCTAAACACGATGTGTTTGTAAACTGTTCCCTTATTAGACTCTCCTCCAATTATCCCATTTGAGAGCTTACCATCTGTCTCCTGCTGTTATTAAGAAAAAGTTTAGTGGTGCCTGGGTGGCTCAGTCGGTTGAGCGTCTGACTTCTGCCCAGGTCATGCTCTCACAGTTTATGAGTTCAAGCCCCACATCGGGTTCACCGCTGTCAGCACAGAGCCCGCTTTAGATCCTCTGTTCCCCTCTTTCTCTGCTCCTCCCCTGCTCGCTCTCTCTCAAAAATAAACATTAAAAAAGAAAGAAAAAGCTTAACGAGTTTGAAGAAGAGAAAGAGTAAAATGGCTTAAGTGGGTAAGCGAGGGAGAGGTAATACAGCCGAGGCAGGGCCTAGCCCTTCAGGTAGGCAAGGACTAGATCACTATAGCCATTAGGGCTCTGGGTGGAGGAATGGAATGACGAGCAGCTGGATAAATGAAAGCACACGCGTTACATTCATGCACACCTGTGTGAGCAAACCAGACAAGGAACCAAGGATGAACGGACGAGGGGCCTCTGGCCCTCTCGCCAGGCCCAGCCCGGTGGATTTCTGACGCCGTTTGTGCTCTTTACCTGGCAGGATGCTGGAGGGTCCGGTGCCGGAGGAGTCGGAGCACAGGTCCCAAGGGCCGTGCGCTGGGTCTTGCCACGCGCAGCGCCTTCTGCAGACCCTCAATGCGTACCGACTGAGTGGCACCTTCACCGACGTGGTGCTGCGCGCCGGTGGCCGAGACTTCCCGTGCCACCGCGCGGCACTCAGCGCGGGCAGCGCCTACTTCCGCAGCCTGTTCGCCGCGGGGCGGCCGGAGCGCGGCCTGGCCGTAGTGCCCGTGGCGCCCGTGGCCTCGGAAGCGCCGGGCGCGGGGCCGGGCGTGGCGGCGGCGGCTCTGGCCGTGGTGCTTGACTACGTGTACGGGGCGGGCGTGCGGCTGCGCGCTGAGGACGAGGCGGCCGCCGTGCTGGCGCTCGCCGAGCGGCTGGGCGTGGCGGGCCTGCGCGAGGCCTGCGCCAGCTTCCTCGAGGGTCGCCTGCGCGCCGCCAACAGCCTGGCGCTGCGTCGCGTGGCCGCCGCCTTCTCGCTCGCCTCGCTGGCCGAGCGCTGCGGCCGCGTGCTGCGCCAGGCCTTCGTCGAGGTGGCGCGCCACGCCGACTTCCTGGAGCTGGCGCCCGACGAGGTGGCGGCGCTGCTGGCCGACCCGGCGCTGGGCGTGGCACGCGAGGAGGCCGTGTTCGAGGCGGCCATGCGCTGGGTGCGCCACGACGCGCCGGCCCGCCGCGGGCAGCTGCGGCGCCTGCTGGAGCACGTGCGGCTGCCCCTGCTGGCGCCTGCCTACTTCCTGGAGAAGGTGGAGGCCGACGAGCTGCTGCAGGCCAACCGCGAGTGCCGCCCGCTGCTGCTCGAGGCCCGCGCCTGCTTCATCCTCGGCCCCGAAGCTGGTGCGCTGCGGGCCCGGCCGCGGAGGTACGGCCCCCATTCCCTTGCCTTCCACCCTTCCGCATCCCTGGTTCTTCACTCATCCCTGTGGCATCCTTTAATCCAATCACTTAATCGTGCCTCCGGAATGAGATGCGGTCATGCATTCGGCACACATTTCATGGACTTGGTACTGGGAATGCTGCCCTTGAGTTCAGGATCCAGTGAGGGAGGGGTGGGGATCTCACACCTTACACATATCCTTTGCCTTGCCCATCCATCCATCCATCCATCCATCCATCCATCCATCCATCCATAATTCTGAGTGCTTCCCTGCGTGCAGATCTTGTACTGGGTGCCTGGGATTTGGGAATATTTGGAAATAGCATTTACCTACGAGAGCTCAGTTTAGTAAAGGCTATAAATAGGCAGGTCCTGGAAAAAAATGAGAGGCTTAGGGCCAAACCAGGAGACTTTGCATGGAGTAGTCCAAGATTGTCTGTCACCCTCCCAAGGATAGAAGACAGAACGCCTCTGTCTTCCCATACTGTGTCTCCCAACACTAATCTCAGGGCCTGGTTCAAAGAAGATGCTCAATATTTGTCAAAGGAATTAGGTACGAAGCCGGTGGCTTGGCTTGGGAATTCTGGTATGGTCAAAAGCCTGAGGGGTTGGTTAGTGGAAGGGGAGAATGCTTTGCTGAAAGGGTGATGGAATTAGTAATTAGGGAATGGGTTTAGGAGATGATTACAGTAGGAGGGAGGCAGCAGAATTAGGCAGTCTTCATTAGGGATGAAGGGCAGAAAAGGGTGAAGAGAATGAGTTAGTGGCACCCAACCTGGGCTTGCATTCCAGCTTTCTCACTTATTGGCTCCATGACTTCTGGCAAGCCAAAGTCTGTGAGCCTCAGTTTCCTCCTCTGCCAAAGGAGTTGTAATCCCTGCCTAATAATCATAAGGATTAAACAAGGTGACTTTTCTAGGCAAGGGCTCTGTAAAGATTCTTTCTCTGTAATTCAGAGGTCAGTAGATTGGGGTTAAGGATTAGTGTGACACTCTTCCCATCAAGAGCTGGAAAGGAGGTTGGAGGTGTCAGAGTCCAGCACGGGACTGGAGGACAAAAAGGCATGGAAGGGCAGCAAGTCAGTACAGTCTGGTCATCGAGAGGGTGAGGAGGGCCAAAAGTTGTGTGCGGGTTAACAGGCATTGGGCTTATCACCATGCCAGATTCATGGACCTAGCTGAAGTGATCGTGGTCATCGGCGGTTGTGACCGCAAGGGGCTCCTGAGGCTGCCCTTCACTGATGCCTACCATCCAGAGAGCCGGCGCTGGACCCCACTGCCCAGCCTCCCAGGATACATGCGCTCAGAGTTCGCCGCCTGTGCTCTGCGCAATGACATCTATGTTTCCGGTGAGGGCAGGTCCGCAGGGGGAGCCCCACAGGATTGGCTCTTTGCCTCTCTCGTGCAGGTCCCTTGTTTTAATCTTCAGTTGTGAAATGGGGGTGGGATATTCTTGATGACCTGTGGTTACTGGCTGAAGTGGCATGTAGTCCTGCAGAGCCCATCACTAGTGTGATTCCGACCTTTATTCACCAAAGTCCACTTCAGTTTGTAGTACTATTAATCACTTCTATTTAGTAGACCACATGTAGGATATTATGCTGGGCAGCTTACATTACTCAATTTCCCCTCTAGCCCCATTTCACAGAGAGGTTAAGAATTTTCCCATTATCTCAAAAATGGCAAAGCTAGGAGGAACACAGATTGTTTTGATACCAATGGATTGTGCCCTGAGATTCAGGCCCCAGAGATGTAAATAAAATAGTCCCTGCCTCCCCAGGGGTGCCCTGGAGAGGCACTGAAGACAGAGACATTTCACTTTACCACCAGACTTTTCAGCTGGATCTTGAAAATCTGGAGGGAACAGCATAGGACAGGAATGTGCAGAAAGGAAACCCAGGTACTCAGGTCTCCAAAGTGCAGATTGAGTGCATCTGGGAGAAGAAGGGAAGTATTCTGGATGAGGCAGGAAAGGGAGTCGAGTCAGGTCAGGGAAGCTTTGATTCCAGGTCTAGGCAGACAGCACTGTGGTAGGGAGCTATGGGTGTCTAGGAAGGATAAGGAGAAGAATGAACCAGAAAGGCCTCAGGGACAATCCAGGCCACACTTTATTAGTGGATAACTTCTCTAAGGCTCCTGATGGCCTGTGAGCAACCACATGTTGCTGGGCCTCTGCTGGGAATACACAGAAGCAAGAGCTATAAAACAGTGTTGGGGCTTGAGTCATGGGCTCAGGCTAAGGGATGCAGTCAGGGTTGTCCCTGGGAAGGGTGCTCCTGACAGTTGAGTCCCTGGTCAGTAACCCCGGGAGGAACGGGGAAGGAGAGTCCACGGCCTGCATTCCAGGGCCTGGCTTCATAGGCCATACCACTGCCCAGCTTCAGGGACTAGAAGTTCTGGATCTGGTCACTGATCTGGAGTGAAAGGCCATATGTGGTCTTCAACAGTGCATTCTTGGTTTCTAAGCTGCATCTGAGTTTCCTATCTCTAAACTGGGTACAGTAACACTAACACCTCATGGAGGGATAACAGACATGAAATTGTGAAGGTAAAGGCAGAAATGAGGCAGGGTTCCTAGGTCACTCTCTACCTTTACCCATCCAGAGCAGGTGGCTCTGCTTTCCCTTTGCCCCCATCACCTTCCTGATGCTTGTCTTGGGCACGCTTTGCACTCTTATATCTAGTTGAATTCTAAGTGCCCCCCACTTTGCTTCCCTGAGCACAGAGCCTGGCATACCACCATAAGGCACCAAGTGAAGATCAGCTTCTTCTCCCTGAGGCTTTCAGGCCTCTCTCCTCAAAACTCCTGCCCCTTGTCCTAACTCACACTTTCCCACCATTCAGTCAAAGCACACTGTCCAGGTGACAGGCCTAGAGCCTCACACCAGCACAGTGGGGGGGAGTCTTTCCTGCTTAACACTTCCTTTGCATCTGGGGGCCCTTATTTCTGGGTCTTGAGGGGTGCCGGGGTTAGCAAGAGGGCCTGGGGTCAACAGCTGCTTCTCTTTCCCTAGGAGGCCACATCAACAGCCATGACGTTTGGATGTTTAGCTCCCCTCTGCACACCTGGATCAAGGTGGCCTCGCTGCTCAAGGGCAGGTGGAGGCATAAGATGGCAGTCATGCAGGGGCAGGTAAGCACACCCAGCAGCTGCTGCCCTGTGAACCAAGGTACAGATTAATGGACTTACTGGGGGAAGGCCCTCTAAGACACTGTCTTTGAAAGAAGAGATCTTAGGCACCAAAAAGCAAAGCTACTTGCCTGAAGTTAAAAATAATGCTAGTGCTAATACCAATCACCATAATAGTACAGTCTAGCAGTCAGGGGTCAAAGGTGTGGGTTCTGGGCCAAACAGACTAGTTTGAATTTTGACTCTGCCACTTAAAAAAAAAAAAAAAAATTGCTCATTATCTCTATAAACTACATCCCGAACTCAGAAAAAAGAAGTGCTTCTTAGGACCACTGAAGTGAGCTGATAAACTCTCAATAAATTACTAGGTATTATTATTAAGCATCAGCCTGGTGCCAGATATTTTACAGACAGATTTAATACCCACCCCAGAGACCGATATCATTATCCCCAGTTAACAGAGGAAACATGTTCAGGGAGGTTTGGTAAGTGGATGGAGGCCACCCAGGCACTGGCAGTGCTGAGATGCACGTGATCTAGGTCTGGAGAAAGTTTCTCTGCACAGAGTGGAGCCCGTGGGGCTGGCACACACATGGCTCTGACTCCCGCTGGAAGTCGCCGCCACACCTCATCCTTGCCTGTCCTCACCCGCAGCTGTTCGCGGTGGGCGGCTTTGATGGCCTTCGGCGCCTGCGCAGCGTAGAACGCTATGACCCCTTCTCCAACACCTGGGTGGCAGCAACACCTCTCCCAGAGGCTGTGAGCTCAGCTGCAGTGGTGGCCTGCGCCGGCAGGATCTACGTGATCGGGGGCGCCGGGCAGGACGGTGTCAGCATCAACAAGGTGGGCACAGACAGGGCATTAGAGGTCTGCTGTGTGCCAGGCGCAGAACTGGCACCTTCATGTCCTCGTCCATTTTCTCACTCTTAACAACCCTGAGGAATGACCTCCTGGTTGCATCAAGGAAGTGAGTTCAGAGAGATAGATGACCCCAAGGTCACACGGTGGGTCTGACGTGAATATTTTACCTGGTGCCATAGGGGTTTCAAATACATTTTAAAAATTAAGTGAGGGCAAGGATGCGATTACTTAAAATGTTTTTCCTCCATTTAAACAACCACCACCACGCAGTACTGAAAATTTAGAAAACAGAAACAGAAAAATATCACCCATGACCCCACCACCAAAGGATAACTACTATTAATATTTTGGTACATTGCCTTCCAAGCTTCTTCTGACTCTTTGGTGTTTAAGTTTTGTGTTTACCCTTAGTAAAATTTTGCATTCTTTTTATTCTCATCTAAATGTAAGCAACTTTCCACATGCTTACAAACTCTTCACAGCCATCATTTCAATAGTTCTCTGGGTGGGTGAACCATAGTCTATCAACCAAATTTTCAGTTGTTGAACATTTAAGCTGTGAATAAAAATTATTCTTGATAGTAAATTCCTCCCTCTCCTGATGGCCTCACAAGTCTGTGGTCCTGGGACCCGAATCTTTCAAAAACTAGGATCCCTCACCCCTCCTTATTCCGACCCCATTCCCCCCCACACACGCACCTTCCTGGGGCTGGCTGGGGGAACTGCCCTTTAATACCCTTTTGTGCAGCACTGATGTATTATAGGCCATTCCAGGGGTCTCCAAGGAAACAAGTGAGGAAACAGAGTAAGGGTGAACACAGAGGTAGGATAAGCCCTCAGAAATTGTGGAAGGTGTTGTAAACACTGGTGGGGGTGGGAAGCCTGTGGGTAGCTGTAGGAATGGGGACTACAAGACAGCCCAGCTGGAATCTTGTCATGAGCTCAGAGCACCAAGAGGAGGGAAGAGAGTTGACAACGTATGCAACAAGAAATGCATCTCTATTTGGGGGGCCTGCTCTCTGAGACCTTCTCTAGCACTAATGAAGATGGTACTTCCATCTTCTGGGACACAGACCTTTCCCAGACCTTGAAGGATGAGGAGGCTTTGGACAAAGGGAGGAGTCCAGAGCTGGGGCTAGAATATGGAACCAGACTCAGCACACTTGAGGGCAGGGATAGGGGTTCTCCTCTATTCTTGCAGATGCTAGCTCAGGCCTGGTGGACACAGGTAAATGTGTCGAATGAGTCCCCCCAGCCGGAGAGATGGGAGGATGTGGGTAGCAGGGCAGTTGGGGGGTGAAGCTTCACCACAGCCCCTCCTCCTGCGCCTCAGGTACAGTGCTTTGACCCTGAGGAGGACCGGTGGAGCCTGCGATCACCGGCGCCCTTCTCACAGTGCTGTCTCGAGGCTGTCTCCCTTGAGGGCACCATCTATGTGGTTGGAGGCCTCATGAGCAAAATCTTCACTTATGACCCTGGCACAGATGTCTGGGGGGAGGCAGCTGTCCTCCCCAGCCCTGTGGTAAGTAGATGCTACTGGGCACAGCCTTGGTACTGGTGGCAATCAGGAGAACAAGGTGCCATGTCTAAGGATGTGAATCTCAGAGTTTGGGAGTCTTATCTCTGACTCCATGCTAGGCAGTTATATATAATTCCTTAGCTTTGTCCTCGTTATGATAATCAGCCACGTGTTCCACAGATAAGGAGACCAGCCTCAGAGAGGTTGAGGCCTCATCCAAGGCCACCAGTTAGGCCATATTAAGGCAGAGCATGGAACCTTAGTCCCAAGTGCTTTAGCCTTGAATGGGGGTCTTGGTCTAAATGACTCCACAGTCTCTTCTGTTCTGAAGGCCACCAGCTGGTAGCCTATTGTGGGGAGATCAGGGTGAAGGGACTTGGTAAGTTCCCCTGCCCTAGTAATATTAGAGGAGGGAGGTCCAGGCCCTAGATGTTCTGGCCCCTGCATTCCTTGTCTCCCCCATCTCCTGTCCCCTTCCCTGAAACTCCAAAGATACTACATAGGGGTGTGGTTGGATTGCTGGTCCCTGCCAGTTCTGACCTTCAGTGCTTCTAAAAGCCTGAGATTTCTGGCCTGAGTCTGAGATCCTAGAGCGGTCGTGGTGGTTGTGATTGTTATCACTGTTACTGAAGTTCTTACTATCTTCCTGGAACTATGTAAAATGTTTTAATTGCTTAACCCCATTAACTGTTAAGGCAACCCTTAGTAAGGGTCAAGCCAGAGCTTGAACTCTGATTCATCCAGTCCCTGCCTTCCTGCCGTCTAGACTGCCTGCTCATATTCTGTGGACCAGGGTTTTACTGTCTGGCCTGGCCAGCTAGGGACAGAGGGAGCTCCAGGCTGGACCCCATAGCTGATTATCTTTCTGTTTGTCCACCCAGGAGAGCTGTGGCTTGACTGCGTGTGATGGGAAGGTCCACATCCTTGGTGGGCGGGATGATCTTGGGGAGAGCACCGACAAGGTCTTCACCTTTGATCCCAGCAGTGGGCAGGTGGAGGCCCAGCCATCCCTACAGCGCTGTACCAGCTCCCATGGTTGCATCACCATCATTCAGAGCCTGAGCAGGTGACACAGACTTGAACAGCCTGAGCCAGGAAACAGAGAAAGGAAGGAGAACTTGGGTTCACCACTGCTCCCCTCATGGCTCCTCCATGTAAATAGCCCCTTAACTTATTGCTGCCCTCCCTTCTCATAGAAATAAAACCTTCAAAGGTTGGGTCTGTGTTCCAGCTCAAGCCTGCTTTGCCTGGAGAAGTAATGCCCAACATCTACTCCCTGAATTGACTCTTTACAAAGCACCTTCATATATCCACCTTCATGATGGCAGTATGGACATATTAAAAAAAATTATGAAACATTTCATGCATAAAAAGAATATATTTTTATACAGCTTAAGAATTATAATAAAGTAAATATCTGTGTTTCCACCATCTAGCTTAAGAAACAGATCTTTACAAATGCCTTTGTAGGCACCTCCATTCCTAAACCCATTCCTTCCCACATCTATCCCAAAGGTAATCACTGTCTTTACATTTGAGATTATTGGCATTTTTGAAACTTTTAATAAGCTAGTTATTAATATTTGTATTTTACAGAGAAGGAACTGCATTAAAAAGATGAGAATCACCCAAGATCATATACTTAGTAAGTGGCGGAGTCCATGACTCAAGATTTCATGAAGCTTCAGGAATCCATGAAGCAGTTCTGGTCAGGATGGTTCTCTTTTTCTAAACTACCTTCTCCAATTCAAACACTTAGCAATGACAGATAAATGCCAGACAACTAAAAAGACAGAGGCTTAATTGTTGGTGGGAATGCAAACTGGTGCAGCTATTCTGGAAAACATTGGGGAAGGTCTTCAAAAAATTAAAAATAGAATTACCCTAAGACCCAGCAGTAGCACTGCTAGGAATTTATCCAAAGGATACAGGAATGCTGATTCGTAGGGGCACATGTACCCTAATGTTTAATAGCGCTATCAACAATAGCCAAATTACAGAAAAAGCCCAAATGTCCACCAACTGATGAATGGATAAAGAAGATGTATATATATACAGTGGAATACTACCATTTGCAACAATGTGGATGGAACTGGACGGTATTATGCTAAGTGAAATCAGTCAGAGAAAGACAGATACCATGATTTCACTCACATGTGGAATTTGAGAAACTTAACAGATGATTATAGGGGAAGGGAAGGAAAAATAAGATAAAAAAGAGAGGGAGGCAAACCATAAGAGACTCTTAAATACAGAGAACAAACAGGGTTGATGGGGGTGGGGGGTTGGGAAAATGGGTGGTGGGCATTGAGGGTGGGGAAAATGGGTGATGGGCACTGAGGAGGGTACTTGTTGGGATGAGCACTGGGTGTTGTATGTAAGTGATGAATCATGGGAATCTACTCCTGAAGCCAAGATTACACTGTATGTTAGCTAACTTGACAATAAATAAACAAGTAAACAAATAAATGTAAAATAAAATAAAGACAGAGGCTTAGGCTTATAAGTAAGTAAACATGTCCGAGGATCAGAAACAGAATTATAAAACCATGAGGAAGGGAGAAGCTTCAGCTTTAGGGTTCAGACTCTGGGATAAAGCTCTAAAAAGGATAACAAATAAGGCTGTTAGATGCTAGGGCCAAGGTGGGGTGCCCCAACTCACAAATGCAGCAGAAACAGAACAAAAACCATCATGGGACCCTGAGCAGCTCTGAGGCCAAGCTCACAGCAAACCGCAGGCTCAGGGTGGCAGGCACCAGGGCCCCAGCCTGAGAACCCAGCCAGCCCAGCTCCACAGCTGGACTTCCGAGTTCCCCAATGTCAACAGAGGGCACAAGCTCCTCGTACCATCATAAGCACCTGGGTGGCCTGGGGCTCTATGGGCAGCAAAATAAAACTGCTGGAGGGGGAAGGATGAGCTCAGAGCACAGACAGGGGACAAAAGATGTCACATATTCTGTGAGGCAGAGACCCAGTGGTTCTGGTCCTATGCCTGTGTTTCTGAGGCCCAGAGGAGCTGGCCAGGCCCCATCTGGGGCTCCCTCTCTTGTGCACTTAGATTGCCTTTTGAAGAGCTATCATCTGCTCTTTGCATCCCTCCCGGCACAGGGCCAGCCCCATTCCCCTCCCCATCTTCCAAAGCCCCAGGGCCCTATCTGTGGGGTCTCTCCAGCTGGGACTGGCCCATCACAAAGCCCTGGGTTCCAACTGAGCTGCTACCCTCTGATTATCCCAGATTAGGAAGCCTGTGACCATCTGGACACAGCTGATAATGGCAGAGGGGAGGGGAGGAGAATGGAGGCCCAGCCTCTCAGAGCCTGCTGGTCCCTACCCCACAGATAATACCCAGAACAAAGCAAAAAAGGTGCTGTACTGCTTGCCCACTCAGGCAAAAGTCTGAGTGGAAAAGGTAAGATCTTGACATGGGCACCTCACCTGGGCTGGACAGTTCCTGTATGCCAAGCAGACTGCCCCATTTCCCCAACAATGACCCTTCATGCCCCAGTGCTCTCCTGTGTAAGCGCAATGCCCTTTCCTGCCCTCTCTGCCTGGGCAGATCTGATACCCTCCATTCCAGAGCTGATCACTCTCCTTATGCCCCTTCCTTATCGGCCCCTCTTTTTTATCACCAGGCATATAGCCAGGCCTATATATGTGACGTCTCTAGTCTCCCTTGACATACCCACAGAATGCTTCTTGAGGCAGGAAAAGTGTCAGCTTTACCTCTGTATCCCCCAATGCTTGGAACAAGACCTTCCACTCAGTACACTATACGAAGTTTCCTGGATTTCTATATCATAACACCTATGAGGTAGTACTATTTCCTCCCTTACCAATCAGGAAAGAGAGACTCAGAGTTATGAAGTGATTTATCTACTAATGTCACTGGCCTGGTGAGCGGTGACAGAGGCAGGATTCCACCCTGGGTCCAGCTATCTATAAAGCGTGCTCTCTCCATGCAGCCTTGCCCAGGCTCTGCTAAAACAGTGTTGAGTGTAGCACAGGAGTTGTTTAGAAGTGGAAGATACAATAGTCCCCCCTTATCTGTGGGGGGATACATCCCAAGATCCCCAGCAGATGCCTAAAACCACAGTTGGTACCAAACTCTATGTATGCTATGTTTTTCCTATACATATATACCTATGATAAAGTTTAATTTATAAATTAGGCACAAGTAATAGATTTAAAATTAACTAATAAAGTATAAAATTATAATACACTATAACAAAAGTTGTGTGAATGTAGGCTCTTTTTGTACTAACTTACCTGTCTTGTGATGATGTGAGATGATAAAATGCCTACAGGATGAGATGAAGTGAAGTGAATGACACAGACATTATGATGCAGCATTAGGCTACTATCTACCTAAATCAGAAGGAGAATCTGCTTCCAGAATACAGCTGGTCTTGGGTAACTGAAATCGCAGAAAGTGAAACCATGGATAAGCGGGGGTGAGGGGTGGGGGGGACTATTGTGCATCATTTCCACCATGGGAAACCCCAGCCTGATGCGATACTGTCCCTGCCCTTAGGGGCTCCCAGTTGGATGAGGGGAGACGTGGTTCATCTCCCTGGTGAGTCAGGCTCACCAGAATACAAGCAAAAGATTTTACACTAGTGTCCTAATTTTCTAGGACTGCAGGTTAGACCAAGACCATATACAGAGGGCCTCCCTGGCTCCTAGCCCACTGCTTTTTGTGCCCCGCCCCCCACCCCAGGCTGCCTGCTGAATGGGACTGTTAGTGCCCAGGAGGAAGCCAGACCAGGAGTCCTGAGTATGACTCCTTAGGTAAATGGGTTTGCCATCCTCTCCCCAGCTGAGAACAGACTTAACTTTCTGTATACCATCAGAAGCCACTGGACCCAGATTTAGTTTTTGAGTTTCGTTTTTTAAAAGTTCTATTTGTAAGACTTAGTATTTTATGACTGTTATTCTTTCTTAGTGTGCTTCCAAAGAACAATGAGAAATTTACTTACTTTTTAAAAACAATAAAACTCATTCTATCTTGCACTGACCATACAGATTCATTAGATTCATCTATAAATCTAAAATACATTATGAGATCATGATGAATTTATTTTTCCTGTATCTTGAAAGATTTTGCTGTTTAATCATCCTAAAAATTATTTCACATTACTCATCAGTTATTCCCAAACAAGACTACAATGATCAAATGGAAGAATGATGGTATTGCCTAGAAGGAAGACACAGTAGTGAATAAATCATTACTATTACATCATCTTTCAGTTTCCATACTAAATTTCCTATAGTGCATATCATCTTTCAAGAAGGTATAAAAGAAGTTGAGACGTCAGCTGAGAACTCAGGATCTTTCATTCTCTGCCCATAATGACAGAATGCCCAAGAGAAGGAAACTGACAGAGGACATTTCACACTTAATACAGACAAACCAGAAAGTAAATGCAGGGACACGGCAGCACTCTCATTTCTGGGGATGCAAACTGGTCACATAAGCAAAACCCCGCGTAGATGAATTTTCTCAAACCCAAGAATTGGTGAGTGAACAACCTATTTCTAAAAATATAAAGGATATATGGCATTTTAAGTCAATCAACAGGAAGGATTTCATTACACAGTATTTGACAAAGACCTGTACCATCCTATTTTGTACAATACTCATCTTTTATGATGCCTGTGCCCCAACATTTACTTGATATAGTTTGTTACAGTTCGTTAAGTGGAGACATGCTGAGGCAGTTGTGTACTAAGGTGACTATAGGGAAACAGATGCTGTAGATGTTTTAAAAATTCATTAGATTGGTCCTTCAAAATGATCTTTATAAACCTAAAATCAAAAATGTTTTAAAATTATGGAGCAAAGAAAATGTCTTTTCAACATTATGAGCCATCAAAAAATTGTAAAGTATTCCATGTAGACAATGCAAGTGCAAAACTGAACAAAACGTAAACCAAAAACCCAGAAGCAAGAAGCTAGAGTCTACTAGAGATATATTTGAAACCTGGGATCAGTAGTTACAAGATGAATACATTCCAGCTTCACACAGGGTGGTTGATGAGCATTTAACCACGTTTAAGAGATGGTGCTCATTTGGGGTATGTTGTCTCCCAGGCAAGGAAAATACAAAATTGTTTAATTCATCTATGTATATACATACATATACATATCTATTTTCATGAATATATGAATGAGTTTTATTGACATGTAATTCACATCCCATAAATTCCACCCATTTGAAGGGCAGAACTCAATGGTTTTCAGTATATTCAGAATTGTGCTAATACTTGCTAAAATTTTAGTATTTTTAGAGCCACCTGGGTGGCTCAGTTGATTAAGTGTCTGATTCTTGATTTCAGCTCAGGTCTATATCACTATTCTTGGGTTCAAGCCCTACACCAGGCTCCTTGCTGACAGTGCAGAGCCTGCTTGGGATTCTCTCAAAAATCAACTTTAAAATTTTAGTAAACACTTCAATACTT
The DNA here is from genome assembly GCF_016509475.1 of Prionailurus bengalensis. NCBI lineage: Eukaryota > Metazoa > Chordata > Mammalia > Carnivora > Felidae > Prionailurus > Prionailurus bengalensis. The sequence continues at coordinate 56,854,398 of NC_057346.1, forward strand.
GTAAAATATATAACTGTTTCCCACTTTCCCTTTATTCTTCCATAAATTATTTGTAAAGTGACTTGAAATTTAAAAGATATGGTGTCTATTGGACCTAGATGGTAAATAGTGATGGCTAGTCTTCCTGTCGTATTGAGGGAAAACCAGTGAGGAAAGCTCCATCACCTCTGTTCCTCTGTCCCTGATGGGAAAGTGGTCCCATTGCTGGGTCTATGCTCTCCCTCTAAAGAGCAAAAATATTCTCAAAGACAAGGGAAGCCCTCTACACGGTCAACAACTTACAACTCAACACTCCAGCTCCTCTGATTCACCACACAAGACTGGCAGGTACAGGCTGGTCATAGGGGCAGTCCACGGCCAGCCAGTGAGGGTGGAGGGTGAGATGAACCCATCACAGCAGCACTCCTCCAGCAGTGGACAAAGGCCCAGCTGCACCTGGCCGGCTGAGCTGCTAGTACAATACAGGACTGAGCAGCAAAGGTGTGGTCTCATTTCAATTTCAGAGCCACTGGAGCCTCTTACTTGTAAAAATTTGAGTTTAGAGTAAGTTGTTCCCAATCTAGGGCTTCATGTCACTTGTCAAACCCTAAGTAAGATCTTGAGATAGCCTAAGAATTTTCCAAAGCCTAAGAGAAATCATACATTCCTTCCTCTAATATGTATCACGTGGGCTAAAGTTGCTATAAAATGAAATTAGTGACAGAACTAGCCCATTGTAGGGATGTGCAGATTAATGGGATGTTTACAGCAAGCTCAGGGAATATAACAATTTTCTCACCAGTCATGCTGCTTAACAAGTTATACATGTAGTTTTTGATCAATAACAAATAGGGAAATGGTTTGTTTCATGAATAAAATAACATCAAAATCTCATGTCCCTGAGGAGGGAAAAATAGTAAGAAAAACTATTTTTTTAGGTTGAAAATGTTGACTCTAAATGATACTTAAATGACTTACTGCTCTGGTGTTGGCAGGCCCTAACACAGAACAGCTACATTTATACATAGCAAACTCAGGGCTCAGAAACAACCACTAGGTGGGATGTGGCATGGTAAAAGGCCAATTTCAGCACCTGCAGAATGTGGTAACACCTGATCAGCTATGCCCACTTCCCAGCAGAAGCAGAAAGCCATCTCTATGGTCAAGGCCCTTAGGATGGGGAGAATCCAATACCATGAAGTTAAGCTACTAATCATTTCTAAGAGGATTTGCTTAAGTACTAATAGTAACAACATCCAGTACACTCAGAGGACTTCCTATGGGTCAGGCACTGTGCTATGAAATCACATGCTCAAGGCTGAGAGGACATTGATGGGCCCATGGTCATACTAAGAGGTTAACCTGGTTTTGAATGACTCTGGCTGGAAGGCCTGGGCTCTCAGCTGTTGTCTCTAGAGAGAGTACACTAGATGATATGCTACAGACAGGTATTGTTAGATCTTCAACTCCAACAGACTGGAGAGATACTGATGGGAAAGATTCACCGGTGCCTGTGTCACATTTGAATCCAAGTCTGACTGCAAAGCCCAGCATCTTCCCACGTCTCCTTTTTAAAGCACTCTGCAGGAAAAGGTTATCCCCATCCCCACCAGGCTTGTACATTCCTGTAAGCCTTTGTCTAATTTCCCAATTAGATGAGACTGGCTGACTGCAAGTAGGGGTTGAAGGTAACAGACTCCACACATTATCACTCTGCTGTGGGATAGAGCAGCCTGTGACAACAGTGACCTTTCTGTCTGGATGCTGACCCCACCCACCCACCCCCACCAAGAAACCCCTTACCCATTGTCTTCTGGTGCCAACAGTTTTTGTACTTTCCCTGGTTCTCCATATTGAGTGTTGCCCATTGATCTGGGACCCTTGCTTGGCCCCTGGGCCTATTCTCAAATTCTCACATTCCAGCTTTCAGCCTCCCTTTCTTCACCTGAGTAACTCAAGCTTTACACATGCACACTAATAACCTGCTACTTTATTCAAGGCATTTTATTCTTCCCCAAGCATCTACTTTGGTACTTATTTCCTGCTACAGCACCCCCTGGCGGGGAGTTACATAACAGTACGACTGAACCCCACACACCAACTTTCAGTTTTAAGTGGATTGGAAGTTAAGGAATTTAATCACCCCATCTAATATACAAAGACCTGTGACTGGCTGTGCCAGTACTAGATACTAAGGTCTTAGATGACCAGGACTGCCTTAATCTGTTTCTAGCACCAAATATTCTGGATGCTTATATTAGCTGAACTAGTTTCACAACAAAAATCCCCTCACAACCAAATTACAGAAGTCCAAAAATACAAGAATTAAATAGCCTGGCTCAACATTTTCAGTAAAATTACAAAATGCCATTAGTTTTACGCATAAAGGATAATTAAGACTTTATGATAGCTGCCTATACTGCATTAGATTTGGGGGTGGGCACAGACTCACTTAATCAAGGCACTCAAATCTCACTTTACTTGTATATAGTTACTGAGGAGGCCCAATACCAGGCCTGACTGCTCATAACCACCTCACCCTCAGCCCTTCCCAGAAAACTTTCATCAGCTTGAGAAATTGTCACCTCAAGTTCAGAAGCATGGGGAAATAAACATTCATTTTTGTATTTAGGCTCTGCTTCCTAATGATACAATACATTCCACTCCCTAGAACACAGTAAGCAGTCATTAGCACATTAGCTATCCTAGAGGTTAGAGACTTCCAAAGGGGAGTGTCTCTACTAAAAACTGAAAAAAACAATGAGAGGTTACTTCTAGATAAAGTAAGGATAAACATCAAAGGCCCCTGAAAGGGGGAGGGCAGAGACACATTTGTCACTGCGTTCCCAATGTAACTCATGCACTAGTCACGTAGGATTTTCCTGCCAGCCTGTCCTGCACTAGTTTCACCTGAAGAAACTAGGAGAACTCAATTTCTTAAAGCCCATCAACAGAAAACGCTTCAAATATGACAAACTGTAGACATGTAAATGTTCTTCTAGAGTGTAACAGCTCAGAGGACTGAGCATAGAAATGTGGATTCTAATCACAGCTCTATGCTGCTTAGGAAAATGTATTTCAGCATTTTAGGCTCTTCAGTAGCACAAGCAAATTCCCTTTACACTTTAGAGATACTCAGGATTAAATGAGAATAATGCAGAACACTACCTATAGTGTATAATGACCCAAATATAATGGAATGGGCAAAATAAAACACACTCATTTTCTATGTGCAATACAGATTCCCTTATACATCAGAGGAAAAAAAGCCATCTTAATCATATCCCTCTTCTAAACCTGTAACACCAAACTGCAGGTGAATGAATCAAAGTGCTGTCCTATTAACCATCAGCCTTCAGCTTTCACCAGATTTATGGGATATTGGGTCTGGTTAACTCTGCTCGGCTCCTCCTGTTCTGGCTCCTGCCTCATAAGCACAGCTGAAACCAAGGATTTCCTGGCAGCCGAAAGAATCAATCAAGAAATATTCCCTTGGGGCAATAGAATTATCAGTCCAAATAGTGGACCTACAGTCCATTCAGGCCATGCGTCTTTTTTAAAGATTTTATTAGAGGTCTTTAGAGAGCAAAATCCAAACTCCAGATCCAGCTGCCAAGAAGACCCTGAAACAGAATAAAGCACAACAATAAGAACAGAATCTTCACCTGAATATTGGGTTCTTTCATTTCCCATTTAGGGTTTGTGTGAATATATACACAGAGAACACCTAGAACACACAAGAGGTGCTGGGCATAGAAGAGGCTTGATGTTACTATTTTAACTGAAGAGGCTGCTGAAGAACAGGCAACTAATAACTAACAAGAGAGCCTTGATGATTTTAAGCAAATAAAGGAAAACTTATTTCAAACACAGTAAACATAGGAATTTTTTGAGAGACCATGAGCAGGGGAGAGGGGCAGAGGGAGAAAGAGAATCTTAAGCAGGCTCCATGCTCAGCATGGAGCCCAACACGGGGCTCGATTCCACAACCCTGGGATCATGACCTGAGCTAAAACCAAGAGTCAGACACTCAAATGACTGAGGCTCCCAGGCACCCCAACAGAGGAACTTCGTTAAGAGATGGAAGGCAAATACTCCTTCCAACAGAATCCCTGGGTAAATAGGCCTCTGGATCCAACCTGTGTCGTAAAGCAAGTATAATCTAATTTTTATGTATCAAGTGCTTACCACAGTGTGGGATATAGAATTATTAATAGGAAGACAGGGAATAGGGTCTTACTCTACCCCAAGAGGTCCCTGGAGACATACCTATTATGCTGTGGGTACTGGTTGAGGCATGGCAGGCGGCTCGGGTTTCCCACCTTTCTGTTCTGAGATGGGGGTGGTGGGAAGGATCTCATCTTTGGGTTCCACAATGCTCACATGATCTGGCAGGGGCTTCTTAGGGCCAATCTTACCACTTGGGTCCCAGGGAAGCATGATCTTCACTTTGATGCCCAGCACACCTAGAAGATGCCATAGTTAGAATCTAGCTGGGGCTGCACCGATCCCATGATAAGACAGGACAGAAAGAAGAGGACAGGTTACTCAAGCACCCCTGGGTCTGGTCCCTTCTCAGACAAATGCCTCTAATCAATCAATGAACAGGACACTTTTGCAAAAGGAACCCATGCACAGCACCACAGAACGTGGCACTGACAAGGACCAAGAGCAGGATGTGACCTTTCTGACTCGTCATCGTATCATCACCGAAGGGTACACAGGTGGCTAAGAGCAAACCAACTCTCGGATCTGACTGATCTCAGTAATTCTCACAGTTCGATACAACACGTTAATCAGTAAACCCAAGGAGTATCAACATGCTCCACTACTCCCAAAATGAACTCCCCAAACACTGCGGTGTGCGTGGAAAGCACATCTATCTGCTAAAAGCCCTTTGCCCCAAGCACTCCCAGCTGCTTACCCTGTCTGAGCAGCACATGGCGCACAGCAGTATCAACATAGTAGTTAACAGGGTCCCCGCTGTGAATCATCAGGCCATCCACAAACTTCATGGATTTAGCCCTCTGCCCTCGGAGTTTCCCAGACACCACGACCTCACAGCCTTTGGCCCCACTCTCCATGATGAACCGCAGCACACCATAGCAGGCCCTTTGGGAGAACAAGAGACAGATACCCACCTATCATCACCAAAGATAGGGATTGTTCAAGCCCACCACACCCCACCATGTTAAAAAACAGATACAAAAAGCACAAGACTTATTGGTCTGCACTATCTTCAACGTTCCTTTAATGGAGAATAAATTTGACCAGAGCCTGGCAATTCTCCTTCATTCCCATCACACCTCATCTTAGGCTAATTCCTTAGGGAATATTTACCAAATTCTTCTAACCACATGCTTCCCAGCCTTGGTTGCACATTAGGATCATCTCAACAAGATTAAAATAGAACAAAAAAACCTGTGAAGTCTAGACCTCACTCCAGGCCAATTAAACGGTGAGGGTGGTAAAACTCAGCATTTCACAATCGGGTAAGCACTCAGTTTAAGAACCCAGAAATACCCCAGTCATTGAGTGGCCCCTTATCTCCAGAATTCACATTCATTAGGAACCCTAACTACTAATGTGGGTTCCTAGCCACCTTGACTAGAGTGCTGGAAAAAGAGGTTTCTAGGCCTATACATTGACAGCCTTAAAATATCATGCGCCCAACTCGTTTATCACCGCATACCCTGGGAAATACTAATTGGGAGAGCTAGATGCCACTTTAGACAGGGAAGGGAAGGTAGGACCCGGTACTCTAGGATCTAGGCCCCTTTGCATCATCTCATGTAATCACCACAAAAAGGAGAGGTGGATGTAATGACCTCCATTTACAAATAGGAGATCCGAGGGTCAGAAACTCAGTAAGAGGCTCAGGTCTCAGAACTTCCAAGTCAAACTTCTCTGTGTACAAAAAATTACCTGGACCAGGTTGCTGGGCCACACCCCCACTTTCCACTTCAGTGGGTGGAGACTGACAAGTTTTATTTCTAACAGGTCCTCTGATGATGACAGTGACGCTGGCCCAGGGACCAAGCTTTTGACGACCACGGTTCTAAGCGGCGTGGCTGGTACTCAAACCAGGCAGGCAGCCTTTTTTAGAAGTCCTGCCTACAGCCTTTCCTGCTACCTATTTCCCCATCAGGTCAACATTCCTAAAGCTCAGCTCTCATGTCCTTCCCCTGCTGAAAAACCTGCCAGGGCTCTGCATGATGTACTGCCTGAATTTCAAACACCCAAGCAAGGCATTCCGGTAACTTCACAAATAGTGAAACTACACAAAGAACTCCTACTGAAATCTTACCAGTAGGCCCAGCTCCAGAGCCTTCTAGCCACCTCATGGCTTTACAGTCCATCCCTCCTCACAGCACTATCTACATACATACATACAGATAAGCTCTCCCATCAGGACTATGTCTCACCTCTTTATAATCCCTGCACTTAATGGACCTGAGTAACTTCAACAAGAATCCTAACTTCCTCTCCCTGGAGTTCCCTAATCATTAAAAGGTTCAAGACACTTACCTCCGCACAGCGAGGCCTCCTAGGAGTTTGTAACGCAGAGACTCTGCCTGGGCAATAGCACACAGACCTCTTGTGGCCACTTTTTCAGCATAAAGCTTTAAGGAAACAAGTCACAGCCTTAAACCAGTGTTTTCTACAAAAAACGAGTTCATTCATCATGCCAGCATGTATCACTGTTGGCATCCCTCAAGTACTAAACACTTCTGCTACCCACGAGTAACATGCACTGTGATATAGTTTGAACCTTTCCTTATTGCCCTCCCACCCCTAGCTCCTTCTACGGCTACACCAACTGACGGGGTAGCCAATCCACTATACCATTATCGTACCCAAACTGAACGTAAAAATCCCTTAACCACCAGAAATGAGAACAGGCCTATAAACTGAAGCCCACTGCTTATTAAGAGACCTTCAACAAAATACCACTCCATTTATAAAATTTAGTGATCATAACTAAGATCTACATGACGTTAAGAGTTTATAGAAGTACCACCCTAAATAACCATTTCCAGGACCACAGTTATCTCTGGCGTAAGCCAAGATCACTCACCTCTACACTGCCCTCAGGAAAACCAAATCTCTTCTGAACCACAGCGGTCAATTCTCGGATCCGCCGGCCCTTCTCACCCAGAACGTTCTGCGTCCTTAGGAAAATAAAGAGGGAGAATTTATAACTCTCACAAAATTCCGGACATGACTTTAAATCTTATATGCACGTGGTAGTAAAGTCTCATTCATCTGACACGAGGATATATAAATTCTAGATAACAAGAACTAGAATTAGATTTAAAATGCCGTTAATAAGAACCGTACGTTTACTACAGCCAATTCACTGGTTGTCCCCTTAAACGTATAGAATACACCGTCCTCACATATACAACTACAGGTGATAACCAGGAAACTGAGTCTTCACCTGGTGGCCAAGATGATGATTTCTGTCCTGGTTGGTGTAACTCGGACCTCAACCCCGGAGTAGCCATCTTCAGCCAGCTCCCGCGTGAGAAACTCGTTCAGTTCGGCTTTGAAGATGCCATCAGCGACAAACTAACCAAAAGGTAAAACTTGCAATTAGAACATGGATGCAGGGTCACTTTTTCCTGCCTAGTCCTTCTGCCAGGGCCCCTCTCATCAAAATTCCACACCTCTAACAACCAGCCCATCACCTCTCTGTTACCCTTGTTCCATCTGGAACGGGGCAACCCTTCTCAGACAAATGCCTCTAGGTCGTCCTTTGGAAGTTACTTTAACCCGAGGGCCCTTAACACTGCCACAGAACGCGGCACGAAGTAGGGGCCCCCTGGACAAAGAGAAAACCTCCAGTCAGACTCGTCATCTTCTCTTCATTGAAGGGTTTTTTAAGACGTGTTTATGTGGATGTACATATACATGCTGAACGGAAAGCTGCCCCAAAAGGGCACATTTACCACTCACTCACTCAGAACAGCAGAGACACTAACTACCCTCGGAACTGGTGAAAATACAGTGACTTAAGCAGTCCCACACAGACACAACTTGGACCATCAGAAGAACCCCAACCACGTTATCTTGCAAGTACCTGTGGTCTTACAAAACTGGCAAGTCCTAACTCGAAATGTGTGTGGATCTACGAGATGTTATGCACACACAAAAACGACAAGCTGCCTCTTTCTAAAGCAAAAGGGTCTTTACACAGTTCTCGCCCACGGAAAAGCGAAAAGTTAAAGCTCGAAAAGTTCAAGTTCTCCCCGGGTCTCCTTCCTCTCTTCCTCCAGGAGTTTCCTTTGGGCCCCAGACGTAGCAAGAAACTGACAGTAGCTTTTCCAATTGAGGTCTTTGGGGTCAGAAGGCGGCATCCCGCCACGAATAAAGCACGAATACGCTGCTCCCTCTCCTACCCAAAGCCACAGTGTGAGCCGTGATGGGAAATGGCTCACGCTCCCCACATAGCATTCGTTTAGTAAAGCTATCTGTCGACCAAGAAATGCTCATAAGCGTTTTCTCCGGCGCAGGAGGGGCGCCCGGCACTCATCTCTGCTCTCTGCCCAGAAGCGGCAGAAATGTCTCGCTGCCTGACTTCCGCCGCCGAACTGCGCTCGCCAAGCCCGGGGCCCGCGTTCCATCCGCCGCCATCCGCAGCCCGGGGGAACGCCACACGGCCACGGCCGCTTCCCGAGGCAGGACCCAAAGCCGCAAGTCTTGCGAAGGCATCGCCACAAGCCCCGACCCGCGCGGCGCCACGGTTCCCCGGACCGGCCCTCAGGGTCTCACCTTCCTCTTCTTGGAAATTTGCACCGCCATCTTGCTGCCGCGCACCGCTGAAAGGAAAGGAAGTGGCTCGCCGGCGGAAGTACGTATAAAGGGCGCGAGCGACGACAAAGAACTGCGCGACGTCAACGCCTGTGGGCCCTCCTGGGAATTGTAGTTTTTAGGAAAGCGTTAAAGGGGAGGCGGGGAAGAAGGGTAATGGAGACCCCTATAGGCAGAAACAGGAAGAGTAGCAGATCAATCAGAACTTTGGAACTGCAGGGGAGCTTACAGTCCAACTCTCACTAGCGTAAAAGTGAGCAACGTGAGACACAGAGATGGAAATTACAGTTACAAGGTCATACAGCAACAGCATGGAATCCTGGTCCCTACACTATACACTGTAATAAAAAGTCAGCTGAAAGCCCTCCATGAAATCCGTTTAGGTGCCCAGCTCTTCCAATCTGTGACCATTTCCTGTTCCAAATGATGACACTAATAATATCTAATATTTATTAAATATTCTAGGGACCGTTCTATGCCCTTTATGTTATGAACTCATTTACCTGTACCTTACTTTCATAAAGTCCGTTAAAACTTGTAATGGAAGTCGCAAAAATAATGGTTCATGGGCTCACAATTATTCTTCATCTAAAAAATTTTCCCCTTACATTTTGAAATTTTCAAATGTACAGAAAAGTGGAAAGGATTGTGCATATGTGCATCACCAAGGCGCCCAACTGACACCTTTGCCGTATTTGCTTTATCAAGCATCTATCCATCCCTCTATCCACCCAACAGTGCATCATTCGATGAGTTTCAAAGTAGGGGCACCTGCGTGGCTCAGTCAGTTAAGCATCTGACTGCAGCTCAGGTCATGATCTCACAGCTCGTGAGTTTGAGTCCCGTATCGGGCTCTGCGTTGACAGCTCAGAGACTGGAGCCTACTTTGGATTCTGTGTCTCCCTCTCTCTCTGCCCCTCCCCCGTTCACACCCTGTCTCTCTCTCTCTCTCTCTCTCTTTCTCTCTCTCTCTCAAAAAATAAACATTAAAAAAAATTCAAAGTAAATTGCAGACATCAGCACACTTCACTCCGAAACACCTCAACAACAGTTCCATTGAGAAATAATTGATATACATCACTGTATAAGTTTAAGGCACACAGTTTTATTTACAAATATTGTGGAACGATTGCCATTGTAGTTCAGCTAACACCTATCATGTCATATAGATACAATAAAAAGAAAAGGAAGAAGAAGAAAAAGTTTCTCTGTGATGAAGGTGGGTTTTTTTTTTTTTTTTGCAGATGCATTGCATTTTATTGAATTGTGTTTTTTTTAATTTGAATTTTAGTTAACATACACTGCAATATTGGTTTCAGGAGGAGCAGTTTTATTTTATTTTTTTTTAATTTTTTTTAACGTTTATTTATTTTTGGGACAGAGAGAGACAGAGCATGAACGGGGGAGGGGCAGAGAGAGAGGGAGACACAGAATCGGAAGCAGGCTCCAGGCTCCGAGCCATCAGCCCAGAGCCCGACGCGGGGCTCGAACTCCCGGACCGCGAGATCGTGACCTGAGCTGAAGTCGGACGCTTAACCGACTGCGCCACCCAGGCGCCCCGAGCAGTTTTATTTTAAAGTTGAATAGTTTGCCTACACTTAAAATCAGGACATTTCTCTGTAAAACTATTTTAGGCTTCTCTTAAAAATAGATCTAGCAGAATACTAGGCCCACGTTTCCTCGTGTAGCACTCTCCTTCCCTGTTAGATGGCGAAGGGCTTTCCAATGTGCCACAGCCCCTGGCAGCTTCGCTCATTTATCGTCTGGCCCTAGAAGCCATCTGAGCTTTTCCCCAGCACTAAAACAACTCCGATGCAAAGATCTGTCCTATAATCACAGAATTACCAGAGTTCTGGCGGGGGGGGGGGGTGGGGGGGGAGCGGAGCAGAGAGACCAGGGAAAATGAAAAGAAGTAGATGAGCCAAAGAGATAGTTAGGCTGTGAACCCATGTATCTTGGTGATGGATTGCGGTTGAGGGGGGAGTTGAGAATGATACCCCAATTTCTGATGCCAGCAGTGGGCGCTTGGTGACAACGCTCACTGAGATGAGGCACCCAGGATCAGGCTTTTTTCTCCCCGGGTCATCTCCCTCTGCTCCTCACTCCCTTCCTCATCCAGCTCCATGGTTTGTCGATTCGGTGGTGCCAGGCTGATAAAGCGTCCGCCCTGATGAATCTGCCTACCTGACTTTTCTGTGCCCTCACACAGGACCTGGGTGCTGTGGGACAGCAGCAGCCTTGCATGCTGGGGTCAGAATATTTTCTCGTCCAGATATGCCCCTCATTCTCCCACGGTGCCTGTTGTAAGCGTTGCCAGACCAGAGCCTCCCCTCACTCTCAGTGATCAGCTTCCCTCCTAACCCCTGCCCCCGGTAGATTGTACAGGCAAGAACTGCCCCTCACCCGTCCTGCGATTGTGTGTGCCCTCCTCCCTGCTCAGGAAAGAGACCCTCTTCTTGCCCAAGGTCGGCCACCCCTCTGTGTTCTGGTTCAAGTTTAGTTCTGTTCCTTTGAGACCTTGCTCTAGCAGTCATGCCTTCTCTTTCCTGTGATACTGTTCTTTTACTGGCTCTTTCCTCCCCCGTGCTAAATATGTCACTTCTCCCTCGTCGATCCCATAACCACCACATCTCATTTCACTGGGTTGGAGTGGCCTGCTTATGTCCCACTAGACCGTCAGGACCAAGCCTGTTTTGTTCGTTATAACCAGAGCTTGGGATGTGGCCTGGCTCGAGCCCAGTGTCAATAAACTTTGACGAGCAATCAAATCAATGCATGAATTCTGGTTTTAGATCCTTTCCTAGTAGCATGGTTCATACGAATTTGTTTGCAAGTGCCATTTCTGAACCAGGCTCTGGAGACTCAAAACTGAGCATCAGACCATGGCAAGTTCTTGGAGGTAAATCCACCCCGAGGCTCCACAGTAGCTCCTCAGCGGCACTAGGAGAGGCTGCCTGCCTGGGTATTGTCCTCTGGTTCCAGAAGGAAGCCCGTGAAGGGAGCCTTTGTCTTTATCATGATGCCTTACATTTTATCTAAGACCATTATAAGAAGATAATGTATTACTCAAAATAACACCACAGGAATAATAGTGGCCACAATACGCTGAACTCTAATAGAAGCAGGGACTGTGAGGATGCCTTAATCTCCCCTGGGACATCCAAAGTCTAACCAAGGCTCACTGTGTTGAGCCCCCAGTGCCACAGAAGTGTCCTCAGAACTTGGAAGAGGGAGCCGTGGGTGGGAGAACACATATGGCCTTTTGGCCATGCAGGCCATGGCTGGGCTCTGTGAATGCCACACAGATACCATCCTGAAATTCCAGAAGACCAAAGGTGTGGTTTGCCCTGGCATACATCCATGGAGGTAGGTGCAAGAATGCTCATTATGGGTCACCTGGGTGGCTCAGTCAGTTGAGTGTCTGACTTCAGCTTAGGTCATGATCTCATGGTTCATGAGTTTGAACCCACCATTGGGCTCACACTACCAGTGCGGGGGGCCTGTTTGGGCTTCTCTGTCTCGCTCTCTCTCTGCCCCTCCCCCACTTGCACCCTCTCCACCATCCCCCCTGTCAAAAATAAATAAACATAAAATAAAGAATGCTTGAGGGGCGCCTGGGTGGCACAGTCGGTTAAGCGTCCGACTTCAGCCAGGTCACGATCTCGCGGTCCGGGAGTTCGAGCCCCGCATCAGGCTCTGGGCTGATGGCTCAGAGCCTGGAGCCTGATTCCGATTCTGTTGTCTCCCTCTCTCTCTGCCCCTCCCCTGTTCATGCTCTGTCTCTCTCTGTCCCAAAAATAAATAAACGTTGAAAAAAAAATTTTTGAAAAAAAAAAAAGAATGCTTGAGGTGGCTCAGTCAGTTGGATGTCCAGCTTCGGCTCAGGTCATGATCTCACGGTTCGTGGGTTCAAGCCCCACGGAGGGCTCTGTGCTGACAGCTCAGAGACTGCAGCCTGCTTCGGATTCTGTCTCCAGCTCTCTCTGCCCCTCCACCGCTTGTGCTCTGTCTCTGTCTCTAAAATAAATAAACATCAAAAAAATTTAAAAAAACAAAATAAAGAATGCCCATTATAGCAGTGTTATTAATAGTGAAAACATAAATTAAAAACAGCCCCCAAACTGTAGGGAAATGGCTGTGGAATATTATGTAGTCATTAAAGAGAATGAGGTGCACATATGCATAGAGCACCAAGAGATACTGCTACACCAGAAAAACAAGTTGCAGAACAATATGGACTGTGCAATATCTTTGTATGGTAAAATAAAATATATATGCATATAGATACATCGAAGGATCTCTACCCAACTGATGGAGAGCTAAACCTACTTCTGGGAATGGAACAGTATTGAGGGAGGCGAAAGGGCTATTTACTTTATTGCTTCCCTTATAATAAATATATATATTCATTACTCGTGAACTTAAATACAAATAACAAAGAAAAAAAATGCAAGGGCCACATACATTTTGGATTTCTGACCACACGACCACTTGTGAAACAATGTGAATGCGCCAGCCTCCAGCACCAAATGCCATAATCCTTTCTTCTGATAGTTTAAGGTAAAGAAAAACGTTTCTTTTCTTAAATTCTAAAACTGTACTGTCCCATACAAGTAGCCACTGGCCTCACGGGGATGTTGAACACCCGAGATGTGGCTGGTCAGAGTGAACAGCGCTATAAGTATACGATGCACACCAGACTTCAAGGTATATATAAACGAAGAAATTCTCATTAATAATTTTTATATTGATTATATGTTGAGACAATAACACTTTAGACACGTTGGGTTAAAATATACTATTAAAATTATGTTCACCTGTTTCTTTTGCCCTTTGGGTGGCTCAGTCAGTTAAGTGGCCGACTTCAGCTCAGGTCATGATCTCACAGTTTGTGAGTTCGAGTCCCACGTCCGGCTCTGGTGCTGACAGCTCAGAGTCTGGAGACCGATTCAGATTCTGTGTCTCCCTCTCTCTCTGCCCCTTCTCTGCTCATGCTCAGTCTCTCTCTCTCTCTCTCTCTCTCTCTCTCTCTCTCTCTCTCTGTCTCAAAAATAAATAAACATTAAAAAAAAGAAGAAAAACTGGAATTACATATATGGCTCCCATCTGAGACCCTCAACGTTTCCACTGGATAGTGCTGCTGTACTCTTTTCCACTGCAGAGATCAATGGTGTCTGACTTCTTGTTTTCTTGGGATTGGGCACAGTGACTGGCAGGGCACGGGCAGTCGGCAACTCCCCACAGACTTACAGAACAGAGGAAAGCTCACTTGGAGTATTGACGTACCAATCTTGTTTCTCTGTTTGCCTGGGGCGTTGGGAAGCTCAGAGCTAAATTTCATGCTCAGTTGAGGTCCTAACAATGTGGGAAACAAAGGCAGAAGAAAAAATTAAATTTCCTGACAACTTACAGTCCACTGACAAGTCCTCGAGACGGGCAGAGTGACCTTCCTCTGGGAACCCAGCTGCTTCCATGATGACACTTTGCGAAGGGCAAGATGTGATCTAAGCCCAACCCCCGGGATCCCGTAAATCTACTTTAACATATAAAAATTCCTTTGGAAGCTTCCTTTATCTCTACCTGCCCCCCACCAACATATATGTTGGCAATCTTACTCCAAGCTTATGGCCCACTGATATACATCTGAAGGATCTCATGACTGAGGTCAGTAATAAATGACCTTTTCCTAACCCTGGCTAGCCCCCTCAAGGTCCTGGAGGCTTTGATTCCAAAATTCCTTAGAGACTTACGCTATCCCTAACCCTCTCCCCACTTGAAGGTATGTAATCAATCACCCGCCACAACCCCCGTGCAGCTCTTTCTGCAGGACACAGGTCCTGTCCTTGTGCTTTAATGAAACCACCTTTTTGCACCAAAGATGTCTCAAGAATTCTTTCTTGGCCACTGGCTCCAAACCCCAACCTTTTCCACATCACTAGGACCCCACTCTGGCCTGGACCCACACTAGACAGGTGGAAGAGACCCATCAGGGGGCATTCAGGATCGTTCCTGCAGCTCTAGCATCAGGAAAATAAGACCATCACAGCCCTTCTTCCACATACACCCGCTCTCTCTCTTCCATAAACCGAGCCCACGTGATCCGGTGAATGAGTAAAGGTGAACTCAGCGTTCAGGTTTTTCTTTCTTTTTTTTTTTTAATTTTTTTTTTCAACGTTTATTTATTTTTGGGACAGAGAGAGACAGAGCATGAACGGGGGAGGGGCAGAGAGAGAGGGAGACACAGAATCGGAAACAGGCTCCAGGCTCTGAGCCATCAGCCCAGAGCCCTACGCGGGGCTCGAACTCCCGGACCGCGAGATCGTGACCTGGCTGAAGTCGGACGCTTAACCGACTGCGCCACCCAGGCGCCCCAGCGTTCAGGTTTTTCTGAGTGAACTGCCTATGTGGCCCCTAGACCCACATGGCAGGCTGGGGTATGGATTTAAATCCTTGCCTTTGGGGTTAGGCAAAACATTTCTCAGGTTGAATGACACTTTGGAGAAATTCCAAGTTTTCTCATCCAGCAGAACTTTTCCAAGCAACTTTTCAGGGTGGCATAGTGTTTAAGGTCACACACTTGAGCCAGACAGTCTAGGTACCCACCCCTGGTCTGCTGGTTTACTAGCCGTGTGGCCTCAAACAGGTTATGCCTGCATCAATTTCCTCATCTATTAAATGGATGAAAATAATAGTAAACCCACCTCAACCTCATGGGGTGATTGTGGGGTGAAATGAATTAATACAGGCCAAATGCTTAGCACATAGTTAAGCACCCAGAACATAGTAAGTGCTCAATTAGCATTAGTTATTCCATGGATCCACGGCTTATGCCAGGTCCTGGGGAAACTGATGAATCTGACCCAGCCCCTGCTCAGATCTGGGATGAGGTGGAGGATACAGATAAATGAGTGTGATAAGCATCATAAGTGTCACGATGGGGGCAATAGAGTACTGAGGGGACAGGATACTTGAAAGGATGTCACAGAGATCCAACCCTTGAGCTGAGGCTCACAAGACACGTAGGTGTTTGCCAGCCCAGTGGACACTTCGGGCAAAATGAAGGGGCTGACCTCCCCTCATTACGAAAATAGCTTTCTTTTCTGATTCAAAAAATAAAATGCATTCATAAAAAACATGGCAAAGAATAAAGAAGGAAATAAAAACGATGCTGTACTGGTTAAGCGGTGTAAACATATCGGGGCACATTGCCCCAGATCTCTCCTCAGGCAGTGAGATATATTCTCACGAATAGATGCGCAACTGCAGCGTCACGCAAATGGTGTCACCACAATGCACGGGGGCCATGAAGGATGCTGGAGCCCTGCCAGAAGGATGCTGAGGGGATGGAAGCAGGGTTAGAGGGGGGCATTGGGGAAATAACGAAGCCTGCTCGATCTGTTTCATATCCCAATGCTGCCACTTACAGGCTTTGTGATCTCAGGCAATTCATTAACCTTCTGAAGCTCAGACCCTTCATCAGGAAAGAGGAGACATCATCAGGCTTCCTCCAAGGGCATGGGATCAGCATGTGGTCTGGAGAGGTGGGGCCCAAGGACAGCTGTAACAAGGACGAGTAAGGGGAGGGCAGGCAGGTATGAAAGACCAGCCAAAGCCTTTCTGAGAGGGTGTCACCAAACCCAGCTCGAGGATGGGGAACACAAGTGGGGCACTAGACTCTGTCTAGTTTCACTTTAGAACGGGGAAATCTCACCTTTCCGAAACCTGCTCTTCCAAAGCTTTGCTTACTTTGCCCTCTGGCGGCGACAATCTGCAACTACAGCGCTTTGCTCAAGCTCTTTCCCAGAAGGGCGTGGGGCTGGGGCTCTTCCCAGCGGATACTCCTTACCTCTTCCCCTGATCCACTAACCAAGTGAGCATCTCGGGTAGCCAAATGCAAGGGGCTGAGAATGTGGGAGAGCACAGAGCCAGGTAGGTGGGGATGCTCCACAAACAAGAGGCAGGAGGCTGGCTCCCCAGGATTGGACTAGTGAAACCACACATAAAAGACTGAACTTATGGACTCCCCTGAGGTGATGGGAGGATAGGAACAGGATGGTAAGAAGCCAGTGCTACCAGCTGCCCAGTTCCCTGCCCACAGCAAGGCCGTGTGAACGGCGGCTGGTTAGCTTGGAGACAAAGAGGGAAGGCAAGAGCCAAGAGCTGGCATGTAGCCAGCGCTGCTCAGGGGCAGGAGCCAGGCCTGGGGTATGACAGGGCTGGCTGTGAGTAGAGAGAGCTCCTTCTCAGAGATCGGTGCTTTGGGCTTTTATAGAGCGAAGCCATTAGAACCATTTGATCTAGTTCTCCGGGCCCTGATCCTACAGGCACGGAAGGCCTGGAGTTCTGGCTGCAAGCAACCTCTGCTTAGCCTTGCACTTTCCCAGGGAGACAACAGACATAGCTGCTTCCTGAATGTTGCAGGCTGCACACAGTCATTGAGCATGGGGGAGGATGGGCAGCAATGGCGTTGGCCCTGCGCTGCGGGGAGGCGGGGCCGGGCGGGGCAATGTCAATTAGCACAGCTGCTTTGGAAAGTTCAGTATCCTTGAGGAATGTCGATCGTGCATCCCCAAACCTCAGCAATTCCACTCCTGGGTAGGCAGCCTAGACCCCGGTCTTGAAAAGTTTGCGCTCATGTTCTCCCTACAAGAATTTGAAGGATGCGGCGATTCTTCGTACACTTCAAGTTGTGTAGAACTTTAACATAGGTAGAACTTTTCGCTGTAAGTTTAAATAAACTTGCAAAGACTGTAATTTCCATCATCATCAGAATGGCAGCACCTTAAAATATAGCAGTTAGTCACTCTTTTAATATTACCCATAGGCGGGGCACCTGGATGGCTCAGTCGGTTGAGTGTCTGGCTCTTAATTTCCGCTCAGATCATGATCTCACGGGTTCGTGAGTTCAAACCCCGCGTTCGGCTCCTTGCACTGACGGTGCAGAGCCTGCCTGGGATTCTCTCTCTCACCCTCTCTCTCTCCCTCTCTCTGTCCCTCCTGCATACACTGTCTCTCCCAAAATAAGTAAATAAACTTAAAAAAAATAAAATAAAATAATCCATAGGAATATGAATGCCACAGTGATTTGATACCCACAATTATCCACTTAAAAAATACACAAACAAGTTTTTCTTGAACAGCTGCATATTTTATATTTATATTTTATATTCATCCTCTCTTTGAACTTATATTTTTATTGTGCACAACCCTGTGAATGGCTTCGTGCACCCTGACAAAGCCAGAGTTCCCTCGGAGTGGATCCATGACCTCTTTCTGGCAACTCTCCTTGCCCTCATTGGCCAAGCTGACTCAGGTTTCATTTAGCTGGGTGGTTTTCCAGGAAGACCCCAAACCAGCTGGGTGTTTTCCTGGCTCAGTGACCTACTGATATCCTTTCTTCCCATTACCCCCTGTTTACTCAGCAAAAAAGGTCTGAAGTAAAGTCCTAGCATACAGGGACATAAGCATCTAGCGACAACACTCAGAATATCTCTGCTTGTGTAAAGAACAAGTAATTTTTAAAAAATGTTTATTTATTTTGGGGTGCCTGGGCGGCTCAGTTAGTTGAGCATCAGACTTCTGTTCAGGTTATGATCTTGCATTAGTGGGTTTGAGCCCCTCATTGGACTCCGTACTGACAGCTCAGAGCCTGGAGCCTGCTTTGGATTCTGTGGCTCCCTCTCTCTCTCTCTCTCTCTCTGCTCCTCCCCTGTTGGCGCTCTGTCTCTCAAAAAATAAAATAAAACATTGAAAAATTTAAAAAATGAATTTTTAATTATTTTTTTAGAGAGAGGGCACACGCACAATTGGGGGGCAGAGAGAGGGGCGACAGAGGATCCAAAGTGGGCTCCGTGCTAATGGCAGAGAGCCCTCCATGGGGCTCGAACCCTTGAACCCCGAGATCATGACCTGAGCAGAAGTCGGAGGCTCAACTGACTGAGCCACCCAGGAGCCCCAACAAGTAATTTTGTATACAATATCTCCACATGTTGAGAATTTATAAGAGAACCAGGCACTATGCTAAGTACTTTATATATATTTTCCCCCCAAATCCTCACAATCCACTTTATGACCTATTTGCCATGATATTAACCCATTTTGCCAACCAAAGGAAACTGCCTTCTAAGACCAAAAACTCTAGCCTCCTCAAGAAAATTACTTATTAACATCCAGGAATTTAAAGGGTTATGCAATATTGATAATTTTCCACCAACCGGAAGCCACGTTGGGGAAGGGATACCCGTGACATCCGAATTGTATGCAGACCTGTTGAGAAGATAGGAACTAGGGACCAGGACATTTCTTAAATTCTTTCTGTATGGCAACTTTGAATTAAAATCAAAACTAAAATGAGGGGCACTTGGGAGGCTCAGTCAGTTAAGCGTCCAACTTCGGCTCAGGTCACGATCTCATGGTTCTGTGGGTTCGAGCCCTGCATCAGGCTCTGTGCTGACAGCTCAGAGCCTGGAGCCTGCTTCAGATACTGTCTTCCTCTTTCTCTGCCCCTCCCTCCCTCATGCTCTGTCCGTTTCTCTCTCTCTCAAAAACATAAAAAGTAAAAAGTAAAATCAAAGCAGGATAGTACGTGAGTGGAATAAATTTGGGACCACGAAGAGTTTCAGCATCCCAAGTCCAGTCCAGCCCAGCCCAGCCCAGCCCAATCCCACCACAAAAGAGGTCAGCTTGGAAGAGGAACCGCTAGAGGGCGGCAGAGCGCAGCGGACGCACCGAGGTCGCGGGGAGTCCCAGCCTCTGTCCTGTTGTCTCAAATTAAGAACGCTGGTGGGGGCGGCGTGTACCTCTGGCTGACAGGTCCTTGTTAGACACCACCACAGCTTCTCAAGAAGCGGAAAAGAGTCGGGTGCCTGGGGGGAAGGTTATGGACCAGAGCCGTCCAGTAGAAATACAATGTGAGCACATAGATAATTTCAAGCTTGTTGGTAACCGCTTAAAAGGAGAAAGAAGGAACGGGTGATGTTAAATTTAAGAATATTTTTAATTTAGTCCTGTATGTCCAAGCTGGTATCATTTCAACATGCTATTATCATAAACATTATTGAGATGTCTTACTTTTCTGATTATGCCTTTGAAATCCAACATGTATTTTCTATTTACAGCCCTCTGAACTTGGATGAGCCACATTTCAAGGGTTCAATAGCCGCTTGTAACCATAGACATTTAATTTCCATCGGGTAAGTACCTCTTAGAGGATAAGGGCCTCATGAAGATTCAAGTAGTTTCCCAGAGAGGTCAGTCCAAGGACCTCTTGGCCTTGGCCTGCCACCCCTCCTCCACCCCCCTACACCTGCCTGTAAATATTTCCCCTGGGGCACTATGGAACTTCTCCCTAAAATGCAAGTCAGGGATCCTGGGTGGCTCAGTCAGTTAAGCCTCAGACTCTTGGTTTCGGCTCAGGTCACGATCTCCCTGTTCGTGAATTTGGGCCCCACGTCAGGCTCTGTGCTGACAGTGTGGAGCCTGCTTGGGATTCTCTCTCTCTCCCTCTCTCTACCCCTCCTGCTTGTGCTCTCTCTCTACCTTTCTCTCTCTCTCTCTCAAAATGAGTTAATGAACTTAAAAAAATAAAATGAAAAGCAAGCCAATGTGTCATGCCCCAGGTTAGGAGCCTTCTGTGGCTCCCCATCCCCTCCGTTCCCCTCTGCTCTGAGATCAGAGCTGTTCAGGCTTGAGGAGGTGTGACGGTTTCCATAGATTCACTCCAAAAGAGCGCAGGGATTGAGAAGACGGCCACTTAATTCTAGATCCAGTTGCCCACTGAGAGAGACAGACCCTCAGAGAGGTAACAGGGGTGTTCCCTCATCTGTAACCTGGGGATAATAACAGTACTTCTCCAGTAGGCTTGTTGGAAGGTTTAAATGGTGGGCTTTTAACAGTGCTTGGCACATAGTAAGAGCTAAATCAACATTAACTCTAAAAAACCCTACCTTTGCATGACTGCATTTCAACACTCTTAAGCAATTCTTTTTTTGCCAAAATATGTAAACTTCTGGGAACTCTGTCAGCTGCTGTGCTGCCAGAGGGGCCTGGCATGGCTGTGATCAAACCTTGACAACGGTGGTCCCTGGATCAGGCCGTTCTGACCTTACCTCCTGTCACCTTCAGCTCAATGGACCCCATCATTACCAGTCTGCCAACTAAACTTTTTAAACAATGCGAAGGAAAAGATTACCCATTAAAATACCTCCAAACACGATTGACTGTGAGTTATGCTGGAGCCTAGTTCCTCATTCCGGGGTGACAAGGCCCAGGCCCAGCAGAGGCAGCCAAACAGGCCAAGGTTTGACTTCTGGCTCTGCCATCCACTCCATGGGTGCCTTAAACAAACGGCTTACTTCACTATGCCTCACGGGTGTCACGAGCGCTTTCGGCACTACGTGTTTTATAAATCATGGTTTCTTATCATCAGAGACAATGATTGTAATATATTTTTTCTGTGAATTAAAAAGTAAGACAGTTTCTTTACAGTCATGAAATGACATGATCAGCAAACTGATGCGGAATGCAATTCAGTTACACGCTTAAATGCTTCAGGGGCGCCTGGGTGGCTCAGTCGGTTAAGCGTCCGACTTCGGCTCAGGTCATGATCTCGCGGTCCGTGAGTTCGAGCCCCGCGTCGGGCTCTGTGCTGACCGCTCGGAGCCTGGAGCCTGTTTCAGATTCTGTGTCTCCCTCTCTCTCTGACCCTCCCCTGTTCATGCTCTGTCTCTCTGTCTCGAAAATAAATAAACTTAAAAAAAAATGCTTTAAATACACTTCCCCTTTGACCTAGCTATTCCACTTCTGGCAAATTACCTGCAAATGTATTCCTCTATGTGAGAAACTGCATATGCACCGGAATGCGCACTGTGACAGCAGATTGGAAGCCACCAAAGTGTCCAACACTAGGGAACTGTTTAAACCAATTGTGATACCTCTATCAGATGGGACTCTGTGAAATCATGAACAAGAAAGAAATGGTTTTGTGTCTAGTGGAATGAACCATGTTCCAGATTGAAAAAAGAAAAGAACCAGGTGGGGAAACAGTGTGGAAAATGTTATGATTTGTGGAAAAATTAAAGAGAAAGGTTATATATGTGAGCACTTACAAATGCATTGAATACCTTTGGATGGAGATGCCAGACCGCGCGTCTGGATGTGGTCTCTGGATGGAGGGTTGCAGAGCGGGGCTTCAGACATGGAAAGGAGGCTGACTTTTCACTGAACACCCGTTTTGAATGTTGTAGGATGTGCATGCATATTGAGTACATTTTTCATTAATTTGAAAACAGAGATGGACCCCTGAAGATATCCAAGCTCAGTTGTAACATTTTCTTCAAAGGTGATAAACACATGGCCAATGGACACATGAAAAGATGCTCGACATCACGCACCATCAGAGAAATGCACAGCAAAACCATAAGAGATACAAGCAGCACCTCATGCCTATTAGAATGGCTATTTGTAAAAAAAAAAAAAAAAGACAAGAAATATGTGCTGGTGAGGATGTGGAAAAAAGGGAACCCTGTGCATGGTTGGTGAGAATGCAAACTGATGCAGCTAGTATGAAAAACAGTATGGAGCTTCCTCAAAAAATTGAAAAAAGTTTTTAACTACCAGGGGCACCTGGATGGCTCAGTGGGCTGAGTGTCTAACTCTTAAAAAAATTTTTTTTAACGTTTATTTATTATTAAGAGACAGAGAGAGACAGAGCATGAGCATGGGAGGGGCAGAGAGAGGAGGAGACACAGAATCTGAAGCAGGCTCCGGGCTCTGAACTGTTAGCACAGAGCCCAACGTGGGGCTCAAACTCACAAACTGAGTGAGACCATGACTGAGCTGAAGTTGGACGCTTAATTGACTGAGCCACCCAGGTGCCCCTAACTCTTGATTTCGGCTCAGGTCATGATCCCAGCGTCGTGGAATCAAGCCCTATGTCAGGCTCCATGCTGAGCATGGAACCTGCTTGGGATTCTCTCTCTCTCAAATAAAAAAATAAGGGCTCCTGGGCGGCTTAGTTGGTTAAGCGTCCAACTCTTGATATCAGCTCACGTCATTATCTTGTGGTTCATGAGATCGAGCCCCACATCAGGCTCTGTGCTGACAGCATAGAGTCTGCTTGGGATTCTCTCTCTCCCTCTCTCTCTACCCCTCCCCCATCTATGCTTTCTCTCTCTCTCAAAATAAATAAATAAACATTAAAAATTTTTAAATAAAAAAAATAATAATAAAGAAAATACAACTACCATATGATCCAGTAATCCTACTTCTGGATATTCATCTGAAGGAAATAAAAACACTGTCTCGATGAGATATCTTCACCCCCATGTTTAATGCACATTATTTACAATAACCAAGACATGGAAGTCACCCAAGTGGTAGCTGATGAATGAATGGATAATGAAATGTGATATACACGTATATAATATATATACATATCCATACGTGTACATATATACACACATATGTACATATACACATATACCTACACAAATATACATATATACATTCACATATGTACATATATAAACGTACATATCATTCAGCTGAAGGAAGGAAATTCTGCCATTTGTAACCTGGATGGACTTCACAGGCATTATGCTAAGTCATAGGAAGGAAGTCAGAGGAAAAAAATACTGGGTGATCTTATGTATTTTTATTTTTAAAGATTTTATTGTTAAGTAATCTGTATGTCCAATGTGGGGCTCAAACTTACAACTCCGAGATCAAGAGTTGCATGTCCTACCTACTGACCCAGCCAGGAACCCCTAGTGTGTGATCTTACTTATATGTAGAATCTTTTTAAAAAGAAAAAAAAAAGCCAAACTCGTAGAAACAGAGTAGAGTGGTGGTTATCAGAGACTGAGGGGTGGGGGAAATAGGTAGAGGCGGTCAAATACTTGGACTTCCAGTTATAAGATGAATAAGTTCTGGGCATCTAAGGACAGCATGGTGACTATAGTTAATAATACTGTGTTGTACACTTGCAATTGCTAAGAGTAGATCTTGGAAGTTCTCACCACACACACGCACGCACACACACACACACACACACACAGAGGATAACTATATGAGGTGATGGATGTGTTAACTAACCTAATAGTGGTGATCACTTCAAATCATTACACTGTACACCTTAAACTTACACAATGTCATATGTCAATTATATCTCAGTAAAGCTGAATAAAAGAGTTGTAATAAGGGAAGTACAAATTAAAACAATGAGATTATACTTTTCACCCATCAGATCAGCCAGCATTTCCAAGTCTGGCATCAAGAGTTGGCTTACACCGGTCCTGTCATTCCTTGTTGGTGGCGAAGTAAACTGATAACAGCTAACTCTAAAACAACCTGGCAGTAACGAGTTGAATGTACTTGTCCTATGACTGTATAATCCCATTTTCCAGCATCCGTTCAAAGCCAAAGTTAGACCTGGGTCCCTCCGATGGCTCTGCATTAGCCCCACAGGAGCAGTTCTCTCTGTGGGGGCTAGGCCCAGATTGGATGTGCGGGTCAAAGACACTGGCCTTGCTGTATTATTTCCAGCGTTTTCTAATACAAGGAGAATGTACTCATACAATACTTATGTAATGAAAAGTTGAAAAATTTTGAAGTATTTTATAAACATGGTTTTCAAGAGGTGTGTGAGAAAAGAAAAAGAGACAAGGAGAGGGGAAAAAATATTTCCATTGCCTAAAGTAACCACCTGGACCTTTTACGTTTTCCCTCCACTGAATTTTTTTGTTCATAGTTTACTCTTGCACAGTGTCGAGAGGCAATACAATTTTGTATTCTGTTTTTCCCATTAACCTCATGACTTGGCATCTGTCAGCACCTGTGACAGGACCATGAGTTTCTCTCCACAACTTTTTTTTTTTAATGTTTATTTATTTATTTTGAGAGACAGGAGAGAGAGAGAGAGAGAGAGCAAAGGAGGGTTAGAGAGAGGGGGAGAGAGAGAATTCCAAGCAGGCTCTGCACCGTCAGAGTAGAGCCCAATGGGGGGCTCGATCCCATGACCATGAGACCATGACCTGAGCCAAAATCAAGAGTTGGACGCTTAATCTACTGAGCCACTCAGGTGCCCCTCTCCACATCTCTTAATGACCTGAAGGAAGGAAGGCAGGTGGGCAGGGGTAAGAGGTGGAGGTAGAGTGGGGAGTTCTGTGTGCTCTGGGTACCCATAAGGAGAGGTCCATTGTGGTCTGGATAATTCTTGGTTGTGGGGAACTTTCCTCTGCACTGTGGGATGTTTGGCAGCATCCCTGACCTCCTCTCCAGTTGTGACTATCAAAAGTGTCTTCAGACATTGCCACTGTCACCCGGGAAGAGGGTTGCCAGATTTAACTAATAGAAATAAGGCTGCCTAGTGAAATTTGAATTTCAGATAAATAAGAAATAATTTTCTAGTGTAAGTATACCCCAAAGACATACTGGGAGGGGACATACACTGAAAATCTACTTGTTATCTGAAACTCAAATGAGCTGGGTGGCATGTATTTTACCTGGCAACCTAGGGGTGGGGATGGAGGGATAACCCTCTGTTAAAAGCCCCTGCCATAGGGTGCCAGACAGAAAGGAGCAGACAGAGGAGATCCTTGCTCTGTGGGGCTTACAATCTCATGCAGGATGCTGCTGAGAAGGCCACTAAAGTCCCTCAGGTGCCTGGCTGGACTGGGCCCTTAACTGTTGATTCTGCTTCTCCCTCCTCTTACTCAAACAGCTGTCTGCAAAGGGTTCCATGATCCATTCACACTCTGTCTCCTGCAGGGGGAATTCACTGAAACCCAAAGAATGACACTAAGCCTCCAGTGGGCAAATGTAAAGGTCCAGTGCCTCCTGGGGTCTGAATCCACTCAGGAATGAGGCCAGACTCATGGGACCTCCCCTGCCCAGTGTTTGGGGAGGTGGGGACCTGGGGGGACCATCCACTGAACTTGGCAGGGGTCACTAGGAGAGGAGAGCAGACTCAGAACCTAGAAGCAGAGGATGAGACTGTCCAGTCATTTGATAACTTTTATTTATCGAGTGCTCACTGTGTGCCAGGCACTGTGCTAGGTGCTAGGGAGGCAGCAGCCAACAGACAGAGCTGGTCCCCACTCAGGTGGGCAGGAATGGGAGGCCTAGGCAGGGATCACGGTCAGTGCTGTCTGGGAGAGGGCATCGAGAGGACCAGCCTGAACTGGTCTGGGGGGCAGAGGAGTGATTAGTGGGTGGTGAGTCCAGCTCTGGATATATGTGGAGTCCATGGTACCAGAGACATTGGGGTCAAAGGAGCAGAAGAACTGGGGGTCTGGGCTAGGAAGAGAAATGTGCTCAGAAGCCCTGGGTGAGGGTGGGATGGCAAGAGTTGGTAGGAGAGAGAGAAGAGGGTGGGGACAGAGCCTGGGAGTCTCCATATGCAGGGGCAGTGAGGGGAAACAGTCAGAGGGCTGGGTAGGGGTTGAGTCCAGAGGGCCAGTGAAGCGGAGAAGAGAGGTCCCAGGAGGGAGCGGTGGGCAGCCAGCAGCACTGCTGAGGGGGCAGGTGGGCTGGAGGTGGTGGGGGGGGGCACTGGGGACACAAGCCAGGGAAGTTCTGGGCATCACACTTCAGGACAAACATTCATAGGAAGAGAAGATCCAGGGAAGGACCAGGTTACATTTGTGGAAATGTTAGAATGAACTGGGGAGGTCAGCATGAGAAAGGAGCTTCCCAGGGTCATGAGTACCCCATAGTTGCAGCCCCTCAGACTCAGAGTGCCTGGGGTTGCAACACTGACACACCCTCTGCCCCTGGCTCTCTCTGCTCCAATCCAGTTGGCCTCTTTGCTGCTCCTTTGATATTCCACCCCAGTGCCTTTGCACCTGCTATTCCTTTTGCCTGGAATACTTCCCCAATACATCCTCACCTCCTTTAGATTTTTACTCAAATGTTATCTTCCCCATTAGGCCTTCCCTGACCTTCAATTTAAAATAGTAACATCCCCTCCAAGTGTTACCTAATTTTCTTCCTCCCTTCTCTACTTTATTTTTCTCCATAACATATATATCACCATCTAATAAAACCTATATTACATTAAAAATTTTTTGCTTTGATTTGAATGGGTAATACATTCTCACAGTTCAAGATTCAAAGTTGTGTCCAGTCTTTCACTAGCACAAATCATACTGCGATGAATAACCTCATGCCTACCTCATTTCACCCTGCAGATGAAGGACTGGGCTATAATCATAGAAGTGGGACGCCAGCTCAGGGGGTAAATGCAATTCTTTTTTGAAAAAAAATTTTAAGTTTATTTATTTTGAGAGAGACAGAGATAATGTGAATTGGGGAGGGGCAGAGAGAGGGACAGAGAGAGAATCCCAAGCAGGCTCCGTGCTACCAGCACAGAGCCTGAGACGGAGTTCAAACTCACAAAACTGCGAGATTATGACCAGAGCCGAAACCAAGAGTCCAATGCCCAACCGACTGAGCCACTCAGCCGCCCCCGGGTAAATACATTTCTAATTTTATCTTACTTATTTTTTTTCACCTGCTCTCCCCACTAAAATGTAAGCTCCATGAGAGGGCAGGAATTTTGTTGGATCCCCAATGCCTCAAATAAGGTTTGCCACAGAGTAGATGCTCAATAAGTATAGTTGAATGAATGAGGAACACATTCCTAGAAGCCTGAAGATATGCCCCTGATGACCATCCCAACACCTGCTTCCTTCCCAACCTCAGGGCTATGGATCCTTAGATATCCTTGAACACAGCACCATAGTCTGCACCAGTCCCACACCCCCTTCAGAAATCAAAAGCCTTTTCCTCAGCAAATGTTCTAAGCCTGCCTTTTCTCTCCCTCTGCTTCCCCTACTTTATCCAGGAAGGCATTTAAAAAATATGTCTACAAAGCAGCATGCATAATTTCACCTCTAAATTCTCTTCCCTGATGACAATTTTCTCTGTAAAATTTTAGAAAAAATTTACAAAATCACTGAATGCTGGAAGAATTATCTGGTGGCAGAGAGAGTAGGCTCATTTTCAAAAACGGAATTCATCCACACAGTGTTTATGTTGTGCCTGACCCCATACTGGCAATGAGAATGAACGAGAACATGATGAAAAGCATTTCTGCCATCAGAGGTTCATCATTCACAGGCAGAGAGCACTTAGGAAGCTTCCTTGAGGGCAGGGACTCAGTGTCTGGCATGTTCAAGCTAGACAGTCCCCACCCCACCCCACTGAGACCCCAACACACACACAGATTAGCTGGTTAATGTTTGAGTCCCCCAGGCCTCTAGCACAGTAGTGAACAAATCGACTTGATAATTCTCCAATTTTTCCTCACCTGTCGGAGAGACTGTTTTCTGTTGGTCGGTTGGTTGACTTTTGGTTTCGTGTTTCTGGGAGTGTCTGTTGACATTTGTCTGAGTCAACGGTTTAACTGCAGGAAACATGGCCATTCTGACCGTAGGCAATCCCCTTTGGGCCTCTCTGGGAACACCCAGGTCCCATTAGGACTTTTCCCTTTGGCTCCCAGATTTCACAGGGCTGGGGAAGGAGGAGAAGTGAGTACCATATGGAGCTGGACTAACCTGGGTCCAAACCCTGGTCCACCCGCAGGTCACTGTGAGGCCTTGGGCCACTGAGATCGAAACTCCCTTCCTCTTGTGTTCCCAGCACCACCTAGAATCAACCACTTGATACAGAGAAGGGAAGGGGTAAAGTCCAGCACCTAAGACCCCGGCATGGTTGGAATGGAGTCAGAAGCTTCCATGATGGCTATCTGTGTGTCCCAGGCTGGGCCACCTCCTTCACCTTCCTGGTCAAGTGAGCAATTTATGACAAAAACTGGGGCCCACGGGATCATTCCTGGGGGGATCTTGCACTTGTAGCTCCAAACACCTTTTGGCTCCTAACCTAGACTTTCTGAATCTTCTGAGAAGTCCAGATATAAATTAGAGCATTGTCTGGATCTCTTTAATCTCATCCGGCACTCAAGTGTCCATTGCATGTTTATTTATTTATTAAGAGGAGCTCTTAATAAATTTCAGTGAACAGAAAAGTCCAGAAGATTTCTAGACATTAGACACCTGCCTCAGTGTTTATGCTGGAATGGGGAATCCCACATTTCCATGTGGACCGGATCACCAAGAAAAGTTCCTTTAAAACCTAAAGATAAAGCACCTGGATATTCTTTTGACTCTAAAGAAACTGAAGATTTGAGAAAGCTTGAAGCAGCCTGAACGTGAAGATGACCCAATGGTTATTTCAGGAGATGATATTGATTAAGACAAAGGATTTGGCCTTAAAACGAGAACAGAACAACCCCTGCAGATTTTAGGTGGTGACTGGGTCGGTAGGGAAGGAAATGTCATTTCGGTCCCCAAACTGGTGTTGTCCAAAGCGGAGCAGCCCAGGTAGACATAGTAACCAGGAGACATAGTAACCACATGCAGTATACAGACCTTGTCTGGATCCTCATTTAGACAAATCAACTGTAAAGGAGAAAACTGTCTAGGTATTTGAGATTGAGCAGATCTTGATAACCATTGAAGCTGAGGGATGGGTACATGGGGCTAAATTTGGTATTCTTTCCGCCTCTGCATATATTTGAATTTTTCCATAAGTAAAAGTGAAATAAAATAAGGCCAAAAAAAAAAAAAAAAAGAGTATTTCAAATGTTAAGACCAAATAATTGTCTTTCCTTACATATCATCAATTGTTTAAAACCATGCCACATTTTTGTTTAGTTCATATTTGAATCACAATTTTCTGGTACAGTTTTGTGCTTTTCCTAGAGTTTTTTGGCATCTTTCCCATTCCTTTCTGAGAGAAGAAACATGCGCCTTCTTTATCATATGATTAAGAGTTTTAAACTTCTTAATTGTGCAATCTATTAACTGGAATTCACTTCATTGTTGAAGACATTTTTAAAACGCTGTTACCAGAACCTATGTTTTCCTGTTCCAATTTAAATGAAATACTTGTAGGCAAACAGTTATTACCCATTCTTTTCAATGTGTGTATGAGTTAGTTCTGTTGTTTCTTGGCTATTAGGTCAGGCTACCCAGAAGCAGAGCCTGAGGCAAGGATTCTAGTGAAACTGAGACCACTCCCACAGTTAATCACTATCACCAGGATAAAGCAGGGGAAGAAAGCTAAGCAAGGAAATATTCTTGGCTGAAGACTAGCTTCAGTAGGGTCCCGCGAAGACTCTGGAGTCTGTCTGGCCTTGAGACTGGGGTGGAACGGGGAGTGAGGGGGGCATTTTATGCAGCAACTCACAGCAGCCGTGTGGTAGGTGCACCAGACTGCTGAAGATTTGGGAACACCATCCACAAATCCAGTGGTTCTCAAACTTGTTAAAACACAAATCTCAGAGCCCACATTCAGAGTTTCTGATTCAGTAGGTCAGAGGGGGGAGCTGAGAATTTGCATTTTTAACAGCATACCAGATGCTGCCCTGGAGCTACACTTTGAGAATCAGATCACAACATTGTATCTTCCTTTTTTTGGTTGTTTTCCTTGAAGACAAGCTCAAGTAACTTTTTTTCAGCAAGAGTGCATGGGTGGTAAACATTATTCATTCTCACAACTCTATTTGGACCCTACACTTGTTTTTTAGTTTGGTTGGTTCAAAAAAATTGGCCCCAATTTTGCAAGCCATTGTTTCATAGCTTCTAGCTCCAGAGAAGCCTGACGCTAACTTGATCTTTATACCTTTATAGATAATCTGTTTGTTTTCAATTTCCAGGAGCTATTAGGCTTTCTGATACCTCATGAGACCCTAAGCATGCATGTTTTTTGTTTGTTTTTTTTATTCTCCTCTGTATTCAGTGTGTACTTTTAATCTTAAAGACGTGCTGTTTTTTCTCTGGGAAAATTGTATTCTATCATTTCTAATTATTTTCCTGCTTCTATTTTCCCTTTTCTCTCTGGAATATTCATTATATAAATACCAGGACACTTGAACTGATCCTTTGTGATACGATTTTTCCCCCTCTCAAAAAAAAATTTTTTTCTCTATTCTTGGAGAATTCCATGACTTTTGCTTCTAGATTTTTAAATTTTATTTTAAAGAGAGCGCGCGCACATAAAGGGGGGAAGGGAAGAGGGAGAGAGAAAATCTTAAGCAGAACCCATGCTCAGTGCAGAGCCCAACATGGGGTTCAATCCCATGACTCTGGGATTATGATCTGAGCCTAAATCAAGAGTTGGATGCTTCCAGATATTTTTCAGGTAAACCTTTTATTTGGGGATAATTTTAGATTCACAGAGAAGTTGCCATGATGGCACAGGGAGTTCTCATATACCCTTCACCAGATTTCCTCTAACATTAGCATCATACGTTCCCGTAGTACATCAAAACTAAGAAATGAACATTCATACATTACTATTATTGAAACTCCAGATTCTTCATTCAAATTTCAACAATTTTCCCACTAATATCTTTTTTCTCTTTCCGGACCCAATCCAGTATAGCACGTTGTATTTAGTCACGTCTTCCTGTGACGGTTTCTCAGTCTTTCCTTTTTGTTGTTGTTTTTTGTTTTTGTTTTTGTTTTTTGGTCTTCTTTTTTAAATCACCTTGACAGTTTTGAAGAGTATTAGTCAGGTATTTTGTAGAACATCCCTCAGTTTGGATTTCTTCCCATGACCAGACTGGGGTGGGTTGCTTTGAGGGAGAATACCACATAGGTGGAGTGCCTCTTTCATCACGTGATATCAGCTGGTGACTTGATACCCTGGTCACTTGATTAAAGCAGGTGTTTGTTTGTCAGATTTGTCTCCTGTAAAGTTACTATTTTTCCCCTTTCCATACTCTATTCTTTGGCAGTGAGTCACTCAGTGCAGCCACATTCAAGGGAGAAGAGACAATTAAGCTCCATCTGGAGGGGAGAGCAGCTACATATGTTATCTGGAATTCTTCCATAAGGAAGATTTTTCCCCCCAATTATTTATTTATTCAGTCATTTAGGTCATCCTGGACTCAAGTATATTTGCTTTACACTTTGTGTTATCCTCCAATACTACAATATTTATTTTGTTACTCAGATTTTCCCAGGTTTGACCATTGAGAGCTCTTTCAGGTTGACTCTTGTGTCCCGCTGACATGTCCCATCCTGATTAATTTAAGCACTTCCGTACTTTCTGGCACAAGCTCCTAGACTTTGACATTATATTTTTTGCTTTGGCAATCAGAGTCGTAATTTCCCAGAACTCTGTCCTGATTTTTTTTTTTTTAAAGAGATGTATTTCTTGTTTGATGAATCCACAACAATCTCAATTAGAACTTATTTCTAATCATAACGTTGTAAGGGCTATTTGTTTACTGGATTTAAATGATCAGAATTATGCTCTAGATAAAGCATGAAAGACTTAATTATGGTTATAAAACATAGGTAACTATAACTCTTGGCAATGTAAAAGTAACAGTAGAAGTGTTGGGGCCAGAATAGGGTGGAGGAAAGGTAAAATAGCGTATGGATGCTAATTTCTTCATGTTACATGGTAGAACGTGTGAGATATAGCTAACGTGGATGAAACTGGAAATAAAGATTGTAAATGATTATTGAGCTTGAGGAAATAATCAGTAGAAGAATAAGCTAACACTATAACCAATACAATGGGGAAGAGATTGGAAGATGAACAGTAGTATAAGGGAGCACATTTCTTCATTTTTTCATGAAGGGAGTCCATAATTATTCATACAGTTGATCAAGCAAGACATGAAGGTAAATGCATACCAATCAGATTTGGGGTGAAAGTCACCACATCTAAAGTTAGAAAAGCTTGCTGGTTTCCTTAGAAGAGGGGACATAGGGCAGGGTGAGGTAGGGTGGAGCAAAACTGAGTTTTTCCTTAGTAACATTCTGTATTTAAACACTTAACAAAATGTAGTCCTTTTATGAAAATAACTTAAATGTATGTGAATGCTGAATGCAGAAACAAACGGGTGCTTGGTAGAAAATGTGGGGTAGGCAGGGATATGACAGGGTTGGATGAAGTGTGCTGTGTGCAGGGTGGTGGCTGCAAAAAACAGCCCACCTTGGGTAGGCGGGCTCCCCAAGGTAGGACCCCTTTGCTCCTTCAGCGTGTTCCTTCCTCTGGCAACATACCCAGGCCTTGCTGAGCTCCATCCAGAGCCTGTCTTGGGCTGAGAATGGAGGCATCTTTGCTCTTAACATCTAACCAAACCTTACAAGGTTGCTCACCCGGGAGCTGGCATTCTCCACTGTGGCCAGCATATAGTGCACTTACACTTTCCTTCTCAGAGTGAAGGTAGTTGTGGGGGGAGGATTCCCAGGAGGGATGGTGACCAACCATCCAGGTTTGCCCACCACTGTCCCCGTTTCAAACGGAAAGTGCTAGGTCTCAGGAAACTCCTCTGTCTAGGGCACATCTAGGTACTTGGTCACCCTTTCCAAGGGGACAATTCTAGCCCTGACTCTCACTCCTCCTCCATCTTTATTCTGCTGGAAGAGACCAAAGAACCCACGGCTTGTGGGTGTCACCTCTAGAGCCACTAGCATTATGTGCTTTCTGATTTCTAGAGGGTCTGCAATAGTTGGGGGGTGAGCTGTAGGTCAGAAAGCTGGTGATGCTGATTTCTGGATGGAGAAGGGGAAGGGGAAGAGAGGACTCTGAGGAAGGGAACTAGGAGATGTGGGGCAAGATAGGTTAAGGTAGGGTAGTTGTTCCCCCCCAGAAATTATGTCCAGGTGGGGGGCATATAGTTCAAACTTAGAAGCCCAGATTTTTTTTTAAGTTTATTTATTTATTTTGAGAGAGATGGAGCACATA
This sequence comes from Prionailurus bengalensis, assembly GCF_016509475.1. Lineage (NCBI taxonomy): Eukaryota > Metazoa > Chordata > Mammalia > Carnivora > Felidae > Prionailurus > Prionailurus bengalensis. Next base: position 56,887,959 of record NC_057346.1, read on the forward strand.
CGTATGCAAACAGGGGAGGGACAGAGAGAGAGACGGAGAATCCCAAGCAGGCTCCGCGCTGTCAGAGCAGAGCCCGATATGGGGGCTTGAACCCACAAACCATAGTCCTTATTGCAGTGGCTAGGATCCCCGCTGTTGCATTCAGTAGAAGTGGTGAGAGCTATCTTTGCCTTGTTCCTGATCTTACGGGAGAAGTATTTAGTATTTAAAGGGGACGTATTTAGTATTTCAACTTTAAGTAGCATGTTAGTTGTAGGCTTTCCATAGTTTCCCTTTATTAAGCTAGAGGAAGTTCCCTTCCATAGCTAATTTACTGAGTGAGTTTTTATCATGAATGGATATTAAATTTTGCCAAATGCCTTTTTCTGCATCTATTGAGATGGTCATATGGCTTTTCTCCTTTAATCCATTAATGCAGTAAATTACATTGATTTTAAAATGTTAAACCAACCTTATGTCCTGAGATAAATCCCACTTGATCATGATATAGTGTGTCTTTTCATCTGCAGTTGGATTCAATTTGCTAATACTTCAGGATTTTTTTTTTGAGCACCTACTATGTATTATGCTCTGCTAATAAAACTACATTGCCTTCGTGTATAATGAGGCTCATGTGGAATACTTAACTATAGTTTTTGGGTTTTTTTACTTGTAATACCTTTTAAGTTTTGGTATCAGGATTATTAGGGTCACTTAAAATAAGTTGGGAAGTGTTCCTTCATTTATTTTCTGAATATGTTTGAGTAAGATTAGTATTACTTCTTCCTTAAATATTTTTTATAGTTCACCATTGAAGTCCTTTAGACCAGGACAAGGTTTGGTGACAACGTTTTTGATAATAAAGTCAGATTGGATTAGAATTCAGATGTTCTATTCTTTTTCTGCCAGTTTTGGTAATTTGTGTTTTTCAAGGAATTTGCCCATTTCACCTAAATTGTTGGATTATTGGTGTAAAGTTGTTCATAATAACCTTTATCATCTATATAATATCTGTAGGATCTGAGTGATATTCTTATATTCATTCTTAATGTTAGTCATTTGTATTTCCTTTTTTTTAAAAAATCAGTGTTGTAGGGATTTCATAATCTTTTTTTTTTTTACAGTGTCAACTTTTGGCTTTGTTGATTTTTCTCTATTCTTTTAATCTCATTGATTTATATTGTTATAGTTATCATTTTCTTCCATTTGCTTCGGGTTTAATATGTTCTTTGTTTTCTTGGGTTTTTTTAAAAAAGTTTATTTATTTATTTTGAAAGAGAGAGAGAGCAAGCACAAGCAGGGGAGAGGCAGAGAGAGAGGGAGGGAGGGAGAGAGACAGAGACAGAGACAGAGAGACAGAGAGAATCTTAAGCAGCCTCCATGTTCATCACGGAGCCAGATGCTGGGCTCAATCTCGCTACCATGAGATCATTACCTGAGCCCAAATGAAGAGTCAGATGCTCAATCAACTGAGCTTTCTGGGCACTGCCCACCCCCCCCCCACCCCTGCCCCATCCCTTTATTTTCTATCCATCTATGTCTTTATATTTAAAGTGTGACTCTTGGGGCTCTTGGGTGGCTCAGCCGGTTGAGCATCTGACCTGGACTCAGGTCATGATCTCACAGTTCATGAGTTCGAGCCCTGCGTCAGGCTCTGTGCTGACAGCTTGGAGCCTGGAGCCTGCTTTGGATTCTGTGTCTCCCTCTCTCTCTGCCCCCTGCCCCCACTTACATTCTGTCTCTGTCTCTCTCAAAAATAAATAAACATCAAAAAAACTTTTTTTAAGTGTGACTCTTGAAGGCAGCATGTAGTTGGATCTTATTTTTTTATTCTTTTAACTGAAATATTTATTCCATTTTTATTTAATGTGATTTTCTATATGGTAGGATTAGGTTTACTATTTTGCTATCGGTTTTCTTTTTCTGTTCCCTCTCTTTTTTTTGTTCCTGTTTCTCCTTTCCTGTTTGCTTTTGGTTTAGTCAAATACTTTTAATACTTCATCTTCATTTATTTACTTTTTAAGTTTTAAGTGCTTGTTCTAGGGATCATAATATGCATCCTTAACTTATCACAGTCTACCTAGAATAAAATATATGACCCTTGCAACAATATAATTCCATTTACCTCTGTCCTCTATGTCCTATTGTCCTAATGTTGTCATATATTTTACTTCTACATGCCTTAAAAATCCCATAGTAAAATGTTATTTTTTTTCAACGTTTATTTATTTTGGGGACAGAGAGAGACAGAGCATGAACGGGGGAGGGGCAGAGAGAGAGGGAGACACAGAGTCGGAAACAGGCTCCAGGCTCTGAGCCATCAACCCAGAGCCCGACGCGGGGCTCGAACTCACAGACCGCGAGATCATGACCTGGCTGAAGTCGGACGCTTAACCGACTGCGCCACCCAGGCGCCCCATAAAATCCCATAGTAAAATGTTATTAATTTGGTATTTAACAGTTAAAAGTTAAGGAAAAAAATGCCTTCTATTTTCTCCATATATTTACCATTTCTGGTGTTCTTCATTCCTTTCAAAGGATCTACCTTTTCCATCTGGTGTCATTTTCCTTCAGCTCAAAGAACTTTCTTTAGCATTTCTTGTAATGCAACTCTGCTGGTGATGAATGCGCTCTGCCATCATGTATCTGAAAATATCTTTATTCTGCTTTCATTTTTTGAAATGAAATTTGGGGTTGACAGCCCCCCCCCCCCCCAGCACTTTAAAAATGTTATTCCATTGTCTTCTGGCTTCTCTTGTTTCTGATGAGATGTCAATCTTCATTTGAATTGGTTTTCCCTATATAATTGTGTTTGTAAGGTGTCTTTTCTCCTCTGGCCACGTTCAAGATTTTCTCTTTATTTTTGGTTTTCTGAAATTTGATTATGATGTACTTAGATATTATTCCTTTGTATTTATCTTACTTGGGTTTTGCTGAGCTCATTGGATCTAGAGGTTGATTTTTTTCACCAACTTTGTGAAATTCCCAGTCATTATTTATTCAAATGTTTTTTCTGCCTCATTTTCACTTCCTTTAAAAAATTCTTATTCTTGGGACGCCTGGGTGGGTCAGTCAGTTAAGCGTCCAACTTCGGGTCAGGTCATGATTTCACAGCTCTTGAGTTGGAGCCCCGTGACGGGCTCTCAGGCTCTGTGCTGACAGCTCAGAACCTGGAGCCTGCTTCAGATTCTGTGTCTCCCTCTCTCTCTCTCTCTGCTCCTCCTCCCACTTGCTCTGTCACGTTTTCAAAAATAAATAAAAACTTTTAAAAATTATTATTCTTTAAGATTTTTTAGAGCGATTTTAGGTTCACAGCAAAACCACAAAGTGGGTACAGAGATTTTCCACATCTGCCCCCCACCTCCCATGCATGCATATCCTTCCCCATTATCAACATTCCCTATCAGAGGAGTACATTTGTTACATTTGATGAACATATATTCATACATTATAATCACCCAAAGCCCATTATTTACATTAGGATGTCTTACATTTGAAGAGTTGGGACAAATATATAATAACATGTATCCACCATTATAGTATCATAGAGTATTTTCACTGCCCTAAAAATCATCAACCACTGCTCTTTTTACTGTCTCCATAATTTTACCTTTTCCCGAAGGTTCTATAGTTGGAATCATACGGTATGTAACTTTTTCAGATTGGCTTCTTTCACCTTGCAATATGCATTTAAGGTTTCTCCCTGCATTTTCATGGCTTGATAACTCATTTATCTTTAGCACTTATGAATAATATTTCATTGGCTGGATGTATTCCAGTTTATTTATCCATTCATCTACTGAAAGACATTTTGGCTGTTTCCAACTTTGGGCAATTATGAATAAAGCTGCTACAAACATCGATGCGAGTTCTTGTGTGGACATACGTTTTCAGCTTATTTGGGTAAATCCCAAAAAGCATGATTTCTGGATCATATGGTAAGGGTATGTTTAGTTTTATAAGAAACTGTCTTCCAAAGAAGCTTGTCTTCCAAAGTTGTATTCCTACCAGCAATGAATGAGAGTTCCTGTTTCTCCACATCCTCACCAGCGTTTGATGTCTGTATTTCAAATTTCATCCATCCTAATGGGTGCATAGCAGTACCTCATTGCTGTTTGTTTTTTTTTTAAGTGAGCTCTATGCCCAAAGTGGGACTCTTCAAACTCATGACCCTGAGATCAAGAGTCACATGCTCTACTGACTGAGCCAGCCAGGCACCCCTCATTGCTGTTTTAATTTGCATTTCCCTCATGTCATAAGATGTGAATCATCTTTTCATTTACTTATTGGCCTGCATATATTTGCTTCGATGACCTGTCACTTCTTTTTCTGGGGCTGAAACTACATGATTTTGTCCACGTGTCAGAGAGGACTTGAGAACAATCTATATGAAGATTTGGGGTCCTGGCCCCTCTGTAGTTCCCTCCTTTCCAGGATTTCCCCCTTCAATTTCCAGCCATTCTAGCAGCCCCAAATTCCTTCCTCTGATACCTCAAACAGCTTTCAGGTCCCTCCAGGTTTCTGCTTGATTCCAGCTTCCCTACACTGCCCAGACTGGGAAGTGCCCTCAGGGGAAGAACATATAAAAGCAGATTTCCCACAGTGTGGTTCCCATCTTTCAAGAGCAAAATCTCCTCCAGTTTTGGACAGTTTTTGTTTGCACTCCAGTACCTTCGAATTCTTTTGTTTTTTAAATTTTATTTTATTATTTATTTATTTACCTATTTACTTATTTACTTATTTATTTATGAAAGAGAGCACACATGCAAGGGCAGGGGGTCAGAGGGAGAGAGAGAATCCCAAGCAGGCTCCACGCTCAGCACAGAGCCCGACGCAAGGCTCAATCCCATGACCCTGGGATCATGACCTGAGACAAAATCAAGAATCAGACGCTTAACCAACTGAACCACCCAGGAGCCCCCAAATTCTTGTTTTTATATTTTGTTCAAAGTTTATATTGCTATCTCCCGGGGGTTAGTCAACTATAAGATACTTTACCACTACTACAATCATATCTGCTGTCTCTCTTTCTTTTTTTGAAATTTGTAATGTTTATTTTTGAGAAAGTTACAGAGCATGGGCGGGGAGGGACAGAGAGAGAGGTAAACACAGAATCCGAAGCAGGCTCTGAGTTGTCAGCACAGAGCCCCATGTGAAGCTCGAACCCATGGACCATGAGATCATGACCTGAGCTGAAGTTGGACACCCAACTGACTCTCTTTTTTTTTTTTTTAATGTTTATTTATTTTTGAGGGAGAGACAGAGTGCCAATGGGAGAGGGGCAGAGAGAGAGGAAGAAGAGGATCTGAAGCAGGCTCCAGGCTCTGAGCTGTCAGCACAGAGCCTGGACGTGAGACTCGAACTCAGGAACCACGAGATCATGACCTGAGCCCAGGTTGGACGCTTGCTTAACTGACTGAGCCATCCAGGTGCCCCTCTCTTGTTTAGAAAGCGAACGATACTACCACAACCTGGCAAAGGCCTCTCTGTTAGCAAGGGTATCTGTCCCTTCCTGTCATCTTCTGGTTCTGAGCTGTTACTGTAACTCATTCAGCTGCATTTCACAGTAGAGCAGGTACTTGTAATTTTTGGCTACTCAGCCTCTAAACTCCCTCAAATCTTTTACCCTATAAGTGTTGGAGTAAGTTAAAGCCTGCCTCTCAGTATGGGAATCACAAATGCCAACAACACGGTTTCTCAGTAACCTTGCAGCAAAAGCTGCAAAAGGATCACATGACTAGGCTCAGCCAATCATGGGGGATTTTGATGCATGGAGGCCTTTGACTCTGAGATGTAGGGCCAGTGAAGAATCCTTTCTGGTGACAGAGGTGGCAGTGGCCATACCTAATTTCTGGGGCTAGGTTTGATGCTGGCAATAGTTGGCGATCCTCCCTCGGCAGTAACAGCGTCTGAATATCCTGCCAATAAGTTCTCTGTACGTTTAAGTCAGCCAGAATTGGTTTTGTTGATTACAAATGAGAACCTTGAATTGTCCACTTAGTGATAGTTTAATACCAACAATCCCACCATAAGGAAATCTTGCTAGACAAACTGAAGACCTCTTTAAATTTTTTAAAAAAATTTTTATTTATTTTTGAGAGATAAAGGGAAGCAGAGTGCAAGTAGGGGAGGAACAGAGAGAGAGAGGGAGACACGGAATCCAAAGCAGGCTCCAGGCTCTGAGCTGTCAGCACAGATCCCGACACGGGACTCAAACTCACGAACTGTGAGATCATGACCTGAGCCGAAGTCAGACCCTTAACCGACTGAACCACACAAGTGCCCCTAGATCTCTTTAGATCCTGCCATATTGGGGAGCTGACCCAGCTATGAGCCTGCTTCCTCAAGATACAGCCCCCATCGTCCTTTTCAACCCCTTTCAACCTGTCTCTGTGCTTTGGCCACAGATCCACCTGAATTCTTTCAGAGTTGTGCCCTTTCCTTCCTGCCTGGTTTTGCAGCTGTCGAACGTCCTCTCCCTGGAATGCGGTTATCATCCTTCCTCTAAACTGCCGACAAGGTCCCTCCCTTCTGCATCCCCTCTGGCTCAGGTCCAGCCCATTCTTTACACAGCAGCCAGAGCCATCTTCTGAAAATGCATGTCTGAGCATGTCAGCACTCTGCTTAAAATCTTTCAAAGCTTCTTCATTGATCTTTGGATTAAGACCAAATTCCTTAACATGACCATCCAGCCCCGGCATGGTCTGGCTCCTGCCTACCTCTTCAGCTCTACTGGGAGACACTAGGAGGTACATGTCTGGGACTGGCCTGATACGGACCAAGGGAGGCAAAGGGGAAGTCAAAGATGATACCTAGATTTCTGGTTGGGGCAGAAGTAGGGAAGCTCCTTAGCTTATTAATCTTTAACATCTCAAAGGCACGCATCAGTCAGCCTCACGCCCTTTGTTGAACAGGGAGCTAAAAACTTCCGCCCACCCACCTGCTCACTCCCTCTTCAATCTGACCTTCAACTACCCGACCAGCTAAGCAGAAGCTTTCGGTTTGAGCTGCAACTCTACTTTTTATTTGCTATGTCCTTGGCTTAAGCACTTTCCCTCTTAGAGCCTTCTTTTTTTTTTTTTTTCCATCTATAAAGCAGGAGTAATACTTCATTTCTCTTTCTCTTTTGCTAAGGAGTTCTTTTTCTTTTTAATGTTTTTATTTATTTTTGAGACAGAGCATGAGCAGGGGAGGGGCAGAGAGAGAGGGAGACACAGAATCCAAAGCAGGCTCCGGGCTCTGAGCTGTCAGCACAGAGCCCGACGCAGGGCTTGAACTCAGATTGTGAGATCATGACCTGAGCTGAAGTCAGACTCTAAACCGACTGAGCCACCCAGGCACCCCTTGCTAAGGAATTCTTACTGTGAGTGGTAAACCTCAGGCATGTGACTGGCCCAAGCTGGGTCATAGTTGGAGATGACCGTCTCCTATGAGCCTCAGCAGTAGATTCTATTTGCCTGTTAGAAAGGCCAGTCTGGATCTCAATGGATTGAGATAGGAAGGAGGGAGCCTCCAGGACTCTCAACCATCAGTGCCCTTGAAGGAAGGTGCAGGGAGGTGGCCTGCATAAAGGGTGGAAGAAACAGACCTGTCCCAAACCTCCGAGTAATCCTGGGTCTTCCACCATCCACAATCGGTCCCTCAGCAGGTGCTCTGCCTCAAAATATGTATGAACCCCTTTCTTCTCCTTTCTGCTGCCACCACCATAGTCCAAACCACCATCGGCTCTCTCTTGTCTACTTTGGTAAGGGGGTGCCCTGCCTCTGCTTGTCTGGATCGAGACATCTCCAGCCAACAGCCAGAGTGACCTTAAAGATGTGAGCAGTTACCGTTTCTCCCCTCCTAAGTCCTCCACTGGCTCCCCAAATTCCTCAGCCCAACCACAAGCCCTGTATGATCTGCCCCACTGCGTCCCTGTTCACCAAAACCCAGGCACCCTCACCTTGTTCCTGGGCTTCAGAAAGGCCCAGCTAAGGACCACCCATCACTGGGTCCTTACCTGCAGGTTTCACCCAGAGGTCAAGAGCCCATTTCTAAGTACCCTTGCCCCCATCACCCTGTTTCATTTCCTTCATGATACTTATTACTGCCTGAAATCAGATCGTTTATATTTATAGAGGTCTCAACATACCACTTTTACGATTTTGTTCATTTTAATTATACTAGGGATATAGTATTCCTAGTATATAGTATAGAGTATATATACTCTCTATATATACACCCCTTCACTCCTTTTCCCCCATCCTAGACCCCTCACTTGAATGACAGCTCTGTTTGTCCTACTGATCACTGATTTGTGAGTTCCTAGAGCCATGCATGGCACATTTGACACAGAATTATTGAATGAAGAGTCAATCGAAGGTCAACGTCTAGCTCTACTACATACTAGCCTCCCTTGGTGGGGAGCGGGTGCTGGAGAAGGGGAGGTCAGAGGCCAAGGTCCACGGGAGGCTATGGATTGGGGCAACCTTCTTAGCTTCTCCAAGCATCAGTTTGCTTATTTATAAAACAGGGAAAAGAATTTATCTCCTAGAATTGTGAGTACCAAGTAGTGTCAGGCACACCATTACCTCCCTCATGAAGTTTCTGGGCTAGTGGGGATGCACTTGAAATCCTGCGTATTGACCGCTCAGTCTACCAGTCTGTTCACTGTACCCAGAACATTGGGACCATGCTTTACAAAATGGGCTGAGAAGAGCTGTGTTGGGGCCGGGGTTACCTGGTACCATCTGACGCATCTTCCTGGACTGTTTGTTTTACTTGGAAGTGATTTACAACATTATGCTTTGTAGTAAACTAAACACAAATTATTTATGGAATCAAACGAAGAATTTGTCTGAATTTTAAAATCCAGGTGCTTTGGTCATCACCACAAGGTGCGCCATTGAAGATTATACAGTTGGGTTGCCCCTGTGTTTTCTAGGTGGGGAAACTGATGCAGAGAGTGGCAGGATCTGGTCTCTCCATCCCAGTTAGGGTCCTCTCCAGCTCACACAATGAGCCTCCTGTCATCACACAGGACTCTCAGGTGCCCCTCTCAAGATCCCTGGCCTCAGGAGAAACAGCAGGTGGCTTCCTCTCCTTCCCCTGTGGGAGTGAGGCTGAGGCCCAGTGGCCAAGGCCAAGAGGAAAGTCTTGGGCCTTAATCCACACTCTTTTAATTCCTAACATTGCCCAGACCCTGGACCACCCTGTCTGCCCATCAGCACACCCCTTCTCAACCACCCCTCTATCTGGACACAATTACAGTAATTATACTGGGATATCTTTACCCACCTGTATATGGCCAGCATAGGTAACTACTTCTGAGCATAATTACTGGAGATGTTTACAGACCCACAATCACAGAAGAGTAAATGATAGCTTCCTTTCCTCCCAATAGTATGCCAATATTAGGACTCTGTCTGGTCCAATTAGCCAAATCCCAGCACTGAGTGGGGTGGGAAAGACTTCACACTCTCCCACTGAGCATAGAGCAGGAAGAGGCCTCTGACAAAGCAGAATCCCAGCCAGGGTTTTCCAGGACACCAAGAAGTCTGCAGAGGGATAAGCTAACATCTACTGGGCGCCTACCGAGCGTCAGGCACTCAGGGGAGGCCAGCAAACACCTGTGAACAATTGTACAAGCTGGTATCTCACTCTCCGCCTTTGGAGCCCTTTTGAAGAGGGCTCGTGTCCAATGTCACCCATAAACAGGCCATTGTAATGCCCAAAGTTCCGAATCCTCCCACAAAAGTCCACCAGAGTCGTAAGTCAAAGCCAAGCGGCAAGGGTCGTTTATTGCAGGTTCGAACCTGGTCCTCTGTGCACTCATCGCCGGTAACGCAAGAGGCCACGATCAGGGTTGGTACAGCGCTTTTATGGACAGAGACAAGTAGCACAGGGGAGGTTTTAAATTATGAGGTGCCTGATTGGTTGATTTTAAAGTAAGGACATTTGTTGTTCTCTGATTGGGCGTCCTTTGTCTGTCCTTTGGCGGGAAGGCTTTGTCCATTACTTGTGGCGGGAGGAGAAAGGGGGAAGGGGGAAGGGGGTAGGGTAGGTGAGGAATGTGTTCAGCAAGCAGGTTTACAGAAGCGAGAAATGCCGGTTAGTTTATGTGCAATTACTCATTTTATCACATATCAGATTACATTTAGGTAGGTTTACAATCCATTCTATTACACAGCAGGTTACATTCAGGAAAGGTTTCACATTCAGGAAAGGTTTTACAACGCTCGTAGCAAACAGCAAGCAAAACATACTTCTCAGCAATTGTATTTCTTATCAAAGATCTATAATAGGGGCGCCTGGGTGGCGCAGTCGGTTAAGCGTCCGACTTCAGCAAGGTCACGATCTCGCGGTCCGTGAGTTCAAGCCCCGCGTCGGGCTCTGGGCTGATGGCTCAGAGCCTGGAGCCTGTTTCTGATTCTGTGTCTCCCTCTCTCTCTGCCCCTTCCCCGTTCATGCTCTGTCTCTTTCTGTCCCAAAAATAAATAAACATTGAAAAAAAAATTAAAAAAAAAAAGATCTATAATAAGCAGAAAAGAGAACTTTAGCTTTAAACTAAGGCAGGGCAGTCATTTGGATTAAAAGCTGTTCTTTTCATTCCCCCCTGTCTCAAGTACCTGGGGACCCAATCTTGGGCCCTCCAGCGTTATTTAATTGAGCTTGCTTTTTATATCTAGGAGTTGATATTGTGGCCTAAGGACCATAACCTGAATGGCGTTTAGTCTATCTCTGATAAAGTTCATTATTTTGTTGAATATAATAGGGCCGACGGCAAGAAGGAGGAGAAGACCTAGTAGGGGGCCTAGAAGGGGGAGAAGGTAAGGTAGAAACCCATGGAGTGCTGACCACAGTGGGTTTTCGGCCATTTCTTTCCGTCGGCGTGCGAGGTCCTCTTGGAGCTGTTTGATTTTGGTTCGAACTATTCCCGATTTATTGGCATAAAAGCAACATTTTTCTTGCAGGGCTAAGCAAATGCCACCTTGTTCTGCGGTTAGCAGATCTAATCCCCTCCTGTTCTGTAACATTACCTCTGCCAGGGAATCTAGCTGATCTTGCAGATCTTGGATTGTCCCTGACAAGGTCTCGACATCGTTGATTAGCTGTTGGGAGAGTTGCTGATAGGAGTGTATAGAGACTCCTAATCCTGCTGTCCCTGCAGCTAGAGCGCCTGTAATTCCCAGACCTGCCAGGAGGGGAATAATAGTTACAGCTCGTTTGGATCTGCCAGCTACAAAATCCAGGCTAGGAATGGGCATGGGGGTTTCTCCTGCAACCAAGTCGATATCGGGTAGCAAGGTGGCTAGGACACATATTCCGGTCCAATTATGGGGAAGGTAGGTGTAAGCTAGGTTGTTCCCGCAGACGAATACAGTAGTATTAGTACTGCATAGGGAGGAGTTGATAGTGATGTACTGGTGGCATTGGGCAAGGGACGTGATTCCTACATCTATGCTGTTGTTCTGAGAGGTAAAGTTGTTTATGAAGCAAGAAGTGTTGAACGGACTGATAAACTGAACAGGGAAAGGTGGAGGTAAGGAGGAAGGGAAGCAGTCGTCGGTTATACTAATATTAAGTATGGCGGGGATGGCGATGGGTCGGGGAGCTTGTTGGGGTAGGTACAGCCAGCAATCTTGGGCTAAAATTGGGTTAGTGGTGTTTAAGAGCGAGAGAGTGGTTTCTAGGATAGACATCGTCTGAGGGTCTAACTCCTAAGGGCTGTGCTTAGGGAGAATTAGGGGGTTGTAGTTAAGCTGTGGATACATATGTTTTGCAATTTTTTCAAGTTTCGCTTGTGTTTCTATCTGTCTGGCAGTGTCTTGGGGTCCTCCGCCATCAGACACATGTATAGGGGCTCGAGGGTTCCAGCAGACGGCTTCTCCAACTAAACCATGGCAGCCAGCTTGAAGTTGCATATTATTATCACTAACTTTTGCGGCCCTGGTACTCTGTAAGATAGCTGTAAAGTAGCTTGTGGAATTGTCTGGCCCCATACATTGCTGATAGGAGTCATAACAAGAGCTATGCATCGATTCCTGGAAAGTAGAGCAAGGGCATTTTGCTGTGGGGGGCAGGGGTTTAGGTTTGTTAACACATATCCATTGCTGTTTTTGGGGTCCTGTGATGTCATAGGTCCGGGTTAAGTGAGCAATTGTGGTCCCAACAGTCTTGGGTTTGAGTATATATTTGCTGATAGTGACCACCCTTTCCTATAGAGCCGGCTATGGTTTTTAGTCTTTTACCATGTGGCAGGGTAAGGGTTTTAACTATGCCACCTCTGCAATCACAGGGCCTTCCATACAGAGCTTCATATAATTTCCGTTTGTCAACGGGGGCATTTAGTCCTCCTTTTAAGGGTCTGAAGTTTAGGGCCAGCAGAATAGAGATTAATACCCTGATCATGTTTAAGGAGAGTATGGCGCGAGATTAGGTTGGGGGGGGGCTAAGGTTGCGGGTCTGGTCTCTGGGGTCGTTTTCGACGCAGAGTTAATTTTAAAGGGTGGGTCTCACTCAAGTCAACCGTCCAGGCGGTGTTGGCTTCTGGCACAAAGTCTTCTCGAATCGCAAAGGGATCAGCTGGTCGGGCGTGGGTGTAATGGATCCAGGTAGCAATCCCGTCGACTTTGAGAGCGGTGGGCATAGTCAGGATCACAATATAGGGTCCCTTCCACCGTGGTTGGAGGGTCTCTTGCTTGTGTCTCCGCACGTATACCCAATCTCTGGGTCAGTAGTGATGCGGCTCAGGAGGGGGCCCGTTTTCATAAATGGCTCTCAACCTGGGCCAAACTTCCTGGTGGGCGTGCTGGAGTTCCCTCAGGGAAATAAGTTTATGATCATCAAATTCAGTTAACACATTAGATTGTAGGTTGGGAATTATAGGGGGGGGCACTCCATACATGATTTCAAAGGGGGTTAATCCCAGTTTGTAAGGGGAGTTCCGCACCCTGAACAGAGCGTAGGGGAGTAAGACTGCCCAGTTAGCGCCAGTCTCCATGGTCAATTTGGTTAGGGTCTCTTTTAGGGTTCTATTCATTCTTTCTACCTGTCCTGAGCTTTGGGGTCTATATGCACAATGTAGTTTCCAATCGGCCCCAATAAACTGCGCTATCCCTTGTATTACCTTTGAAATGAATGCTGGTCCGTTGTCTGATCCTATTAGGGTAGGGAATCCGTACTTGGGCATGATGTCTTCTAACATTTTCTTTGCTACTACCTGCGCAGTCTCATGCTTGGTGGGGAAGGCCTCCGTCCATCCTGAAAAGGTATCTATAAACACTAACAAATATTTGTATCCATATTTTCCAGGCTTTACCTCGGTGAAGTCTACTTCCCAACAGGCTCCCGGCCTGGTTCCGCGGGTTCTGGAGCCAGGGTTTTTCCCATGGTTGGTGGCGTTAGTTAGTTGGCAAGCTTTACAGCTAGTAACTATCTGTTCAATTTTTGTCTTAGAGTCTTTAATGGTGATCTTAGCATGTCTTATTAAGTCTCACATTTTTCTTGTGCCCATATGAGTGGCTCGGTGCATCTTGGATAAGACTTTATTTCCCATTTCTTCTGGGAGGATTATGCTACAGTCTGCTGCTCTCCACCATCCGTTAAGGCACTGAGTCATAGGCAATTTTTGGATCCAGTTTAGGTCTTCTTTAGTGTAGGTGGGACTTTCTGGTAAACTAGCTGAACCGGGGTCTGGTAGGGTGGTCATTAAAGCACAGTCCACCTGTAGGGCTATCTCTCGGGCTACTTGGTCAGCCAAATTATTTCCTCTGGCCACCGGTGTGACCGGTTTTTGGTGGCCTGGGCAATGTATGATGGCTAGTCGTTTAGGCAGCCAGAGTGCTTTTAAAAGAGCTAATATTTCTTCTTTGTTTTTGATGGTTTTCCCCTCTGCAGTTAACAGTCCCCTCTCTCTGTATATAGCTCCATGTGTGGGCCGTAGCAAAAGCATATCTGCTATCGGTATACACGTTTAGTCTTTTGCCTTTTCCCAAAGTCAGTGCCTTGGTTAAGGCCACAAGTTCAGCCCGTTGGGCAGAGGTGCCAGCTGGCAAAGGCTCTGCCCAAACAGTCTCAGTTTCAGTTGTGACTGCTGCCCCCGCATACCTTTGACCCTGATGTACAAAGCTACTGCCGTCAGTGAACCAGGTAACTTCGGCATCTGTAGCGGGTGATCCTGTAAATCTTCCCGAACTCCATGAACCTGTGCCAATATCTCAGCGCAGTCATGGAGGGGGGTATCCAAGTCCAGGTCTGGTAACAGGGAGGCAGGGTTTAGTGTTCGGGGGGGAGCATAAATGATTCTGAGGCGATTTAGTAATAGTCCCTGGTAGTGAACCAGTCGGGCGTTACTTATCCATCGGTCAGGAGGTTGTTTGAGGACTCCCTCAATGGCATGAGGGGTTGTAACATGTAACTCTTGTCCCATAGTTAACTTATCAGCATCCTTTACCATTAGAGCTGTAGCAGCGATCATACGGAGGCAAGGAGGCCAGCCAGCCGCTACTGGGTCCAGTCTTTTTGAAAGATAGGCAACGGGCCTGGGCCATGGGCCAAGGAGTTGTGTCAGCACTGCTTTGGCTACCCCTTTATTTTCATCTACGAAGAGATGAAAGGGTTTGGAGACATCGGGGAGCCCTAAGGCTGGTGCCGACAACAGGGCGAGTTTAATTTGCTGGAAAGCCTGCTCAGTTTCCTCTGTCCATTCAAAGGGCACTTGTTCTCCGGTGACCAGGTAAAGAGGCTTAGCCATCTTGGCGAACCGAGGTATCCACAAGCGGCAGAACCCGGCCGATCCCAGGAATTCTCTTACCTGCCTTCGCGTTGTGGGTCAGGGGATGCGGAGGACGGTTTCCTTCCGTGCATCAGTGAGCCATCGCTGGCCTTCTCTTAACAGATACCCCAAGTAGGTTACCTCGGATTTGCAAATTTGGGCTTTCTTTGCTGAAGCCCGGTACCCCAGGGCACCAAGTGTCCGGAGGAGGTTTTTGGTGCCTTGTAAGCAAGCTTCAGCAGTCTCAGCGGCGATTAAAAGATCATCAACGTACTGCAAGAGAGTTACTTTGGGGTTTTGATTCCGGTACTCACCCAGATCTTCGTGAAGTGCCTCATCGAACAAGGTGGGTGAGTTTTTAAATCCTTGGGGGAGCTGGGTCCAGGTGAGTTGCCCATTTATGCCTCTCTCAGGGTCAGACCACTCGAAGGCGAAGAGCTCTTGGCTTTTGGGGGCCAGAGGCAGACTGAAAAAATCATCTTTTAAATCAAGGACAGTATACCATTGTCTTTCTGGGCTGAGGGCACTTAGGAGGGTATAGGGGTTGGGTACTGTTGGGTGTATGTCCATGACTCGGCGGTTAACTTCTCTCAAATCTTGTACCGGACGGTAGTCCGTACTGTTAGGTTTTCGTACAGGCAGCAGGGGGGTGTTCCAGGCTGAATGGCAGGGACGCAAGATGCCTAAGTCTAGGAGGCGACAGATATGTGGCGTGATGCCATTTCTGGCCTCTATTGACATCGGGTATTGTCGGACCCGAACTGGATCTGCCCCTGGTTTCAGCTCTATGAATAGAGCTGGGCGATGTTTAGCCAACCCCATACCTCCGGTTTCAGCCCATGCTTCTGGAAACTGCTGGAGCCAGGGCTCTATGTTTTGACTTTGTGAGGGTGGCCCCTGATGGAGTCGATATTCATCTTCTAATCTTAGAGTAAGTATGGTAATGGGTTGGTTGTGAGGGCCAGTCACTTGGGGGCCCCCTGGCGTAAAATGAATCTGGGCCCCCATTTTAGTGAGTAAGTCTCTTCCTAATAAGGGGCATGGGCTGTCGGGGATGACTAGGAAGGAATGGGTGACCTTTCCAT
This sequence comes from Prionailurus bengalensis, assembly GCF_016509475.1. Taxonomy (NCBI): domain Eukaryota; kingdom Metazoa; phylum Chordata; class Mammalia; order Carnivora; family Felidae; genus Prionailurus; species Prionailurus bengalensis. The sequence goes on from NC_057346.1 coordinate 56,903,778, forward strand.
TTCCTAGGTCCACAGTCCTCTGCATGGTCCAGGGATATTTTTTTATCCCGGTAGCCCCTTGGACCCAGGAAGATTTTTTAGAAATTTTTCCATGGGGTCTGATCAAGACCGAATGTTGTGCCCCTGTGTCGACTAGGAATTGAACTGGGTTCCCCTCCACTTGTAGCGTTACCCTAGGTTCGGGGAGGGGATCCGAACCCCGTCTCCCCTATTCTGCATCTTGAGTGAAGAGGGCAGGTGTGGTTTTTGGCTGCCACGGTTTTTGATCATGACGTGGCTTTTTCTTTTTAGGGCATTCTCGGGCCCAATGGCCTTTTTCTTTGCAATAGGCACATTGCTCCTTATCTAGGGGCTTTTGTTTATCCAGGGGCTTTTGGACAACAGCGGCCAGGACTTTGGTCATTTCCTTGGTGACTTTAAGTTGCCTGTCCTCTGGAGTCTCTCTATTATTATAGACACGCTGGGCAATGCGGAGTAAGTCCTGAATCTGTTTTCCCTCCAGGTCCTCTAATTTCTGGAGTTTCTTTTTAATATCAGTGGCTGCCTGATTTACAAAGGCCATTACAACAGCAGCTTGATTTTCGGGGGCCTCGGGGTTCATGGGGGTATACTGTCTGAAGGTTTCCATTAATCTTTCTAAATAAGCGGCAGGGTTCTCTGTCTTACCTTGTATTACTGAATACACTTTTGCCAAATTAGTGGGCTTGCGTGCAGCAGCCCGGAGACCCGCCATTAGAGTCTGGCGATAAATGCGCAGCCATCCCCTACCTTCTGCCGTGTTGTAATCCCAGCCATCCTGTGGGGGTCGAGTCAAGGGAAAAGCTGCATTAATGAGATCAAGGTTAGCAATGGGTTGGCCATCGTCTCCAGGAACCAGCTTTCTTGCTTCCAATTGAATTCTTTCTCACTCCTCGGTGGTGAACAGGATTCGGAGGAGCTGCTGACACTCATCCCAGGTGGGTTGGTGGGTAAACATAACACTGTCTAAGAGACTTATTAAATCTTTAGGGTTGTCAGAAAATCGGGCATTTTGGGTTTTCCAGTTATATAGATCACTGGTAGAGAAGGGCCAGTATTGAAGTCGGGGGTTCCCCGTATCGTCGGGAGGCCCTATTTCTCGTAAGGGTAGAGCTATGGTAGAGTCAGGAAGGTGGAGCCCTGACTCATGTGGGGCTCGCCTACGGGTACGTCCAGCTGGCCCTTGGATTTCGCCCCCACTAGGCATGGGCGCGGGTTGAGCCTCCCTATCTTCTAGTCCTCCTATGGGCTGAGCTACGGGAGGCTCTGCCGGCGCGGCAGGGATAGGGGCAGCTTGCGGAATAAGAGGGGGAACCTGGTAAGGGGGAGGGTCAAGGGAAAGTAAGTCTTGGCTGTCGGGGAGGACAGAGGGTGCAGTTGGAGTTGGTGGCTTGGGAGGGTTGATAGGTTTAGCCGCCAGAATGTTGCATGGCCCTGTTGTTACGAAGGAGGCCATTCAGGGAGGTGGGTTTTCTACTAGATCTTGCCATACTAAAATGTAGAGAATCTGATCCGGGGGGCCTTCTTTCCCTGATAGGAAAATCTTTGATTTTACTTTAAGGACCACAGGGAGGCAGAAGGTTCCCTCCATAGGCCAATTAACCCCAAAGGTGGGCCATTCAGAGCGGCAATAGGTGATCAACTTCCCTTTGTGAATGTCTAGGCTTAAGTTGTGTCCTCTAGCTTTTACGTCCCTGAAGTTGGCGAGAAGGAGGGAGAGAGGGGTGCTCTGTGTTTGGCCCATGTTATGATTCTGAGGAAGAGGAGAAGAGAGGGGGGGCGCGGGCAGCACTGACGTGGGGGAGGGGGCGCTGCTGGCCAGGGGGCGGGAGGGAAAGCCGCAGGGAGCTGAGGAAGGAGGAGAGAAGAACAAAGGATGGAACAATTAATTCTGATCAGCGGAGGAAACACTTAATTCCAACAAAACATCCGACCCATGAAAGAAAAACAAGAACTAACAAGAATCTTTCGTAGCGGTTCCAACTTTCTGGTGCCGTCTCGGCCAGCCCAACAGAAAGGGCTATGGTTTGAACGGCGGTAATTACAAGGGCCCAGGGGTGACAATACATTCAGACTGACATATAAGCACTCGCGTACTCGCCCGTCTGCGTCCCTCGCGGGAACTTAGGTGCCTCTTAGCATGGGCGGGCAGGTATAAACCCCCTGCTTGGATTAAAATAAATTTTGACCACCTTAAGCCGTATGAGGATCACTGTGGAAGTCGGGTTAGAGCCCACTCGAATCCCGTAGCTTACGCCGTGGGACTACACATAGGGGAAGTCAGGCGCGTGCCCCTGACTCCCAACAATCAGTCCAGTCGATTTAACAGACAGACACACAGACACACATTACATCAAAATACGAGTAACAATTGGCATGCCTAGATGGTTTTTTTTTTTTTTTTTTTTTTTTTTTTTTAGACGCCTAGAGATATTTCTTTAGCACTCTGGAAGTTCATAGAGAAAATGAAAGTACTTAGTTCGCAGGCGCGTTGGGCGTAAGCAGCCCACAGAAAAGAATCCTGATGGGCTAAAAAAGGCCCCCCGATGGACCAAGAAGGTCCCCTGATGGGCCAAGAAGGCCCCCAGATGTCAGTGGACGTCTCCAACTGACCCCGGCTGGGTGCCCTATAGCGCGTCCGCCAGGGTCACACCAGCTTCCAGACAGAACCGGTTCTCCAGGGAAGAAACACAGATCAGAGAGAAAAGGAAGAACATTAGAGCCGGCTTACTTACCGATCGGAATCAGAAAGGACCCGTTGACCAGAAGTCTGGTGGGCTCGGGGCAGATCTCGGTGGGACCTCCAAATGTAATCCCCGAAGTTCCGAATCCTCCCACAAAAGTCCACCAGAGTCGTAGGTCAAAGCCAAGCGGCAAGGGTCGTTTATTGCAGGTTCGAACCTGGTCCTCTGTGCACTCATCGCCGGTAACGCAAGAGGCCACGATCAGGGTTGGTACAGCGCTTTTATGGACAGAGACAAGTAGCACAGGGGAGGTTTTAAATTATGAGGTGCCTGATTGGTTGATTTTAAAGTAAGGACATTTGTTGTTCTCTGATTGGGCGTCCTTTGTCTGTCCTTTGGCGGGAAGGCTTTGTCCATTACTTGTGGCGGGAGGAGAAAGGGGGAAGGGGGAAGGGGGTAAGGTAGGTGAGGAATGTGTTAAGCAAGCAGGTTGACAGAAGTGAGAAATGCCGGTTAGTTTATGTGCAATTACTCATTTTATCACATATCAGATTACATTTAGGTAGGTTTACAATCCATTCTATTACACAGCGGGTTACATTCAGGAAAGGTTTTACAATGCTCATAGCAAACAGCAAGCAAAATAGACTTCTCAGCAATTGTATTTCTTATCAAAGATCTATAATAAGCAGAAAAGAGAACTTTAGCTTTAAACTAAGGCAGGGCAGTCATTTGGATTAAAAGCTGTTCGTTTCACCACGAAGCTTGGTAGGGGCCTTTCCATTGTGCTAACCTGGCAAGGTCAGACTCCCAGTCCACAGCAGGCCAGCTCTAGGCTTCTTCCTTATCTCCTGTGCTCACTTCCTCTTCCTGGGCAGCCACTGCCACCACCCCTGCTGGCCTCCGGTCCCCTCCCACCCTCATCAGCTCCCCAGCGTTGACTGCTGCCTCCTCCTGCCCCCTGGGCCCCTTCTTCCGGTCCCTGTTGGGTTGTTGGGTGTTATCTCTCCAGAAGGGCGGGGAGTTGGGGTGGGGGAGGGTGGAGCATAGCGCTAAGGTTGTTCCAGGCACCCGGGGTCTCCGACAGGCCCCCACCCCCACCCTACCAGGGGCGCCGCAGGGAGGGAGCTCGGCCTTGGGGTGGGCCGACCTTGGGCTTCCACCTTCCCGCACACACAAAGGCTGCCCCCGGCGTGCACGGGGGAGCGCTCCTGCACATAGACACAACTGCACAAAGACGTGCACACCGTTCCATCACACAAACACACTCCCTAATCGGCCGGCGCACACGGTCGTGCACACGCACCGGCACACTAGCGTGTCTACACGCGCACGTATAGACACCCCAGCGTGCGCCCTCACGTACACCACACACACACACACACACACACACACACACACACACACAGCTGGGCGCACGGCCGTGCGGACCCCCAATGCCGACCTCGGGGCCCTGACGCGCCAGCCGCCCTGCCCTGGCGCGCGACGCAGGCACACGCAGACACACGCGCAGGCACACGCACCCTCCCGCACTGTTCCACGCCCCTGGCCGCGGCCCGGGCGCTGTGCGGCGCGGCGGGCGGGCCCGGGGCGGGGGCGGCGGCGGCCGGGAGAGCGGAGGAGGCGGAGCAGGGAGCCGGGAGCCGGCTGGCCCGCGCTCCTCCTGCCGGCCGGGGATTTTCCAGCCTGGGCGCTGTCGCCTCGGACCTCCTGCAGCCGCGGCGGACCATGGGCGACAAAGGGACGCGGTGAGTGCGGGCGGCGGCCCGGCCCGGTGCGCGTGGGGGGCGACCTGGGCGAGGGCACGGGCGGGGGTTCCTGTGGGTCACCCCGGGGAGCGCTGACGCCTGGCCCCGCGGCAGGCAGCTCTCCCGCGCCCGAGGTCTCCTGTGCGGTCGCTGGCGGGGCGGTGGGGCGGTGGGGCGGTGGGGCGGTGGGGCCGTGGGGCCGTGGGGCCGTGGGGCCGTGGGCGGGGGTACCGAGAGACGAGGACCCGGGGCCGCCTATCTGGCTCGCGGCTTCTCGCCACGGACACACACTCACACACACTCACTCGCTGCCGACACCCAGCAGTGGCCAGCAGACGCAGAGACTCAAGGGGGCAGGTTGGCACACAATGGCACACGCGCTCACATGGACACACGGACACACTCATCCGCGGGCACACTCACGCAGGCACACACACTGACATTCATTGCCACACACCGATCGCGTACAGTGACACACTGTCACGCTCACTGGTACCCACTTGTGAACACATTCTTACTGACAGTCAGGTTGGCACATACAGGTCACGCTCCAACACATATCAGTTCTACGCCTTCATCCTGGCACACGCATGTTGGCCTACACTGATACACGCATACACTGTCCCTTGCACTCACTGTAATGAACACTCTCACTGAGGCGCACCCTCACGGACACGAACACTTGTGCTGGCACATGTCTCCCCAACACAGTGTTTGCAAGACCACCCCAGCACCGACCCTCACAGAGACGTCAGGCTAATGCCTCCACAGACTGGTACCCCCGGGTCACAAGCCAGCAGGCCCTGGGGCTGCTGACACACACACTCCAGTCCCCACGTGGCAAGAAGTGGCACACACACATCACACGGGGTGGCAGGCCCCCCGGAGCCTGGGAAAAATGCATCCTGTCCACTCTGTTTCCTTTCCCTCTGACCTCTGGAGGCCTAGGGTGGCTGGCCAGGATCTCTTTCAGGCTGGGGTGGGAAGAGAGGTTCCTATCTTTGTAGGAGCTTGCCCTGGCTCAGAAAGGGAGAGGCTTTGCCTCTGAAATGGAAAGCTGGGACCAAAAGGGGGAGGAGGCTGGGGTAGGGCAGCCCCTGGAGGCAGCCCCTGTAGACCAAGACCAGCCCTGATCAGGCACCCAGGTTTGTCACCCCATCTATATCCCTTCACTCTGTCCACTCCCTTAAGTGCCAGTAGAGGCTTCTCCCTCATCTCCCCCCCCTTACCCCTCTTACACCCCCCTTTTTCATCTTTTTCTTTCTTTAGCTTCTATCCTTCTACCCCACTTCTCCCTCTTCTCTTCCCTCTCTCCGCCCTCCCGGTCTCCTTGCCTTCAATAATCATTTATTGAGTGTCTGCCGTGTACTAGGCATAGTGCGGGGATCAAAGATGTGCACGACCTATTCCTACCCCAAAGGAGCAAATAGACTAGGAAGAAATGACCCCAGTGGTCATCACATTTTGTTACCGCGACCAAGCAATTTCACACTGACTGTCATCTGGCCCTCTTTCTCGACGGCATGAGAAAGATCCTCCAGGGATTACTTCCACGTTTCAGAAGAAGAAACTGAGGCTTGGAAGTAATTTAGAAACTGCTTCCTAGCCATCCTCCTGACGGCTCTTCAAAGAGGTTAATTTTCTTCTTCCTGTTTTCCAGAAGAGGAACCAGAGTGTTAGAGGTTACCTGACTTGCTTAAGGCCGAGGCACCGGAAGCAGGGCAGAGGCTGGAGTCTACTTGGTCCATTTCTCTGTGGCCTGCCCTTGGGCCTTGCCAAGCCCTTCATGGGGTAAAGGCCAGAGTGGGGTGCCCTGCTGTATGTGTGGAGGCCCAGGCTGCTGGGGGAGGCTGCAGGAGATAGAGAGGTGTCTGCATTCACCTTGATGACTAGTCCTCATTGCAGCTGGCTGGCCGGCGCTGTGGCCCAGGTCTCTGTCCTCGGCAGGAGGACGTGTGCCTCTGTCTTCTGTGTCCACGTCCCCCAAAGCCAAGATCTTCCTCACCATTGAGGTTAGACTTTTCTCCCTGTGAGGGTTAGCAGCCCTGGGTCTTCTCCTTTATTCCTTGTATGCTGCTTCGCCATCAGGGTGACTCAGCCCCTCTTGGGCCCTGGTTTGCCTCTCTGTGATTAGAGGAGGAGTGTCATTGCTCCCCTGCTGGCGTAGGTTGTCAGCGGGATGGGGACACCAGGAGCAGCCAGGTACCTGTTGGAGACCTTATCTTTGGGGTCAGGACCTTTTCCATGACTCCCTCTGCTTGCCTCTAACTCATTGGGGGGACCTCGGGCAATTATCTTCATCCTTCTGGACCTTAGTTTTCCTATCTGTAAATTGGAGCTGTCAACACTCAAAAAAATGTCAAGGCTCTTTTGAGTTTATGGAATTTGCTGGGCAGGGGAAGAGGTGCTGCCTGAAGCCTGGAGTCCAGGCTTGGCTAAACTCCACTCAGTGAATGGTGGCCCTGCTCCCTCCACCCCCTCCTCCCTCTCCCCCTCTCCCCAGTAGCCCCAGGAAGCCTCCCTCCCGCTTTCAGACAGGTTTCTTGAGTCATTTGGAAGAGAAGGGCAAACTCAGTAATGGGCTGTGCCTTGCCTTGTTCCATAGGCCGTGGGCTTTTACTTTGTCTCCGACCTAGAAGAAGAAATTGCAAATACCCAGGACTGTATCTAGATCAGGAGTCATGGCATCTGTCTCTGTATCTGGGCTCACTCCCCATATGAAAGTGACAAAATTAGTCAGAAACTGTCACTGCCCCCTAGGAACTCCCAGGGTCAAGGAGACTCTCATCTGCCTGGATGGGATTAGATACAAGGCAGATGTATGATGACTGCTCCAACAAGGTGCTCTGGGAGCAATCATACATCCATTCAACAAGTGTTGACTGAGTGTCAGGGGCTGGGGCTTCAGACAGAAATGGCCCCACTCTGTCCCCAAGGGACGTAGAGCAGAGCAGGTGATTATAATGCAGGGTGACATGTGCTGTGGCAGGCCTAAGGAGGAGTCCCCACGCCAGTCCCAGCAGGGGCCATGGTGAGGGAAGCTTTCCCAGGAACCAGGTGGCTTTGGAGCTACTGAACTTCACCTGGAAGGCCGAGGAGGCCCAGGTGGTGGCACTGGGGATGTCATTCCTGGCTGAGGGCAGAATGTGCGAAGCCTGGGAGGCATGAAGCAACGTGTACAGCCTGCGGGTTGGGCTGGCGATGATGGGTGAGCCTTAGAGATAAACACTGACTAGTCAGCCACAGCCTTGAATGTCAAGCTAAGGAGAGAGGATTTTCTCCTGAAGAGCGTGGTGATTCAGAGGGGGTTGTGAGGGGAGGGATGGGAGCAGATTTCCCTTCCAGAGGGATGTGGCAGGGGGTGGATGGCAGAAACAGGGAAACCCGTGAGGAGGCTGAGGAGGAGCCTGGAAGAGGGAGGGATCTGAGCTAAGGTTGTGGAGAGGAAGCAGTTGAGAAATATGAATAAGGAGGTGGTGTCCATTAGCCTGACTGTTTGGGTGTCTGATATGTCAGGAGACCTACATGCACGGTCTCATTTGGATCTCCCAGGGTTCCTGCTGCTGTAGGGACTGTTATTCCCTTTCACAGATGAGGAAAGAGACTAGGATGGATTAAGTAATCTGTCCCTTGCCATGCAGCCGACAAGCTTCTGAACCCAGCCCTGTCTGTTCGCAGAGCCCTCTGCTGCACCGTGCTTTCACGCAGGGGGAGAGGGCTTGTCTGGCCCACAGTTGGCCTCCCCGCCTCCCCGGCAGCTCCATTCTCAAGTCGTGCATCCCTTCTGGTTCTTGCTGTTTCTCCTAACTCAACTGGCAACAGGATCAATCAGAGTTGGGCAACAGGTGGGACTTCCTGAGCCACAATGCGATGGAATGGAATTCTCTTTCCTACAGATGTTTATGAAGGTTTCTTCGCTGGAAGGGGAGGAGGGTGGGTGTGATGGGGACACGTAATCACCAGCTCTCTGAACCTTGGCTGTCATCTCTCTTGGCGGTTAAGCTCTGTGTGACCTATCTTGGCTGGAAGATGGGGAAGTCCTATGGCTTTGGCCAGGGATGCTTCTGGGGCTGCTGGGAGTGGGAGGGTTGAGCCTGACTTACCATCTCTGGGCCCTGATTCTAGGCTGGCTTCTGGGCTTCTCCACGGCTCTCCTCCGTCCAAGTTTGGGCATCCTTGCCTGAGGCTGAAGCTTTCCATTGCCATTGGTTCAGGGGGCTTATTACCCCTGGGGGCTGTGACAGTGGAAAAACAGCAGGGGTGAGGGGGTGGGGGGTGGGGGGGAGTCAACACAACCCAAGTGGCCCCCTGGCCTCAGCCAAGCCATCTTCTGCTGCTTTCGCAGTGACCTTGCTGGGCCATCTATCACTCTGAGACCTGCAGGGAGGGGGCAGCTTGGCAGGGAGCCAGACTGGAAGTTGAGGAAGACATCTTCTGCATGGATGGGCCAGGCTCCTGGGGTAGGGATGGAGGAGGGAGCTGGGGATTTGAAAGTCTTGGGTTTAGAAGTGGTGCAGGGAAGACGTATGGTGTGTGAAGAGAGGAGAATTAGGGATAGCTGGGGCCTTGGAGAGCACTGATGTCTGAGGGGGGAGAGGGGATGGACCTTGGGAGAGACTCGTGGGAGTTGGCTAGAAGGCAGTGGCTGGTGACTTGGGGACAGGGCTTTGGATGGGGTGAGGGCAAAGCTGGGCCACCGGGGCACAGGGGCAGAGCAGAAGGGAGGACTCTGCTATTCCTCATGCTTGGAGCTGGGGTGGGCCTCTTGGAGGAAAGCCCTGGGCCCTGGGTGGTGGGAACCAGAGGTGTGGGAACCTGGGGGCTCAGGCTCAGCTGGGATTGGGAGGGACATTGCAGAAATGTGAGCTGGTCACAGGGGAAGCTGTCCGTGCTGGCTCCTGGCATCTGATTCGGGCTGGGGGTCTTGGGGAAGCCTTTCCGGAGGAAGTGCACTCTGAGCAGGTCCTGGGGCATGGGGAAGGCCAGGCGATCTAGACAGAAAGTGCAGACCATGGGTGCAGGTGCAGTAGTGTATGGGGGTGTGGCCGCTAAGGGTCTTGGCAGCCCTGGTGAGTAGGCCTTGGGTGCTAGGGTGGGTGAGTTTCGTGGCACTCTCTCACACATTTATTCATACCCCAGGTGTTTTTATTCCCCAGTTGGTGAGCTCCTTGTGGTTTGGGGCTATTTCTATTTTCTGTTTGCTGGCCCATTTTCACCCCTGGATCTGATTCATTGGAGATGCCTGGCAAGGATTTGTTGACTGGACTGAACTCCTTCCTCCCTTCTTGCCTCTACTCTCAGCCCAGGGGCATCCTAAGGGCTAATATTAGGTCTTTTCCATTAGAGAATTCTAAGCATGAAAGCCATGTTTCCCACATTAGACTAGGTTGGGGGGGTGGGGGACGAACAGTTTCCTCCATCCGATTGTGAAGTCCTTAGGGAAGGGGATGTACCATCCCTATTGAATGGGGTTCCTGGGAGTGAAGCCGGTTTCTCCCCCATCAGACAGGCTTCTGCAGGAGGAAGTCCTGTCTCCCACGGAGGATGGGGCGGGTCTCCAGTGTGAGCCCTGGGATTAGAATAGATATTATCTCTGATGGTTTCAGGCACCCTCTCTCTTTCCTGTGTGCAGGATTCATCCTGCCCCAGGAATGGCTTGAGTCCTAGTAGGGGGGTGTACAACAGTGGGGGGGGGGGGCAGGACAGGGTGGCTGCTTTTGAGAGGGGAACAAAGGAGTCTGTTGTCCCAGCCCCCTCCCTCCCTCCCCAAGGGGCCCTGGCAGGGTCATCTCTCTGGAGACGTCTCCTCCTTTCTGGGACTGGCCCCATCTTTAGCCCACTTTAGAGGAACTGCTTGTTCCTTCCCAGGAGACCTGGTGCCAGATGAGGCCAGGCTCCAGGGACTGGACCAGACAGGTCCTGGTGTTCTGTGTGACTGAAGTCACGACAGCGACTGAGTCTCTGCCCAGGGCTGGGCTGGGCCTGGCAGCTGATTCCAAGGGACCCCCTCGTACCTGGAGAGGGATCTGTCTGTTGGTCTAAAGAGCGTGGAGCAAGGTGGGGTGCTGTGGCTGATGTCAGGCCAGTAGGAGACACATTCCTCACTCAGGGTCTGAGTGTTCAGTCGCGGGACAGGGTGCAGCCTCTCTCTCCAGAGCGTATGCAGAGGTCCAGAAACTGAACGGATACAGACCTGGATGAGACTGAAGATCTCTCCCATAGTGGCCATGGGCCTCTGGCCCCACAGCGTGTCCTCCTGGTTGTTTTGCACCTTTACCCACCCCCACCTTCCAGTACCATTAGTGGGCAGGCATGGGGTGGGGGCAGGAGTGGGGAGAGGACAGCTGGGATGGACCATCTCAGGAGGGTCCCAGAGGTATGCTCTAATGCTTAATCATTGCTGTGTGACCTTGGGCACTACGTTCACCCTCTCTGGATCTTGATATCCCTTGGAAGTCAAATCAGCCATGATGGGCAAGGAGGTAACTCTCCTTGAGTTACTCCTTTCCTGTGTTCTGCTAGTGAGTGTAGGGGTGACCTTTCTTCCAGGGGGTGCCAGAAGCGGGGGATTGGGCAAAGCTCACGCCTCTGTCATAGGCCAGTGAGACTGAGACTTCAGGGGACTTGGGCCTGGGTGGCTGTGGGTTGTGCCTTCAGCCTGATTAGCATAGATTGATTAGCATAATAGTGGGTAGCCTTTAGGAAGAACCAGGGTTCCTGGGTTCAAGTGCCCGCCCCGCCCTGCCACTTACTAGCTCTGTGGCTTCCCCTATTATTTAACCCTTTCTTTGCTGTAGCAGAATGGGGTGCTCTGCACAATGGGGTGGTGATAGTGCCTGCACCAGGTTGTCTGGTGGATTAAATGAATTAAAATAGGTAAAGCTCAGAGACAAGTCTCCTGATGCAAGGGCAGTGTTATTTGAGGTTAGCTCTTAGCTGACCTCTTACCGGGTCTGCCTCCCGGGCTGTGAACTCCCCCAGGGAGGGACCCTGTTTGACTCACGCTGGAGGCCTCAAAGGTCTCAGCACAAGCCTGTTTTGTCATTGGCCCTTCGTACACAGGTGGTGACCTGACCCAACACAGTGCCCTTCCTGTCTGTCCTTCAAGGCCTGGATCATATATGGCCTCCTCCTTCAGGAAGTCCTCACCGATTTCCAAGTGCCTTGTGACCTTTTTTTTTTTGCCATTCTCTCTCTCTCTCTTATTCTTGGCATTGATCCCCTCACTCCCACCCCCCATGGGTCCTGTCTATTTACACACTTGTGATGTCCTCTGTGTGAGACCAAGGACACCTGCCCTGTGTCTGTTGTCCCTGTTCCTGTGCAGACCTGGCATGGCACCGAGCTCCATAAATATTTGCTCAGTGAAGGAGGCCGAATGTGCGTATTTCACTGGGAAAAGATATACTTGGGGGTGGGGGTGGGCAATGTGGTTGATGAGGACAATGGGACATCTTTGCTGGTTTTGAAATGTCTAAAAGTGACTTTGTGTGTTTGTGACCCAAAGGGCGGAGGTCAATGGATGAGCAGCTTTACCTTGCTAGGTGAATGTGCTTTCTGGTAACCAGAGCTATCTGGCACGGGGATCGGTGGCTCATTCCAGCCTTCCTGCTTTTGCTTCTGCTGCTTTCCCCATTTAGAATGCCATCCTCGCTTCTCACGGCTTGTCCAAATCCTGCTTCCTCAATAAGTGCCCTGGCCATGAAGCCATCCCTTCCTGGCCCCCAGAGTGTGGCATCCGTTCATCATTCCCATCCTCAGACATTTCCTGAGCCTTCCTGGGTCTGGACTGTGGCATGGGTGAGTACGGAGTCTCTCTTTAGGATGGACATCTAGATCTAGCTACAGTATATCCAGTGTGGTTTGACCTGGCCTGAGGCAGGGACCATGGCTTCTGATGACCCACCAGTGATCAAGGAGCTCTTTATGCAGCTGGAGAGATCTACCCATTGGCTTCCCACTGGGCAAGTACTCAGAACCCACCTAATTACTGGGGACAAGCTTCTGGGCACTGGATCCAGCAGGCTGTGGTCATAATCAGCTAATTAAACCACCCAAGAATTGCTCGTTGGCCCTGAGGAGGGGAAGGAAGGAAGGGGGGGTAGTGAGGCTCAGAAGAGCGTGAGAAGGCGAGGGATGCTGTGAAGGAGGCTTCAGACACTGGGCCTGCAAGGAGAGCTGCGAAAAGAAAGCAGGAGGTGGGGAGAGAGGGTGGGGGAACAGGGAGAGAGGCAGACACACAGACAGATGAGAGAGAGTGCTATCTGGGGACAGCGCCCAAGTGAGATAAATCAAGGACAGGGGCTCTGACCTTGGATACAGGGACCCCACTTCTTCACCATCCCTCTGATACCATGGATAAGCTGCTTTTCCTCTTTGGGCCTCAGTTTCTCCATGTGTCAAGCAGGAAGGAGAAAGGGCTTTGGCCTAGGAGGTCTGTAGGGTGCTTTCCTTCTCGGTTCTGCAGCTAGAACAGGAGAGAGCATAGAGGGCAGGCTGTGTTCTGTGCTTGATAGCTTGGCCGCTTGTAGCCGTGTCTTCTAGAAGGGGCAGGCAGTGTGTGGGTGTCATCCAGCCTGAGATTGAGTGCCTGTAGCTTCATCAGGATGGAAGACTATTGGCAACAGGCAAGCCCTCGGCCTCTGTCATGCTCTTGTCCCTGTCCTCATGACTGTCCTGTGGTTCCCAAACTAGTGTCCTCAGCAAGTGACCAGTGAAGGCCGCACAGTGTCTCTCAACAGCCTAGGCCTTTCCCAAATAGCATCCCCCAAAGGTAGAGCCATGGGGTCGAGTCACACAGACTCGGCTTTGCTGTCCAGCAATATCGCCCGCTAGCTCCGTGACTGTGGGTAAGGGTCTTAAACTCTCTGGACTTTGGTGTTCTCTTTTGTGAAATAGGTGTGATAATATCACCTATTGCATGTGGCTGCCGTGGCTGAGAGGGTCAGGATTCGATGAAGTCGTTGCTATCATTCAAGACCAGGAGTGGATCTCTGCTGTCCTCTGTGCTCCCCTCTCTCCCGCATCCCCTCCCTTCTCCTGTCCTGAACAGCGCTGTGCACACAGCTGACTATGCGGAGGTGGGGAGTTGCACTGGGCCTGAGAAGAAGTTCAGATGACTTCACGAAAGGGAAGTGAGATTGCCCGGGGCCGGGGAGGGGCAGAGCAGCGTGGTGCTGGGGCAGCCTGAGCGTCCCCACCTTTTGGCCCCCTCTTGCAGATTCTGTAGGAGGAAGCAGGGAGAATTTGGGGGACAGGAAGCCGGGGGCAGGGGTGGGCCTCGTGGAGAGCCCCAGGCCTCTCTCCCTTACCCCATGCACCCAGGTGCAGCTGTGGAGTCTAGAGCCAGGTTTTCTAGCAGGGAAGCCAGCAGGCCACTGTTTCACACATTCAGACAACAACACCCCTAGCGGGGGTGCCTGCTTGGAGCTGAGGCGCTTGGAAAGCAGCGCCTGCCTAGGAGGTCTGCTGAGGTCTGGAGGAGAGACAGCAAAGGAGGGAAGAAAGCCGCCTCCCCCTCCCCCAGCCTCTCCCTGCAACGCTGGGCTATGACAGACAAGCTAGGGCCTCTGACTCCAAGGAAGCTGGTTACATAACACAGCCCAACTCCCCGCTTCCTTCTTTCATTCCTCCCCAGAGGGGCCCAGGAGGAGGCAGGCGCTGCTTTGCTCAGGATTCCTGGGCCTGAGAGGTCAATGTGACCATCCCCTGCCTGGCTGGGTGGTACGTGCCTGCCCACACCATTTCGGGAGGAGGGCCGTGTGTTCGGCCTTAGTGTGGGCCGTGGCCACTGAGGTTGGCCCTGTGTATCACCACCGCCCCCCCTCCCACATTCCTGGGAGCAAAGCCACAAAGGGGAGAAGCCTCATTAGAGGAATAGGCCGTGTCCTGAGATAATTTGCGTGTGAAGTGCCCCCAGAGGGGACCTGGCCTCTCTGCAGCCAGAAGAACAAATAGCATTTTTTGGTCTGCTCCACTGGGTTCCACAGACATTTCTTGAGCACTCGACCTCCACTCAAGGCATGTCCCCAAGCCGCCTGGCCCACCCCGGTAGCCTGCCTGCCTCTCCTGGTGGGAGGCTGGTTTAGGGAGCAATTCTGCTCCTGTCTCCCACCTAAGACCCTTTCTCAGAGGCTGGGGCCTAGCCCTCCTGGGTTTGGGGTGGCAGGGAACTTCATGATAGAGAACACCGTGGGGGTTCCTCTGGGCTGGGCCTTTTCAGGCTTGGCTTATTTCTTTCACCCCCCCCCCCCCCCCCACCGCCTCCCAAGGAGGTACCTGTGGACAAATTCTGAGTATCTGCCACATCACAGGCCCTGAGCCGGGTACCAGAGGCGTGAGGATGAAACATGCAAGTCTCAGCACTGGTGCAGCTCCTGTCTTCTAGGGGAGAGGAAATAGATCATCACAGCACACTGTAAGAAGGGGGTGACGTGGGTCAGTTTCTATCGGGGGCAAAGCAAGCCCGGTGGTTAAAGGTCAGAGGCAGCTCCTCGGAAGGGGGGCACTGGAGCAGGCTTTGGATGGTGAGGTGGAAGTGAGCCAGAGGCGTATCTTGATGGCGGTTTTCAGCCAGGACTGACTTCCTTCATCAGATACATGAGAACCCTCTATGTACCAGGCACAGTGTCAGACACTCACTTCTTCTGCTGTCGGTTAGGGGTGTCCTGGAGCTGCAGACTGCTTGAGGACACAAAATCTCGGGTGAAAGTCCATCTTCTGTTACATGGCATCACTGTGAGTGGGCCTGGACAGAAGAAACGGGACGGACATAGGAGGAGACACCAGGTCCAGCCACGAGGGTCTGCCCAGGTCTCTTCTGGTGGAGGGCCACTGGAGCAAAGGCTTTCCTCCGGTAGAGGAAACCCGGCAGAAAGGGTCTGATGACTTCCCAGATAAGCGGTGGCCGTGAAATAGGAAACCGTGCACTAGGCTCTGGGGCTGTGGGGTGGCGGTGGAGGTGGGGACACCTCTGAGCTCTGAGTGACGGCTGTTTCTGGGAACACGGAGGCCAGAGGCCAGTGGCTGCCTGGTGGAGAGAAGCAGTGGGCTGGGGGTTCTCACCTCCCCTCTACCAATAGCTTTGAGTCTCACCTCTCCTCTACCAAGAGCTTTGTGCAAAGCTCCAATAGCTTTTCAGCCTCTGGGCATAAAGTTTCCATTCTTTCTCTGTTGTATCTGTGCTAATGAAAGCAGCTAGCACATTAGCAGGATGATTTTATTATGGGTCTTGATTGCCCCAGGGCTGTGGAAGAAACCTGGAAGCATTTTTAAGCTCAGTAATGAGAACTTTTTCTTTGCAAGGGATTTTTTTTTTTAATATCCTAAAAATGACAAAGATGATCACATGGCATAATGGAGTGGTTAATATGCACATATTCATTTCTCATTTAGAGGGCTGACTTCAGCAGCAAGGCACTCAGTATGCACACTTGAAACAATCTGGTCATCTCTGATGTTCACTATTTTGCAGTCAGTTTTGCCCTCCTGCTTCCCCAGAAGAGGTAAAGTTTTTTGGTAAGGAAAACTTTCAGGGGCGCCTGGGTGGCTCAGTCGGTTAAGCGTCTGACTCCTGGTTTTGGTGCAGGTCATGATCTCACACTTCGTGGGATCGAGCCCCATGTCCGGACTCTGCCCTGGGAGTGCGGAACCTGCTTGGGATTCTCTCTCTCCCTCTCTCTCTGCCCCTTCCCTGCTTAAGCGCTCTCTCTCTCTCTCTCAAAATAAACATAAAAAATAAATAAAAATAAAAAAAGAACTTTCAAACAAAGAACCATGACTCAGTCTCAGATTGAGGCCACACAGCAACCTGGCTCCCTCAAGCCTCAGTTTCTGTTGGAGTGTTTGGGGACAGGGGTGTGCCAAGCTCCATGGAGAAGAGAAACACCAACCCTAACCTTCAGGACACCCAACCAGATGCTGACGGATACGTGCCCCTATCACTAAAGTGCCTTTCTTCTCCCCATTCCACTGCCACTGGCCCAGGCCAAGCCCCCCTTCTGGCCTGGACTGTTACACTAGTCTTCTGACTGCTGTCCCTTTGCTCAGTCTAGACGCCCCCCAAACCCTCCTCTTATTCTGAAATTCATATCTGACTCTGTTTCCCCCCCCCCACCCCCCGGCTTAAAAACTGGCCAGTTTTGGGGTGCTCAGTCAGTTAAACGTCCGACTTCAGCTCAGGTCATGATGTCAAAGCTTGTTAGTTTGAGCCCCACAGCGGGCTCTCCGCTCTCAGCGCAGAGCCTCCTTCGGATCCTCTGTCTCCCTCTCTATCTGCCCCTTCCCTGCTCACACACACACTCTTTCTCTCAAAAATAAATAAACATAAAAAAACAACAACTGGGGAGCACCTGGGTGGCTCAGTCAGTTAAGGGTCCAACTCTTGATTTCGGCTTATGTCATGATCTCAGGTTTGTGAGTTCGAGCCCCACGTCAGGCTCCCCACTGGCAGTGCAGAGCCTGCTTAAGACTCTGTCTCCCTCTCTCTGCCCCTCCCCTGCTCGCTCTCTACCTCTCTTTCTCAAAATAAATAAATAAATAAAACAAACATTAAAAAAAAAAAAACCTGGGGGCGCCTGGGTGGCTCAGTCAGTTAAGCGTCCGACTTCGGCTCAGGTCACGATCTCGAGGTCCTTGAGTTCGAGCCCCGCGTCGGGCTCTGTGCTGACAGCTCAGAGCCTGGAGCCTGTTCCAGATTCTGTGTCTCCCTCTCTCTCTCTGACCCTCCCCCGTTCATGCTCTGTCTCTCTCTGTCTCAAAAATAAATAAACGTTAAAAAAAATTAAAAAAAAACAAACCTGGCTAGTTTCTCCCGATTTCCTGTAGGATAGTCCACATTCGTGGGGTACAGGGTGGGGTGCATTGGGGGCCTTTCATGATCTATGCCAAACTTCCTTCCAGTGCTCCTGTCTCAGCTCTCCCCACCACACAGCAAACACTCTGGCTGCACTGACTTTTTTTTGGATGTTCCTCCACAGTCTTCACACTATCCACACTGTGCCTTTGTTCTAGCTGGTCTCTGTCGGGAATACTTTCTTCCTCTGACGATATCTCCCTTATATTTTCAGGTTGAACCTAACCTCAGTGCAGTTCAGTTGATCTGTTGTACGGAGCACCTACTGCATGCTTAGGCACGACTCCTTCCCTTGACTTGGTGCTCCCTGCCCAGGCAATCAGTGCCCTCTTCCGTGCTCCCTTGCACCTTGTACGATTCCATGATGGCTCATTGCATCATCATGGTTAGCTGCTGACATGTCAGTTTCCCATGTTAGAGCGCAGACAAGTGTTTGATACCTCTTGGACCCCCAGCTCCTGATAGGGCTGGCCCAGCCAGGTGAGGCCTAGGTTTGTAGAAGTGAACTGAAGCAAGAATACAAGCACCACATGCATAGTTGCACACACACGCACGCCCATGTGTGTATGCACATGTGCACACACGTACACACATTTGTGATACACGTGGCTGTTGTACTCAAATAAGTTAGGGCCAGAATTAGGTGGGGGTGTGAGTCACTTAAGATTCCCTGGAGGGAGGTGCCTGGGTGGCTCAGTCAGTTCAGCGTCCGACTTCGGCTCAGGTATGATCTTGTGGTTCATGAGTTTGAGCCCCGCATTGGGCTCTGTGCTGACAGCTCAGAGGCTGGAGCCTGCTTCGGATTCTGTGTCTTCTTCTCTCTCTGCCCCTCCCCTGCTCGTGTTCTTGTCTCTCTCAAAAATAAATAAAAATATTTTTTAAAAAATTAAAAAAAAAATTCCCTGGAGGAAGTGAGCCCTGAACTGCTGACCCAAAAGAGAAGCACTCTTTCCCTCTTCTCACTTCCTTCCTGGCCCTGCTGCTTCAAGAAAACAGCTGACACTGGCTATGAAAAGGGAAATATATGTATTTTGAATTGGGGGTTGGGATCTCCTAGCCTGAAGGTGATTAAATCAGGCGCATGCTTCCCTCTCTTCCTGCCCTGCCCTCCCTCCCCCTCTCCCTCCCTCCCCTTAGTCCCTCCCCTTCCTCCCTCCTTTCCGGTCTCCTTTATCTCCTCCCTCCAGTCTCTCCCCTCCATTCCTCCCCTCTCTCCCCCCTTCCTCCCCTCCCTCCCTCTCTCCCTCCCTTCCTTCCACACACATTTTCTGAGCCTCTAGGACATGCCAAATACTGGGGGCTACAAAATTGATTAAATAAAACATATCTTTATATTTTTCTGTCTTCTTAATGTTCATGCTGGAACAAACCTGCCCTTTCTTTTATCTGTCTCAATGGATCAGAGTTCAAGTCTTGGCATGTCACTGATAGCTCTGTAACCCTGGGCAAGTCAGGTCACTTTTCTGAGCCTCAGTTGTCTTATGTATACCATGGAGATGATAATACCTTCCTCCTAAGATTGCAGTTGATAATGTGCGTGAGGTGCTAAGCAGGTGCCTTTGATAGTTCCTCATTGAGTGAGGGCCACTCTCCAACTGGAAGCTTCCCGGGGGCAGTGACCACGTCCAGTGTGTCCTCAGTGGCCAGCACAGGGCCAGGCACACAGTGACAGTACATCAGCGTGATCTGTTATCCCAGTTTTCCTGGGACTGTCTCAGTCCCACATCTTGGGAAACTCCTTGGTCCTGGGTGAATGGGGACAGTGGGTCGCCCTACACTACGTTCTCCATGAGGGTTTGTAGAATGGATAGAGCAGTGAATGAATCATGAAGGAAGGACCGAGGTAGGACTAGGGCAGGCAAGAGCAAGCACTGGGCAGCTGGCTTGTCAGGTGAGAGGTGGTCCTGTGAAGGGACTAGAAGGCCTGGCAGGTGCAAGGTGGGAGGTGGGCATGGCGCCCTCTGCTGCATGGCAACATGAAGGAAGACACAGGTCCTGAGTCTGTGAGGCTATTGCTTTCAAGCAGGTCTCAGGCTTCCAGGGCCTATGCACTCTTCCTCTGACACAGCCAGAGAGGGGAAGGCAATTGCTGATCCACTTTTGCTAGAAAGGCCTGTGAGAAGCCACCAGCTGCTCCTCTGCTTTGGAAGCAGGAGGCCTCATGTTCCTCACTCAGCCCACTGTGTTCCAGCCTGTCTGCCTTCTGAGCTAGCCACTCCAGACTGCGAAGAGACTGCACAGAGGTCTGGGCTGGGGGATGGGAGAGCAGGACTGCAGCAGCCCCATTCTCAGGTCCTGGCCCAGAGACCGAGCTAGGCCTCAGTGCCCCACCTGTTCCCTGGGGATCAGCCCTTCCTGCCAGGGTGTCTGTGAGTTGTGACTTGTGGAAGGCCCCTTGGCACGTCTAGCACAGCGTAGGTCCAGTGAGTGCCATTTGTTGTCCCTTTTTGTAAGTGGGAACAATAAAACTGGCTTTGCATACCTCCCAGGGCTGATGTGGGGGCCAAATGGGATGTGGGATGCGGGAACACTTGATAATCAGTGTTGTATCCTTTGAATATTTGGGGATGGGGCTCTTGCCAAGGCTGTTCCTGCTGGCCTGGGCTTCCAGGCACAGGTGGGGGATGACCCTGCCCACCCAGGCATAGAAGATCCTCCTGGGGATGTGCTCCAGGATCACAAAGAAAGCCAGCGGTGCTATCCATGTGAGCGTACGTACTCTGTGGGTTGGCCCTGTGCTCAGATGATCTCCGCTTCTTCTGAAACCATGGCAAGAGGGAGACAGACAGACAGACGTGGCCCAATTGCAGGGAGGGTTTAGTAGCAGCAGGACGCGTGACAAGAAGAAGGAATGTCCTCCGGAGCCTCCTCTGTCTGCTGGGCTGGAGGCAGGGCCTTTGTGAAGGCGGGTGGTGTTCGGATCGCCTCTGGGCCCTTCCTCCAGCCCAGAGGCGGGTTCACCATGAGGCTGGTGCAGCTTCAGCTTCGGGCCCTTTGTGCTCCAGGGCCCGTTCCAAGGCCTAGCGCTGTCCACGTGCTTGGACGCTTTGTGAAAGGCGCCAAAGGAAGACATTTTTGTACTCTTCTCCTTCTTTTTTAAGAGGGCTTCCAAATTACATAAGCTCATCCAAGCCTGGATCTGCCCCTGCTCAGGCCAGATGGTCCTTTGTGCCAGGATGTGGGTGCCACGTCCCTATGTGTGCTCAGAGCAGTCTCACCCCACGTGTGTGGACCTGGTCATCAGTTAGAGTCCTCACTGCTGAGGCAGGACCTGAAAGTCTCCCAGGGGGGAGCTGGTTCTGGGACAGGCCCAGCTGCGGATCCTACTTGCTATGTAAAGAAGAGCCTGGAAAGGTCCTTCTGCCCTCAGTCTTCCTCATCTGCAACATGGACACAATACCTACCTGAAAAGGCTGTGGAAAGGTTTAAACAATGTACCCCAGATGAAACAGCCTGGTACAGCCCCAGGCTTGTCACGCGGGAGCTCAGTAAATGGTGGTGGAAGCTGGATGGAGATGGGCAGGGGTGTGGTGGGGAGCGTTGGGGCGCTGGGGGTGGGGTGGGGGCATTGGGGTGGAGCCAGTCCACTGCCTGTCAAATTCACCTGCACCCTGCTGTGCCTCTTGCTGGGTGCTGGGGACACGAGCTGCTGGGGCGGGGTGGTGGTGGTCAGATGAGCTAAGACGTTGGAAAGTGTTTATAAGCTGTGAAATACAGTTCCCTGGGAAGGAACAGTTGTAAACTGAGTGGCCTTTTTGTGGGAGAGGTCAGAATGGAAGTCTGCTCCTGGGGGGTGTGGGGGAGGGGGGTTGGGTGGGAGGTAACCAGCCTGACTGGTTTTGTTGGAAAGCTCTGCTGCCCTGGCAGGCAAACTGACCTTTCTGGCTTAGGAAGGAAACCCGGCCAGCAGGGTGCGCTGTTTCCCACATCCTCCACCCTCGCGCCGAGGTGGGGAGAGGTGAAGGGAGCTTACTGGTGATTGCCTCCTCCCTCCCAACTTCGGTGCCCCCTTCAGAGAGGGAGGAGCAGTGGGGGTGGGGAGAAAAGAACATAGGCTTTGGTGTAAGGCCAGGTTTCAAACACTACCACTACTGCTTATGTCTGTGTCCTTGCGACGGTTGTGTAATCTTGCCGCACCTCGGTTTTCTCATCTTTAAAATGGGTGTGATAATATTCTCTCCCCCTGCCCGGATTGTTGTAAGGCCTAAATGAGATAATGTAGGGCTTAGCACAGTGCCTGGCACATAGTATCGTGCTCAGTAAATACTGATTATCCCTCTCTCTTGCCCCATGACCCTCATCAACCTGTGTTGCATTCTATTCCTTTACCCATGTGTGCACACCCTCAGTTGGATTGGGCTCCCTGGGAGACAAGGTCATGTTTTATTCACCCATCATTACACCCCCCAGCCCTGACACAGTGTCTTCAAGACTCCTTGAACTGCTTGGCGACAAGCTCCATTGGCTCAAGGAGAAGAGCGCGAAGTTTTAGCCAGAAACTCACTTATTGCACACCTACTACGTGTTCCTGCTGGAGGCATACTGGGTAGTCTCTTCCCCTCAGAGCTTGAATGGCCACTTGTAATTTGCTATCACCCTCTGTTACAGTGACTTTCTTTTCTTTCCTTCTGGTCCCAGTACCTGGCACGGGGGATTCACATACATTTTTGTTGAATGAATGGCTGCCTCCCCCCCCACTATTCTGAAAGCAGGCTTGGTGTCCCTTCCAGCCCAGCCACTTTCTAGCTGGGGCAAGTCACCGTGCCTCTTTCAGCTTCAGTTTCCTCCCCTTTAAAATGGGGAGGGGCGCCTGGGTGGCACAATCGGTTGAGCGTCTGACTCTTGGTGTCGGCTCAGGTCATGATGTCACCGTTCAGAGTTCGAGCCCCACGTCAGGCTCTGCACTTGGGATCCTTTCTCTCCTCTCTCTGCCCCTCCCCTTCTCCCTCTCTTTCTTGCAATAAATAAATAAACCTAAAAAATAAATAAATAAAATGGAGAAAACAGTGGTACCAAATAATCAGGGGCTCAACCGTGCCTAGGACAAGGTAAGCACCCAATAATGGCAGCTGCTGTTTTTCACATGATCTCCAGGGGTCTTCCTCTTCTGGCTGGGAGAATATTCCATTCCTGCAGACCCTCTCTGCTGGCCTCACAAAGGATTTGGAGCTCTGCGCAAACTGTTTATGTTTCCCCGGCAGAGTTTATTACCCAGCCGGGCCTACTGCAATTAATTACAGGCAGAGCAAATAACTTGTCCCTGGGAGGCTGGGCTTGGCATAAACATTTACATCCAGCCAGGGGCCAGCTCAGGGGCTTGGCTCTTTCCTCCAGCCTTTAGAACACAGAGAGATCAGGGGATCAGGGCCCAGAGGTGTGGGATGGGGTGGGGTGCCAGAGAGAAACAGCTTTCCTTCAACTGCTTTTCCTGGACTGTTCCTTAGCCCTTGAGGTGCTGGGCGAATGCTTTCTCTTTTCATCCTCCTCATTACCCACAAGCCGACTCCCTGTTTGCAGATGGAGAAATCGAGGCTCAGCGAAATGAAGCAGTCTGCTTAAAGCCACACAGCTCACAGGGGAGGCAGGAGCTGAAGGTTCACGTGGCAGCTGTGTAGAAAAACAGACTGGAAAAGAGAGGCCAGAAGTTGGGAAATCACCAAGGGATTGTTTGTTCGTGCGTTCGCTCATTCATGCACTCGTTCATTCACTACATAGTTGTCAGGCCCCCGTCCTGTGTGAAGGGGGCCTAAGGAGGCAGTGGTGACTATGAGTCACTGGGCTGAGTCCAGATTGTCTCCACATCGAATGCCAGAGACTCCCTCAGGATGGTCCCATTAACAGGCAAATGTGTGGCAGAGGCGGTTTCTTGGAGGGCCAGGCAGGAGATGGCCTCTCTGGGTGTCTACTGTTCATAGCCACACCGTCTTGCACAGAGAGGTGGCCTGAGGGGAAGTTGTCAAAAGGAAGGGCTGTCTGAAGTCAACTCACTCCTCCCAACCTAGAATCTGGAATTCTAGATTTCCAAGCCCCTACCTCTGTGCAGAGAAGGCTCAGACGAGGTTTGGCTCAAAGTTACAGCAGGGACCCATAGTGGGCATTCCTGGCAAAGGACTTTTTCTAGTGCATTTATGTCTGAGAGGTGAAATGACAGATTGGCAGGGCAGACCCTCATGGCTGTCCTGATCCACAGCTCCTCCCCACTCCATGCTGTGAGTCCTGTGTTTTCTGGAGGCCCTTCCAGCTCAGCAATTCCTGTTCTGCTCGACAGTCTCGCTGTGAAGCACTCTAGAACACTCTGCTAGGGGCCATCTTCCTTCTCTCCAGGGTAGGAAGCTAAGACCCAGGGAGGAAGGAGCAGGGTCCTCCTGCCCCTATACTCATTTTGGACCTAGTGTGCCTGGATCCTGGGACCTCTGGGCTGGGCAGGAACCCATCCCTACAGCTTCAGGCCCTGGTGGATCCTGGAGCCTAGCCTGAACCATCCATTCTGGGTGGTCAGCACCCGGCCCGGAGCCTGGCATGTGCCTGGCACTGATGCCCAGGAAAAGTGTGACTTGCAGGGCGAGTGAGTGGCTGGTGGGAGACAAGGATACTCTAGGGAAGAACACCTAGTTCGGCAGGCCGGGGCTTCCAATGCAAAGCACCGCTCTACCACGTATGAACATCAGTGTTGCTTCTAGAAGCGAGATGGAACAATAGTCCTCACCCGCAGAGTCATGGTGGGGTCAAAAGGCAGCAGAAAGTGGAAACAGATGGTCCAAATATGCATCAGTGGATGAAGGGCTAAACCACCTGTGGTCTATCCAAACCATAGAATAGTATTGAGTCATAAAAAGGAATCATATACTGATACACGCTACAACATGGACAAGCCCTGAAAACATTGTTCTAAGCGAAAGAAGCCAGTCGCAAAGGTCACGTGTGTATGAATCCATTTATATGAAATGTCCAGAACAGATCCATCCGTAGACACAGAAAGCCGACCTCGGTAGTTGCCAGGGGAGGGGGGGAGAGGAGGATGGGGAGAAGAAACTACTTATGGGTGAAGCATTTTACTGTGGAGGGATGGAAATGTTTTGGAAATAGAGGAGGAAGTTTTGCATGCTGTGAATGCACTAAATGCCACTAATTGTTCACTTTGGCATGGTACATTTTATGTTATGTGAATTTCACCTCAAGGAATTATATTTTTTTAGTTGCTAAGAAGACAAGGCAGCATCGGTTAGGAGGGGATGCTGGAGGTGGGACAGGGGTGTGGGGGCAAGACTACTGCAGAAAGGGTGGTGTGGGATTGAACGCCATGACAGGTGCAGGTGTCCAGTGGGAAGCAGTATGGCGGACCGGTTAGGACCAAGGGTTCTAGAATAAGACTGACAGGATTCAAAGCTATGTGGCCTTGGGCAGGTTGTTTAACCCCTCTTTGTTTCATTTTCTCATCTGTGAGATGGGAACAATGAAGTTCGTATTATGGGGATCTTCATCTTTTATTATGGAAATTGTAAAATTTTCCTGAGCATTAAATGAGTTAATATTTGTAAAGTGCTTAGAATAGCACTTGGCACAAAGTAAGTACTGCGTGAATGCTAGCTCCTGTTATTATGGCCCATTCACATTTTTATCTATGTGCTCGTTACTGAGCACCAGGCCTAGGCTGTTCTCCGAGGCTGGGGCCGTGAGCCGGACTCAGGGCCTGTTCTCTGGAGCGCCGTCTCGTCTTGGTGCAGGAATCAAGCCTCCTCCCACGCTGCCTTGTAGCTCCAGCTGTTAATGAAATCACCTCACCTCCTGCTTTTCAGAGCTGCCTGAGTGGGCACTGTTTCCCCTATAGGACCTGGCAGGCCTCCTTCATGGCTTTTGAAAACACCCAGGTCTTGGGGGCTGGTGCCTTGGGCTCTCGGGAACCTTAGTAAGGCTATTGTTTGCCTGCTTGTCATGGAAGAAGTCAGGGGGCTGCGCTCTGGGGTTCTCAGTGTTTTCTAACCTCCAAACCTCTGAGCCTGTGTTTGGAATGGGTCTGAGGTGTCACATCTGTCGCGATTTTATTTATAAAAAGCGGACGGTCTTTTTTGGGCTGGCACTCTGGACAACCAAAGTAGGGCGTTACAATGGGAGTCGGGGTCCCTCCTGAGCCCCAGCCTTCAAGCTTCTGCTTCCTTTTGGGCCTGACCAGCCCCTGTCAGCCTCCCCGGCCCCGCCAGCAGACATTCAGGCTCCGAGTCTCATGGACTGAAACAATCCGATTCCAGCCGCTGCCCCCCGCCACCGCACCCCGCTCTGGCAAGCCCTCCACATTGGCACCCCTCCCAGGGCCATCCTCAGTCTGTCGCTCGGGCACAGGCACGTGCCCCATCCCTTCACTGTGACAGTCAATACACACGGAGTCACCTGATCATGGTCACTTCCATTCACCCCCAGCAAAGTCTCGCTCAGCTCTGGTGCCTCCCACCCAGCACTGCCCTCTCCGACACCTGCATCCCCCAGCCACCTCTGACCACCTGCCCTCCCATCCCCCAGAGCTCTGCCTTCACCTGCTGGCTTCCCTGCCAGATTCTTGTCCCAGAGGTTGTCCCAGGGCAGCCGAGCAGGAATGGCATTCCAGGAAGGCGCTTGCCTTCTCTCTTCTTGTAAAAACAAAACTACATCGTAAGTAGCTTGAGTCAGGCCTTCTGGAACTCCTCCCTGGGGGTGGGAGGATGGACAAAACAGGCAGTCGCGGCTGAACTGGAGGGCCTCGGGAAGAAGGTAGAGCCAGAGTCAGGCCAGGCAGAGTTCTCTGGGTTCTCAGAGGGCCCCGGTGTATTCATATCCCCCCTTCTCTCTCCCAGGCATGCGCACCACACTCCTTCACATAGACTCTGGCCCTCGAGGGCTTGGCACACCGTGATCAGGGAAGGTTCTTTTGGTAGAATACTCATTTATTCAGCCTTTCATTCATCCATGGGCCTTTGCTCAGTGCCAGGCCCTGTGCTGAACCCCAGGGACAGAGAGTAGGACCAGACCAGGTCCCTGCCTGAGGGCTGGCGAGGGAGGCCTTGGGCACTCAGAAGGATACAGTGCAGTCTGATAAGGGCCATGCATTCATTTGCTCATTCAGCAAAGACTTGCCAAGCACCTGCTACGTACCAGGCACCGTTCTAGCACTGGGCCACCAGCCGTGAACAAAGCGACAAAGTGGGCAGGAGCCCTTCCCTTCACCAGGCTAACCTTCTAGTGTGGTGTCCTCCTAGAGACAGAGTGACCAGAGTTCTGATGCAGCATTTAAAAAGAACTAATACTTATCTTTCAGTGATTATTTTTAAAAACACAAAACCTTCCCACTTGGACAAGGAGAAGATAGCAATCACCCATAATCTCATCACTTTGGAAGGTCATCAAAACAATTTTTTTGTGTGTCTTCCCTCTTTGCTTGTATGTGTACGTGTACGTGTGGATGTGCCTGTGTATTCAAACCCAGTTGTGCTTAAACTGTATGTGACATTTGGATTACTGTTTTTTTTTTTTTGCCTCCAGCATTTCCCATGCCATTAACCCACCATTAATAAATCCGTATTTATTAATGACACATAGAGTTCCTCATTGCAAATGCTCCACAGTTTATTGAATCTTCTCCTTATTTGGCATTGATGTCACTTCTAGCTTTTTTTTTGCTATGGTAAATAATGCTGAGTTGATTAGCTTTGAAGCTCTCGGATGGCTCTCCAAAGGCAGAATCCTGGAAGTTGCAAATGTCCGAGGCTCGGCAGCTGCCTGCTATACTCTGAGCACCTTTCTTGTGGCTAAGGTGCAGCTTCTTGGGGGAGGGGAGGTTCCTGCCAGGTAAATTTCAATGAGTTGTTGCATTTGTCTTTTGCTGCATAAACAGTCGCCCAATAACTTAGTACCTGGAAATGACATTTGTTTTTTTATCTCTCCCCATTGCTGTCGGTCAGGATGTGGGAAGGGCTCAGCTGGGCATTTCTGGCTCAGGGTGTCTCATGCCGTTGCGGCTGGCACAGGGGCTGGAGCAGCTGGGTGCTTGCAAGGAGACCTTATTGATATTATCCCTGGAGTCTGGCCATGTCTCCCTCTCTCTCACCGCTACCTCTCTAATGTGGGCCACCTTCATTTCTCCCCTGGATGAATGATCCCAGCTGAACACACAGCACACTCTCTGGGCCAGGGGTCGTTCCAAGTTCCAAGTTCTTCACATGCGCGAAGTTGCTCATTTAATCCCCGCAGCAACTGAAGGAGGCAGGTGTTCTTGTGATCTCCCTTCCAGCTCATAAATGGCAGATCTGGGATTTGAACTCAAGAGCAGGCTTATTATTGATCCTGCCACCTAACTGGTCTCCCTGTGTCTACTCTCGCCTCTCTGTCCTTCCATTCACCACCCTGTGGCCAAAGTGAGCATATTAAAGTGTAACTACATTGTGTCCATCCCTTGCTGAAACCCTGCCAATGTCTTATCGTGGTGACAATAAAATCCCAACTGCTGACCGAGTCCACCTGGTGACCGGGTCCTGCTGCCCTGCCCTTGCTGGCCTCGCCTGCCCATACCCCTCAGGACCTTCAATGAATCCTGCTCCTTCCTCAGAGCCTCCCCACGGCAGCTTTTGTTTATTTTGCCTCAGTATAACATGCCCACACCTTGCCCCTGTCAGAGTTATTACCGCTTCTTCTTCAGCTCCTAGCTCAGATGTCACTTCTTGGGGAAGCTTTCTCCACTTCTCAGGCTGGTCGGTCACTTGTCCTGTGTTCTCGGAGCACTGTATTTGAGAGCACCTATTGTTAGAGTCACTGTGTACTATTGATTTCTTTGATATCTGTCTTGCAGGGGATGCTGTTGGCATTGGGGTCCGTGCCATGGAGCCCCCTGGTGCTGTGCAGTGTGGAACCCTGCTGTCTTCCTTGCTAGAGGGGAAACTTTGTATAGATAGGGTCCATTACACATATCTGCCCATTTGTCCCTGGCAGCCAACAGCGTCTGACACAGAAAAGGCACTCAATAAATATTTGTGGAATATTATTTTTTTTTAATCAGAAAAAAATTAATGTTTATTATTTTGAGAGAGAGAGAGGAGAGGATGAGCGGGAGAGGGGCAGAGAGAGGGAGACACAGAATCTGAAGCAGGTTCCAGGTTCTGAGCTGTCAGCACAGAGCCCGACACGGGGTTCGAACCCACCAACTGTGAGATCGTGACCCGAGCTGAATTTGGACGCTTAACGCACTAAGCCACCTAGGTGCCCCATGGAACATTATTAATGATAGTAAGAATTGGGGCGCCTGGGTGGCGCAGTCGGTTAAGCGTCCGA
Organism: Prionailurus bengalensis; assembly: GCF_016509475.1. Lineage (NCBI taxonomy): Eukaryota > Metazoa > Chordata > Mammalia > Carnivora > Felidae > Prionailurus > Prionailurus bengalensis. Next base: position 56,932,373 of record NC_057346.1, read on the forward strand.
CTTCAGCCAGGTCACGATCTCGCGGTCCATGAGTTCGAGCCCCGCATCGGGCTCTGGGCTGATGGCTCAGAGCCTGGAGCCTGTTTCCGATTCTGTGTCTCCCTCTCTCTCTGCCCCTCCCCGGTTCATGCTCTGTCTCTCTCTGTCCCAAAAATAAATAAACGTTGAAAAAAAAAAATTAAAAAAAAAAAAAAAGAATTAATAAGTATTACTAAGTGCTAGGCACTACATTTAGTTAATCCTCAGAATAACATTATGGGGTAGGCCCTATCGTCATCCCCTCTTTTTAGAAGAAGACACAGGCTGAGGAAGGGGAAGTCACTTGACTGCTGGACTGTTGTCCTCTAGCGAGTGGAAGGTTCAACCAAGCCAGACTGGTTCCCTATAAAAAAATAGATGAAAGAAGGACCCCTCAATTCTAGCAGCTTAAAGCCAGCCAGGTGAGGGAAAGCCCAGACAGAAGTTTCAATAAAGCTTCTCAAACAGTGGTGAGGACGTGTTTGTGTGGGAAGGGTTGTTTTCCTCCGCTAGGGAGAGAGGAAGGAGAGAGGAGGTTCCTGGACAGGAAGTGGATTTGCTTTGGGGCCACTCTCCCATTTGGACACCAGGCCTGGCTGCCTACTCTCGTGACCACAACCTCTGCCTCCCAGGCTCGCTGCACCCAAATGGAGGCCTGAGGAAAGCAGGTAGCAGCCAGGGCAGGGATGGGGTGGGCCTCTAATATGTGCTGAAGTCATGCCCGAGGCCTTCGTTCTTACTTGTGTGGAAGCCTGTCCTTGACCTGATGTGTCTCCTGAGAGGCAAGGGGATAGGAGAGTTTCCATTATGGAGTGAGGGAATGGAGAAACCCAGAGAAGTCAAGGGGTTTGTCTAAGTCCCAGAGCCAGGACCAGAATCCTGGTCTCTGGAAGCCCCTCAGCCTTCAGCACTCTGTGTGTGTGTGTGTGTGTGTGTGTGTGTGTGTGTGAGTGTGGAGTAGGGGTGGGGGACAAAGATGATGCCTCCTTCTTCTTCAATCCCCCCCACTCCTCCTGACTTCTTATCCCAGCAGCGTGTCCTTCTAGAGGACAAGGCCCCCATTAAAGCTTTGTGGATGGTTCCGAAGTGCCTGCCAGTCCTGGTTGTCTAGGAGTTCAGAGTCACCTCGGTGCCCACGCTCCAACCTTTGAATGCCTTGGCTTTCCTACCAGACTGTAGGCTTTCTAAGGGCTAGGCCTTGACTCCACCATCATCAGATCAGTTTTGCTGCACAGTATTTTCTGAGTCTGTGCTAATCCTGTGCTGGAGCCCAGCCCAGCCCAGCCCAGTGGTTGCTTCAGGTGCTTTGAGAAAAGCTGGTACCTGAGTGGGTCTTGGAAGAGCAGTAGGAGCGACCAGGTGGAGTCTACATCACCTTCCTCCCCGAGTCCCAGCTCTGTACCTGTGGGTACAGAGCTGGGCGGGCCCTGCTGATTGATGGGGCCTCCCCACTAACCACCCCCCACCCAATCCTTAGCAGGGCTACCTAGTCCCTGAAGCTTCCAGAGGCTCCTGTCCTGGGTGCCTTCCCAGCCACCCGCCCCTCGGAGGCCCCAGCTTCTTTCCCTGTCTCCTTCCTCACAGGTCTGTCTGCTGGGGATTCTGTTTTGGTTGGAAAGAGGAGGCGGAGGTGTTTGCGTGTCTGGCTCTTTCCTCCTTTCTGATTCCTCCTCCCTTCCTCCCTCTTGCCTCTCAAGATGTTTCCTCCGCCAGCCTGGCCACACTCCAGCCTCTCTGCTCCTCAGTGGCCATCCTCTCCTGCCTAGGGCTTCTGTGGGCTGTGGCTTTCCCTTACTGCCTTATGTCTCTGGAAGAAGGGTCCACGGGGCACGTTTTTCAGGGTAAGGCACGTTGCCTTCTCCTTCCTCTGCTGTTTAACACCCACATCTCCTGGGACAGCAGGTTGCAGGCCCATTCTAGGGCTGCCTCCTGCTCTGAGTGGTACTCTGGGCTCATCCCTTTCTGTCTCTGGGCCTTGGTTTCCTGGGGAGCCCATAACCTGCCCATCACATAACCTGCCTTGTGCTCATTCGGTAGTAGTTTTGTGCTCTTTGTCAAGGATCTATACTCCAGGTGTGGGACATTGGGGAGCTGCTTCCTACAGCCTCACAGTGCCTGGAACATAGAATTTGTACTACCTTCCAGGCCCCCAACCATCTTTTCATATCCCCAGCTGTGGTCCCATCACTCCTTGACGACCCTCACCTACTCCTTCTCTGTCTGCCCCTCCTGGCAGAGGTTCACAGGGGGAAGCAGACCCACACCCAAGCCTGATGGAGCTCAGCTTGAGCTTTGTATCCTCAGCACCTTGCACTGTGTCTGGAGCAGGGCAGATAATAAGTATTTGTAGAATGATCTTTGGAGGTACAGCCAGGGAAGGTGACAGCGGCGTGATAGAGGGGTGAGGATGGTCAAGGTGCTGAGGGGGCACTTCCTACTAGAGGTGATGTGGGGTGTTTAGGGATGGGTAAGAGTTGGACAGATAGCAGGGTGGGAAGGGCATTCCAGGCAGAAGGAACAGATGGTGTGCGATCTGGGGCTTAGAGCGTGTGTGAGTAAGTGGAAAGAAGGGAAGCTGGAGAGAAGGGCCTGGATTGGGAGGAACCTCTCTCAGGATGGGTGTCCTGGCCTGCTGGAATGGTGCCAGCACTTAGCCCCCTCAGCTGGGTCCCAGGTCTTGGTGCTGCAGTCTGGGGTTTGTGGGGGCAGGCAGGTGGTGGAGGGGCAGGGCCCTGGAGGCTTGCCAGGCTTTCCCAGGGCTTGGGACTGTGTGAACCCAAGGCTATTGGCTCTGTTTCCCCGGGCCGAGCAGGTCATGGGATTAGAACCTGTCAGGGCCAGCTGGTTGAAACAGGCTTGTGGCAACACATACATTTGAACCAGGTTCAGTTGTGGTCTCTGTAATTTCCTGACTGTGACTCTGGGCAAATCATTGACTTGTGTATGCAGGGGTTTCTTCTACAATAAAGATAACAGAAGCTGCCTCTCAGGATTGTTACAAAAAATTAAGATAATTTGTGCAAAGTTTTCGTTTTTCCTCCCCGCTTCTCCCTGCCTCTTCCCTTCCTCTCCACTGCACTGCCCCCCGCCCCCCCCCCCGCCACTCCTTCTTAGTAGGGCTGGTCCTTTCCACTTGAGGCCTGGGTACTGTGGGACGGATGTGAGGCATCCTTAGCCCTGATAACCTGCCCATAAATCTCTCCTTCCACAAAACCCTGGATTCAGAATGTCCCTGCTAAATATACGTTCCTCTGGGAAGTGGTTCTCAGTGTCTTAGGGCCATTGTATCAACCTCACCTTAGAAATGCAGCCGTTGGAAATGCATATTCCCAGGTCTACCTCACCCCTACTGAATGGGGAGACTGAAGGTGGGGCCCAGCAAGCTGGGTTGTAACAGGCCTCCCATGCGATTCTTTTTCTTTTTCTTTTTTAATGTTTATTTATTTATTTATTTATTTTGAGAGAGACAGAGCATGCAAGCAAGCTGGGAGGGGCAGAGAGAGAGGGAGAGAGAGAGAATCCCAAGCAGGCTCTGCATTATCAGTGCAGAGCCTGATACGTGGCTCAATCCACAGTTCCTGAGATCATGACCTGAGCTGAAATCAAAACTCGGATGCTTAACTGACTGAGCCACTCAGGCGCCCCTCCTCCCATGTGATTCTGACCTATGCTCAGTGTGAGAAGCACCGCCATAGGGCACTGATGCCCAAGGGCCTCTCAGAGGAGCCTGGGTTTGGGCCGGGAGTCAGAACACATGGGTGCCCAAGGGGGCTGGCTTCAGGGGTGGGCGACCTGTGCGGTCACCTAGGGCCCCAAGCTCAGGAGGACCTCTTGATTGGTTAAATGCTCTTAGGGGCCCCGCATCCTGCACTGGGCCCACAGATCATATAGCCGGTGCTAGGTGCTGGTCCCAGCCATGTGCCAGGTTAACTGGGTATCCTCGGGGAAGTCACTGTCTGTCCTGGTCTCATGTGCTTATCTGTCCAGGAGGATGATAACCCCCACCTCCTAGAGTAATCGTGGGGATTAAATGTGCAGCTTGGGATCAGCAGTTGGCACAGTGCCTGGCCCAGGCAAGTGGAGAGTGGCTTCCCGAGGCTGCGTGCCAGTACTGGGCATACCTCTGGGGAAACCATGGCAGCAAACAGACACTATCCTCGACTTCATGGGGCTAATGGTCTGGAGCAGGGGGACAGCCAGAGTGCCCACTGTGAGGGATACCCTGAGAGTGCCTACGAGGGGGCCTGACCTCGTCAGGGGTCACCAAAGACTTTCTGAGGAAGTGCCCAATGAGCAAATATCTGAGATAAAGTGGATGTGAACTTGGTGTGGGGGTGGACAGCCTTGTCCAGACGGAGGCAACGGCGTTACCATGTGTTTTTTTCATAGTTATTAATAACGGATCTCTGGGGAGCTGAGGGGAGGTGAGAGGGCCTGGAGGGAGGAGATGGGCTGCTGGGGCTGCAGGCAATTAGGAGGCTGCCTCAGGGCCTCATGGCAGCTCTGGGCTCCTCCTCTAGAACCAAGGCTTTAGAATAGGAACAGCCCTTGCCCAGAGACCTTCTGGAGCTGTAAGAATGTGGCCTTGCCAGCTGGTGTGGCAGGCAAGTCACTTACTCTCCACAGACCTCAGCTTCCCCTTCAGCAGGATGGGTCTCTCGGTCCCCTCAGGTGGCTGCGCAGAGGTAGAAGTCATTGCACAGAAGCCCAGCACAGCGTCGCCTGCAGGAAGAGTGCTCGGCGCCCAGTGGCTCCTCTTGCCTCCGTCAGTGTGGAAGTGGAGAGCTCAGGTTTTGATCAGGAACCCCTCTAGCCCAGGCGTGATCCCTTAGAGGAGTCCTTTCTTTAACTGGAAGGAAAATCAGACTGGTAATTTCTTTACTAGAGATGACTGCTGCGATTAAGGACTCACCAGCTGTGGGGGCCCAGAGGCAGTGGCTTTGCAGACAGCCGAGTGTCCATCTTTCTGGGTGTCCCTCCCACCCCAGCCTCAGGGCCCAGCGTGGGGGTGAAATTAAACCCGCTATATCACACAGAGGGATGAGCTCCCCCATCCAGTGCCCTGAGTCAGGCCGTGCTCTCTCAGTGGTGACAGCGGCTCTCACTTACCAAAGGCTTCCCTGCACCCGGTCCTCTCCAGGCATTCACCAAGAAAAGCACTGTTATTATTTCCACTTTATCAGTGAGGATCAGAACGGTTTTCTTTGCCCAAGGTCACCCAGCTAGTGAGTGGCAGAGCCCAAAACACTGCCCCAAACTGACCTTCCTGGTGACATGCTTGGGACCAGGGGTGAGTCACGTCCTTCTCTGGGCCTCGGTGCCACCACACATGCACTGAGGACTGGAATCCAATGTTCTCGGAGGCCTCCTCAGCCCCAGTACCCTAGGATCTGCATTTCTGGGAGGACCCGTCCCCCTGAGAAGTTACCCCACCACACCCTGTCACATGTCCAGGCTGCTCTTCCTTTACTGTGTAGGAAATGATCGATTCACTCAGGCCCTCTCAGTTCCAGCCTGCCAGGCCTCCTGCCACCTAGGGCTGACCTCTGGCCCTTTTCCCTCCCCCTTAGCCACAAGAAGGAACGGGTGTGGCCAAGACCTAAGGTTTCTCCACCGTGAGTGAGTGCCATGAGTGCTGTGTGGCCTGGAGCTGGCGAGGTGGGAGCCCCATGGGAGAGTCCATAGTTGCAAAGAGTTTGATGTTTCCAGGGAAACAACCAAGGTCAGTGGGGCTAGAGGGTATGGGGGGCAGGGGAGTGTAGTGGGAGGGGAGATCAGAGGGGTGGGTGGGCCCAGATTGTGAAGCGCTTGTGGGGAGCAGTGAAGGGGTTTGAGGCAGAGGAGAGACTTGACCAGGTCTGCCTCAAGAATGACTGAGAAAATGCCAGGGACAGCAGGTGCACACAGCTCAATAGCTATTAGTCACGTTTTCCTTATGTTGATCATCATGAACACCCAGATTCCACTTCTTCCCGGCTGTGAAAACTTGGGCCAGCTACTGACCCCCAGGGCCTCATCCTGCTCACCGGTCATGTGGGAAGAAGGATGAGGAGCCTTCCTCTCAGGGATTTTATCAGGAGCAAAGAGAGATAATGGGGAAATTTCACCTAATTTTGATAAATCCTGCAAATTCTTGGCCCGCTGAGCCCAGCTACATGGCCAGCGCCCCTTGTCCGTGTCCCGTGCCTCCCTGTGTCAAGTTGGGGCAGGGTAGGACGCAGTCGCTGGCTTCAGAAGGCCCTAGCCACAATCCACAATACAAGTCCTTGCAGGCAGAGCTTTAACCTTCCCCAGATCCCATCCCTACTCCTGTCCTCAACCTTGGCCCTGCAGTGGCAGACCCCTACCTCCTCCTCACACTCCCCCCTCCTCCCGCCCTGAAGCTCTGGCTGAGGGGCTCCCAGCCTTGACAGCCCGTGGAGATTCCCAGTAAGCCCAGTGTGGTGTGGAGGGGAGATTCCCAGTAAGCCCAGTGTGGTGTGGAGGGGAGCGTGTAGGACCTGAGGAAGTCACGTGCTTTCCCTGAGGCTGTTTCCTCATCTGCAAAACAGGAATGGGAATACTTCCTTTATTAGTCTCCTATTGCTCCTGTAACAAATCACCACAAATTTAGCGGCCCGAAACAGCCCAGATTTATTCTCTGACGGTTCTGGAGGCCCAAAGTCCTAAAGTAAGTTGGAGGGCTGCGTTCCTTCTGAGGACTCTAGGAGAGAATCCATCCCGTTGCCTTTTCTAGCTTCTAGAAGCTGCCTATGTTCTTTAGCTCCTGGTTCCACTCTCCATCTTAAAGCCAGCAGCATAGCATCTTCTAATTTCTCTCCTGATGCCTCTATCAGCACATCCTTGCCTTTTCTGTCTCTGGCCCTCCTGCCTCCCTCTTATAAGGACCTTTGTGATGGCCCTGGGTCTACCCAGGTAATGCAGGGGAAGCTCCCTATCCCCAGAACCTTAACTAAATCTCATCTGCCAAGTCCCTTTTCCCATGTAGGGTAGCATATTCACAGTTCCAGGGATTGGGGGATGTGGGCATCTTAGGGGGGGCATTCTTCAGCGTGCCACACATACCTTGCAGGGTAGTGGTAAGGATCCAATGAGACAAAGGACGTGAAAGGCTCCAACAGTGCCTGGGATGTGGCAGTCAGCTCCCAGACATACTTCCTTTCCCTCCTCTCTCTGGACCTCTGTCTCCCCATCCAGAAAAAGAGGCCCATCCCAGCTCCAGCAGTTGGATCGCACCTTATTTAGAGCCAGTGGTAAGGACAGGCAGACTGTGCTCTTACCGCAGCCTGGGCTTCATCGCAAGCAGCAGAATGGAGCCCTGCCCCCAAGACGCCCCCAGTGGCCCTCAGAAAGGCCCGTGTTCTCCTCCTCCCTCTCTGGGGCAGGCCTCTGCTGGTTCCTGGCCTGCCTCGCATTTCCCATCATTCCCAGGGATGGCTGATGGGAAAGGCTGAGCTCACTGCTCCCTGGGGATGGCGAGGGGTGGAGGGAGGAGAGGGAGAGGCTGGCGGCAGCTGCAGCTGCGAGAGAAGGGGAGAGGACAGACCAGGAGAGGAGATTTGCAGTGGGAGAGGTCAGGGTTATCAGTGCCCTGGGGGGAGTGGGGGAGGGTAGGGCACGGCCTCCAAGCTGGGCCTCATGAAAGTTCAGACCTTTCTTGTCCTCCTTGGAAGGCTGCTCTGTCCCTCTGCTGGTCGCCCTTCTGAAAGGCCCTGGGGCCCGGAGGAGGATGCATGTATGTCGGGGATGGGAGGAGGGCATCACAGACCAGCAGGGGCAGGAAATGAGGGATCACTCACCTATGAGAATACCGCCCCCTTCAAGACAAGAGAGCCATCTCAGCCAGTGTCCCTCCCTCACTCCTACCCTCTCCCGAGAAATCAGTCACTGTTTCCCCTTGGGCTCATCATTTGTCTTCACTGGCCCTTTTCTTACTTGCGTGCATGCGTGTGTGTGTGTGTGTGTGTGTGTGTGTGTGTGGCAGGGCAGGTAACCCCATTGTGGGATTTGAGAGTATCAATTGGGATGGTGATTTTGAAATGATTTTGAAATGTACACTCTGCTATTTAGGGATGCGTCATTCCATGCATTTGCACGTCACTTTAATGTCCTCTCTTCTGCACCTTGATGACCTGGCAAACTCTGAATCATCCTTCCGGTCCCACCTCAGATGTCGCCTGTTCTCTGTAACTTCCAAGCCACTCCCTCTCTGGAGTTACGGTCACCTTCTTTATAACGCTCCCTCATAGTGCCTTTTGCAGATAGTTTTTGGTTTGTGCATCTGTCTCCTTTACCTGTTTCAGTTTTGGTCATGTATATGTTTCTAGGAATTTGTCCATTTCTTCCAGATTGCCCATTTTATTGGCATATGACTGCTCATAACATTCTCTTATTATTGTTTATATTTCTGCTGTGTTGGTTGTGATCTCTCCTCTTTCATTCTCAATTTTATTTATTTGGGTCCTTTCCTTTTTCTTTTTGATCGAACTGGCTACGGGGTTATCAGTTTTGTTAATTCTTTCAAAGAACCAGATTCTGGTTTCATTGATCTGTTCTACTGTTTTTTTTCGGTTTCGATAGCATTAATTTCTGCTCTCATCCCTATTATTTCCTGTCTTCTTCTGGTTTTGGGTTTCATTTGCTGTTCTTTTTCCAGCTCCTTAAGGCATAAGGTTAGGTTGTGTATCCGAGATCTTTCTTCCTTCTTTAGGAAGACCTGGATTGCTATATACTTTCGTCTTATGACCGCCTTTGCTGTGTCTCAGAGGTTTTGGGTTGTGGTATTATCATTTTCATTGACTTCCATATACTTTTTAATTTCCTCTTTAACTGCTTGGTTAGCCCATTCATTCTTTAGTAGGATGTTCTTCAGTCTCCAAGTATTTGTTACCTTTCCAAATTTTTTCCTGTGGTTGATTTCAAGTTTCGTAGCGTTGTGGTCTGAAAATATGCACGGTATGATCTCGATCTTTTTGTACTTACTTAGGGCTGATTTGTGTCCCAGTATACGGTCTACTCTGGAAAACGTTCCATGTGCACTGGAGAAGAATGTATATTCTGCTGCTTTAGGATGAAATGTTCTGAATATATCCGTTAAGTTCATCTGGTCCAGTGTGTCATTCAAAGCCATTGTTTCCTTGTTGATTTTTTGATTAGATGATCTGTCCATTGCTGTGAGTGGGGTGTTGAAGTCTCCTACTATTATGGTGTTACTATCATGGAGTTTCTTTATGTTTGTGATTAATTGGTTTATATATTTGGGTGCTCCCACACTTGGCGCATGAATGTTTACAATTGTTAGGCCTTCTTGGTGGATAGACCCCTTAAGTATGATATAATGTCTGTCTCCCCTACCATATGTGGGCAATACATTCACTACAGACCCCTCTGCTTGTCAAGGTCCCTGGAGTTGTGGTAGAACAGAGGCAGGCTGGCAGAGGCACTAAGGGAGCTGGCCTCCTGGGATCTGGCCTGGGCAAGGTCTCCATGTGTCAGTCCAGTCCTTAGAATTGAGCAGGCCCCCATGACCCTTATCATCAGATGTACAAACATCTAGGTTGGGCGGGTGGAGCTGGTTGGGAAGTTGTCAGTGCAGACAGATCGGTGGCTAAAGAACGGGCCAGCACTGTTCCTCCTGGCAGGCTTCTCAAAATTCCCCAGACAACGGAGGGGAATCAGCATGAGGAGTGGGTGGAGAATTTGGGGTGGGTGTGAGGGTGTGGATTACCAAGCCCCAGGGTGTGGTTTGGGGAGAAGTTCAGAGACACCCCCAGTGCTCCTTCCTGCTTGCTGCCTCGCGGAGGACAGCTGCTCTTGGCTGGCCTTGCCGTGCCCACCTTATCCGTAGGCCTCTGTGTTCTTGGAAATAATGGAAATTCATTTCTTAAAAATGCTTGATATTTCAGCCTTGTTCTCCTAACATGCCTTTGTCTCTGACCTCCAAGGAGCTCCTCATACCCATTATCTCCTCTCAGCTGCCCGGGCCCATCAAGGTAACGTGACCCCCATTGAGAGCTGGTGAGCCACCTGAGGCCAAGATGGGCTGAAACCTGCCCAAGACCACCCAGTGAGTCTGATTATTGTGGTGGTGGTGGTGGTGGTTAGTGTTTACACCCCTTGTACAGAGCTCTTGGTGCCAGGGCCTCATTTAACACTCCAGACAGCTGAAGTGCAGGCTGATGAAGCAACAGTCGCCTGACCCCAAGCCCTGAACTCGGTTGCGAGGCCCCATCTCTGGGCCAAACACAGCCCCGCCCTGGAACAGCTCCCAACCTGTGCAGGGCAGACATCTGATGGACCAGGCCCACCAAGGAGGTGTAGGAGATAGGCATCCTCAGGGGAGAAAAATGCCTTTTCTTCCTTGAGTTGACCTCAAGATTAAGCAGGATAAATATGCGAAGTCCCTAGCACCTAACATATAAATGATAAATCTTAAAACCATTGCCATTGTCAGTTTTTCTTGTTTTCTAAATGTTAATAAAACTACTCAAAGTTTCAAAAGAACTATGGCTTTGAGATAACCGAGAAGCACATGTTTTACCTTTGTCATACTACTCTTTGAGAGAACTTCTTACCTCCTGACCATACCACGATAAGTCTGATAATGAATGTATTTGGTTTGGAACACAGGATAAATTTTATCTTTCAAAACGATCGAATTCTTTTAAAATTCAGAAGCAGTGGGGCGCCTTGCTGGCTCAGTTGGCTGAGTGGCTGACTTTGGCTCGGGTCACGATCTCACGATTCATGAGTTCGAGCCCCGCATCAGGCTCAGATCCTCTGTCCTTCTTTCTCTGCCCCTCCCCTGCCCTCTCTCTCTCTCTCTCTCTCTCATAAATAAATAAATAAATACACAAACATTTAAAAAACTTCAGAGGCATTGTTACTATATTTTTACTTCTTTTTAAAAAAATTTTTTTTTCAACGTTTATTTATTTTTGGGACAGAGAGAGACAGAGCACGAACGGGGGAGGGTCAGAGAGAGGGAGACACAGAATCGGAAGCAGGCTCCAGGCTATCAGCCCGGAGCCTGACACGGGGCTCGAACTCACGGACCACGAGATCGTGACCTGGCTGAAGTCGGACGCTTAACCGACTGCGCCACCCAGGCGCCCCAATATATTTTTACTTCTTAATTTATCAAGCAGATGGTTTGAGCTGCTTCCATTTCTTTTCTGCTCTGTGACTTTGGGCAAGTTACTTACTACCCTTTCTGTGTCTAAGTTTCTTCCTATGTAGAGTGTGAAGAGGAAGAGTATCTATCTACCTTACAGGGTTCTTGTGAGGATTAAATGAGTTGATACAGTGTTTAGAAAAGTGCTGGGCTTGTATTAAACATGATAAACTTCACTTATAACAACAATAATAGTTCTTAATAAGAAAATATACCCAGATTAAGTTACCAGATTAAGGTAGCTTTTCAGTGAACATGTATTCAGCTACCATTTACTGAGTGCTGGCCTTGGGCTTGTTTGGGCCTTGGTCTTGGGGCTCCACTGTTCTGTCACTCTGCCCAGTGACCTGGGTCCCCAGCTCCATTTCCACCCCTTGCTCCTAGCCCCGAGGGCCCTGGGTGTGAGGCTAAGCTCATAGACAGTGTCATCAAAGCACTTTGTGGATCAATGCTAACTAATAGCAGCTCCCTGGAGCTGGCACACGTAGGGAAGAGGATTGTGAAGACGGCTTGGACCAGGCTCAGGGATGGCACCCGGCACTTGGGGCGGCCAGTGATGTCCTCTGGGCGGGACCTGGGAAGGGCCCTGCTGTCCTTCCTCTCCTGTGCCTCCTGCCACTCAGCCAGCAGTAGGTGATGGTAGAGTTTGGAGATTGGGGGTGGGAGGGGTGATAGTGGCCACAGGGGGAAGAGGTTTGCCCAGCTGGTGGCAGAGCCAGGAGCAGAGACCCATCCAGCCCACATGTCTGGTCACATCCAGGCCAGGGCTGGCCTGTCCGGGCGTCCTCTTCTCCGGGCTCTCCCAGTCGCCCCCTTCGAAATTTCTTGAGAAGTCTACATTCCTGGGTTGGGACAGACGGCCAGTGGCCGCTGCCCAGACACGTGGCCATCTTCAGTATGGCAAGGCAGCTCTGGTTCAGTTGAGGGCATGAATGGGAACTTGGCATGGGACCCTGTGCAAGGGAGGATTGGGCAAGACTCCCCCCAGTTCTGCCCCAGAGGGAAGCCCTTCTCTGTGTCTTAGACTGAGCTAAAGTCTGTTCTGAGGACTGTTGTGGGGGCAGCAGGTGGGAGTGTGTCCTCTGAGAGCTCCTGGTCTAATGGAGGAGGCATGGCCCCCATCCCCCTGGGAAGAGACTCCTGTCTGATGGGGGGAATGTGGCTTCTATTTCCTGGGGCTCCCTATTTAAAATGGAGGGAACATAGCCCTCTTATCCTCTGGCAGCTCCATGTTTAAGGAAAGAGGCATGATCTTTGTCCTGCAGAAACTCCTGTGATGGAAAGTCATAGCCATTTCCCTCAGGGAAATCTTTATCTGATAGAGGAGATCTGCCCTCTGCCCTCAGGAAGGCCTCTGTCTTATGGGGTAGGCTCATCTTGTCCTTTCACTCAAGAAGCCCCATTTTATAGCCTCTGCCTTTGTCTCTCTCCTCCCTGATTCCCACCCCCTGCCTGATTTATGGGGAGCCCGGATCTACAGGCACCAGCCACAGAAAGCTGGGCAGAGTAATGGGCTCAACGGCCGTGGGGCAGGGAGGACGGGGAGAAGGGGGACTATAGAAGGACTCCATAGCAAGTGAGGGTGACATGGAAGGCTTCCCAGTGGAGGTGCCTTTATGGGACAGTCTTATGGACAGGAGGTGCCTGGCTGTGATGCGACTCCACTGGAGATAGAGGGTTGAGGCTCTTCCAGGCTGGGAAGGGACACTTGAGAGGCCACTCCAGAGAGCCCCTGTCTTCATGCAGGCCTGACTGCTTGGCGTGGGGGGGAAGGGTCCCAGGGAGACCCTCACCCTCTGACTGTGCACAGGCTGAGTGTTGCCAGCCCAGAGACATCCGCCCTCCAAGGCCTGAGAAGCCCAGAGGAGGAGAGGAAACAGGACGCGTATCAGGAACGCCTTTTCCTTTTCTTTGTAACTAACCCCCTCACTCGGGGCCGGCAAGAGCTGACTCTGAAGGGCCTGCCCTGGCCTGGCTGCTGCTGCCTGCAGCCCCCTGCTCTGGGTCTAACACAGCCTTACCTGTCTGTGCCCACCCCGCCACCCCACCCTCCTTGGCTGCAGCTTCTGGGCCAGATCCTTAACTTCGCCAAAACTCAGGACCCTCATCTGTAAAATGGGGTAAGACTTCCTCTCTGCCTCACAGGGAAGTTTGGGTGTTTTGGGTTGTTTTTTTTTTTGTCTCTTTGTAGGATTTACATAATTTTTTCCTTTATTCATGAGATGTGCATTGAGCACCTCTGATCTTTGCGGTGGGCAGGGGCAGAGAACCTAGGCAAGGAACAGACGGAAAGTCTGTTTGGGACTTGTCTGAGGAGTTGGGGGACATCTGAGTAGACATGTCACAAGGCTGGCGGGTGTGGGGGCAGAGAGGGTCTGGCTGGAGGTAGAGGTTTGGACTTACCAGCATCTAGTAGCAGCCGAGTGACTGAGTGGGTGGAGTCACCCAGGGACTGCTCGTCATGAGCTCTGGGAAGGGGTGGAGGCCAGACCCTGGAGGCCACAGCCAGCTGGGCTCAGCTGACAGAGAGCTGGGCACAGAGCAGGGGTAGGGAACCACTCAGCCGGGGTTCCAGAGGCCAAGAGGAATGGGCACCGAGACAGGACCACTGGATGGTATTCCTGGGGCAGGGGGGTTGAGCCATTCACCTTAGCAGGCTGGTAGGGAGGTGGTGTGTGGGGGAGGGGGGGCCACAGAGGCTGAGGAGGGAGTAAAGGTGAAGGTACTGAGACATCGAAGACTGTGGTCAGTCAGGTTGGCATTCTTTTACTGTTCTCATTCTATAAGTTCTCTGCTAGCTAGAAGGCTACTTACATGTGTATTTCTGTGGTGTGTGTTTGGCATGGGGGGGGGTGTTGTGCGTGAGTTGTGTGTTTCAGGTGCACATTGTGCTTATATTTGTGTGAGTGGTCTGTCTGCGGTGTGTATAAGTGTCTGTGGGGTACATGGGCGCCTGAGGTGTAAAACAGGTATGGTATGTGTGTGCGGTGTAGGTGAGTGTGATGCGTGTGTGTTTTCTACGCGTGTGGTGTGTGTGACGTCTGTAGGTATAATGTGGAGGATGTGCGGTGTGTGTGTGGTATCTCTGGATATGTGTGGAGTGTGTGTGTCTGTGCGTGTGTGTACGATGTGCATGGTGTGTGTCTGTGTATGAGATGTGTACTTTGTGCACGTCGCCACGTTTAGATCCTTGTTCCACACCGTGTATAGCAGGCTGGTGCTGAGCCATCTACCTGGGCTGGAAACTTAGAAGCATTTACCAGGCTTGTGAATTCCCTTCTCTGTTTAGGGCTCTGCCCAGTGGCGTACTGGTAACAAGTGGCTGTTCAGGAAAAAAACGGGGTGGGGGGGGCGGTGGTGGTGGTGTAGTAATTGCCAATTTCTGTGGTGTAAATTCTCCCACCAAGGATTTCACACTATTAAAGTGGTGTCATCGAACATGGACTTGGGAAGAGATGCACGGTAAGGGCACCATCATACGTTAGTCCACCATACGGATCTAGTGGGCATCAATAGCCTCAAGAGAATCGTAGAGAAATTTAGGGAAATAGCAAGTGGTAAGCTTTGATTATGTCTTCCCTTTGTTTTTCATATCATTTTTTTTTCAACTTTTTTTTTTTTTTTTTGTGGGACAGAGAGAGACAGAGCATGAACGGGGGAGGGGCAGAGAGAGAGGGAGACACAGAATCGGAAACAGGCTCCAGGCTCTGAACCATCAGCCCAGAGCCCGACGCGGGGCTCGAACTCACGGACCTCGAGATCGTGACCTGGCTGAAGTCAGATGCTCAACCGACTGCGCCACCCATATCATTTTTTTTAACCATAAGCTTAGATCTGGATTTCTCACCATCAGTACCACAAACATTTGGGCTGCCGGTTCCTTGTTGGAGATGGGAAGGGGGGTGACCTGTGCATTGTGCAGGCAGCGTCCCTGACCTCCACCCACTGGATGCCAGTAGCACCCCTCCTCCAAGTTGTGACCACCCAAAATGTCTCCAGACATTTCAAGTTGTCCCCCGCGGGGCACATTCACCCTCAGTGGCGAGCCTTGGCAATGGCTGTGTTTAACCACCAGCTCACAAAATCTACAAACCCGGCAGTAGGCTCTTATGAGCCTATAGGAGCCCCCTCCAGCACATCAAGGACACTATGTCTGGCTAAATGTAGGGCATGGGCTTTTCCCTCTAGAATTCTTTCTCAGAAAAGAGCCGCCACCTTAGGCCATAGCTTACAGTCTGAACAGAGCCCCAGACCCCAGAGGGCTCTCAGCCTTTGACCCGCCCCCAAGGTGGTCGACAGAGTGGGTGAGGGGTTGCCATGGTGATCTGTTCTGATGTTTAGTAAAATGTAAGAGGAGGAAAAAAGTAATGCTTCTGAATTAATATCTCATTTTCATATGTTATTCTATAACTCTGGAAGTCTGTATGTTCAGATTGGCAAAACAAAACACCACACCCAGACAAATGAAACTTTAAATGAAGTCTTCCGCTGGGACAATCTGACCCCCTGTGTCTGGGGCCACCCTGTGTGGCCCGGGCTCCTGCTGAGGCCCATGCGGCGTGTCCCATCCTGCAGGCCAGGCTGCCCACCTCTGACTGGCCACTTGGCCCAAGTCCTATTTTTCCCCAGCTTCAAGCTCAGGGTTTGGCTCTCCTCGATTCATTCATTCAAAATATTTACTTAGCACTGACTATGTACCAAGGAAAATGAATGACTGAAGGAAGAGGTTTCTGCTCTCTGCAGTTTTTCAGCATTCCGTGGCTGTCACTGAGGCGAGGAGAGGCACAGGCCCATGTGGATGTTGAGGGGACACGGGCGCTGGAGAGAGGAGAAGAGGGGAGGGGCGGTAATGTGTGTGGGTGGCTGTCTTATGCCTGGAACCGAGCGAGACATTGTCCATCGTCTCATCCCACCCGCCCGCCGTGCTTCTGAGGGAGGGTCTGTGTATTTATGGAACATCTGCCTCCCTGCTCCAGAGTGTAGGTGCCCTGAGGACAGGGTGCAGGGGCCTGTACCTGCAGGAGATAAGAACAGTGCCAGGCCCAGAGACTGGAAGATAAAAGGAAGAAAAGAAAGGAGGGAAGTCAGAAAGATGGATGGAAAGAGGAGAGAAGGGAAGGAGGGAGGGGAGAGGCGTAAGCAAAGCCCCTCTGGAGATGAGGGGACTCAGGACAAAGGCACTGACTGAAGCAGTCAGGGAAGGCTTCTTGGTTGAGGTGACATAGGGAAGAAAGGATTGCCGTTGGGAGAACCGAAGGAGAAGCTTCTATAGAAAGAAGAAATAGGGCATGTCCCCAGAGGTATCTGAAATGTGAGGGTCTAAACTGGGAAGAGAACATCATATTATAAACTATTGTTTTCCATCTGAGACTGGGAGGAAGACAACTTAAAAAACTTCCCTGTCTCCAGCAAGGATAACATAACCATCTCTTCCCACCCCAAGGCCTTCTCACTTGAGGGACATTTAGGCAGGAACTGTCCCCCGGGCACCAAAAGCAAGGCACAGTGTTGGCCAGTGGAAAGGTGGTAACAATAATCATCATATTACCAATGATGTTGGCTTCATTTGATCAATTCCCTACTGTGTACCAAGTCTTTCTATATGCCTTCAACCTGTGAGGTAGATATCACCCGAATATTCCAGACAGGGAAAGTATGCCTCAGAGAGGTATTAAACTGGCCCGAGGTCACACAGGACTCAGGCAGGGTCTGCTTGCTTTTAGGGTCTGCCCTGTTTCCTGCGCCAGCAGCCCTCCCTTCCCTCTCTCAACCCTAGAGAAGACTGGAGAATGTTCAGGTGCTGTCTGCGGGCTCTTTGGGGTCCAGCTGCCAGCCCACTCATTGAAAATTTTTATTAGCCCTTGACTTTCAGGTCTCCAGCTTCTTAGGTTACCAGCAAACGGGCCATGCTCCTCCGTTAAGAAACTCTCCCCTCTGTTCACGGCCACCTGGTGGCTCCCCTCCTTCCTCACCCTGCACCCCCTGGAAATCTCCACGAGTATGGATCATGGCCGGAAAAGCGAACATGTGAATGCAGACAGGGGACTGGAAGAATTGCTGTGTGCCCAGAAGCCAATGTGAAGCCCAGAGCCTGGGAGCTTGACTTGGTCAGGGCCCCCGTCCACCACCCCTCGCCTCTCAGCCCTGCCAGGCATGCCACCGTGCCCAGAGAGCCATGCAGAAGCCCAAAGGAGCCATGCTTGGTTTTGAGCTGCAGTACAACAGGAGCACCGGCAACCGGGGGCTCTCTCCTCCCTGTGACTCTGCACTCCGGGCCCCGGCACAAGACTCTTCCCTCCCTTGGGGTGTGATTTCTCCATTTGGCAAATGGAGCAGCCTGTAGCGTGCTCCCTCAGGCTCTCCAAATCTGTGAAATGAGGGTGACATTTCCTGTCTTCCTGTCTCCTTCCCCCTTCCGGGCTGTCCTGACAAGCAGGTGCACTAATGGTGGGTAAACAGGCAGGCAATGTTCTGACACAGGGAGGGCCTTTCAATTCTGGCAGAGCAGACAAGCTTGTACACAAATAACTCTGCTACCAGGGAGTGTGTGATAAGGGCCCTAGAAGCCTCTTTGCTGCCATAGCCACCTGCTCCTCACGCCTCCCTGCTCCCTGATGACTGCTCTCACACCCAGAAAGTGGGTCAAAATGTAGGGCAGAAGGAATGCCCCCTTGTGTGGTCCCCACCCTACCCAACTGAGTCATGATTGCCATTGGGGCAGAGGTGGAGGAAACTTACGGGGTTAGGGCACGTCTTCGTCCAAAATACAGCCCTGGCCAGTCATTCTCCCTCCCCCAAATGCCCATGGCTCCCTGTTGCCTTCTGGTTATGGTCCAAGTCCCTTAGCTTGGCATTGTCAAGACCCTTCACACCTAGCCCAGGGCCTGGCGCGTAGAAGTGCTCCGTGAGTATCTGGGCAGGGAATGGACCCTTCTCTGGCCCATCCTCCTCCCTGGTGCTCATCCCAGGCACACAGGACACACTTCAGCCACACCAGGCTGCCTGCTGTCTCCCAAGCACCCCGTGGACTCAGCCACCTCTTCATCTCTGAATGTTCTTCAAGGCCTTTCTCATTGCTGCCTCCTCCCTTGAAGACCTTCCTGCCTTGCCAGACAGAACCACACAACCCCACTTACAAGGTACTATTATTGTGTGAATGGTTAGAAGTGTGGTCTCTAGAGCCAGACTGCCTCGGCTCCAGTATCTAGCCCTGCCCCTTAACTGGCTGTGTGACCTTGGGAAAATTCGACTCTCTCTCTGTGCCTCGGTTTCCCCATTGCTGACACGGGGATGTAGTCGTACCTCCTCTTAAGGTTGTTGGAGGAACAGTTGAGTTCATCTTTATGACACGCTTACTTAGAGCAGCAACTGGCACCTGGTTTCTCTCCTGTGTGAGTTTTCTGATGTTGACTGAAGACTGAGTAATATTTGAAGGTCTTCCCACATTCACCATATTCATAGCATTTTTCCCCACCATGAACTTTCCGATGCTCATAAAGGAATGAATTGTTCCCAGCGCTTCCTCAGTTCACTGGTCGTGAATGCACACTCGTGAATAGTCTCTCCAGGATGAGGTTCCCGCTGTTGAGTAAGACGCATTTCGTTTAAATGATTTCCCATAGGTGGCTCATTCATGGGCTTTCTCTCCTATGTGTATTTTCTGACACTGACTTCATGACTTTGGATAAGTTATTTATTGGAGTCTTAGGTCTAAAAAATGGGAATATTCAGATGGAATAACATAATATCTCAAAGCATGTGAATTGCTTAGCACTGTACCTGACTCCTAAGGAGAGCTTAGTACACCGTGGTCATCGTGCTTGGTGGCTTTCTCTAACTGGGTTGTATACCAGGGTCATTCATCAGCAGAGACCATGAATTGTTCACCTTAGTGCCCCCAGAGCCTGGCAGCAGTAGGGGCAGTGTGAATGTGGGTAGGTGAGTGGTAAGTGGGAGAACTTTATCAAAGCTGAGCAGGGGCCCATTTTAGATACATCGGTTGTATTCCTGACTCAGCCTGACGGGGGCTGGGACACTGCCCCTGTGAAGCATTTTCTAAGCCTGGTGCCCTTTGATCCTGACAGCCAAAGAGAAGTATAGACAGAAGAAGAAATCTCTAGAGTCTGCTCGCCTAGAGCAAAGGATCATCACCCACCAACATCTTTTTAAACCTTCTCCATCCTCACTGTTGACAGTTTTCTCTTAGAGCATTTGTTCATTCAGCAACATTCAACCCATATTTATTTACAGAGCCCCTACTGTGCTCCAAGAACCATGCTGTGCCCTGGGGATCCAGTGTCAATAACGCAAATGAGATCTGTGCTCTCATTCATGTTAAGTGAAGCAGAAAGTGAGCAAACAAACCATCACAAAGTGCGGGAGATGCTGTGACTCCCCACTGGGTGTGGGACTTAGGGGGAGTCAGGGAAGGCTTCCTGGAGAAAGAAATAGCTGAGCAGAAGACAGCACAGCAGGCCTGGGAGGGATCGTATCACAGATTTACGGACTCTGGATTGTAAAATTGTAGGAGAGACTCTAACATCAAAGGATTCAGAGTAATAGGATCCATATTTCTCTACTTTACTAGCAATGTTTTCTTTTTTCCAGCCTCTCCTTTCACCAAGACCTGAGACATATCTTGTTAGGGAAAACCTGGCGTCTTTGCAAAGTAATTTATGCTTATTATACAACACAGAAAAATAAGATGTATCAAGGAGTGGGTTGGTGGGTGGAGGGAGTCTCCTTCAACCCCTGTTAATATTTAGGCACATTTCCTTTCTTTTCATTTATTTTCAGGGGTTTTTTTTAGTATTATTTTTTAATTGACATATAATTAATTTATATACCATCATATTCCGAATTTTTGCATAAAATGTAGTGGTGTGGTTTTTAGTATATTCACAAGATTGAACAACTGTCTAATTCCAGGACATTTAAAAAAATGTCTATTTTGGGCGAGAGAGAGAGAGAGAAAGAGAGAGAGAGAGAGAGAGCAAGCTCACACATGCATGTGCAGGGGAGGAGCCAAGAGGGAATGAGAGAGAATCCCAAGCAGCCTCCACGCTATCGGCCCAGAGCCAGTGACTTGGGGCTTGGCCACTTCACACCATGAGATCATGACCTGAGCCAAAATCAAGAGTTAGATGCTTAACTGACTGAGCCACCCAGGCGCCCCTAATTTCAGGACATTTTCATCACCCCAAAGAGAAACCCCATGCCCATTAGCTGCCACTCCTCATTTCCCCCTCACACCAACCCCGGCAACCACTGATCCGCTTTCTGTCTCTATGTGCTTGTCTGTTCTGGGCATTTCCTGTAAATGGAACCACACAAATAGGTGGTCTTTTGTGTCTGACTTCTTTCATGTGACATGTTTTTGAGGTTTGTCCATGTTGTAGCAGGAATCTGTATGCTGTCTCCTTTTATAGCTAAATAATATTTCTTTGTATGGATATACCACATTAAAAATACATTCATCAATTGCTGGACATTTGATTTTCTTCCTCACCCTTTATGACTGTTATGAGCAGTGTGTGCTACGAACATTTCTGTACTAGTTTTTGTGTGGGCATCTATTTTCAATTCTTTCAGGTATGTACCTAGGGATCGAATTGCTGGGTCATATGGTAACTGTGTTTCACTTTCAGAGAAACTGCCAAACTGTTTTCCAAAGTGATCCCACCGTGTTGCATTACCACCAACGATGCATGAGGAGGGTTTCAATTTCTCCACATCCTTGATAACACTGTTACTGTCTTCTTTTGGATTGTAGGTATCATAGTGGGTGTGAAGTGACTTTGATTTGCATTTCTCCGATGACTAATAATGTTGAACATCTTTGCATGTGCTTATTGGCCATTTGTTATATCCTCTTTGGAAAAAGGTCTATTCCAATCCATTGCCCATTTTTTTTTTAATTTAAAAAAATTTAACGTTTGTTTATTTTTGAGAGAGAGCGAGAGAGTGGGAGAGAGTGGGAGCTGGGTAGGGGCAGAGAGAGAGGGAGACAGAGGATCCAATGCAGGCTCTGTACTTTCAATTCAGAGCCCGAGGTGGGGCTCAAACTCACGAATTGTGAGATCATGACCTGAGCCGGTCACTTAACTGACTGAGCCACCCGGGTGCCCCTGCCCACTTTTAATTGGATTATTTGCCTGTTTATTGTTGAATTATAATAGGGTTTTTATATATCCTGCATACTAAACCCTTATCAGATACATGATTTGAGAATATCTTGTCTATTCTAGGCGCTGTCTTTTCACTTTCTTGATAGTGACCTTTGAAGTTTAGAAGGTTTTAGTTTCAATAAAAGCAAGTTTATCTCTTTTTTGTAAGTTGCCTATGCTTTTGGTATCATATCTAAGGTTATCATTGCTTGATCCAAGGTCATGTTGACTTACACTTAAGTTTTCTTCTAAGAGTTGCATAGTTATAACTGTTACATTAAGGGCTTTGATCCATTTTGAGTTAATTTTTATATATGGTGTGAGGTGGGGGGGGGTCTAACTTTATTTTATTCTTTCATGTGGATATATAGTTGTCCCTGCATCATTTGTTGAAAGACTGCTTTGCGTTTTTTTCCCCCATTGACTTGTCTTGGCTCCTGTGTCAAAAATCAATTGACCATAAATATATGGGTTTATTTCTAGACTTTCAATTCTGTTCCATTGATTTATGTGTCTATCGTTATGCCAACATCACATACTTTTGATTACTGTAGCTTTGTAGTGACTTTTGAAGTTGGGAGTGTGAGTCCTCCGACTTTATTCTATTTTGTTTTTTCAAGATTGTTTTGGCTATCCTGGGCCTTTGCATTTCCATATGAATTTTAGGGTGAGCCTGTTCATTTCTGGGAAAAAAAAAAAAGAGTCCAGCTGAGATTTTAGTAGCGATTGCACTAAATCTGTGGATCAATTTTGGAAGTATTGCCACCTTAACATTAAGTCTTCCCATTGTTTCTTTTGGTATTTATTGAGTATAGGGTTGAGCTCATGCCAGATATATTGTTTTGAATCCTGACTTATTCTGCTTAATATTTTATCATAGGCACGTCCCTGTGTTACAAAAGCTGCAAGAATAATTTCAGTGCTATGTAATATTCCATTGTTTGGCTGTACCCAAAACTGTTGGTTTTTGGGTAATCTATCATGGAAAGTACTTTGTTCTGGTACCTTCATGGTGCAGGCACAAATGGACACTGGGAGTACAGGTGGCTCCCAGAAGGGCAGCAGGATATTAAAATTGATCAGCAAGTATCCCATGCTGCGGGTAGGGAGTGGGACTCATTGGAAAAGCCAACGTGCTGGTTACTGGAGAGCTGACCTGCCTCCCTGCGTGGTAGCACCAGCCTAAGGGAATTAAATCAGGAAACAGGATCCAACTAACTGCACAGGCATTGATAGAACATGTTCATTTTAGACATGTTTCTCTAGAACAGTGGATTAAAAAATTAAAACATTTGCAACATGAAATTCATCTAACATTGTAACTCAGCTGATCTAAAATGAAAGTTTCACTAAATAATACTTTTTGTATCAGTCCAGAGAAGTGCAGTAACAAACAGCACCCATTTCTTAGCGGTGCGCGAGCTTTCTTTTTCTGTCATATTACACACCTATCATGTAACAGGAGAGCCCTGGTATTTAGTTGACAGAATCCACTCATTGCTGGTTTCAGCGGCAGTGGAAGGAGGGCAGGGTAGGCAGAAGAAATGGCTCCCCAAATATGTCTACATACTAATGCTTGACACCTTTGAACATGTTATAAATCCTGGCAAAAGGGAAATTACGCGTGCAGATGGAATTAAGGTTGCTAAACCAGTTCACCTTAAATTAGGGAGTCAAATGTATTCATAAAGGTCTTTAAAAATAGAAGAAGGGGGGCAGAAGAGGTCAGAATGAGGCAATATAATAAGAACGCAACCTGCCGCTGTTGGCCTTGAAGACGGAGGAAGAGGCCGTGAGACAAATGTGGGTGGTCTCCAGAGGCTGGAAAGGGTGAGGAGAGAGATTCAGCCCTGGAGTCTCCGGAAAAGAATGTGGCCCAGCCAACATCTTGATTTTAACATTTTGAACCTCTGAACTACAAAGCTGTAAGCTAAGTATATGTTGTTTTAAGCCACTAAATTTGTGGTCACTTGTTACAGCCTCCACGGAAAACTAATACACGCACTAGCCCTTAAATGCTTCTGCCTGGAAGTGACATGGGGGCACTTCTAGTCCTATCTCATTGGCCAGAGCAAGCCACATGGGCATGTCTAATTTCACAGGGCTGGAGAAATTTGCCCAGCCTTAGAGGGAAATGGAATATTGGTAAATATAGTAATATCTACTACACCCTTGTTATCTGTGTCTCATGCTTTTATCTTCTATTCTGTAAATGCTGGTGGCAACTCTTTAAGTTGATTTCATTATCAGCTAATAGGTTGTGACCCCTGATTCGTAAAACACCGCTCTATAAGCCCTCCTATGCTCAAGCCTCGTGGAACACATGACACGCCCTAGACAGAGCTGATTGGTCCGGGCATGGGGCACCTGACCCAAGCTGATCAATCAGATTCCTTTCCTGGGAATTTGGAATTGGGCCATTCAGCCAGTTAACAGTGAGAAGCCGAGCGAGAGGCAGAGTAGAAACAGGGTCGGAGTGAGAGCCACATGCAAGCCGAAATGATGGAGGAGCAGAAAAGCCCTGAGTAAGCAGAGAGAGTTGGTCCCCAGAGACCATGGAGCAGCCGACCGGAGAGCAGCGTGAGAACATGCAGCCCCAGGGGGAGAGGTGGAGAGAGAGCAACCGCCTGAAGGGCTGATGGCTTCCCCATTCCTGACTCCAGCACTCCTGCGTTCTGCCTGCGCATCTTTCCCGTGAGATTTTTGTCTCCTTCTCATACCCCCTCCTCCTTTCCTCCAGCCACCCTTGTTGGGTTTCTGTTCTTTGTCTCCAGTGAGCTTTAATTAGTGAGGACACCACTGGTATTTCTCTTAGGAGACCCGGCTTTGACTCTGAGAATCAGGTTGGCGGGGCATGGATGGGTCTCAGGGGTGAGGCAGAGCCAGCCATTCCACAATCCGGAAGTTTGGTTTCGACCGCAGTCTTGCACATTTTGTGCTTGCGCTTCGCAGTAGACCAGCAGAAGCCATCCATATGGTGCTGCCCAAGGGCAGGGCCCGGTGAACTGGAAGCACCCCCCTCCCCGCCCCGGGGTGGGGTCAGGAAGCCGGTGGGTTGTTTCACGGAGGGCTTGGCCGGGCAGCGGAGTGGAAAGGATGTGGATTTTGGAGACAGAGTTCACCTCTCAGAGCCTGAATTTCCTCATCTCTGAAATGGGATTGTTGAGTGGTCAGCAGTGTTCTGGGAAAAATACTCAGAGGCATGACTAGGGCGGAACAGGTGCTCAGGGTATGGGAAGCTGCTGTTGTTGTTTGAAGAAGCCGTCAGAGTCCCAGCTTCCTGAGCAGGTGGCCCCAGGGACTGATTGAGTTATCGGGACATTCCCCACCACTGGCCACGTTTCCTGCCCTTGTTGCCCTCGTTCTCCTTCTTGATCCTTACTCACCCTTTCATCTCTTCCCCCTCCCCTCCCCAGTTCTCATTTCTCCTCTTTTCTGCTTTTCCCCAAAGCTGATGAAAAACACTTGCTTTAGGAAAGCAGCAGTGTTGGCTATAAAGGGCCCAGCCTCTAGACGCAGACGGAATCGGGTCTGAATCCTGACTAGCCTCTTGCTTGCTGTGTGTTCCTGGACAAATGATCAGCTGTCTCTGAACCTCGAGTTCATTATCAGTAAAGTGGGAGTTATAATGCCCCTTTCACAGTGTGTTGTAAGAAACAAGTAGGCACTCAACAAATGCTAGTTCTGTCTTACTGCCCTTTCTCTTTCCATCCCTCCCTTCTTGACTGTCACTCCTCCCAGCCTGGCCCTCAGTCCCCTCCCGTGGTGAGGGTGCCCCTTGGCCCTCTCAAGGATCACTAGAATGGCCTTCCCTGACTCAGTTATTTCCCTGATTCAGTTATAACTCAGGCAGTTGTGATCTCTCCTGTCAGACCCCAGGCTCTTGAGAGTTAGACTGAGGTTTCTGAAAGCAGTTGGGGGTCCCTGTGGCCCTGTGGCCCTTCTCTGGTCTCCTCTGCAGGTCCACTTGGGAGCTGCTGGTTCAAACCATGTGATCTGTATTTTTTCTCACTTTAGCAACTATTACACCCCAGCTGACTGTGGCATTTTCACACTCCAAACACTGCTAAATATTTATAAGGAGGAGAAAAGCCCAGAACCAGGGGAGGTGGGGGAGAGATGCACCAGGCCCTCCTTACAAGCCAGGCTCAGACCTGTCTGTGGTCCCTTGGGCCCCAGAAGTTGGAGGGGGTGCTGTGGAGGCAGCACAGGGCCACCCCCTGACACCCCCCTGGGAGGAGCAACTGTCACTGTGGCACTGTGGGCCTCACCCTGCCTTGCCCTGGATACCTGCTGCGCCCCCTGCCCCTGGGGACCCATGTGGGTTGTGTGGATCCTTCTGGGCCTCTTGTGGGCCTGCTCCGTCCCTCCACTCCATTGCTCTGTTTGTGAGTTTCTCTTTGTGTTCGTTTGTTTGTTTTTTCATCTCTCGTTCCATCTGTTATTTTCATGCCTGCAGGACAGCATCCCTCTCCCCTCCTCTCCCTCCTCCCCTCCCTCCCTGCTCCCTCCTCCAACACCTTCTCTAGTCTCTGAGGCTCTGCCTCTTTCATTTTTCTTCTCTCCTCCCAACAGTGTTGTGAGCAATTCTGGGGCTAGTTGATGGGGGCTAGGTGAGGGGGTCTCAAGCTCCCAGGCCCAGCGGGGAGAGAGGATGGGGTGGGGGCTCTGATGGGGACCACAGTGTGCTCTAGAAGGCCCAGCAAGCACTTTGCAAGGGTTGGGGGCCGCGGGTCTGCCTGATGCACATCCAGTGCTCTGCTGTGTGGCCATGGGAACATCTCCTACCTTTCCTGGGCCTCAGTTTTTCATTTGATTCCTTCACTCATTCATTCATTTACTCACTCTATTAATATTTGTTGAGTGCTTGCTACCTGCTATGCATGAACACAGATTTATTAAACACCTACCAGGGACGCTGTTCTAGATGCTC
This sequence comes from Prionailurus bengalensis, assembly GCF_016509475.1. Lineage (NCBI taxonomy): Eukaryota > Metazoa > Chordata > Mammalia > Carnivora > Felidae > Prionailurus > Prionailurus bengalensis. Next base: position 56,958,663 of record NC_057346.1, read on the forward strand.
GGGTCAGGATATTTCAGTGGAGAAGAAAGACCCCAGATCTCTGCCTCCTGGACCTGACATGTTAGCAGTGCAGACAAGCGTAAATTAGCAAGTCGCTCGTGTAGTAGGTTAGCCAGTGGTGAGTGCTGTGGGAAAGAAAACAGAGGCAGAGGAGGAGAGGAGGTGAGAGGGGAGGCCACAGTGAAGCCACGTCACAGAAAGGCATGGGACTGGCAAGCAGATCTGTTGTGGGGACCATGCCCGGGAGAGTGGACTGCCAGAGCAAAGGCCCTGAGGCAGGCCCCACCCTGGTGTGTTGGAGGCAGTGTGAATGGAGGGGTGGGGGGGAGTGGGAGGTGAGCCCAAGGGTAAAGGAGGCAGGGGACACCACACACAGAAGCTTTTCCTCTGCCTGAGCTGGGAGGACGTTGAGCAAATGAGTGGTATTCTGTGACATATCTTTAGAGACTCCCTCAGCCTGCCGCGTGAGGAGGAGGCCGAGGGGCCATGGCCAGATCCAACAAAAGCTGTGACGGCAATAAGGGAGGTTTGGGTGGGCGCCGGAGGTGCTGGGATCTGATTATGCCAGACGCTGTTTTGGCTTTCAAGGCTTGGATGGTGCCTGGAAGCCCTCCAGGCCCTTGCCCTCTGTCCTGCCCAGGGAAGGCCCGCAGGAGCCTTCCCCTGGTGGGATGCGCTAATCCTGGCTTTCTCTTGCTTTCTGTCCGCAGGGTGTTCAAGAAGGCCAGCCCAAATGGAAAGGTGAGTCTGTGACAACCGCGCCCCAGCTCCTCCCTGGCCCCAAGTGCTTGTCCTGCCTTGGCCACTTCTGTTGCCCATGCAGGACCCCACACCCCCCAGTCTGTCCTTAGGAGCTATCCACCTCAGGGAGAGGGGCCTTTCGGGAAACTTTTCTGTCTGCGGGGGGTAGTTCAACTCCCCCAGACTTTAGGGAGCCACTGCTCTGGTTTGAGATCCAGCCTATCATAGACTTCAGTGTGAGTGTGATAATTAGACTAAGCGTCAAGGGCCTCGGGGGCACTGATTCCCCTGGTGTGAGAGGTGCTTGCAGCCTCTTTATTGAACCCTGCCATCACCTAGTTATCCAGGGCAGCTCCCAGGGTCTGTCCTGCTTTCTTTCTTCCCACAGGTCGCAGGCTCCATCCTGCTTTCCTTTCGGTTCAGCATGTAGATATTACTGACATCATTCCTTGTCGGGTGCAGGCCAAGCCGGCGGGGACTGGGCTAGGGTGTTCCAAGACAAATAAGGCACACCCCGTGCCACTCACGGTCAGATGGGGGAGGCAGGCACAGAAACCGGTCATTTCAATAGGAAATGGCAGGTGTGGGATAAAGTGATGCCCAGGGGCTACGGGACCCAGCCTGGGCAGTCAGGGATGGCTTCTCTAAAAGGGATGCCTTGTCTTCCAGGCAAGACAGGGTGAAAAAGGGCATTGTAGGCATGAACGTAACTCACAGGGAGTGTGGGGGAATGAACAGCAGTTGAATCTGAGTGCCAGGAGGGAGGCAGGGAGAGCGGGAGCCAAGGTGGGACAGGTTGTAGGGCTCAGGAGCCCGGACTCCTGGGCTGGCAGATAGTACCACGCGTGCTCCCATGTCTCCCTTCGTGCCCACAGCAGACATCGCCAGTCACTGCTCACCCTTTCCTGCTGAGCCAGGATTCCGCCTTGGAGTCCTTCTCCACCCAGAGCCCCAGGCAGCCCCCATCTATCAGAGTTGGCATTTGGAATGAAACCCATTTGTCATCTTACCTCTGGGCCCTGGGAGCCATTAGAGGGTTTTCAGTCGGGAGTGGCATCATTAGATTTGCATTTTAGGACGACTGGTCTGGCCTAAGGAGAGAAGGGCCTGGAGCTTGCGAGGTTGCAGGCCACAGACCATCAAGGGAGCTGGTGCGTCTGGTGTGCCATCCTCAGTGTTCTCATCTATAAACCAGGAACACTGATAACTTCTTCATAGGGGTTTAGGATAAGCAGGTACTTTCAAAATTGTACAAGGGTTTGTTGATATTAGGGCTGGAGCTCGGGTCCAGGTCCAGTTAGGACTTTAATGTGTGTTAAGGATGGATGGGTGTAGGAGTTTCACAGGCAGCTCCCAGGTTCTCCTCCAGAGCAAGGGCCAGTGGCTTTTCAGGGATGTGTCCCCCAGGCCCACAGCTGCTGACACCCCCTGTGCTTATCCTCCCCAGCTCACTGTGTATCTGGGAAAGCGGGACTTTGTGGACCACATCGACCTCGTGGACCCTGTCGGTGAGTCCCTGCAGAGGCCAGGGAGGAAGGCGGGGGAAGGTGGGGCCGATCCGGCCGCTTCTAGAGAGGGTTTGTTAGAGCCACCTAGGAATAGCTCTCAGGTCTCCAGAGGGGCCTGGTGTCAAGAGCAGGGTGTAAGCGGTTTCCTGTGTCAGTTGGCAAACATTGACACATTTACCGAGCAGCCCCGTTCCCTTCAGTGAGGACCATGTGAGGGGAAAGTGTGGGCGGGTTGAGGGGAGAAGCAGGCAGGGTGGCCTGACGATGACGATAGCAGCCGCCACTCAGTATAAAGCTTCTTACACGCCAGACACCTTTAAGTCCTGGCTCCCACTTCCCTCCCCCAAGAAGCCTTCCCTGACTGATACCTCTGGTTGGGGGAGTGCCCTCTCCACTGATTTGTTTACGGAGTCCCTGGTGCTCAGGCACAGAGGGAATACCCATAGTAAAAGGAGGGGAGATGCTCGGCAGGTTCTGGAATGGGGTGGGCATCCCCTGGCCAGGTATCCCTTGGACCTGCCCAGGACCAGGATAGGACCAGGAGCCCTCTGGCACTCACTTCCAGATGTGGCCTCTGAGATTGCCAGAGAGATTGCTGTAAGGCAGCGTCGGGGGAGGGTGGCAGTGGGCTAGAGTTGGGGAGAGAGAATTTTCTTGCTCAGTGGGTATGCGTATGGTTGAGTAAAGTTTGACCAGACGTAACCAGGAATGCCAGGCAAGGAGGTGACCCCCGAGCCAGAGTTTCTGGCTTCTTGGGGTTCTGTGCAGAGAAAATGTCCTTTGTGTCCAGCTGGACTCTACTGGGTCAGGGCCAGGCCATGGGACATTTTCCATGGTATCGCATGAACCAGGCACCAACTAACCCTTTAAACATATCAACTCACTTAGTCTTCAAAGGAGCCCTGTGAGTTTGGTCCTACAGGATCACAAGTCCCGATCTGCAAATCCCAAGTCCAAGAAACTCTGGAAATCTAAACTTGCTCATACGGTTGACGTGGGATTCACTTAGACGCAAAACCTGACCTGAACCCATAGGGAGCTCTTTACACGTTAGCCTCTTGATGAAAATATCCATGTTTCCCTGCTGAGGTGTTAAGGCGTTTGATCATGGGGCCCCAGATCCTGCAGAGGGTATTACAGAACATATGGAAGGTGTACCATGGGGCCTTTCCACAGTTCAGAACCTCTCAATTCTGAAGTATACCTGACTGTAGGGGTTTCGGACCCACATCGTCATTCTCATTAACAGAGAAGAAGCAGAGAGGTAGCGTGCCCCAGGCTTCCAACTGGATCTGTAAGGCCGGCCTGAGGGCAGGGGTTGGGACATGGTAGTGCTGTCCCCTAGGTGCAGGCCTCCCCATTTCTCTCATGATACCCAGCAGACAGATGGTTGGGTTTGGGTTTGGCGTGGTGTTTGGGGCTCACGAATGTGAGAGGTCAAGTTGGGAGGGTGTGCTCACTCTGTGTCCTTCTTCCAGATGGTGTGGTCCTGGTGGATCCTGAGTATCTCAAGGAGAGGAGAGGTGAGGTGGTGGTCCCCACCTCCAGCCCGTCAAGGGGCCTCCTGTTCCCCACCGACTTCTAGCCCAGGGCTTCCCTGAGTCCTGGGCAGGACATCAACTAATTTTACGGCCCTTCCCTGCCCAGCCCCCCTGGCTCTTCCCTTTACAGTTCCAACAAGCATCAGAGCAGGTGCCCTGGCCTCCTCTGGCCTGGGGCGGCCCACTTAGGCCCATTTTGGGAGAACCTTTTCAGTGCCCTGAGCACTCTCAACGTCAGTATATCATGACTGCTGCAAGGCTGGGGCTGCCCACCAGGGCAGGAGTTAGGGTCTCATTACAGGAGAGAAAATGGAATCCCAGGGAGGTGAAGGGTTTGTCCAAGGGAGACACTGGGTGGGGGTTGGGCTGGGACAAGACCCCGTGCCTTCCAGATACCACCCAGCCCTTATTTCCCCCGCCCTCTGCTCTCTCCAGCCAGTCCCTTCCCCGGCCCCACCCTCCCAGTCCTGCCAGCCTGTGCCAGCCCTCACCAACCCCGTCAGTCTCCTGTGCTCCTCCTCACTTCCGCTGGCCAGAGTGGGAGGTGGGGAAGGACAGAGCTGGTCCAGCAGTCAGCCCCCACCTCCTCCCAGGGGCCAGGCCCGAATGGCCCTCCCAGGTACCCAGTACCCCCATCCCAAGGGCAGCACAGCCCTCCCCACAGGAGCTTCGGGACAGACCTATGAGCTCCAGTTGGGCCGATCCCAGGGCTCAGCTGGTGCTCTGGGGGGCTTGCTTGCTGCCCTCCTGGGCCCGTCCTCAGTGCCCCCTGCTCCCACAGTCTATGTGACACTGACCTGCGCCTTCCGCTATGGCCGGGAGGACCTGGATGTCCTGGGCCTGACCTTTCGCAAGGACCTGTTTGTGGCCAACGTGCAGTCCTTTCCGCCGGCCCCTGAGGACAAGAAGCCCCTGACACGGCTACAGGAGCGCCTCATCAAGAAGCTGGGCGAGCACGCCTACCCTTTCACCTTTGAGGTTAGGGACCGCCAGCCCTCTGGGCAGGCACATGGGGGCAGCTGGGGCGGCAGCTCCATGGCACTCAGTTTCTCACTGTACATTGGGACCTGGGGCACTGTCACTTACACTACCTGGTAAGTGTCTCTTCTCTGGCCACCACCAGGGGCGACACCTTACCTCTGGGCTACTCCTTGGACCCTCCTGTGTCCAGGTCATTGGCGGGAGAGAGTGGGGTGGGGAGAGACTGTAGAGAAAGAAGGAGCCCTTTCTCACCCCTGAGTTATTACAAAGACTGTCTCCTCCCTCAGACCAGCTGCCCACATGGCCCGGCTTCAGCCCAGCTCACAAACCAGGGGTGGCACATAGTGATTTCCCTGCTCTGCCACTTTGCTGAATGGAAAGACTCCCAGATGCTGGATTTTCAAATCTCCTGTTTCTCAGACTCCGATTCTGTGATTCAGTGAAATATCCTGGCTTGCTGGGAGGTTAGAGCAGGAGAGAGGAAACAGTCATCCTCTCCATGGTAGATGTATTGGTTTCCTGTAGCCGTGTGACAAACCACCGCCAACCTGGTGGGAATTAAACACGGAATTAAAACACAAGTTATCGTCTTACAGTTTGGGAGGTTAGAGATCAAAAATGGGTCTCACTGGGCTGACATCAAGGTGTCAGCAGGGCTGCGTTCTTTTGGGGGCTCTAGGCCTTGCCTTTTCCAGCTTCTGCAGACCACTCATGTTCCTGGGCTCAAAGCCTACCCCTCCTGTCTTCAAAGCCACCAGGAGCCAGCCAGTCTTTCTCACAGCCCGACACTCTGACACTGGCTCTCTTGCTTCCTGCTTCCCCTGCCAAGGTCCCTTGTGACCATATCAGACACACCTGGATAATCCCCGATACTCTCCCCATCTCAAGATCCTTAACTTAACCATATTTGTAAAGTCCCTTTTGCCATGTAAGGTAGCACAGTCACAGGTTTTAGGGATTAGGATGTGGACATCTTTGGAGGGGGGTGGGTATTATTCTACCTATTATAGTCTAGGTGAAACCCTTTAGGTAAAGAAAGACCCTGAAATCCTTGGCTTTACTGGAGGGGCCTCTGGCCCCATGTGGGGCATCCTTGTCATGGTCTGATGGGGGAGACATGGTCTGTCCTCTGGAGCCCCGAGTCTGATGGAAGAGACATGGCCTGTTGCTAGGGACCCCCGATCTGCTGAATGTGCATGGGGGTGATGGGTGGGTGACATGGGGAGGTCAGTGGTGAATGTGACAGGAGACCTATTCTCGTCTGTTCCCTTAACAGATCCCTCCGAACCTCCCATGCTCTGTGACATTGCAGCCGGGGCCTGAAGACACAGGGAAGGTGGGTCACCTCTCTCGGAGCATTTCTCTGGGTGTAGGACGTTTGTATCCCCAGGGCCCTGGCTTTCTCTCTGCTAGGTGCTGGAACCCTCTGTGTGGAAGCCTCCTCGTGTCTAGGCCACTTCAATACCACCTCAGATAAGCAGCCCCTTCATACAGGGTGGCTGATACTGTGTCATCCTCACCCCCACATTCAGTTACGTGCAGTCTGTCCTGGGCTTGTTGGCTGTAGCAGACCCAAAATATTCTCTGGACTCACAACCTCACATGGGGGAGGTGCCTTCGTTGTGGCTTCACAAGTGGGGGAACTGGGGCTGAGAGAGAAGTGACACCTCCAGTGTCACAGGCCCCAGATCTCTGAGCCCCAGTTTCCTCATCTGCAAAATGGAGACAGTAGGATGCACCTCCTCATGGGGTTGGGAGGGCGGAGTGAGACACTGAAGCGCTGTAGGGTCTGCACACAGTACGTGCTCCCCAAACAGGGGGGCTGAGGCACCCGCTGTTATTGCCGGGTGGCTGCCTTGGTGAGGACAGCCGCCCAGACCAGGCAGGTGTCTGGAGAGTGGAGCCCGGTGAGGGCAGTTTGGGATGTCCAGTGTCAGGGGAGCTGGGAGAGCTCTGCGGGAAGGTCAGATGGGGGAGGCCGCCGCAGATGGAGGCGGCACTGCACTGGGGCTGAGCACAGGGCCCCTGAGTCAGGCTGAGGGGTGGCCGGGCTGTGGGAGTCTGGTGTTCCCATCCAGCGTCCTTGTTTGTAAAATGAGAGGGTGGGATGGCTGTGCTGTCGGGACCCTGCCCGCTCCAAGGCCCTGTGGTCAGCAGCCCCTTCCCCTCAGGCCTGTGGTGTGGACTATGAAGTCAAAGCCTTCTGTGCTGAGAACCTGGAGGAGAAGATCCACAAGCGGTGAGAAGGGCACAGCTTCCCTCCCGGGTGTGGGCTGCCTGCTGGCAGAGGGAGGGAGACAGGAGCAGCAAAGTCTGAAGAAGAGATAAGTAACAATACCTGGAAATGTGAGAGGAGGGGCCACACATTCCAGCCTCAGGGACTCTGAGAAGGGCCCTCTGGAAGGCCGACAAGTCATGGAGGGTTTCCTGGGGGAGGTGGCTCAGTAGCCCTGGCTCAGGCCTCATCATTTTTTCCTTCACACCACTGTACCTGCCTCCTCCATCTTCCTCCCTGCCTCTAGTCTTGCCCCACCAGGCTGCATGGCTTTTTATTTTGTTTTGGAAAGAAACACAAGATTCAGATTGTTTTTAACAGTGGACGAGATTTTTCCCAGCCACCCTGGAACCCCCTCCCCCCGCCCCCGCCCCCACTTCCCAGTTCTTCTCCTGGGAGGCCATCAGCAGGTGGTGGTTGGGGTGGGTGGGGGGATGGGGGGATGTGGGGTCAGTGGAGGCTTCTAAGCAAGGGAGGGAAGTGGAGTAAGTAAAGCCCCCCCCCTGGGGAAAGTGAGGGGGGTGGTCAGCCCACGTGTCAGAGAAGGTAGTGCTCTCCCAGCCAGGCACAGCCCTGGGCAGACAGTCTAGGCGGGCAGGCGGAAACAGGTGGCCCTGACTTCTGAGCGGGACTGCCCAGCCCTGCTGTCATGCCTGCTCCTCCTCCAGGCAGGCCCTGCCCAGCCTCCTGGTGAGGCTGGTCTCACCCCCAACTCTGATGTGCTCTGCCTCCCCAGGCACAATTCCTCCCGGAGGCTGGCTGAGGGAGGGGCTGCAGCTTCCTAGGGCATGGGCTGAGTTTGCCATCTGGTGGCCGAAGGGTGTATTGCAGGCATCTCTATCTTCAGCCTGGGAAACTCCTGAGTTTGGGGAGATGGGACCCTTCTCCCTGGCTTCTGTCTTCCTTTTCTTCTTAAGACCCGAGACCAGGGGAAAGAAAGGGGTTTGTGGGTTTTTGAAGGGGCCTCACCAGACCAAGGAAGAGGAACAACACTGAAGGCCACCACCCTCACCCTACCATCAATGGGACATTTTATGTCCATACTACTACTAACTGCTATTACTAATGATATAGCAACTGTCATTTATCAAGGGCCAATTAAGGGCCAGACACTATTCAGGGTGATGAACGTGTATGAACTAATTTAATCCTCACAGCAACCCTGTGAGATAGGTGTAGCTATTATTACCATTTTCCAGATGAGGAAGCTGAGACCCAGAGGTTAATTTTCTCAAGGTCATACAGCTAATAAAGGGAGAGCTAAGACCTCAACCCTGGCTATCCAGTTCCGGGGAGTGGAGGTGAGAAACGGGGGTGCTGCTGGCATACCCAGCACACCACAGACACTGCCTCACCGGGTCCCATCCCTTCCCAACTCTTGAGCCCTCCCTCATTTCCTCCCTGAGTGCCTGTCACCTTCATTGAGCACGATCTCTTCTCTGGGCCTCCATCTTCCCACTGAGTCTCTGTCCTCTTCACTGGCCAGCATCCCCCTGACTGAATCCATACCCCTCCCGCACTAAAGCCCATCACCTCTCTGAGCCCCCATTTCTTCATGGGGCCCCTCTGTGTATTTTGATTTAATAGATATTTGGCGGACGTTTGTTAGATGGCAGGCACTGTTGTAGGTGGTGAGAACACAGCAGTGAACACTTTAGATACAAAATGTCCTTAAGGAGCTTATGCTATTAGGTGACATAAGGGATGCAGGAAGTGAAAACATAGTCCCTTTCTTGCCATCCTGCTGGCTACCAAGACGCAGACCCACCTGAAGTGCTTCCATGGGGTAGTTCACTTTGATGGTGTGGGAGTTCAGACCAGGAGATCAAGTGAGCTGATCCAGGAAGGCTTCTTGGAAGAAGAGGTGTTTAGCTGGACCTTGAAGAAGGAAGCAAATGAGGGCAGAAGTGGGAAGAGGGTGTTGCAGGCAGGGGCTCAGTGCAAGTGAAGATGCAAAGAAAAGACTAGATAGACCATCAAGGGAGATAGTGAGGGAGTGGGGGTGGCTGCGGACACAGTGGGGGAGGATGGAGTGGGGCCAGGTGGCGACTCTGAACACAGGTGGCCTGTGTTAACCTCTGCGGTTTGGACGGATTCTAAGGCCATGGGGAGCCGTGGCAGTCTCTTGAGCAGGAAAGGGAGGATCCCAAGGGAAGGGGATGGAGGCAGGTGACTCTGGCTATCTTTTGCTCTGCCCATCTCCATTAGGAATTCCGTGCGCCTGGTTATCAGGAAGGTTCAGTATGCCCCGGAGAGGCCTGGCCCCCAGCCCACAGCTGAGACCACCAGGCAGTTCCTCATGTCGGACAAGCCCCTGCATCTAGAGGCCTCCCTGGATAAGGAGGTAGGAGGTTTAGACTTGGCAGGGGGTGGGGGCTGCTCTACTGGGGCTGGGACCTCAGATCCCAGGTCTTTCATGGCCTCTTGGGCTCCTCGGATAGGAGCTTCCGCCCCCAGTCCTAAGGCCACAGGGTTCAGGGAATCTGAGACCTCCCTTGGGAGATTTGGGGAAGCCTCTGGGGGTCCAAAGGAGCGGCAGAGTGGGGCATGAGCCTGAAGGGTGCGATTGACTTTAGAAGTCAGGGTACCTCCCAAAGGGACCTGGGTTCTGGGCATCTCCCCTCACCCCTTCCCCCTTTTGAGGTGTGGACACTGCCCTTTCATCTCTGGGACAGCCAAAGGCAGGTGCTGGGGGCATGATTTGAGATGAGGTCCTTCAGTGAGCTCTTAGAGCCGGTTCCCTCAGTGAGCAGGTCAGCTCTTCCCCCCCTTTCTCCTGCTTCTTTTAGACCCTCCTGTGTCTAAAATTCCTGGCACCCATTGTGAGCAGGGACTTGATACATCACTTAGTCCAACCCCTCCATTGAATAGAGGGGGAAGCCGAGGCTTAGACAGACCGGTGCAAGGTCATCCTTCATTACCATTGTTTTATTGCTCTCATTATTTCTGGTGACCACGTCAGGACTGGAGCCCAGGACTATCACCTTCTAATTCAATCATCTTTCAAAAATCCCACAAAGGAACTGAACATGCCCAGTGACTTAGCATCAGTGGGAAGTGGCTGATGAATTTGAGGCCAATGTCAGAGTGGCCAAAGTCTGGGGAACCCCAGGAAATGTGTGTGGGGCCTCTTCTCTCTCTCCCTATCTAGAGCTTTAATACTCTCTGGTCCAACCCTTCTCCCTTCTTACCCCTCCCAGATCTATTACCATGGAGAACCCATCAGCGTTAATGTTCACGTCACCAACAACACCAACAAGACAGTGAAGAAGATCAAGATCTCGGGTACCCTGGGCACAGGGCCAGCCCAGAGGGGCAGGCAAGAGGGAATCCACCCAAGGGTTGGGGGTAGCTGAAGCTTCTCCCCTTGTTAACAGCCTTATACATAAATTCTGGCCTGCAGAGAAGCCCAGGGCCTGCTCTAAGCCAAAGGGTAAGGCTTTTGAGGCTAGTAACACAGGCTGCTCGTTGGCCAGGTAATGAGTTTACTGTTTAAGCCACCTACTCTTAGGTTCCCTAGGTTCTGGGCAAAGCTGTCCTTGAGGGAGATGTTTGGTAATGGAAGGGAATGGGTGAGTTTGGGCTACCTCTTAGGTAGAAGACGGGGGTGGTCTCTTGCAGAATCCCCCAGTGCATTCTGGCCATTCCTGGGGCTGAACATCCTCAACTCAAGGGAGCCTGGCTTGCCTGGGAGCTGCACCCCTGGCTCACACCAGCTTGTTTCCCTCTTCCTCCCCAGTGCGCCAGTATGCGGACATCTGCCTTTTCAACACAGCCCAGTACAAGTGCCCTGTGGCCATGGAAGAGGCTGAGTAAGTGAGCACAAGCCCAGCCTTGGATGTGTGTGACTGGGTGGGAAATGAGAAGTCCTGGCTCCGGTTACAGGTGCAGATGGCTCTTTTCCACCTGGGAGGGCTGGACCTCAGATTTTCTTGCCACTCACAGCAGCCTTTTAGAAAACATCCACTTGATTTAGCTACAGGAAAATGCATGTGACAGTCAAGGGAAAGACCTACTTAAACTAGAATGACCAAATTAAAGCTAATGAATCTAAGGGGACTAGGGTCATGACTATACTGTACCAGAAACCTAGATTGAAGGAGATACTTTGCTCTGAGCTTCCTGGCAGCCACAGCAAAGAGGGGAAGGCACTAGGTACATAGCATTTTTTGTCTGATAAAGGAATAATCCAGTTCATTGGGTAAAAGGGAGGGTATGTGGGAGGGTAGAGAATAAATATATTAAAAAAATTTAGGTTTAATTTAACAGAAGACCATGGGGGAGGGGAAGGGGAAAAAAAGATACAGAGGAGGAGGGAGGCAAACCATAAGAGACTCTTAAATACTGAGGACAAACTGAGGGTTTATGGGGGGTGGGGGAGAGGGGAAAGGTGATGGGCATTGAAGAGGGCACCTGTCAGAATGAGCACTGGGTGTTGTATGGGAACCAATTTGACAATAAATTGTATTTAATTTAAAAAAATTTAGGTTTGAGGACAGCATGGAATCTTGTCCCAAACCTGTTAGCAGCTAAGTCAAGAGGAGAGATCTCAAGTGAAACATCTTTTCTTACCTAAAGGAAGTAGATGCTCCCAGTAGAAGACACATCTGTTTAGTTTTTTTTTTTTTTTTCCTAGCCCTGCCTCCTTTTGGGAGGCAAGTGCATTTCATGTAATTTTTCATGCGTGTGTGTGTGTGTGTGTGTGTGTTTACATGTAATAGCAATCAGTACTTTTGAAAGTTAAAAACGTGTTTTAAATGTTACTATATGACAGATGTTCTGGCTGGGCTGGGGGTGATGGCTGGGGATTGGCTCTTGGGGGGGGGCGGTATTTCCACACCCGCCTCCCTTCTTCCCAGTGACACAGTGGCACCCAGTTCGACATTCTGCAAGGTCTACACACTGACCCCCTTCCTGGCCAACAACCGAGAGAAGCGGGGCCTCGCCTTGGATGGGAAGCTCAAGCATGAAGACACGAACCTGGCCTCCAGCACCCTGTGAGGACCCACCCTCCCTACTCCCTGCCCCCAGTGGGTCCACACCCACCTATTCCCACCAGTGCCAGTACATGGTGTGGTTACCTTCTCCCCAGGCATTGTCCTTGGCCCATCCTCAGGAGCTTGAACTATAGGGAAGCTGTCCCCTTACTCCCATCCCTATCCAGGGGTGACCAGAGAGCAAGCTGGGCCCCTAGACCCAGCTCTCTTAGTCAGTGCTGGGATCTGCTGGCTTGCCTAGGGGAGGGCAACCTGGAGAGACTTCCTGCAGGAGGCAGCAGCTCCTGACCTAGGGTCTACAGTCATGTGGGGTGTGTCCCTGAGGCAGAGTAAGGCTGGATTCATCCAGCAGGAGAGGATGAATCAGAAGAGGGGTGGGGAGTCTGGGAAGATGTGGACAGTGAGCTGGGCAAAACCAGATGGAAGTGTGGCCCTCAAAGGCAGGGATCCCAGGGCCATATGATCACTCTTGCCTCATGGTCATCACTGACTCTGAGGCTACTTGCTTTAGTGGAGACCTGGGGTGTGGAGAACTCATCTTGCCCTATCTGCTGAGCTCCGCCCCTTCAGTGGGGCTTTGGCCTGCCTCTGCAGCAGCCCTGCCCGTGACTCCCAGTACAGACCCTGTGCTCCAGCCACACAGTTGCTCACATGCACGTGCTAGCCACTCACCTCCAAGCTTTTGCCCTCTTCCCCTTCTTCCACCCTGGCTCAAATCCTAACTGACTTCAAGACTTCCAGACTTGAGGGGCCACCTCCTTCAGGGTCTTCCCCGCTACCTCCGCCCCACTGCCTTGCCAACCTCCCTTTTTCTCTCTGAATTCCCTGCCTGGCGAGCCCTTTGTGCCCCACGGGTTGCTGAACAGTGAGAGAAGCAGACTCCGTCTATCTAAGGGTAGAAAGAACCTACCGCGCTGCTGGGAGTCAGGCCTAGGGAGGAAAGGGGCTTGCCAGGTGTGCACAGGGAGTGAATTTCACAACCAGATGTGGGACCCAGGGCTCTAGGTTCCTACCTGCTCAGGGCAAAGCTTACCTTTCTCATATACAGAGCTCTGTTTGCACACGGTGGCTGAGTGATCCAGGAGAGGGATGGATGGCTGCTGCCCCCACTGCACCCTACCCTACCTTGTCTCATCTACCCAGCCATCCTCCATGAACCTGCTTCCCTATGTCACCTTGCAGGTTGAGGGAAGGTGCCAACCGGGAGATCCTGGGCATCATTGTTTCCTACAAGGTGAAAGTGAAGCTGGTGGTATCTCGGGGCGGGTAAGTGTTCTAGCCCAGCCCAAAACTCTAAGCGCAGAGGGGGGCATCCCTGACCACCCACAGCCCACTGCCCCATTCTGCCTGTTTGTCGGACCTTTTAGCTGCAGCCACCAAGAGGGTAAACCGAGCTGGAGGACTTCCTGTTTTTTCTCTTCCCCCTTCATGTTCCTCTTCCTCCTCTTCTGCCCCCTTTCCCTCTCCTACTTCAGAGACTTTCAATCCCTTGCCTGCCCTCTCCATGTTTCTCTCTTCCTCCTCCCCCTCCTCCTCTTCCCTATCCCTGTCTGGGCACATGGGGTTGTTGTGTGGGGGAAGATTCCTCAGAGTCTGTGCTGTGGGATCTCCAGAGGGTTCTGTCCCCTCATCACATGTTGGGGCACAGCACCCACCCCTGCTCATGTACATGCTGATCTGCTGAGGACATGGCTAAAGGGGCTCAGAATCCCAGAGCTGGATTAGGGATGTTCTGACTCCCATTTGACAGATGGGGAAACAGAGGCCCAAACTGTTCTCCACACATTTCCTGAAATCTCCTCCCCTAATCTCAGGTTGTAGGCTGGGTGCTGGGGTCACTGCAGTAGACCAGACATATTCCCTGCCCCGGAGCACAGTCTAGTGGAGGCTCAGACACAACTTTTCCCCACAGAATGGGCCTGCATGTTGTTAGAAACCTAGAATTAGGATTTCTAATTTGTCACAGGGATTTTTTTTCTTGTTCATAAATGTCTATGAAAAGATTTGAATGCTAATGGCATTAGACATTGAATCCCCTTTATTACTAGAATGTGCCCACATATTACAGGACATCTCAGAACTGCAAATCCCAAGTCCTGTGCCCTGTGGTTCTTGCAGGATCCACAGTCTGCCTCAAGCTCTTCCTTGAGGAATCCTCGGTGAATCCCAGATTGATTTCTTCTGCCATCAGAGAGGCCTCCCCAGGGCGGGCAGCACAGGGGTCAGTTTTTTTGTCTCCTTTGCAGAAGAGGATCCTCGGGCTTAGTGAGGCCTCCTGTGAGGAGATTCGGCTGAGCTGGGCCTGGATTTCAGTCCCCCAGGCAAGGCTAATGCCGTTTCTGTGTATCTCTGACTGAGGTTACAGCCATGCAGTGGTGGGTGGGAGTGCCTCTCAGGGTCTTCCCTACCCCTGTGGGCAGCAAGGTGATGAATGAACGTACTTTCTGTTTTCTTCCTCTCTGAACTCTCTCCTGACCACTTCTCCCGCCTCCTCTGACCCACCCAGCCTGTTGGGAGATCTTGCATCCAGGTAAAGTCCCTCCCTTCAACCTGATCGACCCACCTTCCTGGAGGGCCCAGAGATCCAGAAGTGCAGGGCACTGGGTTGGAAGGAATCTTAGCAGTCACTTTCAATTGCCAGACTCAGTCATGTGCTGGGACTAGAACCCTCCCCAAAGGGACGAGGGAGATGCAGTTTCTCCTTTAAAAACCTTGCCCTGTTCTTCCATTCCACCCAAGAGATAAAAACCTCTGCAGACAGCAAGGTCAGCTTCGTTGGTCTGGGGAATAGCCCCGTAAAAGTCTGGCATTTTCGAGAAATGCGGGTTTCGTGGCTTCCAAACTTGTACACTAATGGGAATTAACTGCTGGCCATGCGCTGCTAAGGAGAGGTCCTGGGGAGATCTGCTCTCCTTGTAGCCAGCTGGATCCATGCGCATTCCCCACACTGCACATGCTCCACATGCAGTGTTTTTGCCTCCTCCTGTCACAAGGTGGCAGTATTGTTCATCCCAAGAAATCATCTATTTGGAGAAGTGAAATTAATTCAATTCAGTTCAGTACAATTCAGCAAAGATTTTCTGAACCCAGGTTTGTGCTCAGCTTTGTGCTATATGCTGAGATCCCATGGAGGAATCAGACACATCCCCTGCCCTTGATCACTCAAGGCCTGCTGGAGTTAATGTCTAGATTCTTCCACCCACATCCTGTATGGCTTTAATGAAGGTTGGCAAACTCATTCTTCCATTCTGATAGTTCACTCTTCCAAGTGAATCTGGAAAAGCAATCCCCTTTTCATTGAAAAAAAAAAAAGAAAGAAAATAAAAGAAAAGAAAGAACAAAAGAAAGAAAGAAAGAAAGAAAGAAAAAGAAAGAAAGAAAAAGAAAGAGAAAGAAAGAAAAGCCAGACTATTGTAATAGCCTATGAATCGCCCATGTTCCCATTGAGGAGAAGTAATGATTCTGGCAGGTACCAGTGTCACAGTTCAGTCAAACCTTTGACCTATATCATCTCCTAGAAGTTCTAGTGGTTCTAGAAGGTAAGCATTGCTCTCCCCATTTTCCAGATGAGCTCAGTGAGACTTGAAGATGTAAAAGTGTCCCTCCCAGACAGTGCTGGGGCTGGGAACAGACCTTTCTGGTTGCACAGCCGGTGTCCCTGCCCACTCTGTTCCACTCTCCCTTCCTCCCCACCAGCTGGGCTCTGGGCAGCAAGGTCAGTGAGATGAGGCTGTGCCTGAAGGTGCTCACTGTTGGCAGGGCCTCCAAGGTGACAGCATCCCAAGCTGAGAGGAGAAGCTTTCATGGCTCCTTCTGTAGGAGTGGAGAGCAGAGGATGGATAGGAATCACCACCTCAGTTCTGAGCAGTTATCACTCATTGGGCAAGGATGTCAATTATGGAGTCAGAATCTTGTCACTTCCCATTAATAGCTGTGTGGCCTTGTGTAGTATTATTTTTCCTCCTTGTGCCTCGGTTTCCTAGTCTGTATATATGCTATACTAATGGGGTTGTTGTGGAGATTAAAGGAGCTACTCTAGAATAGTCCTGAGCACAGAGTCAGCACCATGTGTCTGCTCTTGTTACTATTCTGTTCATCAGGGCCAAGGGGAGGGAGGTCCTGGTCAGAAGCACTGGGTGTTGGTGGCACCTCCCCCTGTTCTTCCCCACCACCCAGTCCCTCCGCCCCTACAGGGCTTCAAGGCTCTATGCACAGTGTAGATAGCCCTGGGGCCTGGGCCAATACAACTTGAATTCAATTAATTGACCTCAGCAGTGCATCATCCAGATGTGGGGGGCTAAGACCACAGGAGCACTTTTATAAGAGTCTCATGGAGATGTTGGGAGGTGGGGCTGAGTCGGCAGAAAGGGTTGTGTTAGGGAAGGCTGGGCTGGCTGTGGTGATTTGAGGCCTGCAGAGTCCCAGGACACCTCTGGTACCACCCAGGGACCAATGTGCACAATGCTCTGGGCAGTCCTTTCCCCACCCCTGTGCCTCCTCCCAGCTCATGAGAATCCAAGGATCCTTCTCAGGAAAAGGGGAGGTTTCCATTTTTTTTTGGAGCCAGCAGAAAAGGGCTTCTAATTCACCTCCTAGAGAGAGTAAAGCTCAGAGAGTGGCAGAACTGGGGCCTGAGCAGAGTTCCTGCCTTAGCTGAGACCTACCTCCTCTGACCATAAAATAGGGCATTGATAGGGCATTGAGTCTTACAGCCCGAGACTGGGCTCAAGGCTCACTGGGTCTGGGTCTCTGTTTCAGTGATGTGGCCGTGGAACTGCCCTTCACCCTAATGCACCCCAAGCCCAAAGAGGAACCCCCACATCGTGAAGGTGAGCAGGATCTGTGGGTCACTGGAGTGGGAATTTGCAGGTTGCTGACCCCATTCTCCACCAGTGCTGTGTTTCCCCATCATCCCATCTCACTCTGGGTTAGCCTTCAGGCCTGGGTTACCTTTTTCCACAGCTCCCCAGGATCTGTTGCGAGGCCCACACTCCTCTATTTGCATCTGACTCCCCCAAGAGACAAAGAGGTCTGACTCCTTTCTCCATGGAGAGGCAGGCTGGGAGTGGAAGGGTCAATGACCAGATTGGTCATATTTCCTTAAATCAAAGGATGTTTGAGTTGAAAGAGACAACTCTATAGTATGTACCACAAAGAAAGAAAAATGTTCTCACAATTAAAGTATCAACTGCCATCGGTTGTAAAACATACCCCAAGTTCAGAGATGTGAAATTGTGAGGAAAAAAAAAAAGGGTTGTCGTAACACTTCGTCAAAGCCCTGTACTTAAGAAAAGAATCTAAGTCATGTAGGAGACATGCCAAAGGAGTAGGGTCCAGAGGTTTTTCTGTTCTTCTAGAACTACAAGGGGCCTCCCGGGCCTCCTTGGACCCTCCTGGACCTTCCTTCCTGCCTTTAGGATGATTTGGGGGTGTTTTTGAGATCAAGGAGCAACGCTTCTTCCCCACTTCCCTTCTTCCGTAGCCCTCCCCTTTGCCCTGGAGTGGGGAGCTGTACCCACCTGCCCCTGTGCCCACTCACTACTAACCCACGGGCGCCCGCCCACCCTGTGTTTAGTTCCAGAGAACGAGGCGCCAGTAGATACCAATCTCATAGAACTTGACACAAAGTAAGCCAAACCCTGCCTGCAGACGTCCGGGGGGGCGGGCCTTGGGTGGTGGGCGGGGCGATGGGATCATTTGCATATATGCTTATTAACCTCTGAGGAACAGCTGATCTAACCCCCGTCTGCTGAGAGCCGCCTCTGCTCGCCTCTTCAGCAACCCGCTTGCCTGCATGTGACTTGAAGGACCCTCCGTGCCTGTTCCTCTTCCTCCTGCCTTGGTGGGGTCTGTCTTCCTCCCTCGTCCTTGCACGTCCGTCCGTCAATCCGTTCGTCCGTCCACAGCGCCTGCTCGGCTCTCACAGGGCTGGTTCGGTTCGCGGCCCTGGGCTGGGGCTCTCCTGCCCTGCCAGCGCCCAGCTGGTGGAATCAGGCTGCGGGGTGGGGAAGGTTCTGGGGCTCTTGTTGCTTCTGCCTCCTGAGGACCGATGCGGATTTCCCTGCGGTCAAAGGCCATCGCCTCACCGGACAGTGGCCCGAGGGGGAGGACCTAGGCCGACATGATGAACCACCTCCAGAGCCAAGCAGCTTTCTCTCTCCAGCTCCAAATTCACCCTTTCCTTGTCCCCCAGGGGATATTTGAGATGTGGTGTCTCAAGCCACCCCATGAGGACACCTCATGCGGCTGGCTGAGTTCTGTGGGGCGGGGGACTTGGGTGGGCCTAAGTGTACATGTTATGTGATAGAACAGAACTCACTGTTCTTAAAAGCGGTCCTCAGTCCAGAAACCCCATTCAGGCACCTCCTTTCCCCACCCACCCTTCCCTCTGCCCCACTATTTAGATTTACTACCCCCAGACCCCATCCTATCCAAGATCCCTCAGGATAGAGTGTGAGCTGACAGCTCCCTGGAGAAAGGGCTCTTGTGGTTTTTTCTTCCACTAAGCCAAGCCCACACCATCCTGTGCAGATACAGGAATGCTTCCTGAGGGTAGTTCTTTGGATGGGTGGTGGGGTTTCTTGGGCCTGTTCTGAGGGATTCAGCATAGGCTATGAAACTACTGGGCCTGGCATCTCACAGTGGGAATAAGTTCTTCCTCTGGCCCCAGCCCGGCCAAATTGCACCTCCATCCCCGTTTGATATCCGCCTCGCACCCCCAAATCCTTAAGAACTGGGTCACTTCCCAGCCCTCAGGCAGGAAAGTCAAACCCATGCCTCCCTTTGGTATTTCCACGACTAGCTGGAGTCCAGATACGACCAGTCCCACTGTCACTGGAGGGCATCTAGATGTGCCAGCCTGGCAGGCCTTTCTGCCCAAGGTCAACCCTAGGGGCCAGCCTCTGAGTCCCATCTGACCCTCTGGATAAGCCTACCCTCCCTGCCATGCAAACACGTCCCGTTTTCCTTGTCTTTTCCACCAGCGATGATGACATCGTGTTTGAGGACTTTGCCCGCCAGAGACTGAAAGGCATGAAGGACGACAAGGAGGAAGAGGAGGATGGTACTGGTTCTCCACAGCTCAACGACAGATAGACTGGGGCCAGCCCTCCCTCCGGGCAGCTCCGGGTCTGCTCTCCTGCACTAAGATGCTTATTCGTCTTCTTCCTGTTCTCGTTCCCCCTTCCCCTTTGTTCTTCTAGTTTCTACCAGGGGGCCCAGTGTTCTTCCAGGTCACGGTGGTGAACCTCTGGCCTCAGGATTGGCCCCACATCACCATGCCAACAAGGGTCACATGGGCCACCTTCACCCCTCTCACCCCTGTCGCGGGACACCCCTCCAGCCCCTCTCTTTTCCTGCTGACCCCCCAGAAAGGCCATCCTGGCTCTGGCCTTGGAATTTGACTTGGGATGGGGAGCAGAACAGGGAGTGTGGGGCATAGGGCTTGGAGGGGTGAGATTGAGGGCTCAAGACGTGTGAGAGGGTGCCCACGGTCCTAGGTGGCTAACACAGTTCTGGCAGCTAAAAGATGACTATGCTGAGGGCCACCCTCTTCTGGCTGGGAGGGGCACACCTGTGGATAGATTCTTACTGCCTTCAGGCAGTTGAGACCCACGAAACACCTCTCTGCATCCACCCCTCCGTCCCCACCCTACATGCCTCTGTGTCTGACAGTGACCTTCTGTGTCTGTGGTGACCGTTTGCAGACCCCAGGAGTAGAGAAAAGCCACCAGACTGGCTTTCTCACCAGCAGTTACTCAGTCTAAGGCAAGCTGTGTGAACTAGCCCATCTATTTCAGTACTGTCAGGATGTAACATCCTAGCCACCTTGTATCTTATGTGTGTGTCCTGTCTGTACACATGCACAGAGAAATAAGGGAGGGGTCTTCAGAAAGCACCAACCGGAGGTAGAGTGAGCCCAAGCTCCTGGGGAGGTTTCCCGAAGGGTGGCTCTGAGAGATGGGGTCGGAACAAGAAGATGAGACTCTGCTCTGTTCCCTCCTTTGCGGACGTAAGAGCAATCGGTGATCCCTCAGGAAGTAAGGCTGGCGGTCCAGATAGGGCTGGGGACACCGGTATCCTCCGGCTTTCCCTTGCGGTTCATCCGGGCTGAGCTGGGCTGGCCCTGCAGGCTGGGAGAGAGCGCTCGAGGCCACTATGCCCACAGTCAAAGGGGCTTCTTCGCAGAAGGTGGCATGGCCCACCAAGATGCCCTCACCTGAAAGGAAGGGGACTGCCAGGTAGCAAAGAACCCTTCGTTTCCTTAGGGAGCTGATGACCCTCTGCCAGTTCCCAGTGTCATGGATACTCACTACTCATTGGCTGGTGTTTTGTGTGATTGAGACCTGGGGTATTTTTAAGCAATAGAGTGGGCAGATGATGAGGTAGAAAATGTTAAAAGGTATTCGTTCTTGTCTGACCTTTAAGGCCCACTTACTGTGTGACCTTGGGCAAGTTCCTTTCCTTCTCTGGGCCTGAGTTCTTCACCTGGGGTTTGACCAGATAATCACAAAGGGACCTCCCAGCTCTGTCCTCTAAGAATCTGTAAACCTTAGAGCTTCTGGTATGGTAGGTGGAACCAGAGCCAGACCACTGACTCTCGTTTGTCTGCCGCCAGAGGTGATTCATTGGTAGTGGGGCGCTGGAGAGCTTCTAGCCACCCCCTCCCCAGGCCTGAGAAGGGCCCTTCTTGGGCCTCTGGAGGGTCATCTGATGTCAAGCTGTGGCCATAGCTAGCATGAGCTGCTTGGCCCTAGGGCCTGAGTATTACAGAAGGCCAAGCTCGGATTTGCTTATGACAGGGCTTCTGGTGCCTCACAGCTCCCTGTGGATGGCAGACCCCCTGAGGTTTACCTTATACCCAAGCAAATATATTGCTTAGCAGGGCAAGGGGATCTCTCCTCCTTCCCTGCTCCCTTTTATCTCTGTCCCATGCTTGCCTGAAAAAGGAGACAACAAACTTTTATTATGCAAGTTGGGTCTCAAACTGTCCAGCCCCTCCTGGGGTGGGCTGCGTAACCATTATCCATGGCGAGATTACCCAGTTCACAGGCCTGGCACTGCACCTCAGCCCTTCCGCTTCTGAATCTCATGAGGATCTGAGGCTAGGGACTCCCTGCCCCAGGTCAGGACCAAGTCAACTTGGGGCAGCTCTACTCTCCTGGCCATCCCTGGGGTCCTAGCTGCTGGATGCCCCAGGCATCCAGCCTCTACCAGACCTTGCTGGCAGTCCGCACCTCATTGGACAGCTGAAGGGTTGACGAAGGGCTGGAACAGCATGGGCCAAGCATATGCTCTCCAGTGTCTTCCTCTGGAACCTTTGAGGCTGGTACGAGACCCTTTAGGTTTTGAGGTGATCGATCACTCCCCTACAAACCTCTTCCTCTATCCCTCACCTACACACATGAAAGATTTGTCAGCCTGGTTACTTGAGCTTCTTCACCTCAATATCACACTCACCCTTTGGGCTTTATCCCAGTATTTTAATGGAAATTTCTCCAGCTGTGGGAAGTATCATAGCCCCATCTAGACTTTTACTATTTGGGCCCAGGGCTGCAGAAGGGCAGTGGTCAAGTTCATTTGAATTTGGCTTCACTGCTCTTGGCTGATGACTTCTGCTCAGTGCTGGGCACTCGACACACAGAGATGGGTCAGTCCCAGCCGCTGTCCTCAGAAAGCTCATGGTCAGGTGAAAGTTATAGTGGGAATAGGTAATAGGAGCCAGTGCTTTCAGGGCTCCTTGGCTGCTGCTAGTTCGTATGGTGCCTTGCTGTGAATTAGAAGCAATGCCCCTTCCAGGTAGATTCAGCCCATGTTAGTTAGAATGCAAAACTTTGTGAATGGCGCATAGACTGGAGTTCAGCCCCACCTGCCCAGCCCAGGTGCCATGCTCAGGCCAGAGTGTTTCTCCCAGGCCTCTTCCTGGGAGAAAGACCCAGATCATCTTTCAAAGCTTCCACTCCAGACCCCACTCCACCTGCGGCCCCCAACCACGACCGAGTCCTTCTATGCAGGGCCCCTCTCCATCTGGAGTTTAGCCTGCCTGGAATCAGGTGAGACCTTGGAGTGAAATTGGGGGTGTAGGAGCCCACTGGGCCCCAGGCACCAGCCCACGGTATTGGCTCTTTCTGTACACACATTTGGGCTCTATGCTGACCACACAGCTCCACACTGGTACCTTCCAGTGGGTCTTGTGGATGGCATATACATAGCAATCTGGGCAGGAGGAAAGAGCATGGCCCCAGGTGAAAATCTACAGGCAGAGGGCCAGTGGGGTGTCCTCAGCACTACAACTGTGAGAAGAGTTCAGTCCCCATGAAGATAAGGACTGAGTTATTTGGCTGGACTCCATGGGCTGCCTCAGCCTCAAGGCGCAGACAGGTGAGAGTGGCCCCACCAGGGGCTGGTTCAGCTGGGTGCATTGCTAATAAGCTGATTCCCACATGGTTCCATGAAAAGCATGCTGGCCTGGAAGTCCACAGTGCCTCCTGCCCAACTGTCACCAACCAGCTGAGTAGCCTTGAGCAAGTCACTTGACCTCTTGGGCCCGGTGTCCCTAACTGTAAAATAAGATCGTAATCCCTTCCCCACCTGATTTAAGGAATTGGGAGGCTCAGAGGAGATGGAAGTCAGCTCTGGAAGTTGCAAATGGCTGCACAGGCCATGGCACTGCCACTGCAGGGGAGCAACCCAGAGTCACGTGCGAAGGTCACTGTGGGCAGAGTCCTCCTCCCAGCAGTCTTCATCTCTTGCCCCCTTCTCACTTAGGCAGATGTCAGCCAGAATGAGTGCAGTCAGTTTGGCTTTGGTGCCTCAGGTGAAAGAAAAATCCAGACGCTATTCAGGAATGCCTCGCCCACAGACAGTGGTCCCAGAGATCCTGACAAAAGGGATATCAGCCATGGATATCAGTGATTGAGCTGGGGGGGCATCTGGACTGTCCCAGGCCTGGTGCCACCCACACCTCCTATCTTTCAGATCCCACAGAGGCCAGGAAGCCTTGGCTCTGATCCCAGGTTAGGGAGAGCCCCTAACCCCCAGGCCCAGGGAGGGCTGAACCACTATTCCATATAAGAACCCCAAGGGTGAGGTGGAATAGAAGTTGCCCTTCAAAGTAGAAGGCCCTCTCCAGCATCAGACACAGCTGCCAATGCTCGGTGACACTTAGGAGGGATTTGGGCCCAGGGAAAACCCAGGCCTCTTTCCCTGAGAGCTGAGCCCTGATGACCTGTACCCAGTGGCTCCAGTATCCCACAAAGGCAGCTTCTCTCCTGCCAGTGACTGGGGACCAGACATCCTCCACCCATCCCAGAGGAAGGCATTGGCCCCAATCTTGAACTGTTATTGGGTCTCGTGGGCAAAGGCCTATATCTGTTCTGATGTTTTTAAAGTCAGCAGGGACCAAAACAGACCCCCCCGACCCTCATGCATATGCCTGCACTGAGCTTGGCATTTTGCCATTCTTGTCCAGGCAGGTCCATCGCTTCTGTCCTCCCTCCAGGACTGAAATGGCCTACCTGTGGGGCAGGATCCCCACCTCTCCCACTCCCCTGCAGTGTCCCTGCACAGTGGCTTCAAAGGCCCATTGAAGGGGGAGCATCCCCCCCCCCCCTGCCCGCAGGACTCTCTCCCAACTCCTCACTCTGAAAGAGAAATCAAAGCACAGGTCCCCAGGACCCATGATCTATAGACACTCTGACACAGTGGTTTTCAAACCAGGTGCTGTGGAACCCCTGGGTTTCACAGAGCTTTGTCAGGGGCTGCTAAGGTGGGAAGATGGGGGGTGGAGGCAAAGGCTAGATCTCCAGCTCTCCCCCCATCCCCACTTCCACCAGGACAACTCTGCTTTTATCTGTCTTGCCTATTGAGGTTTCACCTTCAAACTTGTGAAGGAAAACTTCTTCAAACCACCATTCTAAGGTTTGATCTTCAACCAGCAAGCATAGGTTCTATTCTTGCTCTTCATGTTGGAATGGCTCTAGCATTCCAATACAAAGTGTCTTTGTATTGGAACTTGGGTCGCAGACCCAGGCCCAAGCATTTGCTCACACACACATGCACAAACACACACACACACACACACACACACACACGTGTGTACACATTTGATGGTTTTGTTGCTCACCCACCCTGAAGCTCTGGCCTGAGTTTAATTTGGGCAGGGGCCTGGTGCTCAGTGAGGGTGAGTCTTACCTTGATATCAGCCCGTGCAGTGTGAGGGACTGCGGAACAAGGACTTCGGCCCAGCCCCCACCCCATGACTCATGTCAGCACCCCAACTCCCTGCCCCAGGCCACATGGTGGGAGAAGGAGAAACTAGACTCAGGTTCCTCTTTACATACAGCCAGATGGATGGATGTCCAGATTTTTTACAAAACAAATGCTGAGAGAGGGCTTCATGACAGAAGTCCCTCCTGTGAGAGCATGCCCCTCCAGAGACTTTTAAAGCAGCAAGTTTCCCTTGAGCAATTCTAGTAGGATTCCACTCCCACATCTGTGGACAAGCAAGTGTGTGGGCAACAGAAAGGTGACTGAAGAGATGCTGGTCTCCCACCCACAGTCTCCCATATTCTTTCTCTGCCAGCCTGCCTCTCTGCTTGGGCCCACGACCAGGGCTAAGGGGTGGGTACACTGGTGAGACCTGGACCAGCCCTTGACACAGAATCCTGTCTGGGCCCACTGCTGAGGGAATTCTATGGGGAAAATGTGAAGGTCAGGGCATAGCCAACCACGTGGCATGGGAGAAAGTGTTCTATGTTCAGTCTAAGCATGCCCTTGGAACCCCACTGACCTCAGTCTCCCCATGTGTAAGATGGGGCTAGTGCCAGGCTCCACCTTCCTCACAGGGATTACTGCAAGGAAGGGTCATAGGTGGGCATGATAGGTAGTGTCATATGAGAGGGGATCTGCACAAACTTGGGGTGTGGTCATGGCTTACACTGCAGATCAGCAGACTGCTTGGGGGAATGATTATGGGATGTACCATCTTCCTGGGGCATCTCTGCTTGGTGTTAAGGTCTAGCCACAGACACTATGGGAGACGTGTCTCTTCCTACCCAATGGGAGCCAACATTGAGCCTGGCACAGTGACTGTGTGGATCCTGGATGCAGGGAGTGACAGGTAGCTGGGACAGGTCTCCAGGTCTGTAGCTCTTCTGTTAAGTGATTATTTTGTTACACCCTCATTCCTGGGCCACCTGCCAGGTTTATCTGTTGTACCTGTGGCATTCCTTATAACGTCAGATAAGTTATTACAGTTTATTCAACTCTAACAGGACAAATGAACAAAAGAACCATAAATAAGAGACCATTAAAGGTCTTTTGTGACAGATCCTGGATGTGCTTTCATTTCTGTCTCATTAGCTCCTAGTAAGACACAGACCAGTAAATTCTCTCCCTGCTGCCCTGGAATGGTGGACAGGACCTGTGACTGGGTCAGGTGTTTTCTTCTGTTTTCTGTGGCCCGAACTCCAACCTGGTTCCTGCACCCTTTTTGGAAACTGCCAAAGAGCTTTCTCCTTCCCACTCTGCCATTTACCAGTATTATGGTCTTGGGGAAGTTGCCAAACTTCTTTTCCCTCTCAGACATCACTAGATCCCATGACCCCTGGTCTGCTCCTCAGGTAAAGTTATCCCATATTCTTTTTGGCAACACCAACCACTTCAGCTGGAATCCTACCCCAACCCCAGACCTGGTTCTTATTCAGTTCTCATCTCCTGCTCTACTGGGGCTCCCTGAAGTCACTTCACTTTCCATGACTTACCCACTGTCTGTTCCAAAAGAACACATGGGAGGAGTGGGGATATATGTGAGGAAGATTCAAAGTTCTACATGATAATGTGCTGTATTAACACAAAAGAAAAACGCTGATGAGTGTAAGATGACTTTCCCAGAAAACTGATTATGTATGAAAAATATTTTTTTTTTACATTCCTCCAAAATAATGTGCAACCTAGATCAAAGCATTGCCCTCCTGGTTAACCAGAAGGTGGTCTGTTTCCTCTGATGCTCCCTTTAGGCCAGAGAAGGGTAGTGGGAAGACACTGACATTTGAATTAAGAGACCTGAGCTAGGGCTTTCATTCTGCCCTCCCTCGTGGTCTATATCAGTCTGAGTCCAGAGAAATACCCCATGCCTGTATTTCAGGAGCAGGGATTTTATTGATGAAACTGGTTATAATATTGCAATAGTTAAAAGGGCAAGTGAAATTGGAGGTAACCCAGAGATTAGGTGCAACTGGAAACCACTACCACCTGGAGGGTGGAAGGACAGGGAGAGGAGTTACAGAGCTAAGGAACTAGGGACATTGAGGGAGAGGGTATCTGAGGAATTCAGACCACCATAGAAACACATCTGTCATTACTCAAAGCAGAGAGAGTAGGAGAAATACTCTGGTTTCTCCTTTCTTTCTGCCCTCCAACATCATGCCCATGCCTACTATTGGCAGAATCTAATCAAAAGCTAATTTTCAAGGAATCTTAGGATATGTGGTTTGCAATGGTTGATGCCCTGCAATACAGAACAGGGGAGGATCATGGGATTAGATCTGAGACCAAATAGCAAATCAGCTCTTCCTCGAATCATCTCATCCAAAAAATATAAATAATCATACTGGCCCGGATACCACAATTTGAGGAGTGCCCTGACCTCTAAACAGGACTGTAGATGGGGGGGGGGGGGGGGGGGACGGAAAGAGGGAGTATTTGTTTTTGCCTCTTAGCTTTGAGCTTTTCTCCTGCTGTCACTGTCTTCATGGCGCTTTGGGACTTCATTTCTCTTAGCTTTTTTAAACTCTAGCAAATCAAGATAAAATGGGTAAGAGTTTCAAATTATAGCCAAGAGAGTAAGTCCACTACAGCCTATCACTTCAACTGATTACATAAAAATTCCTGACAGAAGTACTAAACACACTATCTAATGACTCTGAAAATTAAACAAAAGCAGGCAGATGGTACATAGGAGTCAACATTTGGAGAAGTAAGCTGCATGGGGTGCATTTCCTTTTTTTCTCTCTTTTGTGGATTTGTGCTGAGGTTAGAACCACCACCAACAGAAGGTGAGAGAACTTAGGGTCTGAACCTAAATCAGTTGATTGCCTCTTGAAACAACAATAGCAAAATCAACATTCTATGAAGGATTATAATGGGACTCCAGAGTCTAAACAATATAACATTTACAGTGTCCTTTTCAGATATAGTAACTTGAAATTATGCAATATACAAAGAGCCAGAAAAACATGACCAAATATCAAGAGAAAATACAATCAACATATGCCAACTTTAAGAAGACTTAGATGTTGGAATTATAAGAAAAGATTTTGTGGTTGATTATAACTTGAAATGAATGGGAAGATAGTTCTCAGAAAAGATATAGGGGTGCTTGGGTGGTTCAGTTGGTTAAGTGTCTGACTCTTGATTTTGGCTCAGGTCCTTATCTCACAGTTTGTGAGATCAAGCCCTGCATTGGGCTCTGCATCGATAGCATGGGACCTGCTTGGGGTTCTCTCTGCTCCCACCTTCTCTCTTAAAATAATAATTAAAAAAAAACCTTTAAAATAAAAAGGGATATAGAAACTTGAAAATGAGCTAAATAGAAATTTTAGAACCAAAAACTTCAATATCTGAAATAAAAAAATCACTGGATAAGCTTAATAGCAGAATGGAGTTGACAAAGGAAAAAGTCAATGAACTTGAAGATAGATTAATAGAAATTATTCAATCTGAAAAAGAGGGACAACTGAGAAAAATTGACAGGGCTTCAAGGACCTATGACATAATATAGGCTCTGAGATTCATGTCATTGAACTCCCAGAAGAGAGGAGAAAAAGTCTGGTGCAGAAAAAAAAAATCTTTGAATGAAAGGTGTAAACTTACAGATTCAAGAAGCTGAGCAAACCTCAAACAGGTTAAACTCAAAGAAAACCATACATAGACACACATAACCAAACTGCTGAAAACCAAAGATAAACTCTAAATTCCTAAAAGCAGCTAGAGAAAATGACGCGTTCTTCTATCTTATTCTTTACGAAGAATGATGATTTGATGGAGCTTTCTCAATAGAAAGCATGGAAGCCAGAAGAGAGTGAAACAGCATCTTTAAGTGCTAACATGAAATAGTTGTCAAACTAGAATTCTGTATCTAGTGAATATATCCTTCAAGAATGATGCAAAATAGGGGTGCCTGGGTGGGTCAGTCGGTTGAGCATCCCACTTTGGCTCAGATCATGATCTCACAGTCTGTGAGTTCGAGCCCTGCATTGGGTCCTGTGCTGACAGCTCAGAGCTTGGAGCCTGCTTTGGATTCTGTGTCTCCCTCTCTCTCTGCCCCTCCCCTGCTCATGCTCTGTCTCTCTCTCTCTCTCTGTCAAAAATAAATCAACATTAAAAAAATTTTTTTTAAAGAATGATGCAAAATAAAGAGATACTCACATGAAGGGAAACTAATAATTTGTCAGCAGACCTGCTCTTATAAAAACTAAAAAGTTCTTTTGGTTGAAAGGAAATTATGCCAGAGATAAATCCACATCTTCAGGAATTAAGAGCAACAGAAATGGTGATTATTTGTGTAAAGTATAAAAGGCTACATTGGTCCCCTTAAGTTCTTTAAAATATGAATTATTGATGAAAGGAAAACCGATAAATTGTCTAGTAGGGTTGTCACAGTACATAGATAAAATACTATACTAATACTATATTATATTATATAGACTCTAATGTAAAGTTCAGTAGGGAAAGATAAAGAGACCTATCTGTAGAGCTTCTGTATTATATCGAAGTGATATAATATTAACCCTAAGTATACTGAGAAAGATTATTATGTATATTGTTATTTGTAGAGCAACAATTAAAATGGACCCAAAAATATAGATAAAATAGCATACTAAAAAATAAGCACATATTCCCAAAAAAGGCAGGAAAGTTGGAACAAAAGAATGAAAAACAGAGGGGACAAACAAAAAAGTAAAAGTGGTAGACCTGAATCAAACCATATCAGTAACTATATTAAATGTAAGTGGTCTAAATATAACAATTAAAAGATAGAGATTGTGAGAGTTGATTTAAAAAAAAGTCCCACTATATGCTGTCTACAAGAAACCCACTTGAAATACAGAGACAAAGATAAGTTCAAAGTAAAAAGATGGACAAGATAACCATGCAAACAATAATAAAAAGAAAGCTGAAGTGGTTATATTAATAGAAGACAAGGTAGACTTCAGAATAAGGAATGTTATCAAGGATAAAGAGGGACATAATGTAAAAATAAAAATGCCAACTTACCAAGAAGACATAACAATCCCAATTGTATATACATTTAGTAATTGTGTTTTTGAAATGCATGAAGCAAAATCTGACAGAACTGAAAGGAGAAATATACAAATCCACAACACTATATCTAAGGATGTAGAAGACCTGAACAACACTATCAATAACTTAACTGATATTAATCAAATATTTCACCTTTATTAATATTTGATATTTGATATTAACCAAATATTTCAAAACAATAAAATGAGCATTATTTTCAAGTACACATGTAACATTCACCAAGAAAGACCATTTTCTGGGGGCGCCTGGGTGGCGCAGTCGGTTAAGCGTCCGACTTCAGCCAGGTCACGATCTCACGGTCTGTGAGTTCGAGCCCCGCATCAGGCTCTGGGCTGATGGCTCAGAGCCTGGAGCCTGTTTCCGATTCTGTGTCTCCCTCTCTCTGCCCCTCCCCTGCTCATGCTCTGTCTCTCTCTGTCCCCAAAATAAATAAAAGTTGAAAAAAAAAAAAAAAAGAAAGAAAGACCATTTTCTGGGTCTAAAAAACCTTGGCAAATTTAAAAGAATTTAAATTAAAAAAGATGTTTCAGATTATAACAGAATTAAACTAGAAATTAATATAGAAAAGCATCTGGAAAACTTACAAATACTTAGAAATTAAGCAACTCTTGTAAATGGATCAAAGAGAAAACCACACAGAAAATTAGAAAATCTGTGAATTAAATGAAAATGAAAACAAAAATAAGTAATTTTATGGGATGCTGCTAAATTACTTCAATAGATGCACAAATGGCATTTGACAAAATTCAATATCCATTCCTTTTTTAAAATTTTAAAATGTTTTTATTTATTTTAGAAAGAGGGAGTGGGAGAGGGGCAGAGAGAGAGAGGGAGACACAGAATCTGGAGCAGGCTACAGGCTCTGAGCAGTCAGCACAGAGCTTGACGCAGG
Source organism: Prionailurus bengalensis (assembly GCF_016509475.1). Classification (NCBI taxonomy): domain Eukaryota; kingdom Metazoa; phylum Chordata; class Mammalia; order Carnivora; family Felidae; genus Prionailurus; species Prionailurus bengalensis. The sequence continues at coordinate 56,988,923 of NC_057346.1, forward strand.
GCTTGAACTCACAAGCCCTGAGATCATGACCTGAGCTGAAGTCGGACATTCAACCAACTGAGTCACCCAGGCCCCCCTTCAATATCCATTCCTGATTAACAACAACAACAACAACAACAACAATTGTCTTAACTAGATAAAGGGCATCTACAACAAACCTACAGCTAACACCGTATCTAATGGTGAAATGGTGTGGTAGTGGTGAATGATTTTCTTCTAAGATTGGGAAAAAGGCAAGGATGACTGTTCCCATCACTCCTATTTAATGTCCTACTGAAGGTCCTAGCCAGTAAAATGAGGCAAGAAAAAGATATAAAAGGCCCACTGACGGTAAAGAAATAAATAAAATGGTCTCTATTCATAAACAACATGATTATTTACATAGAAAATCCCAAGAAATCTACCAAAGAAAGTGCTAGAACCAATCGGTGAATCTATATAAGTTGCAGGATACATGATCAATATACAAAAATCAATTGTACTTCTGGATAGTAACATCAATTGGAAATTGAAATTAAAAAGAAAATGCCAGGGGCGCCTGGGTGGCTTAGTCAATTAAGTGTCTGACTCTCGATTTCAGCTCAGGTCTTGATCCCACAGCTCAGAACCTGCTTGGGATTCTCTCTCTCTGCCTCTCCCCTGCTCATGCTCTCTCTCAAAATAAATAAAAAACTTAAAAAAATGCCAAATAAAAAGATAGCACCATTTAACAACAGCATCAAAATGGAAATACTTCAGTATTAAAATATGAGCATCAAAATATGAGCATAATCTTGATGCACATCTCTAAAGCACAAAATATTGGTGAAAGAAATCAAAGAAGACCTAAACAAATTAAGACATTTACCACGTTCATGGACTGGAAGATTCAATACTGTTAAGATACCAATTCTCTCCAAACTGACTACAGATTCAATGAAATCCAAGTCAAGATCCCTGCAGGCTTGTTTTTTGCAGATATAGACAAGGTGATTCTAAAGTGTATATGGAGAATTAAAAGAACTAGAACAGCCAAGCAATTTTTAAAAGGAAAAACAAAGTTGGAATTATCTACTACCTGATCTAAGGACTTACCATGAAGCTATGGTAATAAAGACAGTGTGGTAGTGGTGAAAGAATAAACATCTACATTGATGGGACAGAATCCAGAATCAAGAAATAGACCTGCATATGTACTGTCAATTGATTTCCCAAAAAAGTTCAAAGGCAACCCAGTTGTTGTCCTTTCAATAAACGGTGCTGGTGAGGATGTGGGGTAACTGGAACACTCATACACTGCTGTTGGGAAGGTAAAATGTATGGACACCTTGGAAAACAGCCTGCAGTTTCTTATAAATTTAAATATACTTATATGAGACTTGACAGCGCTACTCCCCAAAGAAAGGAAAAGTTATGTTCTCACAAACATCCACATGTGAATGTTAATAATGCCTTTATTGTCAAAAGATGGAAACAACTCAAACGTTCTTCAGTTAGAGTGAATGGGTGAACTATTGTACAGCCACACAATGGAATACTGCTCAGCAATAAAAAACGAACAAACTAGTGATACCTATAACATGGATCTTAAAATACATTATGCTAAGTGAAAGAAGACAGACTTAAAAGAACAAATATGTATGATGCTATTTATATGACATTTGGAGAAAACAAAACTAGGAAGATAGAAAACAGACCCCTAGTTGCCAGGGGCTGGGATTGAGGGTGGCTACAAAGAGACTACAGGAGGGACTTGGGGGATGATGGAACTGTTCTGTATCTTGATTGTCAAAATCAACTGTAAGCCCAAAAGAGTGGATTTTACTTTATTCAAGTCTGAATCTCAATAAAAAAGCAAAAGCAAAAAAAATAATAATAAATCAAAAAAGAAAGTAAACAATTTATATCACAGACTGCAAATAATATTTACTGGGCATGTGCCATTTGCTGGAACTTATGATGGACCCTTGAAGACACAAAGATAAATAATATAACCCATTGAAGGAGCTCACAGATTCATAGGAGGATAAGGTATGACAACAAAGGTTTGGAATTGCTGTTGAGGGATATTGGAGATGGGGCTGACACGTAGTCATGGCATGCCATGGGAGCACTAAGTAGGGGTCATCAGGTATAGGTGGGGTGGGTAAGATGGAGAATAAGACAGGCTTCCTAGAGGAGGAATTGCTTCAACTGAGTTTTGAAGGATGAGAAGAAGTTAGGCAGGTGAGGAGAGGCTATGGACATTGGCTAGGACTGGCCTGCCATTCGATATTTGAATATTCAGTCTCAGCACTTTGCACCTGCTGTTTCTTCTGCTTGGACTGATAGATCCTATAGACTCATTTCTTCCCATCCGTCAGGGTAAGCCACCTTCTCAGAGGGGTCTGCCTGACTACCCTAGTCAAAGACATCCTTCCCCATTGCTGTTATATCACTCTGTTTATTTACCTCCTAAGTCTTGCTTGTTTATGGTATAAGCACATGGGCTCTGGGTTCTAAGCCCAATTTGGCCCTTTATTAGCAGTGTGGCTATATTAGCAGTGTGAGCAAATCATTCACATTTTATGTGTCTGGTTTCTTCATTTCTTTTTATTTTATTCATTTCTAAATAGGAATAATAATAACTACTTCATAGGGCTGTCATCAGGCTAAAATGGGTTAATATAGGGGCGCCTGGGTGGTTCAGTCGGTTAAGCGTCCGACTTCAGCTCAGGTCAGGATCTCGCGGTCCGTGAGCTCGAGCCTCGCGTCGGGCTCTGGGATGACAGCTCAGAGCCTGGAGCCTGCTTCCGATTCTGTGTCTCCCTCTCTCTCTGTCCCTCCCCCCATTCATGCTCTGTCTCTCTTTGTCTCAAAAATAAATAAACGTTAAAAAAATTAAAATAAAATAAAATAAAATAAAATAAAATAGGTTAATATATATAAAGTGCCTAGAACAACCCCCAGTTTCTTCCTAGCACAGTGCTTATAGCGCATAATAGGCACCTTATAAAATACTTGAATGGATTGTGAAGAACTGAAAAGAAGGAACTTTCCTATATTCACCAGCAGATGGCGCATGTATGCAAAGAAAAATTAAAACTCGTTCCACTTTGCCACAAATTGGCCAACAGATGTCGTTGCAGCTCTCTGGGTAAAGAAACCAAGACCTGTGACTGAGCTGGCTGAGCCAGTGGTCAAACCCAGATGGGATGATGGACAAATATTCCAAATGGAGGGCCAGAAAGTTAGAATTGTATTAAAAAGCCAAAGTTGAGGAGCTAAGGATAAATTATGTTTTACATGATTGCATATTCTATAGCTGCATTTTCTTTCTGCTTTCTCACTTTACTAAACAGTAACAAGGAGCTAGCCATACAGGCATCTTCTATAACGGCAACCTCAGTTCAATGATGGGGAAGGTTATGGGAGCCAAAGGGAGTGGGCATCTGACATGCAGCAGGGGGAGGCCATGAGCCCTGCGTGATGTTTCTCCCCTGGTGCTTTGGATTTCTGTGGGGCAAGGACAGTGCTCACAAATCTCTGTCCTCCAGGATTGGGAACCCAAAAGGGAACTGGACCCAACCCCTGAGGGGAACTTCTGGTCCGGTGTGGACAATGGGCCAGAAAAACAATCTATACAAATAAAGGTCTAGCGGGTGTAGTGATGGGAAGAAGAGGTGAGGGGAGGACAGCAGAGGGGACTAGAGATGTCCTGATGCTTTCTGCATAGGGAAAGCATTTCAGGCAGAGGGTACCAGGTGAGCCAAGGTACGGGGTCTGGAATCACTGGGCTCAGTTACTAAAATCTAAGTGGTTTGGTGTAGCTGGAGAATAGACGTTCAAGGAGGCTGGAGGATAAGGTCAAGGACGGAGAGTGTATTAGTTATCTAGTGTTGGTAGACTAGCTAGTCTAGCAGTCTAGCACTTTTTCTTTTCCCCTTCACGTCTTGTTAAAAGTCACTGGAGTCCAAGGCCCACCAGCCTGGAACAGTCCTACATTATTCTTGTCCCAATATAACTATTAATAGTGGCCTCTTTCACTCTCCAAAGTTTTCTGGTTTGGTTGGTCACCTTATTTAGGGGCCCCATGTGCTTCCATTATCACAGTGACCCAGTCTTTATTGAGGACAGGAGCAGTATCTGGTCCATCTCAGCAGGTGCTGAGGTTCAGGAAGAATGAGTTTTATACGTGGGGACCACAGAGCTTGGGGTTCCAGAGCAAACCCTTCATTTCTCTCAGGGAAGGATAGAGATACTCCCTAGCAGGGTTTCTGCCTGCAAGAGGTTTCCAAGGCCTGCTGGAAGCTGCTGATGGGAGGCTGCAAAGTCCTCCAAACCCTTTGTTGTTGGCTTCCCCTCCCCACTGCCCTCCCCTCCCCCCGCCCCATCTCTAGGCTACCACAGGCTTGGGTCTGGCTTTAAGAAGAATGACTGGAGGGATGGAGACAGAGAGTGAGGAGACGAGACAGCCCTGCCAGATACTCAAACCTAGAGTAGGGCAGGGATGGCCCCAGAGGTATCTTGGGTTCTGGATCTGCTTTGATTCTGACACTTGGGGTGACCTGGCTGGCCTCCTACACTCTCTGGGCCTCAATTTCCCCATCAATACAATGAAGGGTTAGTTGAAGTGGTCTCATGGGACCAGCCGGCCCTAGGTGAATTGGCCTGGGACGGTGCTGAAGGAGGGGGTGGGGATGGTGAGGGAGGGGGTGGAGGAGGGGACGCCAAAGGCCACCAAGCACATTACCACAGAAATATTAACTGCCCCATCACTTCTCCCAGTCCAGCAAAGGCCATGTCCATAAATTAGGGCCATGAGTCTGCCAGGCAGAGACTTAATGAAGGAGATGAACTTCAGTGAGAGCAGGCAGGACCTCTGGAGGTCACAAGTCCAGTCCCAGCCTGGACAAAAAGAACCTGGAACCAGAGAGGGGCACGGGGTGTCCAAGGTCAATGTTGGACTGGGCCAGGAAGGCAGGAGCCAGCTCTGCCATGTTCACTGTTGTATCTCCAGCACCCGGCACACAGTAGGGTCTCAACTAGTATTTGTAATGGAGGACCAAATGGTGTGGCAAATAATGCTAAGCTCAGATGGAAACCCAGACCTCTGGACTCTAGCCGGGCCCTTCCTAGTTCCCACAGCAGGCCCGAAGGGCATGGGTAGGAAAGGGGCTGCAGAAGTAAAAGTCTTCTCAAGGAGATAGGCCACTGCTTCCCTTTGTTTCTGAGAGGAAATTTCAGCTTTTACAGGGCCACAAACCCTGGGGTGTCTGACATGTTTCTCAAAGAGCGTAGCTGGTTTCATGTCTATCACATTTCTGACTGTTACACACCTTTTCTCTCCTTCTTCTCTCTTTAGGGGGACAAACCAGATGGAGTCCTTCCCCCTGGCACTTGGCCCTTGCACCCCCCTGCCCACCTCAGACTTCCAGCAGCATAAGAAGCATTACGATTAGCACGGAAGGCTGGTCATTCGATGGATGAGACTTCGGCACTGCTGAGACCGTCCGGAGGAGTGGGTGGCATCAGGGTATCAGGTCAGGGCCAGCCAGACCCCTCCATCTTATCCTTTCCTGCAAGGCCTCTTCTGGGCTCCTGTGGAAGCCCTTATCTCCTTGCCCATCTGGGCTCCCATGGGCATGGCTTAGGTCTGATTCCTCTCTCTATCTCCAGTGCCCAGTGTCTGGCACAAAAAGGATGAGCAGAAGGGAGCAAAAAGGAAGAGGCACCGTGCAGTGATCCTGCTTCCCATATCCTCTAAGGGAAGAGATCCCTCCAGGGCCTCCCAGTGAAGAATGTGAGGAATGCAGATCTGACTTAAGTACGCACACCCACCTACCTAACCCCAGCCATTAATGGTATTCTCTAATTCTCAGACTAACAAGATCTTCCTGCCTCCAGTTCTTTGCCCAGCTGATACTTCTGAGTTTTCTCCGTTCTTCAAAATCCTACTGCTCTTTCAAAACCCTGCTCAAATGTGACTTCCTCTAAGTAGAAGCCTCTCAAGGCTGGGCCAGGGGCCCCTACTCTAAGCTCTGTTTCCTGGGACTTCTTTTCCCTAGATCATGATTAAATAGGAGTCTCCTTGGGTCATTAGCTTCTCTAGAACTGGCAAAGTTGTATTCAGTTGAGGCTGAATGGCTGGCTGGATTTGTGGGGGAGGCAAGGCTAGGGGCCCTGGGGACCTGTTGATAGTCCCATACAGCCAAAGGCCACTGGCAGGCTGCAAGAAGAATGGCAGCCCAGAAATGACATTTAATGGGAATCAGTGAATGGCACCGAGGTTAAATATGAACTGGCATACATTAGGCACTCAATTAGTTGATTTTTGACAACTATTGATTTGGTACTTAGCTTAACAGCAGCTCTCATATAAAACCCTCAAAGATTTTTGCTGACAATGAACCCACAGCTAACAGCATGCTTTATTCGCCAGGACTCACTGCAGTCTTATGTTACCTTATGAGGGCATATCTTTGGAACTGGGGAGGTGACCTGTTAGAGACACAGTTCTCTAACCTGTGTTAGAGAGATCATTACTGTTTTGTCCTGGAGGACTGGCAGGGCACCTTTTGAGGGTCATTCACAGATGGGAACGTTTCAAGAGAATCTGACCCCCTCTCATGAGGAATGACAGGGAGAAGGGGTAGGGAATTTGCTGGGAACAGATAAGGAGACTCATGGCACCATCTCCAATTCTGTGAAGAGCTATCGTGGGTGACCTACACTCCTGGCCCCGGGGCAGAGCTGCCACTGTCAGGGAGTCCCAGGCAGACTCCTCTGGCAATGAGAGGGATGCTCCCAGGAGAGGAGGGAGTGAGCTCCTCATCGAAAGAGGGTGCTCCTTATTGGGATGATCTAGGTGGCTTCCCACTTTACCTCTGAGGTCCTTTCCAGCGTCTAGAAGGCACAAATTCTAAAATTATGTGGCCCTAAGATTCTAAAATGCCAGAATTCTAGCCTTCTGCCATGTAGTTCTAAGGCGCCAAGACCATGAATGCAAAATAATCCAGTCTGGGGACTTTAGGGCAGGAGATACGCCGCTTACCCTGGCCCTACTGGCCCAGAACCCACCTGTCTTTTTGCTCCACATTATCTCGAGGGGTCATTTTATCTACACCCACCTCTCTCCACCTCTAGGCTGCTTTTCCTCTTGCATACCCAAGGTGCAGTCCTTAGCCCTCTAGCCAGGACAGCATAGCATGGCACAGGTCATAAGGGAATGTCAGGTAACTCATCAGAGGGGATGATATCAAAGTGGCAAATCATGATCCCTCTGTTCCCGCCTGAATTAACTGCCTCTGATTCTCTGTAGCTGGATGTCCTCCCCGAGAGCCTCATCTGATGCTAGCGTTTGTCAGTCCAACTGCATCTCCCCCACAGCCGCCACCCTCACCGCAGTGATGAGGAAGAATGACAGGGTTAAGAGGATGTAGAGGAAGTGTAGGATCCCACGTGGGCTGTGGATAACCCCCTCTCAGAGGATAAAAGGCTGGCTGGCTTGGAGAGCAATGCAATCACAGTGGGAAGTCCCTCCATGCCTGCTACATGCAGTCGGAGCCTATCTCTTCTCCCATACGCCAGGCGGAGACACCAAAGGTCACTGCCTCACTTCAGGGAGGTCCAAAACGCCCTCCCAAGTGTCCCCTCCCACCTCCTTCAATGCCCCAAGGTCAGCAGGAATGACATGGCACCACTTACAAGAGTAGAGTATCCGAGATTATTGCAGACTTTATAGAAAACTGCCCAAGGGAGATCCAGATGTCCTGGGTGGGGGTGGGAAGGCAGGCCTCAGCCAATATGTTGAAGGAGAGCCTTCCTGTGTGTAGAGGCAGCACAGGCCAGCCATTCTGCCTGACCTAGGGGATGGGAGTCAGGGAGAGGCAGCCCCCTCCCCACTCACCAGTTGTGCTTTGGGATCATGCAGAAGGCAGGGCACTGAGGCTCTGACCCTAAACAGGATGGCTTGTGCCTGAGACAAGAAATGAGGCCCCTCACCTCTTCCAAAAGGCATGGGGGAGGGGGGCATGACAGCAAGGAAACCCGGGGAGAAAAGAGTCACATGGGTGGGAAAGGGTGTGTGGAGAGCAGCTCCCAGCCCTTCAGAGCCCCTCCCCTACCTCTCTCTGAGGCCACAGTGTACAGGTGACCCTGGTTCTGAGGCCCAGCCAACTACTTTGAACCCCCAGGAGTCTCTCCTCCCTCATGGGCATCTGGTTGGGGCCAGTATGGTTGGAGGACGCTTGGCACCTTCACCTGCCTTGCAGGGCTGGAGAGCTCATCCTAGGAGGAAAGGGGGTGGGCACATCCCAGGAATGGATTCCTCACTGGACCCTGACCCAGTGAATGGCAGAGGTGGATAGTGAATGCAAGTGATGGGTGTAGGAGGGGATAGATAGCCTAAAACTTGGGCAGGGAGATTAAACTCAGATCCGGGTGAAGAGCTGAGAGTCTGGAGATTAGGGACAAGCACTGAGTATTAGGGGATCAGAGAGCCCCGGTGAGAAAGGCTGAGGATCGGTTCCATACTAAGGCTATAATGGGGTATGACTGTCCCGAGGACGGGAGACAGTTGGAGCTGAGCCCCAAGCCTGGGCCAAGGAAGGGAGGAGCCTGAGCCAGAGCTGCGGTGGTGGGCAGTATGAAATACATCCCCTTATTGGGGGAGGGTGCCTAACCCTCAGAGTCTGGGGATGTGGGTGTTTGCAGGATGGAGGGCTCAGAGCTCCAGGATGAGAAAAAAGGTTCGAAGTCCACAAAAACCTTCAGGTGGGGGTGCTCTGCTTCTGAGACCAGAATGGGATGTAAGGGTCCCTGAGCCCTGGGAAGGAAGTTGAGGTCTCCAAGCTGGAGATGGGAGTCAGTAATGTCTAGGATGGTTTCCCAGTGAGAGGGCAGGCCTCAAAGTACAGGGTGGTGGAGGCAGTCTCAGGGCTTTCGGATTGAAGGACAAAGTTTCCTGGAGAGTCTTGAAAAGGGAAGGTGCTTTTGGTGGTTTAGGAGGGATGTGTCAGAGCCTGGGATGGGCAAGTAGGGTTTCTGAAATCAGAAGGGGGTGTCTCTCGATATTTGATGGTGAGAGCTCTCAGAGGCTGGGGAGAGGGGGTACAGCTTGGGGTCTCTGGGTCGGGGAGATGCCATAATCCAAAGGTCTCAGGCCGGGAAGGGGCAAGTCTCGAAGCCCCCAACTCGCGGGTGTCTCATACCCATGGCTTCAAGCCAGAGAGCCCCAGTAAAGTCATAAGCTGGCAGGAACAGCCATCAACCCCCAAGGGGTGACACTCAGAGGCCCGAGCCCGGGGAAGTGGCACGGGAGCCGGCGGGGGCAGCCGGAGCGGGCGCGCGGCGAGGGTCGGCGTCCTGCTCATAGCGGTAGTGGTAGCCCTCCATCTGGTCCCGGCAGGCCTCGCGCAAGTTGCGCATCCAGCGCTGGATGCCGCGGCGGTTTAGGTAGAGCACCATGAGGAAGATGAGGCCGATGAGCGCCAGCACCAGCCCGAAGAAGACGTAGGAGGCTTCCAGCTCCGGGCCGGCGAGTTCCACTTCTTCCCCGCGACCGTATGCATCGCCGTCGGCACAGCGCAGCCGAGCCTCGTCCAGGTCCAGGAAAGGCCGGTCCTGCAGCGCCCGCGGGGCGGCGCAGCGCAGGCGCCGCGCGTCGGGTACGCGCTCAGTGGAGTTGCGCAGCCAGGCCAGCAGGGGGCGCGCGGCACAGCCGCAGCTCAGGGGGTTGTCGGCGAGCAGCAGGCGCGGCGCGGGGAGGCCGCCATCGCGCTCGAGCGCGCGCAGCTCGTCGGGGCCCAGGCCGGTCAACGCGTTGAGGCGCGCGTCCAGCTGCTCCAGGCGCGGCCGGCTCAGAGCTGCGGGCGGCAGGCGGCTCAGCGCGTTGCCCGCCAGGCCCACCAGGCGCAGCTCGTCCAGCGGGGCGAGCGCGGTGTCCAGCGCGGCCAGCAGCGTGGGGCCGCCCCGCGCCAGCGCGTGGTTGAGCTGCAGGGAACGCAGCGCGGGCAGTCCGCGGAAGGCGCCGCCGCCCAGCGCGCGCAGGGGGTTGTTGCTCAGGTCGAGCGCCGTCAGGCTGGGCAGCCCGTCGAAGGCGCCGTCCTCCACCACCTCGATGTTGTTGTGCGTGAGGCTCAGCGCGCTGAGGAGCGGCAGGCGCACGCCGCCCGCTGCCGCCTCCTCCTCCTCCCCGTCAGCGTCCCCGCCGGCGAAGGCGGCCGCGCGAAGCACGGTCAGGTTGGCGCCCACGATGGTGAGGTTGCGCGCGTCGGGCGGCACGTCCCGCGGGGGCTGCCGGAGCTCGGCGCCCGACGCGCAGCGCAACATCAGCTTGGGGCCGCCGAAGCAGTAGCACTGGAAGGGACAGGGCGCGGCGGGCCGGCTCAGCGCCGCCGCCACCAGCAGCAGCCCCGGCAGGAGCGGCCCCCTTTGCTCCGGCTGTCCCGAGCGCGGGGCCATCGCAGCTGCCCCCGCATCCAGCGCCCTGGCCGCCGCGCTCACCAGTGAGTTCGGAGCGCCTGGGGGGCGGGGAGGGGGGCGGCCGGGGCAAGTCCTTGACCCGGAGCGGCTGGCGGTCGCGGTCGGTCCGTCCGCTGGCTCTAAAGTCCGAGGAGCCTTCACTTTCCTGTCTGGGGCGAGAGGGGTCAGGCGGGGAGCGGAGCCCCCCGCCCACGGTGCCCTCCTCGCCCTGCGCGCCGGCCTCCGACTTCCGCGGCCGTTCCGGGCTTGGAGCCGAGTGGGCAGGGTTTGTCGGTTTGTCTCCCCCCTCCCCGCCTCCCGGCCTCCTCCTCCTCCCCCGAGGAGCCTCCGCGCCCTCCTCGCCCAGAGGAGGGGTGGGAGGCTCCGGAGAATCAGAGCTTTCCGCTGCTGCGCTTTCTCTCCCCCACTCTCCAGCTCCGGGGCTGCTGAGAAGTTTGGCTCTCCAAGCCTCTGACTTGCTTCCCCCTCATCTCCCCCCATCCCCCCAGGTTGAAGCTGGTTCCTTCCTCCTCCCTCTAAGGCACGTGTGGGGCGGGGCCGGGCGGGGGAGAGCTGGCAGGTGGGTCAGCACCACAGTGCGAGAATTTGCCGGAGGACCTTAGAGTTCCCCCTTCAAACACAGGCAGGGGTGAGGGGTGGGCTGAGAAAGTTACTCATCTTTCAGCCTCTTCCTGATCTGTGTGGCCAAGGAGAGGTCTGTGCTAGGAGAGACTGGAAAATCCCCAGCCTTGGTTCCCCCCTCAGCAACCCCAGTTACATTAGGCCTGGCTGGGTCACCACTCTTGCAGGTCCTGTGGGACCAACGTTTTCTCAACCCCATCCTACCTTCACCCAGGGGTGTCAGCGACACCCCCTCCTCCTTTCTTTCCCCCCACCCCAACTCACTGGCTGCTCTGCAGGGAGTTATTACATCTGGTTTCCTCCACCAGGCTGGACTCCACCCCCAAGCACTCTCCTAGGCCCTAGGACCTGATGGGTGTGGTGATTCAGCTCTTTGCTGTCCCCTCCCAGTACTTGGGCACCCCGTTTGATTGTTCTGCTGGGTCTCAGGAGCCTGGGATTGTTAGATACCACTGACTGCCTCTCCTCCCTTCCAGGGTATCCCACCTGTAAATGGTGAATGGGTGAGAGGGTTTGGAGTTCCAAAGATTTGGAGAATTGGAGTAGATTTTGAAGCATTGGGAGGGGGTGGGGGGTCTCAGAGGGGGCCATGGCTGAGCTGCTTATAGGTTTGTTTTGTTCTGGATTTTTTTTTTTTTTTTCCAGAACTGGGAAGCTCCAGACCTGATTTAAAGAGATAGGCTCCTGAGAAGGGAGCATTCCTTGCCTTGACATGAATTATTCAGGCTGGAGAGGCTGACACTTGATCCACAGGCCATTCTGGTATCAGCAGAGCTGGTTGGGATGGAGGCTCCACCCTCCCCCCCATAGGAATCAGTTAGTCTTTCTCCTGAATTAGGGACAGTTGTTGGATTGACTTCTTCCCTGAGGTTATATTTAACAGATTGGCCAACAGATCAATACCACTTAAGGAGAAGAGGCAGACCCTGCGGTGGCTGGGTCCCAGGCAAAGACCAACAACATCAAGGACCAGGTCTGTTGATGCTGGCGTGGGGGGTGGGAGCTCCCCTCCCCCTTCCATCTCTCTCCCCATTCCCATAATCGCTCCCAGCTTTTAGCAGATGAGAACAAGAAGTTGCATGTGCAGGATTGGACATGTCTATAAGATGTACACGCATGTGTACTTGTACATGTAGAAGCAAGTTTGACACATGAACAGCCCAAGGTACATCCACATGTGAGGAAATACAGACTCATGCTTACTTGAGTGTGCATACACATGTATAGGAAGGTGTGCACAAGCTTGCACATGGTTGCAGGCAGGCTCAGATAAAACTCATGCGAGTACATGCAAGCTCATTCATACATGTAACATACATACATGTTAACATAGATTTGAGTATATCCTGGTATGTGTCCATACATTCATAAGCACATACACACTTGAATATTCATTTCTCTGTTATGTAGGTTCCTGGGTACATTCTCTGAGGGGCAAGCTCACAGACCCATGCATGCAAGCACATGCATCCAGAGATTGGACAACACACCCTGAGCCCATTCCTGCCCTCCACCATGCCCTTGGTCTGTATAAGTAACAGGCTGAGATGTCTTTTCTCATATGGGCACAGGTGCTCAAACAGCCATTGGGGCTGTGCCCTCAGCTACTGTACTCCCGCCACTCCTGGCCCATATCAACGCTAAGCCCTAGCTCTGACATCTCCCTGGTGAGAGGCACTGGCTTTTCTTCCTATTGTGTTTCCAGTACAGGAACTAGCACCAGTGAGTGTGCAGTAAATGTAGGTGGGTGGATGGAAGGATGGATGGAAAGGTCTCTGCTTCCCTGTCCCACTGCATAGAACCCTTTCTGCCTCCAGCCTCTGAGGAATTACAAACCAACTGCCAAGGCCAGAGCCCCCTCTCTAGGACCCCATGGTGGCTGGTTCCTGGTGTGCTGATGGACTCCTTGAGAAGGGGCTGTAGGACAGCAGGCAGCCTTAGGGGGGAAAGGGGGAGCTAGACATTTCAATTGAAGATGGAGGCCCAGAGAGAACCTAGAAACATCAGGTACCAGAGAATAAAGCAATGACCATGCTTTATAAAGTGGGGAGTCTGAGGCCAGAGGGCCAGGGACTTGCCTCAAAGCCAGTGGCTGTCTGGGCTTAGCCTAGGACCTGGCCCCAGGCTCCTTGCCCAGGCCTTTGTCCAAGGTATTGGCCGCATCTTAGTGGGACCAGTGCAACAGGGAATCTCATCCTGCCCCCAGGAAACTGAAGCCGGCTACAGATGCCAGGATGGGTATGGTGTGACCTTGGACCTCTCTCCGCCTCTGTCAACTTCTGGAAAGTAGATGGGCTTCTGAATTCCTATCCTTCTTAGTCTTCTCAGAGCTGTTGTGACAATGTGAATGGAAAGTGATTTGCAACAAAAAAAAGCCTTATCAACCAGGGCCCGGGGGCCTTGTCCCCTCTGTGACAGGACATGGCATTGTCCTTTTCTGGGACTAATTAGCTCCCATGTCATTTTGCCCTGTTTCGTCTTCCTTCTGCCCCCAGCATAGCAAATTCATGATAGGTGGTAAAAGGAATGAATCTCGACTTGCAGTCTCTGTGAATGTCCCTACCCAACCTCCTCCTCCCCGCCCCTCTCCTCTTTATGCAGGTGTTCCCCTTTTCTGTTCAAGTTCCCCTGGAACCAAGTCTGTGAGCTATTTTGGGGTTTCTCTTCTCTGGAGGAACTTCTCTGTCCATGTTGCCATGCATTCAGCACGCAGTAGGTGTTCAATAAATGTAAGTCCAATTGTGTCTGGGGCTGTATTCATTCTCTGATGTATCCGGTGGAAGTATCTTAGCTCATACATTTTTCCCCACTTGGGGTGCTCTCTCCCCTTGACTCTATTCCTTCAGCACAGCCCAGCCAGAGCTCAGCTTGGGTTCTGTCCCCTCCAGGAAGCCTTCATGGCTTCCTTTTCTCTCCTTTGAATTTCACTTAGCAGTCAGAGGGCTGATGCTCCTCTGAGCCCCCTAACTGTCAGCAACTGAGCTCAGGACTGGTCTGGTCTCCTGTGGTGTCATCTCAGAGCTCAGCATGGAGAAGGGACCAATGGATGAAATAATGATTTAAAAATCTCTTGCTGATCCTGAGACAGGCAAGATGAGGAGCCCCCATCTACACTTCACACAGCCTCCCAGAAAGGTGAAGTGCTTTCTCCAAGGTTGCACAGCTGACCCAAGCCTGACAGTAGCTCGGGTTTCCTGCTCATCTTCTATGCTGCAGCCCTCCCAATCCTAGGCTCTCTCTCTGTAGAGTGTGACTAGGTTAGATCCCAGGGGACCCTGTGGGCAAAGAGTTCAAGCGTTCAGGGTTTCCTTAGGACTCAGCAAATGAGTCATCCCAGCCCCACCCAAGCAGAGTGACTGCCCTTTGCAGGTTGAGAATCCCCCCATGTCAGCTTCACTGGACCTAGTTCTTGAATTTATTACCACACTAGGCTCCAGAGCCCCTCTCTGAGCCTTCCAAGGCACGCTCCTCTCCAAAGGCCTTGCCCTCTGTAAGGTCCACTGAGCCTTGGCAGGGAGCCTGCAGAGGTTTGGCAATTTCCCTGAGGTCACCCACCAGGCAGTCCCTTCCCCACCTGCCTCCAGCTCCATTTGTCCATCAGAGGTGTCTCAGTGTTCCAGAAGTCTTTAGGCAAGTCTGCCTTCCCAGATCTCAGTTTCCCTGTCTGCAAAAAATGTGTGTGTGTAGACAGGATGATCTTGGAGGGCTTTCAGTGCTGTGCCCCTTGACCTTTTAGGGATGCGGGTCATGGAAGGGAAGGTAATACTGTGATTTGCCCAAGTTGGTGAGCCCACCTTGATGTGTGACCTTGAACTTGGCCCCATCCCAACTATATAGTGCTGGTGTGTGACCTTGAATTTGGCTCCATCCCAACTATATAGTGCTGTAGCATAGTCTGGTGGGGGAGGACGGTCTTCCTAGCAGCCTGTGATATCTAGGGCCCCTTTATCTTGGCAGACTCCCTTTTTGTCTGTTCCCCCCTTCCTCTGAGGCAAGTGGAGGAGCAGCTGGGCAGGGCTGACATGACGAAGCTCAGTCATTAGGTAGTGGGGGAGGCCCCAGGTTCTCTCCTCTACTGTAGCTTCTGCACTGGCAGGGAGGGGAAAACTCCACTTCAGGCTTTGCTGTTCCCATTTTTCACTCCCCTCCCCCCCACCCCCCCACTGACTATGAGACACAGGAAAATCCATAGGCCCAAGATTCATTTTCTCCATTGAGTCAGCAGAGGCCACGCTCTGCTTTTGAGGGGCCAGCAACTGGCTTTTAAATAACTCTCTGATATTTAATACCCTCCTCCTCCACTCTGCAGCCTGGGCCTCTGGGGAAAGGCTAGAATAAATGAGCTGGATGAGTCCTCTCAAAGTCGTAAGTGTTCCTGCCTCCACCTCAACCCACCCTCCCCCACCCAGACTCCCAGGCCATTGGGGAAAACCTGATTCTTTATTAGCCTTGCACTGTGCTTCACAGTTTTTAAGTGGTGTCCCAGTCTGGGTTTGTTACCCCCAGGTTAGAATTGAAACCTGAAGTTTAGAGAAGGGAAGTGACCCCATTTTGCTTTTGGTCTTGGTCTACTAGTGGCTGGCTGTGTGACTGTGAGCAGGTTCATGTCCTTCTCTGGGCTTCTAATCCCTTCACTGTGCTACAAGGTGGTTCAGCCAGTGAGTTGCTGCTGGTCCTTCTAGCTGTAAAGTTTTCATGAGTTGCTGCCCTGATCTAGGTCTCCTCTCACGGAACTACTTTTTGCCTCCACACTCTTCTTCCTGGGGAAGCTGAAAGGCAGAGCAGACTTAGGCTCAAGACCAGCCAGGGTTCCGGTATAAACTCAGTTGAGTCAGGGGCAGGAGTTGGTAGGGGGAAGGGGAAGGAGCAGGGTTGGGGGTTTTCCTCTCCTCTCCTCCCCTCCCTTCCCATTTCCTTTCCTCCCCTTTTCTTCCTATGTTTTGCAGGTAGAGGTTAGGACAGGTCAAGGGCAGTAGCCTATTTAAATCTTGATGTCCTTAAAGCTCAAGGTCTCTTCAGCTATAGATGCACTTCGAGGAGGTGAGAGCTAAACTCTCTAAGCTGCACCAGGTTCAGGCTCCTGATAATGGAAGTTAGTGAGACCAGTTCTCCTGGCTTCACCACTGTTCTGTGTCATTTGGAAAATAGGAATTGATACCTCTGTTGGTTGTAAGAGTGATGCTTGGGGGCCACCCCAAATTAATGATGCAACAAGCCTATTTTATAGGTTTTCTGATTCCCAGTTTGGTGCTCATGCCACTGCCTTGCCGTATGCAGGAAGTTGGGGGCTGAGGAATGGGAATGGGAGAGGCAAATGGGTTCTTGCTTAGATCTAGGAGTGACCTTAGTTTGTTTGCCTTCCTTGTTAACTCGGGCCCTCATGATCCTCCTCAGCTACTCCAAGCCTTCTACTTCTAGAATTATAGGATCTTGGAATCAAAGCACTGAATTATAAGAACCACAGAGTTTGAAGGCCATAGAACCATGGTCGGTTTGAATCAGAATGTAAGACTCTTATGGTGGTAAATGAAACACTTGGAACTTGTGGAAGGTTGTTGTATTAATGTTCCCCTGCAATGAATCCTGCCTATTTCTATCTATACTTTTATGATGTCCCTTCCCACACTGACTAGTTTGGCCAGTTGAACTCCTTTGGCTATTGAGACATCAGCAAATGTGATGCAAGCAGAGGATTTAAAAGTGCTTGTGCATTGGGGCTTTCCTTCTCCTGGTCCCCTGAGATCTCCATGTGTAGATACCCGGGCAAGCTTCTTAGGGGAAGAAACCAGAAATGAGCCACCCCAGCTGAAGCCCTCTAGACCAACTGGCTCCCAAGTGATCTTCCAGCCAGCTGCCTGAGTGACCCTAGAGAAGACCAGGAGAACTATCCAGCTGACCCAAGCCCAAAATTGCTGACTCACAGAATTGTGAACAAATAAAGTCGATGCTGTTTTAAGTCATTATGTTTTGGAGGGGGGTGGTTTGTTACACAGCAGTGAATAACTGACTCAGAGGCTTAGAATTAGAATTGTAGAGTCTTAGTCACAGATCCCATATACCCCTACAAGCATGTATCTTGGTTCCTGGCAGCAGGGACTGGAATCTTTGATGTAGCAACTGAGGACTAGAAGGGCCCTGACACCTCTAACCAGTGAGACCCGCTCCTTTTCTTTATCGACCGACGGGGAGACCAGTTGACCCACTCACCCTCTTACAACCTGGAGCCTTCCCTCCACCCACAAGGTCTTTTATTCTTTGGCATTTTGTTCATTCTGTCACAAGGTCTTCTTGTCCTACCCCTGGTCTGGCTTCTCAATCCCTTCCCTCTGCTTTAGGAAGCTGTCTCATGCTGATCTGCTTGTTTTGGTCTTGGGGGCTAAATGTGTATGTGGTGGAAACTCGTCTTGGTATTTATCCCAGTTCCTGGTACAGTGTGAGTTAATGAACATGTATGTCCTGAAGAAAACTACCACCACTACCACCAACCTTCTCGCCTTTCCCTGCTGTGTCCCCTTACTACAGTGTTCCTGGATCTGTCCACGGTGCTGAATGTCTTTATCCTTCTTGCCACTGCCTGACTCAGAATGGCTACTTCTAGAAGGTAAGAATCATTTCTGTGTCCTAGAATTAAATCTCTCAATCAATGCCCACCTCTGTCTCCGTCCCTCCCTCTCCTTCCTTCCCTGTCTTCCTCTCCTTACCTCTGTCCCTCCTCTCTCCATCTCCTCCTCCCTGCCTTCCCCCATCGTTCATACAGATCATTAGGCTGTAGTATTTAATGAAAACTAATATGTGGTGATGTATACTAATTAGGATTAGGTTAAATGGTATGCATCAGAATGCCCAAAAACAAGGGTCTTTTAAAGGATAAAAAAAAAAAGTTCATTTTTCATTAAAAAAAAAGTCCAGATGTAGACAGTCCAGAGTCTGAAAGATTTCTCCACATTCATGAGAACCAACACTCCTTCTAGCCCCCCACTCTGCCTTCCCTAGGGTATAGTCCTCATTCTTTGGTACAAAATGGCTGCTAGAGCACCAGCCATCACATCAGATACCAAGTGGAGACAGAAGGTAAATAAGGGGGCCACTTCCCTTACTTTTATCCAGCACTTTCACTTATGTGGCCACATGTAACTAGCTTCAAAGAGCATGGTAAATAAGTCTTTTAACTTGGAGGCAATGTGCCCAGCAAAAGGTTATAGTCATTACTATTGAAAACGAAGGAAAAATAGCTATTAAAAAGTAACTGGATATCTCTGACAGTGGTATTGATGGTGACAGTGACTGTGGCATCCTAGTTGTGGTGTTGACGGTGGTAATGCAACGGTAATGGTGGTGGTAATGGTAGTAGAAGGGGTGATAATGGTGATGGCGGTCATGATAATAGTGATAGTGATGAACAAAGAGATAATGGTGAGGATGGTGATAATAAAGCTGGTGGCCAATATAAGCTTTGGTCCAGGAACACAGACTCACTCAAGCATCAGCCTGGCCCAGGAGAATACCAGAAGATGGACCCAAGAGACTGCAAGGCATCTGGAGCTTGGAGTCTGCTCCAAGCCACAGGGGCACTGCTACTTTTCAGTGCATCAGCCGTGAGCCTCTTGCCTTCTTAAGGCCAAGTCACCCCCGAGCAAAGCATGAATCAGATTCCTCCCATTTAGGCTGGAAATAACTCTGGAATGAAAACTTAAGGCCTCAGGGAAATGAAGCAGCAAGAGTGATACTGGACTTCCATTTATTAGACAATAAACACTGATGGAATTTGTTGTTGCAGTCAGAGTTGGCTTTGCTGTGAAGTACACAGGGAAACACGTGGATATGTAGTCTCAAAAACAGGAATAAACAGTTCCAAGGACAGACATACAGAGAGAGTTACAGATTTGCAGAAAGAAACAGCCCATAGTCCTGGAGATGCACAGACACATTTAGTATCCTAAGGAGGCACGAGGCCGACCCCTCTCCCCAGAGACACAGGCCGTCCAGCCATTTTATTCCATGGGACAACTTTCATTTTACCCCTGGGTCCCTTGCACTGAAGGTACCAGGGACCAGAAGTGACCTTGATGAGGGGGCTCAGAGCTCAGCAGCCAATCAGAGAAGGAAACAGTGTGACCTTTGATACCCATCCCACCTGCAGTGAGGTTGCGCTGGTGTTCCACGGCCTGCCCCAGGCCAGCCCAGGTTCTGTGGCTGAAGGTGACCAGAGCAGTGGGACTTGGGTTGGAGGGGGTGTGTCCTCCAGGATGTCTCCCCCAGGGGCCCAAGGACACACCTGGAAGCCATTAGCAGAGGAGCCATCAGGCAGCAGGCTCTGGCTCCAGGTGAGAAGGCGTGATGAAAACATGTGGCAGCCTCCTGCCCGCTGGAGATGGAGGGCGGAGGACACCTTGGCCTGAGTAATTCCAGCATCACTCCCCTGGCACCCACCTAGAACATAAAGGTCACCACAGGCTTTGGTTCTCAAGACGGTTGGTGAGCCCACCTCCTGAACCTTTGACACCATATTTCTTGACCATTCATGGTGACACTTCTCTTCTAGGAAGCCTTCCTAATGACTCCTCTGCCCTCTGCCTCCTTTGTCTCTTTCTCTGCTTCTGCTCAGGGCCCCTCCATGACATCCCCCTGACCTGCCTACCCTTTCCACTAATGTGTGATTCCTTATAAGTGGCAGCCCTGCCTGGCTGTAGCTACTGTGGCCCTTCTCCTCTCCGTCCACTGGGAGCAGCTTTACTTCACCGTGGTTTCCGTTGTTTCTTAGTGATTGAAGATGTTCAGGTCCCACCTTGGGTCTTGGCCCCATTTGCTGCTAATCCCTGGCCCTGGGACTCCTGACTCACTCATTTCCCATCTCTGGTGTGCTGGAGCTCCCAGCTCATGAAAGAGCCTGCAGAGAGCCCTGCTCTTTGCAGTTAGACCATCTATTACCACGAGACTAGGCCCCCAAAACTGGAGGTTCTTGCCACCCCAGAGCTGCTTCTGCCTTTCTAGTCTTACGTTGGTCTTTTATCAGGATGGTCTAGTGCTGGTTTCCCCCAGTAGGTCAGGTTCTAAGTCCCTAGATTTCCCTAGCTGTGTCCCAAAATGATAAAGTGTTCAGCTTCAGGTGCACTGGGTAGCTTCCCCCAGCTCTATAAGGGCACAATATCCCTGGGGATCTTTAGGAGCTCGTCACTCTCTGAAAGTCTGTGGGTGGGCAGGAAGACCTTGAAAGCTGGCCAGAACACTGATTGCTGGACGCCCCATATATTCCTGGACTTAAGACAGGAACCTCAGGACAGATGGGTGGACAGCAGCCTGCAGAGTTCCCTGTTGGGCCAACCCCAAAGTCTGTGCCTCAGCAGCTCCCATGACACACCCAGGATAAACAGCTCTCACCCCTCCTTAGTGCATTGCCTGCCTATGGTGGGGGCTTCAGCTTGGCTCTGCCAGTATGTCCCCAGCACTGCCCTGGGAAAGGAAAAAAGAAGCCAGTTGGAAGTTCAGAAAAGGAAAGGCTAAAAAGGAGCCCACAATCGGCCCTAATTAGCCACTGGGAGAGTGAAAAGGAGGTCAGAGGCCTGAGTCTACTTCTGAAAGAAAGCACCTGGCAGGCAGAGGCATGGCTGGTCTGTACCCCCACACTACACAGCACGGGGCTTGGCCCCACGCAAGCCCATCCGACCCTGGCTCTTAGGACCCCCAGCTGGGGAAGGTCTCGACATCTACACACCTACCCGTAGAACTGTCATGGCCCACTCCTCTGAAAGAAGCAGCTGGCTATGGGGAAAGAGGGAGGGAGACGGGAGGGAGGGAGGTAGGGAGGGAAGGCAGTCAGACATGAGTGAGCATCCACTGTATGCAGTGCGCTGAGTTGAGAGGCTTACATACATGATTGTATTTAATTTTCACAGTGGTCCTGAAATGGAGGTACTTTGGCCTCAAGTTTTAAATAAAGAAGTGGACCCTCAGGTTAAGTAGTTGACCCAAGATCACACAGCTTAAAAGGGGCCGAGTGGAGAGTCCAGCTTAGGCCTGTGCTCGGCAGCCTGTGCTCTTGGTGCTATAAAATGAGTGCTTGGAGGGCAGAGCCCTCGCCTGCATCATCTCCTGTGCCCCAGTGCTCGGCCCGGGGAGGGGCAGGCACGTGGCAAGTGCAGAGAAGAGCTGTTGTACTCAACAGGCAGGACAGGCTGAACCAGGGAAGGACATAAAAAGGGGGGGAGGGAGGGATGTTGGAGGCAGTACAGAGACAGATCACTTCCATCCCCTGGGACATCATGCAGGGGACCCCTGGGGCAGCTTTCCTGGGGCTGAGGACAGTGCCGGACTGAACACAGCTTGTGCCTGGCCGTGGGGGAGGCAGGGGAGGAAGAAGTGAGGGAACAGTGCATTTCTCTCTCCCTCTTTGCCACTCCTCCTACCCTCCCGCCCACCCCAGATGGTTAAGCTGAAGCAGAAAACAAAATGAAGAACCTTTAGCCCCTGCTGGAGCCAAGCCACCTCTGCTTAGCTCGGGCAGATCACCAGCAGACCAGCTGGGCCAGGGCCAGGCTGTGGTCCAGAGCGGGCTGGGGGGCATTGAGGAGAGGATACACTAGGCCTCAGGGCAGGGCCACTGTGGGCACAGCACCTTTCCATGCAGGCTGAATCTTCTGGCAGCGGCTGAATGTTCCTAGCAGAGGA
Source organism: Prionailurus bengalensis (assembly GCF_016509475.1). Classification (NCBI taxonomy): domain Eukaryota; kingdom Metazoa; phylum Chordata; class Mammalia; order Carnivora; family Felidae; genus Prionailurus; species Prionailurus bengalensis. The sequence continues at coordinate 57,010,652 of NC_057346.1, forward strand.
GAGGGGCAGCAGGATGGGGAGAGGGAAGAGGACCCTCCTTTGGCCCCGCCTGTGAGCACCCCAGCAGTAACTGGGGAGTAGGAGAGAACACATTTTGGGTGAGGCAGACTTTACATAGCTGCTGTCTTCGCAGCTTTACATCCTCAAAGGTAGTGCCTCTCAGTCCTGATTTTAAAGATGAGGAAACTGAGGCCCAGAGAGGGTAAGTAACTTGTCCAAGGCCACAGCGAGAGTAGGAGGAGGGCTGAGATTCCACCCCCAGCCGTTTGGCTCCAGGCCTGCTTTTAATCATCATCATCTCCTGAGAGGAACAGCAGAAGCTTGCCTGTCTGCAGCCACCAGCAATTAGGGGCCCCTCGGTATTGTGAAAAATGTCAGTGGAGTGTGTCTGATTAGGCTCATCAGTGCCCAGCATGGGACACATGTGTTTTTAAGATGGATCACCATTATCCTTGGCTGAAGAATTGCGTGGGGTTTTCTAATTACAAATTATTCCTGCTGGATTTCATTATGCTCCCTCTTGTCTGGCTTTTTATGTTCTCCATCTTACAAAACTTTGAAAATCATAGTTGGCTAAGCTTATTTTCTTGGTCTTAAAATATACAGCTAAGCTTTTATTAAGGCACAATGTTGTTATATTTTTAACAAGTGAATGTTTGACTCAATATTACAAGAAGGCAGCGATTATTTGAAATTCACCATTCTACATTTATAACAAGTCGAAAGAGCAGGATGGAAATTTACCTTCCTGTAGAAAACCTTCATTCATTTGGAAGGCAGATTTCCACCTCCCTGTGGTAGAGGGAGGTTCTCATTTAAGTGTTTTGTACTGCTTTCAGCCAACGGCCAACTGTTGTAGGCAAGTGGCCTGTGTTAGATCATTTCTAAGTGAGACTTTTCACTGAAGACTAAAAATTCTTCAGACTTAACAGCATTAACAAAGACAGAAAAAGAATGGCTTGTATCATTGAAAAAAGAAGACGAAAATGCAGTGCTCACCAGGACCCAGCAGAAGTTTACTTAAAGGAAGTCAGGCTAATCTCCCCTCTCTCCTCCTTTGGGAGACCCTGAGTGATGAATCAGGGGTCTGTCAGAGTCCTAAGAATCTTGATTTCAAAAAGGCATTTGGAACATCTCCCAAGATGTTTTTATGGCAAGACAAGGGGCGGGATCAAATAGTGATACTCTAGGGGAATCCCTAGCTGCCTGGACAGCTGGTGGAGGAAAATTGATTAGTGGATCAATGGCAGTCTGGAGGGCACACTGTAGCCCTGCCCATGGCTTAGTCTTCCGTGCTGACATGCTTGGTCTGATGTATTTTTGAAGGACTTAGATGAAACCAAATAAAACGTGTATCAGATCTGCAGGCAGAAGGGTGACGATGTCAGGTGGCAGGACTGGGTTTCAAAATGATTTGGATTGACTTGATATGTAGGTGACAGCCATAGGTTCAAGTTCATGGAAGTAAATGCTAGGTTCCTATTAGGGCTCAAAGGTTGGGGTGGGGAGAGGGAAAGGAATTATTGAGCACATACTGTGCTCACATACTGTGCCAGAACTTTTGCATAAGGTAGCTCACTTAGTTATGAAAACTCTCGGAGGAGGACATTGCTCTCATTTTTTTAAACATTTCTTAAGTTTATTTATTTTGAGAGCGAGAGAGTGTGAGAGTGCCACCAGGGGAGGGACAGAAAGAGAGAGAATCCCAAGCAGGCTCCATGCTGTCAGCACAGAGCCTGATGTGGGCCTTGAACTCAGGAACTGGGAGATCATGGCCTGAGCCGAAGCTAAGAATCCGATGCTTAACCGACTGAGCCACCCAGGCGCCCCTGTTCTCATTTTATAGGGGAAGAAACTGAGGCCCCGAGAGGCTGAGCGTTTGCTTGAGGTCATAGCTAATAAGCAGAGGAGCTGAGGCTGGTCAGACTCGTAGGCCCACCTTCTCACAAAATGTTGAAGACAAAGGAGACGGAGCTTAATGGCAATTATGTGTAAAGAAAAGAAAAACACACGTTTATGTGATGTTAGTCCCATATTGTAATGCGGAGCCTTTTCTGAGCCTCTCTTTTGGGGTCACCCTAGACCCGGGCTTGGGGCGCAGAGGGAAAAACATGTCCCTCCTAAGCAAGTGGAGCTGTTAGGGGAGGAGAACCCAACACAACAACAGACAAATTGGTAGCGCCGGGTGTCCTCCATGCCACGGGAGCCCTGGGAAAACGGGACTCCTGCTTCAGGGAGTCCTGGCACACTGCACAGAGGAGGCAGTACCTGGCCTGAGGCCTGAGGATGACTGGCTTGTCTGGGAGCCCAGGGAGCACATGGCTTGCAGGTCCAGATGGAGTGTACCAGTCTGGGCACTTCATTTCTTTCATCCTTCAGCTCTGAGCCCCACTGTAAGGCCCAGGAAGAATCTGGGCTGAGGAGATGGGGAGGTTTGCCCATTCTCCACCCCCAGCTCCCAGACCAGGAATGGAAGAAGAGAGCAGGAGGGGAGCAGGAGATCTGGAAGGCATCTGGGAGCCAGAGTCAGGGCTTTCCCTCTGGGAACACTGGGAGGTTCTGGGACCTTGGGCTCCAAACCTGCTGGTTACTTTGTAACCATAGGCTATCTCCACAGCTGTTCCTTCAAGGGCCAGAGATTGGTGCTCAGGGCCAGGGGACATGCAAAGAACAGATATGTCCTGGGTGTCATTTGGAAGAGAAAAGGAGGGCAACCCAAGTCTTTGAACCCATGGGGCATCCATGTGAATAGCACGTGCACAGGCCTGAGGTCAGGGGACAAGGCTTGATGGGCCAGAGATGGGAGGGCAGGAGATGGAGGAGGGGGGTTGCTGAGATACAGTTGGCGAGGTCTGCAAAGGCCAGGCCTTGCAGATCTTGTCAAGATTTTAACCTTTATCCCAAAGGCAAGGAGAAGCCACTGAAGGCTTTTAAGCAGAGAGGTGATCTTTCAGGATCTTTCAGGATCTTTCCTTTCAGGAAAGATCACTGTCACTTTGTGATTGGAGGGGGCTGACTGTGAGAAGACAAATGCGGTGCTTGGGGTACAGGTGGGTGACAACAGCACTGGAGCTGGGTGGTAGTGTGGAGGCAGGAGGGGTGGTAGGCTTGTCACTCAGGGCCTGGTGACCAGATAGTGAGGCAGAGGAGGGATGGCTCCAGGATGTCTGCCCTGTGGATGATGGGACCATCCATCGTGAGCAGAAAGACCAGGAAAGGGGTTGGCAGAGAGTGTGAATTCGGCCTTGGTGCTGATGAATTAGAGATACTGAGGCATCCAAGTGGAGATGTTGAATGGACAGTGGGATATTTGTCTGGAGTTCAGGAGCTGTGTCAGGACTGGAAATGCAAAGCTGGCGTTGTCAGTATTTAGGTGGAATTGAAGCTGCCTGCTTACTGAGAGCCCCCATGGGTCCGTTGTCTGCTCTGAGAGGCAGACCCCCCCACCCAACCCTGCCCCAAAGCTAGCTCAGGACTGCCTCTGGGCTTCCACCGCTTCTCCCTGCAGCGTTTGGTCGTGTCTGTCTCGCCACTTCAATGGCAAGCTCCATGAGGGCAGGAACCAGATGTATCTCTGCATCCCCATCAGCACAGATCCTGGCATAGAGGAGGCATCAGTGGCAATTTGATAGTTGATGCATGAAGCAGCTCTCAGAGGAATAGGCTGCCATAGAAGGGAATGAGCTTCCTGCCCCAGAAGGCACATGAGCAGGGGTTCTATGGGGCTGTGGGGAGTAAGGGAGATTCCTATACCCAGCAGGTGTCCTCTGGGGACCCTCTCTGCCCTGGATTCTAGCTTCCCAAGACCTGAGTCATTTCCCCTAGGGAGTAAGGAGTGTCATTTCCTCTTATCCCTGAGTCCAGAGTTTGGGCTGGGACTCTCTGTGGTTTCCTCCTCCTCTGGAGAGGTTTCTGGAGGCTGTGCTGACCTCAGCAGGTGCTCCCCTCCCCCACGAGCCTCTCAACTCTGGAGCTCCACCCAAGTGTAGATGCCTTGCTGGGGTTTGCAGAAGCTGCTGAGGTAGCTTTGGCCTCGGCTGCTAGGACTGGCCGCCTGCCCTGCCCAGGCTCCTCGACCTCAGCCTTGGCCTGAGCCCTCCTCCCTCCCTAGCCACCTCTGCTCTACCCCACTGCATTCTTTACTGCAGCAGCTTGGTCACTGCAAGAGCCAGAGTGGGTCTCAGCCTGGAGATTCTGGGAGCTTTATAGGAAGGAGGCATACCTGGAACCTGGAGGAAAGGGAACAGATTAGTTAAGAAGCTGGGAAGGGAGTGGGAAGGGGAGGGGTCTGGAAAGGGGCTAAGGAGACACAGAATGTCTCCATTGCTTTGGAGCACCTTCAAGAGTATCTGGCTCCCTCATTTGGCTCCCTCATTTCTCAGAGAGAAACTGAGGTGCAGGGGAGGCAGGTGGAAAAACTCCTCGTGGGGGAGATTGGAGTGGAGGATGCATCGGGCATAAGGAAGCTCCATATGATTGGGGAGGTGGAGAAGGGGAGGGAGCAGAGGGCCCTGGAGGCCAGGGAAGGCCATGGTAGTTGACTGTTCCACCTGGAGTAGGTGTTGGAAAGGTATGGGAGTCCTGGGACAGAACTTTCTGGAGTCAAGGCTGGCTGAGACTGATTTCCTCCTGTATGAGAATCAGCCCCGCTCTCCTGTCTTTTCTTCCCATCTCACTGGGAACTTCTATAAAATAAGGACCCCCTCTTCCATCTGATTGAGACATTCCTAAGGTTGGGAATAGTCTGGAGGCTCCCTGAGATTGGAGGACTGCCTCCATCACCAGACTGGGGCCAGGACAGGACTGAACATCCATCCTCTGTCCATCCACAGCACTGGGAGCTGGAGCAGTGCAGGGAAGAGAGGGGACTGGGGGCTTGCCCCTCAGATACAGAGACGCAGAAGGCACCTCAGAGGGGCTTAAATTTGACACAACTGACCAGCACTGCCCCATTCAGAGAGGAGAAGGCGAACCTTAAAGCCTGTGAGATGAGAGATAAAACCAACAGAGAGAATTTCAGCTCCGGGGGCTGAGTCCTTACCTTACAGCATAGCAGGGCCTGATAAGGTACACGTTGTTAGAAGAGGTGGGAATGTTGAGTTATTCCCACCCTCGCTCAGAGCGCTCAGCCTGAGATAACTGTGGTGACCGTGGTCCATGCCAGCTGGGCTAGCTCTGGCAGCAGACACTGCAGGGGACTGCCAGGCTGCCCCAGAAAACCCAGAACTACGTTGACTTCCAAACCACTACAGGACAGGACTACAGGAACTTAAAGAACCAAAGCACGGCCTTGCCATCTCTTTGTTAATATAATTTTATGCCTGTTTTTTTTTCAAAGTTATTTTGCTTTTTTTTTTTCCAGAGTGTGCTCACTATAGAAAATTTGAAAAATGGAAGGTAAAAATAAACACACCTATGATCCCACTATCCAGAGACATTTTTGACAAATTTCCTTCCCGTCTTTTTTCTAAGCGTATGTTCTCCATAATTGTGTTAACGCTGCTCTAATCTTGAAAACTTTTACTTTTATTTTTTTCTTATGATTATTAAGGGGAAGCATGCTGTTAGTTTAAATCTTTTTTAAATGTTTATTTGCTCTTGAAAGAGGGAGAGAAACAGAGCATGAGCGGGGGAGGGGCAGAGAGCGAGGGAGACAGAATCCAAAGCAGGCTCCAGGCTCTGAGCTGTCAGCACAGAGCCCAATGTGGGGTGAGATCATGACCTGAGTCCAAGTCGGACCCTTAACCTACTGAGCCACCCAGGCGCCCCTAGCATGCTCTTAGTTAAAAAAAAAAAAAAAGTATAGGAAAACATGAAAAAGGAGGAAAAAAAAACTACTCAATAATCCCATTATCCCATCAATCATTTTGTGAAGACATTGGAGTATTTACTTCTTGACATTTTTCTGTGCCCCCACATGTTTTTGTTTTTGTTTTTGTTTTACATGTTAGGAACCATAAGTACAGTGATTGGTTTACAGTTTGGGAGACAGCATGATGTCTTTATAACAACAACAAAAACCCACCTGTATTCAAATCCTGGCTCTATCACTCATTAGCTGAGTGGCTTTGGAAGTTACTTTCACCTCTAAAACCTTAGTTTCCTCAGCTATCAAATGAGATCAACCATTATCCAGTTAGAGAATTGCCTTGCAGATCTGTGTATATAAAACATCTGGCAATGCATCCCATACTTACTGAGTCCTCAATAAAAATGTAGTGGACACTTGTCACATTTTTTGCTGCCTAAAACGAATCCATTTTTATATTTTGAATGAATCCCCCAGGAGGTGAAGCCTTTGGGAGCTAGGACCCCACCTTCCATTTCAAAGCCGAAGGGGGCCAGATAACTCTCCCACTGTCACCCCCTGGCAGTTTGGCCAGCCATTCCTGGCTCAGGACTTCGATGTGACAGTTAGTGAGGCTGGGAGGAAGATTCATTAGAATATATCTGTGCTCATGCCATGCAGCAGTGCAACATCTGGAGGTGTAGTGCTGTGGAGATGTTCAAAGGCCATGCCAGTAGAGGCGTTGGGACCAGCTGTTCCTATTGTATGACCTTGGCTGTGAATTCAGGTGCCCACTCTTTTGATTCTCCAGCTTTCTCATCCACTCTGAGATGCCCAGTGGAACTGCTAATAATTTTTTTCTGTTTTGCTTCGTCTGAGTCCATTGCTGTTGCTTGCGACCACAAAGGTTAGTTCCTAGATCTTTCAACAGTGAAATAAATTTCAGGCACTGGCTTTAACTACCAGCCAAAGTTTTAACGCAGACAATTCTTGGATATGCTAGAAGTGTTGGGCTTACTGCTGGCCCTTTGGACAACGAACAGGGTGATCCTAGATCTGTGCCTCACTGCTCAGCCCAGAGCCTGCCTGGAGAGAGGAATTACTCAGAGCTGCTGAAGGCAAGAATGAAGGAAAGGAGGGATTTCTACATGCCCGCTTCCTACAGGCAGCTTGTGTGTGGTTCACTTGGATTCCTAAGGCTCCTTGGACCTCCACCTGCTTTATCCTGTGACTTAAGCAGCCTGAAACCTTTGCAGCTCATTTTCTTCCCCTCCAGACCTGGGTTTCCCGTAGGATGGCATGCTGGAGGTAAAAACCCTGGCTGTGTCCTTCCAGTCCAACCTCCTAAACATTTCTTAATCCATACCTTACCTCCGTCTCCAGGATATCATCTCAGCCCATCCTTATGGGGCCCTTACTCACCATTGGGCTGGTCTTCAGGAGGCCAGTTAGGTATCAGGAGCAGGCCCCCAGGGGCCAGCTCAAATTTAGCCAGTAAGACTGCTTGTCTGGGTATCTTAGGCAAGGGGCTGCAGGCAGGCCCAGCCCACAAGTGGAACTCCAGAGATATCAGCGAGTCCTGAATCCCACCTGGAGCCTGGCATACTGTCAATGCTCAGGAAGCGTGGATTGATCAGAGACTCTGGGATTATTGCTTCTGTCCTTTCTTGGCATGCCATCGGCAGTGAGACCTGGACCTGGCTATCTCTCCTGCCTCATCTCCCCCATTCCTGCCTTATGCTGTAGGCTCCATCCACATCAACTAGTTCCCTGAGTGTATGCCAAGCTGTCTCACTGCCGTGCCTTTGTACATGCTGTTCCCTCTACCCAAGGCCCTCCCTTAACCAGGTCAGCCTGAAGAACTCCCACTAATCCATCCTTCTTATCAGGCACACTGAATGCAAGTATTGCCTCCTCTAGGGAGTTTTCTGGAACTGACCCTGGGAGGCCTCCCTCACTGTGCCCCCTCTGGACCCTGCCCCTGCAGTCCTCTGTTATACTGCATGGCACAGAGTGTTGCAGGTATATGTCTTCCTCAGAAGGCAACACTTATGAGGGAACTGGACTTGTTTCTCTCTGTACCTTCAGTGCCTAGCCAGGATCTGGCACAGAGGGAAATCCAGGACGTGTTTGTTTCCTTTCTACACACCCCCACTGCCTTGGAGGTAGGAGATGCGGTGGGAGAGGCTGCAGGACCTTAAATGCCAGCTAAGGAGAGAGGCGTGGTCAGATTTTCACTGTTGAATGATCCTAGTGGCTGGGACCCCTCTCATTTGGGGTAAGAAGAGTAATTTTTCAATTTGGCTCTCTCTCAGCCCAGAAAACAGGGGGTTAGTTCTCAGCAGGAACACGAAAGATGGGCCTTTACCTGGGGTCATCACTCCTTCTTTCCCTGGACCCCCTTGCCCTTTCTGCATTCACTTTTAACTCTTGAAGTCTCTCCCCAAAGGCCTGGGGTCTAGGACCCACACCCACTACTCAAGGGCCAAGTGCAAACCCCAATCCCCTGTTATGTAAGTGAATTATCCTCTGTTCCCAACCAGCGCCAGCCAGATCTCCTCCTCCTAATTGATTTAATCTTCTCATACCAGAGAGTTGGGCGGGGCTGGGGAGACAGCACTGATCAGAAGCCAACACGTCAGTGACGTAGGCTCATTAATTACAGGGAATCTAGGTCATGGATTGGCTCTGCGTGGCTCTGATCCTCCCCCTCCCCAGTCATTTGGGTCTCTGAAAGGACATTTTCACCTCCTCCTCATTTCTCAAACCCAGTCCTACAGGGACAGAAAGTTGAGGGTCCCATAAGCACTACCTTTCTCTCAAATCTCCCCAAACTCTCAGCTCTGGCCAGCATTCCAATCTGAGCACAGGGCACAGCCTAACATAATTTATTGAGAAATGAACAGATGAACAGATGATATAATTTGGGGGTGGGAAGAGACCTTGGCGTTACCTTTTTAAAAAAATTTTTTAACGTTTATTCATTTTTTGAGAGACAAAAGAAAGAGTGTGAGTGGGGGAGGGGCAGAGAAAGAGGAAGACACGGAATGGGAAGCAGGCTCCAGGCTCTGAGCTGTCAGCATAGAGCCCAACATGAGGCCTGAAGTCACAGACCATGAGATGATGACCTGAGTCAAAGTCAGATGCTTAACCGACTGAGCCACCCAGGTGCCCCGGCGTTATCTTTATTTACTTTCTACACCAAGCAAATCTTCACTTTGCAGCTTCTCTGATAGCGGATGTCCAGATCTTACTTGTGTACCCCCAGCGATGGGGGGCTCACTCCCCTGAGATAGCCCTTCCCTTGTATGATGGCCTTTCTCAAATGGGGCTGAGACATCAGCCTTGTGACTTCTGAGACCCAGCTTTGCCTCTGGGGCCACAGGGCCTGCCCCAGAACAGACAGCCAGATCCTGAGACACAGTGATTGCTCTTCTTCAGGCTGAACACTCCTGGCTCTTTCACTAGTTCCTTATTTGGTAGACTTTACGTATTACTCCCCACTGTATCTCTTCTGTGGACAAGGCATGGAGATCATCATCTCCCCAGATGCACAGAGCAGAACAAAGACTTCAGGACAGTGTGAACAGGTCAGGGCAGGACTGTCACCTTTTCTGATGTTGATATTAGATTTCCATTGATAGAGCCTGAAATTGATGGAAATCTTTTGAGGCTGGATAGCACACTTTTGACTCAGCTTACACACAGAGTCAGCAAATCCCCATCATCATTTTTTTTCCTGACATTAGCAATGGAAAGTCTCCATGAAAATGATCTTTGTGATAATTAGGAACATCTCCATGTTTCTTCCCCATAATTCTTAACATCCACCCTGACATTTCTCATACAATCATGCAATTATCCATCTACCCATTCACCCACACTACTATCTATATATTCATCCATCCATTCACCAACCTCACTCTCTGCCTACATACTGTTCTACTCAGCTGCCCATAGATTCATTCATGCACTCATTCACCTGTCCATCCACCTACCTACAAACCAACTCATTTACCCATTTATACATTTCTATCCACCTGTCTGATCATCTACTTAACTGTTCATCCATCCATCCACCATCTACCAATATAAACCTCCTATCCATCCACACATCCATCTCTTCATCTACTCCCTCTCCCAGTCACTCATACATCTATATTCATCATCCATCTGTCCATCCATCCAGTACTTACTGGGGTTCTATTATATTTTAAATCTGTGTTGAGCATTCTGAGTGATTCAAAACTGAGTAAAATACAGGTGCTCATTCTTTGGGAGCAGTTAAAGCAGATGATGATGAGTACTGTAAAACAGGAACAATGAAAATGCTTTGGGGATTCAGAGGAGGGAGAAGGGGTATCTGGATAAGGCTATGGATATCTTCTTGCCAGGGTAAACTTTCGGGTTGGGCCTTAGTAGAACAACAGTATGTGGACATACATAAATGCATTGGAAGTAATTCCAAGTAAAAGAAGCAGCATATCAAAGATACAGAGAACAGAATTCATGTCTTACTCCTTATGCCCCAACTAAAGTATGAAATACAGACCTGGGCACACTTTAGTAACCTGATACATATGCAGTGATTCATATTGTTCCTTCTCTGACAGGGATACCCCCAGTAGTTAATCAAGAGTTTAGTCTTTAAGAGGATTCTACAGTTGCCTTGCTGGATGGCCTTGGAGAAGTAACAAAGCCTCTATGGGATTCTCTGAGTTTGGAGTTGAATTTCTGTCTCTATCAGGTGGTCCTTTCCCCTAATTTTAATTATTTCTACTATGTTCTCTGCTCTCTTCAGAGACATCAGCATTTCCACATACCTTAAATTTTATTTTCTTTTGTTGGCACCAATAATCTCAATCCCACCCCTCTTCAGCTGCCTCAGCCACATCCCCAGGCAAGAAATTCTGTAATATGGAGGAAGGGAGAAGTTCTGTGTAAAGGAAATAGCACTGAAGTAGAAGCCAGGAGTCATGAATTCAAAACCAGCTTTGCCACGAGCTTGCTTTGTGACCTTAGGCAAGCCTCTTTCCCTCTGTTTTAATCCTCCCCATAGAATCTAAGCACTGAACATAGCATTTGAGATCCTCTCATCCAATATCCTCATCTTATAAATGGAAAAAACAGGCTCATAAAGAGCATGTGACTTGTTCTAGATCCTATCTGGATTAGTGGCAAGGCCAGAACAAACTTAAGATTTCCTGACTTTTGGCTCAAGGTTTTCTTTACCCAACCACAATTTTTCAGTCTCCAGTCACAGCCCCTGTATATCTCAGGAAGAGCTTCCTCTCCCACTTCCATTCCCCAGGAAAGAACGTGTATCTTCCAAATGTTTTGATTGTGTATTATTGACGCATGCCTGGGTGGGGGCTGGAAAGGCACTATTTAAGAGCAAGTATTCCCAGCCTGACGGAGTTAATTATGTTCATCAGGAAGAGAGAAGAGAAAGGAACAATGCGCTCTGCTTATCTACTGGGCTTTAATCAAATTGAGAAACGAGGAAATCCATCACCCAGAGGCTAAGGGAGTTGGAGAGCTTGGCTTCCGCTGGCTCTGAGAACTGTAATGGGTTGGGCGCTGTCCAAGGTGCTGACATCTTCACTTACTGCTCTGAGTTGCTAGGGGAGGCAGAGGGACAGCAGCTTTTAGAAGATGGACCAGGATAGAGTAAGAAAAGGTCTGGACCTGCTGGGGAGAGGCTTGAGTTCCTATTCTGTCTTCTGAATCTTCCCTTTTCCATTTATTTGTTTATCATCTTTAGGAAAAATATCTCTTATGGCTAGAGTCCTTGGCTGGGATTGAAGAAATAGGAAGAGAGGGAAGAGCCCTAGACCCTTTGCTGTCAGGGAGATGGACCCCAGTATGAGGGTGGAAGCCCTTTCTTGGCCTTGAGGACTTTCCCATATTAAAGGGAGATGTGAGTTATCCTTTTATAAAATCCTCAGTCCAATGATAGTTATGAACTACCTTTGAGAATTTGTTAAAGTGGTGGAGAAACATCACTGTGTCTTTAACTCTAACTCAAGTATGATATAAGGGAGGCATGGACCATGTCTACATGGAGCCTCCAGTCTTATGAGGAAGACCTGGTCTTCCTCTGGAAAATCTCAGTTCAGCTGAGGAGACATGTTCTTGATTTAGAGGGAAACCTTAGTTATAATCAGGGAGACAGGATGGAAAGAGACATTAAAATGTGCACAATAGGGGCGCCTGGGTGGCACAGTCGGTTAAGCGTCCGACTTCAGCCAGGTCAATATCTCGCGGTCCATGAGTTCGAGCCCCGCGTCGGGCTCTGGGCTGATGGCTCAGAGCCTGGAGCCTGTTTCCGATTCTGTGTCTCCCTCTCTCTCTGCCCTTCCCCCGTTCATGCTCTGTCTCTCTCTGTCCCAAAAATAAATAGACGTTGAAAAAAAAAATTAAAAAAAAAAATAAAATGTGCACAATAACCTAACAAAGAACTCAGATCTTCACGCTTCTGATTGTGGTTTTTGGTGCTAGATATTTTGTGTTAATAAAGGAAAATTTGCTGGTAGAGGTGAGCTTGAGCTGAACTTAAAGGAAAGCAAGAGACTTGGGTCTCTAAATCTTAGGCCTCCTGAGAGTCATGACCATGCCTTCTCCTTCCCTTATATCCCCTTTAGAGTAAGCACAAGTCTTGGCACAGAGCGGATCCTTGTTCAATGTATAATTGCCAGCAGATAGAGAGTGAATGTACTTCCTCAGTGTTTGGGGAGATAGCAGAGTGAGGATGGTATAGAGATCAAGGAGGAGGGTTGGTTGGAATGAAGAGCCTGAGGCTAGGGTGGGGGGATAGTGGTGGAGTGATAAGATGGACATAGGGAGTAGCCCAATGTATGTCCAGGTCACTGAAGTACAGCATTTGGAACAACTCCTTCATATTTCTCGAGCTTCTGAGAGACACTTTATTGAATCTTGGACTGTTAAAACTAGAGACTATTAAGGTACAAAATAATAGACTGCTCAGCTTCTAGAGCCACATGACCATGGATAGTTGGAATATTAAAACCGTACCAACTTAGCAGGGCAGAACACAGTGTGTTGAAGTTATAGAAATACTATAGAATACTAGAGCCAAAGAACCAAAAGCCCATATTAGGGAATATTAAAATCCAAGAATCTCAGTGTCAAAAGGGAAAAGAAACCCCAGTTTATCGACTCCCACTATTTGTATCAGTTATGGTGCTGAAAGTATTCTAGTATATTTTCCCATTTAACTTCTACTATAAGGTTTAAGCCATTTATTCCCATACCTACTCAATGGAGTACTTCTGTCAAAAGTTTATCAAACATATACTTGCATAAGTTTCATGACAGGGGAGTCATTATCTGTGTGCATACCTCTACTCCCTGCTGAATGGCAGATAGAAAGTTCTCTCTTATGTAAGCTGCACTCTCTTCCTGTAGTGTCCCCACATTGGTCCAGTTCACGTCCTCTGAGCTACACTGAGAAAGTCTAATCTCCCACTCACATGACAGCTTTTCATATGGCTAAAGACAGTCTTTATTTCTTTCTTCTCTAGGATAAGCTGGTTTGTTCATCATGTAGCTAGAAATGGGACAGCAAATCAAAGAATATCTGAGCTGGAAAGGCCCTTAGAGGTCATTTTGTCCAGAGACTTCCTTTTACCGCTGGGTGGTAGAGCATCATGGTCAGGAGCCTGGGTTTTAGAGAGAGATGAGCCTGAATTCAGAATCCAGAGATCCAGCACTAATTTCATGTGTAACCTTGGGTAAATTACATAATATGTCTGGATCTCAGTCTCCTTATCCATAAAATAGAATAATAATATTGACACACTATAGTTGATGTGAGCATTGAATGAGATCATGCAAGGGAAGCTCTTAGCGGAGTGCTTGGCACAGAGTAAGCAGTCAATAAATATTAGCTATAATTATTGGAGGTCCAGAGGGGCAGGGACTTGCTCAAGATCACAGGGCAACTCAGAGGCAGAGCTAGGGTTAGACCAAGGCCGCCTGCCTCCAAGGCCAAGTCACTTTCCCATTTACATTTCCACTCTATCTGCCTTGGGAAAAGGAAATAACTCCAGAGGGAATTGGAATACTTTGCTCACTGAATCAGTTAGAATGCAAGTAAGAGAATACCTGATTTAGAGGCTTAAACCTTTTGTTTCCTTAACAAGGAGACGGGGGGGGGGGGGGGGAAGTTAGGTCCAGGTTTGTCTGGTGACTCAACCATGTTTAATGATCAAGGCTTTTCCAATTCTAAGCTCTGAGAGGGACTCCTCTGTGATCACAAAATGGCTGATATGGCACCAAGCACCATGTCCTCCCAAGCAGGAAGAAAGGGAATGGGAGCATAAAAGTTCTTCTTCTCTCATGCCTGTGTCATCCAGGAGGAGATTTTTCCAAGCGGATCACCCCCTTACATCTTATTGACCAAAATGAAGCCACATGTCTACTCTTAGACTACTCACTGGTGAAGAGGAAGGCATTTCCATGAATGGTTTGGATTATCCCTGTGGCTAGGTACCTTGCTACTAAAACAAGGAAAGGGAATTGGCTATAGGAAGGCAACCAGTAGTTCTTGCCATACTTAACTCTGTCTCCTCTCTGGATTGGCCTCTCCTGTCCTTTTCACCTCTGCTAGGGATCCTGCCCTGGTTTCCACCCTTGTCCAGCACACCCTCTTCTACCACATAATTGAGCATCACCCAATTCAAGTCTACTTTGCCAAGCTCTTTCATCTGTTCATGTTCAAGTCTTGTCCCACGCAGTCTGTGAGCATTGGGAAACTAACAGCAGCTACTAATGAATAATTGTGTGCCAGACACTCCTCTGGCCACTTGTAACCAGCTTCCAATGGCTGGTTCCAATGCTCCATATCTGCTGGTGTTTACAACTTTTGTGTTCCCCTCCCACATTGTACCAGGGTTAGTCTGTGTGACCAATAGAATATGAAAAAGTTATGGCATATCACTTCCAAGATTGTATTAGAAAAGACACCATGGCTTCCATCTTGGTAGCACACATTCTCTTGGATCATTCATTCCAGGGGAAGTTAGCCACCATGGCAAGAGTACCCTTATGGAGAGGCTTGCGTAAAAACTAAACCCTTTGACCAACTGCCAGCAAAAAATGGTTGCCTGACAACCACAGAGTGAGCCTGGAAGTGGATCCCCGTTAAGCCTTCTGATGACTGCAGCCCTGGCTGACACTTGACTGCAACCTCATGAGAGATCCTGAGCCACAATCTCACAGTCAGTCCACTTCTGGGTTCTCAATCCTCAGAAATTGTGTGAGATAATAAACATGCGTCATTTTAAGCTGCTTCTGGGTTTTCAATCCTCAGAAATTGTGTGAGATAATAAATATGTGTTATTTTAAGCTGCTAAGTTTTGGGGTAGTTTCTTACTCAGCAGTAGTTAACTGCTGTAGTGCTATATTGTCACATTACACCCTCACAACAACCCTGAAAGGTGGAGTTTGTGTCTTCCATAGTGTGTGTGTGTGTGTGTGTGTGTGTGAGAGAGAGAGAGGGAGGGAGGGAGGGAAAGAGGGAGAGAGAGACAGAAAGAGAGAGAGAGAGACAGACAGCAAGCATATGCATACACAGAGGGAGAGGGAGAGAATCTTAAGCAGGCTCCATGCCCAGCACAGAGCCCAATGCGGGATTCCATCCTTCAACTGCAAGATCATGACCTGAGTCCAAATCAAGAATTGGATACTTAACTGACTGAGTCACCCAGGCGCCCCATTCCTTCCATTTTTAAGATGAGAAAACCAATGCTGAGTGCAGTGACCTCTCACACCTGGAAAGTGGCACAGCTGGAATTTGCCCTCATGTTTATTGGATTCCAGAGCAGAGGGAGAACCTGGTTCTGTTTTCTCAGCTGGAATGTCTGCAGGGTGAAGTTTAAGGAACAGAACAGGAGGAGGAGGTCTCTCTGATGTGTCTCCTCTCATTTTTTTTTTATTCCATCACATTAGTTAGCAGCCACTGCATCATCTAGTGTGTATATGTGATTCTGTGGCAAGAAGTTTTATTAGAACAAACAGTGGAATTTTGAGAGGCCCTTGAGTAACCTTGGACAAATGTTTGTGCTTTTCTAGGCCTTAGTTTATTTGCCCACTATATGGGAAATATAATCCTTGTCCCACATGCCTCACCAGGAAACCGTGAAGATCAAGTGTGAAGGGATTTTGTAAAATGTGAAGTGTTGAGTATGGAAAGGTCTGCTTTGAGTACAGAGCACCCCTGACCCAGGGCCCTCCCAGTCCTACACAGCTACCTCTGCACAGGTGGCCAGCGCTCCCCCTCTTCTCTCCCACCTGAGTTTTGCTTCCAGAGACAGAATATTGAGAGAAGTTTAAGGCCCCGACTCACTTCTTTAGCCTCATCCCTCACCATGACCCCTCTCTTAGGCCACACTGCAGCCATGCTGAACTAGTGGAAATTCCCCAAGCCTGCCAGGATCTTTCTGTATGCTGAGACTTTATCTGTGCCCTTTCTTTTCCCTGGACACCGTTCCCAGCTTCTCCACCTGGTGTGTTCCTACTCATCTTTCAAGACTCAGCTTAGATGTCCCCACTTCTAGGATGCCTCTCTTGACCCGGTTCAGGACCTCCTAATTCTCCCCTTGATTAGCGCACCAGCCTCCTGCCTGAGCTCTTGGCCTCCAGCTTCCCTTTACCACTCAAAGCCCCCATGGTGCAGCCAGCAGCCTTTCTAAAACACAAATCTTGTCCTGTCACTCCACTTAAAATAACCAGTCAATGGAATTATCCATCAATCAATGCTTCAAGGGCTTCTCCTTGCCCTCAGGAAGATATCCAAAGCCTTCTGCTGGAACTCAAGGCTTAGTCCCCAGTGGTGTCTCCAGCCTCAGCTCTCCTGTCTCTCCTGATTGCCCCACCCAGCACAGTACACCCCTGCCACATTGCTCTTGTGTCATATCTCAGACGCACCTTGCTCTCTCATGTCTCCCTATCTTTGTGCATCCCAGTGTTTCTCATGCCCAATCCCTTCAGCTTACCTGGGGACTTCCTGCCTAATCTCATAAGCCAGCTCTGATCTAACCTGTTCTGGAAGACTTTCCTGATGGCCCCAGGAAGAGTTTGTGGCTTCCTCTTCTTTATTCCCTATTTGACTACTCATACTTTTGTCACTGTGTGTCAGCTTGTCTGCTTACACTAGGAGTTTGCTGTATCTGACACATGACTGTGTCCCCAGCAGTGCCAGCACAGGTGCATAGAGCAGCCATGTAGGATTTGTTGGTTGGGTGGGTGGTTGAACAAACAAACGAATGAATGAATGGTGAATGAATCCATCCTTGAACCATCACTTCTTGGTCAGCCCCAGAACTACTGTCTCCAGGGTAAGCCCATTTTATAGCAAAAGGGGCAGCAGGGGAAGGGACTGCTCTAGAAGGGAGAAAGAAAATCAATAAAAATGTAAATCTAGTTGAGAAAAGCTGTCCCAGGCTGGCTGTGGGGAGAGATAAGGCTGGGCAGGCTGAGCCCTGGCTGACAGTGGAAGAGAGATTAGGGGACAAACAGAGCTGCAGCCAGGGCAGTGTGTCTCCCTCCTTGGTGGCTCCTCCCTCTGTCTTCACCCCGATCCTGCCCCCATGTTCCATGTGTGCCTTAAATTCTTTCAGGGACAGGGGAAGGAAATGTACAAATATTGGTCATCAGGTGCACTGCCTGTATGTTATTATTTGGTCTTCACAACTTTTGGGAGACAGGAAAGAGGAAGGATCAGCCTCACCTTACAAGTGAAGAAACAGATGCAGAGAAGTTAAATCACTTGTTCAGGGTCACATTGTGAGTAAGTGGCAGTCAGGATTTGAACCCGAATCTCACTGACTCTAAAACTGTTCTTTTCACTCCACTCCACCAGAGGTCTACAGCCAGACTTCAGATGGTCCCCAGCCTCTGAAATCAGATGCACAAGTGTTGATATGACTGTGTGCAATTTTAATGGAGATATATCTTTTTATCAGTGTCTTTAAAGTGGTTGTCATCCACCCTCCATTACCTCTACCAGGCTTTCTCTGTAGAGGTGGTGGCCTTTGAGTTGAGTCTGGAAGATTGGGTAGGACTTCATGAGGTGGGATGGAAAGCCAAGCAGTGGAGTGGGGATGAAGCAGGCCTACTAGGTAGCGGGAAGTGCCCGTGTTGGGGAATGTTAGGGGGAAAGAATTCAACGTGGCCAAAGAATGTCAAAGGTGCTGTGGGTTCTTGTTCTTCATTTATTTGCACTCCAATCATGGCTCCTGGCTCCCAGCTCGAGAGAGGCATCTGCCTGACCTGCAACTTTCCAGGGTGGGTCTGCCAAAGGGCCTCTAGGCCAGGCATCAAGATGTTCATTCTGGTCCCAGGAGAAACTGCTAGATTTTACCACCAGTTGACACTAGCATGGAGACTTTAATGACTTCTCCCAACTTCCAATGGCAGGGTGAGAAGAAAGCTCACAGATGCAATAGCTTGTGGCTCCTCATTGGCCAGAGGCCATAAGAGCATGGCTCCCTGGAATCCATCAGTCCCTGGGAACCCCTCCAGCCCTGACCTGTTCCACCCCTGGCTCTCAGCTCCATGTCTCTCTTGCGATGACTCCTGGAGTCTCCTCGCCCTGACCAGCCTGGGAGATTTTAAACACAAGGATCTCATTTTCTCCTTCAAAGCTGAGCTTGACCCAGAGGCAGATTCAGCATGAAGCTAATGCTGCTTGAGTATCCGGGTCTCTCTCTAGGCCCAGGAAGGGGCCTCTGCAATGTGTTCAGGTTGTCATATCCTTGGGAAATCTGCAAAAGTAAGATGCTTTAACCACAAGCAGTTAAGATTGCTAGTTCCTTTTACTCCAGCTACTTGTGTCCCAGTTTCTCTTTATGTGAGGTGGTTGGAGGGGCCATGGGCATTTCTGGGATCTGGCTAAGGGGCAGTTGAATTGGGGATCACCTTAATTTGGGCTCATTGGGATATATTTATGTGATTCTCAGTCCCCTCTGTATATAGATAAATCATTGCTAGCTACCTCTGTATAGAGAATGGCCTCTAAGAATCTTCCTCCTCACTGTCCAACTCAGCATTGTGACATCAAGGTATCATATCCAGAGGTCATCTCATAGCATGAATGTGTTTTATGCTACCTGACCCTGGAAGTACATGGGCACTAGAGAGGAAACAGGTTTGCAGTGACAGAACCAGAAGCGAGGCTGCAGAAATTCCTTCCAATCGTCAGGGGGGAGAATGTATTTTAGAGGTGTGCACGAGAGTTAGTAAAAAGTATGCTATTTTCCTGAATTGTGTGATGTATTTTTTTGACTTCTTTTCTCATTATTTTCAAAGAGGTAAACTTTCACTCTTTCTTACCAATTTTGTGTTCTTTTTTCTTTTAAAGAGGGCTCCCCAAAGTTTATAAGCTTCAATTCACACAAAACCCTGGCTTCACCATTTATGTTCTGTCTGATCTTGGCAAGTTGCTTAATTTTTCTGAACTGTTTCCTTTTCTGTAAAACGTGAATGACAATTTGGACAGGTGAAGCCTCACAAACTTCATGACCTGATCCCATTTCTGAAACCATGACTAGAGGAAGTAACCCAGTCAAATGAAAATTAGACCAGAATATACAGACAGGGAAAGATGTCATATATAAGAAATAATAGTGAATAATGAATCCAGTAAAACTTAAATCTAAATAGCTGGAAGTAATGTGGTTGTTGCAAACTCTAATGCAGTTTGTAAGAAAGGAATTTTGTAATAGAAAAGACATTATGCAAGAACAAATTTAATAATAAGCTGTATCTATAACTCCAAATTATTTCTGCAAAACCTGGGAAAAGGAATATAAAGCGTAAACAGCCTCCTCTTGTTGGAGGAGAATTTGAAATTCTCGGCATTGATAACAGGCTCAGATAGATGTTAAACATTTAAAGATACCAGCCAATAGAATCAAAATGGGAGTGAGAACTTCTGTACCTTCCCCTTCCTCTTTCACATGGGAGAGCCTCAAAGCCCTGCCACAGGGAGATGCTCAGAGGGTCAGAGCTGCATTGCCCTCCTGTCCCCCACCTGCCCCCCAGCTTCTCCCCTGCCTCCAGCACAGGGCTTGGGAAGCTGCGGCTGACAGACCTGCCTCTTGCCTCCCAAGCAGCAGGTCCCAGCCAGGTCAGGTATGTGGTGGCAACAGAATGGGCTGGAGAAGATCAGGGAAACTCTCTCCCCCTCTCAGGGAGACAACCAGGCCAGATAAGACTAGCCATAAAACAAGACAAGGCCACTGAAGATAAGGACCAGTTGGTTCAGACACAAGCATTCCACAGACCCGCTCATTACATAGAGCCTGACATTAACAAATCCCAGCATTCTAGGCCTGGGCCTTACAAAGAACAGGTGCTTACACCAACTCAGGCATCACAGAGAACCAGATGTTACCCCCAAAACATGGTTATCACAGAACCAGGCATCTATACAGCCCCAGGCCACAAAGAGTCAGGCACCAGGAAGGAAATGGTGAAATTAGGATCTAGTCACAAAAGTAACAGTGACTTTGGTGGGCCCTGCTCAGAGTGAAATCTTGGCAATGCATAAGTACCAGTGAATGTGTGCAGAGTGTGTTTGGTCTTTGAAGTCAGAAAATGCCCAAGTGTGGGACCTGGGTCTCCCTCCCCACTGGAGCCCTTAAGGCCGAGACTAGGCCACACCCAGACTGTGGTTCCCTGAGGGCAAGGACTGGGACTTCCTGAGTCCAGAGAGCCAGCCTCCACCTCAGCTAAACTCCCCAGGGGCCCTCACACCAGGTTTGCTGGAGACCCCAATCAGCCTGGATGTCCTGTGAGGCCAGCTCCCTCCCTAGTAGGTCCCGCTCAGAGTTCAGGGCTCTGCCTCCAGGGGGCGCCAAATGGACACTTCTTGACAGAGGCTGTCCTGGCCCCACCTCCAGGCTGAGTGGGGCTGGAGATGAGACTTGAGTCCATACTGACCACACAGATGGTCATGGCTGGAAAAGGCCTGAAAGCTGGCAAGTCCATTTCCACCTGACAGAGGTGGTGGCTGAGGCCCAGAGAGGGTGCTCCCGGTGAGTGGCAAAGCTAGGCTAGGACCAGGTGTGCAGGGCAGCCCGGCCTACTGTTGTCTACTTCTCTATCTTAGGACCTGGGAGAAAGATATGCAGTCCTTCCACCAGGAAAGCCTGGTCAGGTCAGCCTGTCTGGCTGGGGGAGGAAGGGGGAAGACCATCTTGCATTAGAAGTGGCCAACACACCAAACCCCTAGACAACTCTTTGGTTCAGATGAGTCCCAAAAGCCCAGAGAGGGTCAAACTTGCCCAAAGTCACATAGCAAGTTAGCAGAGGAGTCTGAATTAGAAAACGGGGTTCCTGACACCCAATATTGGGCAAAGAGCCCAGAGGAGGTATTCCCAGTGGCGGCCACTCTGGGACCAGCTCACGGTCTGAATTCCTCAGGCTTCTTTTCTGGCCCTGACACTAATGGCTGCTGTTGCTGTAGGCCAGGGATGGATACGGTGACCTGGGTCCTCTCCTCTTTGTCCTGCTGCCTTAGGATGGCCAAAATCAAGGCAAAGCAGGCCAGGGAGCTTGTCTTGAAGAAGAACTGGAGGCCGACAAACCTGGAAAAGAGCAAGGGACTTGTCAACTCAGGACCTCCCTTGTCTAGGGCTTGGATGGCCTTGGCCTGGGGCAGAGTAGGGTCAGCAATCATCACCCATTGTGTGATCAGAGACATTGAGACCTTGTGGGTGGAAAAGAGGCTTCCAGCCCCAGGGCAATGGACCCTATCACCATGGCCTTGGTTGGGGAGATGGGGAAGCCCCTAGAATTAGCCCCTTCCCTGGAAAAGGGGGAGATGCTTTGCAGAAGGAGTCCTGAACAGGGAGGCAGAAGCCTGGGCATCCTCCCTGCCCTGTCCCCAGCTGGCTTATAGCCTGGGACAGTCCTCTCTGTCTAAGGGCTCAGGGGGCCTGATAGTTGCAACTTGGGATCACCCCACCTGCCACAAGAAGATTCCCTCTCCACTCTTTCCCTAACTCACCAAAGCTCTTATTTGATCTTTCTTCCTATAGAATGGGCACTAGTCAGTCCCAGCCCACAGGAGCCATGCCCTCCTCAGAGCTGGAAGTGACCAACTCCCTGCTCCCAGCCCTGTTAGCGAGTCCCCTTCAACCGCCTATCCCATCCCAGCAGCTCTCTGCCTTCAGGTTTCTTTGGGTTCCCCATTGCACAGATGGGAAGACTGAGTTCCAGAAAAGACAGGTCTCCCAATGAAAGAGACAGAGCTGGGCTGGATCCCAAGCCTCCTGTGTCCTAAATTGGCCTTCTTCCAACCCCACCTCAACTCCCCATCTTTCTCACAGCTGGGCTGCTCCCCTGATCCTCCCCCATGGTCCGCCACGGTGACACATGTTCCTGCACAGACCATGGTTAGACCATTTGGGTTCGAGGCCCAGCTTTGCCTGTTATCAGTTGTGTGACCTTGGGCTGCTTTAATGGGTCACTTTCCTCATCCAGAAGAGTGGGGGGACAGTGGCTAGCTCGCAGGACTGGTGAGCTCAGTACTGGATATTGTACCTGCTGCCTAGCAGGGGGATATCGATGGGCCTCTCGTCCCTGCTGCTGTCCCACCTGAGACCCCAAGAGTATTTCCGGCAGCCTCCCCATGGGGCCCCTGGCACCCCCCCCACCTCAGGTCTCACCGGTTTCGGAGCAGGTCATGGTCATAGTAGCGACAAACGGCCCGCCGCCCACAGCTCTGGGCCCAGTACACACAGGTGGTGTCGATGGCGCTGCCGTGGATCACTGGGCTGGGCATCCAGGCTGGAGGAGGACATGCTCAGGGGACAACGGGCCTGGCATCCTGCATTACCCAACCCCCTACTCCCTGGCATATGCAACCCCCCCAGAGCCACTGGGGCCTCTTGTCCCATAAGTCTTTGGCCCTCAAGCCCACCCCTCACCCTGATGTGAGATGCTGCCTCCCTGGACGGCCCTCTAGCTGCTTGCACACCCACCTCCAGGGTACCAGGTCCAGTTTGCCCAATGGGCCTGTGAACCCTAAGGTCAGGACCTGGGTCCCGCTCATCCCTGTGCCACAGGCCCAGCACACAGTGGGTGTCTAAGGGTCCCAGGAAGGTTCTTTACCCAAAACTCTCAGGAGCATGAACTGGATCCCCACAGCCAGCGTCTTGTCTTCTTTCTTCACTCCCCTAAGAAGCAGAAACACGGTGACATGAAGATTGAGAGGGTCTCGGCCCTCAAGGGGCTCTCACCATCCCCTGCTCTCTCACCACCCAGGGGCCAGCCTTCCCCCAGTCTGAAGGTCTGTGGGTTTGGGGTTGGGTGGGCTCAGGTTCCATACTCCATTTCCCTTCAACCTGTCGAGCCCAGCGCCCATGTTCCAGGCACCCCCACTGGCCATCAGGGTACTGTGCTGGCCTCCCTGTGTTCCTGGCCACAGACACCTCCCCTCTCCCTACCCCTGGGCCCACCAGATTCCCCTCTCCTCCTACACTTGGCAAAACCTGAAGCTAGGCGGCCAGACATGGCTTCCAACTTCCACAAGTGCCGGGAAGCCCCAGCCTAGTTTGCCCCGGAAATCACTGGCTCCTCCTTCGTAGTAATACCAGCAGCTAGTGTTTTGGGAGTGCTTCCTATGAGCTCATTTTGTACTGCAACCCCCGCCTCACCCCCATGAGGTCGTTTATGCCATCAGGCCCATTTTACAGGTAAGGAAACTGATGAATGTTTAGACAAGTTGACTTGGCCAAGACCCCACAGCTGGTGGGTGTCAGGGGGTCAGAATCTGTGAGCACACCGCCTGCAGTAACTTCTGCCTTGCCCGGGCATCTGATTCCTCTACCTTCTCTCTTTTGGCCAGGCTGCTTTACAGATCTACATGTCTTGTCGTGTTTATGAGGGTCTCCATCCCCCTTCTAATTTTCTAGAAAACAGATGGGGAACCAAAATAATCCCAACATGATGAAAATTTAGAATTGTCCTGCTCTGAGGTCCCCTTATTCCAGCCCCCACCCTAGGAATGCTGACTTTGGCCTTACGTAACAATTTGTCGGTCCCAGCAGGCACCCTCAGGACAAAGGCCAGAAAGAACATGAACCAAGAAGCAGTGCTCTGCGTGGGCTGGGTCCGCAGTGGACACACAAGTGCTTATTGACTCGAAGGCTCATGAGCCACAACTTACAGGGCTTGATTTTCTGGGTGTACCTCCTGTGGCTCACTCATCACAGGTAGGGTGGGGGCGGGGAGTCGGGGGACACTCCATTTTCTCCTTGCTGTGACTGGGTGGCCAGGGCAGGGCCTTAGGTGTGGCCTCCCATCCCCTGAGGTAAGTGAGGACCTGGGCTCTGGTGCTGGCACCAGTACTATTCCACCCAGCGGCTGTGATAAGACCTGGGGCTGACATCTGACTCTCTCTGAGCCTCGGTTTTCCTATCTGTAAATGGGGAGGAAACTTCACTTTAGCAGGTTGCCGTGAGGATGAAGACGGGGCAGCGAGAGCCTGGCCTGTTGCGGGGGGCCCAGCACACCCGAGTGGCCTCCTTCTTGGAACCCCTCCCTCAGGATTCCTTGTCCGGCCTAGGGTTAAGGACTTCTTGGTATCCACCAGGTGTGGCCTGCCCCTGCTTTCACCTTAGGATGAGCATGAAGGAGGGTGTGTGGGTGAGACTGGCCAGTGCCGCACCCAGGCTGACCAGGAACATGAAGGGCAGCACCAGGTGGCTGCAGGCGGAGTCGCAGGAGCCCGCGGGCACAGGGCCTCCCCCTACCACGCAGCTGCAGTTGGCGTAGAAAACCTAGGGTGGGGAGGGGGCAGAGAAAAGCCTTCAGGAGCCTCCAAGGGCAAACAGCTGGCCCAGGCCCCAGAAGGCCCCAGAAGGCCCCAGAAGGCCCCAAGGGCACGAGCCAGCTGGGGTGGAGCTGGCTGGAGGCTGGGATTTCTGACCCCTGCAGCCAAGCATGACCCTGGACACGCATGGTTCACACACACATGGGCTGAGGCTGCCGGGAGAGGGAAGTGGTGAACAGAAAAGAGAGAAGGGCCTGGAAGAGCATCAGCCCCACCACACCACACTCACACAATCATACACATACACACCACACACTGTCTCTCCCACACACCACAGTCCCACAACATACACTCACACACCCACCCACACACATACATCCACACTCACCCAGTCACATACACACACGCACACATACACATGTGCACACACACTCTCTTTCTTTCACCTGGTAATGCCAGAATGTTCCAAATTCCCGACTGGCTGCACATGGAATCAAAGTAACAGAGTGTTTTGGGGAAGGAACTCGGATTTTCCAGTTCAGGGTTCCTCTTCCAGGGCACTGGGTTCCAGACTAGACTCTCAAGGGAAAATGGAGATTTCTTCTCTCCAAAAGGATGGAGAGATGCAGGCAGCACAGTGGGCACCCTGGCTCAGCACGTGAAGGGCAAGGAAGGCTTCTTGGAAGAGGGGCGTTGGATTTGGGTCTTGAGGAATGAATAGGAGTTTTCCGAGAGGAAAACTGAAATGAGCAGAGGGAAGGTCAAATGCAAAATCCCATGAAAGTGGAAGGAAAGAACCTAGCAAATCTTTCAGTGAGCCTGGAGCAGAGCGTGCACGCGGGAGAGGGCAGAGGGGAGGCGCTCCAGGATTGCGTTGGGAAGACATGGTGAACAGCTTGGAACACAAAAGAGGAACCTGGACTGCTGTTTCCAGAAACACAGTGCACCAGTACCCTGCCAATCATACTGCCAACAACTTAAAATGCTGGATGAAGTATAGAAAACATTGTCCTGAGTGCATCCATGAGCTGGCAGAAAGTGAAAAACTCGGGTTAGTACTAAGTGCCTGGAATCCAGGGAGGTGAGCAGAATCCGGAAATAAGCTTTGGCCGTGATATGTTTGCGGAACTTGTACTAGGGAGTACAGCTTTCTGAGGTCTGGGGGCTTCAGGGCCAGAGGATAAATCTTAGCCCTCCCTCCTGCCAGGATGAAGTCTACTAGGAGACCCACAGAAAACTGGGACCCCTCCAGAGGCTGAGGTCTGAGTAAAAGCTGAGTCCTTTTCAGACTGTAAGGAATGGCCCCTAGGCTGGCCCAACGGTGTGTCTGACTGTAGCCCAAATCCCTACCCCCTACCGTGGCCTGGAAAACTTCCAGCCTAGGATTCTTTCAGAAGTGGTCTAGACTGCCAGTGCCCTCAGGCGCCTCACAGGAGCAAAGCAAGCCAGGAAGCCTAGGCTTCTCTTCCCCATAGATCAGAGTTTCTGACCGGGTGCCCCAGGGACCCTCGGCCTCTGCTGGGAGACAGGTGTGCAGGGATGGGTCCCATCAGCCCTCGAGGGGGTCTGGTCGGCCTGGGGCAACCTCTCACCTTCAACCCTGGCGGCCTCAGACACTTCCCATTGTGGAAAGGGTTGGGAGGCCCTGAGCTGGACCCTGGGAGCCTTGGGAAGATTGTAAGCTTGGAAGGGACAAGACCTGACAGTACAAAAGCTGCTCTGGCCCCTGGGAGGGGACGGCCTGGGGAAGGGGAGGGTGGGGGGCGCGAAGACAGGCCAAGATGCCCAATGTGGAGAGAGTGGTAGGGAGGCAGGAGGAGGGGGCAGAGAATACAGAAAAGGGTTTTGATTTGAGAGATATTGAATAGATAAAATTAGGGCAAGGCAAAATGAGGAAGAGAGAGACCTGGGATTCAGGCTTGGGTAACTGGGTGCTCTTTCCATTGCCTCGCAGAGTGCCTGCACGCGCTAAGGCTGAGCACACACCATTTGGACCTTTGCCTACAGGCTAAGCAGCCCACCCGGTTCAATGGAAGGACAGGTAAGGAGAGAAATATGCGAAGGCAAGATTACTGGAAGAGAAATCACCTGCCCCCGTGCCTTTTCTGGGAAGCAGAAGATTGCAGGGGTGGACACAAAGTGAGAGGCCTTTCTCTTGGGGTTTTCCCAGCCCTTGTTCACATTCATCTAATTCTGGCAGGAAGTTCTTCCTATGGATGACTTCAGTCTCTCCAGCTGCCTCTGATTCTCACTCCCCAGGGGGATTCAGCCTTACCCCCTGAGTCCCAGATCCCACCAAGCACCCACCTCTTTCCATCTTTCTCCTGGTCCTTTACGTGTTCATAAATGGTTACTGAGTGCAGCCATGCTGGGCGCTGACTGACCCAGCCCTGAGCCCATGAGCTCACCATCGACCTGGAGAGGCAGGCCAGAGACTATTCCAGGCCAGGGCGACAGTTCCTGATGCTGACCAGGGCCCAGCTGCACCTTCCCCCCAATACTATACCCAGACACAACCTCTAAGGATGCTCTGGGGAGGGGGCTGGGCTGGGAGGCCAGAACCCTGGGTTTTAATCCCAGCTCTGGCACTAAGTCTTTGGGCAATGCCTAATCCTTCCCTGGGCCTCCATTTCTCATCTGTATAATGGACATAGCAGGAGTGTGTATCACCAAGTGCTTAAAATGTCCCAGCCACTAGGCACGCTAAGTGCTTTTCGTAGGTTATGTCAATATGGCTCTTCACTTGCTATTCAATGAATTCAGCTGAGGCAAGCATTTGGCACAGTGGCTAGTATACAGTGGGTACTCATTATGATCACCTACATTTTATAGACCAGGAAACTGAGGCACAGATCAAATAATTTGCCTAAGGTAACAGAACCAGTTATAGGTAGAATAGGGATTTGAACTGGGTGGCCTGGCCTTAGTGCTCAGGGGCCCATATCCACAAACGTTTACTGTTCTCTTGGGGATCTTGCCTCAGCTGGCAGGGCCTGGGGTCCTCTGGAAGGGTCTTAGGGAGATCAAACCGGGCAAGAACAGTGAGTGCTAAGGAGGCCCAAGGCCTGGGATTATGATTATTGCAAATACAGTTTGCACAGCCCAGGTGGCTCCTGTTGGTTCTGAAACCCCATTGACCAGGTGCTTTACTCTGCACTAGCCGTGGGGTCCAGATCTCTCTACTTGGAGGAACGTTGGGCTTAGATGCCGATACCCAGCAGGATGCAAAAGCAGGGGTTCCGCATGACAAAGGTGGGGAGCCCTGGAGAGAGGGACATGGTGTCCTAATGACCAGCCTGACACTGTACCCCCCCCAGCACCTCCCCACACACACACATACACACATGTTAATCTACAGCCTGGGGGCCTGAGGAAGGCTGATATTATCCTCATTTGTCATTGGGGGGGACTGAGGAGAAAGGGAAAGAGGAGTGGCTAGTCTCGGTGACCTTTTTAAGGTTCACAGAGTGCACGCTGCTGATTATTCTGCCCTCTCTTCCCTGCTGGGAGTCCCTTGAGGGTAAGGCCTCTTGCCTCTGGGTCTTCAGTCCCCAGCACAGGGCCTGGCACAGAGGAGGGATTCTGCGAAGGTTTGTTGACTGACTTGTTGACCGACCGGGCTCACTGTGCCAGCCTCCCCACGGTCTCCCTGTCTCCTAGCCTGCACTCTGCTCACCTTCCTCCACACTGTGGTCTCAAGTGTGATCAGACACAGATCGGACCCTGTCACTTGCCTGCTTAAAACCTATCCAAGGCTCCCCATCACTCTCTTGATACAGTCCCTACTGGTGGCCTGGCATTCAAGGTTCTTCTTTGCCTGGGCCTCGCTTTCCCTCTTTGAAACCTTATGCTTCTGCTCCAACAAGTTCTTTGCAGTTTCTTGAAACGCTGTGTGCGTGTGCCATGTGCACGTGCTCGCTCTCAGACTCTGCTTCTGCTGCTCCCCCTGCCTGGAAAGCCCTTTCTTAGTTTGCTCACTCATCCTTGAAGATCCAGCTCAAAGGCCACTTCCCAGAAAGCCTTCCAGGACCCTTCCAGGCAGGATGTATCTTCTTCTATCCTTGTCTGTACTTGTGGGGACCCTTTTTCCTGCCTACCACCAGCCCTGGAATTCCTGACTTGTTTCCTTTTGCCTCTCCCCTGCACAGACAGCTGGAGCCAGATCTGGTTCACCCCTGTGCTC
Organism: Prionailurus bengalensis; assembly: GCF_016509475.1. Taxonomy (NCBI): domain Eukaryota; kingdom Metazoa; phylum Chordata; class Mammalia; order Carnivora; family Felidae; genus Prionailurus; species Prionailurus bengalensis. Next base: position 57,039,428 of record NC_057346.1, read on the forward strand.
TGGGGCCTGGCCCATGGCTGGGCCCAGACTGGCGATAAAAGTTTATTGTGAGAATAATGTTCTACATCGGCCAACAGAAGGAGACAGACTGGCCAACAGATAGACAGACGGAAAAGCCACAGAATGAGAATGTTCAAAGATGGAGAGTGTGATGGGTGCACAAAGACAGGGAGGGGCGGAGAACCCCAGGGAGGCAGAGGAAGCCGTCAGAGGCCGGACCCACCTGGCTTTTGTCCAGAGCCTCCTGGACCACCCGGCTTGTGCAGCCTGCCTGGCAGGGTGTGAGGTACTCCACATGGGTGCTGGGGTCGCAGATAGGGTTAAAGTCGTCCAATGGACAGGAGCAATTCCTTCTGCAGGCTGGAAACTGTTCTAGTCCAGGCAAGTTGCTGGGGGGAGAGAAAGCTGGCAGAATTAGCCTGGCTTCCTGGCCGCCTCACCCCTGTAGCCCAGCTCCCCACCCCAAGAGCAATGCCCACATGTTTCAACTCCACACAGAGATTTGTTCACTGTCAGGGCTGTTCCATGAAGGTGCAGTGGTGGGCACCTTGCAATGGAGATGTGCAAGCAGGGAGATGAACTAGAGGCTGCGGGAGGCCTCCCAATGGGAGAAGCAGCGAGCACAGTCGGATGGAGGCCTCTGAGACCCCTTCTAGCCCCAACACCCTACGAGCCTTTGAATTTTTGCAAGCATCTCCACTCTTCAGTGGCCCTTCTTTAGGGAACACAAGATAAACTCATCCCAGAATTTAGTCTCAGATGAAAAGTGCTTTTTTCTTGATGAGCTGGATTGCTTCCTCTTCTTAGAAAATTCGAGTTATGTGTGTTGGGACCAGTCAGGGCACCTGACTAGCTGCAGGATCACTGACCTGTCCCTGCCTCTCACTGGGCCTCAGTGTCTCCCTTAGCTCAGCTGGGGCCCCCCTCCCATCGCCATCCTGTAGTTTCACAACCTCTCAGCTCACATCACTACCCTGTTCACTGTGGCTACTGCAGGACTTAGTCCCGCCAATTCCCTCTGGAGGGCCTGCCCCCAAGTCCCAGGAGTGCCCCCACTCTAGTCAGCTGGGGCAAGATGGGGTGGACAGGGGCAGGAGATCAGAAGAGAGGATGAGTTCAAGGGGTAAGTCACCCTGGGAGAGGTGCAGAGGGGGCCCCTGGGACTCAGAATGTGACCTGACTTCATAACTAAGAGGGAGAAAACCTGCCAGGGAGCCTATGGCCAGGCTACAGAGGAGGCCAGAGTGGCCAGCTGAGGGTCCTGGGGACTTAGGGTGGGTATGGACAGAGTGGCAGGCCTGGCCAGCTTTGTGCCATCCCGGTTCCCTGGAGAAGAGGCCCAGCAGGGGCAGGGGAAGTGAGTAGGACAACTGTTGAGTCAGCCAGCCTGTAGCCAGAGTTGGGAGTGGGGTGGGAGAGCATCGGGGCAGAGGTGAGTTCTACTCTTTCTCCTTCCCTCAGAGGAGTCTCCCTCCAACAGTGTGTGGGGGGCGGGGGAGGGGTGGAGATCATCTCTCCCTCCTTTTCTGCCAGGCAAGGGAGGGAATGGGCTGGCACTGCTGGAACTGAGGCTGCACCAGGGGACTCCATCCAGGGGCAGACCCTCATCAGGAAGGCCGAGTGGATGAGAGCTGGGGGCTCTTCCTCGGCCCCTTGCTCCTGTGGGGAGAGCCCTGGCATCAGGCTCGGCCCCTCCCAGCTGGACAGCCCTGGGTGGGTGACTTCACCTCTCTGAGCCTCTCTATCCTCATCTGTGAAATGGGGATAATGGTAGGACCCATCTCAGAGATCCTGTGAAGATTCAATGAGACAGAATATGGGAAGAACTGGGCAGGACGCTGGGAGCACGGGAGACCCTCAGTTCTTGGTGGCTGTAAGTATCATTAGTTGGGCTGGAATATGAGAAATTCTCCTTAATTTGCTCAGTTTGTCCCAAAAGGCTTCTTCAATGAATTAGAGCCCAAAGCTCAGTTGAGTGAATTGCACAAAGAGGAGAACACAGTGAGATGAGATGTCAGAGTCAAGGTGAGAGGCAGAAGGGAAGGGAAATTGGCATGTGTGCTAGGTGACTTTTTTCCATTTCCTTTTTGCAAAACTGGTGCTAAAATATCCATTTGCTCTTTACTCTACAAATCATTTAAAGGCTCTGGCTCGCTCCTCAAACAGGGGACTTTAGAGGGCCTGGCTAAAGCTCCACCAGTCGTGCCTCGAACAAGGGCTCTGCAGACAGGAGGCAGTAGAGTCGGCTCAATGGGAAAAGAAGGGAGAAGGAAGGAGGGGAAGGGAAAGGGAGATGGGGGGAGAGGTTTTATTGTGGGACCAGGGACAGAGAGAAGAGCTGAGCATTTCTGGGCCCTGAGCTGTGCCTCCTGCAGGTGGGGAGAGCTGGCATGTGGGTGGAGAGAGGAAGTGCCCAGAGAGAGGTGGGCACGGAGACAACTGGGGAATTCTAGCTGCATCTTGGGCCAGCCTGAGCCTGGAGCAGTTCCCGGGAAAAGTGAAATCATTCTGAAGAGGCAGCAATGTATCTTCCAACATCCTCTCGAAGACAGACCCCACTGGGAGAGGGCATTTGCCTGAGGCAGGGTGGGGGGACAAAGAGATGGAGAAGGGAGATAGGCATCAGAGGCTTTCCTCCTGGTACTGCCCAGATGTGGAAAAAGAACTCTATAAAGGTTTAAGGTCGTGGGATAACAGAATTTTAGTTGCCAGGCTCTAAAAACCCCAAATCTTTGAGGTCTGTAAGCCAACTCTTTCCTAGAGCTTAAGCCCCTTCTGCAGCATCCATGATAGATGGCTTCCAGCCCTCTGCTCACCCCCTCTCTCTATACTCCTGCCCCCCCTCCCCCAGGGATGGAGAGTATGCAGGCTCCCAGGCCAGCCTTTCTTCTGGCCAGAAACTAAGTGTTCCTCAGGCTGAGCTGGGTCCTGCTCTCTGACGTGGCCTCTGTCTCACCTCCCCTTGGCTCACAGGGCTTGGCCACTCTGGAGACGCCATCCCCACGAGTGGCTTTGCCCTGCCTTGGCTTCCATCTTTCCGCAGACCCAAACTGTCCTGTCTGTGATGTTCCCTGCCCCTTCTAGTGATGTCTGACACCTTCACCGGAGACCCGGAGACAGAAGTCCCACTGCTCTGAAGGTAGGTGGGGAGGGGAGGAGAAGGTGCTGGTGGAAAGTGAGATTTGAGGTAGATGGGTCCCCTAATTCATCTGGCCTTGTCTTGGCCCCCTCCCTGACACGTCTCCCCGCCTGCTTATGCTCACGCGCTCTTGCACACACTCACCCAGGCTCGTGGGTGATGCCTGCAATCCGGTGGGTAGGGCAGCCCATGAAAAAGAGGGGCAGGCTGAGAAGTAGGCAGAACAGCGCCCCCAGCAGGCAGAGGGCTCCACAGCGCATGGGGCCCAGGTGGAGGCGCTTGACCAGGATGCCCCCCACCACGATGCCTATAATGGCCGATGGGATGGTGAGGCCGCCTATGAGCAGGTTGGCGTAGGACGCTGTGACGGAAAACTGGCGCTCCAGGAACTTGGGCAAGAAGGTGGCCATGCCTGCCACCATGGATGACATGCACACCTGAGACAGGACCACCAGCAGGAAGATGGGGTGGCGCAGGGTCCGCAGCAGCACCCTGGGGAACACTGTTGGGGAAGTGGGGAGAAGGTCAGAGTGGGCAGGCCAGCCATTCTTTCATTTCTGTCCCATCCTGCCCTGTGCAGTTTAGACAGATCTATTCCTTCCATCCCATCTCATTTAATTCTACTGCATTCGCTTCTATCCCATTACAATGGACTCCTGTCCATTTAATTCTATTCTGCTTTTGAAACTGTTTCATTACATTCCATTGAGTTAGATTGCACACTATTTAATCATGCTTCTTTCCGTTTGATTCTATCCAAACTTTGATTCCATGTAGTTCTATTTGATTCTAGTTCATTCATGTCATCCCACCTCATTCCATTTCTACCCATTCACATCGTAGTTTTCCCACTTAGTCCTTTTCATCCTGTCCTGCTCTAGCTCTTTCCAAACCAACCTGGCCCTTCGTCTTCCCTCTGGTGTCCCCAGCGCAAAACAGAAATAGTTTATATTTCTCCATAGCACTTTACCTAACATACCACATGTTTCACTCACTCAGCCATTTTCTAGTCGCTCCACTAGAATATAAACTTCTTTTAGAGCAGGGGGGATTTTTGACTGTTATGTTAATTGCTGAATCTCCAGAGCCTGGGGCATAGCAGACGCTCAATAAATATTTATGGAATAAATGAGGGAATGAACAAATGGACAAACAGGCCCATATATGATCAACTATCAAGATGTTGGAGCAGGACCAAGACCTCCAGAGAAGGTGAACACTGAGCAGGCTCAGTGCTGGGTGGCTTCTCAAGGCAGGACAGGGGTAGGGCCTGAAGAATGGGTCTGAAGGAAAAGGAATCCCTATAGGGACGCAGCAGGGACAAAGGCACGGAGAAAGGCATAGAAGTGACGGGTCTGGCTTTGACGGACCTCCCCGGTCTCCTTTTAGCTCCTAAACTGATGTCCAGCATACAGGTTTCCTCACTGCAGATCTGCTAACCCAAAGGGCATGTAACATGGGGTAAGTCTGAAAGAGCTTCAGGGCCTTCATCAGCTGGGGCAGCCAGGGTGACAGCCAGGAATGCTTCCTGTTCTAACATGCGCAACTCTCTCTCCACTAACATCAAAAGAGAAAAGACGTGTTTCTGCCTGCAGGAGGGGAGGTGGAAGTTAACTGGAGGCGTAGGGGAGAGAGGAGGAAAGGCCTTTCCAAGATCAGAGGAGCAAACCACCTGGCAGTCGGGACTGGTAGGGAAAGACAGCCATGGGGCTCTTCTGGGCCAAGTGGGGGGTCCCTTTTGTTCCTGCAGTGGCAGGACCAGGGCCTCTGTCACTTGAGATCTCTATCTGTCCTTAGAGCATGGCCAGAGCCCAGTCAGCTGGCCCTCTGGCCCTCTGGCCCTCTGGGCCAGGCCAGGAACTGTTTCCTTAGGCGCCAGAAAATAAAGACAAATAGTCTAGGCAGGGTGGGTAGGAGCTGGGGCTGTGGAATCCCCCTTCCTTGTCCCAGGCCTGCTTCCTGTCCTGAGTCCCTGCCACGCAGCGCATTCAGCCAGCACTTGGAATGAGAAGGTATCACATGTGGCCTTTACCCCAGACAGCTGCTCTGGCCTCCTTCCCTCCCATGAGCTACCCTGGCCAGGACTGGCCTCATTGTACAGACGGGTACCACAGAACTCACCCAAGTTCCCCTAGAGAGGCTGGGCCACGGCTAGGAGTTTCCAGAGGTTTCCTAACTCCGAATGTAAAGGTCATTCTGTCTGCTATTACCTCCCCTGCCTCTTCCACATTCCTGTGCCCCTCTGGTTGCCTGACTCCAGAGGTCTGTCTCCTTGTTTCTATCCCATTCTCCTGTGCTAATCATTGCAGTGCACTTTGTACCCATCCTCTATCTCTCTTCAACATCTTCAGCCTATCCCTAGAACAGATGGAAAATTCCTAGAGGCAGGGCTATGCCTTTCACTTAGATAGGGATACCTAAAGGGGAACTCCAGGGGCACCTCCATTAGGTAGCTACCTCCCTTAGCTTAGTACAGTGTCTCCTCTATCACATAAGCTAGGGCTTCTCCCCATTCAGAGACCATGTCTTTCTTATCAGACAGGAGCCTCTCACAGCTCAGAGGCCAGGTCTTCCCTCACTTTAGGGACTATGTTTCTTCCATTTGTCAAGGGCCTCCCTTAACTCAACAATAGTATCTCTCCCATCAGACAGCGGCCTCCTCCAGCACAGAGGCCAGCTCTCCTCCATTAGACAAAGCATTTTCTCCCTCCATTCAGGGTCTATGTATCCTCCATTAGACAGCAACCCCCCCACCCCCCAGCACAGAGATTGTGTCTCTCTCATTGAATAGGATCTCTCCCAGCACAGGGACTATGTTTCCCCCAGACAAGGACCTTCTTTAACTCAGGGACTGTTTTCCCCTAAGAGTTTAGGCCTCCTGCAGCTAAGGGCCATGATTCCTCCTCCCTCTGGCTCCCCCATGGTCCCATGTGGTCAAGGCCAAACCTCAGGTCACAATGATCTCCCCAGAACTCAGCAGTAAAGCTCAGAAGTCAAGCTTGCTGACCAACTTCAGGGCCTATGGCTAGCCCTGCCTCAGTCTCCTCTAGGCTCGTGTAGAAGCTGAAACAGCCAGAGACTATCTGCCCAGGACACCCGCTCCAGGATCCAATTTCATTGATTGGCCCCAGCTTCCCTCTGGGCAGAAGCCAAAGCAGTGATTAATAAACTCTCCTATGGAGAGTGTGCTGGGGCCTTCCAGCAGCTGTGGGTGATCTGAGGTTAGGAAGTCAAAGCCCCTCCTGTCTCTAGGTCCAGCCCCCTCCCACCCCCCACCCCCCTGCCCACATTCCCTGGGGATACTGAAGAACTGGGGGCTGGATTACTGGCATCCCAACAACAAGTCTTAGGACACACTTCCAAGAATTGGGCCTAATTTACTTCCTGTTTCAAAAGTCCTCAGTGGGAGCAGGGATGGGTGTTGAAGCAAACCCTGTGGTTATCACCTTCCTAAACCATAGACAGCTCACCTTACTGTCCCAGGACATGGTCAGAATAATAGCAATAGGGCACGGGTGGTAATCGAAATAATAATTGCACCTTATATAAGTAAAGTTGTTTTTTTTTATATATTATACAAAAGGCTTTCCATTCATCACCCCATTTGCTCCTCCTAATAGTCCTTGAGAGAAGCAGAGCAAGGATTATTGGCCCTGAGGGTTCAGAGAGCTGAGAGGAGGGAGAGCCAGGCTTGCTGGGGGAAGGAGAGGAGTAGCACTTGAGCTTGACCTAGAGGGACAGGAAGATTTTGATAGATAGCAATAAAAACTGATGTTCCAGCCAGAGGAGATCATATAAGCAAAGACTTACAGGAGTGTATGGTGCTCATGAGGGGCCTGTAGGTGTGAAAGATAAATCAAGAAGGGCAGGAAGGGGCTGGATCCCCTGCAGCCTCAAATGCCCCTCTGGTCCCCCTTCCCCATATCCTGGCCTGAGCTCTCTTACCTTTGATAAACTGGATCACAGTCAGGTCTGGTGCAATCTGGACTAGGCCATCCTGCTTCTCTAGAGGTTCCCGCAGACTCTGCTCAGAGGGAGAATCTTCACCCTGGAAGACACACAACCCAGGCAGTCAGCTGGGTGCCAGACATTCTGCCCAGATGTGCCTGTGGGTGCGGAAACACTCTGAAAGAGAAGAGGGTATGGGGCTGTCACCTCATCGGGAGCAATAGGGGCCAGCAGTGTTCCATTTGTTCTTGGCTCTGAACAGGCCAGAATGGATTGTTGCTGATGCCTGCTGGCTGGGGGTGAGACCTCTCTGGTGCCTCAACACCCTGTAAGACCTCAGGACCTTTGCTTCACCTTGGTGGGGGAACCCTAAGAAAGGCTGAAGTTGAGTGTCTTGCTAATCCAGCAAGATGGGCATTCAGAGTAGAAGGTAAGTTGATTTGAAGAGAAAATAACGATCTTACATATACATGTACGTCCAAGTCAAACCTTGTTCAGGGTCTCTCCTCTGCTGGGCTCTGAGCTCTGCAAGAGCTCAGGGATCATCTTTATCTTATTCTCTGTTGAAACCTTGGTGCCTAGCATAGGGCCTGAGGTAAAATAGTGGGCATCTGATAAATATCCATGAAAAGAAGAAACGCAACAGATGTCTCTAACAGGCAATGGGTGCGGCCAATGCTGGCCTCTTGGAAGAAAAATGAGATCAAAAGGAGATGCTAATGTGATGCAGGCAAGCTTGTACACTGCTCAGAAGTGGGTTCAGTTTGGTTCGGAATAGGGCAAAACGTCCACACTGAGTACCCCAGGGGCCTAGCAGAATGGGGGTTCCAGGATATGCCAGGCCACCAGTATGTGGGCTCCTGCTCCATCCTCCCTGGGACCTGCAAAGGAAGGGGTCTTACACTTCACACTTGAGCAAAGAAGCTGCGAAGTGAGGTAACTTGCTCAACATTGCACAGAACTATGATCTGAGCTCAAGCTTACCTGAGTAGAAAACTCATGCTTTATCCACTAAGCCCTGTGAGTTGGAGGCCCTGATGCAAGACAGGCATAATTGGGAGGCACCTTTGTGGTGTTATGTGGAGGGGCCTGAGAGCCCACACTTTGGGTCTTACCCACTCTGGGTAAGTTACCGGGGGTCTGTTATTCATTTATACCTTCGAGTTGTGCTGACACAGCAGCCACCGGCCATGTGTGGTCACTGAGCACCAGGATTATGTCTTGTCCAAACTGAGAGGTGCCATGAATACCAAATACAGGTTGCATTTCAAAGACTTGATATGAAAAAGATGGGAAAATACCTCATCATTAGTTTTTTTCATATTTATGATGTGCTAAAATGAGAATATTTTAGATATAGTGGGTTAACTTAATTATTAAAATTAATGTCTTTAACTTTCGAATGTGCTGCCAGAACATTTAGAATTACATATGTGGTTCACCTAATATTTCTTTTGGACACACTGTCTTCAAGAAAATCAGGGAATCTCCTTACGCCTTTCTTAGTCCTAGCTAAGCTATGGAGGGCGGTGCAGGAAGGTCCTGGGACCCCAGGGAGGGGTACTAGGCCTGGGGTACTTCCCAGAAACAGAAGCAGGAGGGGCTAAGGTAAACTATTAACTTCCCAGCATTTCTTATCAGGGATGGAAGGACAGGCTTGACCTTTGGACAAGACAGAACCTTGGACAAGCAGAACCTTGTGAGTTCCTTGTTTTGATGTAAACAGTAAAGTCAACCACAGTGTCTGCATGTACAACCCTATATGGTCTACCCAGCACTTTCACATCCACTGTGTCATCTGATTCCCGTAGCAGTCTGGTGAAGGGGTTATTACCGCACCTATTTCGCAGAAAAGGAAACTGAGGCCCCAGAAAGGGAAGTGTCACCTAGGGAGCAGTGGGCAGAGCAGGTTCTCAAATGTGGGTCCTATAGTACCACACTGTCTCATGCTGTGAAAAAGAGCATGGGGTTTGGAGACAAGAGGGGAGGGGCAGACCTTCAGGAGCTGGGAGGTCAGGGAAGGCATCCAGGAGAAGTGAGGTTTGAGATTTGTGGACTGGAAGGAAGAGGTTATTTGAAGCAAGGGCATAGTCTAGCAGGAGTGTGGCTGGGGGGAAGGGGTCTATCAGTGCAGAAAGTGATGGGGAAGCCATCCTGACTATGGGTAAGAGTTGCTGGGGCAGGAGCTGGGCGGTTGGGAGGGCCATGCTAAGGGACTTTACTTGGGCCTTATCTGGAGCACTGACCTAGCTCCAGTCCTGTGTTCTCCACAAGTTCCCGCCTCTCTCTCCAGATCTGTTCGGAGGACTCCTGACTAAGAGCCAGCTCCTGAAACTGAAAGCCTTGTGATTTGGAGTTGGACACATCTGGTTGTGGTTTGCCCAGGTCAGCAGGCCTGCGCTAGTGAGCTGGTTAGAACTTCCCCTCTCGGGGCCGTGTGTTGACTGCTGCAAGCCTGCGGGACACCGGACACCATGTGTGGTCCCCCACATGAAAGGACCCTGTCTGCCGGGCCTCCAGGGAGTCATCCTCAGAGGAAGCTGGGTTCCTGGAAAGCTCTATGTGGAGCTGTGACCCCACGGAGCCACGCTGACCCTGGCAGGTGATGCCCTCAGCTTCCATCACAGGTGGCCACGGCAAGCGGCCACAGGGAATGGGGTTATCTGCTAGACTTCCTACCTGCTGCGGGAGGGAGGTCGTGTTTCTAGCAGAGTGCCTAGAGATCTGAGCTTCACAGAAGATTGTGACATGCTTCGGGCTTTCTCGTATTGAGATCCGTGCAACAGGCCATGCCTCTCTTTTCCCTTTGACTACCAGAAAGCTCAGAACCAAATAAGTGGTTCAGTTATAACAATTGACTTCATCTTTGTGGTCCATGCTCCTATGTTTCTCTCTCTCATTCTGACAAACTTTTGCTGCTGTTTCTATTTTCCTGCTTCTTGGTCTCGGCTGAGTGATTCAGCCCAGGTCCTGCAATGCTCTTCCTGGGTCTGAATCCCAGCTCCACCATTCACTAGCCATGTGGTCGGGTTATTTAATCTTTCTGTAACTCGGCACCTCAGGTGTTAAATGGGGGTAATAGCTGCATCTACTTCATGGGTGGATTACAAGGATTAAATGAGATAATACATACCAAGGGCTTAGAACAATGCATGGTACAGAGTAGGCAATAGATGTCAGCCTAATTCCCCACTCTTTTATTAGCACTGTACGTGAATTTGGTGTGAGCTGTAAGAAGAATATTAGGAAAAAAAAGATAATTTTTCCATTATTTTTCAAAACTCTAAAGAGCTGGCTGGAGCAGAGAAAGATACTAAGAACAAGCATTCCTGGTTGTCAGGCATTGAACAACCCACTTCACACTTTGTTTCATTCTTACAAAACCCCCAAGATGTGAACGTTGTGATTATACCCATTTTATGGATTTCAGAATTATAAGTGCAGAGGCAGGATTCATACCCAGGCTGGTTTGGTACAGACACCATATGTCTAACTCCTGTTGCTGGCCTCCCGCTAGGCCGGCACTCAGACATCTCAGGCACCAAGGAAACTCTTGGGCCAGAATCAGCTTCCAGTCAGCTCTCTTCTTTAGCCTCAGTCTCCTCGGCAGTCAAACGGAGGTACTGGACTAGATCGGTGTTTTGAAAACTGGGTTTTTAGCAGCAAAACCCTTTCCCCAATTGAAACCTCACTCAAAAGACTGGTATCAAAACACATAAAAGTAGAATCTGTCTGATTGAAGTGTGTGTGTGTGTGTGTGTGTGTGCGCACGTGCGTGTGCACGTGTGTGTTCAGGGAGGTGGAAGGCCCTTAGTTCTACTGCGGACACCTCTCTTCAATCTCCATATGGTGGCACCCTTGGGGTTCTCCCTATGGTGGCACCTTTGGGTTTCTGTTGAAACCACTCAAACAGGTCACCCCAAAGTGCCTTCCAGCCCCAGTGTTTGAGGAAGCTCTGATCTACACCAGGCCATGAAGTGGGGGAGGACTCACTTTAGCCCTTTGGGGCCAAGACCTGGCCTTATATAGACTGGTGCAAGGTGGGGTGGTACTGGTCCAGCTCTGGGAACAACCTTGACCCTCTCTGGGCCTGAATCCCTCCATCTGTAAGATAGAGTGGGGGTTGAACTGGATGATCACACAAGACCTTCTACTTTAGAGAGTTGAGGAGGGGTGGGGGGGGGTAGTCACAAGGCCTGGGTTGCTAGGGACATGAGCCAGCCTAGGCTGTTGGCAGTTACTGCAAGGGAGAGGTACCAGGCATAAGAGAGACACAAGTCACCTTGGACCTCACAGGGGCTGTAAAAGGAGCACAAAGTCCAAAGGGAACAGAAGCCTCCTAGCTGGCCGTAAGTCCTAGGCTTTAAGGGCCATTGCCACTGCCCACTCCTGTCCCCATCCTTGACCATTCTCCCAAAGAAGCACATCAGGTTAACAATTGGGAGGAAACAGATTTCACAGACTCCTAGACTCACAGGCCCAAATTGTAACCATGTAGAAATATGAATTTTTGGAGTCACAGACCATATGAGGCATAGAGTCTTAGAATAATAGAACACAAGTACTTGAGAATCTTTACTAGAAATACAAAATTTAGAACTTTATAATATTAGAATCCCAGACTCTGAGAGACAGCCTAGAATGACAGACATGGAGACTCCTGGGAAATTGGAACCGAGAGAAGGTGACAGAAGCCAGCAGTGCTCAGAGGCTGGGCAGGGACAGGGGATCTTGAAGGATGAGGCCTTTGTCAGCCCCTTGCCTAGACCCAAGGGTAGGCACTAAGAGGGACCTGAGGGTGTGGAGGGCAAAGGAGTGTTGCTGATTGAATGGGGTCCTAATGGGACCGGATGACCTGCTGGGGAGCCCCTGAGAGGCCATTTCTACTCCACAGGCTCTAGAGAGCCATCTGCCAGGAGTCCTGGGGCTTGACTTAGAGACTGTCTGGTTATAGACAGGGTCACTGTGGCTTGCAGAAAGGTAAGACCTGCCCTGGTTCACTTTGAGAAGGATGTCTGGTAGCCACCAGGAGGCCACAGACACATGGGCAGAATCAAAGGCAGGAAAGCAGAGCTTTTGCCCCTTCACGTCCATGTAGCCTCCCCCACCTACCATCTTATAGTCTTCTCTGTGGAGACTGTTCATGCTCCCCTCCTTGTAGGCAGAGAACTCTAAGCACCGACCCTGGAGAAACCTGAGCTGTCAGTCAGTCTGTCTGAGTCTGGCCTGCCTTCATTACCTGAGAGCTTCTTGGGGCAGAGGCTGTGGACGGCACCCTTTTCTCCCACAGGGAAAGGGCTCATGTACTGCTCCAGAGATAGGGAGCCATTTAGAGAAGACGTCCTTGAATCTGGTAAACCCTTGTCCAATCTTCTGCCCGTTTTAGAGATAAGGAGACTGAGGTCAGAGACCTTCGCCAGGTCACACGACCCTTATATCACATACCATCACACCACCTTTAAAAACTGCATTTACTATAGGAGGGTATTTAGGGGACCCCTGAGCCTGGGAGAAGATGCTTGAAGAGATGTGAGAAATAGCCTCCCTTCACTTTTCCCCCTGCCTGTTCCCGCTCTCTACAGAAGCTACACTTCCCATGTCTGCGGGCCTGGACTTTCTGGCTGTCAGTTCTGCCTAATTGGGCCCTTCCTCTTCGTCCATCTACCTCCTCTTCAGTGGCCTGAGTGGGCTGGGCCAGTCTGAGTAACTGCGAGCAGAGCTGGCCAAGGCAGCTTCAAGGAGGCGGGGGAACAATTCCTCCCACATCAATATTTATTGCCTGAGAGCTGCTGGAAGCAGATCATCATGTTCTCAGCCTTCGGTTCTTTTTTAAGAACCTCTCACCCCCTTCCTTCCTCACTCCCCATCCCCAATGTGCTGACAGAATGAATCCAGACAGCCAGACAGGTTCACAGCCGGGGAGCCAGGGTTTCAAAGCATCACAGAGATGCAGCTCTTAAAACCCAAATCTCTGCATCACAGCAGCTTCAACTCCAAAAACTGTGCCTTCTTAGACTTCGAGGCACACAGAATATTGCTCCAGGAATCCAACCTCAGTGTCTTCCATGACAGAACAGAATGGGGAAGTGACTGGCTCAAGGTCACACAACTGACACATGTCTCACCCTTGCTTCTCCCACAGATGCCACCCCATGGCTCAAGTGGTTGTTCTCTGCTCAGATTTAAGGCCCAACTTGGAGACTGCCCATAACCAAAAACCCAGGCTCTTCTCTTCCTCTATGACTACCCCTACTTCTAAGAACTCACCTCCAAGTTCTAGGAATCCTTACCTCGTTCAAATTCTGGCCTGAGCTAGGCAGAACCAGTAAGTGCCATCTGTGATTTCAAGCTGTCTTCTTCCCATGATACTGGTCCCTCTGCAGGGCCTGCCTTCTCCTGCCTCCAAGCCCAGCATCAGCCCAGCCCTGCACTATCCTGGATGCCCCATAGCAAAGCAGCATCGGGGCCCAAGCAATCTCCCTCCTGGGAGGCTCCTGGACTCCTCCCTTTGGCCTGCCTCACTGCCAATGCACCGGTTCCCACCTGGACCGCAGCCACGGCTGCTGCATCAGTCTCCCCACCCCCAGCCACGTCCACACACTTCCTCTGTCCCTTTCTCAGCTTAGAACCTAGTGATAGAGCCACGGGACCCCTGTTTACCCTCCTTGCAGGGCTGCCTGCTGCTCTCAAAGCTGGCAGGCAAGGCCTTTCCTGTTCTGGCCCCTATTGGCTGTTCTAATATCAATTCTTGTTGGTGTCCCGTGTATATACCCTCTGCTCCAGTGGTGGTGGTGGCGGTGGTGCTGGTGGGGGCAGAGGGAGATGGGTCATGAGGGTCATAGAACAGCCAAGTTTGAGGTCAGACAGACTTGGGCTCAAATTCTAGCCTTTCTAGGTGAAGACATTTTCAGCCCTCTCTCCAAGGCCCAAACTTTCTTGCTCACATCACAGCAAGCATATTCAAATGCACCAACCTGCCTCATGAAATAGAATTATTCTTGTTGCAAAATATTCAACAGTCTTTTTTACAAATCATCTCTTTGAAATTAGAACTACTTAGCAACAAATAATTTGTGATTGTGATTTCTCCACAATTACTAATAAGAAATATATAAACATAAATAAATAAACAAATATATATATGTGTGTGTATATATATATATATATATATATATATATATATTCCTGACACAGAGCTCCTAAAACTCTTGTAAATAAGAGTGCTTAGGAGAATCTTCTAATACTTAGTCTTTGACCCCAGTTCCTGACATGGAGCCCTAAGATCTGTATAATTTCCTAAGTGCTGGGAGCATCTATCACCAAGCTCCCAAATCCCTTGGAATTTCCTTGATGAGAGGAACATCTTTTGTTCTAATGAGATGACTCTCAGTGGGCTCCTAGATGGGAAGTGGTCACCAGAAAGACCAAACCATGATTATAAGCTTAGAACTTTCAGGCCCCTCCACCCCCACCCCCAATTCTTCAGGGAGGGGAGAGGGGCTGGTAATGGAGTTAAGGACAATCATTTCCATATGGAGAAAGCCCCCCAAAAATCCTAATAGTATGGGGTTTGAGGTTGGTGAACACATCCACGTGCCAGGAGTGTGACACACCCCAACTCCACTAGGGACAGAAGCTCCTGCATTGGGGACTCTCCCAGACCCTGCTCTATGTAATCTCATCTGGCTGTTCAGCAATGCCCTTTATCATATCCCTTGTTACATAATTAGCTGGTAAATGTAAGTCCTTTCCTGAGTTCTGTGAGCTGTTAGTCTAGAAAATCATGGAATCCAAGAAGGGGGCTGTGGGAACCTGATTTGCAGCCAAGTAGGACAGAAGTTGTGGGTAACCAGGGGGTGAGCCTATTGTCTGCAAATGAAGTGGGACTTCAACTGTGAATCTGAGCCCTAACCTGTGGGATCAGATGCTACCTCCAGGTAGACAGTGTCAGGGTTGAGTGGGACACCTTGTTGGTATCGCCGAGAATTGATCGGCATGAAGAACTCCACACATTTGGTCACAGAAACGTTGTGTGTGTGAGAACTTGGGAAACAAGAAAATCAAATGTACAGATTTTCAGAATGTCATGAAATGTGTGTATTAAAGAAAACCTGATCAAGCTGACATTACTTGTATATTGAACTTCTAAGAAACGTTTCTATTTTGTCATTTTCTTTTGTACTTTGGAGCCAATGTATTGTTTTTTAGGGCCTCGTGTGTTGGTGAGTCTGTGGAAAACAGGGAGGCCCCCCGACCAGTCATCTGATCTGCCCAGTGGGTCTCTTCTGAGGAAAGACCACCTGCCCCACAGCCGAGCAGGGGTTTCAGCGAGATGTCTTCCAGCACCTCATGGCTTGTTACTTATCTATGAATCTCTGTCCCCACTAGGCCATGCCTATTTTAAGGGTAGAGGCCATGTGCTGAGCTCCAGTGTCGGCCTGACATCTGGCCTAGAGGAGGCACTCAATGTGTGTTTGTCCCCTCACTGCTTCTAAAAAGGCCAGATTCATTTCAACAGCTGAACTCTTTGACCTACTGTGTCCACACCTAGAACGCCCTTCTCTAGGCTCCCACCATCCTTCAAAGTCCAGCTCAATTTCCACCCCTTCAGAGAAGTCTTCTCAGACCTTCCCACCCATTCTCCCCTCCCCCTGGCTCTCAATATTACTCCGGCACAGCACGGCTAGAACTCACAAAAACCATGAAGTGATGAGCAAAGAGGTGCAAAGTGTAGTGTTTAGAGACAGGGCATGGGATCAGAGAGGCTGGGGTTCTCATCCCAGTGATGCCCTCAGTGGCCTTGTGGCCTTGGGAAGGTCATTTCCTCCTCTGGCCCCTAATCTCCTCAGCTGTGGAAGGGGCCAGACATACTCATTGCGTGGGGCTGTAGGCGGATGCTGTGGAGCCTGGACAGGAATGGATTTGCAAGTTGTGAAGTGCAGTGCCGGGGAGGGATGAAGTTTAAGGTTACAAAGGAGAACAAGTGGGTGGGGCTGGAGCCTGGACTCGGGTGGGGATGTGGAGGGGGCTTACTTTGCTGACAGGTGAGTCTGAGACCGTCAAGACCTTTCGCCAAAAGCGAAGTTCATGCTTCTCCTTGGGCATCTCCCTGGGGAAGAAGAAGTAGGGGATGGCAGCCAGGGCCACCGCACCAGCAGAGATGAGGAAGCCCAGCCACCAGGCACCCACCCATCGGGGGTCCTTTGAGGTCAGGCTGATACCACCTGAAAGAGAAGACCATAGTGATGTTAGGATCAGGATCCCACCATCGTGGGACTGGCTTCTGAGACGTGAGGTGACTTGGACCAAGAGTCAGGGGACCTGGGCTTCAGTGGTGGCTTTGCCAGTTACATCGCATCTGACCTTGACCTTTCTTGGACCTCAGCTTTTTCAACTACCCAGGCATTGGGTGTAATGGTCGATGTTATGGACTTTGGAAATGGACCGTTGAGTCTGAATTCCCATTACTAACATAACAATCTTGGGCAAATTACTTAACATCTTTGTGCCTCAGTGTCTTCCTCTGTAAAATACAGACAGTAGTAGTCCTATATCACAGGTGATGAATCACAGAAACTGACTCATGTAAAGCATTTAGAATAGTGCCAGCACAGAGTATGTGCTGTATAGGAGTTTGCTCATCTTCCTCATCTTACTGTTACTGTTGTGATTTATTATTATTATTATTATTATTATTAAGTTATGGTCAGGGCTACTCCTGTGCTTCTCAGCCCAAGATTCTCATCAAAATCACCAGAGTTTTTGTCAAAAATACCCAAGACCAACTTAAAACTACCACGGGGTGGGGTGGGAAGGTGACCCAGGAGTCTTACCTTTAACAAGTTCCCAAGGTGTAATCAGGACTAGACTATTCCAGATGTGCCTCCTGGCTGGAACACCCACATCTCCCATCCAAGCCCTGACCTCAAGGCTGAGTCAGATACCTCCTCCTTCAATTGCTATAGCATCCGCAAACACTTTATAAAGACACAGATGCATAATGACACCAACCCCATGAGCGGGGCTGGTTCCCAGGTGATTGGTCCTGAGCTTACCTGGCCAGGGGCCAGAGTACACAACTGGCATTCAGCAAATGTATCTGTAAAGCTGGGAATGAAGTTGGTTTTTGCACTAAATCCCTCCTCCACCTATTATTTCCCCTGCTTCTGTGCCAGCCTGGCGAGCGTCAGCACACGTATCTCCCTGACTCCTCCGCTTCTCACACACCCAGCTGTGCCTGCAGCAGACACGCCACGCCCACCCCTGAAATCCCCCATAGAGAAAGTGTAGGGAGGTCAGTCCACAGGAACACCACATCTGCCTGTGAAGGTGCCACATCTGCCAGGATGGTGTCAACAGAGCCAGAAAACACACACCGCCCTTCCCCGGCATTGGGACGTGTCTGGGAAACCTAAGGACAATAACCAGAGCTCACGCTTGGCTCCTGGCCCCAGCTTTCTAGAAGAGAGGAAGGCGGGGCAGGGCTATTCCTAGTGAGACCTGTTCAGAGCTGCCCAGACCTGTCCTGGAGGCACCTTTGTGCAAAAACCAGAGAACAAGAAGCAGAATCTTCGTGTCCATCCATTCATACGTGTGTGACCTTGAGCTTTCTAGAGCTTGCTGAAAATCTCCAGGTGAGGGATGGGACTTCTGAGTAGCAGGAGGTAGAAGGCATAGGTTGGGGCTCAGAGCTGCTTAGATGTGACAATCAGGCAGCTGAGATGCCACAGTGACCTGTTCTAAAAAGGAATCCTCTCCTATTCCTTGTAGGGTGCCAAAGCACGGGGACCCCTACCACTGCCCTCTCCTGGCGCCTTCAGGCCAAGCTTCCAACCTACTCTTTGGCCCACCCCAGCTACTACCTGGAGTAGTGACTGAGGTTCCCTAAATGGTGCCCTCGGCACAGGTTCCCAGACCCTTAAGTGGTCAGAACTAGAAGGGTCCTTAGAGGTCAACCCAGTAAGTTTCCATCTGAGGTAGGCCCAAGCATCTGAGTCCTGCTCCAGAACTTCTCTCCTGCATGCTTCTCCATTCCCCTGTCTGATGGTGCTTTACAGCTTATCTTCAGCTTTCATTGGATTCTGATTGCAGCTCTGGGAGGTGGACAGGACAGAGAGTATCTCAAAGATGAAGAAGCTGAGGCTCAGAGAGGTTAAGAGGCATGTCCAAGGTCAGTGGGGTTGTTGGGATTTGAACCTGAGTCCCCTGGCTCATTGTCTCCTATTAGATGAGCAATCCATAAGCTAGCTAGCATCTGTGTGCCCCCGGGGACAACTGTGCGCTCCTGAGGCTCACCTTCTGGCATCCGGTCGATGTCTACATAAAGGCGCAGCATGAGACCGCCCAGCCCATAGGCCATGCCTGGCCCCATCATGGTTACTGCAAACAGGATCCCTGCAACACAAAGGCTGGGTTAGTCTCCTCTGGCCCTGGCTTCCCTCAGCAGATCAGTGCCCGCCCAGTCTCTAATAGGCAAGAGCAGTTGGCTAGGCCCAGGAAACTCTGGGTCTTCTCTGGACCTTTACTGGTCACATGGAGCAGAGGTCAGGGACTCATGCCCAGCCCCTATCTTAGCCTCTCATACCCCTTCCTCTGAGCCTGGCCCTCCCTCAGACCCCGGTCCTCACCAAGGTAGAGGGGCGAATTGCTGTTGTGAGCAAAATCATCGATGTAGGAGATGCCGAAGGGCTGAATGGGCACACCGCCCACACCGAGCAGGGTCTGTGCCGTGAACATTATCCCCACCACAGCCAAATGTTGGGTCTCCGTGTAGCTTGAGCAGCTGCTGTTGGAGGGAGCTGGGGTTGGGTCTGGGACCAAGGTTTTGGACTGGCACAGAGAAGCCTCAAAATCCTGTGGCATGTCCACTAAGAGATGATAAAAAAAATATTATGGCAATAGCTAAGACTTACAGAGCATGCACCAGATGCAAGGTAGCATTTTAAGTGATGTGTGTATAAATCATTTGACTCCCTCCCCCAACAAACCTAGAGGATGGTTGCCCTCATTACTCCCATTGTACAGATGAGGAAACTGATGCTCAGGCAGCAACTGGCAAAAGCAGAGCTGAGATTGGAACCCAGGAAGCTCAACTTAGAGTCTATGTCTTAAAACCACCCTATGCCACCTTTTTGAGCAGAGGTATATAGAAATACCATGGTGACCATGGCTCTGGGATAGGGAGGGGCTGTCAAAGGAAGTAGAGTTTGAACAAGGCCAAGAAGAACAAACAAGATTTTCCAGAAAGAGAAGGTGGAAGGGGTGTTCCAGGGAGAGGTCACAGCATATGCAAACCCAGGGGCTTGAGAAATTCAGCATGGCTGGCTCACAGAGGGTGAGGGGCAAAGCCAGGGCTGAGGGCAGGGCTGGGCAGGGGAGGGATGGTGGGCCTGGACTGTGGAGGGCTCTAGTGCCCTTGGCCTTCATTTTGGGTGGGCTCAGTGTCAGCTCAGGACACCGATGCAGAGTTCAGTAAAGGGGAATTTCTTAATTTAGTACCAGACAGTTGTTCCCTGTAGCTCACCAATATTTGGTGAGAAAACTTAAAGAGACCCTCATGCTATTATTATCCCAAATGTGGGTGTAGAAGTGGCTTTCTCTCTGTGGCAGGCCCAGCCCTTTATAGAAGCCAGGACTCTGAGAAAAAGCCACGTGAACCAGGGTCAAGGACCCTGACCTTCAACCAAGGTTGCCTGGGTAGAAGACTGGGAGACTTTGACAAGAGGCCCTCAGCCCATCTGGGCCTCAGTTTCCTCATCTGTCAAAAGAGTCTCCTAGAATGGAAATTCTACAGAAACTCAGAAGCACAATAATTCAGTGGCTCAGGGACTCTAGGGCCAAGCTACCTGGACATGTCATGGCTCCACTAGCTGTGGGCCTTCGGGAAATCCCTGTCTCTGAACATTGGTTTCCTTACCTGTAAAATGGGCTACTGAGAGAATACCTGCTATAAGGCTGTAAATGTTAAGAGTGGTGAGTGGTGCCCACACACAGCACCTACTAGCCATTAAATGTGATGATTGTCATAGAGCCCTGTCTTCTTTGGCCACCCCTAGTAACCCTAGTGCCTATCAGGGGCCTGGCACATAAGTATTAACAATAAATTAATTAATTTTGGGTGAAGAATGAGTGAATGAAATAGCCTGGAATACCAGAGCAGGATGGGGGCTCGGAGGTCACTGAGCCTAGTCTCTCATCGAAGACTGAGGCTCAGGCAGGAGAAGGCTTTACTCAGGGTTTCACAGGGCTCCTGTGGCAGAGGGGTGTTGTATGGCAGGGAGGATGGAGAAGAACATGTATGACTCTGTACAGAAAAAGCTCTGTGAAAGTGGAAATTCTGGACACAGAAAATTTTTTTTTTCAGCCTTCCAATCAAGCCTCTTGACCGCTTTCCACTCAGGCCTAGATAACAGCTCTGAGCTCTTCATGCACACTATCTACTTCTCTACTTCCCTTGCCATTGCCCTTGTGGTTCCTTCCACTCGAAATGCCCTCCTTCCCCCACACTACAGTCTACTCAGGGCTCTAGTGGCTCTCTCTGGCTGACTCCCAAGGAGTTGGACTCTTTCCTAGGGCTGGTGCTACAGAGTGGGAGCCCCAGGATGTGAGCTGATGAGAAGGCAGGGGAGGGAGGGAGGGAGGAAGGATGCTCTTTGAGACATTCCTCCCCTGGAAGCCTTCCATGATGCTAGGCTGGGGCATGGGCTCCCTTCTCACACAAGGGACACACTGTAGGGTTTTTCTTTGCCCGTCTCCTGTCCCAGACTGGGAGCCCCCTGGAGGCAATACTGAGTCCCCTGAGAGGGCCTGACAAAAAGTCTGCAGCATGAAGGGTTTCTTGGGTGGACCACTGGATGGATGGATGGATGGATGGATGGAGGATAGATGGATAGATGGAAGGGTGGATAGATGGGTGGGTAGTTAGATGGGTGAATGCATCGAAGGGTAGATAGATGGGTGAATGGATTGATAGGTAGATAGATGGGTGAATGGATCAATGGGTAGAGGGGTGAAGGGATCGATGGGTAAATACATGGGTGGATGGGAGAGAGAAGGAATAAAGCTCAGGCTTCTTAGGTTGTTCTCCAAGGGACAGGCATCTATCTGTCCAATAGGCCCTCAACAAAATCTCACTGGGCTAAACAGGGGCTTCACTACTCCTCTCTAAAATTCTTTCATTTTTTAATTTGTTCATTCACTCATTCATTCTTTCATTAACATCTTGGCTTCTTGTGAGGACTAAATAAATGCATGAATACACCTAAATACTCAGAACAGTGTCTGGTACACCATAAGTGGTATGTGACACCGTTATTACTATTTCACAATCCTTTCCCGAGGACTTACTACGTGCCAGGCCCTGACGGAGGCTGTGTTGTAATTCACCCCACCTCAAAAATACAGTGACATATAAGCAGGCCCTCACTAAGAGAGGATCAGAGGGTTTCAGCCCTCCGCCCCAAGACAACCCCACTCTCCAGGACTGCCAGAAGGACCCACCCGGACTGGGACTGAGGGAGTGGAGAGGAACAGAAAATGCCCGTTCTGACCAACGGGCCTGGGGATGGGCCCTGGTGCATGGTAATGCGGCTCCTCACGTACGTCTCCAGCCCAGCCCTTCCTGGTCTTACCGGGGCTGGCACGGTCGTAGCGGTATGGCTCCGAGATGAAGTGTGGGAGACTCATGAGCAGGCCTGCCAGGGCCACAAGGACAGCCCCATAGCCGATCAGTCGGGGCCGGTGGACTCGGCTGCCAAAGTAGCTCACAAACACAATCAGGGCTGTGTTCCCCACCTGCCGAGGGATGAGGGGACCCATTCGAATGGAGCAGAGCTGCCACAGGCCAGCACCGCCCTCACTTCTGTCACCAATCTGGGGTTCCCATCCGAATAAAGGACTAGCTGGCTGAATGAGAATCATCTGGGCCCCTCTTATGCAGATTCTGGGTCCCCCTAGGAGGGTCCCCACTGTCCCATTAGGGGAGAGAAATGAGGGCAGAGCAGACAAGGCTAGCAGTTCAATTTCATTCTGGAAAATGGGTTGGACCCCATGTTAGAACACGGAAGAGGGGGGACAGTTAAGGAAAGGGTTGTTAAGTTTCTGGGATATCACAATTGAGGCAAACAAATAAAATCTAAAGCCAGGGGACTAAGAATTTCTTGGAATTTCAAGCCTTAGAATAAAAAACTTAGGATGTGGGCACTGGAGGGGACTTGAGAGCTTGCAGCGATGGGGCAGGCTCTACGACCAGAAGCTGAAATGTGCTGCCCATTGCTTTTTGGCTGTGACACTCGCCCTGAGCCCCAGGCTCCTCGCTGCTGTGGGGGGGTGAGGCAGTATCTGCAAGAGAGTTGGTAGGTGGACCAAGTCTGAGAAGGTAGCCACTCTCCATTTTATAGACAGGACACTGAGGCTCTGGGGGGTTGGGGGGGGGTGGGGTGAGTGGTGGAGTGGCTTCCCTAAGGTCCCAGAGCTAGGTAATGACCTTTCCTTCCCACCTCTGACATCTGGAGGTGGGGTCTGAGAGATATCTGAGGGTGCCATGTAGTCGGCAGGCCTTGGGTTGAATGTGACACATCACCCCAGGGGGAGACAACTGCACAGAAATCTGCTGTGGGGAGGGGAGAAAGGGTACTGTGGACAGTGGCCCTTCTCTGAGGTGGAAAACATCTGGTGGAGGGGGGGGCTGGGGCACAGCTGTACCCTGATCTCTAAATCCCCCCAAAGTAGCTTGTCCCCTCCTCATCGCTTGGCTGTCGGCCCCAGACTTGTGGATCTCTGGGCAACTCTGAAGAGACACTCATCCCATGGTATGGCTCCCTTCCCCCACCACCCACTGGTCCACAGTTCTGCCTTTGATCTAATTTAAATCTCTCCCTCTACTATTGAAGTGACTTCCTCTGAGTCCTTCCTGGGACAGGCAACAGCCAGGTCCCTGGAAAGGTAAAGGAACCAAAGGGAGAGTGGGTGGACACGGGAATTCTGACTAGCTCTAAAATACCCCATACCCCCCGTTAGAGTGCCCCTGAGGGCAGGACTGCCAGTGCTCTGACGTTACAGGGAGGCAGAGGTCAGTTTCTCTACCGGAACATGAGGAAGGAGCTGGCTGAGGAGAACATCTTAGGGGAGGAAGCTGTAATGGGGTCGCCTGTGGGCACCAGGAGGGGAAGGGCCTATGTCGGGGTGGTGAGAGAGGAGGATGAGGAGGCCAGGTGAGAGTCGCCCTGAACACCCACCCCTGTGACTGCTCCAGGGCCAGTACCTCATTGAAGGCAGCCAGCAGCCCTGAGGTCTGACTGGAGAGGCCGAAGCGCTTCTCCACTGTGGAGATGGAGCTCTTGAG
Source organism: Prionailurus bengalensis (assembly GCF_016509475.1). Lineage (NCBI taxonomy): Eukaryota > Metazoa > Chordata > Mammalia > Carnivora > Felidae > Prionailurus > Prionailurus bengalensis. The sequence goes on from NC_057346.1 coordinate 57,062,857, forward strand.
GTAGCCGGAGATCATGAGCTGTGCCAGCTGCAGCAGGCTGTGGCACAGGACGAAGAACTGCCGGAGGGGCCAAGGCGGTGGCAGCCGGCGGGGCAGCAGGGAGACAGGTGGGGATGCAGTTAGAGAGGGTGGTGGTTGGGAGACAGAGACGGAGTTGGGGGAAGGGAGGAGCAAGGAATAAAGATGGGGAAATAGAGTCAGAGGAGATAGACACACAGGAGAGAGAGAGAGTAAGGGCGGGAGGGCCAAGAACAAGAGGGGCGAGAGAAAGAGAGAGTTATTGGAGTAGCCCATGGCTTCTCACACAGGCCTAAAAACTACACAAGCTGTCCTGGGTGCCACCTCAGACCCACATGACTGAGAGTAGGGTCTTTGTGGGGCCAAGAATGATGAGAGTCACTCTGACCCTCAGAGCCCACCTGGGCTAGACTGGACCGTCCTCCCTATTCCACCACCCTGTCCCCTTTCTCCGGGAAGTTCTCCCGGATCCTTCCCTGCTCACTCCACCCGGTCCTCCCCTTAGAGCTCCTCTGGGAGACCACGTGCACACACCGAATCCCCAAACTGCCCACCCCACCCAACTCCACCCTAAACGTCTGGCCTCCCTCCTGGTGAACTGGCAGTATTCCCAGGAGAAGGAAAACTTGCTTCAAAGAAGGGTGTTTATTCCAGAGCTTAAAAACAGTCTCTCTGTTCCTGAGTCTTGGTTTCCTCTTGCACACAGCAAGGACGACATCCCTGCCACTCAGGGTGACTGCAAGGACTAAACAAGACGTCACTCGGCACAGGCCCCGGCGCCCAGGGGTCACTTGCATTTTTAGGGCTGCCCTTGGTGGAGCCAGAGCTCCCTGATATTCATACAGATAGGATCTCTGGGGTCCTTCTCTTTCCTTGCAGGGACATGGGGAGGCAAGGAGACTGGTGCCCCACTGCCTCCGGGGCAGCCCTTGTTTCTTCTCCATGCCCAAAACTAAGCTAAATGCTTTGGTAGATTGTCCCTTTGATTCTCACAGCCACCCATTCTACAGACGAGGAAACTGAGACTCAGAGAAAAGCAGCAGCTTGCTTGGAGTTACACGGCCTTCTCTGCCAGGTCCGGACACCCCTGCTCCCGGCAGGCCCTGAGAGATACCTTGATGCTATAGAACACACTTCGTTGCAAGTCCTGAGAGTTTGGGCTGGCCTTGCCTTGAGGTATGTCTTCTGTGCTCATCATGGCCTTGGTGTCCTTGTCTGACATCCGGGGCTCCTCACCCACTGGACCTGTGGGACAGACATCCAGGAGGTGAGGGTAGAGATGGAATCCCAGAGGATGTCCCTGACTCAGGTCGCCCAAGGTATTCCAGGCGTTGGTGAGAATCTGAGAGTCTGAGCACCTTCAGCCTCCCTGAGTCCCAGTGATGGGAGGGCCCTTCCTAAGAGGGTATGTGCCCCACGTGCCCATGCTGGCCAGATCCTAACGGGAACCACCTATCACACAGTGACTTCGTTCCTTTCCCAGCATAAACCTTCCTTCTAGGGAGGCATTGCTGGCCACACTACATAAGTTTCAAGCAAGGTCTCCAGGAGTAAGAATGTGCAGACTTAGACCCCCTTGGGCCTGTATCTGTGAGACATTGGTGCTCATAGAGGCTGAGTGGCTGTGGGTCTGTCTGGCTCGGTGTGGGATCACAGGTTCGGGGTCAGGTGCAGGGTCAAGGCTTGGTCCACGGTCAGGTAAAGGCTTTTCCTGGGAGTAGTTCAAAACAGTTACCAACACCCCCACAGGGCACCACCCTGCATGTAATCATAGAGCTAACTTGCCCAATCTCTAACTCATGAATCAAACCATATTGCTAGTTGGTGCAGAAATGGCCCTCAGAGGTCATCCCATTTAACTACCTCCCTCACCCTGGACAAACTGAACTCCCCAAGTGTTGTGATGACTCAGGAAGCAGAGCTATGGTTAGAACCTGGACCCTTGGCCCCATCAGGCATGTCTGGGTTTTTCCACGGAAACCGGTAACATGTCAGCATTTTACTCACTGCAGTGAGAGGAAAGCTGAACCCCCACAAGGGCATCTCCTGGGGCCTCCTGATGTTCTTTTGTTTTGTTTTTTAATTTTTTAATGTTTATTTATTTTTGAGAGAGAGAGAGTGCAAGCAGGGGAGGGGCAGAGAGAGGGAGACACAGAATCTGAAGCAGGCTCCAGGCTCAGAGCTGTCAGCACAGAGCCCAATGCAGGGCTCTGACCCACAAACCATGAGATCATGACCTGAGCCCAGGCGCCCCTCCTGATGTTTACTATCGGTGAGGAGCTTGAAGTCCAGCCTTGGGAGACTCCATGCCTCCACCTAGATGGAAACCCCCACCACCTTGGCCTTCCTCCTTTCCTGGGGCCCCACTTCCTGCGGAAGCTTCCTCCATTGTTTCTTATGTTTCTCAACCTGGCAGGAGTTTCCCCTCATTCAACAAGCTCCTTGTAGAGTCTGGAAATGGACTCAGGACACCTCTGACCCAGGTAGGGGGTAGGGACTCTCCATCTCCAGACCCAGAAGGCAGAATCAGGGAGGGGCTACAGAGGCCTGGAACCACCACAGCCAAGGGTTTGTGCTCCTCACACGAGGTACCTGAGAGCCTGAGGAATTTCTTTTTAATTGGGATATAACTCATATACCATAAAACTCACCCTTTTAAAGTACACAATTCAGTGCTTTTTGGTATATTCTAAAAGCTATACATCATCACCACTAATTCCAGAACGTTTTCATCATCCCAATAAGGAACCACATACCTGTTAGCAGTCCTGCCTCCCCTCCAGCTCCTGGCAACCACTAATCTATTTTCTGGCTCTCTGGGTTTGCCTATTCTGGATATTTCATATAAATTCATATACACAAAATAGTACAATATGTAATTATTTTGCGCCTCGCTGCTTTCACGTAGCATAATGTGTAAGGTGCCTCCATGTTGTTGGACATATGAGTACCTCCTTTCTTTTTATGGCTGGACAACATTCTATTTTGTGGATGTAAATCGCATTTTGTTTATCCATTCATCTGTTGAAGGACATCTGGATTGTATCAGGTGTTGTGAACATTCATGTATCGTACACATTTTTGTGTCAACATGTGTTCTCCGTTCCCTTGGGTATGTAGCCAGGAGCGGAATTCCTGGGTCATGTGGCAACTCTGTTCAACTTTTTAAGAAACTACCAAACTGTTTTCCGAAGTGACTGCGCTGTTTTATACTCCCACCCTCAGCATAGGATGGTTCTAATGTCTCCACATCCTTGTTAAGAATTATTATCATGTCTCTTTGAGGATAGCCATCGTAGTGGGCATGAAGTGATATCTTGTAGGGTTTTGATTAACATTTCCCTAATGACTAATGATGTTGAGTCTTTTCACTTACTTCTTGGCCATTTGTTTATCTTCTTTGGAGAAATGTCTATTCAGATAGCTTGAGGAATTTGAGGAAATGAAAGTGTGTGTGGCTGGGGAGGAGTCCCGATGGGGGATGTAAGTATTCAGAGGAAACAAGGAGATATTGAAACAAAAGTGACACCTGACCGGGAGGAGATAAGGGGCTGGCCCAGTGAAGTGGGGGTGGGATGGGCTCTGCGGAGGTCACTGAGGAGAAAAGGAGGTGAGGGGGCTCCAGGTGAACTTGCCCAGAGGAGGCTGATAGGACGTTTGCAAGCCCTGGTTCCACTCACCAGCATAGACGGTCACCTACTACAGCAGAGATTCTGGGCTACACACTTTACATGCAACTCAGCCTTCACATGCATGCAAACCTCTCCATAGCTCTGTGCCTTTGGTGCTCTCGTTATCTCTGTATCTGACGAGGACAGAGGCTCAGAAGTAGCTAGCTCTGCTGATTAATGTTGGTGCAGGGACTCAAGCCCAGGTGTTAACCTCAACATCACTCCATGTTCCTTGCACAGTATGGATGAGGGGGAGATGCTCTTCTCTGTCTGAACCCAACCAAGCCTAACCAGGCCACCAGGCCAGTGCCCACCCAATAACATCAAGGGGTCAGGCCAACCAGATGATGAGGCTGGAGCTGAGTTGGGGGGCGGGCAGAAGTCGCTGACCAGGAGCCCCAGCTCTGAAAGAAGTCCAGGATATGGATGAGGGAGGGGGACAGAAGATCAGTGGACCAGCTTAGAATGTTCCACCTTCCTGTGGTCTAGTAGAGGGAAGCTGTGGCCCCTGGGATCTGAAAGCAGCCACCAGTTAGTGCGCAGGGTGGTCAGTTGATCACTGAACACTGAACGGGGCTGGTCAGGCAGGTAGCCAGACCTCTCCAAGCTCTTCCTGTGGGCTGAGGCCTCTGAGTGAGCTGGCAGGAAACAGTCCAACTCTGTGAATAAGGACAAAGCTCCGCTCGACAGGAGGATCCTGAGACCAGGAAGGTAGGTCCTCCTCATGTGACATCTCTGAGGACCTTCCCATCCGGTGAAAACTTTGTCAGGGGTCATCCCTGACAGAAGAGCGGGCAGCTGTGGAGTTGAACCTGGGCTGGGACTGGGTATCCTGTGGGAATGAGGGGAGAGGCAGGAAGTCAGGCTCCAGGAAAAAATCGGAGTCTGTTTCTCTCCCAGGTGAGCAACCAGGTTTGGGGGCTTTAGGTAGGCCAGGTGGTTCCCAGGGCTGGAGCCCACGCCCCTAGAGTGGCAGGCAAGGGGTCTGTGTGTCTGTCAGTTGGTTACATGGCTGGCCACACACAGGCCAACTCATGTCCATCAGCTGGTAAGTCATTGGTCTGGCTGTCTCTCAGAAGACTTGTCTGTTTAGATAAGCTAAACTAGCTAGCTAGCCAGTCAGACAGTCATCTTGAATGTCTGTCAGAGACCTTCAGTTCACTGAAGGATAAACTCTGAATGTCTGCAAGGCAGAGGCAGAGCCTCTGGGCTCTGGTCTGGGGTCTCCCTGCCCCCTCCATGACAAGAGTCAGTATTCTTCACACCAGCTGGATCCATGGTGATGGGGAGGAAGGTTTCAGAGAGTAGCCTGACAGAGAGGACTACTTTTCTCTGCCTGTTCTTTGCTGGAAAGGCTCAAAGTCTGGCCTCCTCCAGCCACCTCCCAGCTGCAAAAAAGAAAATTCCAGGCAGGTGTGGGGCTGAGTGTGGGTTTCAAAGTCCTCAGACCTAGGCTCGAACCCCAGCTCTGCCACCGGCAGCTGTGTGAGCCTGGACATGCCCTTTCATCTCAGAGGAAACATCTGAGCAGTTTCCTCATCTAAGAGAGGCATCTAGGGGGGCTGTCTCAGGCCTGGGATACAGTAGGCCCCACTGAGGACGATTGCCCTCCCCTCTCCTTATAACCTTCAAGTGCTTCCGAGGCCACAAGGTCAAACTGAACCCATTCCCTTCCATGTGCACCTGACCCCTCCAAGTTAACACCTCCTTCTTCCATCCCTAGATTGTCTCTCCCTTTCATCCAGGCCCCAATTTACCACAAGACCTGAGGACCTGAACCCCTTCCCTCCATGCACACTCACTGGCTTTAGAAGCAATTGCCCAGGTTTCAATCCCCACTGGCTGCAATCCTGCTGTGTGGTTTTGGACCAGTGGCCCCTTTGCTTTCTCATCTGTGACAGGGCCTGTAATCCCTACATCCCAGTACACAAAGCACCCACCGACAATCAGATCCTTCCACCCCATGTTTAGCCTGGACACTGAAAGCCTGGAACCACATCTTATGGTCTGCACTAACTTGACCTTGCAATTCCACTGTCTTCATTAGCATTTTTTCTTCTTACTCTTCCCAGACTGACCAGCTCAAGCAAATGGCTTGATTGTTCATTACAGGAACTTCTTGAAAGACTGCTCGACTCTTCAAGGGAAACCATCAACAGAGTGTGTGCCTCTGATTCTTTGAATCTCTGTGCACAAAATCCTTATCTTCTGTTTCCACCAACAAACTGTTGTATCATGATTCTTACCCGATCCCAGTCAAGCCTCCCTCTTCCACCTCCCTCCCCATACTAAAGGACCTGCCTTAAAACAAACTTTCAATTCTCAACAAATATTGACCTTGCCTCCCCACTCTGAATCGTGCCAAAGCTTTGAGAAGTGGTATTATCCCTTATCATGGTAAACTTGGTCTTACCAACAGGTTATGTCAGTAATATGTGGGGAGCCAGCATGGATACAATACATAGCAGATGTTCAGTAAATGTTGTTTTATTCCCCATCAGGCAGCCAGTCTTTCCATTAGCTGTCTATCCTGACACAAACTCCCGACAGGCCTCCATACTTGCTTTGTGACTGCAAGGAACATTACCACATCTGGAACTTGAGAATTCAGAAAAAGTTCAACCCAGGAAGGCTGGAAAGTTGGGAGGCTGGGAGACTCAGCTCTCTGGCTCACCCTAATCCTCTACAAGAAGGGACTTAGAGGAGCTTGTCTGAGGGGCTATCACAGACCAAGCAATACTATGTGCTGTGCTTGGCTAGGCTGGGCTCCCTCACCAATCCTCCAGACAACCCTTTGAGACAGCTGTTGTGACCCCAGGATATAGAGGAGGAAACTGAGGCACAGAGGGAAAGCAACTTACCCAGAGTCCTGGGGCTGGTAAATGGGAAAGCCTGGACCAGAACCTGGATCTATCTGACTCCTGGGCCCCCAACAGCAACCATAATGAGGGAAGGGGGACATGTGGGGATCTAAGTCCTATACTCTGGGGGACCTAAGTATGGTGGGAGTTCAGGACTCATCACCAAGGCCCAGAATTGAACTTTCAGGAGGGATCTGCTGAGAAATGTGACAGTTTCCACATCCTGAGAACTAAGTGGGGGGGGGGGGGGTCAGGGCAATGACTCTTTCTCTCAAGAAAGAGCCTGTCTCCAGCAGAGAGAGCAAGATCAAAGATCACTTAGACCCAGTATGGCCTTGGGCCAGCAAGTAGACTTCACTGAGCCTCTGCAAGATAGGAATACTAAACCTTGTCTCTGAAGCCTGTGTGAGGGTCACACAGGATAACACCCTTTGTCAATATCAGGATGTCCCACAAGTAGCAATTTCGTCAGCCTCTGCCCCAAACTCACTAGGGAATCTATTTCCAGGTGTGGTCACCAGGCCCCAGAATAACTCATACTCCTTCCTGTGGGAGACTCAGCCCTGGTGTCACTCTCTCACCTCCTTCTGATCCCTGAAGCAATACAGACCCCTCTGGATGCCTCCCTCTGCCATTTCTTGTCCTCTCCCCAACCCATCTCACCAGCTGCATTCAAACGTCTTTTTTTTTTTCCTAATAACTTCCCTGGGCAAGAGAACGAAAGTTCTCTCCTCCACATTTTTTGCCAAAGCCACCAAAGGAACTAGCAGAGATAGAGTACAGGGCAGAGGTTACAATGGGGAGGCCCTGGCCAAAGGCCCATGTACAGTTGTGTGGGCTGTGCACCACAAAGTGAATGGTGCCCTCTGGAGTGGTGTGGCACATGGCAGTCCTGCCTTGGGGGGGGGGGTACATCTGACTTCTAGACATTTTGGGGGGCTTGCACAATGCTTGCTTTCTCAGTGTTTTTCAGCTGGTTGCCAACATTTAAAAACAGGAAACTTGACATAAACTCCAGATTTTTTTGCTTCTTTTTGAAAGATTAGCAGATCTGGCAATACTGGGCCCACATTCTCATATGCCAACACTCAGCTGGTCCAAGCTTCTGGGCCTACATGTGGCAATTTGCCCTGTTGGAGTCTCTTTGACGGGGGGGGGGGGGGGGGTGCCTGTCTCGTCTGTTTGATGGACTCTCTTCACCTGCTTGTGACTTCACAGCAACACTGGGCCTGGGGAGTCCACTGGACAGGAAGCCAGGGCTAGGTTAACGCTTTGAGGAATGAGGAAACAGGACCAGAGAGCGCTATGATTTGCCCAGGGTCACCATATGGGAAGAACTGGTCTCTGCTGGTTCTAGAAGTCACAGTGAAGATTTATTCCACACATCCTGACAGCAACCTGAGGCAGGCCTCTGGGGACCCAGAGGCCAGCAGCCCCAGTCCCTGTCCTCAGGGAGCTCCCAGTGTATGTATGGGGGGGGGGGGCTGGGGGGAGGCAGACATCTAACACAGAATCACAGTGAAATGTGCTCACTGATGTGATACAAGGAGTTTCAAGCCTACAGAAACAGAGCAGAGGCCCCGGCCTAGACTGCAAGTTTCTGGAAAGCTTCCTAAAGGAAGAAACATCAGAGAAAAGGGCAGAAGTATCAAAGCACAAAGAATGCTCAGGGAACAAACAGTCTGACAAAGCTGGAGCCCTGGGGCCAAGGTTGAGGGGGTGAGACTAGAGCGCTTGGAGGAGCCAGACTTGACAAGCCTTGAATGCCAGACTGTAGGGCTGGGCTTTGTTCTGAGCCCAAGGATGAGGTCCGATTTGGCCTCCTGGGAAGACCTCCATGTCTCTGCAGGGAAAGTGGAGAAGTCAGGTGGTGGGCAGGGATTAGGGCAAAGGCAGGGGTGGGGTCCAGAGCAGCAAGGGACTCTGGGGCCTGGGTCAGGTAGTGGCAGTGGGAATGGAGAGTAACAAGCCAAGGTACCACAGTGGGAAGTAGGATGGGCAGGACTTCATGGAAAATCAGCTATGGGGGTTGCAGGAGGCTGAGGAATCCTGGGGGCAGGGGTGGAGTGGGGAGAGGCGCAGCTCTGCATCTGGACATGCCAACATTGAAGGCCAGGATTATAGGGTGGTACTGAGTGGTGAGCTCAGCCTTGGCCATGGTGAGCTTGGGGTGGCCAGGGGGCACCAAGGGAGAAATGCCTAGGAGGCCACGGGCTCCAGGAGAGCCCATGAGGGGATATGGGCTGGAGCGAGATCTCTGGCTGTCTGGAGACATGAGTGGAGAGAAGGTAACAGAAACCACAAGTGGGCAACTTGCCCAGTAAGAATGAGACGCCTCTGCCATGTGCCCCACCTGAAGAGAACAGAGCGAAGGAGAAACCCGCCCTGGAACTGTGGTCAGATGCCAAGGTCAGGGGAGGGGACAGTGTTCCAAAGGCGCCAAGATGTTTTTGGAAAATCCACCAGCCTCCAGCACTAATGCACACACAGCCCCCACAGCCCAAGCCTGGGAAGGGAAATATCCCCCACGGCAAGTATTGGGTAATCTGTCCCTCATAACAAGCAGACAGCTCTCTCTGGAAGTGCTGGGGTAGAAGGAGGCCAGTGTGGCCAACCCCTGCGTCGAGCCCTTCTTACCTCCTTGCTCTGTATTCCCTCGGCTTGCTGGTCCTTCTTGCCTAGCTCCTGCAGCCCATACCAGCTGTCTTTCCTTCCATAAAACCCCTTCCTGGGCCAGTTGCCTAAGCCCTTGCTCTGGGCCACAGGGCTGGTCAGTCTCCTGCACTACTTATGTCCCCCTGATTAAGCAGTGAACTCCCTAGGGCAGAGCCTGTCCCGTCCTGTGTCCCGAGGGATCATGTCAAGTGCCTGCTGAAACCCTCTGGGTCAGAAGACTTTGGATTCAAATATTTGCTTTGCTACATTGTAGCTATGTGACCTAGGGCAGTTTATGTAACCCCTGTAAGCCTCATTTTCCTTCTCTGGAAGCGAGAGAAGAGTGCCCGTCTCGTGGCCTTTTTGTAGGATTGAAGGAAAATGCTGTGCCGGGTACACTGCAGTCCTCAACAACAGTTAGCCCCCTCCTCCTTTCCCACCCCATCCGCAACATGTGAGTACCGACACCTCAGCCTCAAGAGGGCAAGGCCCCCAGGAACTGTTCCCGCTTCATCTACCCACCCCTAGCGAACATTATTCTCTGGCCCCGTAGATGCTTGCCCTTCCCCAAATTCATCCTGTTCTTTTCACCCCTCAGCCTTTGCACGTACTGTACCCTCAGCCTGGAGTGTCCTTCCTCCCCAGCAAACCACTTCTTATCTTTCAAGACCTGGCTCAGCTTAAAAACATGGCTGTTGAATTCAGCTAAGCTGGATGAGGGCGAAGGGAAGGCCAGGGCCTGGAGAGGAGGGGCCCAGGTTGGGGTGGGGGTGGAGTGGGCCCCCTTAGTGCTCCAGTTCCCAGCATGGCCTGGTGGGCTCCTGGAGGAGGAAGAGTCAAAGCCACGAAGGGCTTGGCTGCCATCTTTGGGAAATTCCTGCTAGCAGGACTTTGGGTGGTCTGTTGGGAGGACAATAGCATGCTTGAGGTCCAGCTACTGCGAGCCTTCCAGCTGTTGCTTCTTGAAGGAGATCCATGCAGGGTGGGGAGGAGGCCAAGCACTTTCTGGTGGTTTCCAAGCTGGGTCAGGCACTCTGTGCTGGGACTTTCTGTTTCCAGTTCTGGCCCTGGCTATCCTATCTGAACCCAAGAAGACCTTAAAAATAATGAGGAGGGCCTGGGGGGAGGGCAAGCCTTGAGCCCACAGGGAATTCAGGTCGGTCTCCTTCAGCTTAAAACATTGAGAATGAGGCTCAGAGACAGGTAGCCACTGACTTTGGCCATGCTCGGTCCCCCAACCGTGAGTCCCAGCTCATTTCTCCATGCTTACATTTACTCCTTGGAGCCCTATCATACCCAACCTCACTCCATATCATGAGTCTCCTGTCCTCAAGGAGAGTAGGCTTTCACAACAGGTTGGAGGGAAGGAAGGAATGTCATGGGGGAGGCATGGAGTGAAGGAGGACAGTCTATGTACCGTGACTTTCCCAATGCCGCGCCTCTGCCCAGCCTGTGCTCAGATCTGGGCCCTTAAGAAGGGAATCAAATGTGGCCCCACCTCCAGGGAGCCCCCAGTCTGGTGAGACTGGCATTGTTCTCCATTGTTTCAAGCATTAGTGCTTAGGGCTCTGGGCTGTAGCATATAAGGGGTGGCTGGAACCAAGTTTATGTCTTTACTTCTTCTTGACCCCCAGGGTGCAGCTGAAGTTCAAGCTGGCACCCTGGAAATAGCCAGGCTCCCTTAACACTGATGGGGAGATCTCTTCCCCTACAGAGAGGCCCTTGCTGCACTGCTCCTTGCAGACACAGAAGACTGAGCTTCTCAGTACAGGAAGAGACCAAACGACCACCTTGGCCAACCCCCTCCATCTACTGCACAGAGACAGTGGGTCTCAGAAAGCAGACTGGGCATTGAATGCTTGGCACCCAATTGTAGGCTCTAGGCTAGCTTGACATCTGGTTCACAGCTGCCTGAGATCTGGCCCAGTAGGCAAGGCCTAGCCTGGGATGAAATAATCATCCCCAAACCTGCCTACTCCCCAGTCACTAGCACAGAGAATAGTTTGCTTTGTCTGGAACCAGTGGAGAAATGCCCAAATGGGTGGAGTCTCACTAGTGTGGGGTCTGTGGAAGGGAGGTGGGAGCCCTGAGGGTAATGGCAGAGAAAGGAAAGAGCTTTGGCATCAAGACAACCTGGGTTCTGGCCCCCACTCTGCTGCTCCTTTGGTGGGTGACCTTGGGTGAGTCACTTGCCCTCTCTGAGCATCTGTTTCCTCAACTATCAGAAAGGTTGAGAGATTGTCACTTCATTCTCATAAAGCCAGTGATACAGAGTTCAAATTTTAACCCAGGACTGCTGGTTCTTTCCCTTGCCCTACCTGTCTGCCCTAGATTGGCTCACTTTGAACCCAGGGGGGTTCAAAAGCAACAGAAACAATATTAGGAACAAGAAAAGATGAACCTCAAAAAAGAAAAGTGAAACAGCATATATGAGAAAGGTTACTTCCAGCTGGGAGAATTGGTCTGGAAGGCTTCCTGGAGGAGTTGGCATTTGGAGAGTTGGCAAATTTGAAGGAGGAAAATAGCAAATTTCACCAGAATGGGTGAAGAAAAATGGACAAATACCTTCCTGGTGGAGGTAAAAGCTGAGCAAAGGGGCAGAAGTAGGAAAGTGGCTTCTCTGAAACCACAAAATGGGAATGGCCTTGGAAGATCGTTTTCTCCAACTCCTCCCCCACAGATGGGGAAGCTCTGCGTGTTGCCTAAGGACATGTGGTGAGTTGGTGGTGGGGCTAGGCCAAGAGCCAGATCTGACCCTGACTGCTCTTTGTGTGTCAGCCCCTGGCTGGTAGAGCTGCCTCCCTCCCTCAGGAAAGCTGGTCCCTGCTCTTTTCCCAGGATCCAGGCTTTATACCCAGCCCCACCTGAATTCCCACATCCCTCAGAGTGCCCTCAGACCAGAAAGAGAGCATGGAGGAAGACTAGCCTCTCAGCTTAAGTTAGAGCTCAGGAAGCAAGACTTTTGGTGGCCCAGTGGGTAGATGCTGGGGTCAGCCTCCTGCTGTATGTGTGGGATGTGGGGGCAGCTAGAGAATATTCCAGAACTGAGCCCTGCAGGGGTCAGAATAACAGTGGGGCAGGGGGCAAGCGCAATACAGCCAAAGTCTCTAGTTTCTTCCCATACCTATAAGATCACCAACCCTCCCATCCTGCCATGAGCCAAGGCTGAGGGGGAATTTGGTTTGTCAGTGACCCATCTCCAAACCAATCCGTCCAACTCTGATCTCACTGTCATCTCTCCTGTGAGGTCCCTAGAGGAAGCATCCATCCCACCCTTCCTGCCATGCCATGGTCCCCAGGTGCGTCAGCTTGCCCACAAAGCCCTTACTGTCGCGTGCACGAGACAGGGAGCAAGTTCAGTCTTGCCTGAGTGGGGGTGAGGCTAACACAGCTGGAGGAGGACAGACAGCTAGAAAGAGGCCAGAAGTGATCACCACAGGGCAGCAAGCCCGGAGGGCCACCCTGTCTGAAGAACCCTTTGTTTCCTCCTCCTCCTTTGCCTGCCCAAGAAATGCTCAACTGGGTGCTCTGTTCACAGAACCGCCACCATCTCCACGCGGTGCTTCAGTCACACTCCAGGCTTGGCTCTGCAGGTCTCTCTCTGAACCTGTTTCTCTTCTCTGCTGATCTTTCAGATTCTTCGTGGCAGGTCTCCTGTCTCTCTCCTGTCTCTGTCTCTGGTTCTCTCTCCCACATGATCTCTGCTTCTCTTCATTTCTCCCTGTCTCTTCTGCAGCCAGCTCTCTGGGGCTGACCTCCCTCCCTTTCCCTGCATGCTCCTGCAGACACCTGCTGGTCTTTGTCTTCTCCTCTGTCCTGTCGCCCTTCTGTCCCAGCCTTTGTCTGACTGCATATCTCTGGACTTGCTCTGTCTCTGACTACACTTTTATCTGTGTTTTTCTCTGCTTTGTCTGTATCTCTGCCTACTTCAGAGGGAGAACAGGGCTCAGCTCGGTGAGGGGCTCAGTGGCCTGAATTTGCACCGCCCTTTCAACATCCTTGTGTCATCAGGGAGCATAGGCTGGGTTCCCTGCCTCCAGCTGAGCAAACAGTATCCCTTCCTGCCCCTTTGGTTATTCACTCATTCATTCAATACACCTTCACTATATTTCCTTATGTCTGGCTCTGCATGGGGAACGCCAAGCCCCCCATCCCACCCGACTTCACCCCAGTTTACCCATTTTGGCTCTACAACCTCCTCACCCTCCACACTGGGAACATAGCCCCCAGACTCCCTCCCAATGCCCCTTCCTTACGTCATCTAGACTTACCTATCCTGGGTCCCATGATTTTTGGGGTGCAGTGAATTCCAGCCCGTATTTCAATTTCAAGAGTGGAGCTGAGCAGGAGAGAGGGAGTGAGACCTTATCGGGAGGCCCCTGGAGACAGCAGTTGCGAGCCACTTCTAGAAGGGAGGCGCTAATGTGGAGACTCCAGGCACCAGGCTGATGCCGCCTGGGCCACACTGGACCGCAGCCACCTCTTCCAAGATGGGTTAGGAATTCCTGCAAAACTTGACCCCACTCTCCAAGTGCCTGCCTCATGCAGCCACTTGTTCCTTCTGTCTCTGTCTCTCTGAATTCCTCTGATTCCTGGCTGGGACAGCCCAGGGCCAGAGTTCTGTGGGAGGCTGGGTTTGTTTAGATCCAGCCCTACTGATGGGAGGAGGCTGCTGTGTCGCCTCCCCTCAGCCTCATACCTCAGCATTCCCCTGGATATTTTCACTTCCTCTGTTAGCAGGAAAGAGATGGCAGGGAGAGGGAATTTCAATGATCCCCATGCCCTGGGATCATTCAGTCCCGATTCTCCAGTCTCTTCTTACACTCCCATTCTCAGTCTGTCCCTGACCAAGCTCTTGTCCCCCCCTCACAGAAATTTTGTCGCCCTCCATGAGCCCCATCTAGAGCCCTTGTTCCCCCCCACTGTCCCCCTCCCTGGAATCCCTGTCTCCCGCAAGATCTCATCCCCTCTCACCAAACCCCCATCTCCTCTCTGAGCTCTGAGGATCCAGAGCCAAGAGGAAGTCCATTCACCAGGAATCACAATGGCCAGCCCGCCTTGGGGAACTCATGGTAGCAGCTCCATAAAGTACAGGCATCTTGGTGGAGGGGGTTGGGGAGCAGAAGGGTAAATATGACATTTCCAGAGTTTTCTGGACTGCAGGCTGAAGATGGAGACCTTGGAGCCAGACAGACCTGGACCTCTTTCTCAGTCCTGTCATTCACTGGCCGTGTGGCCTCAGGCAGGTTTCTGCACCTCTCTGAGTGTCATTTCCCTCATCCATAAAGAAGGGACAGCTGGCCCCGCACTTGTAGCGCTGCTGTGCAAGTTCAGTGAGTGAGAAAAAAAAAAGGCCTGAAGGTCTGGAGCTCAGAGAAGGAAGCCAGGGTTCAGAACAGGACAGCAAGAGAAAACATACCTGCTTGCCTTTTCCAGCTAGTTCAGCATTCTCACACATGAGACCCCATTGGGTCCTCCTATTGGCCTCATAGGCCAAGCATTTATTCTCCCATTTTACAGATGAGGCATTGAGTCTCAGCAACTGCCCAGATACCACCCAGCTAGTAGGTGGTAGGGCCATGCATTGAAACAGGCTTTTCCCTCTACCCAGGCAGCATTTTCTGAGGAAGACCTCTGGGTTTCCCCAAATCCAAGATACAGAAGTGAACTTGAACCAATTCCAGGAATAGGGTCTTTGCATGAAATGGGGATGTAGGTTTGGAATCCAAGTTTTAGGGTGCAATGATAGAGAAATAGACATCAGTCCCACTTGGCTCTGGGGGCTATATGAAGGGGCTAGTGGGAAGTGGGGAGTATTTGAAATAATCAATGTGCATCCTGACACAGAGTGGCGCTCAATAGGTACTTGTGGCATGACTGAGTCTTTAAGAAACCAGAAATGTGAATGCATGACCACTATACTGGGAAAGGTCAATAGTTGACTCAGATTGATATAAAGACCAGGCCCCGTTCAGCTTGAGGCTCCTGCTTGAGAAAACCAATTGGGTCTATTTCTCTAAATCCTTCAGACTGAAGTCAGCGCTGTGAGTCCTCACAGAGACCAGCAGAGGTGCCACCTTCAGATTCCAAACTGCAGGTGCATAGTTAAGAAAGAGAAGGTCCCTTTAGACTTTCTGGAAGCTCAGGTGCCTCCATGTTGGTTTCAGAGGTTTGAAAAACTTCTATACATGGATTGGTCTGGGAATATGCTGGGACCAGCTTGGCAGGCTACATTCATGTCATCAATCTTTGAGTGAGACAATGTACAACACACAACACCCCACAAGGCATGGAACATACAGGAACCTCAGACATGAGTGTTCTTCATTCATCACTTCAGCCTGCACAGGCTGACGCAGTCTGGTCCAAGAATATTCCTGAACTCAGCTTGGAATTGGAGCAAGGGTCAGGTACCCAGGAGCTTCTCAGAGGAAGGCTAACAGGTCTTCAGATGGCTCTTGGGCTAATCCTGCAGTGAGGCCCCATTGTGGGTGGTCCCAGCTTGTTCAGCCAACCTGGTTGGCACCCCAGCTTTACTACTTGCCAGCATGGGGTTTGCTGAGCCCTGTGCATTTTACAGAGCCCCATGGTGTGTGTAGATGGCAACACCATCTGTGAATTCCCACAGTTTGCAAAACTTGTTGCCTTTTTTAGAGTCCCATGCTGTTGGCATAGCCCAGCACAGTTTGCAGAGCTCTGAGGCTTCTGGGGCCCCATGATGTGTGCACAGTCCTGTGTCTCATGCCAAGCCTGATGCCGTTTCACAAACCCTGGTCTGTTTGCAGAACCCAGGCCTTTCCCTTCTTTAAGCCAACCCATGTTGGAGGTTTGCAAACCCAGAAAAATAGAGCACACTTCATTTTATAGAACTATCTGACTTTGGGTGTAAGGGAATAGTCCTGAGTCCTCGACTGGAGACTCCAGTTCCAGTCCCAGCTCTGTCACTAATTAGCTATGGGACTTGCAGCAAGTCTTTTCCCCTTTCTGGGTCTCAGTCTTCTCCTATGTTAAATGGAGATCATGACATCCAACCATCCCCCTTTGGGACTGTTATTAATATCAGTGTGAGAATGTCCAGAAGATGGGGGGCAGGGGTGGGAAGGGGAAGGGTAGCCAGTGCCTCCTTCCTGAAAAAGGCTCCAAACTGCTATTTCAGCACCTCTGCTCCCACTTCCCTTCTGGCCTGGCAGCCAGGGAGCGGATGTCTATAAATGAGCCCTTGGCTGGGCAGACAAGTGAGGACCTCAGTCAGAGTCTCAGCCTTTCCTGCCTCTGGACACTGCCTGGAGTCAAAACCCAAGCTACACAGACATGCTCCCATGCATGGCTCATTTAATCTGCCCAAGGAAGGCTGTGTCATACTTATCTCACCATGAAGACCCTGACACTCAGAAAGTCCATGTGATTTGCCCAGAGTTACAAGTCAAATATACAGCCTGGGCTGGGATCAGAGCCAAGGACAGCAAGGATGGACACATGGTGCTTAGAAGGTCAGAGTGGGAAGAAACTGGGACCTCATTTAATCTATCCCTTTCCTTTTTCAGACTGGGAGACTGAGGCCTGGTGAGATGACAAGGAAGTCACTCACTCTCCTTAGGCCTCAGTTTCTCTTTCTGGTGGATGAGAAACAGACCCCTTCCTGCCAACGGTTCAGGATCTTATCCCTCTTTGTTGGCACAGCTTTTAGATCAAAACATAGGAAATTCCCCAATCATCTGAGGAGAAGGATAGGCCTACAGACAGGTGGGTACTTGGTCTGGCCATGCAGCCCCACCGGCCCTGGCTCAGCACAGCCAGCTTTGCACAGCCCATGCTGTGGGCTCTTTACAGCTTACACCACCCTGGAGGTTCCTCCCCAGGAAGACTTTTTGCCCCAACAACAACCTTCCCTGGGTCCAATTGCATCCACTTCCCACCAGGTTCCCCCTTAGCCTGGAGAGAATACTATGCTAGAAACTCTGCATCCCTCCCTGAAAGTGGCAGCCCCAAGCCCCAGAAAGAGCATGAGCTCGGCCATCAGATAGTTCAAAACTGACCCAGTAAGAAGATTTCAAAGACTCAGTTTCCTTATCTGAGATAACAGGAAACCTCCAGGCAAATCTGCAATAAACCCGACCATCTCACCCTCTCTTCAACTTGGTACATGCATAGCCTCCCTATCCCAGCAGACTATAAACTCTCCCAAGACCTGGCTGGGTGACCAGGGCTGTCATAAGGCTCAGATTAGCACTTGCTAAGTTCTAAGAGCTGAGCAGACGAGAGCCATTATTAATATGGTGACGATGGTAATGGGATGACTCTTGTAATTCTGGAAACAGAGGATGAGGAAGAAGTAAATCATGGCAGGTGCGTGCCAGGTCAGTCTGACCTGACTGACAAACCCCATGGGAATAAATCACCGAGAAGGCCCCCTGAGGTGGGAGGGAACTGCAGGGCAAAATTGGGGCGCAGGCAGGCAGGCTGGGTGACCATTGTGAGCAGCTATGGGAGCTGTGGGGTGGTGCCCTCTCACAGGCTCTAGACCAGGCACTGGCTGGCCCGTGGCTCCTAGCCCTGGTTCTGCCACTAACACCTTCCATTGGTCAGATCCCATTTCCTGCCTGTCCTCAGTTTCCTTAGTATAAAATGGTGGTGGAGGGATAAAAGGAAGGGTCTCACTCCCCACTCTTGTCTTTGGGGAAGAACCACGTGAGTTTATCGATGTATCACTGTTTTTGTAAAGTGTCAAGTGTGGGGCATGAGGGATTATGGTTATTAATAATTTGGCTCCTGGAAAAAAGGACGTGGGGGAAGGGTGCAGCCAAGGCTGGGAGGAGAGACAGAGGGGAGCCAGCATCTGCCCCCCACTGCAGGTAGTTTGAAGCAAGGGCCAACTCTCAGAAGGCTTTGCAACACTGCCCCCTGGGGACCAGAGAGGAGGCTGCGCCCTGAGCTTTTCCTCCCAGAGACTCCAGTCAGGGAAAGGGAGTGGAAGGACCACTGTCAGAGGAGGCTGAAGTGGGCAGGCCAGGAGGAGCCCAGTGAGACCAGTCACAGCTTGCTCCTGCCTCTCTCCCTCCCCTCCACAACTTTCTATTTTGCTTCACAAGTCTTTCAAACTGGCCCACTTCGTCCCATTCCTCTGTCCCCACCCTAGTCCAGACCACCAACAGCTCTTGGCTGGGCCCTGCCCCAGCTTCCTCCCCACCTCCAGCCCCTCCTCCTAAAAGCCTGAGGGATCTTTCCAATCCTTAAATCTAATGCTATCCCTCCCTGCTTAAAACCCTGCCCTCCCCTGCTCTCCCCAGCGGCCCTCAGGATAAACCCATCTTTCCCAGCCTGATGGCCTGTGCCCCAGTCTGTCTGTAGTCTTCAGCCAGGTCAGTATCTCCACTTGCAGATGAGACAAAATGGCAAATGGTCAAGAACAAGGCCTTGGGGCAGGACTTCAGGGTGTGACTCCTAGCTTCTCTACTTGGTAACTGTGTTACTTAATTCTTTGCTTGTTTGTAAGTTGTTTTGTATCATGGTAAAATACACATAGCGTAAGATTTACCATTGTTACCACTGTAAGTGTACAATCCAGTGGCATTAAGTACGTTCACATTTTGGGGCAGCCACCACCACTACCCGTCTCCACAACTTTTTCATCTCCCCAAACTGAAACTCCATATCCTTGTGTGATTTTATGCCTCTGTTTTCTCATCTGTAGGATGGGACTAATAAGGGGATGTCTTTGCACAGGGCCTGGTAGGTGGGTAATAGGTACTCAGTCAACATTACTTGTTATTTTATCCTCTTGAGGCAACTGCTCTGGAAAGTAATGCAGCAGCACCGCATGGGTTATCTACAGAAACCCAAGGGCCCATTACTCCCCAGGATTCATTTCTGTGACTCGGGCAGAGTTTATGCCAGCTGCCGGGGAAGCATGCCGCATGCTTCATCTAGGAAGATGAGTCACTTCCTCCCTGATGGGGTTGTAAGCCTGCAGATAGGGAAGACAGGAAGCAGAGCAGCACAGGCAGCTGATCTCTGCCAGGCTGGCCCTCCGCAGATGCTCCGGTGAGAATTGCTGGGGCAAATAGAATTCTGTCTGGCATTAGGGCCCAGTCTGGGCCAGGGCAGGACTCCCAACTTGCCTCTGTTCTAACTCTCAGGAGCAGCTGGAACAGGCTAGCTGGTTCCATCAGTGCTGTTTATTTGGAGCATTGTCAGTTTGCATTTTGTTCAATTCTCTCCTTCTCACGTTCCACCCCAAACACACCTACTTCTCCCACTCGGCATACACTCTTCCTAGATTTGCTCACTCTGACTGTTCTGGCACTCATGCCTAGAACACTCTCACTAGCAAAGTGGTGCTGTACTTATTTAAAGGCCTGCCCTTTTTTTGTCCTCTGGGTGAAACACACATGAGTCTTACTGGAAGAAGGGAGAGACCAGGCCTGAGATGTCCCAAATAGAGCAGACCAGGTCTCTGGCAAGGGTGGGGTGAATCTGTCTACCAAATCTGAGCAGGGCCCAGAATCAGAGCCCAGGACCACAGAATCTCTTCCTCAAGGGTCCTTAGGCTGGGGACTCCTGTCTCTTGAGTTAAAAACATCAACCGTCTTCCAGAAATAGCCACAAGGGAAGGAAGTTCAGCATAAGCAAACCAATCCAGTCTTTGGAGCCACGTAGACCTGAGCTCTGCCCACAGCTAGCTATGTGGCCCTGGGTGGCTATTTCATTTTTTTAAGCCTCAGTTTCCCCAACTATACAACTGATATAATAAATATGGCTGGTATTCATTACATGCCAAACACTGTTCTAAGTTCTTTACATGCATTGACTCAGCTAATGTTCCCAATCACCCATTATAACCCCCACTTTACAGATGAGGAATCTGAGGCACCGAGACATTAGAGACTCGCCCACAGCTGCTAAGAGGCAGAACCAGTATTTAACCTATACAGTCTGACCCTAGATTTTGTGTCCTGAATCATGGCACTTAACTATGTCAGACAGCTAGTTTGAGGACTCAGTCATCTGTCTACCTGTCCCTAAGCCGTGGGGTTGAATAGAGTTGAGTACTGAGTTAAGCACCTTTGACAGGGGTCCAGGCCTATTCTACTGATGACCATCTGAATGAGTCTGGGTGTGTCACTTTCCTCCTCAAATCTCATGTTTCCCTTTCACAGCAGAAAGGGCTTAAATTCCAGCAGATTCCTAGATTCTGCCCCTCCTGATGTCCACCTGTTTCTGGGGGTCACCCAGGTACCTCCAGCTCAGCAAGAGCTCATCATTGGCTTGGAGACTTGCCCCTGCCAGGCCCTTGTTAAGCACCCAGTCTCATTGGAGTCAGGCCCATCCCAGACTCCCTCCCCACAGCAAGTCTCTGCCCTCATATTCTTGTCTCCTTCTCCCCAACCACCTTAGCTGACTCCACTCCTAATTCCTCCAAACTCTTGCAGTCCCTTTGCTCTTCTGTGATTCCAGTTTCTTTGTTCTAATTCATTCCCCCCATTCTCCCAGAGTCATCTTTAAACCCCAATCTCATGGCACCCAGCCTTGCTCCTTAGAGCAAAGTTTATTTTTTAGCCTAAAATTGATGTTTGTCATTTCGTTATCTACAACCTACCTTACCAGCCTCCCCACCTGCAATGGTCCCCTGCCCAGAGCTTACCAGACACACTTACGTCTTGGTACTTGTACATGTGCAGTGCCCCCCTGGACAAATGTCCTTCCTCCCTTTGTTGCAGGATTAGCACTCACCCTTCAAGGACCACTGCCAACTGCCAACCCCCCCCCCACCCCGCCCCCGGCCCCAAGTGTTCCTTCTGACTCTTCCAGGAAGAAAATGGACAAGGTCAGAATCATATCCTAGTTCTCTACACAGACCTTTGTCTGTGAGCATTGAACAGTCTGGCCATACCCTCAGGGAGGTTTCCACAGCCAGTTCTTCTGCCTCTACCCTTCCAAGGTGAAAAACCTTAGAAGAGAAGACATCCAGGGGAGTGGCCTCTCTGTGGCTATGGTGGTGATGGCAATAGAAAACTTCCTCACAGCCCTTCAGCTTGCAAAATACTCTCACTTAGAGTATCTCACTAGACTTTCACTGCAGCCACTGTTGCTGGTGCTTTTACTGGTGCTCCCCATTCCCTCAGGGGAGACAGAGGCAGAGAGACCGTGAAGTCATTTGCCCAAGTGGAGTGATAAGTGAAAGAGCTAGGGTTTGAACCCCCAAAGCTGGTGCCACCCTGCCTCCTGGTGGCAGGAGGATGGTGACAGGGATGAGAATGCTGGAGGCCCCACCCATGTGGGCCCTGATTCTGGACTCCCTTCCCTGGAGCTCAATGGCCTCCTGCCCACAGCTGGAAAGGCAGCCTAGGCTCTCCCTGAATGTATTTATAACTTCCCTTTCCCCCTTGGCACCTTCCTTTTCCAGCCTCTCGAGTCTGTCAGAGCGTTGTGTCAGTGAGGGGGAAGAGCGGTAGGGGTGAGACAGAGAGACAGAATGTCATGGACTTTCCAGGGCGAGGTGGCACAGGCAGCTGGCCTCTGCTTGGGTGGGAACTTCAGAGGGCCAGGTTGTTTTCTCTTCTGAGCCCAGAAAAGCTCCTGAGATGCACAGGCTCCTCCTGGAGACATATCTGGACCTCCCCCCTTTCTAAGGAGCAAGAGGCCTGGACTGTGAGAGTTACCAGCCTTCCCACGGCCCCAGGTGAGAGGCCAGGCAAGAGGGACAGGGCTTGTGCGATTTGGGTGGAAAATGCTTATGACAACAGCTCGCACCATTCACCTCTTCTCAACCCGCACCGCACGAACACAGAGCTTGCACTCTAGAGATACTTACTCAATGAGCAAACCCCCATTTTACACAAGAGGAAACTCAGTCTCAAGAAGCTAAATGCCAGGCTTGAGCCCAATCAGTCTGGCACCAAGATCTGAGCACAGACCTCTATAAGAGGCTCCAGCTCCCATTGCGTGGAGAACAAACTCCCCACAGCCCCTACAGCTTCACAAAATTTTCCTACCACTCTTGTCTGAAATCAGACTCCCCCCCCCCCCTACCGACACTGCTAAATCTGCAAACTGGCTTTTACCCCCTTCTTTTTTTAACCACCACCTCCCACCTTCCCAACTCCCCCACCACACCTGACTCACCAGGAGTCCAGACCTTGGACCCTGAAGCTCCTCTTCTCCTCTGTTGACCATCCTTCCCTGTCCCATTTTTTTCCCTCCTCTCCCTCTCTACTGGCTTATTTCCACCAACAAATGCTGGGAAATCTGCTCAAATATCTCCAATTAAAAAATACAACAAAATCCTCCATGACCCCTCATTGCCCTCCAACCACATGCTTCTCTTCACAGCCAAACATCTTGAAAATGCTGTCTATTCCTCTCTGCACTTACTCAGTCCCCAACCTTCCACACCCACGGTTCCCCTGGGCCTGTTCATTCCAACGTCACCAGCAGCCTCTTCCTCGCTGGGCCCCTGGACAGTCTCTACTTCTCATCCTTTGGTCCCATCAGCGGCTTTACTGCTGCTGGCCACATGTGCCCTTTGGAACTCCTCTGTGATATCATTGTGGCTTCATGTTCTCTGGGCATTTTTTTCTCAGCAACTTTTACAGATTTTTCTTGTTCTTC
This sequence comes from Prionailurus bengalensis, assembly GCF_016509475.1. Taxonomy (NCBI): domain Eukaryota; kingdom Metazoa; phylum Chordata; class Mammalia; order Carnivora; family Felidae; genus Prionailurus; species Prionailurus bengalensis. The sequence goes on from NC_057346.1 coordinate 57,085,670, forward strand.
TGCCCCTGTCTCATGCTGGTTTCTTCCAAGGCTCTGTCCCCCTCACTTCACACTCTCCTTAGCTCCATAAAACAAAGGCTTCCTCCGGTCCTTGTCTGCAACTCAGCTCTTTCCTGGGCTCCAGGCTTAATCCCTCAAATATTTGCTGGATATCTCCACTTGAATGTCTCATTGGCTCTTCAAATGCAACATGTCCAAAACCAAACTCATTATCTTCCTCCAAAACTATCTTCCCACCTGCACTGCCCACTGCCCACCACCATGTCCCGTGTCTCAACATCACCACTATCTGCCTTGTCACCCAAGCCAGAATGCTTGGATTCTTCCATGCACAGTTATCAAATTTTGGCCATTCAGTCCCTTGATGTTTTCTCTAATCCTTGGAGATGGATAGAATTCTAACAGTGACTCACTGTCAGCCCAGAGGAGAGACAAGAGCAGGTTGAGTTACTTAACCTTTCTGAGCTTTCTCATCTATAAAGCCAGGGTAATGAAAACCAACACTCAGATGAACTGCGATGAAGCATGTGACCACCCAGGCACATCATTAACACAAGTTAGCACTCAGGAACATCAGCGGTTTCTGCCATCAGGAATGCTGTTACTTCTCCCCATTCCTTTTCTCATCAATCAGCTCCCCAGCTGGCCTCCCTGCCTCTAGCCACTTTAGACAGCTAGTATCTGCTCTCCACCTGGCAGTGGGGGTGATCTTTCTGGAACAGGCAGCTGACTGGTAGTCCCCTGCCTGAAAACTGGCCCTGGCTCTCCAGTGTCTCATGCTGAGTTCTTATTCTGTGGTCTGGAATTTGAGCTCTTCTCTCTCTGGCCCCTGCCAACTTTTGTAGCTTCACTTTTTGAGACTCCCAGTCTTCCCCTCTGTACTGCACCCCAAATTCTCTTCTATCTGCCCCTCAAACACACCTCTGCTTTTTCAGCCCTTCCTGACTTTGTCTCTGCCTCATTGGCCTGAAGGGCTCTCTTCACCTGCTTATAATTCACAACCAGCCCAAAAGATGTGTTCCATGATACAAGCCTGCTTTGTTCCCTCCTCTGAGCCCTCCAACTCTATAGTAGTACACATCACACTGGATATGATTGCTTGTCAGTGTTGCCATTGACTCCCCCCACTAGACTGTGTCGATTCACTGTGGTCAGGCAGCCAGAACACAGCCAACTTCATTCAATATGGAATGAGTGGTGATCCTCAGTTCTCTTTATTTTTAAAATGATCAGCATAGCTAGCCAGGCCTAGTTAATCCAGAGGAATGCAAGAGCCCTGGGAGCTGGAGGAAATGAAATCACAGAGGGCTTCCTGGAGGAAGTTGGACTGAGTTATAAAGTGTCTGACAAAGAGCAAGATTGAGCAAGAGAGGGCAGGTGAGTGTGAAAGAGTGAAGATCTGGGAAACTGAGTGGCTCCCTGCTGTCACACTTGTTTCTCTAGCTTCAAAACACTCAAGGCCCTACCCCCATCCCCTGGCCACTAGCACAGGACTGGTTTCACATTTACATAGAGAGTTTTCACAAATTTTTCCTCATTTGTGTGGTTGGTTGGCTCAGAGACTAGTCTGAGAGTTAGCAAATGTAAGACCTCAGATCCCCCCTTTGCCCTGGGCTTGCTGTGTGACTTGGAAAATCCCTTCACCTCTGATCCCCAGTTTCCTCATCCATCACACAGGGATACGAGTTATTGGTGAATAGCTGGGAAAATGTCCACAGACCACACAGTTCTGAGCCCCGGTGAAGACAGTTATTCTTGTTGTTCTCATATCAGCAAAGCCCAGTGGTTGCTACTAATTAGCCACTTGGGAGTCTCCAGAAAAACGTTACTCAGGGCCCCAGCAGAGTGGGATCTCCAGGGGGAGAGCCTCCAGAAGGCTAGTGATGGGCAGGGCTGGGAGGTTTAATGGGACCAGGACCAGCCCCACATGGTTCTCTCCATCAAGGCAGCGCTGACCTGGGGAGAGAAGGGGGCAGCTGAAGTGGCCTGGGTTGCAGGAGAACTGGGCCACCCTGCAGAGATCTCAGGTATGAAGGCCACAAAGGAAGAGTCCAGAGCTGGTCAGAGCCCAAGAAGGGACAAGGCTTTAAGAGGGCAGGCTTTAGGCGGGCAGGCAGGTAGAGACTCTCACCCTATTATGAGAAGGGCTCTAAGAGAAGGGAGATGGGTTAAAATCTTTCTGCCCCAATTTATAGCATTCTGGATGGGCTGGTTCTGATTTGCTAACTGTGTGATTTGCTAACTGTGTGATTTTAGCCAGGTCATAGCCCCTCTCTGGGCCTCTCCCTCACTATCAGCAACAATAAGGGAACAGGATCGTAAGGTCTCCATAAAGCCAAGTATTGTCTGATTCTTCAGGAATGCTAGAGAGAAAGCCCTGAGGTTGTGGGTGTCGACAGCCATGCTCCAGTGTCTGTCTGTGGAAACACCGGGAAGCAAGATGGGTCCCACTGAGAGGCTGGTTTTGTAGGAGATGAGTCAGAGCCAATCTCCAGCCCTAAGGAACTCCCAATGAGGGAAACAAGAATGACAATTCCCGGAATGATGTGGGCCTCCAGACAGGGGAGCTTCAGTGCCTCTCCCAAAGTAGAGAGGCAAGGTGGCCCCTGAGTGGCTCAATCTGTTAAGCATCCAACTCTTGGTTTTGGCTCAGGTAATGATCTCATGGTTCGTGAGTTCGAGCCCCACATTGGGCTCCACACTGACAGTGCAGAGCCTGCTTGAGATTTTCTCTCTCCCTCTTTCTCTGCCCCTCCCCTGCTCACTCTTTCAGTCTCTCTCAAAATAAATAAATAAACTTAGGAAAAAAAAAAAGGTGGAGAGGCAAGGAGCCAGGAATATGGCTTCCAGTACAGCTCTGTCTTCAACCCTTGTGCGACCTTGAGCAAGCCACTCCTTTTTGAAATATTGGGAGAAATGGGGATTGGACTATATTGCTTGCTTTTAAGTGCGCTTCTGTCTCTGATGTTCTGTGATTGCCCAGCAAACCTTGCATGACCAGCTTACATGGGCTTAGTCAGTGGAGGGGATAGCCTCTCAGAATTGTGGCAACTTTGAGGGAAATATGGTTTGTATCAATCTAAATGCTAAAAGAAAATAGAAAACCCTGTGGACTAGTCCATTGTGGGAAAAAGTGGAGCTTGACCCAGGTTTACCCTTTCATTCATTAATTCATTCATTAAAAAATATTTGTTTTGGGTGCCTGGGTGGTTCAGTCACTTAAGCGTCTGACTTCGATTTCGGCTCACATCATGATCTCATGATCCATGAGTTCAAGCCCTTATCAGGCTCTGCGCTGACAGTTTGGAGACTGCTTGGGATTCTCTCTCTCTCCCTCTCTCCCTGTCCTTACCCTGCACATGCTCTCTCTCTCTCACTCTCTCAAAATAAATAATTAAAAAAATATATCTTTGTTGAGGTTTTCTGAGGAGCTGGTTTTACCAGGCACGAGGTGTATAACTTTTCTGCTCAGGACACGGGGCTTGGCTGCCATGACCTTTTCCATGCAGATGTGTGCCCAGCCCATCTCTTCCTTAAGTCATGACTTGAAAAGAGCATTTTTCTAGCCACGTAGAGCCTCTGTTTGGTAACCAGTCCATCTGAAACTGTTAGAAAATGCCCTCAAAAGAAAATAGAAGTTTAGAGCTGTCTCTGACATCAACCTAAGAAATGGAGAGAGGAAAAATAAACCTTTAGCCTGATTTTCCCCTAGGTGGAAAGCAGTTTCCCAATTCTCCAGCTGTCCTGGCTTTGCTGAGCCAAGTCCAAGGCCAGAGCCAGGAGGCCTGCTTCACAGGACTAACTCTGGCACCGACCTGCTGTTGACCTGGAACTGTTTCCCATCCCATTCCCGCCTGATTCTTCCTTTGTGAAGAAAGGATCAGGGACTCACCTATCTGCAGGGCCATTTCCACTCTTAAATATTCTGTGACCTCAGGAGGGTTTTGTTAAAAGAGAAGGAAGCTGGAGGCGGTCTGGGAAAACCAAGTGGAACTGCTCAAGTGGCGGTTGGGGCAGAGAAGCAGTGATTTGAATGTCGGCATAACGTGGCCCTGGATCATTTAGTCCAGGTAAAGGGCAAACCAACACTTCCCTCAGCTCAGTTCTGGGGGTTGCAAAGTCTCACTTGGGTCTTGGGTGGCCAGAGTTGTGTGGGACCTTATTCAACAGCTTCCAGAAAGCACAGTCACTGAAGAGTGCTCACTCGGCCATCTCTCCTCTCCGGGTTCTGAGTCTTCTCAATTCTCTGCAGTGCCCTCTGCAGCGCCCACTGCACAAGAAAGGAAGGCTCGGGTTATTTTGATTGGGATGGCATTTGAATGTGTAGATTGCTGTGGATAGTATCCGCATTTTATCAATATTTGTTCTTCCAATCCACAAACACAGAATGTTTTCCATTTCTTTGTGTTTTCTTCAATTTCTTTCATAAGATTTCTATAGTTTTCAGCAAACAGATCTTTTACCTCTTTGGTTAGGTTTATTCATAGGTATTTTATGGGTTTTGGCACAATTATAAATGGGATCGATTCCTTGATATCTCTTTCTGTTGCTTCGTTATTGGTGTATAGAAATGCAACTGATTTTTGTTCATTGATTTTATACCTGCGACTTTGCTGAATTCATGGATCAGTTCTAGCAGTTTTTTGGTGGAGTCTTTTGGGTTTTCCATGTAGAGTATCATGTCATCTGTGAAGAGTGAGAGTTTGACTTCTTTGCCAGTTTGGATGCCTTTTATTTCATTTTGTTGTCCGACTGCTGAGGCTAGGACTTCCAACATTATGTTGAACACAGTGGTGAGAGTGGACATTCCTGCCACCTTGCTGATCTTAGGGGGAAAGCTCTCAGTTTTTCCCCACTGAGGATGGTATTAGCTGTGGGTCTTTCATATATGGCTTTTATGATGTTGAGATATGATCCTTCTTTCCCGACTTTCTTGAGGGTTTTTTTTTAATCAAGAAAGGATGCTGCATTTTGTCAAATGCTTTTTGTGCATCTATTGACAAGATCATATGGTTCTTATCTTTCCTTCTATTAATGTGGTGTATCACGTTGATTAATTTTGTGAATATTGAAACAACCCTGCAGCCCAGGAATGAATCCCACTTGAATAATTCTTTCAATGTATTGTTGAATTCGACTTGCTAGTATCTTGTTGAGAAGTTTTGCATCCACTTTCATCAGGGATATTTGCCTGTAATTCTCCTTTTTAGTGGGGTCTTTGTCTGGTTTTGGAAACAAGGTAATTCTGGCTTCATAGAATGAGTTTGGAAGCTTTCCTTCCATTCCTATCAAAATAACATCAGCATTCTTCAGAGCTAGAACAAACAGTCCTAAAATTTGTATGGAACCACGAAAGACCCTGAGTAGCCACAGTAATGTTGAAAAAGAAAACCAAAGCTGGAGGCATCACAATCCCAGACTTTAACCTGTATTACAAAGCTGTAGTCATCAAGACAGTATAGTGTTGGTACAAAAACAGACATATATCAGTGGAACAGAATAGACAACCCAGAAATGGACCCACAAATATATGGTCAACTAATCTTTGACAAGGTAGGAAAGAGGATCCAATGGAAAAAAGTCTCTTTAGCAAATGGTGCTGGGAGAACTGGACAGCAACATGCAGAAGAATGAACCCAGACCACCTTCTTACACCATACACAAAAATAAATTCAAAATGGATAAAATACCTAAATGTGAGACAGGAAACCATCAAAATCCTACAGAAGAAAACAGGCAGCAACCTCTTTGACTTCGGCCACAGCAACTTCATACTTGACATGTCTCCAGAGGCAAGTGAAATAAAAGCAAAAATGAACTATGGGGATCTCATCAAGATAAAAAATCTTCTGCACAGCAAAGGAAACACTCAACAAAACTAAAAGGCAATGGATGGAATTGGAGAAGATATTTGCAAATGACATATTGGATAAACGGTTAGTATTCAATCTATAAAGAACTTACCAAACTCAACACCAAACTCAACACCCAAAAAACAAATAATTCAGTGAAGAAATGATAGACACTTTTACAAATAAGACATTCAGATGGCTAACGGACACATGAAAGATGCTCAACATTATTCACCATCAGGGCAACACAAATAAAACCACAATGAGATATCACCTCACACCTGTCAGAATGGCTAAAATTAGGAAACTCAGGAAAGAACAAATGTTGGTGAGGATATGGAGAAAGGGGAACCCTCTTGCACTGTTGGTGGGAATGCAAAATGGTGCAGCCACTCTGGAAAACAGTATGGAGGTTATAAAAAAATTAAAAATAGAACTACCCTACAACCCAGCAATTGCACTACTAGGAATTTACCCAAAGGACACAAAAAATGCTAATTCAAAGGGGCACAAGCACCCCCAATGTTTATAGCAGTGCTATCAAGAATAGCCAAATTATAGAAAAGCCCAAATTTCCATCAACTGATGACTGGATAAAGAAATGTGGCATATATACATATACAATGGAGTATTACTCAGCAATAAAAAAAAATGAAATCTTACTTGTTGCAACAATGTGGATGAAACTAGAGTGTATTATGCTAAGCAAAAGAAGTCAGTCAGAGAAAGATAAATATTATATGATTTCACTCATTTGTGGAATTTAAGAAACAAAACAAATGAATATAGGGGAAGGGAAGGCAAAGTAAGATAAAAACAGAGTGAGGCAAACCATAAAAGACTCTTAAATACAGAGAACAAACTGAGAGCTGCTGGAGGGAGGTGGTGGGGTGGGTTAAACTGGTGACAGGCATTAAGGAGGGCACTTTTCAGGATGAGAACTGGGTGTCATATGTAAGAGATAAATCACTGAGTTCTACACCTGAAGCCAAGACAATACTGTATGTTAACTAACTTGAAAATAAATTAATAAAAAATAAGTAAATAAATATATAAGTAGAATTTTGTAACTTAAAAGAAAAAAAAAAGAAAGAAAGGAAGGGTTGGGGTTACTGGGCATAAAATACTTAAACAGTAACAACACCTATCAAGCTACAGCAGCTAGGAAGAGGGAAGACATATGGAAGTTCCCTGGAGTCTGTTTTTTTCCCCACTGGGGGAGAATTCATCTCCAACTCAGATTCCATTCAGAAAATGACTCCTTCGACCAAAGGCACATACAGTACCTCTACCCTTGTGGGGTAACCAACTTTTGATTTGCTGTGGATGGAGCTATTTCCTGGGACATGGGAATTTCAGTGCTAACACAAGGAAGTTCTGGGAAAATCAGTTCTTGTTGCTCCATGGAAAGACAGGTCACAGGTACCCAGTTTGGAGACAGACAGAGGCCCACAGCCCCAGCTACACAGAAAGGGCGACTGTTCCTGAGTTAGGCAGATAGCAGTCTGTAGTGTTCCTTGGAGCAAGCAGCCCTCCCAACGATATCACGGTAAGATATCATAGAAAGGGAGTCCTCAAGCAAATGGAAGCGTAGAGACAAGGGACACTGATTCAAGAGACAACGTCCCAATCCAGATGGTGTGAGATGAGAATGGGGTGGGATGTGGGGTGTAGAAGAGGAATTGAATCCAGAGCTATATAGAAATGGTTCTCTCAGTGTCTCTGAAGAAGGCTTCCCACCAGTCCCATAGAGCTTATGAGTTGAAAGCCTTTATCAGAATCCACTGACAACCCTTAGGCTCAGAGGTATGTAAGTAGGGTCAAGGGAACCTTAGAGTAAGGTATGTAAGTTTTTACCACAGACTTTAGCTTCGTTGTTCTCTCTGTCTCTCTTTTCATATGTTTTATTTTATTTCTGAGGGAGAGAGATTGAGCAAAAGCAGGGGAGGGGCAGAGAGTGAGGAGGCGAGGAGAGGATCCCAAGCAGGCTCCACACTAACAACAGGGAACCTGATACAGGACTCCAACTCACCAACCATGAGATCACAACCTGAGCCAAAGTCAGATGCTCAAGTGACAGAGTCACCCAGGCCCTTGCTTTGTCATTATCAGCCAGTGATCCCATTGTCCTTACGAGGTCTCAGGTTAAAGAACTCCACCAGGAACTGCTATGTAGATATCTCTGGACCGGATGGGCTTGTGACAAATGACTGCACTCAAGATTCTAGTGCTGACAGAGAGCAAAATCCAATGAGGGGCTCATCCACATTTCCTACCCAGAATGTTCCTTCACCCAGGTGGCAGGAGGTAGGCTACCATACAAGACAGCCTTAAAGGAGCTACTGAACTAACTAACAAAGTAGCTACTTGATTTTTAATTGACATTTGAGCTGAAATGGATGCTTCCCAAGACTTATTCTCTTGGATGGAATATGTCTGCCCACGAAACTCCACAATCTGATTGACGTGATTCACTTATGTTACTTTTTTTTTTTTTTTAAGAACCAATGGATCTAGGGTTAGAAGGCTGCATAAAAGTTTTGTAATCTAGCTCTTACCCAGATATTAAAACCTCTCTGTAGCATTTCAGCCAAAAAGCCCCCAGCCTGCATACCTCTAAGTTATATGGAATCTACTAATTTTCAGGCCAAATTTGTACCTAATGGGATAGTTCTAACTGTAAGAAACTTATTCCATGTGTGGGGCTGAACTCTGGGCTCCTGGAGCTACTAACACTAGCACTAGTTCTTGGTAAGCATGGCTGCCCTTTAACAGCCCTTCAGGTGTTTGTGTCCACTTTTCTTCCCCCAGACAGGACCAGCTCTTTCAAGCATTGCTCATTAGACACCTCACCATTATGGGCATCTTAGATGTGAAATGAAATTCTAGACTCAAAGAAACTATTGGGATTGAGATCTATGGTTGAAAAGGGAAAGATTAATGTTCTAGCTAATGTTTCCCTGATTGTTCTGGTTTCCAGATATGTGCTGATGGAAGCCATCTGTAATGGATCAGAGAACTACTCACTGGTCTTCTACCTGGTAGGCATCCTGTCTCTGCATGAATCTTTCTTCCTCCCTGTCTTCTTGATTTTCCTTTTAATTTACCTGCTCATCCTGCTGGGAAATGCCTGATCCTGTTGGCTGTGGTGGCAGAGCCCAGCCTCCACAAGCCCGTGTACTTCTTCCTGATCAGCTCTGAGCCTTGGACATTCTACTGCAACCGTTGTCCCCAAAATGTCATCCTTATTCTTACTTGGGGACCACTTCCTCAGCTTCCCTGCCTGCTTCCTGCAGATGTACCTCTTCCATAGCTTCTCCTGCTCAGAAGCCTTCATCCTGGTGGTCATGGCCTATAACCACTATGTGGCTGTCTGCCACCCACTGCACTACCCTGTCCTCATGACTCCACAGACCAATGCTGCACTGCCAGCCTGTGCCTGGCTCACTGCCCTCCTCCTGGCCAACCCAGCAGTGGTGCAGACTTCCCACATGGCTTTTGACAACGCTGCTCACATCTATCACTGCTTCTGTGACCACCTGGCTGTGGTCCAGGTCTCTTTCTCGGACACCATGCCTCATGGGCTTCTGTATCGCCATGGCAGTATCCTTCCTGCCCCTTGTCCTGGTGCTTCTCTCCTATGCCCACATCCTGGCCTCGGTGCTTCACATCAGCTCCCGAGAAGGATGCTCAGAAGTCTTCTCCACCTACAGCTCCCACCTCCTGGTGGTTGGCACCTACTGCTTATCCATTGCCATAGTCTATGTGGCCTACAGAGCTAACCTGCCACTTGACTTCCACATCATGGGCAATGTGGTATATGCTATTCTCACACCTGTCCTCAACCCTCTCATCTATGCGCTGAGGAACAAGGATGTCAAAGCAGCCATCACCAGAATGGCATGTCCCCAGGACCCAGGGCATTGGAGGGACCCTTGATTCTTAGATGTAGTTAATTTTGTTCCCAGGATACCGCTGTGCTAAAAATAAATTATGTCATCAAAAATGTTTTTGGAAGGGAAGAGTGCCTTAGAGTAGGGCCCAAAATATACCATTGAGACTTCCATTTCCATTAATGATATATTGGCTATGAAATCAACCCTTCTGTGGAAAGAAAAAGGTCAGATAAAACAGAAGAAGTATTTTCTTAAAAGTATCAAAATTATCACCTTCTAACACGCTGGGCAGTGAGTCAGTCTCATAAAAGTATCAAATAGATTTTTTAATGTAATAATGCTAAACTAGTAATAAATATGAGAACACAGAAAAGTTAGTTATTAAGACATGAGTAGAATGTAGATCAATAGAACAGAATAGAGAGCCCAGAATCAGACCCTTAAATATATGAACATGACACAGCAGAGCGGTGTGAAAGATGGACATATAATAAATGGTATTAATACCATCAGGTATCCACATGAAATTTGTCCCTTACCTCAAGCAAGCATTAAATAATCATTAAATATCTAAATATGAAAGGCAAAACTATAAAAATATATAGAAGAGTATAGCTCTCATCTTGGGATGGGGAGGTATTTCTCTTTTTTTTTAATGTTTTTATTTTTATTATTTCTGAGAGAGAAAGAGAGAGAGGGAGAGTATGAGCAGGGGAGTGGCAGAGAGAGAGGGAGACACAGAATCCGAAGCAGGCTCCAGGCTCTGAGCTGTCAGCACAGAGCCCAGTGAGGGGCTTAAACTAATGAACTACGAGATCATGACCCGAGCCAAAGTCAAACGCTTAACTGACTGAGCCACCCAGGCACCCCAGGGAGGTATTTCTTAAGCAAGATTTTTCAAAAACTCTAGACCTAGGGGAAAAAATGATAAATTCGACTGCTTTTAAAATATAGAATTTCTGTTCATCAAAAGGCACCAAAGAGAGAGTGGAATGCTGAGCTCCAGAACAGAAAAAGTTATTTGCAATGCATATCACCAAGGAAAGGACCCAGGATTCATCCAGAATACAGAGAGAATTAATTCAGGTCAATTTTTAGAAATAGTCAAGTCATAAGGAAAATTAGCATCTTGACCGGTAAATCTAAGAAAACACACTCAACCTAGTAGTAACAGGAGAAGTGCAAATTACAACAACAAATAGTTACCACTAGAAAACCCATCAGATGGGTTAAAATGTCCAAGTCTGACAATATCCAATATAGGGAGCATATGGGTTGATGGAACCCTCACACTTTGATAGTGGGAGTGTTCGTAAGTACAACCACTTTGGAAAACACTTCATCACTGTCTTATCATGTTGAAGATCTACATACTTTATTATCTGGCATGGCAACATTTCTATAACTTGTAAAATTTTCCTAAGATGTAACACTGGATGCCAATAAAATATGGCATACATATGAACTACGTATACGCATGAGGAATCTCACAAAGTGTTGAGCAAAAAAATTATGACTCAAAAAGATATATATGATATGATGCCACTTATATAAAGTTTAAAGACAGGCAAGGCTAAACTACATTTTTTTATATTAAATATAATTCATTGTCAAATTGGTTTCCATACAACACCCAATGCTCATCCCAACAGGTGCTCTCCTCAATGTCCATCACCCACTTTTCCCTCTCCCCAACCCCCCATCAACCCTCAGTTTGTTCTCAATATTTAAGAGTCTCTTATGGTTTGTCTCCCTCCCTCTCTGTAACTTTTTTTCCCCCTTCCCCTCCCCCATGGTCTTCTGTTAAGTTTCTCAGGATTCACATGAGTGAAAACATTTGGTATCTTAAACTACATTTTTTTTAAAATTTTTTTTTCAACGTTTATTTATTTTTGGGACAGAGAGAGGCAGAGCATGAACGCGGGAGGAGCAGAGAGAGAGGGAGACACAGAATCGGAAACTAGCTCCAGGCTCTGAGCCATCAGCCCAGAGCCCGATGCGGGGCTCGAACTCCCGGGCCGCGAGATCATGACCTGGCTGAAGTCGGACGCTCAACCGACTGCGCCACCCAGGCGCCCCCTACATTTTTTTATAAATGCATACAGATGGCATACATTGTGAAGAGAAGGCATATTTCTTATAAAAATGAAAAGTGGGGTTCTTTTTTAAAATTTTTTTAATCTTTATTTAGTTTTGAGAGAGAGAGAGAGACAAACAGCATGAACAGGGAGGGGCAGAGAGAGAGGGAGACACAGAATCTGAAGCAGACTCCCAGCTCTGAGCTGTCAGCACAGAGCCTGAAGCGGGGCTTGAACTCACCGACCGTAAGATCATGACCTGAGCTGACGTCAGATGCTTAACCAACTGAGCCACCCAGGCGCCCCTGGGGTTCTTTTTTAAAAAATTATCTTGTTTATTTATTTGTTTAAGCTTACTTATTTTGTGAGAGAGAATGTGCAAGCACGGGAGGGGCAGAGAGAGGATCCCAAGCAAGCTCCTTGCTACCAGCACAGAGCCCGACCCAGCCAAGAGCTCCACGCAGGGCTCGAACTTACAAACCACGAGATCATGACCTGAGCTGAAACCGAGAGTCAGATGGGCTTAACCGAATGAGCCACTCAGGTGCCCCAGGGTTATTTCTGTAAGAGAGGGAGAGGTTTGTAATCAAGGAGGAGCACCTGGGGCCTTATGAGGTGTTGCCAATGTTTCATTCTCCCATGGATGGTGATGACATGGTGTTTACTTTACAATTAAACTGTATATTAGACTTTATATATGTTTGTTCTATGTGAACATTGTATTTTATAATAAACTCTTACAAGGCATCATTCCATTGGGCAGAGGCTGCCAAAGTATTTCTCAAAGTTCGCTCTAAGTCTTTCCGTGGGTATGGTGACTTGAGGTGGTTTTCACATTCACAGTAAGCATCAAGCTGCTGAATACAATTTTCCCCGTTTGTCCATTCACTTAAGAAAATTTTAATTGGCAGTGTGCCTGGGTGGCTCAGTTGGTTAAGCATCCGACTTCGGCTCAGGTCATGATCTCACAGTTTGTGAGTTTGAGCCCCATGTCAGGATCTGTCCTCACAGCTCAGAGCCTGGAGCCTGCTTCAGATTCTGTGTCTCCCTCTCTCTCTGCCTCATCCCTACTCATGCTCTGTGTTCTCTCTGTCTTAAAAATAAATAAAACATTAAAAAAATTTTTTTAAAGAAAATTTTAATTAGCCTTTGGAAGGTGCTAGACCATGCTAATAGAAGCTAGAGATGCAGAGAGAAATCAGGACAGTCGCTGCCCTCAATTTGTTTACCATATCTAGTGAGGAAGACAGACAAGGGCAGAAATAGCACAGTGTGGTTTGGGAGTCCTCATGGAGTTAACAACATGGTGGATGTGGACTGATTGAACGGAAGCCCTGAGCTGCTCCCATCAGAGAAAGAGCGGTCTCATTCTAGAGCTGGCCAGGAGGCTGTGTGGCATGCAGGTTGCTTCTGTCATGGGGTGTTGATTTTTAGCTTGGACCCCCTCAGTCAAGAAACGGAGTTCACAATCAAACCCAAAAGACTTTGCCACTCAGTTTTCTTCAGGAATCACACAGGTCAAAAAAAAAGTCTCTGGAATGGGCAGAACCACAGCGCCCCCCAAAAAGGCAGGAAGGAAGACCATTCTCAGAAAAGTGAGTGGCACAGACAGTGACATTTTTGTTGCATGTGTTAAAGGGAAGAAAACCTTCCTTAGAAAATTGTGATAAAGATGCAGCATGTGATTTAGGCAAGGGCATTAACAGAGAGTGAGAATTTCAGTAAATAGCAAATAGTAAATAGTAAATAAGCAAAGAGTCTTTAATAGACTTTTAAAGTCACAATGATAACAATTTTACGTCAAAATTATGAAACAAGGCATCGTTAGTGAATTCTCCCCTCCATTTCTGCTCCCTCCATCTGTTTGCATGCCCTTTACATAAATTGTTTTTATTCATATTTTTTCTTTCTCATTTTAATAGAAGCAAATCTGTATGCTTACACACATATGTATAATATATAAATATGGCTATATTATCTCTTCCTTAGGGAAATAGTAGCATTAACATACTATAAGACCATTCTGCACTTTGATTTTGAAACTTTAATCAACAGTTTGCAGAGATCAAGTTTTTGTTCAAGGTAAGCAAAAAAATGGGTGGTGAGAGAGGGAGGGGGCATTGCTGGAGCGACCAGCTTTAGGTAGGAACATGAAGAAGAATTAGTCCATGGGAATAGGCAGGAAGACAGACTGTGGACATGGATGCTGGCAGGTGGGCGGGTGTGCAAAGGGACTCTGTGCATTTCCTTCCTGTTTTCTGGAGGGACAATGGGAAGAGGTATTGTGGATCATGGAGAGAAGAGAAGGTTTGAAAAAGTCATCTGGAAGAGGAGAGGAGGGAACAAACCAGGGACATCTTGAATGACCTGTCAGAATCAAGGTCTGTGGAGCCCTTTTACATTAAGCTCAGATAAGGTACATCTACATCAGGAAAATACTTTCTTAAAATCCACCTCACTTTTTCCTAAGGGTGCAGGGCTCATCCTGAGTCAGGGTATGTATGACTGATATCCCAATGTTATGGATTCTTTCCAGTGGAGTTTTTCTGTTTTTGTTTTTGTGTTTTTTTAACCAATCATTAGGATAATTACATAGGCCAACTTGTTTTACAGGCAGCAACAATTTGATTTTTTAAAAATCTGATCGTTTATCTGTCCTCACCAATGGCTACCTATGCTTCTTGTCAAGATAATAAAATCCGTCAGCTAAAACACATAAGGTCATTTATATAGTGACTATATATGTCATGAGTGTACTATGTGCTATATTGTATATCTCAATGTTACAGGGAGAAGAAGGAAGAAAAAACACTAAAAAGTGAATTCTAAGATTTCAAAAGCTAGTTTAAATCACTTCTAAACTCAATTACAACGTTAAGCTCTAAAGCTGGCTCCACTTATCAGTTACACATGGTGAAAATACTTAGGTAGTCATGAGATTATGACTCCATTATAAGAACGATATTTATGGTAATACCATTTCCTCTGCATTAATTCCATATAGTCTTGATGGTAAGTAAAATGCTCCTAGTATGCTAAATTCTTATTTGGGACTGTTTATATTTCCAGCAGCGTGGTTCAGTTTAATCTCTTTTATCTTCCTCTTATGTGTTCTTCAAATATATTCTGAGAATTGTCTGTGCTATCTTGTCTAGTTTCAACTTTGAAGCCATCATTATTTCTAAACTAGATTTTTTGGTTCCAAGCCCTATGTGTTTTAAATAACCTGCCCATTTTTTTCTGTGCTGTCTTTAAAATAATAAACTCTATCACTGAATGCTTCTTCCACAAATATTTGGAAATTAAAGAGCACACCCCTGAATAACCAATGGGTCAAGAAAGAAATCACGAGGAAAATTGGAAAATATCTTGAGCTAAGTAAAATGAAAACACAGCATACAAAAATCATAGGATATAACTTAAACAAGTGCTTTAAGGAAAATGTAGAACTGGAAATGCTCATTAGAAAAAGAATAAAAATCTCAAATTAATAGCCTATTTTTTCAAGTTTTTATTTTAATTCCAGTTAGTTAACACATAGTGTAGTGTTAGTTTTGGGAGAATATAGTGATTCATCACTTACATACAACACCTGGTGCTCATCCCAACAAGTGCCATCTTTAATCCCCATCACCCATTTCAACCAATAGTTAATAGCCTAATTTTTTTTTAAATATATGAAATTTATTGTCAAATTGGTTTCCATACAACACCCAGTGCTCATCCCAAAAGGTGCCCTCCTCAATACCCATCACCCACCCTCCCCTCCCTCCCACCCCCCATCAACCCTCAGTTTGTTCTCAGTTTTTAACAGTCTCTTATGCTTTGGCTCTCTCCCACTCTAACCTCTTTTTTTTTTTTTTCTTCCTTCCCCTCCCCCATGGGTTTCTGTTAAGTTTCTCAGGATCCACATAAGAGTGAAAACATATGGTATCAGTCTTTCTCTGTATGGCTTATTTCACTTAGCATCACACTCTCCAGTTCCATCCACGTTGCTACAAAAGGCCATATTTCATTTTTTCTCATTGCCACGTAGTATTTCATTGTGTATATAAACCACAATTTCTTTATCCATTCATCAGTTGATGGACATTTAGCCTCTTTCCATAATTTGGTTATTGTTGAGAGTGCTGAATAGCCTAATTTTTAACTTTAAGAAGTTATAAAAGAGGGGCACCTGGGTGGTTCCATCCGTTAAGCATCCGACTTCGGCTCAGGTTATGATCTTGCCATCTGTGGGTTCGAGCCCCACATCAGGCTCTGTGCTGACAGCTCAGAGTCTGGAGCCTGCTTCGAATTCTGTGTCCCCATCTCTCTCTGCACCTTCTCTGCTCTCTCTCTCTCTCTCCAAAATAAATAAACATAAAAAAATTTAAAAAAAGAACTTAGAAAAGCAAACTAAATTCAAAGCAAGCAGTAGGCAGAAGATAACAATATAGATTAGAGTGGAAATAAATGAAAAGAGAATGGAAAGAATTGACAAAACTAAAATTTGTTCTTTGAATACATCAACAAAATTGACACACATTTAGGTAGAGTGACTAAGAAAAAAGAGAGAAGATCCCCAATTACCAAAATAAAAAATGAGAGAGAGAACATTAGTATGAACCAAAGAGAAATAATTACAAAATGTTAAAGGAAGAGACCACCACGCCAACTCTGAAACAAAAGGCTGAACCTAATCATTAGCTTAAGCATGGGAATGGTATCATTTATGGCACAGTCTGGTTTGGAGCGACGTGGCGAGCTGATCTTACACAGGGTTGTGGACAACACGGAGATGAGAGGCTGCTAGACCTTCAGGGGTGCCAGCATCGAGGGAATGGTTTGCATGTAGTGGTGGAAGTGTGGTTTGCTGGAGTGAAGCTGTTGCTGGGCGGCTGACTTTTCAACTGGCTGGCTTTCAGGAGCTTGCGTGCTGGTGGGAAGCAGTCATTAAACAATACAACAGGTTTAAAACAAGTTCTGAGGACTATGTGTTATCATGGCTATAGAACAGCCTGTCATTTCCTAGAAGCCTGAGAACACTTTTCTTCTCAGAGGTAATGAAGTAAATCATATTTTATCCCGTGATGTTATACTAGTAAGTCTTAAAATGTTGGCTTTTTACAAAGAAATCCCAGCCAACAGTTTGGCTCTCCTGTTTTGGGCTCACTTTTGTAAGTAAAACAAAAGAAAATTGGGAACCTAAAAGGAAGCTAAGTCTTGGTTTTTGTTTGTTTTCTCCTGCCTACTGCAGTTCTACTGACCATTGGGCTCCATGTGACCGCTTCCCTCCAAGAAATCACGCCCCTTCGTTAGTTTCATCGGGGACATCCTGGAAAGCCCTTAGTCCTTCTCATGCTGCCAAAAGCTGGCTCTGGGTGGTTTTTTGTTTTGTTTTTGTACAGACCTGGCTAAAAAAAATTTTTTTTTGAAGTATAGTTAACACACAATGTTGTAACATAGTGATTTGGCAAAGTCTACACGTTATGCTATGCTCCCAAGTGCAGCTACCATCTGTCGCTATACAACACTACCATGGTTCTGGGTGTTTGTTAAGGAGCTCTGTAGTGTCTGAACAAAACAGAACAGAACAGAACAAAAGAATCCACCTAACAGTCTGGTGGTTCTGCGGGATTCTTTGCCTTTAACTTAAGAGTGGTTAGATCTTCTCCTCCAGAAAAACCTTCAGCATTTACCTTTATGGCACCGAAGCAAAGATCCACATATACAAATTTATCCCAAACCAAAATTCCTCTCTTCAGTCGGAAGGAGAAGAGCTGGAGAGGACAAAATAGCACAAAAAGTTCTGGTTTGTTATTCAAAGAAATTTCCAAAACCATCTTCAGTCCCATTGTGACATTGGTTAGATCAGAAGGGGCTGTAGCCTCTGCTGTATCATTCTTTTGGTTTCCATCAAGCTGCCAATGGCTTAGTAATCTTGCGTCCTGCAGTTGTGTATCTACAGTCGACATCTATTATGCAGGTCCTTTCTGTGGGCTGAAATGAATCGCTCGTGCATGGTCTTCCTCTGTTCTGGGCAGCAGCATCAGGCGCAACAAGGTCATCTCAGTCATTTCTGAGGTTCGTGGTCTCGAAGCCTCTATATTTGAAACCGGGACAGTCCCTGCACATGCACACCCTATTATTATTCCATTTTAAAATGTGCTTGCTGCTTGGCCCAGAAGTTCTACTTCTAAGGATCTGAGACAAATATCTGGGTGCCCATCCCCCAGATTCATATTAAGAGGACATTAATAATAATATTGTTCATAATAGCAATAATTGTGCACAACCTAGATGTTCGTTGGCAGGGAAATGAACAGTCTATGTCATATCCATATTATGAAATACCAAACACCAGATAAAAAGAATGAAGTATGTCAGATGGAAAGGTTCCAAAACTTAGTAATTTGGAATATAAATGATGCCATCAAGAGCAAAATGATTCTATTTATGTTAAAAGAAAAACAAAACAACCCCCTCCCCCCAAAAGAAAAACAAAACAACTCGCCCCCCCCCCATGCTTAGAAAAGATCTGGAAGGAACACACCAAATCATTACCTCTGGGGAGGGGAGGGGAGAGGAAATATGAGGAAGGGCTGGTGTGAAGAAAACATTCACTTTTTACTCCATAAATAAATCTCCATATTGATTAAGATATTTTACAATAGGATCTATTTATTACTTGTGAAATTTTTAAAAATTGTTTAAATTTTATACAGATTAGTAAAAGAATGACAAGAGTCAGAAACTGAGAGCAATGGAGCTAAAGGAAGGAATCTGAAAGACTGAGGTACAAAGGGTCGGCCTGGCACTGGCTGGGGCTAGGGCACAGACCCCCACCTCACATTCTTCCCACAGAACCCCCAAGATCCTCATTGTGCCCGAGGAGTAGTGTGCTCCAATCACACAACAGGGTTTTACTATTTTGGTTGGTCAAAATCTCACCTCTCACTTACTGGTTTACTGTGTGGGAGGCACTGAGCTAAGTACCGAAAGCTTCCCAGGAGCCTGTGGGTTAGGCAGCATTTTTATATACCCTTTTCACAGGAAAGGAAGTAAAGGCCCAGTGAGGCTAAGTGATTTGTTCAAGGTGACATCACTGGAAAGAACTCAGGTGTCAGCCATTAATTGATGTGCTGCTGAACCACTCAACAGGAATTGGGTCCAAATCCCAGCTCTACCAGCTGTCACTCCTGTGACCTTGGGCTAGTAAGTCACTTCACTTCTCTAGATCTGTTTCCTCAAACGTCTGATAGTAGGGACAATCCTGGCTCTGCTTGTCTTCCCTGGCTGTTGTGAGGCCTGATGGAAAAACAAGAATTAAACTGTTCCATTGCTGATAAAGTTCTGGGACCCATGAGGGTTGTTAATGATGTTGTTTCCATTACCTGCAAAGCCCAGGGCCAAATCCCCTGCTCCACCGAGGAAGTTGTTCCCAGCTGGCGGGCGTGGGGTCTCTTAGAGGGAACAAACTTGAGGAAGGGGCCCCAGCAGGCCCTGACTCCAGGGTTTAATGGGCCATGCGTGGCCCAGCTCCTACCTGGCTCTTCCCCCAGGGCCAAGTGTGATGACTACACAGAAGACACCAAGGTGGATCAGCCTTGAAGGTGAGCTGAGCCGGGGATGGAGTGTCCAGAAGCAGGCAAAGGCTGGGGTGAATGGACAGCCTCAGAGTGGCCAGGGATGTGTACAGCCACAGTGAGGAGCCCAGGGACATGTACTGATGGGTGAACATCAGGATCCCAGTGTGCACACATGGTCTGTGTGTCCCTGGGCTAGACACCCTGATGGGACAAGCAGGGTTATGCAGTCACAAGCAAGAGGCTGATGATCTCGTAAGAGAGCTTCTCACAGAGAGGCAAGGTCGATGACAGTGAAGGAAATGGAAATATTTAGTGAGGCATCTGTAACACTATGAGTCACAGAGGAGGGAATTACAGTGCAGAGAGGGAAAGTAGAAAGTGCTGAAGCCAAAACGGAAACCCAGGACTTTCTAACTCCAGTTAATGAACACAAACTCTGTCATGCACACATATCCAGCTCCTCGGCTATGGGAATGACAGAGGATACTGGAAATATTGTGAGAGGATGGTGTGGCTTCGGGAGTTGTAGTGAAGCACAATGACACAATGGCTGTAAAGATCAAACATGCCACAGGGCCCTTGCTTTCCTTCCTTAGAGGCTGGCGGCACAAGATGGCCATTCTGACCTCTCACTGGGCCAAACACAGAGGGTGCACACCAAAATGCTAGCTGAGCTGGAGGAGACCATCTCTTCCAAAGCCCTCCTTTTACAGGTGGGAAAACTGAGGCTCGAGGGTCCAAAGTCACAGCAGGCTTGTGGCAGAGCTGGTCCAGGAGCCAGCACTCTTGGTTGCCAGGCAGGGCTCAGTCCTTTGCAGCAGGCTGGCTCCAGAACTCCTTCTGCTCTCACCCTCCTCAGCCCTGATCTCAGACTGACACTCAGTTTCTCCTTTGTTCAAGGGGCATAACCACTCCCTGGCAGGCCTGGAGGATGAGAGGAGAGGGTGTATGTGAAGTGCAGCATCACATTGGACATTCCAGTAATAGGTTTTTCTGTCCTTCTCTGTCCCTTGCCAGCACTGTAACTCATGGCCCACAGATAATCCCGACCGAGGAAATGTCCCCTAACAATACCTTTGGTGTCCTTAAGCACTGAAAACACCCCTGTGATATATATTCAAAATAAGTCCCCCAATCTAAACTACAAAATAAAAGTAAGGAAGTCCAGAAAGTTCCTGATTATTACCATGATGCTACACCAGTGTTTTCGAAAACTATCAAATACTAAATTCTGTCAAAAGCCTTTTTCAGGGCTCCTATCTAGTTGGCACCTAAGCACATGTTTGTTTGTTTTTTTTAATATTTATTTATTTTTGAGACAGAGAGAGACAGAGCATGAATGGGGGAGGGGCA
This sequence comes from Prionailurus bengalensis, assembly GCF_016509475.1. Taxonomy (NCBI): domain Eukaryota; kingdom Metazoa; phylum Chordata; class Mammalia; order Carnivora; family Felidae; genus Prionailurus; species Prionailurus bengalensis. The sequence continues at coordinate 57,106,420 of NC_057346.1, forward strand.
GAGAGAGAGGGAGACACAGAATCGGAAGCAGGCTCCAGGCTCCGAGCCATCAGCACAGAGCCCGATCCGGGGCTCGAACTCACAGACCGGACCGTGAGAACGTGACCTGAGTCGAAGTCGGACGCTTAACCTACTGAGCCACCCAGGCGCCCCCCTAAGCACCTGTTTTATCTGTTGCATGGATGCACTCTGACAAAATGAAAGTTTAGGGAGGTGCTTCAGTGCCTTTGGGGTGACCAAATAAATCACTTGGTTGGTCTTGCCTCTGGCCCCAGTCTGGAGAGCAGGCAGAGCTTCTGCTGAGGCTCCCGGTGATAATCTGCCCCTCCCCCACCCAATAGTCTAGTTCTGGTTCTGTCACCCACTTACTATGTGGCCTTGGGCAAATCACAGCCCATTTCTGACTCTCCCTTTTGTGTGCCCTCTGTGTATAAGAAAAGGGTTAAACTAAAACTATTTAATTGCTAACGACCCTTTCTTTCTGGTTGTCTGATTCAGCAAGCAACAGAAGGCCTACTGGGAAAGCTGCCTTCTGGCTCCTGTCTCTGGAGCACTGAGCTCCTGGTAAGGGTGGGGTTCACTTTTCAATAGAAACAATCAGGCTCCATGACAGCCCTCCCAGGGCTGCCAGTCTGATGGAGCCATGGACACACAAAGTAGACAGAGACAAACCAGTATGATCGTAGTGATGACAAAGGAAGGCACAGTAATTGTGAAAGCCCAGGAAAGAGGGCCCGAGACAGCCAAGCCCAGCCAAGCCTCTTGGAAGAGGGAATATTTGAGCTAAGTTAGGCGGAAAAACAAGGCAAGAGCAAGGAGTTGCCATTTGACCAAAGTAAGAAGAAATAAGGCTGCAAGAAGATAGACTTTGGATGGCAGGCTAGGGAGTCATCTTTCCTCAGGAAAAATCCTTAGGAACACTGGATAGGAGCTAGAAAACTGGGTTCAAGACCCATCTTTGCTGTGAACTTGTTGGTTGACCTTGAGAAGACACTTTGTTACTCGACTTCAGACTCTGAATTCATCCTCCCTACCCCCACCCACATTGTTGAATAAAAGTGGGACAGAGGAGGGATGACAGGGGTACAAATAGATTTATGGCTCTGAACTTGAGCACCTCAAACCACAATTCAGCTTAACTCAGTGATAACCAATCCAAAGTCAATTCCTCTGAGCTATAACATCATGTAGGAAAATGCAGTTGGCATCAATTTGGGTGTGAGGAAAACCTGGTGAGTGGCTCAGGCAGGTTGTGTCTGGTGGTGTGGTCAGCTGAGAATTAACTCTTTTTAGTTGGGGGCAGCAGGTTTGCTTTCCTGGCTGGGTACTGGGGCACTGACCTTCAGCACACTTTTTTTTTCTTTCAAGGAAGCATTCACAGTGGAGTGGTTTGTTCCATGCATCTTTCAGAAAGACGTTTATTCAGCCTTCACTCCCTAATGAGGAACCAGGCCACCCATCACACTTAAGAGACTAAAGAACAAACTGAAATTTCTGATTGTTGCTGACAATTTCAGCTTAGAAATGGAGAAGAAAAGAGAAAACCTTTTTCCCAATCTCTTCCCACATGAACACTTAAGCTTCCAGATGATCTAGAGAAAGAGCCTGTGTCTGGAAGTCAGAGGCCTGGGTTCTGGTCCTAGCTCTGTGGCTGACTGATCCCATGTGATCTTGGGTAAGCCCTTGACCTTCTTGTCTATAAAGAAGAAAGCTGGCTGGACATTTCCAGGTTTGGTATTTTTATGATTTAATGACATAAGAGAGGTTTTGTCACAAATAAGAGAAACCGGACAGTTCTGGGAAAATCAGGGAGGGAGTAGTTTTAGAATCATCGGAGTTGATAAAGCAATGATATAAACGTGACCATGGATTTGCTCATGGGTCGTTTATTCAGAGGGACATCCCAATGTATGAGAGGAGTCATTAGATCCCCTCAGTTGAAGATCTCCAATTCTGTGGGTGCTTGGAAGCACACATCCCCCCTTGCTTGATGAAGGGAGCCTCTGGGGTAGGGACTTATGCCTTTGGCACTGTCACAAGAATACAGTGTTCTTCTCTGCAGCAGTGGATCCTAAGACCCTAAGTTTCTAGTTTACTGTAATACCTCCTTAGCTGGAGCTAGGGAAGCCTACAGGCTAGTGGACATGAAGTGACTCATCAGGAACATCTGCTCTGCAGCAGTACCAGCTAGGAGGGAGGGAAAAAATCATATTACACAGGAATGCCGTCCAATCTCTGGTTCTGCCATTGGTTAGAGTATACCTGTAACTTTGACTCCTATCAGGAAGTGACTCCAACAAAAGGCATCCTCTGCCATTCCTTTCATTGAAGGAGGACAAAAAGCTATACCTTGTTTATTCAAGGTGTAACTCAGGTATAATAAAGCCTACAAATATTAGGTACAGATATAGGTCTAGCTATAAATACAGATAAAGATATAGACATCATAGACATCCACAGATATTGGTATAGATACATAGATATATAGATATAGATATAGATATAGATATAGATATAGATATAGATAGATCAGCTAAAGATATGGCACATTTCCAGCAACCCAGAAGATTCCCTTGTGCCCAGCCCAGTCAAATAAATCCCTCCACAGAATTTAGTCACTGTTAGGACTTATATCACCATAGATTAATTTTTTTCTATCTTTGTTCTTCAACTAAATACAATATGTAGTCTTTTGGATATGGTCTCTCTCATTCGAAACTGGACTGTGAGCTTCATACATCTTGTTGCATGTAACAATAGTTCATCCTTTTTCCTTGCTATGCAATATGGATGAATATACCATAATTTGTCCATTCTACTGATAATGGACATTTGGGTTGTTTCCATTTGGTGATTATAAGTAAAAGCTGTAATGAACATTTTTTATCAAAGCGGAATTCACCAATCATAAAATTCATGATTTTAACCATTTGAAAGTGTGCAATTCAATGGCTTTCCATGCATTTACAGTGTTGTTCAACAATTACCACCATCTACCTCCAGTAGCTTTTCATCACTCCTCAAATAAACCCCGTATCCATTAAGCAGTTACTTCCCATTCTCGCCTTCCCTAGTCCCTGGGGATCACTAATCTTTCTGCCTCTGTAGATTTGTCTATTCTGGACATTTCATACAAATGGAATTATACAATATGTGACTTTTTTTTATCTGACTTCTTTCACTTAACATAATATTTTCAGAGATTACCCACATTGTAGCATGGATTAGTGTTCCATTCCATTTTTGAATAATATTCCACTGCATGAATATACTGCATTGTGTTTATCCATTCATTAGCTAATGGGCATTTAGGATGTTCTGCTTTTTGACTATTATAAATAATGCTACTATGAATATTCATGTACAAGTCTTTGTGTGACATATGTTTTTAATTCTTCTGGATTTATATTTAGAACAATGCACATTTTTATACATGTATCTTGGTGGACACAAGCAGTCCTATCTCTTGGCTTTGTGTCCATATGTGTAATTCCTGGGTCACAGGTTTTAGAAGGTTTACCAAACAGCTATCCAAAGTTGCATGTATTGAAGTATCTACATACTCATAAGCAATGTATTGGAGTATCTGCATACTCATAAGCAATGTATTGGAGTACCCCTTGCTCCGTACCTCACCAACATTTGGCAATTCTTTTCACTTTAGCCTTTCTGGTGAGTATGTAATGGTATCATTTTATTTTAATTTACATTTCTATGACGACAAATAATGTTGAGCACTCTGTATATACTTTTTGGTCATTTGGATGTTCTCTTTTGTGAAATGCCTATTCAAGTCTGTTGCTCCTTTTCCTGAAGGGTCATCTATCTTTTTTTCTTAATTTATGGAAAGCTTTTATATGGATGTATGCTGGATACACATTCTTTGATATATGTATTTAAAATATGGAAATATCTTCTCCAAGTCTGTGTCTTACCTCCTCATCTCTTCATGTTGTATTTTGAAATTGAGGTAAAATTTACACAGAAGGTAATTCACAGATCTTAAGTGTATGACTCAATGAATTTTCATAAACATAAACACCCATGTAACCACCACTCCACTCAATACAGAAATGTAGAACATTTCCATCACAACAGGAAGCATACTTTTGCCTATAACTTGCCAATCCTCACCTCCATAGACAACCACTGTTTTGATTTATAACACTATAAATTAGTTTTGCCTGTCCATAAATTTAATATTAATTAAATCATATAGTATATATTCTTTTATCTTTCTCTGGGCTTTACTTTTGATATTTTCTACTGATCTATTTTCCGGGTTTCTAATCCTATCCTCTTCTGTGTCTTCTTGATTGTTGGTCACATTTTCCTGCCTTTTTGCATGTCTAACAATTTTTTTTTAATTTTTTTTTTCAACGTTTATTTATTTTTGGGACAGAGAGAGACAGAGCATGAACGGGGGAGGGGCAGAGAGAGAGGGAGACACAGAATCCGAAACAGGCTCCAGGCTCTGAGCCATCAGCCCAGAGCCTGACGCGGGGCTCGAACTCACGGACCGTGAGATCGTGACCTGGCTGAAGTCGGATGCTTAACCGACTGCGCCACCCAGGCGCCCCTAACAATTTTTTTATTATGGGATGAACATGTTTATAATAGGTTCATAGAGGCCCTCAATGATATCTTTCACCAGATCAATTTTTCCCTTGCTTTTATTTATTTTAATTTTTTAAATATTTGTTTATTTTCTGAGAGAGACAGAGTGTGAGTGGGGGAGAGACAGAAGAGAGAGAGGGAGACACAGAATCTAAGCAGGTTCCAGGCTCCGAGATGTCAGCACAGAGCCTGACACAGGGCTTGAACTCATGAACTGTGAAATCATGACCTGAGCTGAAGTCAGCTGCTTAACTGACTGAGCCACCCAGGCACCCCTCTCCCTTTGTTAGGAAACAGAGTAAGGGCTGATCACCTTGAGCTAATCAAGGCTTGAATTAGGCTTGGTTTTAGTTTTCATAAGATTTAGTCTAACTTTGGTTTTCCTGGACCTTGGGTTGATAGCTTGGCTGGTCTCTGTCTCCTCAGCCCTTAAGATTGTGGAAGATCTGTTCCTATCCTTTGGAGGTTTTGAACTTATGTCTTTAGCAAGCTTACCACCCACCTTCTCAACACACACACACACACACACACACACACAAACACACAACTTCAAAAATTTTGAAAATGTTTTAAGGTAAGACTATTGTATATTTAAGGGAGGGTCTTTCTCTCTAACCTCTTAAGCATTGTGAGATTTGTCTTTTAGAAGCCTTCAGTCTAGCTTCCTAGCCTCTTTTGTATGGCCCCCAAATTCAGAAGCTGTCCCACAGGGAAAACTTGTTATGCATTTAGAGAGTGCTTTACATTTCCAATATATTTTGCAAATCCTTTTTGATTGCCAAAAAGCAGTGCTGAGCTTTCCTTCTCTCATCTGCGTCCCTCTGCCTGGGCCAAGTCCAAGCTGCACAATGGTCCCCAGATCAAATATTCCCAGAGAAGAAAAGAGCTGGTGATTGACCGTTCACTTGGAGGGGCCCTCCTCCCTGGAGTTCTATTCATCTTGTCCTTATTGTAGCCATGTTTCTCTTACTATTTTTAAAAAAGTGTGATTTGTGTAATTTATCCAGGTTTTCCTAGTTGTTGCAGCACAAGTGTTGGGCTTTCACGACCTATTATATCCTATACAGGAGTAGAGGTCCAGACACATAGCTAAAGAGGTATATGGAAGAACCACTGGTCAAGGCATACAAGCAAGAAATAGGTTTAATAAGTATGTGAGCAGCAGCATGTTGCAGAAAGCTTGGAGAAAGCAGCCCTTACAAAGCAAGATGGTATAACTTTGAGTGAGTGCAAAAGAAGAAACACAAGCTTAAGGACTTGATTTGGGAGATCTGACATCACAAACCAAACAACATGGAACCTAAGATGAAGGTCAGAAGAAATCTTTCCAAGTACTTTTCACAATTATAATTCAATAATCAACTGTTTAGATCCGACTTTCCCAGTAAAATGTAAACTCTAAGAAGGTAGGAATTTTGCCTGCCTTCTATACTTTCACCACTGTATCACCTGAACATAAGCGTAATGATTTCCATTTGGTAGGTTATTAGTTAAGTAGTAATTAATATTTGTCCAAAGAATAAAGGTAGGAATTTTGGATTCACATGGTAGAAATCAACACCACAGCCTACCGTCAGTCTTCTAGAGTTGGTTGTAAATAATTGTGATTATATTAACTATATATATATATATATATATATATATATATATATACACATTTATATTAACATTATAAAATCTCATTCCAGAATCCTTTGTTTCTATGATTTCCAGATATTCCATTGTCCAGATGTTCCAGCTGCCTATCCCCCAGAAATCCAGATCTGCCTTACTATGGAGGCCACAACTTGTAATGGATCAGTGGATGGATCACCAGTCTTCTATCTGGTGGGAATCCCCTCTTTGCCAGAGACCTTCTTCCTCCCTATGTTTTTTATTTTCCTCCTCTTCTATCTTCTCATCCTTATGGGAAATGCCCTGATCCTGGTGGCTGTGGTGGCAGAGCCCAGCCTCCACAAGCCCATGTACTTCTTCCTGATCAATCTCTCTACTCTGGACATTCTCTTCACCACAACCACTGTCCCCAAGATGCTGTCCTTATTCCTGCTTGGAGACCACTTCCTCAGCTTCCCTGCTTGCTTATTGCAAATGTACCTCTTCCAAGGCTTCACATGTTCAGAAGCCTTCATCTTGGTGGTCATGGCCTATGACCGCTATGTGGCTATCTGCCGCCCACTGCACTACCCTGTCCACATGACCCCACAGACCAATGCTTCACTGGCAGCCTGTGCCTGGCTTACCGCCCTCCTCCTGCCCATCCCAGCAGTAGTCAAGACCTCCCAGATGGCATATAACAACATTGCTCAGATCTACCATTGTTTCTGTGATCATTTAGCTCTGGTTCAGGCTTCCTGCTCTGACACCATGCCCCAGACCCTCATGGGCTTCTGTATTGCTATGGTGGTATCCTTCCTGCCCCTTCTCCTGGTGCTTCTTTCCTATGCCCACATCCTGGCCTCGGTGCTTCGCATCAGCTCCCGAGAAGGACGCTCAAAAGCCTTCTCCACCTGCAGCTCCCACCTCCTGGTGGTTGGCACCTACTATTCATCCATTGCCATAGCCTATGTGGCCTACAGGGCTGACTTGCCGCTCGACTTCCACATCATGGGCAATGTAGCATATTCTATTCTCACACCAATCCTCAACCCTCTCATTTACACTCTGAGAAACAAGGATGTCAAGGCAGCCATTATGAAAATCACATCTCTCAAGACCCAGTCCGGGATAAGAGCCCTTGAGCTTTAGATGCAGCTAATTCTGCCCTCAGGACATCAAATAACTATGCCCAGAACAGATTAGGAACTCCGTAAATACTGCTGAATAAATAAATTAATGCATACAGAATAGTAAAAGAGAATGAAACTGAACAGACACTTCCAACAGGCAAAGTCAGGTAGACAAGATGATCCATCCATGGATTTCAGTCAAACTTTTAATGAAAATAAAGTCTAACCATTGGAATGCTGAGTCCTTCAGAACTGTTAATGATGCTCTTCTCATTATCAGCAAAGTCTACGAACAAATCCTACCCTCCCTCATATATGTTCTAAGAGATGCCAGGGAATTGATCTCTGCAGGGTGGTGGGTACAGTGCCAACAGGAGTACCATCTTGAGGGGAAGCACCCCAGGAGACCTGCCTAGAAGCAAAAAGCTGAGGGTTTAGTGGACCATGGCTCACCTCCCAACAAGGTCTTGTATGGAGACACCGCAGGAGCACCAGTGTGGATCAGGTTTAACAGGTGAGTAGGGCTAGGGATAAAGTGCTCCAAGACAGGCAGAGAATGCTGGGGTAGGGAAACAGGGTAGGTAGTCCAGAGCCTATAAAGGAAGACCAGGGATCAAGAAGACACTAGACACAGGCAACCAGGATCCAGGTTGACTGTGCACATGTAGTCTGTGGGAACTTGGACCACATATCCTGGCGGAGCTGGGCAATGGGTTGCACTTAATGGGTGGGATTCAAATAATCTTGACCAAGGCTTTACCACAGGAAAGCAAGGCTGATGATAGCAGCCACCACTGGACACACTAGCAAGCCCTGAGTCCTACGTGTTCTAGGCTTGTGTAAATGATGTCTGAGCGTTCTTTCTGTAAGCATCACAACAACCCAGGAGGTCACAGGTGAGGAAAATGAGCTCTAGGAAGGGGAAGTGACTTGCCTAAGGTCACACTGCTAGAAATAAGAGCTAGGATTGGAATCAGGTCCTTTCTGACTCACACTTGACCACTAAGGTCCATGTGATAAGATGAAGGGAAAGAACCCAGCTGGCAACAGGTGCTCATGAGGCAAGATAGTCCCTGATCTCTCCCTTTGGGGCATGGGCCATTGTGCCATCTGATCAGCCAACCACAGAAGGGACCCTCAGAAGAGGGCTCATTGAATTGGAAACCCCCCAGAGATATTTTCCTCCAAAGCCGTCACTGTCCAGATGAGAAAACCAAGGCTCAGGGGCCCAAAGTCATAGCAGGCGGGTGGCAGAGCTGGTCCAGGAGCCAGCACTCTTGGTTGCCAGGTAGGGCTCAGTCTTTTGCAGCAGGCTGGCTCCAGAACACCTTCTGCTCTCACCCTCCCCAGCCATGGTCTTGAATGGACTCTCAGATTCTTGCTGGCTGAAGGGCATAGCCACTCCCTGGCAGACTTGGATGATGAGAGGAGAAGATATACGTGAGTGTGGCATCAGGTTATGTGTTCCAGTGACTGATTTTTTTGTCCTTCTCTGTAACTGGCTGGTAGACAATGCAGAAAGGGAGCACCTGCCAGGGCAGGTTCTGTGCCTTGCCTGAGAAACAGCAACTTTTGGGCCCTGAGCACACGACTGCAACACTCAGATATACTGTGCAATTCAGAGTAAAACAAGGACCCTAACCTGTAACTTAAGTGTAAGAGGGTCCAGTCAAACTTGGATATTTCCTAGGATGGGCTAGTTGAACGATGCTTTGAAATACCAAAAGTGAAATTCTTTCAGAAATGATTATTGGTGCCCCTGCTGGTGCCAGGTGGTGGCCCAGCACCTGCCTGGTGTGCCTGTTGGACAGTCCAGCTCCGCGTGGCAGTGAGAAGCCACGTGCCACCTGTCCTCCCAGGTCATAGCATCTGTGCTTCCATTTGCACAGCGGTGGAGCAAAGGAGGGAAGAGAAAACAGCTGGAGTTAATGACCCCTTAGGACCACTCTGGCCTTGGCTCTCTGTGTTCCTACCTCTCTGATGCCCTACTCTGCCTCATCTGGGACTGTCAGCCACAGCTGCCTGAGGAAAAAGTGACCAGGGCAATGCAGTTTACATCCATTTGGGTCTGAGAAAATCCCAGTGGGCTATCATCTCAGGATGGGGTTAGATATCAAGGGATAGCCCTCTCAGTTTGGGACAAAGAATTTTCACTCTTTTGCTAGATCCTTGGGTCTGACTTCTGGAACATTTCAAAGACGGCTTTGAATTGACAGATACCAGGTCTTGATTTAGCACTCACCATATAGAACTCAGATAAAAATTTGAAATATAGAGTGTTTGGGTGGTTCAGTTGGTTAAGCGTCGCGATCAGGTCATGATCTCACAGTTCGTGGGTTTGAGCCTTGCATCAAGCTCTCTGCTGTTAGCGCAGGAGCCTGCTTCGGATCCCCTGTCCCCCTCTTTCTGCCTCTCCCTCACTTGCATGCTCTTTCTCTCTCTCTCTCTCAAAAATAAACATTTAAAAATATGAAATATAGATTTATCTGTTATCAATGAAAAAAAACAAAAAGGGAAATAGAAAACCTTAGTCCTAGTATTTTTCTCCCTCTGAAAAGTTGAACTTCTGGATCTCCAGGAAACAAGGCATAGAAGAAAGAGCCCTGTTTTGGGAAACAAAGGCCTGAGCTCTGGTGGGGGCTTTGCAACTTGCCTGTGGCACCTGGGAAAGCCCCTGCCCTTTTTGTGCTCAGTCTCTGGCCTGTGGGGGAAGTGGTGGGACTTGAAAATAAAAGTGTTTTTTCCAGTTTTTATATTGGTGGTCTTACGCATGAGAGGTGTTTTAAGAAGAGGGGCATCTGGGCGGTTCAGTCGGTTAAGCGTCTTCGCTTCAGCTCAGGTCATGATCTCATGGTTCAAGAGTTTGAGCCCCACGTCGTCAGGCTCTGTGCTAACAGCTCAGAGCCTGGAGCCTGCTTCAGATTCTGTGTCTCCCTGTCTCTCTGCCCCTCCTCTGCTCATGCTCTGTCTCTCTCTGTCCCTCAAAAAATAAATAAACATTAAAGAGGTGTTTTAAGAAGAGAGAGAATTTAGAAGTGACTCCAGAAAAATCATGGGGACACCACTCATGGAGTCACCAGGATCAACCAGACAGGAATACCAGTTATCAACATGGATTTCTCAGGGTCGCTTAGTCCAAAGTGGAGGGTGAATCAGTATTTCTTTTAGCTCAACCCCCCAGATCTGTGGCTTGAAAACATTCCCTTCTGATTCCTCTGAAAGGGATTCTTTTTTCCTTTGAGCTGCTACTGCAAACCAGTTTCTCTTTATGGACAATGCCTCCCAGGGCACATGACAACTTCTGCCCAGGCACGAGTCAGCCTGCTGGGTGGAGGGCGGGGGGCAGGGGGCATGCAATGGTTAAACAGGAGCACCTGCTGAGCTGAGGCAGCCAGTGGGAAGGTAAGTTCAATGGAATCACACAGATATTGTCTTGGATTCTTTGTTGCTGCCCAATTGCGGGAGAATCCACTATCTGTTCCGACTCAGGAATGATTCTTCCCATCAAGAGCATTTTCAGCATTTCCCTTCACTGTAACCTAACAAAGAGCCCCACACCCAGAGACAGGATATGGAGACAGGCAGAACCACTGCACCAAGCGGCTGAGAGAGAAAGGAACGATTCCCTGGTTAGTAATTATGGTGGGAAGACAGCATGTTGCTATAAACCTTGGAGAAATCAGTTCTCCCTAGCAACTTGGTAACAAAGATGTCACTTTTTATTTTTAATTAATTAATTAATTAAACAGTTTATTTATTTATTTTGCAGGAGAGAGAGGGAGAGAGAGAGGAAGAGAGAGAAAGGGAGGGGAGGGGCAGAGAGAGAGAGAGAGAGAGAGAATCCCAAGCAGGCTTAGCACAGAGCCTGACTCAGGACTTGATCCCATGAATCATGAGATCATGACCTGAGCTGAAATCACGAGTCAGACGCTCAGCCAGCTGAGTCATGCAGGTGCCCCAAAGATGTTACTTTTTAAAAACTTAAAGCAAATGCTGAGGCACCTGGGTGGCCCAGTTGGTTAAGTGTCCGACTTCGGCTCAGGTCAGGATCTCATGGTTTGTGAGTTTGAGCCCCACGTGGGGCTCTGTGCTGACAGCTCAGAGCCTGGAGCCTGCTTCGAATTCTGTCTCTCCCTCTCTCTCTGCCCCTCCCCCACTTGTGCGTGTGTGTGTGTGTGTGTGTGTGTGTGTGTGTGTGTGTGTATGCGCGCGCGCACACTCTCTCTCTCTCTCAGAAAAAAATAAACAATAAAATAAACATTAAAAAAGCAAATGCCAAAAGAAAAAGGAGCTTAGGGACATGGTTTAAGAGATCTGTTATCCCCAAAAAGGATGATATGGGACATGGGAAAGAGAACAAGTTCTTCCATAACACTTAACCCAACTACAATTAAATTATGTGATTCAGGGGCGCCTGGGTGGCTCAGTGGATTAAGCATCCAACTTCAGCTCAGGTCATGATCTCATGGTCTGTGAGTTTGAGCCCTGAGTCAGGCTCTGTGTCAACAGCTCAGAGCCTGGAGCCTGCTTTGGATTGTGTCTCCATCTCTCTCTGCCCCTCCCCTTCTCTCTCTCTCTCTCTCTCTCTCTCTCGCTCTCTCTCTCCCCCTCAAAAATAAATAAACATTAAATAATTGTGTGATTCATTGCTTAATGTCTCTCTCTACCACTCAAATTAGCCCTATGACATTGGAGACTGTCTCTGTCTTATTCAACTATCTACTATATACACAGCATGTAACACATAGTTTTATATATTGTAGATATTTTTCCATACTTTACTATAAAAGAAAAGAGGGTTTCCTTAATTATATAGTAACCATCACATAATTATCATTCCAGAATCACTGATTGTTCTGGTTTCCAGATATGCCTGGTTCCCAGATGTTTCCCCTACCCACTTCCTGGTATCCAGATTAACCCACCATGGAGACTAGAGCCTATAATGGATCAGAGGACTCCTCAACCATCTTCTACCTGGTGGGAATTCCCTCTCTACCCAAATCTTTCTTTCTTCCTATCTTCTTTGTCTTTCTCCTACTCTACTTACTCATCCTGCTGGGAAATGCCCTGATCCTGGTGGCTGTGGTGGCAGAACCCAGCCTCCACATGCCCATATACTTCTTCCTGATCAACCTCTCAGGCTTGCGCATCCTTTTCACCACAACCACCATCTCCAAGATACTGTCCCTCCTCTTACTGGGGGACTGCTTCCTCAGCTTCCCTGCCTGCTTCCTGCAGCTGTACCTCTTCTATAGCTTCTCCTACTCAGAAGCCTTCATCCTGGTGGTCATGGCCTATGACTGCTATGTGGTTGTCTGCCACCCACTGCACTATCCTGTCCTCATGACTCCACAGACCAATGCTGCACTGGCAGCCTGTGTCTGGCTCACTGCCCTCCTCCTGCCCACCCCAGTGGTGGTGCAGACTTCCCACATGGCTTTTGACAACACTGCTCACATCTATCACTGCTTCTGTGACCACCTGGCTGTGGTCTAGGCCACCTGCTTAGCCCCAGGCTCTCATGGGCTTCTGCATTGCCATGGCAGTATCCTTCCTGCCCCTTGTCCTGGTGCTTCTCTCCTATGCCCACATCCTGGCCTCGGTGCTTCGCATCAGCTCCCGAGAAGGACGCTCAGAAGCCTCCACCTGCAGCTCCCACCTCCTGGTGGTTGGCACCTACTACTTATCCATTGCCATAGCCTATGTGGCCTACAGCACTAACCTGCCACTCAACTTCCACATCATGGGCAATGTGGTATATGCTATTCTCATACCTGTCCTCAACCCTCTCATCTATGCTGAGGAACAAGAATGTCAAAGCAGCCATCACCAGAACGGAATGTCCCCAGGACCCAAAGAATGCTGGGGAACCCTGATTCTACTCACAAATGTCAATAACAATAGAGGGAAAAGTAGACAATTCAGATAGCCAGATAGAACAATAATTCTCAAAATACAGTCTTAATTGTTCCTCCTCCGTTGTAATAATATAATGATTTTCTTTCCTTAATTCACAGATAAAATGTATAGGCTTTTTCTATTCAATTAAAAAAATTTTTAAATGTTAATTTATTTTTGAGAGAGAGAGAGAGAGAGAGAGAGAGAGAGAGAGAGAGAGAGGTGGAGCATGAGTGGGGTGGGGTCAGAGAGAGGGAGACACAGAATCTGAAGCAGGCTCCAGGCTCTGATCTGCTAGCACAGAGCCCAAAGCAGGGCTTGAACTCATGAACTGCGAGATCATGACCTGAGCCAAAGTTGGATGCTTAACTGACTGAGCCACCCAGGCACCCTTAGATTTTTCTACTCAATTTTTATGTTGTGAGTCCCAATCTCATAAGACTATGAAAATAATTGTGGTCACATTTCCATTAGTTCAAACAATTTTGAATCTCAGAGATTTCAAGCATTTGACTAGCAAGAACTTCAGTCTTTCCCCTTGTATCTCTTTCTATCTATTCATATTTCTAGCTTTCCCCGGGACTGCTGACAGATAGTGTGAATCAGCCTTGCCCTCTCTGCTGTGGTAGCAACTTAGAAAGCCCCTTCAAGGAGAAAGTCTGAACCTGCTACCTTCTCAATCTTTGTTGCCTGAAAGTTCACTGCTGCTACAAATATTTTAACACGAGTCACACAGGAAGTTTACCTCTGGTATGTAGACATTCCTGTCAGAAAAGTAGAGTGTGTCCTTCCTCTAGCTGATGCTAAAGCAAGGGTATTCCTTCCCAGACCTGTGTGAGCATCAAAGCATGACAGTCCTTTTATTTCTCAGCCATTCCACAACAATGGGGAGCTAAGTAGAGAAGTGTGACTTATTGTTAGTATGCTGTGTCCACGACCTTTACTCTTTCTCAAAATACAGTCCCGTGTCTCCTCTTTCTGGCCTTAGCAGCCAGTCCAGGCTCCTCATTCCCTTCCCCTATGTCAAATTGTCTCACAAAGACCTGCCAGGCTTGTCCAGCCAGGGACATGCAGACCATACAGTGAAAGTGTCTGGGGGACCCAGGTGACAGGTACCCTCATCTCTGGCTCATCACAGATATTCTTGTTCCAGTTTCCAGGATTCAAGTTTCTGACACTCACGGCACCAACTTTAACCATTTTCCTGTTGCATAAAACCCAGTGCAGCTGGGAATTCAATTGGTGATGCAGGTCAGCAAAGGGTATGGTTTGTTCCTGGACTCTGCATTTGGCAGTCTTGGAGATCCTGCTACAGTCAGAAAGGATTTTCAGTCTCCTGTTTCAGTCTTCAGTTTCCTGGCCCTGGGCAACTGGATTCAGGGCTCACATTCTTCTATTCAAACTGTGTTCAATCTGCAGCGCTTCTTTCCCTCAGTCCTTGAACTTGGTGTCCAGACTTCCTTGGGACCGCCATCCTCGAGGTATAAAAAAGACAACTTAGTAAGTTGCCTTGCCTCTGAGTTCCGTAAGCTCTTAGAATTTAACCTAAGGACATGGAAAGGATTTTTTTTCCCCTCCTTATTCCACTACCGCCTGGTAAATAACTCCACAAGTATCACCACATCATTACTGAAGTTCTGTCTTGTGTAACTGCTCTTCTCGTACCAAATTCAGTTTAAATTCAGTGCTTTGGTTTCCTGTGTCCCTGGAAGAGCCTCATGACATCTTGTCGTCTTCACTTCCCCTGCTAGATGGAACAATGAATGAATCACACGGGGGGTGGGTCAAGATGCTACAGAATCCTAGGCTAGTTCTACCCCACTCACTCTGTCCCTGTGGTTCCTCCTAAACATTTTTCAGAAGTAGACATGAAACAATAACAATAACAATACCAATGTTTTCTACCTGTAGCCTCACCTGCCACGTGGCACAATCTCTGTATCTCCCAATTAAAACAATAGTTTCAACTTAAGTGCAACAAAGGGCACTATCAAGAAAGGGGAAAGACAATGCCCAGAATGGAAGAAAATGTTTGCAAAACATATATTTGACAAGGAAGTAGTATCAAGAATATATAAAGAACTCTTACAACTTAACAAGAATGAGCAACACAATTCAAAGATGGGCCAAGTAATTAAACAGGCATTTCTCCAAGAAGATATATAAATAGCAAATAAGCCCATGGAAAGACACTCAACATCACTAGTTATTAGGGAAACTGCAAATCAAAACCAAAATGAGAAACCACTTCACACAAATTAGGATGGGTATTATTTAAACACACACACACACACACACACATACACACACACACAGAAAATGGCAAATGTTTGTGAGGATGTGGAAAGATTGGAACCTACGTGCATTGCTGGTGGCTCATGAATATAAAAGCCTAGCCTAGGGTCCGGCCCCTACTGAATGCTCAGTGTAGGACAATACTACAAAGGTGAGGGGGATTTCTGCAATGATGATAATGCACTTCATACAGTGCAACACTAAATTCCTGCTCATAGATGCTGAAAACTGTTCTGTGATTATCTTTGCACTTGTACTTTTCCTGTAAGTGGACAGGGTGCCTCTGAGACCTGGTCTCCCCCAGAGGGACCCAGCCCAGCACAGGATGGATGGGCCTCCCACTAGTACATAGACACATACCTACCTTTCCTCTCCCAACCTTCCAGATGCCCTAATTGGCCTCCAGAGGGGAAACGGATCTCCTTGTAGGGCCCTAATTAATCCCTAGGAATTTGGTTCCCCACATTCTCCTCTTGCTTCACTCCAACTCCCCAGTTATTTGTTCCAGACAGGAAAGGAACTTTGCAGACTCCCTGAGGAAAGAGAAGCCTTGGGACGTGATCACATGTGTGGTCTGGACTGACTATTGTAATAAGGCCCTAGGAGACCCTGACTTATCAAAGCAGACCCTGAACTTGGAAAGTGAATGGTAAGGACCTCTTCCCCTCCCCTGTTCTGGATGCATGCCCACGCCCACTTTGCCCCACGTTAACGGCATTTGTGTTGTCGCCAGGCTCCCCATGGGCATCTCTGCTCATACTGCTCTTTCCATCCCACGGTTCTGGAATCAGGGTCTGCCTGGCAGGTTGTCACTGCTGGAGGTCTTGCCCTGACAAGATCTACTTCTATCATGCACTTCTGCTTGTCCTTCAAGGCCCAGAGCTAATGCTCTTCAGTAAAGTTTTAGCCCAGTGCCAGGCCACTTGGCCCTCCCTGAGGCACCCAGGGTTTGTGGCTCCTGGCAGAACTCTTAGTGCTGAGGGCCTGTAGCAGAGCTGGTTGTGTGCTTCTGACCACAGCCCCAGGTCCATAAGTGAGTAGACAGATGCTGCATCTGAGGCAGAGGAGGCCTCTGACTTAGTTTTGTCTTACCATCATCTTTAGTCCAAAGCGGATGTTCTGCATTGTGTTTGTAGCTGTTACTTACAAATGGCTTCTGTAGTCAAATAAAATGAGGAAACAAGACATAAAGACTTCTTTAAGTGCAGGACTCCTCAGAGCCTTTACTATGTTCATATCCACTGTGAATCTCTGAGAAGGTTATGAGGCTGCAGCAGTTCCTACACTTTTTAGACTACAGACCTTGTTGACTCCTGAGCATCTGATGGGACCAGTACTCTGTTGAATCACTCGTAAAGATTCTACGTTTTTTTATTTATTTTTGGGACAGAGAGAGACAGAGCATGAACGGGGGAGGGGCAGAGAGAGAGGGAGACACAGAATCGGAAACAGGCTCCAGGCTCTGAGCCAGCAGCCCAGAGCCCGACGCGGGGCTCGAACTCACGGACCGCGAGATCGTGACCTGGCTGAAGTCGGACGCTTAACCGACTGCGCCACCCAGGCGTCCCTAAAGATTCTAACATAGATTACAATTCACATTGCAGGAAAATCATTTCAGAGCCTCACCCTGTGCCATATGCCAAAATAAACCCTAGGTGAGTTAAAGAATTGAGTGCAAAAATGAAACCATAAAAACTAAAGAAAATGCAGGCAAGGGCTGTGGATTCCCAGAGCCTGGTACGGAGCCTCGCCCACAGGGCTCTGTGATTATCTGTGGAATGAACGCGGGGTTTATGGTGTCACTGACAGACATGCTATAGAAGTAACATGCGATTTTGGGTCTTAAATAGGCTGTTTCAGTTGCTAGATTGATGAGGATTCATTTGGGCCATATTCCTCCTATGAAATTACATCTAGGAAACTAATAACCTCACACCTGGAAAAGCTCCCTTATGGCACCACTTAATGTGACCATCAGATTGAGCCTGCATTAAATAGCCTTTCATCCAAAGCAGTGCCTTCAGCCCTGAGACAATGGTCCCCTGAAATATGGAAAGGGACCTGTACTCTCTCAGCCTTTCCCCTAGTAGGGACCAGTCTTTCTCATCAGGACTCATTCCTGAACAGGGCCCTGTGGGTCTGAGAAACAACCCAATAGAATGTGTATCCTAAGCTCAGGTCTGGCCACTATCACCCCTGGGCACCACATGTCCTCTTGCCAATTCTACCTCTCTGGCATCCTTCCCTCCATTTCCATCCACCACCACTCCAATGATTTAGCCTCATCTTCTCTCCCTTCAAGAGTTGCTGTCTCCTGTCTCCAGGCCTATGAGCTGCAAGGGCAAGGACCAAGTGTTCCTACCATCCAGCCAAGGAGCTCATTTTACTGAATGGGTGGCTACAACTTGTAGAAAAAGTCTTAACCAGAGATGGACATGATATTGGAACAGCTGGGGCAGGAAGCTGAGCCCCTTCCAGTGTCCAAGTACTCACCACCCCATGCCACAGGGCAGGAACACGGTATGCTGGGTGATCTCCTGGGGCCCTAGATTCTGGTGTCAGGTCTGGTCCTAACCTTCTGGGGCAACTGGGCAATCCTACCCTACCTAACCTGTGCCTCAGTCAAGTAAAGCATTGAGACCTGCAACCCCTGATGTGACAGAACCATCAGGGGGCCCAATGAGAAACTCAGTCAACAAGAGCCTCCCCGTCCTTGATGCTTTCCTGCTGAGCTCACCCTAACCACTAGGGGAGAGGTGGGTTGGCCAGGATGTCCCTTTCACCCAATCCCCCAGAGTGTTTTGTCTCTTTCCCAGTTCTGCTCCAGCCCTGTGTCCCCACCCCAGACGGCAGACACTGGAGGAGCCCTAGCCCTGGCTCTACACTGACTTGCTATGTGGTCACTGCCCCTTTCTGGGCCTCTGTTTCTCCATCTGTACAAAGGGGGATTATAGGAGGTCACCTCTGGGCCCCCTGTGGCTCAGACATTCTCTGGTTGTCAGCAGCAAGAGGGAGAAGTGGCAGTGTCATTCACACCTCAGGCTGTAGGGACTCCGTGGAACAGGTCACCTGTGGGGCTTGGAACTCCAGAAGTTCTGGAGAGGCTGGAGCAGGGACCAGTTGGGGAAGGCCTGGTGTCAGAACTGAAGAGAACGTAGGGGAAAGGTCTGGAAGAACAGTTTGAGCAAAGGCACCGAAGAGACAAGTGAAGAGGTCAGCCTTAAAGGTGTAGATAGGTGGGGGACAGGAGGATAAGATGGGGCCAGGTCATGGAGGATCCCAAATGTCAAGGAAGCTGAAGAAGGGTTTGGCACAGGGTTAGATATGTGCTTTAGAAGGGTCACTCTGACCAGAGTATGGAGAAGGGTGGGCAGGAACTGGGACATCAGCAAAGAGGTTCCTGCATTGGTCCAGGAGAAAAAGGAAGTACTTTTTCTTCCTTACTTACTCTTTTTCTTACTATGAGGTGAGGTAGTAGCTACATTAGGAGGAGGGAGGGTGGATTGGGACACTTAGAGGGAGAGATGGCAGAACTTAGTCACTGACTGGCCCTGGACTCAGAGACCTTAGTTAACTCATAGATCACATGTAGAAGCAGATAGGGAAAATGAGACCTGAGGATGGTCAAAGCCCTGCTGATAGTCACACAGCAAGATAGTGGTGAGACTGGTCTAGAACTCAGGCATCCTGGCCCCCAGCCCCAAACCCTTTCTCCACAAAAAAATAGAGGTAGGGCTATACAGGTTTCACAGAGCCTTGAATGCCAAGCCTGGGAATTTGGACCATTCCCACAAGCATTTGGGAGCCAAGGCTGATTCTTACCACTTGGCAACATTTCCTATTTCTTTGCCTTCCCACAACAGGGAGCCTTCCAGTGCTGTTGTGAAAATGCATGACTTGGCTACTTGTAGGTCACCCCAAACCCCTGAGTCTTCACATGGAAGACAGAGGCATCCCCTTGTCTTTACTAGGAGAAAGAACAAAGCCCAACAAGTAGAGATTCACCTAAAGCCACACAGCAAGTTAGTAGCCTGGATTTCCCCAAATCCCAGGGCAGCTCTTCCATTCTCTGGTAATGAAATGCAGAAGCCTGAAATGATGGGTCCAGAGAAGGAAGGGTCTGACCCAAGGTCATCCCAACTAGGTGGCAGAAACAGGCCCTAGAGCAGGGGCCAGACCCCCCCCCCACCCCCCCAACCACCCCACTTCCCCAACCACCCCCCCCCCAGGGCAGCTAGCCAGCGGCCTCCCCCTTCTCACCCCTCCTATCCATAGCTGCAATCCCGTGAGGATGTCTACGTCCTGACTCCCTCCCTCAGCCATCATTGTGCCCCCATCTGTCTTGCCTGGGGCCAATTCTGGGACATCTCCAGGCTGCCTTCAATTATGAGCCAATAAATATGAGATGTGCTGTGTGAGAGCTGCCGCTTGGGCCGCCAGCCCCACCCCCTGCACCCCTGCCAGCCTCTGCGCCAAGGAAGATTGGATTTTGTGCCGTTCATTTTTTATCTCTAGTCCATGTCGGATGGGGAGATACAGGACGTGGGCTGTAGATAATTTTATCCTTCACCACTTATCAGGATCGGGTGCAGCACCGAGATGGGGTGTGTGATGTCCTCAGGTCGCCTGCTGCCCACACGTGGGCAGGTCCCCCACCCAAGCCACCAGCCCTGGGCTGCTCTCTGCTGAGGCAAAGTGACTATTGTAGTGCAGAGTCCTGGGAAGGAAAACAAGGGACTGAGGTTCAAGCCTGGGCCCTGCTGCTGACCTACTATGTGACCTTGGGCAAGTGTCTGAAGACATTCTGTGAGGCCCTTCTCTATGGCAGGCCCTGTGCGGGCAAGCAGGGGCCACAGAGCAGAATCAGACCTGACCCCTGCCTTCCAGGAGCAGACAGTCAACTACAAGTAAAACAGACATTCCCATGGAAGGGTGGGAGGCATTGGCACTGGGAATGAAGGGTAAGGATGTGTCAAGCAGGGAGTGCGGAAAAGGAGGGGCAGGAGACATTCGGGCAGAAGCAGAAGGAACTAGTTGAATAAAACATGGCAGAAGGGGGTGAGTAACCAATGTGTGCTCAGAGGCCTGTGAGTGTGGATGGGACACAGTATAGATGGAATAGGGGACCAGAAGAGTTTTAAGCAGGTACATGTCATGACCAGATCTGCATTTTAGAAAAATCTCTACA
Organism: Prionailurus bengalensis; assembly: GCF_016509475.1. NCBI lineage: Eukaryota > Metazoa > Chordata > Mammalia > Carnivora > Felidae > Prionailurus > Prionailurus bengalensis. Next base: position 57,127,147 of record NC_057346.1, read on the forward strand.
ACTATTGTCAGAAAAGCAGATTTGGGGGTGGTGATGGAGAATGAAGGCAGGGAGTTCTGTGATGAAGCTGATGAGATCAGTGGTCCAGGAGAGAGAAGACAAGGCCCTAGATTAGAGCAATAATGTGAATCCAGAAATGACAATAATCACTACCATCATTCTGATGAATCCTGCCATTAAGTGTTACTACAGGATGGACACAGCGTTAAGTATTTACATCAGCGTTTCTAATCCTCAAAACAACTCTTCAAAGTCAGCTATTATCCCCATTTTGTAAGTTAAGAAATTAAGCCTTGGGTAAATTAAGAGTCACGTAGCCAGGATGTGGCAGAGGCAGGATTTCAACCCAGGTCTGTTCAACCCTAAAGCCCCATACTCTTTCAACTGTGCTCTACAGTTTCCAGAGAGTCAAAGAGAGCATAGGATCCATCTGATTTCTGTAGTTGTTTGGATGTGGAAAGCAAAGGACAGGACTCATGGAGGCTATGCATGCTTCTGGCCAAGGAGTGGCTGACAAAAGGGTAGTCATAGTTGTGTGAGTGGATTAGGTCATTAGAGGGCGTGTATACAATGAATGGAAGATCAAGGCTGGAACTTAGGAGAATTCCGGTCCTTAGAGGATGAGCAGCAGGAAGATAGATAAGGAATCAGTGTGGTGCAAAGTGATGTCAGCCCCTGAGGAATGGAATTGTTTCAAGGAGCAAATGATTGGTAAAATTTGAGCTAAAAACTGGGCTTGGGATGGGCAGACAGCAGTGCAGCAGAGAAGCTCCATACAGCAGTCATTGGGAACCTTGGCAATGGAGTCTTCATGGACACATGTTACTGAATGGTTTAGAGGTCTATACACATCCTACCCAGGACTCTGAATTCTCTCTCTGCATTAGGCCCGGGGACATATTTTTTTTTTTTTTTAATTTTTTTTTCAACGTTTTTATTTATTTTTGGGACAGAGAGAGACACAGCATGAACGGGGGAGGGGCAGAGAGAGAGGGAGACACAGAATCGGAAACAGGCTCCAGGCTCTGAGCCATCAGCCCAGAGCCCGACGCGGGGCTCGAACTCACGGACCGCGAGATCGTGACCTGGCTGAAGTCGGACGCTTAACCGACTGCGCCACCCAGGCGCCCCAGCCCGGGGACATCTTTTGAGGCTGGTACACTAGCGACTCCTATCCAACCTTTCCCAGAAATCCTGAGCCAGATGATGAAAGGAAAGCTTTAGGAAGAGAGACAGAGGGGTGCCTGGGTGGCTCAGTCAGTAAAGCATCTGACTTTGGATGGGGCCATGATCTCATGGTTTGTGGGTTCGAGCCCCACATCAGGCTCTGTGCTGATAGCTCAGAACCTGGAGCCTGCTTTGGATCCTGTGTCTCCCTCTCTCTGTCCCTCCCCCACTCATGCTCTGTACCTCTGTCTCTCAAAATAAACATAAAAAATGTATTTTTTAAAGGTTTATATATTTATTTTGAGAGAGAGAGAGAGAGAGAGAGAGAGAGAGAGAGAGAGCATGAGTAGGGGAGGGACAGAGAGAGAGAGAGAGAGAGAAAGAGGGAAAGAATCCCAAGCAGGTTCCATGCTACCAGCACAGAGCCTGACATGGGGCTCGAACTCACAAACTGTGAGATCATGACCTGAGCTGAAATCAGGAATCAGACGCTTGGGGTGCCTGGGTGGCTCAGTGGGTTGAGCATCTGACTTCTGCTCAGGTCATGATCTCGAGGTTGACGAGTTCAAGCCCTGCGTTGGGCTCTGTGCTGACAGCTCAGAGCCTGGACCCTGCTTTGGATTCTGTGTCTCCCTCTCTCTCTCTCTGCCCCTCACCCACTCAAGCTCTGTCTCTCTCTGTCTCAAAGTAAATAAACATTAAAAAAATATATTAAAAAAAAAAGAATCAGATGCTTAACCAACTGAGCCACCCAGGTCACCCAAAAAAGTTTTTTTAAAAAAGAAGAGAGACAGAGGAGAGATGTGAAGGAAAGAAGAAAGATTATAGGAGGAACAGCTGAGAAATGCCTAAAGACCATTAGGGAGGTATGATAACAGCAAAACCACCAAGAAGAAAAGGAGACTTATCTTGACTGTTTTCCAATAATCATAGTTACCAAGAAAGAAGCCATATGAGCCAAGAAGAGTAAGAACTGCATGTATGCAGTAAAATGGGACAGTGCGAGTATTGGTCTGTTGCCTCTACGCTTGGATGCCATGTTGGCGGCTCTGACATTAGAGCACATGTGAGCAGAGGGCAGAACTCCCGCGTGATGGAGAAGACTCGGCCCAAGTGCCATCATCAGATGGGTTTTACCAAAGTCTTCAGTGTTTGCCTTTGCTCCTGTCTTTAATTTTGAGGACTTTGTTGTAGAAGTACTAGATCTGTAACACGTTTTACAATTTGCATGTTTGATTGATGGTTTCTTTCAGCTGTTGATGGGTACACATTTTTTCCTCTGGAAAGGTGAGGGCACCGTCTCCCTATGCTTAGGGCAGAGTGGGAGGAGGGTAAGTCAGTTTGAAGAGGGCTGAGGAAGTGTGGACAGCAGGTGGAGAAACTCCAGAAAATGGGCTGTGATGACCAGGAGAGAAAGAGGAATATCTACAGCAGAACCAGGGATGGGGGAGTTGCTGGCATGGGAAAGTCGCAAACATGTTGAGTACTTAAGGAGGAGATAGAGAACTTAAAGGTGTCTGGGGGACCGAAGGGTGGTGATTGATAGAAACTTCTGGAGGAAACAGGCAGAAAATGGGCTCCAGGGCCTTGAACTGCAGTGGGGGCAGCTCTATGGCTACTATGCTATAGCAAAGGGTCAAGAGCTTGGGGTCGCCAGTGAGAAGTCCTAGCTGTAAAACCTGACTCCACCAGAATGATGTGACTGTGGTTAAGTTACTTAACATGATGCAGAAGTATCAGGTCCTTGTTTTGGAAACAGGGATATTGACAGAGCCTATCCCATAGAGTTATAATGAAGGTCCAATGAACTGGTACATGCAAAGTGCTTAGATCAGTGCCTGGCACATATAAAGTGCTTGATAAAAGTTAGCTGTTAGTAGTCAGTAAAAACTAGCTGTTAGCTAACTCATCTTGTAAAGCCAGAGAGAAGGTGGGAAATACCGAGTGGCCTATGGAAATGCCACTTGGAAGGGATTCATGATGCGGAGCTCACACCAACAGCTTGCCTCATGGCTTCACTTCCTCTCATCATGACAAACCACAGTATTTCCATCTGGACAAAGCTTTGACCCAAGGGGAACCCTGAAGGGTTCATCACACAAATGGGTAGAGCACCGAGCACAGGGCCAGGCATGTAGAGGTGCTCAGTGAATACTTCTAGTTGTCACCTACTCCCTTCCCAGTTACATAGGCCTTGGCAGGAGGTCTGTGAAAGAGGGCAGAACTGGGGTCTGGAACTTTAAGCAGAAGAAGGTTTGCTGGGATGTGGGGTGGGGAGTGCGGGGCACCGAAAAGGCTCTGGATGGGACAATCACCCCATCCCAAGTCCAGGCTGGCTGGGAGAAGAGGAGAGGGAGGTCAAGAAAAGTTGCAGGGGTGAGGGAATCCAAGGTTGGAGGACTCCATGAGGGTGAAGGCAAAGGGAAGGAGCCAGGAGAAAGGTCTGTGGTGTGAGGGGGATTTCTGAGTTTCAAACTCTTCCAAGTACCTACCATGTGTCAGGCACCCTGTGGGGCCCTTTGTACGCATCCAACCTCAACCCTCATCTGCTGTACCCACACCACAGATCTATGAGGGCCTTGTGACCTCCTGATCATGGCCAGATTCCCTCTGTCATGCATATGAATTGGGAAGGGTGGGAGCATCTGGCAGTAAGAAGTAAAGACTCCAAGGTGGACCAGAGGGAGAAACCATGGAGTTGGTTGTAGACATGAAAGGCCACATGCAAGCAAAAGTTGGACACAGCTAGCTGGGTAAGTGGCAGAGCTAGAGTTAGAATCCAAGAGCATTCTTCCTCTAGAGCCCACTCCTTCTGCCCCAAGTGAACCAGGGCTGCTTCTCTTCATCCCCAGCTCTTACCCTCAGACCCTGTTGCTCCTGAGAGAGGGGGATGATAAATCCTTGAAAGCTCAGCCATAGCCCTATTAAGTGGGAGTAGAATCAGATGCCAGCAAGAGGCTCTCCTAGCTGCAAGAGGTGGTTGGACTCAGGACTGATCCACTCATTCCCCAAACCTGCCTTCCCCTCAGGGTCTCTTCTTAGGATTCCCCAACTCCTAGTCCCTCTTGGGTATCCCCATCCCACTGGGGACCCTTGATGTTCATGCAGAAAGTGCCCACAGTGGCTGGGCACCAAGGTTTAGGGCTCTGGGGGGATAAGAAGGGGCATGCAGGACCCAGACAGTGGGGAAAAGGGCCAGACCTGAGCAGTGAGGGTGAGCATAAAAGCTTCCCCAGAGTGGGTCCCGGGTCTACAGAGGGCTTAATAATCTCCTTGGATCCTCACAACTTCCTAGTAAAGTCAGCACCATCCTCCCCATTTTACAGCTAGGGAAACTGAGGCTCAAAGATATTGCCACCTTTCCAAGGCTACAAAGCCAGAAAGTGACAAAGTTGGAATTACCCCTCTGACCTCCTGACTCCAAGCCCAGGCTCTTCCTGCTGCTATAGCTGCTGGCCCTTCCCAGGAATTGGCTTCCTCCCAAGGAGCTCCCACCCCACTCTGCCATGAAACATGGAATGGCTATTCTCTGGGCCAGTGGTCTCCCTCTCTGGGTATCAGCTGAGTGGGGAGGGGTCCACCGGCTTGCTGAGGTCTGGCTGCCTACTCTTGCAGGGGGTTACAGATAACCAGCACCAGGCCAGGCGTCATCCCAGCCACTCCCCCTCCTCCCTAATAATTAATCTCCAGCCAGCAGTCCCAGCTGCAGTGCTTTCATCATCCAATTACCGGAGCTGCTGGCACAATAAATCTTGGTCACACAAATGCAGGCAAATCTGCAGCTATTTTCATGGCCATTACTGTGCATAGGACATCAAGACTCAGGTCATTTGCCTTTCTGATGTGGAGTCCTGCCCCCACTTCTTCCCATCTTCTCCGTCTTTGTCATTTCTCATTGGGAGATGCCCCCCATCCCCCTTCACTGCAGATCCCCCCTAAGCACACATCCTCCCTTCCCCTCCCCTATCTGTAAGCAGAGGGGTCAAGATGGGAAGACTCTGTGTGACCTTGGCCAAGGCAGTTCACCTCTCGGAGCTTCTATTTCTTCACCTGTGAAACCAGAAATGACATTACTGACCTCATAGGGTTTTGTGAAAAACGAACATCCCAAGTTTGGTACATACGTCACTGGTGGCACATAGGTGTTTGTCGGTGGTTTCTGCTAATTTTCTTTAAGAGCTACATATTTATTTTAGGGTGTGTTAGGAAAAAATAAAACATATCAAACCTTTGATTTCATGAGTACTATTACTTAGGAGATAGTGAAATTAGGAATATACACAAAATATGCTAAAGAAAAATATTAAGAATACATGGATTTAGCAAAAATCACCGAGGAGGCATGAAAATGAGAGAAGCATGGAAACCCTGAAGTCACAGCTGTGTGGTGTTGCATCCATAAATCTTTGTTCCGTTCCCCATCCTCCCACTTCCTGCACGGAGGAATGTGGAGACTACAGAGGGAGGTGACGCATCCTGCTCTGAGAGGTGATGCAACCTAATATGGGGGGGGGTCACCTCAGGGCCCCTCACTCACAGGAGAAACCTACCCCAGGCCTGCTCCACGCAGGCCCTGTGATGGGTGCTGACAGCACAGAACTCAAACGGCAGGTCCCTGCCTTCGTGGAGCCCCCAGTCTCCCTCACTTCAAAACTAAACCTTTTCAGTGTTTGCAAAGGTAACTGCCATGACCTTTCCTTGACAGGATGTAGAGCAGGACTTCCCCTGAGGTCTCAGACTTGTGCGATTGCAGAGGAGGCACCCAGCTGAAGACAGGAGGCTCTAAGACCACACTCCGTGGAGACTGTAAAGAGACACATGGAGGACTTAGGAGGGAAAACGGAGTTGGGGGCGGGGGGCATCAGTGTAGCCCTGTGAGGAGTGCTCTGTTCCTGTGGAGAAGTTACTGTCATGATGGAGAATGGGGACTATTCCAGAGCTCCTCAGGGTAACTGGGCCTGCCTGCTAGAGGTGAACCTCCCTCCCTTACCCAGGCAGGAAGCTTGCTAAGCTGGGAACCCACAGGCCCACCTTGGGACTGCCACCAAGCAGCACAGAGACTGGAACGAAGTTTCTGGTAGAGTGATCCTGTGGCAGGAATCCCACTGAGCGGGGGAAGGTGGTGTTCCAGGTAGGATTCAGAGGACCCCCTCCTAGTTCTTTCTGACTGTAGGCAGGCATGGAAGAAGATCACAGAAGTTCCCGTGTTCCACACAAAGAGCACACAGGTTGGAATAGGGCATGTATACGTTGGGCTGTACAGACTGCCTTAAGCCAAGTAAGGGCGACCCCACCTACAGAAGAGACTGGGCCTTGGACCTCTGGCAGAGTCAAAGGACAACTCAACTGCCACCACTGAGCGAGGCCTTGACAACACAGGGGGTAGACAAGTGCCAAGGAAATCATGGCCACTATCTCTCGGCTAACAACAGACAGGTCATCAGGTTCATCAGTCTCAAATGGAACTGGAGTGAGGCGGATCCTGTGCTCAGGCACACACACAGGACGTCCTTCTCTGGAAAGCCATGGCCCCTCTCAGGCATCAGTTTCCCCTTGGGAACAACAGGTACTAAGTGGTGCTTCAGAGCAGTTTTGACAGACCAGGAAGAGACTGCTGGGATTGCCAACCACAGGCTTGTGGTTGCCTGTAGCCCACGGCAAGTTGGGGGAAGATTGCCACCTGGTGGACGATGTTGGCAGTGCCACAGGGCTTCAGGTGAAACCCTGGTCTGAGAGCACTCAGGCTGAGGTGAGCCCGACTTTGTATGACCTTGGGCAAATCACTGCCACTCCCTGAGCCTCACTTTTCTCATCTAAATGTGGGGTAGTGATGCCAGTCTCACAGGGCCATGGGGAGCATTAAACTAGACAATTGCACTGATGTACCTGTCTTGGGCAGGGCCTCAGGAAAGGTTTGACCACCTGGATCTTGTTCCAGCAGGACTTTGAGCAAGCGTCAGGCCCAGGAGACCAGGAGAAGGTGAGGCAAACTCACAGAGATCCCTGCTCCTCAACTTTCTCTCTTGGCCCCCACTCAGGACTGTCATTCTGTGCGTGGGGAACTGTTCTCAACCCAAACCTGGATAGTTCCTGGGGTTACCAAAGTGCAAGAAAAGTGGGCTGCTGACTCCAGAGAGTCTCTGGACCAGAAAACCTGGTTCCAGCCTCAGTTCCATCACTTGCTCTGTGACCTTCAACACCGTACCTGCGCAAGTCTAAGCTTCTATTTCTTCTTTTATACAAAGCAGGTAATCTCTCCCACCCCAGAGGAGTGGAGAAGACTGACTGGACAGCCTGACAGGACATGGTGGGGGCTACTGCCTTCACCAGCACCAACCCTCCCAGTTGCCAGTAGCCAGGCTTCCTCCGTGGGTAAGCATGGTTCCCTCAATACAAGGGGGACGCCTTATGGCTCTAGACTCTCTGACAAACTGCCTCAGGCCCACCGGCACCACCCAGAGATGAATACAAAAGGGGAACAAGGCAGGGATGGAGAGGACAAGCTTGCCCATCCCTGTCCCATTGCATCACATAGACACACTCTGAATCCTCTCAACAACCTGAGGTTCATGTTATTGTGCCCACTTTACAGAGAGGAAATGCAGGCTCAACAAGTTTAATGAATTGCCCAAGTTCTCACACAGCTAGTTTAAACAAAACAGAACAAAAAGAAGGAAGAAAGGAAGGAAGAGGGAAGGAGTGAGAGCTAAAAAAAGAAAGAAGACTAAGAGCCTTTACTGCTGCTCCAAGCTTCCTCTTGATTCCCGGCATAACCCTAATTTCCTATCATTTTGCTCTGTTCCATAAGTTTCTATTCAATGAATTACATTCTCCTAAATGTTATTTAAGTGTTACCCTCCCTCCCGCCAAGTTCTTTCACAAAGTCTTTTACTAATCCTTACCCACAGGCCAGAGGTCCCACTGCCAAGTACACAGGCCCCTTTTGAGAATTGTCTGGATACAGAGCAACCATATCCCAGTCCTAGGTCACCCTCTCTCAGACATGGCAAGGAGGAGAGGCAACTCTTGGTCTCAGCACCTCCCAGAGATGCCAGGTATGGGCTCCTCAGTCCAGAGATCTGAGAAAGTCATTCTTATCCTCAGACACCCAAACCCAGGGGTTTCTATGGTCTAGCCAGTACTAATTAGAAAAAAGGCATTTGCTGCCTTACAGGTACATGGCTTGGGGAGCTCCCCAAGCCATGCTGGTGGATTTGGGGCCCCACTTGCCTCCTGGCCAGGCACTTTTGTATGATACATGAAAAGCAGCAGCCTTGCCCAAACATATCACCTACCTGAGCTCCTGAACCTGGAACTCGTCTGTCCCTAGCTGGTGGGATCAGCCTCAGCTCCTGAGAATGTATAAGTGTTTCTGCAGCCTGACCTTTTTGTCAGGCTCCATAGGGTTCAGGGAGGTCTGATAAGGGAGGATCTGCCCTACCTTCTGACTTTGGGCTTAATATGAAGGCCTGTCTCCTCCACTCACAATTTTGGAAGCACTGGGTTACTCACTGGCCTGGAAAGCAAACATGGAACCCTACCCGCGAGCCCCACCCCTATCCTCCTGAGTGTTATAAGGAAACTTACTTTCCAGCAAGAGGAGACCTTCCCATGAGAGATGGAAGGCAGTTGCCACACCTGACTCTGGCTTCAAGATTAGGCTTCTGCTTTAGGTCTTCTCTCACTGATTCCTGCTACCATCACGCTGACCTTGGGAGGGAGCATTACTCTCAACTTTCAAGGCTCCAGGCCAAGTGCGCTCACCCAAGCATCTCTCGATGCTTGACAACACAGCAGATGACAGTCTTCAGATCAGGCTTTAGGAAAGGTTTTCCAGTAACAACATAGACCGTGGAGCAAACCTGGATTACTGGAATGACAAAGAAGGTGTTCCTCAGCCCCAGCCTAGGATCTTCTTAATAGCACCTCCTTGAATACAGGGTTCGCTATAACTTGGGCTACCAGGGACCATCTTCTGGGTCATTTATATGCCATCAAGTCTCAAACCAAAGGAGTGAAGTCAGGAAAGGCGAGGGTGTCATATCCTAATATCCACCTCTGAGTTCTCAATTTTGGAGGATTCAGTGTGGAATGGCCATTCATTCATTCAACAGATTTTTATTGAGTACTATGCCAGGGGATGGAATAATATGGTGAACAAATGGACATCGTACCCTCCCCTCAAAGCTCATACCTGCTCATAGGACTCGGCCTTAACCCGAACTCCATGGCCTATAACCATCTTTCAGTTTCAATACAGAAATCTCAGCTTCAAATCAGGCACATAGAGTAGCAAAAAGGGCACTAGAACTTCCTGACCGTTTTCCAGTGTCTCAATCCAAAGAGATCTGGGACTAAGGCCCTTGAGGGGAAGGAGCTAAGGAAAGGTTATCAGGAGACAATGAGGAGGACCTTTGCCTATGGCCACACACAGCATGGCCACCTAGGACAGAAAATGACCATCTAGACCACACATAGGGTCATTACTGTCTGCTTGATGGGTACCATGTAGCTCTATTCCCTTATCCCCCGAATTTCACATTGGACCCTCATACTAATAGAGTTCATCAATCTCTAGCTTGGCAACGCTCCAGGCTTAATTGTGACCCTCACTCTCATCTCTGCATGTATAACAAGTTTGTCTTCACAGAGCTGAGTCCTCAGCCACCCAACTAATGCAAGGCCTCTTTTTCTACTTCTTCCCCAGTACTTGGCTAAGTATAGGAGTCTTGCAAATCTGCTTTACAGATGGAAAAAGCACCCTGTGCCAGCAGGCCTAGGTCTGTGCCCAAGCTCTGGTGTCACCTTTAATCTCCATGAGACTTGGCAAGAAAATCAATAGGAATCCCAGGAAATTATCATGCCATGGGAAAGCTAAATTCCTGACCCAGGAAAAATACAGCTCACTGGCAGGCTAAAGAACCAAGTTAGACACTATTTGGGAAATAAAAGTTGGCTCCACATGGACATTAGTAGCATTGTATGTTCCTCCTACATCATGGAGCTGGTAAGGGTGTGAGTAGGAGGCAGGTGGGACAATGGATGGAGAGGTGAGTACTGAAACAGGTTATCAAAGAGTAGTCTGTGGGTCTGCAGCATTACTTGGGAGCTTGTTATAAATGCAAATTCTCAGGCCCAATCCCAGACCTACCAAATTAGATTCTTGGGGTGGGGGCAGGAGCCTTTTTTAACTTCTCCAGGTGATTCATATGCACACATAAGCTTGAAAAATACTGCTACCACACTGTGCTGGATGGGCTAATATGATTACTACAGGGAAAAATTATAATAATCATGACAGATCCCACTTTTTGAATATCTGCTATATGCCAGGCACTTTTTAAATTTTTATCTAAGTTTAAATACATTTTCTCACTTAACCCTCACAACAACCCTATGAGATACTTTTATTATCCTAGTTTTTACAGAGGAAATTATAGTTATCTGTCCAATCGTTTAAACTTGCCAAGGCTCAGTTTCCTTGTCTGTAGGCTGGGGACAATAATGTCTTGCTTCCCTGGTGGTTGTGAGGATGAGAGACAATGTATGGAGGACCATCTACATGGCCTGATGGGCTCAGACCTGGCCACTGGGTACGGCTCCAGGGACTGGCCCACAGTGGGGAAAGGTAGAAGTAGAGTTGCTATCTCAAACTTGTGGCTCAATTGGAGACCAGCCCGGTGCCTGCTGGCCCGGACCCTTCTCATTCAGCACTAAATCAGCTTCACCTGATCAAATTCTGTTTACCCCCTCAAGAGAATCCATGCTCTCACTCTGATTCTATTCCTAATTGATGACAGCACAATCTACATTTAGAATGACTGCGTTGTGGGAGGCAGCTGTTTTGCTGAAGTTTGGAGGTCCTAGAGAATAATCTCCAGCTAGATCTGGGCTTCCAAGCAAAGAAACTAATGCATTTCTCTCTTGGGTGAAATAAAAGGAGAAGACCTTTGGTCTGAGAAGCCACTTTAGTGCAAATGTGAGACATGTCATTATTACAGGAATCATCATCACCAGCCTCTTACCAGCTGCTGAATGCCCACCATGTTCCAAGGAATTAAGAGGCACTATCCCTACCTCACATCAACGGCAAGGTAAGCATCACCCACAGTTCTGCCACTTATTTGCCGTATGACAAAAATACTGGTTTGGAATCAGATCTGACTTCATCATCTACAGGTGTGTGACTTTGGAACACATCATGTAACCTTGTTGAGTCTCAACGTTTCCATCTCTAAAATGGGTTGTTGAATTAAATGAGAGAATGTATGTATAACTCAACCCACACTAGGCACTTTACAAATGCTATTCCCCTTCCACACTTCTTTTCCTATAGTCTTGCCATGGCTGGCACTTTGGTGGGCACATAAAACAAAGATGACTCAGCCCAAGTCCCTTCCTACTTGGGTTGAGATTTCCCTCTTCTATACACAGGCTGGATCATTCCTCGCAGAAAGGGAACAAAAGATCTGGGGCAAAATCAGATGGTTGGGCAAAATCATGGGCCTACATTTTGCTAAGGACATGAGAGAGGTGAGGCAAGATGGCTGTCCAGCCTTGAAGTGCCCTCCTCAGTGGACCCTGCCTTCTTCTGCTCCCTTCCATCCATCACCTTCATTTTCAGCATTTGACTTTCAAATGTTGCCAATGCTGATGGATAAGGGAGATCAATGGGTGAATGGTAACTTATCCTCTATTTACATGACACAGCACTGGTTCCTAAACCCTTTTGAGGATTCACTACCTCATCAGACCCACATAACTCTCAGTGAGTGCTAGGGCAAGAAGTATGCTCCTGCTATATAGCTGAATAAATTGATTTCCAGAGAGGGCCAGTGGTTGGCACAAAGTTGCCCAACAGGTCAGTGGTAAGCTCTAGGACAAAGACCCTGGACTCTTGACCCCTCCTAGCCTAGTCCTTCCTGCATTTTATCTCAAGGTCTCTCCTGGTAATGTACCCTTTAGACAATGCTGTTAACTTGAGTAGACTGCAGTGAAAGTTAATAAAGTTCTGCTCCAGGTAGTGGTTAACAGGTTGTGGTACCAAGTAATCCAATTTTCTGTGAGGATGGGCATTCATATTCTTTCACTTGCAAGCTGTATACACTCAACTCAAACTAGCTTCAGAGATAAATAAAATCAAAATTAAAAAAAAAAAAAAAACAAAAACACTGGGGGCTTATTAGGTCCCATAACAGGGAGAAGTCTAGTAGATACCATTAGGACAGTTTCTGCCTGGCTCCATTCTTTCAGGCTTCTCCTGTGTTCAGGTATTCTCCACCCACTGAGGAGAAGCCAGCTGTCTGTGATTCCAGGTCTCCAACCTCACATGTAAATGCTCCCAGTGGAAATAGTACTTGTCTTAAATGGTACTCGTTTCCCTTTGGATATGCTATTACTAAATAGCTAGGAAGGTGTGTGGGGGTGAGGAGGGGAACCTGATGAAGTCAGTAAAACTCTGGGGAGGTTTAAAAATTAGAACTCCCCAAAGGTGTAACCATTTGACAAAGTCAAATCTATGGCATCAGCTCTTCTATACTCCATTTTGGGATAAGGGAATCTTTTACAATCACTGGACTTATTTATGTTTTATATACTATTTATGGTGCTTGAAATGCTCAAAAGGATCAGCTATACTAAATTTGTAACTGATATTTCTGTTGAAGGCAGTTTAATCAAATTTGTTATTGTTTAGATATTCAAGAGGCATTCAATGTGTTAGTGAATACGAGTTTGAAAAATTGAGCGCTGAAGTTCATGGAGTAGCGCGTATTCCTCTCAAGCCCAAAGGTCCCCAGATGTTAAGCAATCTAACAAAACACACAAAAATAAAATCGATCATTGGATTTTTAAAAATGATATAACTATTATAAAACTATTTGTAAGGGGTAAATTAGCAGTTCTCTACATTTATTCTTTCAACATTATATGACTCTTTGTGTTATGATGAAAGAGATGCCCATTTAAAACTTTTTCAATAGTCTATTTGCTTTAGAAAGCAGAGAACAAAGTTAAGTACGAGTCATGAGTTAAGGTTATCACCCCACTTCACTGAGGTATTTGTGGCCTCGCCAGCTACAATTTGGTATTAAAAATCTCAGGGTGTTTTGCAAAAAGACGTAAGATGTGCAGTGACCAGCACCGGGGCTGGTGTCAGATGGGGTGATTCTGTGTATCCCAGTTCCCTCACTTAATCACTTAGTAGTTACTGTGTAATACACAATCTAACCAGTTATGGTAATCTCTGCCCTGTTTCCCCCCACCCCTGCAATAGGCAAGTAACTATGTTTCAGTGACAATGTGTACAATACAAGATAATTTTTTTGTATTTTTTTTAAGGTTTATCTATTTATTTTTGAGACAGAGACAGGGTAAGCGGGGGGGAGGGGGTTGGGGGGAGAGAGAGAGAGAGAGAGAGAGAGAGAGAGAGAGAGAGAGAGAGAATCTCAAGCAGACTCTGCACTGCCAGCACAGAGCCCAATGCGGGGCTCAAACCCACAAAACTGTGAGATCATGACCTGAGCCGAAACCAGGAGTCGGATGCTTAACCGACTCAGTCACCCAGGCACCCCAAGTACAAAGATTATTAGTAAAGCTTTCTGAAAGTAAAAGTCCTTAGGAAAAGCAAGAAAAGTCCTTAGGAAAAGTCAAATCCGTTTTTCAAAAGAAGTTGGGTACAAACTAGACAGAAATATTAGGATAATCATCTCACTGTTCGACAACAACAAAACAAACAGCAGTCATTGGAATTAGGCTCTTTATTCATGTTGTTTCAGAGTCCTGGTAGTTTCTATGGTACGGAGGGCACTTCTGGCACTTGGTATCACGGAGCCAAGACATGCTCAGACCACACTGAACCAGAGCACCCCCCTCTGACAGGCAGTTATAGACACTCCAATCAAGGACAGAAGGGAAATACCACTGAAATGACAACCCCAAGTCAAGGCTTAGCTTCAGTCTTAGGCTGTCACCCTGGGACATCTGGGCTGACCTGGAAGCAAGCCAGCATAGAGAAGACTAATTTAGAGTGAGTGCTCAGCAAGTTTAGAACACTATCCAATCTACAGGGGATACAGTATGCTTCTCCCTGTGGGGGAGCTTGCCCTGGCCTTGTCTCTTAGCTCCAGAAGGCCAAGGATCTTTGACTCATTTATTCCTTCAGTGAAACTTTACTGCTGTCTGTTCTGTGCCAGGCTCTGTGACAGGCCCCATGCCGGGTGCAGAAGACAAAGAGAAGAATCGGACACAGTCCTTACCTTCAGGGAATTCAGAATAGAAAAAGCATATATTTATAAAGCAACCATTGTGATTCAAGGTAAAAAGGACAGAGGGAGGATTCATAGAGCCTTGGCCCTCAAGGAATTCAGAGCCTCGCAGAGGCCTACAGGGCACAACAACAGAAATACATGGCAAGCTGTGGTGATGACCAAAGGGAGGCTTCCACTGTGCACTCTGGCAGCACAGGAGAGGATGGCATGACATCTACTGACTAATGCAGTAGGGAAAACTCACAGCCTACTGAAGAAGCCTGAGCAGCCTAATCTGGCTGAAATGGAAATACTGAATCCTACTACCCTGGAAAGGAGGCTGCGCAGCCTTAGGCTGACTTCTATGGGTCCCTCGGGCTACCCAACAGACAGGGTGCCATGTCTCTGATCTGTGGCTGCAGTTGCATGATATCCCATGGATACGAAGGGGGGATTGGTGACCAGGAGAAACAGGTCCAAATATAGCATCCAAATAACGAGGGCCTGAAGTACATAATAGTGGCCTAGGAGTGAGGGCATCAGGAGTTGGGGAGCATGAGCAGCACCAGCAGGTTGAAGGGATCGGAAGATGATCTGGGTACAGATCAGCAGCAGGAGGTCCCTACCTATGCTTTCCTGCACTCCCAGGCATGGGCCATGTGTACTGGATGGATCCATTCTAAGGGTCCCAAGACAGGGTGGGGGGACATCTACAGGCAAAGGACCACAGCCTCTGTAGTCCTCTCTTCACACTTCTAGATTAGAGGCCTCCAGTCTGCTGTCCTCTTTTCTTCACAGCTGCCATCACCTGCCCAATATTTTTCATTCTACCAACCTGAAAGGGCTAGAAATGGGCTTAGTTAGGATACCAGTATCATGGCATTGGACCCAGGGCCCCAAAGGCTTGGGTAATTGGCACAGAGTTGGAGTGCCTCCAGCTGTTTTTGTTAGTCACGTGGAACATGGACAAGTTGAGCCAGCTTAAAGTTACAGGGCTGGGCAGGAACTTATCTGTAGCCTAAACTGTGGGCCCATGCAGGCCTCCTTCCCTTTCCATACGTGTTGGAAACAGCTCCAGCCTGTTATCATTTCTTCTTCACAGAGGCCTCCACCTACACCATCTCTCCAGCCTCTGTCTCTATCTGTGCCACATTCTCTCTCTTCCTTAAGGTGCCAGGACTCCTACCCTGCTGCTCTTTTGCTTCAGAGTCACCATTGCCCACTCTTTTCCTCTTCCTAATCCTCATTCTGGATTACTTCTGTAATTGGATTACAAATGTCGGATTACCCAACCCTCTTTTCTTGCTATTCCTGAAATATACACACAGGCCCTTTGCCTATGAGGAGTTTCACTGCTAATCACTAAGGAGAAGCAAACATGAAGCAAAGGGGAAGGAGAAAGGGAAGGGCAATTCAGAGATGGAGAAGACATCTAATGAGTGCTGGTACTGGACAGCTGTGGTCCACACTGGCATGTGACTGAGGTCCCTCCTTGGATGGTTCCAAAGAAGTCTTGATATTTTCATTTTCTCCATCCCTTAGACCTTGTTGGAGAACGGAGCCACCCCCCTGTTCCCATCTATTTGGGGATGGTGTTCAGGAAAGCTTTGCAGAACAGGAAGTTTCTACTACTACTCAGGAGAGGGTTGCCCTTCCCCAGCTCCTCCCTATACCAGCAGCTCTGTCACCCCCTCCACTGCCATCTCGACAGAGGTCTTCTCTGACAGTGGGATTCATATGAAGGAGAGATAAGTATTCATTACCCCACCCAACAACTGGCAGCCCTACATGCCAGACAAAATGTAGACACCCTTTAGCAGGCGATGAAGAGCCACAAATAATTTTCAACCAGGGAATGTCAATAGGAAGCACCTTACATTATGCAAGGCTCTCAAGAATATTTAGGTAAATGTACAAATGAGTGAGTGAATGATCATAACTGTGTGCTGGGAGAATAACTTTGACAAATGGCTGAGAGGCTAAGGGAATTTTAAGAAGTCACTCTAAGCCATGGACTTAAGCCATATGCAGGAGTAGGTGAAGTTAATCTCTGCTTTCATCCTGCACGACTCTTCCCCATAGGACTGGGGCAACCGCCAACCCCTAGCCTCCTAGGCTATGCTCCAAGACTAACACTTGCTCTCTGGGCCATTACTCAGCACCAAATATAGTTCTCTGATACAAGGTATTTTTCTCCTAAAATAGGGAGGAAAACCAAGTATCTCATGATAGAATTTCTGTTACAATAATAGGCTATGGGGAAAGAATCTAAAATAAGAACAACCAATCTGGTATCATCTGAGAGACCCACCACTGGCAAAGTTTAGCCCCAAACCTATCAGACAAAGAGGCAGCCCTACTCCACAAACAGTATTTGTAGCAGGTCCAAAAAAACAGGCCTGATTCAGAGGTCTGAGGTCCAGAGACCTTCCTAATGGTCTTCCTAAAGACATCCTCCATGGGTAAAGAAGTGGCTAGGCCAGAACAACATTCTGAGAAAAATGGGCCTGGGGGAAACCCAGAAGCCTGGTCAAGCCCTGGGGCAGATGACTCCAAGCACAATGAAGATGCAACTAAGACAATAACATCAAGAGCTACCATCACCTCAACTCAAAGCCCAACATCTACAAACTAGCTGCATTGATCTTCTTGAATTTTCTCCCACTTCTAGCCCCATAAACTGTGAGCTCCTTGAGGGCAGAGACCATGGGAAATTCTGTCCAATACTTTAAAGTCCTAATCCATGTCCTTTTCTCATCAGGAACCATCCTAGTAAATGAACTTCAGGTTCCTCTTCCATAAAAGTAATGCCATCAGAAACAGTATGTGCACCTGGGTGGCTCAGTTCGTTGAATAACTGACTTTGGCTCAGGTCATGATCTCACAGTTTGTGAGTTCGAGCCCCGTGTTGGGCTCTGTGCTGACAGCTCAGAGCCTGAAGCCTGCTTCAGATTCTGTGTCTCCCTCTCTCTCTGCTCCTTCCCTGCTCATGCTCTGTGTGTGTGTGTGTGTGTGTGTGTGTGTGTGTGTGTGTGTGTCTCAATAATAAATAAATGTTAAAAAAATAAAAAAAATATGTGCCATTATCAAGGGCCACTGGCATTGAGCTTCTCATTTTCTACTTAGGGAGTAAGCATTCCAGATAAGGAAGGAAGATTGAACACAGCTGCAAAGCTGGAGAAGGTAGGTGACCTCATGATCCTACTGTTTTGCCCAATTCCTCTAGGACAGAGAACCTATAGAGTTCTAAACATGATTAAAAGGGTGTGTGTGTGTGTGTGTGTGTGTGTGTGTTTGTTATTAAGAACAGAACAAAACATCCAGATCTTCCTTCGTGCCAGAACACCTGCTTGTAGCCTCACACCTGGATGAGTGGTGAGTCATTGGAAATGATGAGTCCTCTGACTTCCCTTTTGAGATCAGAGTCTGCTACGGAGCCAGCATTTGCTGATCATGGAGCATGCAGACACTCTGTCTTTCCTAGAAATGAGAAGAAGAAAAATCCCAGAACCAACCCTCTCATTTTACAAATGGAGACCTGATGCCCAGAGAGTTCAGGTGATATGTTCAACATCCCTCAGCAAGCCAGTGGCACAACCAGGACCACATCATGGTTTCCCAACTCATAGTTCTTTCCACTGTAGTAGCTATAGAAAAATTTTCATTTTGCTCCTTGGAGGAGAAGGAAAAAAGGTAGGGAGCACAATATTAAGTTTTTGGATTCTCTGTAGGCTTCAATAACTTCTGTTAACCTGGCCTCCATTATCCTGGCTGTGGTTGCCTTCTGTGGTTTCCTTTCCATGGAAAATTGGGTCCTAAGTCAGTTTTTAGCTTTCAATTGGCTCAGGGTTCTTATCAGGGCTGGTGAAGTCCCCATGCACACGGCTCAGGATCTCTCGGTCTGTAAACAGGCGGAAGGCAATCTGCTCACACTCTCGCTTGGTCCCACATTCAAACAGACACCCAAACAAGCCCTCCTTTTCCAAAGCAGCCAAATCAGAGTAGCCACAGGGCCCGCAGTGCAAGATCCAGGGGTGGGACCAGCAGGCAGCATCCAAGGGGGTCTGATTGAGGTAGATGCCTAAGTTGACCCTCCGCTTCTTACAGGTTGGGTGTGAGTACAAGAGCCATGATTCAGACAGTGTTCCAGCTTCTTGCTCTAGCCTTAGTGATCTGTCCAGTAGAGGGCTCTGCTGAATGGTAGAAGCATCTTTGCCATTAGGGTCCTGGCACCCACGTAAGATCTCCGGGGGCCGGAAACTCACCACACTGCCTTGGCAGCCATGCGGGGGCTCACAGAGCTGTCGGCTCAGGGCTAGTCTCTGAAAGCATTCACCACGGTCATCGCTGAAAGCCTCCGCCCGGCACCTGTTTGGTGTCCGGGCACTGCAATACAGCACGGGGTTGCCATCCCTCCCAGTCACCTCTGCCACTTCGCACTCCACTGTTGCCATGGGCTGAATGAGCCTGCCGTGGTGCCATGTGGCCCCTAGGTCATCACTGTAGATCATCAGGGAATGAGGCTTGGCTTTACATGGTAGCCGGAAGCAAAAGAACCAGTAAGGGATGTAGTAGGCATATGCAGGGATGACCAGCCTCCCCGACTGTAGCTGGATGCCATGACCTGGGCCCACAGCGAATGTGGCCCAACGCTTCACCTCTGCACCAATAACCTCTTCAGTCAAGTCCCTCACCTCGCTCCATGAACAGCCAGTGTCTCGACTGCAGATGAAGCAGAGGCGGGCTGCATTCCTGCCTGACATGACCTGCTGACGCTCGGTGACATGGCCTCGCACACAGATGAAGAATAGGTATACACAGCCGCTTTTCTGCTCCCACACAGGACAGGGGTTCATGGTCCGATGCCCAGGTAATGTGGCCTCCATCAGTGGCTCCAAAGGTCCCCACTAGACAAGGGGAAGGGGGAGAGAGCAGGAGTGAGAGACTAATAGGAATACATGAGGCTCATTAAAAGCATTAGTCTTTTTCAGTGATAAGAAAGAAATGATATTAAAATCTATGAAATCATGAAGGCTCAAGTATTCACTAAATTCTCAAACATTACAGGATGATTTATAAGGCTGGGAAGAGGCAATGCTAGATATTGTATAAGCTGTCCCCTCTGTCTAGAACACTTCCTCACTTTGTCTAGATGCCCAATTCACCCTCCAAACTCAAAAGTCCCCTCCTTTGTAAAGCTTTCTATGAACTTCCTCTGCTCCCCTCCTCTCACCAAAGCAACTGGTAGCTTCCTCTCTGTACACACAGAAGAGTTATAGAACTTATTATATAATAATCATCCTTTTTTATGTGACTGGCTCCCTTCCTAGATTATGAGTCTTTTGAGGAGTGCCCAGCACATGATAGGAGCTAAACAAATATTTTTTAAAAGAAAGAAAAACCAAGAAAAGTAGAAGGAAGTAGAAAAAAAAAAGAAAAGAAATGAAGAAAACTAAAGCAAAGTGGACAAATATGAAATTTAGGCAAATAAAGGGAAATTTAAAACAAAGAGTTTTTCCTTCCTCCACTATCCTGGGGAGGCAATTCATAACACTGGCATTAAAAACTCAAGCATGGAGTCAGAGATACCTAGTTCATCACTCATTGTGTGACCTCAGGCAAGTTACTTGAACTTAACTTTACCTCAAATTCTTTATCAATGAAGTGGAAAATGTAACAACATGCTCACACAGGAGTTGCTGTAAGGCTAAAATGAGATAATGCCTACTCAGACATATTACAAAGAAAGGCCTAATCTCCTTAATAGATTTTTAAAACTGTATTATAAATTGGTAAAAAAAAAAAAAAATTCCAGAAACCCATCTGAAATGGGCAAAGAGGAAGACCAGACAACTCACAGAAAGAGGAAAAAACAACAAAAACATGTGCAACCTCACACATAAAACAGAAAAGCAAATTAAAATTAAAATTGATGTAGTACCTTTCATCTAACAAACTGGCAACAGCATAAACTTTGACAATATTCTGTTGGCAAAAATGTGAAGAAACAGGTACTCTCTTATATGGACCAAAGTGTAAAATGCTTCAACATTTATGTAGGGCATATCAAAATTCCAGATGCATTCATCCTTTCCCAGCATGCCTAATTCTGGGAATTTATCCTAAGGTATATCTGCTCATCAAATTAAGTATATACAAGATTACTTACTCACTGTGGCATTGCTTGGAAAAGCAAAATATCATGAACCCAAATATTCATCAACAGGGGACTGGTTACATGAACACACAATGCAAGAGAGGCAAAAAGAAAAAGGAAGGCCTCTACACCTTGAGATGGAAAGATGTCCCTAACATATTGGTAAATGAACAAAGCAAAGTACAGACCAGTGGATGCAGCATGCTACTTTTTGCATCAGAAATACGGAGGAAAAGGGCTTCCTGTAACAGCGACCTAGGTAATTTGAACCAACATTTCCATTGAGACTGGAGACGACAGATAAAATATTAAGACAAAAACATCTGGCTAAAAGCATCAGGGAGGAAACAAGACAATGAGGAATTATAGGCCAAGAACCGAGAGAAGTTCATTCAGAGAGGTTGGCCTGGTATTTCAAGTCCTTTTTCCTCTCAGGGTATCTCTGCTCATTCTCAAAGAGATAACTGAAAAGCTGAGAAGCTGAACAATTTGTTTGACAGCCTTATGGGGCTAGGAGGACACAAATTTGGGGCCCTGGTAAACCCCCATGCTTTAAGATGGAACTTTAAAGAGCTAAATGCAGAGCAAGGGTGAAACTGAAGTAGACTAGCCTTCACAACCACCACTCTAGAAAACTGGCTGGCATTATCTCCTGAAGGGGAACATAAACATACCCTATGATCCAGTAATGACATTTCTAGGCATAAGTCCAGCAAAAATGCATGCACGTATTAGCAAAAACATGTACAAGAATATTCAGAGAAGCCTGTACACAACAGTTCAGATAAACCTCAAAAATACTGAACAAAAGAAGCCAAACATAAAGAATAAAGATTAAAAACAAGCAAAACTAAACTCCAGAGCTATAAATAAGGATAGTAATTATCTCTGGGAAAGAGAGGGGGCATAAGAGAAGGTTCTGAGGTACTGGTAGTATTCTATTTCTTGAGCTAAGTGATGAGTCCACAAGTGTTGGCTTTGTCAGTTCACAGAGCAGACATCCATGTTTTGTACATTTGACATTTATGTTATGTTTTCTACATATGTGTTACCACTCCACATTATAAACATTTTGAAGAGGAGCATTGGGGTGCCTGGGAAATCTTGTCACACACTACAACACAAATGAACTTTCAGGACATTATGCTCAGTGAAATAAGCCAATCACAAAAAAACACACCTACTGTATGATTCCACTTACACGAGGTATCCAAAGTATCTAAAAACTCATAA
Source organism: Prionailurus bengalensis (assembly GCF_016509475.1). NCBI lineage: Eukaryota > Metazoa > Chordata > Mammalia > Carnivora > Felidae > Prionailurus > Prionailurus bengalensis. The sequence goes on from NC_057346.1 coordinate 57,148,951, forward strand.
AAACAAGGAAGAATGGTGGTAGCTAGCAGATGGGGCAGGGGGAAATGAGGGTTGTCCAAAGAGTATAAAGCAGCAGTCTCGATGAAAACGTTGCAGAGATTTGTTGCACCACAATGTGCCTATAGTTAACAAAACTGCAATGTACACTTAAAATGGTTAAGATGGAAAATTTAGGTATATCCTACTACGATTAAAAATTTTTAAATGTTTATTTATTTTCGAGAGGGAGAGAGACAGAGTGGGAGCGGAGGACAGGCAGAGAGAGAAAGGGAGACACAGAATCTGACGCAGGTTCCAGGCTCCTAGCTGTCAGCACACAGCCCGATCCAGGGCTCGAACTCACAAACCATGAGGTCATGACCTGAGCCGAACTCGGGACACTTAATGACTGAGCCACCCAGGAGCCTCTATCCTACTACAATTTAAAAAAATTTGGGGGGGGGGGGGCACCTGGGTGGCTCAGTCGTTTGGGCATCCAACTTCGGCCCAGGTCATGATCTCGTGGTCCATGTTTAAATAAACATTAAAAATTTTTTAAATAAAAAATATATATAATGTATTTTTTTAAACCAGCAAACGTGAAAAAGATTAAGAGGTTTTACCTGATGGTCTACTTAACATTAGTCAACTGTATTATGCAGCTGCCAAAAAAACAAATGCTACTTTATGTATTAAAAGACTGCATTAAAAGGATAAAAAACAGGATAGCCACCTCATTGCTGAGCTGGTCAGTCTATCCTTGGAGCCCTGAATTCAAAGGACCATTCTTTGAAAAAGGACACTGACATTCCAAATCAAATCCCAAAGACAGTAATCACAGCTTTCAAGGGCCCAGAAACGAAATCAAGACTGTGGTCTTAAGAGCCACTAAAAGAATGAAGCTGGCAAATGCCCAAATCAAAAGACTCAGCATGTATGAATACTGCTTTCAGGTACATCAAAGAGCATTCTCTGGAAAAGGGACTTTCTATTATGTATAGATCGGATGTCCCAGAAGCTGGAACAAGACCAATGGGTAATTATAGAGAAGTACAGTTTGTCTCACTCCAAAAACAAAAGTTAACAGTTGCCACAGGATTAAGTTCCTCATCTGAGGAGTTGTGTAAGCAGATCCTTTATAGAAGATGACTAATGTTGAATTCCTACTATGCAATTGCTATTATTAATTACATTTTATAGATGATGAGACAGAGAAGAGTCAAACGTCCCAGGTCACATGGCCAATAAATGGTAGGTCTTGCCTGACTCCAAAGCCATGTTCTTAACCCCTAAGATATTAGTAGCTACCAAGGGAATACAGAAGATCTCTTTACTGGGAAAGAAGCTAGGCTGATGATTCTTCTAACTTCAAGATTCTACAGACAGATAAATCAGAGAATGGAAGGGATAAAATACAGAGAAGGGAGAATGAGTTCAAGTGGACACATCTGTGAACGTTTCTGAGGTTACACAACAAGCATGGTCCAGTAAAAAGTGCTCAACAGCCTAACTGTTTGCAATAGAAAGCAGGGCAACACGACCGCAGGCAATGCCTGTCCTGGAGGGAATAAAAAACTAGAACTCCAAGGTAGGCTGCCCCGCTGGGCCTCTCTGGAGGCCAATGATACAAGCAGAGGTGTGGTCCTAGGAAGCAGCCATGAGGAAGGCTCATGACAAGATGGGTGAAAGAGCAGGGACTGAAAGTTCCCTAAAGTAAAAATCATTCCCACAAGGAGATGTGAGCGAGTCATCCAGAGCAGAGACAGGGGTTGCTGGCAAGGCCCACATTCAGCAGAAAAGCATTTGCGCTGTAATAGCAAAAAAAGAAAGAAGAAAAAAAAAAGTCATCCCTATGAGGTAATGTTTTCATGGTGATATCTCCATGAGTAGAAAACCAGCAGGATTAGAGTGCCTATTATAAAGATATACATGTTTGTTTACAAAAGGCTCTCAAATCCATGGTCTCATCTGATCCTCACTTCAACCAGCTCTGCAAGAGAAAAGAAAAACGGGATCTGAAATAACCCTATACTCACAGGCCCAATGAAATAACCCTATACTCACAGGCCCAAGGCCAGCAATCATTCTTTGCTCTCGAAAAATGCAGTAAAAATGTGCTACTTAGGGGCAAGGGCTCCATCCCCACCTCTGCTGCTTAGTAGGTGCGTGTCTGAGGCAAACCACTTTTAATCCCATTTCCTCCTTTACGATGGGGATAGTATGCACCTCACATAAACCATGCAGAAGGGGGAGGAATGTTGTTATCCTTGCCCCCACCATCTGCTAGTTGTCTTGAACAAGCTACCTATCTCTTGGAATACCAGGATCCCTGATCAGAAAACTGGACTAACGATGCTTCCTTCCTTCCCTGGATGACTTATAAGAACAAAAGAAAATGTGAATGAAAAACACACCGCATGTTAGCTGAATTTGAATGAACCGTGGAGGCCTCTGGAATCAGAGATGGAATTTAAAGCCTGTTTCTGCTGTTTTATTACAGCTATGTGACCGTGAGCAAAGTGGCAACCTCTCTGAGCTTCAGTTTCCTCATCTGCAAAATGTGACTGACAACCGTGCCTATGTCACAACAGAGTGGTTATTGAGAATCTAATGTGCACCTAGCACACAGGAAGTACTCAGTAAGTGAGAGCCGTTGCTTTTACTGTTTCTTTTTTTCTTCCTCATCTCCCACGCAGGGTTCTTCCAGCACAGATGGGAAAGGGCACAGGCCCTGAAGTGCTCTAAGCAATGTGGAGAGAGATTGAGGCTGAGAGCCAGATCTGGGATGAGGAGTCACCTGTACCGAGTGCCCAGTCCTCAACCCTCGCCTCAGCACCAGGTGGAGAGCATCCTCATCCCTGCTCGTGGAGCGCTTCTCTGCAAAGGCCAGGAAGGTGTGGGTGGGGGGGATGTAGAGCAGGGCTGGGATCCGGTAGGTGATCCCTCTCTTGTCTTCCTGCTGGAACAGAGGGCTGCTGAAGGAGCACGATGTCACTTCTTCCATGACCTCTGCAAGGATAGGAGGCAGCTAAATGTGGGGCCATACCCAAATGCTGGCCTGTGCACAAGTTCTGCTCTATCATTCTATTTCTGAAGATCACACACAGGGAGGCACGGACGTACTCAAACGTTTACTTTTTTGTCCAAAGGTAACACCATGGTCTCAATAGCACAAAGCAAGCAATACGCATGCTCATTGAACAAATCTATCCTCCACACTCTGGGGAAATCCTATGCAGCCTGTGTCAAGTATGTCTTTATGGAGATTCTGCATGGGCTGCTGCCAAGCATCCAGGGGTATTACCAGCCTGGGTGGTTTCCCATGTCAATTTCTGTGGAGGTTTTCAGGCCATTCGGATAATATAAATATAAATCCAAATCCATATGAGGAAAAGCCTGTGGTTAAGAACTCTCTGGGGCAACTTTCCCCCTCTGTTAGAGCCTAGGATAAGAGGCAATCTTTATCATCTCTCTGTGTCAGCAAAAAGAATTCTTTTTACCTAGTCCACCATACCAGCGGGTGCAGACTTTCAAGGGACCTAGTTTCACGCAGCGATCTTAGTTCCGCTACACCATGTGGGCCCACAGTTTCATTCACTGCAACAGCAGGTCTACTAAAGCCCAAACTTCCAGGTAAGTGAGAGCAGCAAACATCCAGGGCAACTGAGGTCAGGTTAAGGGGCTAACTAGTCTGGTTTTCAGTTTACTCTTGGCTTCTAGGTCCCTGGGAATTTCTCTTACTTTCTTGCAATTTCAGCTATAAAGGACTTTATTATATTTTATCTACAATGTTACAGGTTAGCTAGCCTGTCATAATGCTGAAAATGTAAGTCTGCAGGTACACTTCTCAAAGAAATCAGGGGTTCTACTGCTCAGAGGCCCAAAAAGGGAATCAAGCCAGACAGAAGCAGGCTTAGAATTTTTTTATCTTTCACTATCTGTCATTCAAACCCTTTCATATAAATCACTTGTAAAAATTATCAGACTATAAAAATGAGGCCCAGAAGGCCTTATTCATTTATTTAGTAAATACTTCTGGGTGCCCACTCCAAGTCAGGCCAAAAGGTAGGTGCTGAGGCGACAAAAAGGAATCAGAAGTCCCTGCCCACATCCAAGTGAGGGAGACAGACATACAGGGACAATTACAGTATCATGTAATAAGTGCCACATTAGAGGTCAACATGATAGCGTGTAGGAAAACAGAAAAAGGATCTGTCTAGATCAGGGCAGTGGAGGGTTTCTGGAGAGAAAAAAACTGAGTCAAGTGAACTCCTGCCTCATATCCTTATGCTCTGTGCCTAGAACATTCTTGTTTCACATAACCACAGAGTTCACTCCCTAAACTCCTTCAGCCCTGTTCCAATGTCATCTAATCTATGAGGCCTTTCCTGACAACTCCCCGGCCCCTCTCTATCCCCTCTCTGCTCTCTTCTCCATGCCACTTATCATCCAGATTATACTTATTTAATATATACTACACAACAGAAGCTCCATAAAGGGCAGGGATGAGTCTGTTCTATTCACCGCTACACCATTATACCTGGAACCATGCCTGGTAATTGATAGGCACTTGACGAATTATCTGTTGAATGACTGAATGAATGAGTGAGCTGGATCTTAAAGGATGAATAGCGAGTCAGCCTACTGAAGGGTGAAAAGGGCAGAGGGGGTGAATGTGAAAAGCCTACAAATGATAGAAAACAGTGAGCTGTGGGGACTGTCGATAGTGCAGCATGACTAGAACAGAGTGCAGAAGTGGGACTGAAGGGGTCAGCAGAATCCGGGTCCTGGGAGGCCTTGCTACCTTATTAGGGTGTTTACCCCACAGAGAGGGAGCCACTCAAGAGTTTTTGGCAGAGGAATGGCATGATCAAGTATGCATTTTAGACCAATCTCCCAGGTAGCCTGTGGGCAATAAACTGAAAGAAAAAGTTGCACTGCTTTTGGCCACAGGTGCCTAGTGTCAATCAAGACAAACTTATCCAAAGGCATACCAACGATTCACTTGGTCACTTGTTTCTAACTTAAAGAAAGAAGAACCGTGACTCACTATCATGAGAGGAATGGGGAGTTAGCCTCCAGAGTCCAGAAGAAAAGCCTCCTCCCCTCACTCCCAATTCTGTGCTCTCAGTAGCAGAATTGAAAAGCAAGTGGGAATTGTCTTCTTCACAAAGTACTAGAGCATACCTCTCTCTCCTCAACTCAGGCTCTCCTGCCAGAGAAGGTCAGGCTCTCCTAAGTAAAGATCTGTCCTTGAGCCAAGCTGGCGTGATGGTTAAGAACATAGGATTAGGACCCCACTAGGACTACCTGACTTTGGGCATGTTATTTAACTTTCCTAATGTTTCAGGATCCTCATATATAAAATTCAGTAGAGTTGTTGAGAGAATTAAGCTAAAAATTAAAGTGGCTGTTACAGAGCCCATGCCATAGTATGAGCTCAATATATGGCAGTTATTATTTTTAGACTGTCAATCACTACATATTCTACAGTTGACTGTTGGACAACACAGGGATTAGGGGTGCTGACCCCAACTCTGGGGGGGGTATAAACTTTGTGTATCACTTTTGACTCCCCTCAAAACTACAAATAGCCTACTGTTGACTGGAAGCCTTACCAATAAGATAAATAATTAACACATATTTTGTATGTATAGATGTATTATATACTGTATTCTTACAATGTTAGAGAAAAGAAAATGTTAAGAAAATCACAAGTTATAGAAAACACATTTATAGTACTGTACTATATTTATTTAAAAAATGCTTCTTTAAATGAAACTGCAATTCTAAGCTGTGTTGTTCAAGGATCAAGGGTAGTCTTATTCCTTGAAACCTGTGGATGGTGATGATGATGATGATGATGATGATGATAACCTTTACAACTCTTTCTTTTTTTATTAAATTTTTTTTTTTCAACGTTTATTTATTTTTGGGACAGAGAGAGACAGAGCATGAACGGGGGAGGGGCAGAGAGAGAGGGAGACACAGAATCGGAAACAGGCTCCAGGCTCTGAGCCATCAGCCCAGAGCCTGACGCGGGGCTCGAACTCACGGACCGCGAGATCGTGACCTGGCTGAAGTCGGTCGCTTAACCGACTGCGCCACCCAGGCGCCCCTACAACTCTTTCTTAAAAGTATTTAAATCCGTCTATGCCTCTGGGAAAGATTGTCTTTAAACTCTCATGTGCCCACACATTAATTACAAGTGAATACCACACTATTAATGATCAGTTAACACATGATTATTAGTTCACACCCATGAATTCCCTGGGTGATAACAATAAAGCAAAGAATAGGCATGGAGTGGGGAGGAGCAACTAGGAAAGAGGAGAGGGAGAGGTAGTGGGGACAGCACCAAAGCGGAAGCACAGCTTCTCATATGGGGCTTGATTCACATCCCATCTATACTTCCGTGTGACCTAGTGCTAGTCACTTAATCTCTCTAGGTCTTGGGACTCCTTTGCTTGTAAAATGTAGATAATACCTATATAAGATGACCAATATGAAGAACTACTCAAAAGTGCTTTATAAACTTTAAAGCACTATATAAGTAAAAATATTAAAACTTACGATGTCTTCACAATTTCACTTATGGCTTTGCTATCACTATAACAATTAGAATCACTATTATTAACTTTTTGTTAATTATGGTTATGTTGATCATGGTGACGACAGTGGTAAGCAGCATAGATGACTCTGGCATTGAAACCCAAACTTTAACACAAACCATATACTGGGAACTAAGGATAGAGAAGGATTAGATACAGTTCTGCTTTGGTGTTGTTCATGTTAGCAGAGAACGCAAGCTATTAATTGCTACTCCATATAATCCTCCCCGCTCTCTTACTGGGAAAGAGTATAGTGTAGCCTGGACTTTGAAGTGTAATGTGCTTTGACACTTACTAGCAAGTCATTTTATCTCTGAGTCTCTTTTTTCTGACTTGTAATGAGGATAATGCCACCTATTTCTCAGCATAAAAGAACAACGTAATTCCAAAGACTCCAGTTAATTCAGTGCAGCAGGCAGCCATCGGTGAACCCCAGAAAGAGGCCTCCCTAACTCATTTATTTATTCCTAACAATTAATATTTAAAAAGCACCCATCCTTTGTCAGGCCTGTTGAGATCCAGCACTCCAAATCCCTCTCATTGTACACATGGGAAAACTCAGGCCCTCGGAGGGGAATAAGCTTATATTAGGCCACTTAAGTTAGTAGCAGCAAGCCTGGACCAAGATTCAGGTCTCCTAAGTTGCAGCTCGGGACTCTCTACAACCCATACAACCCTTTCTGGTAAGGGCTGCCCCTGACTTGGTTCCCTTTCATCTCTAAAACGGTAATTCTACGGTTTAGGTTTGGCTTCGTTGGAAGGAAAACAAAAATAGACTAGCCAAGAATACTCTCTGGCCATGTCTGAATTCCTGGCCCACTGGAGGGCTCTGACTCAATATTCCCCTCAGACTGGATTTCCTAAGCCCAGGCGGTGCCGCCGAACCTGTCCCCACACTCAGAGTGCCCCACTTTTCGGGGATCTCTGCAATGTCGCAGCCCCGCTCACCTTCACGGGACCCCAGCTCCTCCATCTCTCTCGGAGCAGAGCTGGGCGCCGGGCAGCTCTCAGGTCTCGGACACCGAAGCGCGGGAGAATGAACCACGCAGGGGGGAGAGGGAGAGAGACTGCGGAAGACACGGAAGCAACACGAAAACTGAAAACAAAAGGGAGACACGGCCACGGAGAGAAGGAAACGCCGACAGACCCGGACGTCCAGACTACCCAGCCGGGAAGCCAAGGCGGGGACGCGCGGAGGCGGCAGCCGGCCGGCGGTTGGACCCGCTGTTGGCCGCTGCCCAGAGTCGGCCCCGCCCCCATGGGACGGGCCCAGGCGAGGCCCCGCCCCCTCGCTGCCCCGCCGCCACAATCCTTTTTCTCCCGCGCCCCTAGCCCAGTCCCAGACACCGTGTGGACCTGCCCCTTGCTCTCCCCGACCACCACCAGCTCCAGCTTAGCCCCGAGACTGGCTTTGGCTCAGGCCCTGGGCCTACCTCTGCTCCCGTGGGCCGGGCAGCAACCTGGCTCCGCCCCCCACCCTTCCATTTCCTCCCCCTTCATCCCTCCCCTCAGTCCCCTTGCCCCACGCTTGTATCTATTGGTTGCCTGTCAGCTCATAGGTATCACCGCCTAAAATTTCCCCGAACAGCCTGGGAGTCCAGCAAAGGTTCCGGCCCGCGAGAAAGAACTCCACAAAAAGAACCAGAGATCCAGCGCATTAGACGAACCCCTCCCCCCTAAAAAAATTAAAATTATATGTTATTTTATACGTGTGTACATGATTATATGTTGACAAAATAATAGTATTATAATCCATTGAATAAAAACCCATGAGTTCATATTGACATAATTCTATAGAATTCCAATTAATAAACGTGGACTCTGCTCAGACGATTTGAACACAATATAGCTTATTCTGAACACCTGCTTTTCTTCTGAGTCTGGAATTTTGGTACATGCCAGGCAGAGGGTGCCGACATACCAGTCCCCAGATTCCCTAGCCAGAAACATGGTGCACATGCTGCATTTTCCTTGCTGGGGGAAAGTGTGCTTAGTGCAACCCCTCAGGAGAAGGAGAGAGCATACGAAACACACATGGATTCCTTCAGACTCCACTTGTGTCTTTTTCTCTTATGATCCAATGTGTCTTTACTACATTGCTGTGAGTGCAACTATCAGGCTGAGTCCCATGAGTCCTTCTAGTGAGTCTATGAACCTAGGGGTGGTCTTGGGAACCCTTAACCAAATACCATATATAGTTTTAAAACTTGTAAAACAATACCATATAGTGTTGAAGAAAATGCATAGGAATAATAAATACTAAATTCAGGGGAGTAGTTACTTCTGAGAGTGCAGGGAGTAGGACATAATTAAGGATACCCAAGGGACTAATTTTTTAAGGTGGTTCATTTTTATTATTCTGTAAACCTTATTATTTGTCTAAAACATTTGTTTTTAAAAATTGGCTCCCACAAAGTCCTAGGGCTCTTCACCCAGACTTCTCCAAACTCACAATCACCAGTTCTGTAGATCAATCACCAAGTCAATTTTAGAAAAATATCTAAAGCTAATGCCAGATTTCTGTCAATTCTTTGACTGGTGGTCTTGGTCTTATGCCTGAGACAGTGAGTTGCAATCTCTATATTTGGAGGCGATAAGATCTTGGCTCAAACCCAGACTTCCCACTCCCTACCTCAGTGACCTGGGCAGGTTATTTAACTCCTGTGCCTCAGTTTTCTCATCTGTAAAATGGGCACTCTTGGCACTCATCCTCATTCATGGCTCAAATGAAACAAGTTTCACTTCCTGTAACCTCCTAGGCCTCCATGTTAAAATAGTTACTCCTCTTCCAACCATCACAGTACCTTACACATCACTTCTGATGAATTTTGTTTGCCACTCTATTGGCCACCCTGATTAATCTGACAGAAATGGGACTTAATCCATCCTAAAAGGATAGTATCAACAAAACTCCAAGCAACAGGATGAGACCAATCTACAAAACTGACCTTACCCATACCCAAGGGCCAGGGCTCAACTAGGTAGAAAAACAAACAACATAAAAAACCAAACAAACAAAAAAAACCAAGAAAACCAACCAACCATAAGCCATCAAGGTCTGCTTTAGAAAGCTGGGTGCCATTCTCTTATATCTGTATTGACCTTAAACCCGGCCTGAGGCATTAATCTGGGTACAGAGAATGTATTAGTGTTTGCAGACTCTACCTGGGCCCACAAGGAAGTCAAGGGCAATTCTATCATCCATAACCACATTGGCCAGTGAACTGAGGCCCACCCAAATGCCTTCCAGGGCTGAGGTGGTATCATTGTTGCCTTCAGCTAAAGTCAGGGATGAATTTCATATCAACATTTCAAACAGGATGACCCTCAAGATAGGATAACTTCTTGCAGAACGTGCATAAATAAATCAGCCAACCCTCCGGGAAGTTCCCCTATGTAACCAAAGGCAGCTTCATCTTGGAGGAATCTCTACAGTCATCTGAGGGCTACATGATCTAATGGTGGTTCTTCTTTAAACACTTGAAGGTTGCTTATAACCCTCCCTACGGAACAAGGCACGATGTTTTCAGGGAGGGGGCAAGTTAATGCCTGACTTCCACATAGAAGGTATAGTCCTGAGGTCATATGTGATACCCCTGTTTACAATTGTTGGGACCTCCTAACTGGGACCTATTACCACTTAGGGGACACAGGTTGACAGTGTCACTAATGAGGCCTCCTGGTACCTGGCAGGCTTCAGAGTCCCCATCCACTTAAGTATGATTGAAACCAGGCCTTATTTTTGGAAAGACGGTCTGATGGCAGTTGGCCCAAACTGTCCCATATGTCCACACCAACAGTGAGGTGGCATTTGTCCACCCCATAAGGAAACAGCAATAGCTACAAGAATGGGGGTGACGGAGACATGTAGAGGTTGTGCATTTTACAGAGAGGAATAGGAACTGCAAGTGCACCTGATGTTTCCGATAGACTCCTCAGTAGGTTAAAGGGAATGACTATCAAATTGTGGTCAGAGCCATCTAGTGGGGGATGTCAAACCAAGTAGTCAGTCAAGTTTATGGAGTTTGCAACAGCTTGGTAGAATTGTACTAGGCCATTTTCCTTTCAGAGAAAGGCTCTAGAGGTGACTCTTTTTCCAAATGTCATGATCTAGGACCATGTCAAACCCACGAGAGAATCCAAGTGCCCGAAACAGAATTCAATGAGAACCAGAATTCGATGTGACTAGGCTGCCACCTGGAAGTTGTAGTAACAAGGTGGGCCTGGGGATGCTGTTAGGGCAAATATAACATCATGCCTAACAATGGTCAGGGCTGAAAACAGAATTTTCAGGATAAATCTACACAACACTCTCCAATCCCTCTCATTTTGATCATTACACCATAAGCAGCTATGAGAGTTAATTTTATGCATCGATTTGACTGGGACACGGGGTCCCCAGATATTTGATTAAGCATTATTCTGGGTATGTCTGAGGATGTTCCTTGATCAGATTACCATTTGACTCAGTAGATCCAGTACAGCAAACTGCCCTGTCAAAAATAGGTGGGTTTCATCCAATCTGTTGGAAACCTGAATAGGACAAAAGTTGGGGTAAAGGAGAATTCACTCTATCTGCCTGTCTTCAAGCCAGGAAATGAGCCTTTTCCTCCTCCTGACCTGGAACTTATACCATCAGTTCTCTTGGTCCTTAGGCCTTTAGATTCAGATTGGAACTACACCACAGGCTCTCCTGATCTCCAGCTTGCCAAGAGCAGATCCTGGGACTTTTCAGCCTCCATAATCACGTGACCCATTTTCTTATAACACATCTCTTAATATATTCATGAACACATTCATTCTTTTTTTTCTGGAGAATCTTAATACTGCAGTAAAGACAAAGTGACCACTTTCTGGGGACAGCCACATTCAGTGGCCAAACTGCTTTACGAAGGTGTATTGACCAGGACAAGGTAAGTGAAGTAGTCAGAAATCTTGTGACTGTAGGCTGTTTTTTCAGTAGGCTGTCCCAACATTCAACAATGTGGATGGAGGAGTGGAAAGTCAATCAAATACTTTGATTATCAGCCCTCTGCTGTTGAGTGGTTTTCACAATAAAGATTCACCACCGTCAGAATGTATGTGGTCAAGGAAAACAAAATCATGAGACAGATTAGTTTCAAGATCAAAACAGGGTAGAGTTGGCTGATTGACTAGAACAGCAACACTGTAACCTGAAAAAGTATCCTGTTAAAGCACTATTGGTAACCTCAAGAGGGAACCAAAGGCCTGACAGAGTTAGTCAGCCAGAAGTGGATGGAGGCCATGCCTGGGCTATGTGGCTTCACTCATGGCTAGACTAACAGGACTTTTTTTTTCCTTTTTTTAATGTTTATTTATTTTGACAGAGAGAGAGACAGAGCATGAGCAGGGGAGGGGCAGAGACAGAGACATAGAATCCTAAGCAGGCTCCAGGCTCTGAGCTGTCAGCACAGAGCCTGACGCGGGGCTTGAACTCAAAGACTGCGAGATCATGACCTGAGCTGAAGTCGGAGGCTCAACCAACTGAGCCACCGAGGTGCCCCTAGACTAACAGGACTTTTAACAGGAGTCACAAACCTGGCATGTAGTGGTAGCCTCTGCACCAGAAGCATAAAACTTTTACTCTGTGCCCAGGCTATGACGGTGCATGTAATGTCATATCTGGTATGATGATGGATACAGGCAATGATGGTGGCAATCTGAGTGGTTACAGGCTCCGCCAGCAATTTGATTCCAGTTGGTCTTCAGTGAATAAGCCCCCACTGTGAACATCTACATGAGTGATCCAGACAGTTCAACTAATAGCTGCAATTCATTTTTAGTTTGTGGCCCCCAAGAGTGTCTTTAATCTGACAGTCTATGTCTGCCAAGTGATAGACCATAGCCCGAGTCAGTAAAAATATAACATGTTTGGTCTCTAAGGAATGCTTAGGACGAGGGTCATAGCCTTCAATTCAGCCCATTGTGCTGACCAGCCTTTACTGTAGTCAGTTTCCAGAAACATCACTTGACATCGACAGCTCTTAACTTAGCTGGACCATAAGTGAACCAGGCTCAGGCATCTGACTGGGAAAGTCTCTGTAATCAAGGGCCCTTTTGAGCCAGTGGCTTTGCTTCAGGCAGCTGAGTCTTGGAATACAGTCTTTCCAAAGGAGTGGGTATCACTTTTTCAAGTAAAACTAAGATGGGCAGCGGCTGCATCCCCAAAATGCATCATTTCCATTTGACTAGGGAAGGCTGGTGGGCTTTTTGTTAATTTCAAGTTTGAGTTCGTGTAACCCAAAGTGGGGATGTTAGGCCAGGTACCAGGCTTCTACAGGTCGGACGTCATTTCAACAATAGCTCAGTAGTAGCCTCCCAGCTGTCCAAGTTTTTCAAAGGGTGTACTTGGTGCCTGCAAAGGATACGTGGCACTGCTATATTGGAAATGGGCTGAGAACTCCAGCAGTCACCAAGTTCTCACCTAACTAAAGCTGTTGATTTTCCTTTCTCACCTCTTAGGATTCTGTATTTTGTTATGCTACTCAAGAGGAAACAGGAATAACTTCTCTATAAGCAGTAGTCCCTGAATGGGAGACTTGCAAACTTTCACACTTCAATTTAATGTATAATTGCTGTCAATAACACATTACTGTGAAAGCCATACAACAGTAACACTGAGCCAGTGTAGAGGCTCCCCTACAGTTATTTAGTTTTCCTTTCCTACTACAGACTTTGCCCAAACCCTGCCAGGTGAAGTCCAGCACTCCCCCACTCCCCCCACCAACTACAGGGACTCAGACCAAGCAATCTGAGACCGATATTGCAAGGCACAGCCACAGCCACCAAGAAATCATGTTCCAACCCAAGAGTTCGAGGAAGTCACAGGAGTAGGAGAGGCTAGCCTGCAGGGGGCAGCTGGGTCAGCAGGAAGGTCTTTTCTCTGACTCCTGCTCTGGGGTCAGTGCTGCCTTTTCCCTAGTGTACCTTTTGGCTCTGAGGAGCACCTAGGGTTCAGGGGCTATTTTTTTGTTTGCCCACCTTGCATACTACCATGATCTGCCCCACAGTCCTTGGTACTTCTGACCATTCCTGTGCCCAGGGCTCCCTGTGCCCATGGGACCAAGTAGGATGGTGACTTAGATGCTTATATTCAGTAGAGTTGTTAAAAGGGAGTCCCTCTCCTCCTCAAAGATCCCCAACATAAATAGCTTCTTTCCTTAAAACAAAGGGAGAAAAGGATCAGGGGTTATAGAGAGACTGGCCTTGTGCCAGTAAACAGGGTCATGTATTTACTTTCACTTCAAATGGCTACCTGCTTGGTCATAACAAACTCCTAATATATTTGGTCCATTCAAACTCTGTATCTTTATTGCCATTTATTTCACCTTCGGGGAACCCTCTACTCATCAGCCACAGCCATAGAGCCTTCAGCTGGGGCCACAGGCTTACTGCCTTGTTGTCAAAACATTCTTTCCTCCTCCTGTCCAGAAAAGAGTGAACAACAACCTAAGTACCATTTGGGCAATGTGTTTCAATCCTACCTCTTGCTGTTTTGCCTCAAAAATTTCATTAACAGGTGGGACAGTGAAGGACCCTTACCCACTTGCTCAGCAGTATTTCCTACCAGACCCCAGGTTATTTTCTCACATTCTCTCACCCGACCCATGTCCTTTCTCTTGTAGAAAGCCATGGCTACCTGTATCCTGTCCTTGTTACCCAAACTGTCAGAGTAGCCTATGAAAGGGCTACAATTCTATCCTACTTGCAACTAACAGGTTAGCCTACTATTTTATCATGGATACTGGTAGAAGACATGAGACTCCCAGATCAAACACAAAGAACTTTTACACCTACAGGAAGCAATGTGAGCAGGTTTGTGCTAGTTCTTCAAGCCCCCCCTCCCCAACAAAAGTGACTTGGGGTAGGTCTAGATAGATGGATGCCTACACATGCAGGGGGATGTGTCACAGGAAAAGAACGCTGAGCTTGGGAGATTCAACATTTTTATAGTGCAAAGTAGGGAAGAGACATTACTTCAATTCTCAAGATTGCTTACTGCCAGAACACTAAGATATGCCCCAGGAAGTGGTCAGGGTCTTACATTCACATGAAGTGAGAACATGCAGGGGTGCTCAGGGCTCATGGTAGATTGCTTCTCCTAACAGTTCTTCATTCTCTAGTGGGTCCCCTTTAACAGCATTATAAGCCAAATCCAGGGAACTAAGAGCTTGAATACTACTCAGTATTCATCAATGGTTTCCCATTGTCACAGGGTTTGACACAGGGAACTCTTCCCAAAGGGCCAGAGCTCCCTCACAGCAGTCAAGACCCCCTGCAAAAAGTTCCCAGTCCTTTACTGTGGTCTCTGAACAGATCTAAGCTTGGCCTGATAAATTGTAGGAGGGGTTTGGCTGTTAAGACAACTCAACAGTTGCCATTCTTCCTTAATAGGCATTCTGTACCCGAATCCCTTCTCTCCCAAGCAAACTAGCTGAAGTTTAGAAAATTCACCTGGTTTCTACCCACAGAAGTAAGGGATTTCCCTCTTTTCATGCTCCTGTAGGGGTGTGTCTGTAACTGCTGTCTGAAAGGAGGAACCTGCTGCCCACTCATGATGAATATTAGTGTCACTAGTTATAACAGGGTGGAGAGCCAAGGCTGCCAGATTAGTGAGGAAATCCATTAATGGTGGGATTCACCGACTGGAAAGTAAGCAACAACCAGGGCACCTTCTGAGCAACTACCTGCCTCTGAACCTACTTTCCCAGTACTCAGAGCTTGCAACCATCTTCTCCAACCCTATTTCTAACAGGGAATAATGTATTTAAATGTATTTATGGATTTCTGGAGGAGACAAGATACCAGAACAGCATGGAAGTTTTTTTTGTGTCTCGCATCCGTGAAATACAGCCAGATCAACACTAAACCATCTTGTACACCTAGAAAACTGATTTGAGGATGAACACAACAATCTGCACAACATGAACCACAAAATTAAGCAGGTACGCAGCGCGGACAGGTGAACTGGGGAGGAGAGAAGCCGCAAAGGGCAGGGAGCTGTTTTTGCTTGAGGACAGAGAAGATGAGGAAGGGGGTGGGGAGTATGAGAAAAGCACCCTCCCCCCAAAGCAGCTGGAGAGAAAGTGGAAAAGTGGAAACAGCCGCAGGGACTTAACTAAAAAAGGGAGAAAGGAGAGGGTTTAAATTTCATTAAGGCTCTATAAACAGGGGGAGCAGAGTCTGAAACTCCACAGCTCAATACCTGGTGGTGCTCTGGTGGGAAGGGCGAATCTCCAGGAGCAGAATAGCGTCCGGGAGGTCCACGGGCCACACAGAGAGAAGCAGTTCCATTGCTGGAAGGACATTTGGTAGAGACTGTGTGGCCGCCTGGTCGCAGCAGACCCCAGAGAACACCCACATTCGCTGGTGCTGGAACAAGGTCGTTAAGGGTGAAACCTGGTACCAGATGTATGTTGTGATTTTCCATAATCCCTGAAACGCTGGTGCTATATGATCGTGTTAACTTTTTCTGGGGCAGGCTGGCACCCAGTTGCAGTCTCCGGGCATCGGCAGCAGCACAGTCCTGCGAATATTCCTGGGTGTGGCCAGCACTGGCCATTGCTCGGTGAGACCCTCTCCCAAAGGATCTGAGCGGGTCAAAGCCACAGTCCCTCAGAATTGAGGGGTCAGGAAATACAGCCGCATCTGAGATAAAACCCAGGAGAGAGGTGCCTCCTGGCAAACTGAAGGCTTGGTCACAGACAGTGTAAAAGCAGGGAGTGGACAGAAGCCGGAGACAAAGGACGGGTGTACGATTGCTGGTTGGGGAGAGCACAGAGTTCCCACACTTGAGACTGAATAGCTGGGCGAAGCCATTTTCACTCCTCCTGCGCATGCGCATACCCACCTACAAGCACCATAACAATGCACCCAGTAAGGTAAGCAGTGCCATCTAGTGGAGAATGGAGCCGTTTAAACTAAGCCCCGCCCAACTGGGCCAACCTTACTTTTCAGGAACAACACAAATCTCGCCGCCTGCTTAGTTTATGGACTATAAAGTGCTTCATAGTTTGACCTCTAGGGGAAAACAATGTAGTTTCAATCGTATTTCAGTCTGTTCACTGGTACATCTATTCAAATTTTTCTTTTTCATGAACACAGGAAGAGAAAAAAATTATTTTTATTTTCAGTTTTTATTAAAAATATTCTTCCTTATTATTTTCTACTATATTTTTTACTTTTTTTTATATTTTTCAAATTATATTTTACTTCCATCATTTCATTTCACTGTTACTCATTTTCTCAAATTTTCAAATGTTTTCTTTTTTGTTTTTCTTTTTTATCCTTTTTTCCCCTAATCTATTAAACTCTTTTCAAGAACCAGACCACAACACACCTAGGATCTATATTATTTATATGATTTTGTGTGTGTGTTGTTTTTAATTTTTTAATTTTTTTTTACCTTATCAATTCCTTTTCTTCAAAATGACGAAACGAAGGCATTCAATCCAAAAGAAAGAGCAGGAAGAAATGACAGCTAGGAACTTAATCAACACAGATACAAGCAAGATGTCTGAACCAGAATTTAGAATCGCGATAATAAGAATACTAGCTGGTGTCAAAAACAGATTAGAATCCTTCTCTGTGGAGATAAAAGAAGTAAACGCTAGTCAGGATGAAATAAAAAATGCAATAACTGAGCTGCAATCTTGAATGGATGCCACAGCAGCAAGGATACGAGGCAGAGCAGTGAATCAGCATTATAGAGGACAAACTTATGGAGAATGAAGCAGAAAAAAAGAGAGACTAAGACAAAAGACCACAATTTAAAAATTAGAGAAATCAGTGACTCATTAAAAAGGAACAACATAAAAATCATAGGTGTCCCAGAAGATGAAGAGAGAGAAAAGGGGTAGAAGGGTTATATGAGCAAATCATAGCAGCAAACTTTCCTAACCTGGGGAAAGACACAGACATCAAAACCCAGGAAGCACAGAGGACTCCCATTAGATTCAACAAAAACCGACCATCAACAAGGCATATCATAGTCAAGTTCACAAAATACTCAGGCGAGGAAAGAATCATGAAAGCAGCAAGGGGATAAAAGCCCTTAACCTACAAGGGAAGACAGATCAGGTTTGCAGCAGACCTATCCACAGAAACTTGGCAGGACAGAAAGGAGTGGCAGGATATATTCAACGTGCTGAACTGGAAAAATATGCAGCCAAGAATTCTTTATCCAGCCAGCAAGGATGTCATTCAAAATAGAAGGAGAGATTAAAAGTTTCCCAAACAAAAATTAAAGAGGTTTATGACCACTAAACCAGCCCTGCAAGAAATTTTAAGGGGGACTCTCTGAGAGGAAAAAAAAAAAAAAAAAAGATCAAAAGCAACACAGACTAGAAAGGACCAGAGAACACCACCAGAAACTCCAACTCTACAAGCAACATAATGGCAATAAATTCATTATCTTTCAGTACTCACTCTAAACGTCAATGGACTAACAGCTCCAATCAAAAGACACAGGGTAACAGAATGGATAAGAAAACAAGATCCATCTATATGCTGTTTACAAGAGACCCACTTTAGACCTAAAGACACCTTCAGATTGAAAGTAAGGGGATGGAGAACCATCTATTATGCTATAGGTTGACAAAAGAAAGGTGTAGTAGCCATACTTGTATCCTTGATACTTGTATCAGACAATCTAGACTTTAAAATAAAGACTGTAACAAGAGATGAAGAAGGGCATTATATCATAATTAAGGGGTCTATTCACCAAGAAGACCTAACAAGTGTAAATATTTATGTTCCAAATGTGGAAGCACCCAAATATACAAATCAATTAATCACAAACATAAAGAAACTCATTCATAATAATACCATAATAGCAGGGGACTTCAACACCCCACTTACAGCAATGGACAGATCATCTAAACAGAAAATCAACAAAGAAACAATGGCTTTGAATGACACACTGGACTGGATGGACTTAACAGATTATTCAGAACATTTCATCCTAAAGCAGAGGAATATACATTCTTCTCCAGTACACATGGAACATTCTCCAGAATAGATCACATAATGGGACACAAATTAGCCCTCAACAAGTACAAAAAGACTGAGATCATACCGTGCATATTTTCAGACCACAATGCTATGAAACTTGAAATCAACCACAAGAAAAAAATGTGGAAAGGTAACAAATACTTGGAGACTGAAGAACACCCTACGAAAGAATGAATAGGCTGACCAAGCAGTTAAAGAGGAAATTAAAAACTACATGGAAGCTGATGAAAATAACACCACAGCCCAAAACCTCTGGGATGCAGCAAAGGCAGTCCTAAGAGAGAAGTATATAGCAATCCATGCCTCCCTAAAGAAGAAGAAAGGTCTCAGATATACAACCTAAACTTACACCTTAAAGCTTGGAGCTGGAAAGTAAAGAGCTGGAAAAAGGACAGCAAGTAAAACCCAAAAGCAGAAGGCAGGAAATAATAAAGATTAGAGCAGAAATCAATGCTATCAGGGGGGAAAAAAAAGAGAGATCAATGAAACCAGAAGCTGGTTCTTTGAAAGAATTAACAAAATTGATAAACCCCTAGACAGTTTGATCAAAAATAAAAAGGAAAGGACCCAAATAAATAAAATCAAGAATGAAAGAGGAGAGATGACAACCAATACAGCAGAAATACAAATAAGAGGAGAATATTATGAGCAATTATACACCAATAAAATGGGCAATATGGAAGAAATGGACAAATTCCTAGAAACCTTTAAACTACCAAAACTGAAACAGGAAGAAATAGAAAATTTGAACAGACCCATAACCAGTAAAGAAATCGAATTAGTAATCAAAAATCTCCTAAAAAACAAGAGTCCAGTGCCAGATGGATTTCCAGGGATTCTACCAAACATTTAAAGAAGAGTTAACATCTATTCTCTTGAAGCTGTTCCAAAAAATAGAAATGCAAGGAAAACTTCCAAAGTCAGTCTATGAAGCCAGCATTACCTTGATTCCAAAACCAGACAAAGACCCCACTAAAAAGGAGAACTACAGACCAATTTCCCTGATGAACATGGATGCAAAAATCCTCAACAAGATATTAGCCAACTGGATCCAACAGTACATTAAAAAAATTATTTACCACGACCAAGTGGGATTTATACCTGGGATGCAGGGCTGGTTCAATGTCCACAAAACAATCAATGTGATTCACCACATCAATAAAAGAAATGACAAGAACCACATGATCGACTCAACAGATGTAGAGAAAGCATCTGACAAAATACAGCATCGTTTCTTGATACAAACCCGTAAGTAGGGATAGAAGGATCATACCTTGAGATCATAAAAGCCATATATGAAAGACCCAATGCTAATATCATCCTCAGTGGGGAAAAACTGAGAGCTTTCCCCCTAAGGTCAGGAACAAGACAGGGATGTCCATTCTTGCCACTGTTATTCAACATAGTATTGCAAGTCTTAGCCTCAGCAGACAACACAAAGGAATAAAGGGTATCCAAATCGGCCAGGAGGACGTCACACTTTCACTCTTCGCAGATGACATGATACTCTATATGGAAAACCCAAAAGATTCCAAAAAAAAAAAAATTGCTAGAACTGATCCATGAATTCAGCAAAGTGGCAGGATATAAAATCAATGCACAGAAATCAGTTGTATTCCTATACACCAACAAAGAAGCAACAGAAAGAGAAATCAAGGAATCGGTCCCATTGACAATTGCACCAAAACCCATAAAATACCTAGGAATAAATCTAACCAAAGAGGTGAAAAATCTATACACTGAAAATTATAGAAAGCTTATGAAAGAAATTGAAGACACAAAAAAATGCAAAAGAGGGGCGCCTGGGTGGCGCAGTCGGTTAAGCGTCCGACTTCAGCCAGGTCACGATCTCGCGGTCCGTGAGTTCGAGCCCCGCGTCGGGCTCTGGGCTGCTGGCTCAGAGCCTGGAGCCTGTTTCCGATTCTGTGTCTCCCTCTCTCTCTGCCCCTCCCCCGTTCATGCTCTGTCTCTCTCTGTCCCAAAAATAAACGTTGAAAAAAAAAATTAAAAAAAAAAATGCAAAAAGATTCCATGCTCCTGGATAGAAAGAACAAATATTGTTAAAATGTCAATACTACCCAAAGCAGTCTATATATTCAATGCAATCCCTATCAAAATAACACCAGCATTCTTCACAGAGCTGGAACAAACAATCCTAAAATTTGTATGGAATCAGAAAAGACCCCAAATAGCCAAAGCAATCTTGAAAAAGAAAACCAAAGTTGGAGGCATCACAATCCCAAACTTCAAGCTGTATTACAAAGTTGTAATCATCAAGACAGTATGGTACTGGCACAAGATCAGACACTCAGATCAATGGAACGGAATACAGAACCTAGGAATGGACCCACAAATGTATGGCCAACTAATCTTTGACAAACCAGGAAAGAATATCCAATGGAATAAAGACAGTCCCTTCAGGAAGTGGTGCTGGGAAAACTGGATAGCAACATGCAGAAAAATTAACCTGGACTACTTTCTTACACCATACACAAAAATAAACTCAAAATGGATGAAAGACCTAAATGTTAAGACAGGAAGCCATCAAAATCCTAGAGGAGAAAGCAGGCAAAAACCTCTTTGATCTTGGCCACAGCAACTTCTTACTCAACATGTCTCCCAAGGCAAGGAAAATAAAAGCAAAAATGAACTATTGGGACCTCATTAAAAAAAAAAAAAAAAAAAAAAGCTTCTGCACAGTGAAGGAAACAATCAGCAAAACAAAAAGGCAACCGACAGAATGGGAGAAGATATTTGCAAATGACATATCAGATAAAGGGTTAGTATCCAAAATCCATAAAGAACTTATCGAACTCAACACCCAAAAAAACAAATAATCCAGTGAAGAAATGGGCAGCAGACATGAATAGACGCTTCTCCAAAGACATCCAGATGGCCAGCCGACACATGAAAAAATGCTCAACATCACTCACCACCAGGGAAATACAAATCAAAACCACAATGAGATACCACCTCACACCTACCAGAATGGCTAACATTAACTACTAAGGCAACAACAGATGTTGGCGAGGATGCGGAGAAAGAGGATCTCTTTTGTGCTGCTGGTGGGAATGCAAACTGGTGCAGTCACTCTGGAAAACAGTATGGGGGTTCCTCAAAAAATTAAAAATAGAACTACCCTACGACCCAGCAATTGCACTAGTAGGTATTTATCCAAGAGATACAGGTATGCTGTTTCAAAGGGGCATATGCACTCCAATGTTTACGGCAGCACTATCAACAACAGCCAAAGTATGGAAAGAACCCAAATGTCCATCGATGGATGAATGATAAAGGTGATGTGGTGTGTGTATATATATATATATATATATATATATATATATATATATATATGTATATACACCCACACAATGGAGTATTACTCGACAATCAAAAAGAATGAAATCTTGCCATTTGCAACTACGTGGATGGAACTACAGGGTATTTTGCTAAAGCAAAATTAGAGAAAGACAAATATCGTATGACTTCACTCATTATCAGGACTTTAAGATACAAAACAGATGAACATAAGGGAAGGGGAAGCAAAACTAGTATAAAAACAGGGAGGGTGACAAAACATAAGAGACTCTTAAATATAGAGAACAAACAGAGGGTTGCTGGAGGGGTTGTGGGTATACATTTCCAGCTATAAAAGGGGTATAAAAGAGGTATACATTTCCAGCTATAAAATAAGTCACAGGATGTAAAGTACAGCACAGGGAATATAGTTAATATTATAATAACATTGTATGGGTTCAGATGGTGAGCACTGAGCATTTCAGAATGTATGGAAGCATCGAATTACTATGTTGTACACCTGAAACATAATATTGTATGTCAACCATACTTCAATTTAAAAATAAATAAATAAATTGGGGGAAAAAATAAATGTATTTATGCATTTCAAGCTCTCATTCTGAATCAGGGGCCATAGATAACACCAGACTGTGAAAAAGATCCAGGGCACAAAAAAAGGTTATGAATCCTTGCAATTATTCTTAAAGTAGTTGTCGATATCAGAAGTCATCTGAGTTGAGCACATGTACCTTTGGGCTGGGTTGTTAAGAATATTCTATTTCATGAGGCTGTCAGCAGCAACAGGATGGATAAGCTCTACAAAGAATATTGTGATTTAGCAGTATTCTCAGATGGTTTCCCTCAGGGAGACAAAGTTTGGGCTAGGGAGAGGAGTGTCTAGCCAGGGGTAAACAGTTGTTGAGAGAAAGGGCTCTCAATTTAGGAGGAACCTGGACCCCAAAAAATACCACTGGTGTGTATTCAAAGGAACTCTGCATTTTCTGCCATTCTATCAGGTTGTTCCGAAGCAAAAAGACTGTTTCTAAAACAAAGATATGTAAAAGCATCAAACATTAAATACATGTTAGCAGTTGAAATTTGCAAATAACATTAGATACCTTTCCCCATTCTCCTCACAGTCTTCTATATTTTGGAAGATGCAAGTCCATCCTAGGTGGGTGTGGGGAGTTGACAGCCAGGAGGAAAATGTGATGGGGGTCAGAGTTTCCCAGTGGGAGGGGTGCTGCAGACCTACTCAAGAGGGAGAAGAGCAGCCAAGTGGCACTCAAAATGGGCTGGGGTGACCACTGGCTGCTGTAGGTGCTGAAAGCTGGCGAGAGGTGCTCTGCAGCCCCACAAACGCACGCTGAGGCTTGAGCCTGTTCAAGTGATGGAAACTGTCATAAAATACCACAAGTGGGGCAGGGGGTGGGAAGAGGGGCTGACCAAGTGCAACACATGGCCGGGCTGCTAACCCACTTCTTTATTTAGAAAATCATACTGCCTCAAATGGTTTCTGGAGTCAGGGAAAAAAATCCTTAAGAGATCCATGCAGCTTATGAAATCTCAAAGTGGGGTTTATGGGCAGATTGAAGGGATTACAGGACTTGTATCTTCATATTCCTAAGAAGTGTTTTCTATGTGGGGCATGTCCGGGGGTAAGGAGCCTAAATCATCTCAAAAGATACTTCTGATCTTTTGATCCAAAACTTCTTTGACAGGGTCAGATACTTCTGAAAGAAGAAACGAGATTTGTTGGAGGTCACAAGTTAGAATAAAGTTGGAAAACAACCCAGGTTTCTGGTCTCTCTCAACTTGAGGACCTACTTTCCCCCCCTCTCCCCTAAACTCACTCCTCCCTTGGAATAGTGAAAAACTAGAAACAAACATATCTTCTAATAGGGAAATAGTTACAATGTTTATACTCTGGTAGATTATGCAACTATTAAAAATGAGTCCGACCTGGGGTGGCTGGCTGGCTCAAGTGGTAGAACATAGGATTGGTCTTGGGGTCTTGAGTTCAAGCCCCACGTTGGGTTTACTTACAAAAATAAAAATAAAAATAAAAATAAATGAGTTTGATCGATATATACTGACAGGGAAAGTGCCTAAGAAATATTAAGTTAAAAAAAAACCAAAAACAAACCCAAGCTACAGGTGGGGGAAGAGAGCAGGAAAAAACAAAAACTGTAGAACATATTTCAACATAATTCAGTTTTTGTAAAAAACAAAACAAAACAAAACAAAACAAAGCAAGACACGGGTCTGTGATGAAAACAAAAAGGTACACCTGGTATGAGAACTCAAAGGAGTCACTGTGGAGAGGGTTATTCCCTAGGCCCACAAGCCCTGGGACCCTTGTGTCTAACAATAATTCCTTCATTGTAAAAATACAATTATCTAATTATGCACTTTCAAAAGCTCCATAGCTGACAGAATAGGACTATCACCTTAAAAAGAAAGTTAAAAAAAAAAAAAAAAAAGAAGAAGAAAAAAGGAAACTAGAACCTCAGAGAATTACATGACTTACCCAAGGTTTATAAGAGTAAAGAGTATAGAATCCAAGGCTTCAGCTCCCTGTTCAGTGATGTTCCATATTCCCCTCACTGTGTGGCACTATATAGATAGGGCAACATTCCCATAGGAAAATGTGATAAGCGTTAATTTCTTATAAACTGAATATAGTTTTAGGTACTAGGCTCAGCTGGAACTGTACTTTCGTGAGCCAGAGGGACAATATTCCTACAGGTCAAAGGAGTTGGGCAAGTGCTCAGTCTTTTTCCAACTATAGTGGGAAAATACTGGAAAAGATGCCAACTCACAACTCTGGAGCCACACAAACCAGGTTTAAATCCTAGTTCTAATACTAGCTGTGTGACCATTATTCAACTTTTGTGCCTCAGTTTTCTCATCTATAAAATGGGGATAGTAACAGTCCCTACTTCTTGGGACTGCTGCGAGCATTGATGAGTTAATACACGTCAAGTACTTGGAACACTGGCTGGGCACAAAGTACTGTGTCATTACTGTTATCCCTGGAGAGCTAGCAGTTCCTCACCAACAGACTCACATAGGTTTCTGACCAGTAAAACAGCCTAGAAAACAAAAGGAACCTATAGTAGTAAGCCTGTTAACACTTGCTGCTCTGTTCATTCCTTTCATCAAGACTATGACTCCATTTTTTCACATCTTCTTTCCTTTTATTGAAAAAAATTTTAGAAAATGGCAGTTAATAAAGGGCACAAACAAATCAACAGGTACATACTAGTGGAAAACAAGACAATATAAAACTAAAAATGCCACTGGCTTCTTTAATTGGTTAAAAGCACAAAATGTAACAGGCAGAAGGTCTGTTTTAAACAAATTAAAAAGCTGTGTTTTTTTCCCAATTCTTCCCCAAGTCAGATATATACACACCCACAAAAATGGTGTGTGAAGGAAAGCTGTCATACACAAGAAGTTGTATCCTGAATTAAGAGAAATAGCTGTTGAAACAGGAATTAACACAACAAGGTCAGCAATAGGTTAACAATTTTAAAAATTGAGTCTTCAAATGCTGCATGGCACAAAGCTATGTGATATAAAGTACTGCTGGGTAGGAAGAAGTCTGTATGGCTAGCAAAAATGCTTTTCTAGAAAAGCAAATCAAAACAACACGATCAGCAGACCTAGGAGGCTAAAGCTAGATATCAGAGCTACAACTTCTCATATCTGAACTAGAAAATCCTATTTATCCAGAATGGACTAAAATTTCAGGACAAAACAGGGACATTTTTAACATTATCTTACTTTATCCATTTTAAGTTCTCTGCTTCCTTCTCCCTCATCCCGAAATTCAGCATGATCCAGCAGAAAGATGGCTGCTTTTAAAATTGGCTATTTTATTTTTCTTTCTGTGGCAAGACTGTCGTGGAGCCTGGATATTTCAGGCTCATATGCATCCATGACCAGTGTCCCGCTGTGGTCAAAAAACTTAGCAATGGACTTGGTGAACTCGGCCTCTCGCTGCTGCTTTGTTCTTCCACTGATGAAGGTCAACTTCAGAGTATATTTGTCATCAAACCTAAGCAAAGATAAGAAGTCAAAACCCAAACATAGAGATTCAACTAGTAATACTAGAGCATCAACTGTTTTTGAAGAAAGGACTGAGCTGGCTACTGGTGCTGTAGGTCACACACAGATCTTTAAAAAAAAAAAAAGAAAAAAAAAATTCCAGAGGTTCCTAATTGCCTTCAAGATACAAGTTCTGATTCATTGGTATTACCATGTCTGCCTTACTGTGCACCTCCTTTACCTTGTCATAGACTGTTCAGTTATACAGACCACTCCTCTTACCTCTGGGTTTTGCCCTTATTATGCTAGAAGGGTCTTCCTAGTAGACATTTCTCTCCCATCTCACTGGACTAGTTCCCATTTATTAATATTAGGGCATAAAGTTTTCTGGGAAAGCCTTCCCAAACTGTGTCGGATGTCTCACCTTTGTCATACACTGCACCATCAATCGTCAATTCAAATATTAAGCACCTATCAGATGCAAGGTCTAATGATAGCTCCCATGTGGTCAATGAAATTATCTACTGAAAGGATGTTTGTGTATCTGTGCTCTTCGCTAAACTCAGAGATTCTTGAGGACAAGAATTCTGTCTTATTTGTTTTCTACTCTTAGTTTAGCACTTGGTAGACAATCAAATTTTTATGAATAAATGAAGAACTCGTGTTTTCACAGATGTTCACCAATTCTAGGCTGCTCGGTGCTTGTTCTCTATAATCAATCTAGTTCCAGGTTCTACCTTATTCTAGGACAGAGGGTATCTTTTACTATATGAATTCTAGAGATTCTTTACCTACACCTTAAGGTACCTTGAGGTCCTTTGCTATATCCACCAATTCAAAAGCGTTAATAAAAATCAACCTCTGGCAGGCTGACATTCCTCCCCTGACCATGACCTAACAGTTTCTGTCTCCATTTAATTAGGGCACATTCAGTAGATTGTCAAGCTGTTATTACCTTTACGGAAGCAACTGCTTAAGCGTGTTTCTGCATGTTTAAAATAGGAAAACTACCACATAATTTTCAAGATCACTGCCATGGTTAAAACAGTACCTATTATTAACCAGTGCTCAAAAAAAATCATAGCTCAATAAATTATTGTCTAAGAAATAACAATTGTTGGTAAGGATGTGAAGAAAAAGAAACACTTGTGGACTGTTGGAGAGAATGTAAATTGGTGCGGCCACTGTGGAAAACAGTATAGAAGTTCCTCAAAAAATTAAAAATAGAATTATCATATGATCTAGTAATTCCACTACTTGGTATTTGCTACCCCACTCCCCCAAATGAAAACACTAATTTGAAATAGCCCTGTATTTGTTGCTGCATTATTTACAAGAGCCAAGATATGGAAGCAGCCCAGGTGTCCATTAACAAATGAATAGATAAGAAAGTCACAAAAAAGGGATGAGATCCTCTCATTCAGGACAGACAATATGGATGGACTTTATGGGTATTATTGCTAAATGGAAAAAGAGGAAGACAAATACCACATCATGTCACTTATATGTACAATCTAAACAAAACAAATGAATAAACAAACAAAAAGCAGAATCAGGCCTGTAAATACAGAGAAAAAACTGATGGTTGCCAAAGGGGAGGTAGCTGGGGGATGGGCAAAATACATGAAGCGGAATGGGAGATACAGGTTTCCAGTTATGGAATAAGTAACAGGGACAAAAGGCACAGGAGTATAGTCAATGTACTGTGACAGCACTGCATGGTGACAGATGGCAGCTACCCTGGTGAGCTACCTACAGAGCTGATGAATCACTATGCTGTACACCTGAAATTAATATAACACCATGTGTCAACCATACTAAAAAAAAAAACAAAAAAACAAAAAACCTTGGCTAGCCAGTTATTCCCAACCCGAATAGCTGTGAGTGATGGTCTTTAAACTATTTTCAACACCTCAAAATTTTTCTCAAACTCCAGCCAACTGCTGTTAGTTGATTTCCGTAATTTGGGACTTATAGGCCCAGTTTCACTGGCAGTTCCATGGCTTTGATGGTAGGACATGATCTGATGAGTTGTGATCTGATGCACTTTAGAAATACTCATTAATATTTTATTATTTTATGTTATATAACTTACATGTAATATATAACAATTACATCTAAAATATTTTCAGGAAAATATAAATGTTATTATATAATAATTATGTAATACTTATTCAGTACCAACTACACATGTCAAGCAGTTTCAGATGCTAAGGATATACAGCAGTGAACACCACAGACAAAGCCATGTCTTTTGGGACTTTAACTTTAGCGTATATGAAAGAACCAACAATAAAACAGAAAATTTGATGTCCTTTTATTTATTTTTTTTAATTTTTTTTTTTAACGTTTATTTATTTTTGAGACAGAGAGAGACAGAGCATGAACGGGGGAGGGGCAGAGAGAGAGGGAGACACAGAATCGGAAGCAGGCTCCAGGCTCTGAGCCATCAGCCCAGAGCCCGTCGCGGGGCTCGAACTCACGGACCGAGAGATCGTGACCTGAGCTGAAGTCGGACGCTTAACCGACTGAGCCACCCAGGCGCCCCTATGATGTCCTTTTAAATATAGCAGGCAGGAAAAGGGTTCACTAAGCAGATATTTAAGCAGAGCCCTAAAGAAAGGAAGAACAAGTTTTCTGGAAAAAGAATAATCCAAGCAAGGAAACAGCAAATGCAATAGCCCTAAGGCAAGAACATGCCTGGAATGTCTGAAGAACATGACGGAATGAGAGGAGAGCCACAGGAAATAAGGGGTATGTGTGCTTATGTGTGGGGTGCAGAGAATAGAGGAGTATAGACTTCTAAGCTGGACTTAGGAGTTTAGATTTTTCTCAGAGTGACAGGGTTTTGAACGGAGGATTGAGTCGAAGTGCCTTATGCTCTAAAAAGATCACTCTGCCTGTTGTACTGGAAATAGACTATGAGCAGGGAGAGCAGTTGTGGAGGTCCATGAGGACATTATTACAGTGACCTGAGAGATGAGGGTAGCAGTAGAGATGGCAAGTGATCAGACTGAATATATTTAGAAGACAGAGCTGACAGGATTTGCTGACAGACTATTGGAAAGACTGAGAGAGAGGAGTCAAAATGACTGAGTACTGGCCGGAGTAAATAGGAGGATGGAAGTGCCATTTATTGAGATGGGAAAACTGGAGGTAGAACAGGTTTGGATGAGGGATAGCAGGCTTAGGTTTTGAATATGTTAATTTTGAAATGCTAAATAGGATCCAATGTCAAACAGAAAAGTGGAGTTCAGGATAGGTCTAGGATGAAAATACAGATTCAGAGATTTTCAGTATAAAGATGGTATTTAAAGTCTTGAAAGTCTAGATAATATAACACTTAGTGAATATAGATAGAGAAGAGGTGCTAGGAACAAGCACTAGTGTGGCATTTCAAATTTAGAGCTGTTCCTTCAAATACTGAAGAATCATAAAAGCGACTAGAAAAGCAGACATTAAGGTATGAAGAAAATTAGGAGATTATGGTATCCTAGAAACCTAGTTAAAAAGCAAGTGTAACAAGGAGTGAGCGATTCACTGTCAAATGCTGATTGAGTACAAGGATGAGAGAGATATAAAGACAAACAGATCCAAGAGATACAGAGAGAAGAAATGGGAAGCAGAGAAATAAGACCATGTGGGGAGAATAAGGAGAACAAAACCAATTTTTTTAGTTGGAAGAAATTACAGCATGTTTGTATGCCACAAGAAATGATCCAGCAGAGAGGGAAACATCATGTAAATGAGAAGGGAGAGAAGCTAGTGGATAAATGGAGAGGAGGCTTTAGATGGGAACTCCGGAAGAAACAGACTATGATGAGCACCACAAGCAGGTAATGATGGGGGCTTCTGACTGCTTTGATTTTCTCAGCAACAAAAGAATAGGAGGGTAAATATGAGAGAGTAGGATAGGTATGAAGACAGAGGAGAAGGTATAAAAGATGCTTTAGGACAGTGAGAGTAACTGGACTACAGAAATGCCATGGAACCGAGGATGGGTAAGGAGGAAGTAAGACAATGAAAGACAAAAGAGACAGTGAAAAGGTGGGAGGCTCAATGCATTAGAGATGCCAGTGAGGCTGAAGAACCACTGGGACAAGAGAACCAGAAAAATAGGAAGCAATGGTCATAGAGCGGGATACCGAAACTGAAATCACTGAAGGTAATTAGTTACCAGTATCAGCAAGGTTTAGGGTATGTCCAGGGAAGTAAGTGTTTGAGCCACGGTAGAAAACAAGATGATCAGAGGAGAGGCCAGTGAACAGGAATTATCAACTATTTGGATAATGAAATCACCAAGACTTCCAAAGGAGCTATGTTAGAGAGAATGCCAATGAGCCAGGAGCTATCTTCTTCTTCTTTTTTTTTTTTTTGCCAGGAGCTATCTTCAAGGAAAGAGAAGAGAGTCTATATTTAAGTGCAGTGAGAAGGAACAGAGGTGGCATACCTCCTCACCACAGGAAACAATAATGTGGCAGCTGGTAAAAATCAGCAGAGAATGTGGAAAAAAACAGAACCCTCGTGCACTGCTAGTGGGATTGAAAATGGTGCAGCTATTACAGAAAACAGTCTGCAATTCCTCAAGCAATTAAAAGAGTTACCGTATGACCCAGCAATTCCTCTCCTAGGTAAGTTACCTGAGAAATGAAAACATTATGTCCACACAAAAACTTGTAGATGGACTGTTTATAGCACCATTATTCACAATAGCCAAAAGGTGGAAACCACTCAAATGTCCATCCACTGATAAATGGATTCACAAAACGTGGTATAGCCATGTAATGGAATATTTGGCATAAAAAGGAATAAAATATCGACACCTGCTACACCATGGGTGAATCTTGGAAAATTATGCTAAATGAAAGAAGCCAGTCACAAAAGATCATGCATTATATGATTCCACTCACATGAAATATCTGGAACTGAGAAATCTATAGAGACAGAAAGCAGATTAATGGTGACTGAAGGCTGAGGGAATTGGTGTGGGGCGGGGGGGGGGGACAGGGGAGCAGATAGCTAAAGGGTACAGAGTTTCTTTTTGAGATGATAAAAATGCTCTAAAGTTGGCTGTGGTGATGGTTGCAATATCTGAAAACACACTAGAAACCAATGACCTGTACACTTAAATGTGTGAACTGTACGGTATGTGAACTATATCTCAATAAAGCTGTCAAAAAAATGAGAATGTGTGTATGAATGAGATGAAATGCGTGAATGGAAATAATGAAATCAAGATGCTGCTAGGGTCTAGAATTCTACAACTGTTTTAGGGACCTGACACAAGGTATAGACTTATGATGGCTGAGTTCAAAGGGCAGCTGGGGGCCATGCCAGGAGAACCCAGCTAGAACATCAGAATCACATTCTGCTCCTCCTCATAGGCATTGGCACAAGCCAGTAAGGAGAGGCTGTTTGGTGTTGATGCTATGCTTACCATCATATATATGAATAACCATACTTGTAATTTGAGAGCCTACTATGTGCTAGGAACTGTCCCATGTGTTTTTAGGATAGTGACTAAGAGCGTGAGTTCTGGGCTCAGATATGGGCTGGAATACCAGCTAGAATTTACTTTTGGGCTCTAGGAATTAATTAAACCCTTTGGGTCTGTGTTCTTACCTATAAAATGGGTGGTTCTAAGATTTAAATGAGATGATGCACTCGGCACGATACCCAGTATATGGTTAACGCTTCACCAACGTTTGCTGTTTTTATACTTGGTATATGTACCAGCTGGCATCTTCCCAACAACTCTATGAGTCATTCTTGATCTGGTTTTGACTAAAGCTCAAATAGTTTACATGATATACCAAACATCATACAGCTAGAAAGAGATGAGCTAGAACCCAGCTCTGGATACCTAAAAAGACCTCAGGTGTCAGTTGTACTAAGTTATACCCACAGCTGGTCAGGAATTTGGAAAGGTGATTCTCTGAGTTGCCCAGTACATTGCTGCAAAAATTTCTGACTACACAGACTGTAGTCAAGATCACGGAAGATATAGAAGCTAATGGGGCTCTTCAAAGATAATTCACTTCACACTTTTGGCCTTCTTAGTTCTGCATTCTAATTGGCTTCATTTATTGGCCACAAGGAAAGAGACTCATTCTTCATCCTTCTACCAAAGTACTTCCTCCAACAGTTTATCCTCAGAGCACTTCTGTGATAATACAATCTCAGAAGTACAATGTTAGGAAAAACCTAGACCATTCATACCCCTTTCTTCATTTTACATGACTGGTACTATGATCTGCATGGAGTAAGCATACAATAAAATAGTCTGTTGAAAATGACTCAACTCCCAGAGAGAATCCGACAGCAGAATTTAATAGTCTTTGAGGATAGTCATACCTTTTGAGACTGGAGGACAGTTGCCAAATATCATCAGGATCCATTCCTGTAGGATCTTTCCTGTGGGCCACAAGAAAGATGCTCTTCTCCTTATATGAGGTATAAATGGTCAGGATCCCCATCATCACAAAATAGGTTCAGATAAAGTTAAGGAAAAAACACACAAACACACACAAAAGAACACACACATATATACATATATATCTGTGTGTGTGTGTATGCATTTTTAGTGTTGGGCACAGGGAAGTCATTACCATTACATATGGAACTGACACGATTATAAAAAATACCATGATCATGTTTACTTGAAACACCAAACAAATGAAATTTTATCACGGTAGTTCTCTTGGGAGGTCATATATTTATAATTATGTTGCTCTCATTATTTAAACCTCTTTTGGAATTCCTTTGGGGATTGTCTCCAGAACCTACAACATATTCTCTGGAACCACCTTAATGGTGAAAAAATTCATACTGGGATGATTTATCTGATTACTGAAAGAAGTCAAGGTGCCAATTCTGGGACTATAATTTGGGATCAATTTGGAGAATACCATTTTTAATCAGGGCCTGCTTTATTAAATGGCTTGCTAGAAGAAAAATTCCCAAAGTACATTTTTTTAGAAATATTTCAGGGACACCTGGGTGGCTTAGCTGGTTAAGCACCTGACTCTTGATTTTGGCTCAGGTCATGATCTCACAGTCATGAGTTCAAGTCCCATAGTGGGCTCTGCACTGGATGCCGAGCCTGCTTAGGATTCTCGCTCTCCCTCTCTCACTGCCCCTCTCTGGCTTGAGCACACAAGCTTGAGCACTCCCTCTCTCCAGCTTGCGTGCACACAAGCACGAGCTCGCTCTCTCGTTCTCAAAAAAAAAAAAAAAATCTTTGTAATTCTGAATGTCTATTGCATATATATGTAACTGAGCAGCATTCAAGCAGACTCCAGTAAGTTCTTCTTAGCACAAGATCACAAAACAACTTCCATTTCAAACCCAGGTCCTCCAGCTCCAGAATAGGATTTAATTCTACTGTTATACAAGCCACACCTCTACTCATGCTCACTAACTCTCAGTCCAGCCCTTCAGCTTCAAGGAAACCTGAATCTCCAAAATCTGATCCTTTCCTTATATCCCGGAATGAGTGTCTTAAAGCAAACTGGGTCTAATGGAAATGCGGTAGGCCAGAAATGAGAAGAACTGGGTCTCACTATAATGTGTGGTTTGCTATTAGGCACTCACACATGGATTATAATGACCTCTACATTAACAACTAAACAGAATTAAAGATAAAATAACCACACTATATCTAAAATATCAATGATAATTACTACCTACAACTACAGATGCCCATGGCTCATACTGTTAAATTCTAACAGTAGCAGGCCCCAGAATCAAAGTTTGTTTTCTGTAGGGAGCAGGGAGGATGACCAGTAGAGATTCTAATAAACAGTCACTACAGAACAAACCTGAGCATAAATAAAGGATATGATACGACACACAAAGCCAGAACAGGCTTAGATTCTGGAAAGGGGTGCATATAATCCCAGATCAAAGCCACTATGGCAAAGAAACAGGAGATGGTACAGATGGTGAGGCGACCGTCAATCAGACCAAAATTCTCCACATACTTGTACTTTTCCAGAAGTACCTAGTAAAAAGAACAAGGAATCAAGCTCACAGAATTGCTTCCTTCCTAGTACCTGTTTTTAGTCTTGATTTCCATGTAAAAGTTATATTAAGGATCATATAAATTACCAAGTAGTTCTCTCCAATCAGGATTTTACCACTCTAAGCAAAAAAGACTCAAGCTGTTCACAATGATCCCAGAGAAAAAGTTCATTAACTTCTCACACATTTTGTTTTGTTTTTTTTAATCCTCAACTTTGCCCATGGGATGAAGGGAAGTTTCTCTTCCCTTTTTAAATAGAGAGATGACCAATCATGAATGAATATCCTATATTCCCCTCAACCCTGTTGGCTCTAGGCTAATTAACCTCAAAAACAATAAACTACCAGCTTTCTGTAATTCAAAAATTAGAGAATTTGACAGAAGCTTGAGGTAGCTAACATTTTAATGCATATTCCCTCATATAACGTTAAGGATTTTAGAAACTGCTTTATGGCTCAATTCCTACAACTAAAAACTACGGTCATTCCCAGTCACAAAAGAAAAAGATCCTGCAGATGTGCCATAAGCTGTACATATGTTAACAGACTCCCTACCTCAAGAAAATACTTTTTTGGAGCGCCTGGGTGGCTCAGTTAGTTAAGCATCCGGCTTTGGCTCCGGTCATGATCTTGTGGTCTGTGAGTTTGAGCCCCATGTCGGGCTCTGTGCTGACAGCTCAGAGCCTGGAGCCTGCTTCAGATTCTGTGTCTCCCTCGCTCTCCGCCCCTCCCCCGCTTGCACTCTGTCTCCCTCTCTCAAAAATAAACAAACATTAAAAAAATTAAAAAATTAAAAAAAAAAAAAGAAAATACCTTTTTGGCAGAATCATCCAAAGAATTCTTCACAGCGGATCCATCCCATTTGTCAATTTTTACAGGCTTATCATCAATTTTCCACTGTAAAACAGAAAAGTTTGCATCACCAGGCATGGCATCTTATTGAAAGTAACATGAACTACTTCCTTAAGTGTTCAAAAAACAACATAAGACCTAGTACCTAACTGCAGTTTCAACTCCACAGAAATATATCCAGTTAATACAGGAATTTCCTGGTCAGCACTAGGAAATTTGCTGATAAGCCCCTTCCATTCTCTTAAGGGTGATCTTGCTTAAAACAATGGCTTCTTTGCTAATAATTTCCTTTTTTTCCACTCCCTCTCTAGCTTTAAAAATCTTTGTTTCTGTAGCCTTTTGGAGCTTCCCTCTACCCGCTAGATGGAATGCTGCCTGATTCATGAATCGATTAATAAAGCCAATTAGATCTTTAAAATTTATTTGAAGTTTTTACTTAACAAGACCATCTTTCAAGTACATGTAACATTTACTTTGTCCTCTGATGTTACACAGCTAAAAGACAAAACACTTAAAAATGAAATTGAAGGAGATTAGGTCACTAGAATCAGGTGGTACTCATATGATGTTGCCAGTCTTCTATGCCAGAAAGCTCAATCTGGGCTACAGAGACTACAGTGTGAACTCACATATCCCATCCCCATTTCACCCAAATGTGGGAATAGGGAAGAACTCCACTTGTTCATCCTTTCATTCTGTGACCACAAAACTCAGACAATATACACCCATGAACTTTCAGACACTAACAAGATGAGGAACATCTCTTTTAATACATGTTCATCAGCTAACAACTTTTATATTTTACCAGTATGTCTCAACTGTAGGAAAACAGAAAATCCAGTGTAGTCTGTTGGAAAGAACATTTTGAATTAAAAATCAAGTCCTATTATTAGTTATAGGACTTTGGACAAACTCCACTTCAATTTCTCTCATCTACAAAGGTTTAGAAAGGTTCTCTAATACTGTGCTAGCTAGAAGCAAGTGACTGTCTCACACACTGCTGGTAGAAATTCAAAATGGTATAACACCTACTAAGGCAATTTACCACCTTGGATTCCACTTCTGGGAAATTTCCTGTACACAGGAAATAATATACAAGGCTACTCACTGAAGCAGCATTTGTAACAACAAAAAGTAACTCAAGTACTCAACTACAGAGGACTGGTTAAACAAACTTGTAGTGTACCCAGATATCTTGAGAAGGTAGAAGGACATGGGTGGGACTGACTCTTTAATGTATGCCTTTTTAATTTTTAAACATGTGAACATTTCATATAGTAAAAAAAATTCTCAAATGTGAGTGATTCCATGAACAAAGCTTAAGTGGAACAGGGTGCTACAAATAATCTGATAAACCTGTCTTTTATAGATCACAATGCCCAACTTTAAAAAAAAAATTTTTTTTTTAAGTTTTGGTTTTTTTTTTAATGTTTATTTACTTTTGAGAGAGACAGAGACAGAACATGAGCTGGGGAAGGGCAGAGAGAGAGGGAGACACAGAATCCAAAGCAGGCTCCAGGCTCTGAGCTGTCAGCACAGAGCCCAACGTGATCTCACAAGCTGAGATCATGACCTGAGCCAAAGTCAGATGCTCAACCGGCTGAGCCACCCAGGTGCCCTAGCACAATGCCCAACTCTTAGTTTTTTATATCAAGCGAATACCGCATTTCATAAAAATTACAAACCAGCAGGCCAATACAAAATAGGAATAGATTTTACAGAAAGAGAAGAGAACTTCATATTTATCTTTCTGATAAATTCAGACACTGCATATGAGAAATAAGGAGACAGACTAAACATCTGTAGAAATATAATACAACAAACTTGTTTTTTAAAACTGTGATCCTATGTACTATTACACAAAAAAGAAAAACTGTTCTGTGAAGTTTGTTGAGAGAAAAAAACATGAACTACAACAGCTATACTTCAAGTGATTAAAAGTCAATCAAGGTTTTTTGCCTTTGGTGTCTCATAAAAACAAGAATTTTGAGAAAATTACTCGTGGCAAATACCATTTTGATAACAGCAAGCAAAAGAAAGAACCTGTACAGCCAGAATTCATAATTAAAATTATTTGTGAAACAAAGTCATTAAAAAATTTTGGGGTCATTCCAAAAAGAAAAAATCATATTCTCATAGATACTCAGCTACACATCACTATCTGCAGTACATTAAAGAAACTTGCCTTTACAACTTAGAGGATAATTTCTCAGCAATCTGGGGGGATAAAACACAGAAGCTATTACAGCATGTGCTGAAATAGCCCCAGCTGTACCTCCACTGTCTGGCAGCTAGAAGAAATCTTCAGTAAGTGGCACAGGAACATTTCCACTGACTCACAAAGTTTATGATTTCTGAAGAGATGGAAGCATGATCCATTTTGTGTGCATGAAAACCTTTAGCCTATTCAGAGAAAATAGCATCTCTGTTATAGTACAGAGACACATCTAGAAAAAGGGCAGGAGGGTGGACATTAGATGCTTACTTTTCTGACTTATTTTCTGTCATTCTCAAAAACTGCTCAACTAAAATGTATACTACTCTTCCATTTTTCTCTCTCCTGCTATTCAAAGCATTTTAAGAAACTTTTCTTTCCCTCTCTCTCTTATCTTCTTACCCCATAAGGGCAATTGCTTTCCTTTTGTAACAAAAAGACAAAGCAAAGGTTGGTTTCTTTCATATGGGACCTCACAGGATAAATTACCAAGAAAGGTCTGTGCAGAAAAGAGCTAAGATAGGCCTGAGACCGCCATCCTTAGAAAGGCCTGCTTCAAAGGCTGGCCCTTGCTTGGTATTTGGGAAGTTGGCTGGTAAACAGTGACTTACGCGGATATAAAACTTTCCCTAAGTGGTACGAGTGGCTCATTGTGCTTCAGCTGTTTGTACAAATGATGTAGTTTATGCTACACACGAGTTTTCTTTCTAGGAGTCGGGAGTTTTGCCACAGGCCAGGCAGAGGGTGCATACTTAACCAGCTCCCAGTAAAAAACCTGGACACTGAGTTTGTAGTGAGCTTCCTTGGCAGACAACACTCAACACTCCATACGTACTGTCACATCATACTGTTACTGGAGGAATTAAGCATAATTTCTAGGACGCTACTGGCAGAGGGCTCTCAGAATTTTGTACTTGGTTTCCTCCAGACTTCATCCTATGCACCTCTTCCTTTTGCTGAAATAAATCTTGCCTACAAGTAAAACTACATACTCAGTCCTGTGAATCAGTCCTAGTAAATCACTTGAACCAAGTGGACTTAGGGATCCCTGATACAGGCAGTACTGCCAATTAAGATATAGCAATGCTGTAACTTCACACAATTCCTCTTTCCCACACTCCCTCTTGCATGGTACAGTTACATGTATACTGGTCCCAATCAACAATCATAGGCATTGACTTTAAGACCATTGCTATTGTCAATTCCCCTCCTCAGACACTACTTTTATTTCCTTTTGGCTGAATTTTCTTTTTAATATTCATCTCTGTATTGCTTTAACAATTGTTTACATTCTTATTTCTTAATTTCTCAGTTTTTGGCATTAAATCTATTGACTTCTCACAACAAAAGAGGAAACTGAGCCCTTTCATACCCTGCCACAATCACATTAATTTTCTCTGCTCCCCCCGCACCATCTTTTTAATACATCATAGATCACTAGTGATTTGGTCTTACACCTTAATTTTGGCTAGATTATCCAAACTGTACATTATAATCATAAATGCTATTCACAGATGAGTCATGTATTATACTAGGATTACTTTTTCTTTCCTGATAACTTTTTGTTTTCCTTGGAGCTACTGTTGTTTTGGTTGTTGTTTTCAATCAATGTATTTATCATCAATATAGTGATATTCTGAATTCTCACCCAATTGTTTAAATTTCCTGTCAATATGTGCAAAAGTATTCATCATTCTGTGAATTTCATCTTTTTGGAGTAATTGGTCTTAGAGCCTCCTGACCTGCTTTGATCTGGGTGGACTGCTTTCCAGGCTTGCTGTATAGCTATCATCCTGGAATTTCCCTTCACCACCACCCTGGGGGTTCCCATAACCTCCTCTTGGGCTGGACCCCCTTTTCTTAGATACCATGTCTTACTCTTTTCTCAGTTTACTATTCCCTTGATCTGGTGAACACATCCTCTAGTGAGTCCTTGAAAAACGCACACGGGAAATCAATTTTGAGACTACACATCTGAAAACATCCTTTTAGTCTCCCCTCACAATTAATACAAATAATTTCTCTTCAAAAAATTTAAAGTTTTATTCCATTGTCTCAAGAGTTTAAGGGACTCCTGAGATTCCTGAAGCCATTCTGATTCCTGATCCTTCATATACAATGTTCTTTCCCTTACAGGAAGTTCTTTATGTTGTGTGTCTAAAAATTTCAGGATGATATCCCTTATGCAGGTCAATTTGCATCCACTGTTAAACTGCTAGTACCACTGATAGGCCTTAAGCAGATTCTCAATATGGAAACCAGTGTCCTTCGGATTAGAAAACTAGAGTCCAGGGATATTAAGCATCACACAGCCAGTAAGTGACAGGCAACTAAATTACTTAGGGCTAACTTATAAACACATGGTTCACCATAAAACTGTCCCTTCTTCAGTGATAGAAACTTACTTTTACTTGCCTTAATCTCTGAACTCAACCCCAAGGCAGATTCTGTTTGTGGCCTTCTTCTCAAAGACATACTATATTCAAATCAGAACCTAACTGAATTTAGATTCACTACAGATGTAGGCAAATGCATTCTTTCTTCACTTAATAAGGCAGCCCTTACTATGCAAAGGAGCACAATATAGTGGTTAAAAGATACAGCTTTGGAGTCAGACTACTTGAGTTTTAATTCTCACTTTCCTATTTAATGGATGATATTGGGCAAATAATTTAATCTTTCTCTTAATGTTTATTTTTGCAAGAGCACATAATTTAATCTTTCTATAGCTTTAGTTTGCTCAATTGTAAAATAAAGATAAAAATATCTATTTCACACGTTAGTATGAGGATTAAATACTGTAATTAAAAAACAGCAAAATGCCTGGTACACACAAGTAGTTATTAAGAATTAGCTACTGTTGTTGCTATTAATTATGCAAAGCTACTATACTGCATCACAGTTAGCTGGATTTATATAACATCCCCCTCACTGGGTAACAGGGACTACATGTTTTACATTCTCAGAGTCAGGGACATAACATAGTGTCAACAGCTACTTCTTGAAAAGATGTCTAAACAATCTTATAAAGAAAAAAAAGGAAAAGATTTCTAAAATGTTAACTTTCAGTGTAAATTTAACAAATGTATACGTGGCTGAAGTAATCTCACTTGGTTCTTATCCACAGAATTTGAGGGAGGTATAACCAGAGCTATTACTGAGTGCACAATGTGTCCTATGTATTGTGCTAAATGTTTTACATACACCATCTCTTTTAATCCCTATGATAACGCTACTAAGAACAATTACCATCTGCTATGGACAAATGTTTTTGTCTCTCCCCCACAGATCAGATGCTGAAATTCTAACCCCAATGTGATAGTATTGGGCTGTGGGCCTTTGGGAAGTAATTAGGTCATGCGGGTAGAGCCTTCATGGGAGGGATTAGTGCCCTTACAAAAAGACACAAGGGGCGCCTGAGTGGCTCAGTCAGTTAAGCGTCCAACTTCGGCTCAGGTCATGATCTCACAGTTCGTGGGTTCAAGCCCTGCATTGGGCTCTGTGCTAAGAGCTCAGAGTCTGGAGCCTGCTTCGGATTGTTTCTCCCTCTCTCTCTGCCCCTCCCCCGCTCACACTGTCTCTCAAAAATGAATAGATGTTTAAAAAAAAAAAACTTTTTTTTCAAGAACACGAGAGCTTGTTTCTATTCTGTTTTCCACCATGTGAGGATCCGAGAAGGCTGTCCGCAAGCAGAAGGGCCTTTATCAGAACCCATGCCGGCACCCTGAACTCAGACTTCCCAGCCTCCAGAATCATGAGATAAAGATTTCAGTTGTTTAAGCTACTCATTCTATGGCATTTTTGATAAGGCAGCTCAAACTGACTAACATCCTTCTTTTATAGATAACAGTAAGGGTTTTAGAAATTTGCCCAAAGTGACAGGAAGTGGTAAAGCCAGACTCAACGGAGTTTTCATTTCAAAACCCATTCTCTTTCTCATTATTCCACATTGCTTCCCACAAAGTATAAGGTGCTTCCCACAAAATATAAGGAAAGGAATTATTAGCTATCAAAAACAAAAGAAAAAGACATAAATTCCTGAAGTGATAGCCGTATAGAGGATCCTGATTCCTACCTGGTAAGTTATAGCTAACGTAAAAAGAATCTAAAAATGATTTTAATCTTGAATATACCAACAAAACCCACAAAATAGATTTTGAATTTTCCATTTCCCTCCATTTAAAACCAACTGAAATTTAACTGAAAATATAGCTCAAAAAGTCCCATTTAAAATAAATCACTTCCTTGTCAGTACCAACATTAAGAAATAAAAACACTATTGGACCAGCATACCTATTGCCAGATCTAGACAGCTAACCAGTATATGCATTTTTTAAACTTTTTGTTAAAGTGTATTTATTGGAGGGGGGGGGGGCAGGAGGGGCGGAGAGAGAAAGAGAGAGAATCCCAAGCAGGCTCTGTGCCACTAGTACAGAGCCGAATGTGGGGCTTAATCCCACGAACCATGAGATCATGACCTGAGCTGAAGTAGGGCGCTTACCTGACTGCACCACACAGGCGTCTCAAAAATATGCATTTGATGGTTTTGACTAAACATTACAAAGACTCATTTCAGTTACAATTCTCTGCTGCAAATATGAATAAAAAGTTCTACAAAGATACTTCACTGCAGATATGGCATTAAGAACTTCACTTTTCAGGGCGCCTGGGTGGCTCGGTCGGTTGAGTGTCCGACTTCGGCTCAGGTCATGATGTCACGGCTCATAAATTCAAGCCCCATGTCGGGCTCTGGTGCTGATAGTTTGGAGACTGGAGCCTGCTTCGGATTCTGTGTCTCCCTCCCTCTCTGCCCCTAACCCACTTGCATTCCGTCTCTGTCTCTCTCAAAAGTAAATAAGCATCAAAAAAAAAAAAAAAAAAAAAAGAACTTCACTTTTCTAAGGACTTCAGGAGGATATTAAACATAATCCAGGTCTTGAGAATATGTAAATAGTACAGGAAGGTATTTTTTTATTTAACCTATTTAAGGATTACAGGCTTTTCCTGTTCCCCATGCATCTTCTGGCGTTAAAGGCAAAAAAAGGACAAAATCCTTGGTCATTAAAGGTATGTCCAGCAAAGCAAAATTGTGTGGAGTATTAAATAACATAAACACTTCTATTTTCTTATTTTAATAGCAGTGAAAACAGAAGTAAGTTATGTAGTGATAAAGACCTCCATGGATTGCTTCATGAAGTTCCTTAGCTTCACAAAGGCCAGTACACAAAGCTTGACAAAGGCTCAAAAGATTCCTCGATTCACACTGAAGAGATGAAGGCTACCAGAGATTAGTGCCAATAGAAGGACCTTGCTCTGATTTACAAAGAGCTGAGTATGGCTCTAAGAAAAACTAACACTTTTCCTCTCCCTTCTTTGTAAGGTCTCTCCCAGTTTAGCAAGGGGATATAGGCTCCAAAGGAGGAAAAGTAGATGAGGCACTTAACAGGGAGTATATCCTAGATAGTCTTGTTTAGTTTACTATGTTAAGGGACTTGGACTTTATTCTGAGACAAACAATTGAGAATATTTTAAGCAAAGGAACAAAATAATCAAATTTCTGTTTTTTAAAGTCATTTTTTAAAATATTTATTTTGAGAGGGAGGGAGGGAGAGAGAGAGAGGGAGAGAGAGAGGGAGAGAAGGGGGAGAGGGGGAGAGAGGGGGGAGGGAGGGAGGGAGGGAGGGAGGGAGGGAGAGAGGGAGAGAGGGAGAGAGGGAGAGAGGGAGAGAGGGAGAGAGGGAGAGAGAATGAATCCCAAACAGGCTCCACACCATTAGAGCAGAGCCCATGCAGCTCAAACTCATGAACCATAAGATCATGACCTGAGCAGAAATCAAGAGTCAGATGCTTAACGTACTGAGCCACCTAGGTGACCCTAAAAGCCATTTCTAGTGGCAACCTGCTAGATGGTCTGGAGAGGAGTAACAGTGGAGATAAACACATCAGATTCAAATGACTGATTAAGATGCAGGGCCTAAATAAGAGCAACAGCAAAGGGATAAAAGAATTCAGACTTAGGTAACTGAGCTAACGTGATTTTCTAAGAGAAGGTACACAGATGCAAAAAGGAGAAATACCCATTTGTACATGTTGAGTTTGAGATGTTTAAATTCCAGTTATACTGATTTCAGAATTTTCTAAACCAAAATAAGGAGATTATGAAAATTGACGGTAAAGTCAAAAGGCGAGATTACCGTATGAGTCGGAAATATGGACCCCCTACCACCCATATGAACACATTTAGCAAAAGATGAAAAGACAGTAAGTTCAAAATAAGAAAAAAATGTTCAATCTGGGGAGAAAATGATGTCTGTCTTGAGAATGTGCACCATCACCTAACTTAGATCCCAACTCGGAAATACCATGATATCTCAGAGATTAGAGCTCTTGGCAACATACTTAATTTTCAATTTCAATCTATTTTTTATAAAAATGACCAAGAAATACTGCAAAGAAAATTACTTAAATTTTCTTTGATGAATGAGTGGCTTATTAACAGCTGCATTTATCACTGGAGTTAAGTTGGAAGTTAGAAATTACCATGTGTTAATTATGAACATGAGCATTAGTGGCAACACCAGAGAAACTGGAAGTAGACTGACTCTGGCTATTTAGTCTAATATGCCTATGAGATATCCATGTGAATATGGCAAGTAGACAGTTGGACACAGAAGTCTGGGGATCAGAGGATAGGTCCAGGTTGAAAACACAAATGTGGAAGTCATCAACTTACAGATGGTATTTAAGCCATGACACTGGTATCTCCTTGGGATGAGTATAGATAGAGGAGAGGGGTTTGCCAATATTTAAGGGTCAGGAAGAAGACAAAACAGTAACAATAATACAGAGGCCAATGAAGGTGGAGGAAAATCAGGGGCAAATAATCTTCTAGAAGCCACATTAAAAAAAAGAGAAAAGTTCAAGAAAGAAGTGTTCAGTGAGTCAAATACTACTGAAAGGTCAAATAATATGAAAAACTATTAGTGAAATTTGACAAAACAAAGGTCAGAGCAGAGAAACAATGTAGGCAACTGCTAAAAAAAAAAGGGGGGGGGCTGGACAGATGGAGATTGTTAACGTCTGTGATATCACTCTTAAATAATTGTGAATGACTGGCTAAGAAAATAGTAATAATTTGAAAACTTTAGAGGATACTCCATAAACACTGTAAAGACAAAAAGAAATGAGTTTTTAAAATTGAGATATAATTCACATACCATAAAACTCACCATTTAAAAATGTACAATTCCAAAAAATGAACTATTGGGACCTCATCAAGATAAAAAGCTTCTGCACAGCAAAGGAAACAATCAACACAATCAACAAAACTAAAAGTCAACCAATGGAAGGGAAGAGGATACTTGCAAATGACAGATCAGTTAAAGGGTTAGTACCCAAAATCTATCTAAGAATTTGTCAAACTCAACACCCAAAAAACAAATAATCCAGTGAAGAAATGGGCAGCAGACATGAATAGACACTTTTCCAAAGGCATCCAGGTGGCTAACAGATACATGAAAAGATGCTCAACATCACTCATCATCAGAGAAATACAAATGAAAACCACAATGAGATACCACCTCACACCTGTCAGAATGGCTAAAATGAACAAGTCAGGAAACAATAGATGTTGGCGAGGATGCAGAGAAAGGGGAACCCTTTTGTACTGGTGGGAACGAAAACTGGTGTAGCCATTCAGGAAAACAGTATGGAGGTTCCTCAAAAAATTAAAAATAGAACTACCCTATGACCCAGCAACTGCACTATTAGGTATTTATCCAAAGGATACATAAATGCTGATTTGAAGGAGCACATGCACCCCAATGTTTACAGCAGCGCTATCAACAGGAGCCAAATTATGGAAAGAGCCCAATTGTCTACTGACTGATAAAGGGATATATATGTATATATACATAAAGGGATAA
Source organism: Prionailurus bengalensis (assembly GCF_016509475.1). Lineage (NCBI taxonomy): Eukaryota > Metazoa > Chordata > Mammalia > Carnivora > Felidae > Prionailurus > Prionailurus bengalensis. The sequence goes on from NC_057346.1 coordinate 57,193,938, forward strand.
AGAAGATATATGTGTGCACTCACACATAGGAATATTACTTGGCAATTGAAAAGAATGAAATCTTGCTTTTGCAACAATGTCAATGGAACTAAAGTGTATTATGCTAAGTGAGAACAGAGAAAGATAAATATCATTATTTCACTCATATGTGGAATTTAAGAAACAAAGCAGATGAACATAGGGGAAGGGAAGGAAAAATAAGATAAAAACAGAAAGGGAATAAAACCATAAGAAACTCTTAAATACACAGAACAAACTGAGGGTTGCTGGAGGGGAGGTGGGTGGGGGTCTGGGCTAAACGGGTGATGGGCATTAAGGAGGGCACTTGTTAGGATGGGCATTGGGTACTATATGAGTGATGAATCACTGGGTTCTGATTCATATGCTGTATGTTAACTTGAATTTAAATAAATTTTTAAAAATAAATAAAATGTAAAAAAAAAAAAAGACAATGTGCAATTCAGTGGTTGTGCAATCATCATCATTAATTCTAGAACATTTTCATCACCCTAAAAAGAAACCCCATAACAACACGTATTCATTCCCTATCCCCTGCTCCCTACAACCACTAATCTACTTTCTGGGCACTTTGGTTACTTCTACCTCTTGGTTGTTGTGAATAATGCTGCTATGGTAATTCGTGTGCGAGTTTTTATTCAGACATATATATTCAGTGCTCTTGAGTTTATACCCAGGAGTGGAATATGCTAAGTTATATGGTAATTCTATGTTTAACTTTCTGAGGAACTGATAAACTGTTTTCCAAGGTGGCTGCATCATTTTACATTCCCACCAGAAATGTAGGAGGGTTCCAATTTCTCTACATCCTTGTCAACGATGGTTATTTTTTTCTTTTTTTAATTATTATTATTATAGCCATCTCAGTGGTATCTCACGGTGGTTCTCATTTGCATTTCTCTAATGACAAATGATGCTAACCATCTTTTCATGTGTTTACTGGTCATCTGTATAGCTTCATATGGAGAAAGGTCATTCAAATCCTTTATTCTTTTAGAAATCAGTTTGTCTTTTTGTTATTGAGTTGTAAAATTTTCTACATAGTCTAGATACTAGGCCCTTATAAGAAATAGGATTTGTAGGGGCGCCTGGGTGGCGCAGTCGGTTAAGCGTCCGACTTCAGCCAGGTCACGATCTCGAGGTCCGTGGGTTCGAGCCCCGCGTCGGGCTCTGGGCTGATGGCTCAGAGCCTGGAGCCTGTTTCCGATTCTGTGTCTCCCTCTCTCTCTGCCCCTCCCCCGTTCATGCTCTGTCTCTCTCTGTCCCAAAAATAAATAAAAAACGTTGAAAAAAAATTAAAAAAAAAAAAAAGAAATAGGATTTGTAAATATTTTCTCTCATTCTGTGGACTACCTTTTCACTTTCCTGATAGTGTCCCTTGACACAAGAGTTTTTAAGTTTGATGAAGTAAAAAATAATGAGTTTTGAGATATTATTAAAATTCTGCTTCCGGGATGCCTGGGTGGCTCAGTCAGTTACGCATCCAACTCTTGGTTTCGGCACAGGTAATGACCTCATGGTTTGTGGGTTTGAGCTGCCAGCACAGAGTCTGCTTGGGATTCTCTGTCTCCCCCTCTCTCTGCCCCTTCCCTGCTCAAGCTCTCTTTCTCAAAAATAAACATTTAATTAAAAAATAAAGTTTAGTTTGCAAAACAATGTTAAAAAGCCAGCACCTTGTTTCTTTAAACACACACACACAATTACAGCAATGCCATAAAACTATTCATCTTCTTTGTCAGAGGTAGGTCAGGGTCCAGACATGCCACCCAGAAATCTGGCAAGCTAAGATACCATGGAGGACAGCAAAAGGCGATACGTGACCTGTCTAAGGACACATGGTTGATATGTCACAAAGCCAAGACTTGAGCCTAGGTCTTCCAACCTCAAAATAGACACTCTTTTCACTACTGCAGTAGTTAGCACATGGTCTGCTCCAGTAGGAGAGGCAACGTACCTAAGAAGTAAAGTAAGAGCACTGGATTAAGAACCGGGAAGCCAGGTTTGAGAACTGTAACCAACTCAGTGTGTCAGCTTGGGCAAGTTGCTTCATTTCCCCCTCTTCAACTGTGTCCATGTCTATAAAATGAGGAGGCTGGCACAGATAAGCTTCAATGTCTCTTCACTATAAACATTTTAGAGAAACCACTACTGACTAAACAGAACAGTTGGAAACAAAACAAACAAAAAACTCTTCATATATCAGAACCAGAAAGGATTTAAAAAATAATCTAAGATAGTAGTGCTCAACCTGGAAGTAACTACTAAAATGTAGAGGGGCGCCTGGGTGGCTCAGTCGGTTAAGCGTCTGACTTCAGCTCAGGTCATGATCTCGCGGCCGGTGAGTTCAAGCCCCACATCGGGCTCTGTGCTGTGACAGATCAGAGCCTGGAGACTTGTTTCTGATTCTGGGTCTCCCTCTCTCTCTGCCCCTCTTCTGCTTGCGCTCTCTCTCTCTCTAAAATAAATATTAAAAAAATATTAAAATATAGAGGAAATAAATAAGTAAATAAATAAATAGCTATATGTAAAAACATGCAGCTGTCCAGGTCCCACCGAATCTGATTCAGGTCTGGGATCAGGTCCAGAAACCTGTATTTTTAACTAAAACCCCAACGGAGTCTGATGTCTTCATATCATGTTAGGAAAAAATAGGAAGCTGAAGCCCAGAGTAACCAGCTAATTAGCAGCACCTATATATAGACAGATAGATAAGTGCTTACTATATGCCAGATATATAGTGCCAGACACCTTCTAAGGTAAATATTATTATTTAAAAAAAAATTTTTTTTTTAACGTTTATTTATTTTTGAGACAGAGAGAGACAGAGCATGAACGGGGGAGGGTGAGAGAGAGGGAGACACAGAATCGGAAACAGGCTCCAGGCTCTGAGCTGTCAGCACAGAGCCCGACGCGGGGCTCGAACTCACGGACCGTGAGATTGTGACCTGAGCCGAAGTCGGCCGCTCAACCGACTGAGCCACCCAGGCGCCCCAAAGGTAAATATTATTATTATTCCCACTTTACAGATGAGGAAACTGAGACACAAAGAGACTTATTAACTTGCCAAGAATATATATCTGCTAAGTGGCAGAGCCAAGATTCAAAGCCAGACATACAGCCTGGCTCCAGAGCCTTTGTTCTCAACTACTAAGGTATAAAAGCTGTGCTTTAGGATCAGGATGAACAGTCCAGCCAGGAGACAAAAATTCAGGTATGAAGTTAAAAGGGTCTGAATATAGCTTCTAAAAAACACAGTTTAATACCACATTTTAATAGCCAAAACAATTCATCCAGGAGACAAAAATCCATGGACAAGGCTAAAAGGATTTGGATATAGTTCTGGAAAGCATGGTTTAATACCTATGTCAATTTTAATAGCTAAAACAATTAAGCAAGTAATTTTTCTTTACAGCCTGCTATGTAGAACAAAATGCTTTGATGTATTTTGTGGGCAAAAAAATCTTACTGCAATAATCTAAATTATTCTGTGATAGAAGTTGAAAAATTATATTTGCATACTTATTTTTAAGATCAGGAAGGTAGAATTGCTTTGTTCTCAGTTTCATAGGCACAGAAATTCACATCTGCTTACAGAAAGCTAGAAGCACATTTGCATCTCTTTATTACATTTCTTCACAGGAAGTGCCACTACAGCTGCAGGAAATAAAAATAAAAGCCCTTAAAAAAAAATCAAGACAAATAAAATTAAAGAGGCTGTAAGGTAACAGCCTCTCAATCCCACAGAGCAAAAACTTCTTTATTCATTTAGATCCCGCTCCACTGAGAATAACATTTTTCCCCATGTTTCCCTTCCATAGTACCCTCAGTTTTCAGACAATTAGAGGCACCATCTCAAAAGCAGTTTCTGATGATGGAGGGGGCAGATCTGAAGGTTTTTTGTCTGCTAAATTCAATGCTGTAAGTATTTATTCTGTATTGATCACCTCAGAGAACTATAAGAACCTTTCATGGGAAACTGGACAAATACAAATTGGTAGAAAAATACAAGACAGTAGGTCAGGTCATATTAAATGACAGTTTAATTCCCATGTGCAATAAATGCTAGAGAAATTAGAGGAACAACCTGATGTAAAGCTAAAATAAAGTTTTCTGAGAAAAAGCACCTAAACACATCTTGACTTATTTTCTCTCCCCTAGGTCCCTCACTTCTTGGGTTAATTCTGCCAAGTGCTCCTTTGTGAGGCCTTTTATCTACTTCTGCTGCTCAAGTTGGGGTTCTCATCACCTGGTCATTTTCTCTTTACAGCCATTTACAAAGAACATTTACCAAACTGTACAATTTAATATTAACAACAAGCCTATAATACATATGGGAATATCCACATTGTTTACATAAGGAAATTCAAGTTCAGTAATACCATGCAACTTATCCAAGGCCATGTGGCCTTTATCATGCTGCACTAGAACTCAAACTTGCCTTTCTTTTTAAATAAACCTTACACGCCAGTAAGGTATAAGGCCTAATCAGAAGACTTTTAATTTCTACTTCAACTTATCTAATTTTCCAAAACCACTGTATATAGTCTCAAAAGCCTTCAACAGCTTCCTACTCTTACTCCAAGCAATCCATTTCCTCTTCAATCTGATTCTACCTTCATGTCACTACAGGTCTCTTAGGACAGTCCGCAGTCAACTCACCACCCAAAACATCAGGCACCATCTGCACTATCATTTGCTCGAGGACATTCTTACCTAGTATGCTGTCCTCTCTTCAAAAATAAGGTACTAGCTCCACTCTCAGACATGAACGAGGTCTTCCCCTGGGGCCCTCACCCGCTTATCAAGCAGATCTCAGGGATCGTTCTCTCTTGCATTTGAACTTCTGTAAAAAGCACACATCTGAATACACCAAATACTTTTAATATATTGGGTACCTCCATGTCCTATAATCAGCTATACTGAGTTACATTATTTTTTTTTTAAGTTTGAGAGAGAGAGAGAGAGAGAGAGAGAGAGAGAATGAATCCAGGCTCCACACCGTCAGCACAAGCCTGACGTGGGGCTCAAACTCACAAACTGTGAAATCATAACCTTAATGGAAATCAAGAGTTGGACATTTAACTGAGTAAGCCACTCAGACACCCCTCTGAGTACTTTTTAATTTTTTAATATTTTATTTATTGAGAGAAAGAGAGGCAGAGCATGAACGAGGGAGGGGCACAGCGAGAGAGGGAAACAGAATCCGAAGCAGACTCCAGGCTCTGAGCTGTCAGCACAGAGCCCGGTGTGGGGCTCGAACTCACCAGCCGTGAGATCATGACCTGAGCCGAAGTCAGATGCTCAACCGACGGAGCCACCCAGGTGCCCCCTGCCCCCAGTACCTTCTGACAGAATTCTTTATGTTTTCCTCTGCCATTGAACATATGTATTAGACACTATAGGTCAAAGAGATCATTCATGTATATCACCTCATTTGATTCTCCCCAAAACTGTACTAGTTCAGATGAAGAAAAGTAAGCTTAGTGAGGTTAACTGACTTGCCAGGCCTCATACAGGGTGAAATTAACAAAGCTACTTCAAAGCCTAAATCTTATGAGCCTCAAATCCAGGTTCTGCCAATAATGCAATGATGTTGTATACTTTTCAGTAATCATTACCTTAACAGAAACGCCCATGAGTAATGTTTGCTGGTAATGATCTAAACAGAGGGAAAACAAGAGCACTCAATGGGACAGGATAAGCATAGGCTGTTGAGATGCTCACCAGCAGAAAGGCAGGATTTGTGTACGAAAATGACTATCAATTCCCAATACTTTCACGTGTCTTGGGGCAATTTACCATCCCAATTCCCAGAACATGTTCTCCTCTCTTAAAAATGGTTAAGACTGGGGTGCCTGGGTGGCTCAGTCGGTTGAGTGTCTGACTTCGGCTCAGGTCATGATCTGTTAGTGAGTTCAAGCCCCATGTTGGACTCTGTGCGGACAGCTCAGAGCCTGGATGGAGCCTGCTTCAAATTCTGTGTCCCCCTCTCTCTCTGCTCCTCCCACTTGTGCTCTGTCTCTCTAAAAACTAAATAAACATTAAAAAAAATTTTTTTTTAATTGGTTAAAACTGTGAGAACCATGTGACTCAAAACCAATGACACCTAAAAACAGAAGCAAAAAGACCTGGATCTGAACCCCTCAATATGATCATATATTCATTTCTTAGGCACCCACCATATGTTAGGCACAAGGAATTCCAACAAAAGCTGCTTTCAATTAAAGCAAGAAATCCTATTTACTATATTAAAAGCTCCATACTTAATATTTCTCATCAACCTGACCCAGGGCCCCCACAATGAGAGAACTGGAAGGGACTAACACACTTTAGGCTAAGCCCCTCATTTAACAGATGAAGCAACAGGGAGAACAAAGCATTATTTGAAGGTCACACAGCTAATTAGAGGCAGAACCAGTACTCCTTGCAAGTGTTTCTAACAAGATGCTCTGCAAAGGGCAAGAAGGCCCAACAGAGGAGTTTTCCCTTTTTCTTTTCCTTTAAGCCTTTGTTGCTAGGACCGCAGTTAAAACAACAACAACAACAACAACAAAAATGGATTGGCGGAGAGGGAAAGAGGCAACCTAGAGCATGCATCAAGTTCACGAATCCGACTCACTGACTGCAATTAGTGGCAGGCATAAGGGTAAAAAGAGGGGGGAGTGGGAAGAAAGCGAGAAAAAAAAAATCTCAAAGGCTTCCTGTCATCCCAATAAGGGCAGTTCAGTAATAGCAGTACCGTGATAAAACACCCAGAAACTTGAGTAAGCAAAAGGTCAAGAAGCACTTAGAATCTACAACAGCACCCAAGTGTGGTGACCGTGATGGGGAGTTTGGGGACTACTGACTTCGAGTAGCTGCTTTCATTCCTTCGGGCTTCAGATTTCCCACTGAAATGGGCACATCAACTGTGACCCCCCCAGCACCTCCGAGGAAAACGATGGCTGCATTGAAATGTGGGAATAATCAAATTTTCCCCAAAAGCTGTGGTGGCCAGCGTTAAGGACTAGGCACACTTCCAAGAAGCAAAGAAAACCTGAAGGGAATGAGGCAAGGTTCGAGTTATGGAGATCGGGCTACAAGCGCCCGTAGGGTTCCCAGGGTGGGCCAGGGGAGGACAACCCGCTGAAAAAGCCACAGAAGAAAAGGGGGGCGGGGATGGGAAGGTGGAATCGCTGCCTCCCGGGCCTCCCCAGGTCTCGGCTGTCCCCCCAAAGCGGCTCCTCACCTTATCCAACAAGCCACTGCGGCTACTGCCTGTCCCGCAGCTGGGACCACCGCCAGCCCCACTGCTGCCTCCTCCACCACCAGTCCTTCCGCCCTGTGCAGACGCCGCCGCCATCTTGTCTGCCTCAGCGTCTCCCTCCCCTCCTACTTGTCCGAAGCCGATTGGCTGAAGCTGACGGCGTATCGCGCTGCCAAGAGCCCATCGGGATCCGTAGTTCGGGGCTGGCTGACATGCGATGGCAGCGGAAGTGGCCGCGGAGCTTGCCGGGACTTATAGTAGTTAGAAGTTCCGCCCACCGGTTGCCGCCTACGCGGCCTGCCGCAGAGGCGCGGTTACCAAGGGGTGGTGAAGGTAGTGGTAGGCGCCACCGTGGAGAGGCTCCGAGATTCCCGGGAGGGTCGCGGGCGCGCAGCCCGTCTTGTCCGGACGCGGCCTCCGCGGACGCCTCGGAGGCGGAAGCGACGACGGAGGCAGGTGCGGCTGGAAACTTAGTTTGTGTGAGGGGTTAGAGTCTCCTCTGGTCCAGAAGAGTTTCCAAAGAGGCGGCAGGAACTCTTCCTTCGTCCTTCCTAGCCCCGTTACAGCACTTACTGGTTATTCTCTCTAGTACTGTCCTCTTAGGTGTCAGTAACGTTTTCGTGTTATAGGGAACTCGCATTCGCGGAATATCCACCGTCTGCCAGGCTGTGTACTGTGTGCATTTATTATATCCGTCCTGTCAGGTAGTCCACTAACAGCCCCGTCAGATGAGGAAACTAAGAAACTTAACAAGGCCAAAAACCGTGTATCCGGACCTGGTTTAGAAGCCAGGGGTTTTTGACGTCAAAACGCGTGGTATGTTCCTTCTGCCACTCTACTTTTAATAGTTTTAGGATGTAAGAGTATTCTACATTTTCTATTCATATTTGTTAAATAATTTCTATTCACCTTTTCCATAAATATTTATTGAGAACCAACATTGCTCAGAAGTGTACCAAGGGGGACTGGAGGATCAAGACAGACCTGTTCCCTACTCTCGTGGAACGTCTACTCTAGTGACCTAGAGTTATCACGTAACGGGATTATATTATACTATGAACTCTTACATTATTGCATCGCTTGTTTTTGTTTTTATCTCCATTAATCCCTACTAAGTGTCCGAATAATTGAACAAATGCTTACCGAGGGCTTACTATTTAGCAGTCACTGTTTTGGTAACTGGGGATATATTTCTAAATAATGGGCTAAACACCTGTCTTGGTGAAGCTACCACGTGGTAATAATTATCACTAAATAATATTAGATGGGATTGCTTCACCTGTGAAGCAATCCAGGAAGATGCTCCTGTAGCTTTTTACTGTTTCTCTTTTACATCTTTTCATTTTTCAAGACCCAGCCCTAATGTCACTTGCCCTGTGAAACCTTTCCTGATCCTTAGTTTTTCCTTCTTTGCAGAAAGAATGAAGACCTCCTTGGCATTGTGTTTATAGTTCAGCTTAGTTCAGTAAACACTCATTGCATCCCTTCAATGAGCCAGACCCTGTATGAAGTGCTGGGGATAAAGATATAGGTAGGACCTAGGCCTGGCCTTTGAGGGGCTCACAGCCTGGGATTGGGGGTGTGAGGAGTGGGGAACAGACACGTAAGCAGGCCATTATACTACAGCATGATGGAGTGTTTCCATTAAGAGGTGGGCTGAGGTGGTAGCACAGAGAAGGGTCAACATGAGGAGGGGGAGATACAGTCAAGTTGCCTCTGTGAGCCAGGCAAAGAAGAGGGGCAGATGTGTCATAGGCCAAAAGAATGGAAGGCACATGTATGCAAATGAGCACCATTACTCTGTGTGTGTTGGAGCTGGGAGGCCTTACAATTAGGCTGAGATTAGCTGCTTCAAGTTTGAGATAGAGACCCGAGGTAGCTGAAGCTAACTAAGCAGGTGGCCTCTGAGTCTGGAATTTGGACTTTCTTTTTTCCACCATCCAGGTAAAGTTCATACTTGCTTTAGAGTTACTTTCTAGACAATGTAATGTGGGGATTATGTGCCCTTCCTAGCCCAGTAGTTGTAAATCCACACCTCCTTACCTGGTAGTCTTCATAGGGAACTGGAATTTCTAGGATTAGTTGTGTCCAGGTCTGTATGCTCTCCACAAGTCTGAGTCTGATTCATCCTTTGTATATGTATGCCAAATATCTTTTCCCAGACAGTGTCTTATCTTCCAACTCTGTTTTTGCAGTTTTTATCATGTATAAATTTATTTTGCATTAGTGATTGTATAAATGATCCTTTCCTTCCTGATTCGTGACTTGCACAACTTATTTAAGCACTCTAGCTCCACCCCATCGTCATAAAATTACTCTCTTGTTTCGCCTTCCCGTCCATGTTTCTGTCTTTTTGTATTTATGGGATCTTTAGTTTTTGGTATTTTTTTTAGGCCCCAGCTGAGACACACTTTGGAGCAGAGGGTCACATTAAGATGTAATTAACGAGAAAATACAAGAGGTCTGAATGACAGGCTAAGAAAGAGTATAATATCTATTTTACAGGTGAAGAAACAACAAAAAAAGGAAGTCAAAGGGTCTTTCCCAAGATCAAAGATCAAGTAAGTACCCTGCAGATCAGAAACAAGGTTCTCATATTTTGTAAGTTACTGGAGTCTTTTCCCAACAGTCATCATCTCTAACATTCCCCAGCCAGCTGTTTACTCATTCATTCATTCACCTATGTAGCAGATAGGTGTGGTGGGTCACAAGAGAGATTACTGACAGATTGACTGACTCACTATTGATCTTTTTCGATCCATCTATCAATCCATTTATCTTCCCAACACATTTTTAGTGAATACTAGGTTCTGTGCCAGGCTGTGGAATTACATAGGTGAATAAGGTATCATAGGTCCCACGGCAGGTGAGAAGTTGGTAAGGGGAGCAAAAGTTGGTAAAGGGAGCAAAGAAAAGTGATAAGCACTATACTAGAAGTATAAGATGTTGTGTGAACACCTAGGAAGGGCATCCAATCCTTTTTGGAAATTCAGTGCCCTGTGTTGAACCAAAGGAGATACCAACAACACTCATTCCACAGATAATTGTGGAATCTATTATGTGCCAGGTGCTGTGTTAGGTAATGGGAGTAAAGAAATGAACACCATAGGTGTTCTTCCTCTAAAGGAATTTAGAGTATAGCTGGGGATATCAGAAATATGTATAAAAACTCCAGGGCCCTGGGAGTACATCATATTCTTCATTTGGCTCACACGCATTTATTGGGATTTCCTATGAGCATTCCAAAGGTGGAAGAGGAAACAGTGAATTGGATATGTTTCCAGATGTGGAGGTTCATGGGCCATTGAAGGAACCCCTTTATGATTGTTAGTAACTTTATGAGATAGAAAGGGCTCCGGCCATGAAAGAGAGAAGAAATACTCCAGTGTTTAGTCAAAGCAGCAGCTATTTCCCTCTGTAAGGTTCAGTGAAGGCATTGCAGAAAAGGTGGCATCTGGACTGGGTCTAGAAAGAAGCTTTTTAAAAATTTATTACCTCATTTAATTCTTACAATAATTCTCCAAGACACAGGTTTTTATCTTCAGTTACATGTGAGAAATTTGAGATACAAAGAGGTAAAGGTATTGCCTAAGGTCATTCAGCTTAGTGTTAGCAACTAGACTCAGATTTAAGCTTCTGATCTCTAAAATTGTTGCCCTTCTTACTGCATCACTCTACCTTGCATATTTGTCACTTCCCAGAAACATTTTCTCGGGACACCTGATCCTATCTCTTCACTCTGCTCCTTCCTTTTACTGAATTTTGTCCTGGACCCTCCATCTCAGGGACCATATCCTTGCCCTAGCCAGGAATGTACAGGTTCCAAAATCTCCGCTACCCCAAGTTTTCTGAAGCTGTTCCAAGGCAGATCTGGGAATGGCTGGATCTCTTTATTTTTTTTTTTTTAAGACTTTATTTTTAAGTAATCTCTGTACCCAACATGGGGCTCGAACCTACAACCCTGAGATCAAGTGCCACACACTCTATTGACTGAGCCAGCCAAGTTCCCTGGCTGGCTTTCTTTAAAGAAAAATCTCAAATCTCTTAAGAGCTCAAGGTTTAAGAAATTTGGGTCATTGATTAGAGATTTATTCCTTACAGAAGTAGCATTTGAACTGAATCTTAAAGCATGAGATTAACCAGATGAACAAGATGGAGAAGGCTATTTTAGGCCAAAGAAACACAGCTAGGGAAGAATGAATGTGTTTGGAGAATAGAAAATGATTCTATGATAGGGGTGAAGCTAATACGTATTGTAAGAACTTGTATCTCCTAGAGCTGGGCCACCAATTTGATCTTTTCTAGTAATGTACTCTCTGAAAGAACTTTTAGCCAAAAATCTTGTTCTCAGAAAAATATAAATCTCAACAATTGCAATTAGCATCTTATGTCTAAAAAGCCATCCTCATTTAAAACTGTTCATTGGTAAGCTACTGGTAGAGTTTCCAGAAGTGTTGGGTCTCTGGGAAGGGCCTGTCTAGAAGAATCTCCTCCCCAAAATGCATCAGGACCACCAGTGATATTTCTTTTTAAATCAAAATACGATGTTTAAATGACCCATGTATAAGGCACTTCTTTCTTTTTTTTTTTATGAAATTTATTGACAAATTGGTTTCCATACAACACCCAGTGCTCATCCCAAAAGAGGCACTTATTTCTGATACAGAAAATAAGGTCATGCTCTGTACAGAAAATGCACTAGCTTGAGAATTGGGAGAAATGAGCTTTGGACCTGTCCTGTCCAAATACTAGTCATTGGCTACAATATGGTACTGAGTATCTGCAGTGTTGCTGTCCAAAAAGAGATGTTCTATAAATGTAAAATATGTAAGTGGCTACTAAAAAATTTAAAATCATATATATATGTGTGTATATATATACATATATACATACATACATATATATATACATATATACATACATATATGTGTGTATGTATATATATACACATATATACATATACACACATATATATATAAATTATTTCTATGAGCCTGATGGGCAGTGCTGACTGGAGCTGGAAAGGTTAGGACATGGGATTCCAGGGGCCTTCAAGAGCAGGCTCAAGTTTGCTCAGTGGGAATCCAATGAAGAAGACTGTTTTAGTATTCTAGGTGGGAGATAGTGAAAGGTTTAATAAAAACAGTACAATGAAACAGTCTTCCTGAGCTAGAATTGTCTTGACTCAGTGACCAGTTAATGGAATCCCATCTCACCTAGCATTATTTTTCTCAGACCTCTCTTTACAAAGCACAGCTTGGGTCATGGTTTTCCCCAGCTCAGATACTGTCCATAGCTCTCAGTTACCTACAAGGGGAAGCCTGAGCTCCTAGCCTGGCACTGAAAGCCTTTGAGAGCAGGCAGCATCCTTTCTGTCCAGCCTTATTGTCCAAAACTCTCAAACACACATCCTTCTCCTTCCTAGGTCAGGTTGTTTCTTTACTGTGCCACAAGTGCCCACTACCATGCATTTGGTCCTGTGGCCCTTTTTGTTTGGAATGCTTATCCTTTTCTCTATTAGCAATCTCAGTTCATCTCTCAAATCCTGTTTATGTGGTTCAAATTTCATTACTTGCACAGCACATCATCTTGCCTAAAATGTGAACTCCCTCTTTCCTGAAATCTGTTAAAGAACATTTCTAGTAAGCACTTAAAAGGTACTAGGCGCTACCTTTTTTTTTTTTTTTTAATTTATTCTCAAGTTAACATACAGTGTAGTCTTGGCTTCAGGAGAAGATTCCAGTAATTGATTACTTACACATAACACCCAGTGCTCGTGCCAACATAGGCACTACCTTCCTAACTTGATCCTCCCTTCTGTTAAGGTGGGTGTTATTACTCCCATTTTATGGGTGAGGAAACCGAGGCTCAGAGGGGTACAGTCACAGGGTGAGGAAAGGTAGTCAGGATTTAGACCAGGTCTGTCTGAGCCCAAAGGTGGTCTTTTTAGTGTTCCACTGAGTTAGGAGTGATTTGAACCAAAAAACCCGGGGCCTTGGTCTCCCTCTCTCCCCTTCCATTTGAAGGACCAGTCCATTTTTCTTAAAAAGGGTGGGGGAGGGGATGCCTGGGTAGCTCAGTCAGTTTAGCATTCCACTCTAGATCTCAGCTCAGATCTGGATCTCAGGGTCATGAATTGGAGCTCCGCATCAAGCGCTATGTTGGGCTCCTTGTTGGGCCTGAAGCCTACTTAAAAAAAAAAAAAAAAAGACCAGCCCATTACAGGAGAGGGGCCTTTTGGGTCTCAGAGCATATTTCGGGTATGATGGTGCTGGTGGGCTCACAAGCTGTGTTTGGTGAGAGAGCTATGTTGCCCCTTCTCACACTCCCTTACTTTCCTTGCTTGACTCTTAGGGAGATGGCTTCCTCAGGAATCTATAAGCTGGATAACGGGAAGCCTTATTTGAACAACTGCTTTCCAGCCAAAAATCTCCTTCGGATGCCAGAAGAAGGTCAGGTGACTTCTCTAATTGATACTTGGGCTTCAATTGACACCTTTCTCCTACTTCAGAGTGACTCTCATATCCACTCCTTTCTCTCCAACCCAATTTACTCCTCTCCCCTGCTCTACCCAACCTCATCCCTTCCCATCCATTTTCTCTCTGAATTCTCAGGGAGCTTTCTAAGTGCACATCTAACCATAGTATTCCCTTCTGTTCAGTTACTTCTCATTGCTGGCTTCTTTACCTGATATTCTGTATTCAGAGTCTAACCTTCCCTTATCCTTTGCTACAACCCCATTCCTTTACATATGCCCTAGTCTGTAGTGTTTTCTTTTCACATAGGTTGTTTTATTTGCCCAGAATGTTCCAGCTATCATTCTAGTTATCCAGATGTTTCCCATCCCATAAGACCCAGCTCTTCCAGTAAGCCGTGTCTAGCTACTCCAGCCCTCAGTGACCATCCTCTCTTGTGAGCGTCTTCTTCTCTGTGTTTATTATTTGTTGAGTAATCATATTCTGCCAAGCTCCTAAATAAAATGGCTAAATAAAATGACTCTGCTAAGTAGTTTTTCACACATTCATCTAGTTAAAAACTCCCATGGGGCAGGGACTCCCCATAACACTGAGCAGAGCCCTACGGATGCAACACTGCCAAGAAGTAGGAGTTGACTAGATTGAATTTGTTACTTTGAAAGGGTAGAGCAAGGGGGAAGTACCCCTTGTTTACTCCAGATGAAATGACTTGCTGGTTATTCTGTATGTGGAATACTGGAAGAACTTTCTCCTCCAATCCATCCTCCCCACTTCTCTAGAGTGATTTCTTTTTTCATGTAGAGACCTTCTTTGGCCACCTACAAACCCTCCTGTGGGGCTCTCAGTATGAGCTCATAATTTTATACCCACACCCCCTTACACACACAGAGAGATAGAGAAATAAATATAGCCATGTGCATCTGCGTGTGTTAGTACATGTATGTATATTTCCTAGGCTACTGAGAGCAGTGACACCTCAGTTACAAAGAGTATACCTGCTGCCTAGATCTTGGTTTCTGAATATGATTCTCCAGTAAAAGAGCCGGGGCTCCTCAGAGAAAACATTGTTTCCAGGGCTGGGGCCAGAAAAATACAAATTGTACCTGGAACGTTGTATAGTAATAGAAAGTACAGAAGTGCTCAGAAAAATGAGGAGGGCGTATAAGAAGGACATAGGAGCTAACCTGAAGAAGCTCCCAGTGGCCAAAGCTGGGACAACCTACACAACAAAATAAATAAAGGTAGAATTGGGTTGTAAATAAATATGCATGAGCCCATACTGATAAAAATAAATATTTGAATATTTAAATAAGTGTAGGAAAAGGAACAACTCTTCCTACAGTAGAATTTCAGTTAATGCATGAAGAAGGAATGAAGGAAATAGAAAATCACTGTTAAAACATCACAATAATACTTTTTACAGATAAGAAGCTTCTATGGTTGTGTATCAGGATTCTCCAGAGAAATAGAACCAATAGGATATGTATTTATATCCTACTCATTCTGTTTCCATATACATATGTGTATTATGGAATTGGCTTATGAAATTATGCTGGCATAATTATGAATAATATGCTGGCAAGACTGAAATCTGTAGGGAAGATCTGATGCTGAGGTCTTAAGGCAACAGTTTTTCCTCCTTTGGAAAACCTCAGGTTTTGCTTTTAAGTTTTTTCAACTGATTGAGTGAGGCCCATGTACATTATTGAGGATAGTCTCCTTTACTTAAAGTCAACTGATTGCAGATGTTAGCCACATCTACAAAATACGTTGAC
This sequence comes from Prionailurus bengalensis, assembly GCF_016509475.1. Taxonomy (NCBI): domain Eukaryota; kingdom Metazoa; phylum Chordata; class Mammalia; order Carnivora; family Felidae; genus Prionailurus; species Prionailurus bengalensis. The sequence continues at coordinate 57,209,453 of NC_057346.1, forward strand.
AGCAACACCTAGATTAGTGTTTGATTGAATAACTGTTTACCATAGCCTAGCCAATTGACATATAAAATCAACCATCACAGATGCTAGAATTAGTGGGTCAAAGTATGGTGAGGAATAGAACATTTGCATAGTCTCAAGGTATCTTTATTAATTACAAAGTGAAAAATAATAACTTCTCAGTAGGGAAGTTGGAACCACCACCCTAACCAAGTGATCAAAATTAACATCACCAGTAATCAGATATATTGATATCATCTGTCATCTGATATCATGCACTGAGAAGGGCACAGCATCACTTCTGTGCTAGTTTTGCCAAAGCACAGAACCTTAGTCTAATTATAGGAAAGCATACAACAAATTCAAATTGAGGGACATTCTATAAAATAATTGACCAGTCCTCTTCAAAAGTGTCAAGATCACATAAGAAAAAAAGAAAGACTGAAGAAGTGTCACAGATTGGGAGATTCTAAGGAGACATGACAACTAAATGAAATGTGAGATACCCTGGAAACAGAAAGGGGACATTAGTGAGAAAACTGGCAAAATTCAAAGGAGGCTTTGGATTAGTTACTGACATCCCAGTGTTAATTTTTTGCCTTCAATCATTATGATTATTTAAGATGTTAACATTGGGGGATCTGGGTGAAACCTGTAGAGAAACTATTATTTTCACAACTTTTCTAGAAGTCTTATGTCATCTCAAAATGAAAAAAAAAAGTGGGGGGAACATTCCCATGGATACTCTTTGTGCTAAAAGTCTACCCCTTTAAAACCCAAGCTTCTTGGGATACCTGGGTGGCTCAGTTAGTTAAGCATCCTACTAGGTCATAATCTCCCAGTTCATGAGATCGAGCCCCCTGTCAGTCTCTGTAGTGTCAGAAAGATTCTCTCGCTTGCTGTCTCATAAAGAACAAACAAACAAACAAAAATCAAAAAACCAATCTCCTTATTCTGATCCTCCAGACCTTTTCTGATCTGAGTCTGCTGCCCTCCTTAGCCTCATCTCTTTTCCCTCATGTTCATCTGCTACACAGTCTGAGCCTTACCTTCTGGTCATGTTGGGAATTTGGGCACTAACTCACACTGGAGTCTCTGGGAGGTCTATTGGAATAGGACAAAGGTCTATGCCCTAGATGGAGACAACCCTGAGAAATGGATTATCTGGGATGTCAGGCCCAGAGTGGGAGTGGGAGATGGTTCATGGCAGACATAGGGCAGGAGCTGCATCCAAGAGGCAGGTTGAGTCAGGGCAAGCCCCTGAAGCAGGATAGTGGACTGTGAGGACAGGGAGTCAATGCTCAGAGGCACTGAGCTGATTCCCACAGCTCTGTGCTGTTCTTCTGCGTGCTTCTGATCTTTTTTGCTTCTGGGTACTTCTTGTGCTCTTCCCTCTGCCCAGGATACTTGTCTTTTCCATCTCCATCTAGTCAACCTTAAACTTACTAGATCTAGCTTTGCCTAGGCTGGTAGCTCCCCTTTCAGTGCTTTTACAGTACCCCTTCTATTATTAAGCTCTTTGAGTCAGGGCCTCTGTCTTACTCATCTCCACAGCCCTAGCTCCTAGCACAATGTTGATGCTCAGAAAAGGTCTGGATGAGTAATTGTGGGTAGGGGCTATGGCTCAGCATTCATTCAGCCTTACTCACAATATGGGAAATTCTACGTAGGCCTTGGGAATACTGTGACAAATCAAAGTCTCTGCAGGGCAAAGCAGACAAAAAAACAAGCAAACAAAATAATTACAGATTGCAATGAATGCCTTGGAACAAATAAACTGATGTAGGAGGGCACAGATTCTAGAATGTTGTCATGATTTGTTAGGTGAACTTACTAGTAAACCTCATATTCTTTTTTGCTTACACAAATTTTTGAGTTCTTAACACAGTAAAATGTATTCAGTTTTTTTTAAGTGCCAACTGTCCTATCATTTTCTTTTGGCATGGAGTCCAATGCAGGGCTTAAACTCACAACCCTGAGATCAGGGCCTAAGCTGAGATCAAGAGTTGAACACGTTAACTGACTGAGCCATCAGGCACCCCAGAACTGTCATCTTCTTATCCTGAGCTCCTAATACAACCTTTCCCCTATAATAATGGGATCCAAGGTAAAGTCCAGCAAAATGGAGCCTGATGAGTTGACTCCACTCATTTAGCTCTAGCCAAGAGATGAGAGATGGGAGAGTAGCCAGTGTAAGAAAGGATAATCAAGTCTGCTGAGGAGAGTCAGAGAAGGCTTTGTAAAACAGGAGATACTTGATCTGGGGTCTTAAAAGGAAAATTAGCATTTAGAGACAAAAGTGTGGAGTAAGGAATTGAGGAGGTCATTCCACCTCTTTGAGTCTTAGCCTTTTCATCTGTAAAACGGGGACAGTAACATGTCTTTCAGTGGGTTTGGGGCCAATTAAATGAGGTGGGTATGCAGACACACCTCACCAGCAGCAGCACAGTATCTGGTGCATATCAGGTAATGTGGAGCTATTTTTGGTTTTGGTATTACAGGTAAATACTCTGTAAGCACACTAGTTGTAGCTTTTAGGGGAGTTTGCTCCTTCTCATTTTTCTGATCTTCTCAACAGGCCGAGGACACTGGTTAGTGGCTCGGAAATGTAACCTCAAGAAGAAGCCCAAGAATGTGCTTGAGGCACCAGCTGAAGGTCAGGAAAGCCAGAAGAAGGTTTCTTTTGAGGTCAGGGGGAAGAAAGGGTCTCTACATGAAAAACAAGAGGATGTTCCTGGACACATACTGGACCAGGCTTTTCTGGTGAGAGTGAATATATCCTGGAGTGGCTGGCAGCATCAGCTGATGACTGTCTTGATGGGAGACAAGGACTTGCCCTGTTCCACTCTGGTACAACTACCCCCAACCCACCCCAAACTATTAGAGTGATCTTGGCTGAGTACAGTCAGGATGATGAAGGGACCCAAAGCTTTCTTTACATGTAAGCTTTCTTTATATCCACCTTGTGAGATAGGTATTATTGTCCCTATTATGTTGTTGCCAGTGTGCAGATGGGAAAACTGAGACCCCAAGAGGTAATATGCCTTGGCCATGGTCCCATAGCTAATAATTAGAACTCTGGTCTACTCATTATTAGAACTACTCAGGGTGAGAACTCTGGTCTACTGACTCCAAAGCCTGTGCCTTTATAGTATATCAGGTAAAAACTCAATTTAATTGAGTTAGAAAGGCAAAGGAGTAGGTCAGGGGAACAGTAAATTGAAAATCCCATTCCTGTACCTGGTAGAGGGTGGAGATTCCCGTTTTCCAGGAATGAAGGGACTGGGGAAATTCCACACTCCACAGACTTTGTCCTTTGGGTTTAGTATCTCACTGAAGTCTAGGGGAGCTGATCAGATAGTACCTAGTACCTGGGGCAGGCTTTACGAAGAAGACCGGGGTGGCTGTGTTGGAGACCAGCCAGGTAGATCACATCTGCTCTGTGCAATGCCTCGGTGGCTTGGCAAAGAAAGACAAATTTGTAAACCAATATTAATATCTAGTCCAGTTTGCCTAACTCCCTATGAAGAACTCTCCAGCATTCTACTCTGTTCTCAGGCTCTACTTATGGTTCTCAACAGGTGGCTTTCTACACAGATCAGATGTTTAAAGAGAGCTTTGAGGAGGAAGCTCTGAGGTTGCATCTCACCTCAAGTGGGTAGTGTAAGCTTTTTGCAGAGTCCCATGGTATTTCCTTCATCACAATGTCCACTTCTCACTGGGGGCTGTGGAGGACTGAAACAACAGTACTGAGGAAGGGCAGAAACACTTACTATAGTAGTCTTCTTTTCCCTTTTGTTTCTCAAGACATATATATTCCCACATTAATTGACATGGTTTGTTACCCATGTTGCTCCTTTATATGGCAGAAGCAATACGGTGTTTTTCAGAGTGATGGGATACCTACCTATCTGCTGGATAGTTTTACTTGAATGTTCCACTGGCACCTCATATTGAGCTGTGCCAATCCCCTTACTCCAAGTCGCAAGACATATCCTTTTTCTTTTTACTATACTGCCTCAGTAATGGCAGCAAGCCAGTAACTTGGGGTTAGCTCGACACTTGCCTCTCCCTTACCACCCCACTCCCACCACTACCAAGCCTGGCACTTCTGTTAAATAGTTTTAAAATCTTTATTTTCCTAATCACCACTGTCTCTACCCTAATCTGAACAACCATCATTTTTTATTAGATTAATTCAATGACCTCCTAACTAGTTTGAACCAACTAGGATGCTTTTATTTCACATAAAAGAAGCCAGGGGCATTGTTATTCCAGGGTTGGCGAGTTTAGTGTTAAAGGCCCAGATTCCTTCATCTTTCTGCTCTTATTTCCTTAGCATGTTAACTTGTCCTCTTGGGCTGATTGCCTTCATGATCCCAAGATGGCTGCAGCAACTCCAGTCATCACATATAAAGAATGACATCCAGAGGTACAAAAAGGATTGTCACTGTCTTATGTCTATTTTCATAAATAAGAAAGAGCTCCCCAGAACTGGCCTCCCACCCCCAGCAGCCAGTGTCTGTTTCATTGGCTAGACCTATATCATAGGTCCCAACAGTCATTAGTTAGGGGAACATGACCTCCAAGCTTGAATTAGACAGTCAGGACTTATCCTTGGAGCTTGGACCTAAGGACACATCCACTCAGAGAAGTGTGAATAACTTTGGGATTCTTTAATATGGAAGTAGTAGAGAACTAGCTCTAGGGAAGGTAATTAACAATGTCTGGTGTATTGGTCTCTCATCATCTTTTCTGTGTGTAGTGGACAAAGCTATTTTTATAAAATTGCTGTCAGCTCTTGCAAAAAAAAAAAAAGTCTGTTAGCTTTCCACTGACTGTAGAACAAAATCCACACTCCTTTACACAGTCAGTATGGACCCAGGTGATCCAGTGGCTGCCTCCCTTGCCTTGTTGTTTTTCATCCTCTCAAAAGCACCTGGCTGTTTCTTGCTCTGATAGCTTTCACAGGCCTGCCACCCACTTCCATGGGACCAACTCCTACTTACCTTTTGGGTCTCACCTGAAATAGTACTTCCTCAACTAAATATTTCCTCACTTTCATACTGAGGTTAGGGCCTTCCGTTATTGTCTCCTGTAGCATCTTGAATTTCTCCTTTAAAATATTTATCACATTTAGGGGTGCCTGGCTGGCTCAGTCAGTAGAGCATCTGACTCTTGATCTCAGGGTCGTGAGTTCGAGCCCCATGTTGTGTGTAGAAATTACTTAAAATAAATCTGTAAAAAATAAGTGTCACATTTATAAATACTTGCTACTTGGCTTCCATGCTGTTATTTTAATATTCAAAATGCTTAATTCCATGCCTAAACACAGTAGATGCTATAACAAAATTATTAACAGAAAAAAGAGTGAAGTTTGGTCAGACAGAAATAGAAGCTCCAATATTTAGATTGTCTTCAAACTTTTTACTTATAAGGAGCAACATATGGTAGTCAAAAGAGCACAGAGTGGATTCAAATCATCTATCACTTACTGCCTGTGGGACCTTAGGCAAGGCATTTTTTCTCTCTTAACCTTATTTCTCTCATTTAAAAAGGAAAATGATCATACTTATGTCAAAGGGTTTAGTTAGGATTAGAAGAAAATGTATTGATACATTTAGCACAATACATGGCTCAAAGTAATGCTTAGTAAATATTTAGTGAATTAAAGAGTGAATAAACGAACAAATAATAAATTATTATACATGTAGTGAGACTGGTAAAGCCCCAGAAATACAGATTTTTTTTTTTAAAGAATCAGGTAGAAAAAGTGGGGCTCAGAAAAGACAGGGAAGGAACAGAGATGAAGGGATCCTCCTAAGAACGCTATAAAGTCAGTGTGACTATCCCCATCTTGCAGATGGGAAACTTAGAGGTAGAAGGGCTGAGGTGGCAGCTCTGTTCTGAGCAACTCCCAAAGCCCATGCTCTTTGCACTGTACCACGCCGCCTTTCTCAACAGGGGGTCATTTGTTGTTTTGTCCAATTATTAAACTTTGTTGGGGCCTTGAGAGCTGACTCTCTGCACTGTGTTCCAGCTGAAGCACCATTGTGTAAGGAAGCCATCAGACCTGTGCAACATTAACGTGAGCGGCCTGAAGTTCTCCAAGGTAGGGCCAGCCAGCAGAGATGATATTGAGATGAGCCAGACCTGAGGTGGCTTCTGGCTGTTTGTCCACTGTACCACCAGAGTCCCTGAGGACTAGGGACTAGGGGGTGGGGAGGGCCAAAGACTCGCTGTGTGGAAACAACATTTAGATACAATCTTTTGCTGTAAGCCATTGGCCCATGTGAGGTGAATTAAAGGGAGCATTGTGGGAGTTGGTTTGAATTTGTCATAGAATTCTGTTGGGGTGACAGAGTTCCCATCAGAAAAAATTTCTCTCAAGTTTCAATGCCAGGAGTGGTAATGGTTCTCCCAAGATGCTGGTTTGTTCTTACACACACTGTGATTCATGTAATGAATCATGTTTCTTTCTTTAAATTGGCTAATAGGTAGCCTGGAGCCACATTTGTGGCCCCCATTAGCCAATGTTTTTGCAATTATGGCAAATGTTTTTGGTTTGTAGGCCTTCCATGGCATATGACAAGCAATTGGTGGTATAATACTATACAGAAATTAAAATAAATAAGTAAATAAGTAATGGGGCACCTGGGTGGCTCAGTCGGTTGAGCATCCGACTTCGGCTCAGGTCATGATCTCACAGCTTGTGGGTTCGAGCCCCACATCGGGCAATGTGCTGACAGCTCGGAGCCTGGAGCCTGCTTTGGACTCTGTGTTTTTCTCTCTCTCTGCACCTAACCCACTCTCATTCTGTCTCTGTCTCTCTCAAAAATAAATAAACATTAAAAAAAATTAAAATAAGTAAATAAAATAAATCTCAAAAGAACTATGTGTATCAACACAAGTAAATCTCAAAAACATAGTGTTGAGTGAAAAAGGCAGGTTGCAGAATGACACCTACAGTATGATTTGCATATAACATAGTGTTTTAAAACATGTAAATAATACTATATATGGTTTATGGGTACATATATGTAGAATACAAGTATGAAACAAGTATGAGAATGATAATCACCAGTTTAGGATAGCTGTTATCTGTGAGAGAAGGAGAAGGATACAGTTGGGGAAGGATATAGGGATGGGGGGAGGGCATGGCCAACTCTATAGTATTTCATTTCTTTAAGGAAAATTGAAGCAAAGGCCATAAAATCTTCATATTTATTAAAGGGGGATAGTGGTTACAGGGGTCTTCAGAGTTTCATTCTCTAAACTTTTCTGTACATTTGAACTATTTCATAATAGAAAAAAAGAAGCAGAAAAGTCATTCTGGCCCTCAGCAAGTGGGTGCTCTTTGCTAAGAATATAGCTTATCCCTGTAGGTCTTTGCTCCTTCTGATAGCAGTTCCGGAGCTTTGGCAAGGCCTCCAGGCAGGGAACAAATCTTGTGTGCTTTTGAAATGCTTTCCCACAGGCTAAGGAAAAGGACTTCAAGCATTTTCACTCGGTGATTTACATCAATGCCTCAGAAAACCTGCTGCCTTTAGGTAAGCTTTTTTTCCTGAAAACTATCTTCTGCATCTTAGCCAGCACAGCCAGTCGCTTGTGTTAGAACTTCCCTGTCAGTCCATCCATGACTGGCTGCTCATCTCTTTTTTGGAGTGTGATAGGCTGGGTTCTGGAGAACCCCTGGACTGGGATTTCAACCTAGAGCTGGCACTACCTCCTTCAGAGCATTTCTCTGTGAGCTGGTGCTTCTCTTCCTGTAAATGGAGATAATTCCTTTCCTTTCTTCCTCCCCGAGGTAGGATGCCTTGTAGGGTGAGATGAGACAGGTATATAAAAATGCTTTTAAGCTGATAAGAATTCCTATAGGAGCATAAAGGCTTCTTGTTTAGTCAGCAAGTCCATAGCGACCCCTGCTGGGTGTCAGGACTATGTGAGTGCTTGGCTTTTAGAAATGAATGGGTCCAGTTCTGTTCTGGTGAGCTTAGTTTGTTGGGAAAAATTGGTTCAAACACAGTTATAGCAGGATATGGTAAGTGCAGTAATAGAGGGAATCAGAAAATAATACGCAAGCATATAAGCAAGACATCAACCCAGACCAGAGTGTCAGGAGAAACTTCTGAGGAAGGGGGCACTGAGCAGAGAGACCTAAAAAATGAACAGGAACACCTCAGGAATCAGAAGGTATTTCAGGCCAATGGAGCAGACGTGGGACAGCAGTGCCTGATCAGGACCCTGCAGAGGCTTTGTATGTTTGCAAGGCATGTGAGTAGGGCAAAATGGATTCTAGAAAGCTTGGCAGGGACTAGAGTATCAAGAGCCCTGAGTTGTTGCTAATCCTGCAGGCAGAAGAGAGCCTTGAAACGCTTGTAAGTAGAGAGGCTCAGTGGTAGCCATGAGGAAAGTAAATGATAAGAAGACAGGGACCAGAAAATCTGGGAGATGATTTCATTTTTTCCAGGGGAGGGGTGGGGAGGCCTGAGCTAGGCAGTTGGGGTAAGGAGGATTGCAAGAGAGATTCAGGAGAGGTAGAAATAACAGGATTTGGTAGCTACTGGGAATATGGAAAGAGGAAGGAACCAAAGGGTTCACTGAGACAGAGAACACTAGAGGAGAGTCAGGTTTAGGGGGAAATATGGTGAGGTCAGTTTTTAATGGTTGAATGTGAGGGATGTTTTTAAAGAAGCATGTGACACAGTCTCTGCCCTTGAGGAAACAGGGTGGTCTATCAGGAACATGGGCTTGAAATACAAAGGCCAACAGGCCTATGAAAAGATGCTCAACCTCACTAATAATTAACAGCATCACAATCCTATATTTTGCCTATCAAATATTGGCAAAAATGAGGACTGATTGATGACAGCCAGCATTGATGGGGACATGGATACTTTCATATTCACTGGCAGAAGTGTAATAAATTGGGGCAACATCTTTGGAAGACAGTTTGGCAGTGTCAAAGTAGTCATTGCCTTTAATCAAGTAGTTTCACTTTCAGGAATTTATCCTACAGAAACAAACTTGTACAAGGACGTTCATTGGAAACATCCTGAAATACCTACCAAGCAGTCTTTTTCTTAGGCTCTACTGAACATTCTGACTCACAAGACCACCATAGACCCCACTTGACACCAGAAGGCTCTAAGTCATTCCATGCAGTGTCCCAGCAGCACAGCATCTGTAGGTGCTCTTTGGTGCACTCCTCACAGCAGTTCATGTAGCAGTCTGTGCCTCCATTCATGGGCCGTTCTCTGTAGCCCCCTGCTCAGGTCCAAGGTCCAAGAGAATAAGACTCTTCATTGGGTAGATGTAGGAGCCACTCTAGATTAGCAGCCTCATTCCCCACAAGAGCAAATAGCTGTTGTAATACTCCATAGACATGGCTCCTAGAGTTCTTGCAAAGGACATGACTAATGATGGGAGTCACCACACATCCAAAGCCCAAAGTTATGATGCCCCCTTCAGATGTTTATAGTTCATTTCTAGTTTCTCCTAGTCCAGATGTGATTTACCAGTCTGGCATCATTTTTACTACAATAATATTGCCTAACTATGTTACCATACCATTTGTTTCAGGTTACCAGGGAACAGGGCGAGAAAGTTAACCCAAAGTCCAATTCTCATACAGAAAGGGAAAAGTGTTCTTATTTTTTGTCCAGATAGCCTAAAGGCTATCGATAAGGGAATGGTTAAATAAATTAAGGTATGTCTATAATATGGAACATAATTCAGACATATGCAGATCTACCTGTTTTGACCTGGAACAATCTTTAAGCCATATCGTTAAGCAAGTCACAGTGTGTATGGTATGATTCTATTTGTGTAACAAGGTGTGTGTGTTTCACTGTACACATGAGAAAAATTCTGGGGTATTATACATGAAACTTTCAATGGTTATCTCTGGGTGTTGAGATTCAAGGGAACTTTTGTTCTTCTGTATTTTTAAACTTTTTTTGCTAGGCATGTTTTACTTTTATAATAAGAAATGACAAAGATAATTTTTAAGTGGGCTTTGGAGTTAGACATTAGATTCAATTCTTGGCCCTTTTATTTCCCAGCGATTCCATTCTAGCAAATCACTTAGCCTAGCCAAGCTTCGATTTCCTCGGCAGTAGAATGAGAGTAGTGATCCCTATTGTTCAGTGTTGTTAGAGATTTAAAGGACATATGTACAAAGCACCTGACCGCAAACCTGGCCTAACCCAGTGAGAACCCAGTAAATGACCACTGTTAACTCTGTCTTAAGGTCTTAAGGTCCTTCACAAGTAGCTGATTTTCTCTTTCTCCTGTAGAGGCATTTCATACATTTCCAGCCTTAAAGGAACTGGAGCTCGCACTTAATGGAATCAAAACCATCTACGTGAAATATGGAGACTTTAAGTTCTTGGAAGTAAGTTGGAGGTAGGGAGTTTTTGGTGCCCACCTGTTTCCTTGTAAGGAATGGGTGTAGAGGTCTCTACTGATTATAGCTGCTGGGAAGGAGCTCTCTGGGCCTTTACAGCCAGACCCTTGCTTGACAGTAGTCCTCTGGTGAGGGTGGTAGGGTTGGTGGTGGTGATGAGGGTAGTGGTAGTGGCAGCAGTGATACATAGGTGACACTGTATCATACCAATGGCCATTGTACATGGTCTGGGAAAATAAATGCCAAACATCATGTCAAAGGAGTCTGTGCAAAAAAAACGAGTTTAAATAGAATACTATTGGAAGTAGAGTTTGAGAGGAGGTCTGGATCCAGTGGCAGCTAAAGAGCCTTGGAGGTTAAGTGCTAGACATAGCAGATTGGACCAGCTGAACTAGAGGCATTATGGACTGAATCCAGAGACCCATCCTGGTCTGAATGAACCAGATTGGCTCCAGTGGGCTCCGATAAAGAGGCTAAAGGCCTAATTCATAGGCCCAGAGGGACTGTGAAATAAAACATGAGTTCTATGAGCTCTACAGTATACTCTTGACATTTGTACATCCATAGCTGTTCTCTAAATCTCAGATTCAAAATTACAGTAAAATTTGTTTGTATTCTTGTCGTTATCCTAAATTAAGTTTCCCGTAGTGATGTATTTTCTATGCATGTTCTCATACTTCAAGTTAATCACCTCTTCAACTTCCATGAAAACTTTAGGGCCATTTTCCACAAAGAAACAAAGCTTATGTCACTACCTCAGAGGCACTGCGTGCATGGAGATTAGAGACCACAGAATTGGAGCAAGGTGTGGGATTGGGCATCTGGCCAGGCTGATTCACTGAATAATGGACTCTTCCCCACATGTTGGCCTTATAGTAGAAGTGTTTCAGATTCAAATCTCAGCAGAATGTCTGTATGTCATAAACCTTGGGGTTGACCCCAAAGAGTTAATAACTTAAATTATTTAATGAAGGGTCAGCCACTCTTCACAAAAGCCTCACTTAGTCTTACTAAAGAGAAAGAGAGAGTCCTTCCACAAGAGTGAATATTTCAGAGTTAATGCCCTTTGTATGCCAAAGTTTTTAAAAAGTTTTAACTGCTTGGGATGGCAATCTTCCTAAAATGGATTATATGTCCTTGTGTTCTTAAAGCATGCTATACTCAATGTAATGGTACTTTTTCTCCATGGTTTCAAGTCATATTGAGGATAGCAGTGATTTACTATGATTTGTAATAGGAGTGGTCCTAAGAATTGTCCAGGAAGCAGAGCTCTTAAAAGTCCAGTAAAACAGAATGAGTGTAAATTGATAACAACTGGTGTGATTTTGTGCTGTGTTAAAAAAAAAATTGTATACAATATTTCAGTATAAACAGTGGAAAAGAGATTCCAGATGTTAGAGATAGCCATTAGCCAAATGGGTAGCCATTTCTGTGACGTACAGACCTGGAAGCTTCTTATAACCTTCCATTCTGGGAGTTATTTTACTTTTTAAAAGAGTAGTCATTTGAGTTCCTGTGTGTCATGCATCGTGCCAGGCATCTTGTCTTCCTCACACCCACTATTTCAAACCCCTATTTCAAGTGCCAGTGGGCCATAGAAAGGGGACATGACTATAGGCTCAGACCCCACAGCTGACTAGCTTGGCTCTAATGGTTCACCGTGATTGATTCTTGGATGTCCCACTTCATAGTTTGATACCTTCTGATAAAGATTATTTATCCAGCAGACCCAGCCTTACCCAAGGGAATTTATTTACATAAGAGAGCAGACCAAAGTCAAGATGCTGAATATAAATGAGAAAAGGAAATCTCTTGGCTAATCATTTGTTTCTGTCTCTATGATTTGCAAGGTCTCTCTAAGAAAAAGCATAAGGCTGTCAAAAGTCCTGAATTTGCAGTTCACAGTAATGAATACTTTGAAGTGTAATAAAACTTGATGTGACTCAGCAGATGCAGGAGGTTAGGAATCTTCTGTTCTTGTTTGCCAGAAAGGCTGCCACCAGAAGAGTAGAATTCTTCAGCAGTCAATTTAGAAAAACTTAACTTTGCCATGATTTGGTTTTCCACATTCAGGTCTGAAAAAGGCTCAGTTGGAGCCCTGCCCTGAGAGTCAGGAGACCTTGTTTCTTGTCTTGATTCTGCCACTACTCTGACATAGTTCCTTGGCCAACTCACTTCCCTTCTCTGGGACTTAAACTCCCCCCTCTATAAATTCTGGGCCAGCTATGAAGTTCTGTGACCTGTGATTCTAAGGCTATTCATTTCTTTGAGCTGCCCTTAATTCTATGGAAAACAAATTTGGACCCAATATTGAATAGCCAAACCAACTAGGACAAGGGTCAGCAAACTTTTTCTGTAGGAGGCCAGACAGTGAATATTTTAAGGTTTGTGCTCTGTATGGTCATAACTAGTCACAACTGTCATAATTAGTTCTGTTATAAAGGAAAGCAGCAATAGATACAACGTAAACAAATGAGCATGGCTGTGCTCCAATAAAACTTTATGATGCTCAAATTTGAACTGCACATAATTTTCACACATTAGTCTTTGATCTTTTTTCAACCATTTAAAAGTGTAAAAATTATTCTTAGCCCAGAGGCCCTACAAAACAGACAGCAGGATGGATGTGGCTCAGAGGCGTTAGTTTACCAACCCCTGAGCTACAACACTGATGAAACAGCTCAGTGTGGTTGGAATGGAGAGTGAAGCACAGTAGAGTGTAGTGACAGATGAGCCTGGAGAGGTGGCAGAAGAGAGACCGTGGGAAGCCTTGGAAGCCTTCCTAAGGAGTTTGAAGTATCCAGTGGATGATAGGTAGGGTTGCTGCATGAAGAATCAGTTGGAGGGAACAAGAATGAGAGATATTAAGGAGATAGAATCCATAGGTCTTATTTACTGCGCACATATGGGTACGAGGGAGAGGATTTTCCCCACCTTTACAAACTGTGATTATCCGAGCCAGCTTTCCAAGTCTTCTTCCTCGAAAGCTTCTCACTTTGCCCCTGCCAAGTGGAATCACACCTTTGTGTGAACTCTCAAAACTTGGAATTTGCTGATGGCGGCATGAACTCAGCACTCCTTTGGTGCTTGGTAGCTTTCATGGCCTGCCCAGTCTTATCAAGCCCTCTGTTATACCACAGACTCTAGTCATACCCAAACTGTTTACAGTTCTCAGAACAGGCTAGGCTACCTCTTGCCTCCTGGTTTCTGTCCATGCTTCTTGCTGTACTGCATGTCTTTTTGCCCTCAACAATTTGGTGACTACCAACTAGTTTCTGAAGATAACTCAAGCATCACCTGTTCTGTGAAGCTGCTACATCCTTTGGTAGAGCTGACTATTCCTTCCTGTGTGCTTCCATTGGTCTGTGTTCAGACCTCTATCCCAGCAGCATTGCTACTTAATAGATACATGTATGTATCTAGCTTTCCAACTAGGTTGTGAGCTAGCAGAAAGAGGACAGAGACTGGTACAAAGCAACCTTTAGTGTAAGGTTCTTGAATGAAAGGATGGTTATAATGATGACAGCCAACATTAACTAAGTTCTTACTATGTGGCAAACTCATGCTAAAGGTTTTATCCACATAATTCCTCATAAGGACTCATTATTAAAGTTTATTTGAGAGAGAGCGAGCGAGCAGGGGAGGGGGCAGAAAGGGAGAAAGAGAATCCCAAGCAGGCTCCACGCTGTCAGTGCAGAGCCTGATGCCGGGCTCCAACTCACGAACTGTGAGATCATGACCTGAGCTGAAATCAAGAGTTGGACACTTAACTGACTGAGCCACACAGGCACCCCAAGGACTCATTATTATTTCTACTTTGTAGATAAGGAAGCTCAGGTTAAGTCATTTGCCAAAATCACACATTTGGCCAGTACTCAAACTCAGGTCTACAGGGACAATAATTATAACAATGGAGACAGACCAAACCCAGTCCTCTTCTGGTAGTGACCTACAATCAGTTGTTTATATGTCTGACTGTGTAACACTGACACTGTCGACCAAAGACCTTGTTCCTTCACCAGCTGGATAAGATGCTGAAATTGCCCCCATATTTTTCTTTTTCTTTATTTTTTTAATATGAAATTTATTGTCAAATTGGTTTCCATACAACACCCAGTGCTCATCCCAACAGGTGCCCTTCTCAATGTCCATCACCCATTTCCCCCTCCCTCCCACCCCCCATCAACCCTCAGTTTATTCTCAGGTTTTAAGAGTCTCTTATGGTTTGGCTCCCTCCCTAAGCTTCAAAGGGTATGTATGGATGGAAGGGGAGGAGAAGAAGCAGATTTATACATAAGTGCTAAAGTGAGTGTCTAGAGAGGCCCAAAAGAGAGAGAAAAAAGACTAGTTGATATCATTTATCCCAACTGCCTTTGTTTTTGCACATAGACACTCAGTTTACCGACAGGCCCCTGACCCAATTATTTCATAAGTCTAGGTGGCCTTGGTTGATAATGAGGTGAAAGTTTGGGTCATTGCCCTCATAAGCCAGTTCATTTCAGCTGATTTTTTATATGCACCTACTATGTGCGAGGTCCTATGCTAGATTACAAGGATATAGCAATAGAGGAGCATGGCCCTTGACCTGACAGTTTATGGTCTAGTCCACCACTGTGTGCCAGGACTATGCTAGGTACATCCATGTACCAATATCCCTATTCTTAAGATGTGTATCCAACTATCAGATACCTGGTTGACGGTGAGAAGTACCCCTAGATAAAGCACTTAACGTCAGGGGAGAGAGAGATTCCATCTGGCTGGGGGATTAGGAAAGATTTTATAAGGATGCAGCTTTTGAGTTGCCCTTTTGGGGCTTGGATTCAGACACATGGGAGAAAGGGCATTCCTGGTTGAGTGAAAAGCTCAAGCAGTTATCTCTAGGTGGGATGATGCAGGGAATGGGAAAGATGTCACTTTGGTCAGCACCACAGGACAAATCAAGATTTGCAGTGGGAGCTAAAGCTAGAAAATAGGCTGGGAAAGGACTATAATAGGCCTTGAATGTTAATCCAGGGAATCAAGAGGGTTTTAGGCTTGTGAGTGATGGGGCTGCCCAGAAGGTTAAAAAAAAAAAAGTAGTTAGCTCCCACCTCACATATGAGCATCGTTGTCATGCATAGTGCTTCTACTCTCCCATCTTTTATCTTTGTACCATAGTTCCTGGACCTTTCCTTTAACAGCCTGACTGCAGAGGCCATTTGTGATCTGGGGATTCTGCCACACCTCCGTGTCCTGCTCCTCACAGGCAATGGGCTCACTTCCCTGCCACTCAATTTGGCTGTCACAGAACAGTAAGTTCTACATTCTAAGGTCCATGCCACGTGTTCCCTCATGAACCTTTGGGTGCAAGTTATGCAAAGAAATAGCCCAGAGCAGCTCAGAAGTGCTATAAAGACAGGCTGTAAGTGCTCAAAGCAGGGAAAATGCTACCGACTGAAGTTCCTAAGAAAGACAGTCATGGAAGCAGGGACCCAAAGAATGACTAGGCCTCAGATGGGTGGCCTCACACTCCTCTATGCTATTAGGAGACGTTTAGGTATCTAACAAGTCCCTTTCCCTACCTCTGATTGGTCATGGGTAAATTGTGGACATTGCTCTTGCCAGACTTTTCCCCTTCACAAACCTACTATACTTTGTATGTTACCATTTTGCACCTTTGTTCAGGCCATGCTTTCTGACCAGAATGTACCAGTCCTTTCTCTGTTCGTAATAATGCCATATACATAGTGCTTACTATGTGCCAGACATGGTTCTCAGCACATATACATATTAACTCATTTGATCCTCACAACAATCCTATGAAATAGGTGTCCTATTATTATCCCTCTTTTATAGATGAGGAAATTGAGGCACAGATATGTTAAATAACTGCTAAAAAGTGGCTGAGTCAGAATTTAAGCATGGTCTAGAGACCATGCTTATGGCCATTATGTTCTTTTCTTATATAGATTCTGCATGTATTCCAAGGGTCTGCTCAGGCCCTCCTCCTTTCCTTACCAGAAGGCTTCCCTGTTTTAGACCATACTTCTTCCTCCTTTCTCTAAGTATCTGTTGAATTTAATGTTTTCCTTCTTACTTTAGAACTTAGTACATTCTATTGTGACTTATACCTCATAAATATACATAAATATATGTATAATAGATAAATGGATGATATACATATAGTCTCCCAAATAGATTCTGAGCACTGTGAGGGCAGAGGCCCTGTCTTACTTATCTTTGATCTGAAGCATCTGGATGATGATCTAGTGCTTTTGCACAAGAAGGTATTCAGTGGATGTTAACCAATTCAGAGATGGTGAAGGTGAAAGTCAGGGTGATAATGTTTATTGTGATGATGGTAGATGTGATGGAGATTACAGAGATGAAAGTGGTTGGTTAGTTTCTCAAGGGGTTAGGACAATGATAGTGATCATTATATTAGGGATTTCATTAGGCTCCTTTTGTTTGCAAGTGACAGAAATCAACTCAAACTAGCTTAAACAAAAAGGGAATTTATTGGCTCATGTACCTGTAAGTCCTAAGGTGAGTGCTGGATTCACTTATGGCTGGATACAGGTGTGATCTTTTTTTCCCTCAGTGTTGGCTTCATCTTAACCAGTTTTTCTTTATGACCAGACACGTATCAGTCAGGAATATAAAAACCACTTGAGGTATTGCAAATGGAGAGTAGTTCATTGTTTTTAGTGGGGAGAGATAATAGGTGGCATTTCATTATGGAAAATTCCAAACACACATAGAATCAGACTCAATGGCAAAATGAACCTCCATTTACCCATCACCCAGAAATTATTGTCTGACAGTTCTGAGGTCATAGCCAATCATGTTTCACCTATATCCCCACCACACCCAACCTTAGATTATTCTTAAGAAAAATCTCAAATGTATCCAGCCATAAATGAATATAGCAGATTCATGTGGTTTCATCTGTAAATAATCCAGTGTACAGTTCTAAAAGATAAGGACGCTTGAAAAAAACCAATCAGAATACCTTTATTACACCTAAATATTAGCAATAATAAATGGAGGGAATTGGTTACATAGGTGGTGGAAGGGCTGGAAGAGCACAATGGAGAAGAGGGGTATGGAAAGAGCAAAAAGGAAGAAGGTTGATACTCAAGAGATCAGAAGCTGTTCACACTGCTGGACTGGGGCCTACAAGCCTATCCCTGCTGCTGGGCTTTAATTTTTTTTCAATGTTTGTTTATTTTTGAGAGAGAGAGAGAATATGAGTGGGGGAAGGGGCAGAGAGAGAGAGACACACAGAATCCAAAGCAGGCTCTAGGCTCTGTGCTGTCAGCACAGAGCCCGACATGACCTGAGCTGAAGTCGGGCACTTAACCGACTGAGCCACCCAGGCGCCCCATCCTTGCTGCTGGGCTTTTAGATCTAAAAGTTGTAAAAGTGCTATAGTTGTAGATCTGCTGCAGATGCGCTGCCTCAGTCAGGGCTGGAACCTCTGCCAGCACAGATGCTGCTGTTAGAACCACCTGTTGTTGTACTGCTGCCACCAGCAAGCTGTCAGGAACCAAATAAGATAGTTGCTGTTCCACCTGTTTTGGTCTTCCAGTCTCACCAATCCCTCCCTTGGCAGTATCTCACTGGAAGCCAGTTGGGAAGGTGACCTGGGAAGCATAGTTTAAGGGTGGCTCTGGCCCCTTACACTACATAGCAGAACACAGAGGAAAGGAATAAAGGTTAAGAGCAAATAGGCAGATGACTGGTGTCACCCACCCCTTGGAAACCCAACATCTACTCTCCTCCTTCTCTCCAAATTTAATTTTCATATAACAGTAGCAACCACAGTATACCTTCAGCTTACATGAAGGAATTTTTTTCCTCTTAGTGAGGACACTTTTACCCTCTTCTCTAAAAGGATGAGACATAGTTCCATCACTCACCATATCCATCTCTGGATGATATTACTCTGTCTTCTAAAGCAGTCACAGTGCCACCTGAATATTTTATAACCTAAAAACTAAGCTGCAGAGTCATTCACCACTAGCAATTTATACACATACACACACACACGCACGCACGTACGCACACATGCACGCACACACATGCACACACACAGCAAGCTAGAAAGAAAATATACACATTTGCTATAATGTTCTTTTCTTAATTGGTCAGGAGGCCATGGTACATATTTATGAATCCTTATTCCATCACCTATTTAATGTCCCCTTCTTCCTTATCCAGCATCTTGGCTGTTTGGACTCTTTAACTGGTGTAGTATCCCAAACATTCATTCCTGAAGGATCAAAGTTATTAATGCTTTTTTATTGGGTGGTAGTCTTCTATTAATGCTTTTTAAAATTGTGGTAACATACACATAACATAAAATTTACCATCCTAACCATTTTCAAATGTGCAGTTGTGTTCACTTAAGTATGTTCACATCATTGTCCTATCCCCACCACCATCTGTCTTCAAAACTCTTTTCATCTTGCAGAAATTCCATTTACTTTGACTAATGGAGAGGACACTTCCAAGAGGAACACCTTGTAACTCCCTGTATTCTGATCATATTCTGTCCTCATGGTATAACAGCGATCATACCTACTTTTGATAATCAGTATCAATCACTCAGCCAATATAGTAAACTCCTTGTTTCCTGCCTATTGGTTTAGTGGAATGAGGAACCCAAGTGGCCAGCAGCAATCTCAGCTTCTAGTTAAGAGAAACTGTTCTTTGTGTCCCTGTAAAAGCATTCCTCCCTAGGCAACTAAGATTCTACTTGCAGGAATGGAGGCAACAATTCTGGAAGTGGATAACTGTAAGAGGATCTGTTCTCATTTCCTTCCATTAATTGCTAGATCCTATGTTCTAGTTATGAAAAAAAAAATAGCATCATTATTGGTTGCTGGTTTATATGATACCCCTTCCTGTAAGTCAGAGTGCCCACTTCACAGGGGGTGGTCTCCTAGCTGGTGCAATCAATGAGTTGTTAAAAAAAAAAAAACAACCTATTTTACCTTTTAGATCAGCTACTTCTACATCATGAGGTACATGGTAAAAAAGTGAATTACATGTTTACAAACTCACTATTGTACTCATTTGCTATCACATGTGTTCCATGGTTAGAAGCAATTGTATGTGAGGCACCAGGATAATGAATAAGACATTCTGTAATTCTTCAGATGGTGATGCTGGAAGAATATTGTGGTCAGGGAATGCAAATCCATGTCCAAAGTACGTATTTATTCCAGTAAACAAAACAAATTACTTCTCCTTTTATGAAGGAAGGTGCCCACAGTCATCTTCCCACTAGATGGCTGGCTAATTCTTTCAGAAATGGTGCCATGTTAGGGGCTTAACATTGGCTTCTGCTGTTGGCATCTTAGGTACTCAGCAGGGATGATGACCAGATCTGCTTTGGTGAGGGGATGTGTGTAGCCTCCATGCCTGTGCTAAGGGCATTTTGCAAGTACTAGGGTATCCAAGGAGAGAGACCCAACTGACTTTGTGAAATGGGTCATCTTGTCCACTTGATCATTGAGTCTCCTCTGAGTGGATCATCTTTGGGAAACATTCACATGGGATACAAATAATCCTCAAACTCTCTGTCCATTCTGAGAGGTCCATTCACATAATTGCCCCTTAGACCTCTCTGTCAGCAGTTTGACAGTATTTTTTCCAAGCTTTGACTATTCAGCTAAACCATCAGCCACTGCCCATGAATCAGCATAAACCAAGCAAATAGATATATTGCCCTAAGTTTTACCTCTTGGGAGGGTTCCTCTTACCCTGTCTTTCAGAGACACCCCCCCTGTAAAGTTGTAATACCGCAATAGTCTTTCTTTAGTGTCAGAATGTCATGCACAATCATTTGTAAACCCAGCTGGGGGCTCTCTCCTACATTAACTGCTCATAGACTCTTAGTTGTGGGTTGATGGAGAGGTAATAGTACAGCAGGAGTAGGCATCATTGGAACCAAAGCCATATTCATTCACGCAATTTTTCCAGACTTGCTTGAGCCAGATCTCACATATTACTTCACTTGATGAGGGAATTCTGTGACACATTCAGTTCATGATGAGCCACTCAGGTCACATGGCCACTCAGTGTTCCTGTGACCAGGTGTTCAGTCTTTACCAACATGGGGCAGTAAGGCAGAAACTGTTTTTCAAAAGGAAAATAGTTGTTCACAGAATCGGCATAACTTTGCTCAAAAATGATTCTGCAATTGACACCTATAAAAGGCTCCATTCATAGAGAGGCCACGTAACTTCTCATCCAAACCAGGATATATTTGAGAGGGAAAAGGAACACTGTTAATTATTTTGGGATAACAGGTGAAAACTCAAACTGTCCTTGAAAACCAGGATGTAACCCTGTACTGTATAGCACACCTTTTTGCCTTAGACACTTAGAGCATAGTTGGACCTATTGAGTCATATTGCCCAATGCCATTGGCCAAGGACATAATGCCCAGAGAACAATTCATGCAGTTGGACCTGTTGCAGAGCCTTGTTTTGCTCTGAGCCTCACACAAAACTGGCATCCTCATGGGATACTCAGTAAGGGTTAGATTGGCACAGATGTTTTATGCATCACTTCCAAAGTCCGAAAAGGTCAACAAAGCTTTGTGCCTTTTTCATAAGTAACAGGTGGTGCAAGGTGAAGGATTATGTCTTTCACATTGGAGGTATATCCCAACATGTTCCAGATACCTGGACAACAAGAAAATTAATGAAGGTAGTAGTTCCTTGAATTGGAGATGGGGGTTCCCTCCATCCTTTGACACACATGCATCTTACTAAATCATCTAGAGTATTTGCAACTTACTGCCCATCAGGTCCAATCAACATGATGTTTTGTGGAATACCAAAATAGATTGGTGGTAGATGTAATAGATTATGGTAAACATAAAGAGTTGATGTTGCCCTGGGAGAAGAGGACAAAGATGTACTGTTATCCCAGTCAGACAAAAGCAGACTGTTTCTGGTAGTTCTTATTGTTTGGTAAGGAGAAGGCAATATTTGATAGGTCCTTAGCTGAATCCCAAGCACCAGGGGCTGTGTTGATGTGCTACAGTAAGAAGAGTCCACATGTGGAACAGCAGCTAAAATTGGAGTCACCACTTGATTAAGCCTGCAGTAAGCTATAGTCATTCTTCAAGACCTGTCTTCTACACAAGACAAACAAGTTTAACAGGAATATCATAAGACTCAGTATCCTTTTACCTTTCTTGTCTTTAGTGATGACGGTAATCTCTGTAGTTACCTCAGGGATGTGGAATAACTTTAGGTTTACTGTTCTAGAAGCAAAATTCCTCAGGCTGCAGTCTGTCCCTGCCTTATATAATAGCTCTCACTTTGTTGGTCAGTAAACAAATGTGGTTATTCTGTTGGTTGCTTAGTATGTCTATTCTAATTATACATTCAAAAAATAACTATATATTCAGGAACTGGGGAGATAACCACGATGTAAGTTGATGACTTCACTGGGTTCATTCACAGGCTAAATTTCCATTCTTCCACCTGACCTTTGTAATCCCCTACTTTGAATGATAGACCACCATGCCTTTCATATCCCCAGATATTAACACCAATTTGCAGATATTGTCTGGTAATCCTTGAAAGGCCTAATTTAGGACTGTCAGAATTTTCTGCAGTGTTGATAGTGTTCTATATCTGCATTGTTCAATATGGTAGCCACTAGTCATGTTGAACACTTGAAATGTGATCATTGTGACTGAAAAACTGAATTTTTACTTTTATTTAAGTCTAATTAGTTTTTAATTTAAAGGTAAATAATCAGGAAACTGTATGAGACGCCGTGACCTCTGGGCAACTCAAATAATTTTTTTCTCACCAACTCTAGACTTTTTTTATATATATAATTCATGCTTAATTATCTGAAGCTAGTCTTCAGTCTCTGCAAGGACAACGCTGTTTCTAGTTCACACTTCCTCCTAGGATTTAGTCCTTCAATGTCCTAATTTAAGGTAGGGGCAGTTTATCAGGGCTTCCCTTCTGTGGCATACCCTGGAATCTAATTTTTGGCCTCTAGACTAGCATAGTTGTTAGAATCTCTGCTCAGCATCTCAACCTCTCTGCCACTTCTGGAGTCAGCAGATAGCCCTAGGGAAAAAGAGACCCCAAATTTTACAAGATCCCCTTTGAGTTTCCTTCTTTTTCCAAATCCGAGCCCCCTAAATTTTCACAGGTTGTTAGTTCCCACATGCCTTAAAGAAATTTGTTTTGTTTTGTTTTGTTTTTTTTAAGTAGGCTCCATGTTCAACATGGGGCTTGAACTCACAACCCTGAGATCAAGAGTCACATGCTCTACTAACTGAGCCAGCCAGACATCCCAATTATTTTTAATATATATATTTTGTCTGAATTTTCTAGTTCATACTCAAGGGATAGTTGGCCTACATGAGTTAGTCTGTGATACCGTAAACCTTTCCATTTATTTTGGCCAGGTGCCTAGGAACACTCAGTATGAAACCATTTTAAACTAAACTAAACTAAACTAGCTGGATATTCTCTGAACCACTCTGATGATACAAATTTGGGCTGTAATTTTGCAAGAGGACCAGTCTGCCCTCCCCCTTCCTTTCTTTTCACCCCAAGGCAGTTTTCTTCTAGCTGTGGGATGAGGGGCATGGGTTTAGTGTTAGTTCCCTCTCTCCTGAGGATATATCTCTTTAGGATCCTACATTCGTGTAGGGGGTCTCCAATTACATGCCCCACCTTCTGTTTTGACAAGATCAGCAAGTGTCCTCAAGGCAAACATGGCTTCTTGTGCTTGGTTTCTGTCTTGACTTTTATATTTTGGTACTACTACTTTACTGTCTTCACATCTCTTATGTGTTTTTAAATGATGAATCTTTTGGGGCGCCTGGGTGGCTCAGGCTCAGGTCATGATCTTGCAGTTTATGAGTTCGAGCCCCACATTGGGCTCTGTGCCTGGAGCCTGCTTGGAGCCTGCTTCAGATTCTATGTCTCCCTCTCATGTCTTCATGCTGTCTTTGTCTATCTCTTTCTCTTTCTCTCTCTCTTAAAGAATAAACAAACATTTAAAAATTAAAAAAAAAATAAATGAATCTTTTTCTTTTTATGTTTTATTCATCATTTTAGTTGTTTTCAGTGGGACGCCTTGTTGCATACAGTAAGGCAAGTCTCCACCACTATGTCCTTCTATTTCTTTATAAGATGGGTAAAATAAATGCACTCCTACTTACATCAGGATATCAATTGAAATAATTGTGCTTTGAAAGCTATGAGGCTCCAAACAAGTATTACTGTTATTTTCTTCCCATTTGTCTTCCCACACTCAAAATGCTCTTTGGATTCCTCTTCTTCTGCCAGCCTCTTAAATGTTGATCGTCCCCAGTTTTCTACTCTCAACCCACTGTTTTTATTAATCTTTATAATCTTGATAGTTTCATCCCTCCAAAGTCTTCTTTATTTCTCTACTTCACAACCATCTTCTGAGCTATGAGCCCATATCTTTTACTTATTATATCAAAGTCATCATGCATATGCCCATGCCAAGATCTCCTCCCGTGTCCCTGGCCTCAGTGATGGGCACTGCTCTCCATCAGCAGTGCAGTTGTCTGAGTGAGAAACGTGGGCATCAGCCTGAGTTCTTCCCTCCCTCACATCCACTCAGTCACCAGATGCTATGAATTGTACTTTCTAAATGTTTCTCAAACTTGGCCATTTCTGTTGTCCTCCTGTTCAGTCTCACTGCAGCAAATCAGCACAGCCCATGCTACTTGGGATACAGCTAAGGATCTGTCAAATGTTTCTTTCTCTTGATCACCTCCCAACACACCCACCTTACCATCAGCCAGAGGGATGTTCCTAAAATGCACATCTGATTCGATCACTGCTCCACTTGAAGTCCTTCAGCAGCTTCCCAGTGTTCTAAAGATAGACTCCATTAATATTGATCACAAGGCTTTTCATGACCTGACTCTGCTTCTCCATCCTTTCTCTTGACTTTTTTCCATTTCACCATATACCTCATTTATTTTGGACTATTTGTGTCTCCATTTCTGGATATATCACACTTTATCTCTGTCTGGGTGAGTTAGGGGGATATCTGACCTACTCGCATCATTAGCCTGTCCTATTACATGTTTTGATTGACATCTGAGACTTTGGCTCTCCCATTAAGCCTGTTCCTTTTCCCCCTTGGACCATACGTGTCATCTCTCTCAGGCTTGACCAGCACGGGGCAGAGGGGGATGGTTACCTCCTTTTTTTCTAAGCACTGTTTTCCTAAAAATGCCTAAAAGAGCACCAGATCTTTAGCAGCCACATCATAAGTCCTCTTTTACACAAGCGAGTTGTGAAGACATGTCTCTCTCATCCTGGGTTGCACTGTGGGTTTTCTGTATCATAGGAGCTGATCTGACATTTTAATGGGCATTACAACTTGCTAAATTTCATCTGTTTTACTGCAGCTCTTGGTCCAGTCTGTTCTGCAATATTTTTGGCTTAATCAGAAGTCTTACAATGTAAAGTAAAAGAAATCCTCTTTCATCATGTAGATAGGGGAACTGACCAGGACCAGAGATGCTGGACACCAGGTAGAAGTCACCCAGCAAGCAAAGCAGCAGCAGCACCAGAGCCACAGCCTAGGGCTGCTGGTCCCCATTCTCATGCTTCCTTAATATGGCACAAATTCCCATTCCTGAATCCAATCACTGGGGCATACTCTTAGCTTCTAAAAAAATTAAGTCAAATCTGTTGTATTTTAAATGGTATTAAATTCCTTTTGGCAAGAGAAGGTATAATAAAAATAGCACCACTCTGAACAGCTGGAAACTTCAGCCTCTCCATACTGATAGACTCCTGCCACTTCAAAGAGCTCTTCTACCAAAACTGCCATGAGAAGGACTCCATTGGAGAGCCTGACACTTTCCTCTGCAGCCTCGCTTCTTGTCCTCCTTACCCACCTACTGACTGCCCCCCTATTTTAAGACATCAGTGTTAGAGACAAAATTAGGCTTTTCTATGTTATAATTAGCGTACAGCTTTTAAAAGGCAAAACACGATAACTTGTCACAAAAGACAGGACAGAGCTACCTCCTTCATTATGGAATGTAAGAGGAATTTTTCGAAGGCTTATTTTGTAGCTGTTTCACATCTCACTGGGGTGAAAAAGATTGGCCAATTAATTATAAATCAACAGAGCTGCTGTGCACCCCCCTGTAATTGCTCTCAGGTAGAGATTAAAAATTTAGTGCATGAAAGTTGGTCTTTTCAGGAGAAGAAAAGAATCACCTGTGACCTTCAAATACCATGAACTAAAGGCTTCTTTCATCCTTTGTTGAGTGTATTGAGTGTTTAATTTGGGTATATGGAGAGGAAGGAGTTGGAGGGAGAACTGAAAACATGATTTGAGTCATCTGTGTTTGTGTACTTAAAAAGGGGCACCTGGTTGGTTCAGTTGGTAGAGCATGGAACTCTTGATCTTGGGGTTATAGGTTTGAACCCCACATTGGGCGTAGAGATTACCTAAAAATATAAAATCTTTTTTTTAAGTTGGAAAAAAATAAAAAGAATTACATAGGTCTTATTCATCTAGAGGCACAAATGAGGCCACATTAATGGTAGTACCTAAAATGCCCTGACTTCCTGCCCTGCCTGTGTGATTCAGGATCTCAGCCCATTAAATTGCACTCTCAGGTGTTTCTGGGTCTCCTCAGAGAGTTTGAGTTTAAAAAGAGACTTCTCAACTCCTTACTGATATGTGATTTTTATTAAGTTGCTTTAGAAGAGAGCCTCACTGCAGCCAGCCTACCTTACCCCACATGGACCAAAGCTGTGGTCCATGCCAAGGGGTTTGTCTTCTGGTGATCCCATAGTTACCAATCCTTAGGGTGACACAGCATACCCAGGAGTCTGACCTGACCCAAATTTGTGCAGTATTCTTTCTTCAGAATGTTTTCCCCAACTTGGGCATGCCTTATTCACTCTGGTATTTTCCATGAGCATTACTAGTGCACCCCATCCTGCCCCAGTCGGGTCTCACTGAGTCCATCTGTGGATGTGTGCAACCTTTCTCCATACAGAAGACTGTATGTGTGAGTAGGATTTGGGGAAGGGGTCAGTTGGGGAGGGAATTACACCTTCCAGTCCCTCTCTACAGGGACCTCTGTGGGACACTAAAGAGGGTTCCCAAGGTGGTTATATCTCTTGATTGATTTCCTGTTCTCCATCTCCATTCCTATTCTCATTCCTACTTCTTGGGGATGGTGGAGTTTGTTCCCTGCCCTTGCTCATTACCCAGGATCCTTGCACTTACAGGGAGGCATCTGTAACGTCACTGACAAACAAGAGGTACATCCTGAGGTTCCCAGTGCTGGAGACACTGATGCTGGATGACAACAAGCTCTCCAGCCCCAATTGCTTTGCCAGCCTGGCCGGGCTCAGAAGGTAAAGCCACACTCCTCTCTCTGAAGGACCCCCTACCACTGCCAACCTGGCCCACACCCTGAGTGCTGCTTTGGAATCCAAAAGGCCTGAGTTGAAATCCCAGTTCCACTACTTACCTCTGCTGTGTGGTCACAGATAATCCATTTCTCCCCTCTGAGCTTTAGCTCAGCCATAAAAGTGGGGCATCAGTAGGACATTTCTGATCAAGTGACTAGATTAGAAGTGGCAAAGAGAAGGGAGGATAAAAAGAGATATTACCAGAGATAGAGTCCTGACCCCTGAGAGAGGAGACAGAAAAAAAAAAAAAAACACAAAACCAGAATCAGAAAGATAAGAATTAACTGCTATATTCTACCTATTTGAATAATGAAAATACTGGCATTTATTTATTATTATTATTTTTTAAATGCTGGCATTTAAATGGTTAAGCTTTAGATCCCTGGAAAATTTATTTTGGAGTCAGTTACCATTTACTGCATGCTACTTTGTGTAGAGCCATTTACATTGTCTAATTAAACTTCACTGGAGCCTTGAAAGTTATTAACTATCATCCCCATTTTAGAGATAGGGATATTGAGTCCAGAGAGGGTAAGTCACTGGCTCCAGGTCACACAAGGAGTAAGGGTCCAAGCCTGAGTTCATGTTCTTTCCCTAAAGTTGCTAGGTAAATGCTCCTGAGGTATCATTATTGCTGTGATTCTGTATTCACTTTCCTTAATTAAAGACTGAAGAAATTAAGCCTGGACCAAAACAGGATTTTCCGGATCCCGTACCTACAGCAGGTTCAGCTCCAAGACGGGTCAGGGGACTGGGCTAGAGGCAGGGGGAGTCCCCAGAAAGTGCCCCAATCCATGCTGCAGCCCAAGTCGTGGATGTTTGAGGCCTCAGATGAACAACCGGATTATACTGTACTGCCCATGAAAAAGGATGTTGACCGGACAGGTGAGTGGTGCCCCTTATTCCAGAGAGTCTAGCCCCGTGGTGGGAATAAGCTACCAACAGTTTATTTTGAAAATCTGTGACTCCTTGAGGAGCTGCTGCACTGAAGCTGCTGGGCCTGGGGAGGTGGAGGTATCCCATGAATTATTTCAATGGCTTCCTAACTGATTCTCCATTAAGGTGTTTTTAAAATCCAATTAAAAGTAAATTTTTAAAAATCTCAAATAACAAGGGGCACCTGGGTGGCTCAGTTGGCTAAGCGTCCAACTCTTGATTTCAGCTCAGGTCATTATCTCAGGGTTGTGAGATCAAGCCCTGCATCAGCACAGAGCCTGCTTAAGATTCTGTCTCTCCCCCCTCTCTGCCCCTCCCCTGCTTGCTTGCATGCACGCATGCATTCTCTCTCTCTGAAATAAAATTTTAAAAAATCTCTAATAACAAGAAACTCTGAAGTTAGGCTTTCCAGAGATGGCTAATTCTGGGGTACATTGATGTTCTCAAGAGATTCAGGTTCTTTCCATCCTCTTTGCTGCCATCCTTGGCCTGCTTGTTTATCTTTGTAGGTTGATTCCAATTGAGTTCTCAAGATCACTACCACAGGGCCAAGAATCATGTCCAAATGGCAATACTAGAGGCAGAATAGAAAAGGAATGTCACCTTTATTATAAACCAAAATCTCTTTAATGCATGAGTATATTTCTAGATTATATATTCTGTTCTATTGATCTATTACTGTGCCAATACCACAGTGGGTTTTTTAAATATTTATTTTAAATTGAGAAGTAACCAACATAAAGTAAAAATATAGAAATACTGTATAGATCTTGAATTTTACATGTATATCTCCTTTTAACCACCACCCATATTACAATATAGAGCATTTCCAGCATCCCATTTTGACTTCTGTCACCAAAGATAGGTTTGGCTTGATTTGAAATTTATGAATATGGAATTTTACAGCATGTGCTCTTTGTGTCTGATTTATTTCACTCAACATTATGTCTGTCAGATTCATTCATGTTGTTGCATATATTGGTAGTTCACTATTTTTCATTTCTCGTATTTTTTCCAAGTTATTTACCCTTTTTACTGTTAATAGACATTTTGGTTATTTTGAGTTTGAGGCTATTATGGATAAAACTACTATAACTTTTATATCTTTTGGTAGGCTTAAGCACCCATTGTCTGTTGAGTATATACCCAGGAATGGAATTCAAAAGTATGTTTAACATTATTTAGTACTTCTAAGTATTTTTCCAATGCAGTTGTACCAGTTTTAATCCCCATATTAATGTAAGAGAATTTCACTTCCAGTTACTCCATATCCACACGAACACTTGGTAATGTCAGTCTTTTTAATTCTACCTATTTGGGGTAGGTAGGTAGTAGTTTCTTATTGTGGCTTTAATTTGCATTATTTAATGATTTTTTTTCTTTTTTTTCTTTTAAAGACAGTGAGTGAGCTTGAGCAAGGTAAAAGAGCAGAGAGAGAGAGAGAGAGAGAGAGAGAGAGAGAGAGAATCTTAAGCAGGCTCCACACTCAGCATGGAGACCAACGTGGGGATTGATCCTGGGACCCTGGGATCATGACATGAGCTGGAACTGAATGAGCAACCCAGGCACCCCAACAAGTTCTGTTTTAATTCTTGGTGTTTTCAATGTCCACCCAGACACCCCTAGTTTGCATTTCTTAAGTGACTAATGATCTTACGTACCTTTCATATGTTTATGGGTCACTTTGACCCATATCCTCTTTTGGCAGTGCCTAATAAAGTCTTTGCCTGTATTTAAATTGGGTTATATTATTCTTGTTGGGTTATATTTTTCTTTTCTTGTTGATTTGCTTGAGTTCTTTATATATGCTGGATACAAGTTCTTTGTAGACCTAAATATTAGAAAAATATTTTCCCAGTCTGTATGTAGCCTCCTTTTTCATGTTTCTAATGGTGAATTTTGATGAATAAAAGTTCTTTATTTTAATGAAGTTCAGTTCAATCTTTAATGGTTAGTTCTTTTTGTTTCCTTTTCAAGAATTTTTATCTGTCTGAAACCATTAGATATTTTCCTATATTTTCTTCTGGAAGCTTGATTATTTTAGTTTTTACATTTTGGTCTATGATCTGTCTAGAAGTTTTGTATATGATGTGAAGTAGAGTCAGTTTACTTTTTTTTTTTTTTTTTTTTTTTTTTTTTAATTTTTTTTTTTTCAACGTTTATCTATCTTTGGGACAGAGAGAGACAGAGCATGAACGGGGGAGGGGCAGAGAGAGAGGGAGACACAGAATCGGAAACAGGCTCCAGGCTCTGAGCCATCAGCCCAGAGCCCGACGCGGGGCTCGAACTCACGGACCACGAGATCGTGACCTGGCTGAAGTCGGACGCTTAACCGACTGCGCCACCCAGGCGCACCTCAGTTTACTTTTTTAGATGGATATCTAATTGACTCAACAGCACTTGTTGAAAAGACTATATCCTTTTCCCCACTGAGTTGTAAGAGAGGTTTTATGGTAAGGCAGGGTCTGTATGTGTCTAAAGTGCTATAGCTTTTTAATATGCTTTGAGAACTGATAGTGAAGTTCTCCAGCTATGTTGTTGCTCTTCAGAATTGCTATAACTATTATAAAGCCTTTGAATTTACATATAAATTTTAGAATCATCTTGTCAGTTTCCACACAATATCCTGCTGGGATTTTGATTAGAATTGTAGTGATCCTATAGACCAATTTGGAGCAAATTTATATTTTTACAATATTGGGCTTTTTAATTTATCAAAGTAATATATCCCACCATGTTTTAGGTCTTTTGAAATTGTTCTCATCAGTGCTTTGTAGTCTCCCGTGGTGAGATCTTGCATATCTTTCGTTAGATTTATTCCTATGTATTTGGTCTTTTTCTATGGTATTGTCATTGGTATTGCTTTTTCATATTACATTTCTGCCTGTTTGTTGCTAGTACATAGAAATTTTGAACTTGTATCCAGTAACCTTTCTAACCGGAGATTATAGGCAGAGGATATACGTTCATGCAGAGTGTGCTGTAGCTCATCTTTCTAGATATGTCTCCCCAGGGAATCGCTTTTGAGCAACCATACTTGCAACAATTGCCCATCCTCTTGCTAACTCCTACTTTGTTTCTTGTATAAACTTATCCCCAAATCCTTTCCAGACACTTGTCGTAGGAGAAGTTGTTTGGGCCATGTGGTGTTCTACCCCTATTGTCGTTTACTTCATTTTCAGGTAAACTTTATTAGTATAATACCATTAATGTGTGG
Organism: Prionailurus bengalensis; assembly: GCF_016509475.1. Taxonomy (NCBI): domain Eukaryota; kingdom Metazoa; phylum Chordata; class Mammalia; order Carnivora; family Felidae; genus Prionailurus; species Prionailurus bengalensis. The sequence continues at coordinate 57,240,471 of NC_057346.1, forward strand.
AAGAGGTCCTGTTAGCCAGGGCAGAGGTGAGTAGTGCCTGCACAGGATCCAGTCCAAGAAGATGCTTAGATTTATGGTTGAACTCAGATATTTATTGGCTCATCTCATTCTGATGGTGCCAAGAATGAAGTGACTCCACAGCCTCTTCCTTGCTACCATGCTGCCGGTTATTCTTAGTATCTCTTCTGGATTCACTGTCTTAATATATTCTGTTTCTACTAACATAACAGGATGTTTTCAAATCCTTTGACAGAATATCATTTATATACATTTCTTTCTTCTAACACAGTCTGATCAATACTGACCGCCTGCTCAGTAAGAGCTCTCACATGTTGCAAAGTCAGAAGGAAGGTCAACATGGCTGAAATATAGTGAGTGACGGGCAGGATAGCAGGAGATAAGATTGGAGAAGTAGACAGGAGCCAGATCAGGCAGGACCTCAGAGGCCTGGCCAAGGAATTTGGATTTTATTCTGAGTGCACCTCACTACCTGACAGGTATCACAGCCAGCTCCTCTTCCCAGTTAGCATTAGAGATGTGAACCAATGGGAACCCCTCTGGGGGGACCCCTGCTGTACACAGTGGATGAGAGACCCAGACCCCAGCCTCTCTGGGGGCAATCCGTGCTCTCACCAACCTCTGTTATTTCTCTTTTGTTTCAGAGGTTGTGTTCTCATCTTACCCTGGATTTTCAGCCTCTGAGGTAGGAACTGCCTGTTTTATATTTGTGCCCTTGAGTTAGAACATTAATTTTAATACACAAAAGTAAGCTAATAAAGCCATGAGAGACATTTATATATATCGTACTGAAGAAGCCCATTCAGTGAACAGATACTTACTGAGTACTTAGTGTGTGCCCGGCACTGTGCTGGTCTAGAAACATATAGTGGTAGACTAGACAGTCCAGTCCCTGGCCTCACACAGCCAACAAGCTCGCTTTCACTGTTCTCAGATGTGTTCAGTAGTAATGGTTGGGGCCTCAGGTGGGCAAGCTGGCATTGAAATGAGGCTGCCACCAAGATGAAGCCTGGTGGCTCCCTAATAAGAGCCCCCAAAAGCTAGACTGATCCTTGCCAAGTATACTACCATCTGGGGTCTAATCCTTGGTGTCATAGGCTTAGATGCTTGATTTTCTTCTGGACAGAAAATTGGTTTTTCTCTCAGGGTTAGACAACTACTAACCAAGCTCATGAGGACTGATGCACTAAATATTGATGGATGCATTTACAATAAGAAGTACAACTATACATTTAGCCAACCTGCATCCTTGAAAGGCAGCTCAGTACATTCACTCCCTCCCCACAGATAAAACTGGGGGAGAAATTATATCAGTTAACAATTGGCATATAACAAACCAACCCAACAATTACTTTAAACAATAGCAATTTATTCTCACAAATGTTTGGGCTGGTGAGGTGGTTCTGCTGGTTTTTCCAGGGCTCATTCATGCAGCTGGCTGGTTCCCTGGGGCCTGGGTTCATGGACAACTGGTATGGCCTGGCATCTACATGAAGTATTTATTAAGGACTTCTTTACAACATGGTGGCCTTCGGGTTCCAAGAGAGTGAGGATGAATTGCAGGGCTCTGAAATTCAAACGGTAGCACTTCTGCCACATTCTGTTAGTCAAAGTAAGTCATAGGAATGACAGTGCAGCACAATTCTGTCTGGAGGTAGCACAGACACCACAAGTTAAGGGCACAGTGCCCAACAGGACTGCCCTTACCTCAGATGCTAGCTGCAAGTGAGCTATTCACACTTATAACAAACTGGCTACAAATTGTGGAGTTCCCACGGCCTTTACAGGCTCAATAATTTAGTAGAACAACTCTTAGAACTCAGGAAAGCCCTATCTTTATGATTACAGTTTTACTATAAAGGGTATAAATGAGGACCAGCCAAATGAAAAGACACATAATGTGAGGTCTAGGAGGGTCCCAGAAAATGGAAATTCCCAACCCCTATCACTGGTTTTTGTTTTGCTCTCACCCGTGACTTACCTGTCCCACTCAGTACAAGTTAGAGCCTAGGAGCGCACAAAACACTTGACCCCAAGTAGGTGCTCTGCCAATGTTCACTGAATGAAAAAGGAAAATTTAAGTGACTTGCTCAAGATTACACAGTGATTAATGGAGCTTAGAACAGAATCTAGTTCACTTGAACTCAGTTATTAGCCCAGCATCTACCCTGTCATTTCCTTTGGTCCTATCCAACTTAAGGAATCAGTGAGTGATTTGTAGGCATGGTTGACCCAGTAACTTCCATTTTCTGCTTAGTGAAACATGTTGATCCTGAGGCAGGCTGGGCTGTACTGAGAAACCATGACTCTGCAAGTGACCCAGATGCAACAGGCCACATTCAGGCCCGGAGGCCTGCTTGAAGTCCTCCAGGACTTAGCTATTGATTTATCCTGGAATGAAGACCCTCCACAGTAGGATGTGAGCTAGCCCAACAGGCTCAGGTTACTCCTGCTCTCCATCTCCCCACTAGGAAAAGTCTACTTTAAAATATTGGGGTATCTGGGTGGCTCAGCCGGTTGAGCATCCGACTTTGGCTCAGGTCATGATCTCACAGTCCGTGGGTTCAAGCCCTGTGTCGGACTCTTGTGCTGACAGCCTGGAGCCTGCTTCGGATTCTCTGTCTCCCTCTCTCTCTGCCTCTGCCCTGGTTATGCTCTGTCTTTGTCTCTCTCTCTTTCTCAAAAATAAATAAACGTTAAAATTTTTTTAAAAAAATAATAAAATGCAAGCACCTGTCCTTTTGCCATTTGCAGAAATTTTAGCCCAACTGTAGAGAAGGGCCATTTCAGAATAAGCTGCCAAAGGGCAGAAAGTGAGAGGTAGGGGCAAAAATCCTCTAAGCCTACACCACTGCTGTATTGTCATTTGGCCTCATAGAACTTGAAACTGGAACTTTGGGGGCCAGAGAATCAGCTCATCATGTGACCTCAGAGAACTTGAAGCCAGAACTCTGGGCCCTTGGTAACATCTCCCGTTGTGACCCTAGATGCCTCTTTTGGCCAACTCTCTCTAGAATGTCTTGGCAGCATTCAGCTTCTTATCTTTGGGACATTTTGACATAGATCTCTTTTTCCTTCTAAGGAAACCAAGGTATGTGCACTTCCTCCCATATTCAAGATTCTTCCCGTGAAGTCACTGAAGGCCAGAAACCAGACGCTGGCCCCGCCCTTTCCAGAGCTGAGGTACCTTAGCCTGGCCTACAACAAGGTGACTCTCTGCTCTCTGCCTATTTCTTCAGGGGCACAGATGGGAGGATGGGATGCGATCTGCTCTGGCCTGAAGGCCAGCCTTAGAGTTCCCTGCATTACAGATATGTGAGCTCAGGAATTCTCAGGGTGGGAGAAGTGGAGAGTGTAGGCCAAGGCAGAAGTCCATCCATTCAGTCCCAGATATTTATCTAATACCACGTGCCAGGCTCTATGCTAGATACTAGGTATACAGCAGCTCAAAGAAAGATTGGGCCGCTTGCCTTTTGGAGCTTGTCACCCATAGGGAAGACTGATATAGCACAAATAGTCTCAGTATAAGCATGCATAGTGTTATGAAGAAATTCAAAGTGCTATGAAGTATATGACAGGGGTAGTCTAACCTAGTATTTGGGATCAGGGAAGGTTCTTGAGAGAGCGGTGCTTTATCAGTTTAATGAGGTGAAGTGTGAGGAGGAGTGAAGTGAGAAATATTCTAGCTTATAGGAACAGCAGATGTAAAGTCCATGGGACACATTTAACATGTTTCTCCTGCATGTTTTATGGTAACATATTTTTCCAATATCCATGTTCTGTTTGACTTCTGTAAACCCCACCAACTGAGCTCTACTCAAGTCTGAAGTGTAGGCAACTTTGAAGGAACTCTGCTTACACTCCTTCTAAGGCAAGCAGTTGGTACAGCCAAATTCTTCCAAGTGTTTCTTCCTAAGAGTTTATAATTTTAGCTTTGAAATTCAGGTCTTTGATTCATTTTGAGTTAATCTTGAGATGTGGTATGAGATAGGGGTCAAACCTCATTCTTTTGTATGTGGATATGTAGTTTCCTTAGCACCATTTATTGAAAAGACTATTCTTTCTCCATTGAATGGTCTTCTCACCCTTGTCAAAAATCAGTGGCCCATAGATGTATTATGGGTCCCCTCTCATTCTTGAAATTGGTCATTTGTGTCTTTTATTGATCCAAAATAGTTAGAAGTTATCCCTTTTTTTGACTTAAAAAAAAACCAGCTGCTGGTTTCACTGGATTTATCTACTTATCTCTTTTCCCATTTCATTAATTTCTGCTCATAACTTGATTTCTGCCCTATTCACATGAGTTTAGTTTGCTCCTCTTTTTTGTTTCCCTCTATAGTGTAATTTTAGATCATTGATTTAGACCTTTTTCTTCTTTTTAATATAAGCATGTAAAGCTATAAACTTCTTCTCTAAGCACTGTTTTAGCTGCATCCTACAAATGGTAATTTGTGTTTTTATTTTCATTTTGTTAAACTTTTTCACTTTTTGTTTTGATTTCTTTATTTACCCATTGGTTTAGATAAGTGAGATGCTTAATTTCCAAATATATGGAGATCTTCTAGATGTCTCATATTTATTATTTCTAATTTAATTCTGTTGTGGTCAGATAACATAACCTGCAAGATTTCATTCTTCTGACATCTATGGAAACTTGTTGTGTGTCCCATCCTATATGCTATCTTGGTGCATGTTCTCTATGCACTTAAAAAAATGTGTATTCTGCACTTTGGGGGATAGTGTTCTATAAATATCAATTACATTAAGGTGGTTGGTAGTATCACTGAGATCATTTCTGTACTATTGTCTCTTCATTTTATCAGTTATCGAGAACAGCATGTTAAAATCTCCAGTTAGATTGTGGATCTGTTTATTTCTCTCCTTAATTCTGTCAGTTTTTGCTTCATGTATTTTGAAGTTTTACTATCACGTACATAAACATTTAGAATTTTTATCTCTACCTGATGTGTCGATTCTTTTATTATTATGACTTGTCTCCCTGTGCCTTGAACAAAATTTCTTGTCTTGCTGTTTTGTCTGATTTTAACATGGATACACAGCTTTCTTAATGCTTGCTAATTGCATAGTCTCTTTCTATCCTTTTACTTTCAACCTCCTTATAGCTTTGTATTTCCAGTCCATCTCTTTGGGACAGCATATAGTTGGGTCTTGCTGGGAGGCCAGAGTGTTTTTCTCTGTGTTCCTATTCTGTACTCAGCTCACAGCCTTCCCCATGCTCCTACACTTCACATGGATTATCTCCACACTTGTGTTCCTCTCACCCAGCAGGAGACTGCTTGTGCTGGTTACTTAGTGCTTGCTCTTCTGGTGGTTGAGGGCCAAGGGGAGGGTCCAGTCCCAGTCTTAAGAGGATGCTGGGTTCCTGTGTCTGTAGGATGGACCTTCTTAGCGATCCAGTCCCCTGCAAGCAGTCGGAGACCTCTCAGGTCGTGGGCCCAGGTTGGTTTCCTGCCTCAATCTCAGAACAGCGGGTTTTAATTTTTTCCCTCTTCCAGATGTAGGACCCTGGGCCCAACAGGTTTTTCTGACCTTCCTCAGAAACTTAAGGCCTTTGTTCACCAGGCAGAGGGTTGGCTGCCTTTCTGACCTTGGCAGCCGCTCTCTTCCTCCAGGCCCACACCCTGGAGACGGCTCTCTCCAGTCTCATTCCCTGGGTCCAGTCTTTTGCGTACAAACAGCCATGAATTCTCCTTCTGTCTGTAGCTCTCAGAAGTTCTACTCTAGCCCACACTTAGCCTTTAGTGGGCCATTAAAATGGTGAGCTGATTTCTTCCCAATTGCTTGTATAGCACTTGCCATCTCTTCCTCCCGTGTTCTGCCACATGTGAGCCAGTCCTGTGTCCCATCTCTCCTTGGAGGTGCTTGTCTTTCCTTAGGTTTCAGGCCACGTGATTGCCCTGAGACCTTAGCTCTCTGGTAGATGCAAGAAAGTTATGATGTTATAGGCTATTCTGTCTTTTTTCTTGTTGTTAAGGAGAGGAGCAATACATGCATACATTTTCTACATGCTCACTTGAGTTTTAAATTATATTTTTCTTTATAATAATTATCACCTAGCATATTATATATCTTTTTCTTTATTACCAGTTGTCTACTGCCAGAATGTAGGTTTTTTTGAGAGCCAGGACTTTGTTTTGCTTACAACTATATCCTCATCATCTAGAATAGCACCTGATACATGATAGTTACTCAGTAAGTTTGATAAATGAATGATGTTTTGATCATGTCAAGGAATACTCATGCTACCTGTGTTGAAATTAATCAATTTATTACAGTTACAAATTTTAAAACCAGTTCTGCATTCAAACAGAACTTAAACATCTAGAATATCCACTCAGTAATCTAGTAAGTTTTGTGCCAAAAGTAAAGCAATCACCTTAACTCAACCTTTAACTAATATTTCCTTAGTTCATAAATTTGACAGATTAAGCTCTATTTGCCTTAACCCAATGAAATTGGATAGAAACTTGTAAGTTGTCCCTGGAGCCCGAGTTTATTTTCAGGGGCATTCAACTCACCTTGTGGGGATAGGCTACCTATCCTATCTGGTGGCCAAATTCTTCTCACTATATCAGCCAGAATCCCAAACCCATATCTTTTAGCTGGGACTCAATTTCACAGAAAATATGACATACATTCCTTGGGTATCTTTCAGCTTTCTACCAGTTTTAATTATAACTTTCTTCAACTTTTTAGTCACCTGATTTGGATAGGTGGAATTTTGCATCCTGACAAAATTCAATTTAATTTTCCCTCCCCCATTCTGTTGTGACTGCTTCTTGACCACCTGTTTTGCATATAAGAGACTCTGTACCCACTTTAGCCACCATTTTATAGTTATTTATGAACACATATTAGGCTTCTTTGTAGCTTCATCCCCCTTTCCCTCCTTCTCTAGAGTCTAGATAAGAAGTCAGCAAGTGTTTTCTATAAAGGGGCAGATAAATATAATACTCTGTCCCAACTACTCAACTCTGTCCTTGTAGAACAAAGGCAGTATGTAAATGGATGTTGTTTTTTTTTTTTTTTAATTTATGTATTGTCAAGTTAGCTAACATACAGTGAAGTCTTGGCTTCAGGAGTAGATTTCCATGATTCATCACTTGTATACAACACCCAGGACTCATCCCAGCAAGTGCCCTCCTCAATGCTCATCACCCATTTTCTGCACTCCTCAACCTCCAACCCCCATCAATCCTCAGTTTGTTCTCTGTATTTAAGAATCTCTTATGGTTTGCCTTCCTCTCTGTTTGTATCTTAATTTTCCTTCCCTTTCCCTATGGTAATCTGTTAAGTTTGTCAAATTCCACATATGAGTGAAATCAAATGATATCTGTCATTCTCTGAATGACTTATTTCACTTAGCTTAATACCCTACAGTTCCATCCAGATTGTTGTAAATGGCAAGATTTCGTTCTTTTTCATCACTGAGTAGTGTTCCATTTGAGCTCTTTCCATAATTTGGCTATTGTTGATAGTGCTGCTGTAAACATTGGGGTACATGCACCCCTACGAAATCATCACTCCTGAATTCTTTGGATAAATTCCTAATAGTGCTATTGCTGGGCCATAAGGTAGGTAGTTCTATTTTTATTTTTTTGAGGAACCTTCACAGTGTTTTACAGAGTAGCTGCACCAGTTTGCATTCCCACCAACAGTGCAAGATGGTTCCCCTTTCTCCACATCCTCACCAATCTCTGTTGTTTCCTGAGTTGTTCATTTTAGTCTCTCTACCAGCATGAGGTGGTATCCTAGTGTGGTTTTGATTTGTATTTCCCTGATGATGAGTGATGTTGAGCATCTTTTCATGTATCTGTTAGCCATCTGGATGTCGTCTTTGGAAAAGTGTCTATTCATGTCTTCTGCCCATTTCTTCACTGGCTTATTTGTTTTTTGGGTATTGAGTTTGGTAAGTTCTTTGTAGATTTTGGGTACTAACCCTTTATCAAATATGTAATTTGAAAATATCTTCTCCTATTCCATTAGTTGCCTTTTAGTTTTGTTGATTGTTTCCTTCGCCATACAGAAGCTTTTTATCTTGATGAGGTCCCAATAGTTCATTTTTGCTTTTGTTTCCCTTGCCTCTGGAGACATGTCAAATAAGAAGTTGCTGAAAAAAAAAAAAAAAAGTTGCTGTGGCTGAAGTCAAAGAGGTTGTTGCCTGTTATCTCCTGTAGGATTTTGATGGTTTCCTGTCTCACATTTATGTCTTTCATTTGTTTTGAATCTATTTTTGTGTATGGTGTAAGAAAGTGGCCCAGGTTCATTTTTCTGCATGTTGCTGTCCAGTTCTCCCACCACTATTTGCTAAAGAGACTGTCTTTTTTCCATTGGATACTCTTTCCTGCTTTGTCAAAGATTAGTTGGCAATATATTTGTGGGTCCATTTTTGGGTTCTCTATTCTATTCCATTGATCTGTGTGTCTGTTTTTGTGCCAATACCATACTGTCTTGATGATTATAGTTTTGTAACACAGGCTAAAGTCTGGGATTGTGATGCCTCCAGCTTTGGTTTTCTTTTTCAACGTACATAACTTTGGCTATTTGGGGTCTTTTATGGTTCTGTACAAATTTTAGGATTATTTGTTCTAGCTTTGAGAAGAATGCTGGTGCTGTTTGTTGGGATTGTATTGAATGTGTAGATTGCTTTGGGTAGTATCGACACTTTAACAATATTTGTTCTTCCAATTCATGAGCATGGAATATTTTTCCATTTCTTTGTGTCTTCTTCAATTTATTTCATAAGTTTTCCATAGTTTTAAGCATACAGATCTTTTACCTCTTTGGTTAGGTTTATTCCTAGGTATTTCATATATTTTAGAGCAACTGTAAATGGAATCGATTCCTTGATTTCTCTTTCTGTTGCTTTGTTATTGGTGTACAGGAATGCAACCGATTTCTATGCATTGATTTTATATCCTGCACCTTTGCTGAATTCATATACCAGTTCAAGAAGTTTTTTGGTGGAGTCTTTTCAGGTTTTCCACATAGAGTATCATGTCATCTGCAAAGAGTGAATTTGACCTCTTTGCCAATTTGGATGCCTTTTATTTCTTTGTGTTGTCTGATTGCTGAGGCTAGGGCTTCCAACACTGTGTTAAACAAAACAACAGTGGGGAGAGTGGACGTCCCTGTCATGTTCCTGATTTCAGGGGGAAAGCTCTCAGTTTTCCCCACTGAGGAAGGTATTAGCTGTGTGCCTTTCATATATGGCTTTTATGATGTTATATTCCTTCTATCCTGACTTTCTTGAGGGTTTTTATTAAGAAAGGATGCTATATTTTGTCAAATACTTTTTCTGCATCTATTGACAGGATAATATGGTTCTTATTCTTTCTTCTATTAATGTGATGTATCACATTGATTGATTTGCAAATATTAAACCAGCCCTGCAGCCCAGGAATGAATCCCACTTGATCATGGTGAATGACTCCTTTAATGTACTGTTGAATTTGATTTGCTAGTTCATGTTGAGAATTTTTACATCCATATTCATCAGGGATATTGGCCTGTAATTCTCCTTTTGAGTGGGGTCTTTGTCTGGTTTGGGAATCAAGGCAATGCTGACTTCATAGAATGAGTCTGGAAGCTTTCTGTCTGTTTCTATTTTTTGGAAACACCTTGAGAAGAATAGGTATTAACTCTGCTTTAAATGTCTGGTAAAATTCCCCTGGGAAGCCATCCTGCCCAGGATTCTTAATTTGTTGGGAGATTTTTGATAATCCATTCAATTTCTTTGCTGGTCATGGGCCTGTTCAAATTTTCTGTTTCTTCCCTTTTGAGTTTTGGTAGTGTGTGGGTGTCTAGAATTTGTCCATTTCTTCCAGATTTTCAAATTTGTTGGCATATAATTTTTAATAGTATTCTCTAATAATTGTATTTCTCTAGTGTTGGTTATGATCTTTCCTCTTTCATTCATGATTTTTATCTATTTGGGTCCTCTCTCTTTTCTTTTTGAGAGGTCTGGCTAGGCATTTATCAATTTTGTTTATTCTTTCAAAAAACCAGTTCTAAGATTCATTCATCTGTTCTGGGTTGTTTGTTTGATTGATTTTGGATTCTATCTTGTTTATTTCTGCTCTAGTCTTTATTATTTCTCTTCTGCTGGCTTTGGGCTTTCTTTGCTGCTCCTTTCTATTCTAGTTCCTTTAGGTGTAAGGTTGGGTGGTGTATTTGGGGCCTTTCTTGCTTCTTGAGATAGGCCTGAATTACAATGTATTTTCCTCTTAGAACTGCCTTTACTTAATCCCAAAGGGTTTGGTCTGTCATGTTTTCATTTTCATTTCTTCCATATATTTTCTAATTTCTTCTTTAATTTCCTGGTTGACCCATGCATTCTTTAGTAGGATGTTCTTTAACCTCCATGTATTTAGGGGCTTTCCAGATTTTCCTTGTGGTTGATTTCAAGTTTCATAGTGTTGTGATCTGAAAATATGCATGGTATGATCTCAATCCTTTTTTATTTTGTGACCCAGTATGTGATCTTTTTGGAGAACGTTCCATGTGCACTCAAGAAGAATGTGTATTCTGCTTTTGGATGAAAAGTTCTAACTATATCTGTTAAGTCCATCTGGTCCAATGTGTCATTCAGTCCATTGTTGTAAGTGGAGCATTAAACTCCCCTACAATCATGGTATTAATGTCTATACATTTACTTATGTTTGTGATTAACTGATGTATATATTTGGGTGCTTTCACATTGGGGGCATAAACATTTACAATTGTTAGCTCTTCTTGATGGATATCCCCCTTAATTATGATAGAATGCCCTTCTTCATCTGTTATTACAGTCTTTGTTTTAAAATCCAGCTTGTCTGACAGAAGTATGGCTACTCTGGTTTTCTTTTGCTGTCCAGTAGCATGATAGATTGTTCTCCATCCCCTCACTTTCAATCTGCAGCTGTCCTCAGGTCTGTAATGAGTCTTTTGTAGTCAGCATATAGATGAATCTTGTTTTTTGTTTGTTTGTTTGTTTGTTTTTTGTTTGTTTTAATTCATTCTGATACCCTGTGTCTTTTGATTGGGGCATTTAGTTCATCTACATTCAGGGTGATTAATTGAAAGATACGGATTTCGTGTCAGTATGTTATCTGTAGATTTCATGCTTGTGGTGATGTCTCTGGTCCTTTGTAGTCTTTGCTACTTTCTGCTCACAGAGTCCCTCTTAGGATCTCCTGCAGGGCTGGTTTAGTGGACACAAACTCCTTTAGTTTTTGTTTGTCTGGAAAAGCCTTTATGTTTCCTTCTATTCTGAATGATAGCCTTGCTGGATAAAGGATTCTTGGCTGAATATTTTTCCTATTCAGAGCACTGAATATTTTCTGCCACTCCCTTCTGGCCTACCAAGTTTCAGTGGACAGGTCTACTACTATCCTTATGTGTCTATCCTTGTAGGATAAGGCCCATTTGTCCCTCACTGCTTTCAGAATTCTCTCTTTATCTTTGTATTTTAGTATTTTCACTATGATACATTGTGGTGTTGACCTGTTGTTGATTTTGAAGGGAGTTCTCTGTGCCTCTTGGACTTGGATGCCTGTTTCCTTCCCCAGATTAGGGAAGTTCTCAGCTATAATTTGCTCAAATAAACCTTCTGCCCCTTTCTCTCTTCTTCTTCTGGAACTCCTATGATATGGATATATTTTGTTTCAATGAATCACTTAGGTCTCTAATTCTCCCCTCATGGTCCAATAATTTCCTTTTCCCTCTTTTTTTCAGCTTGATCATTTTCCATAACTTTATCTTCTGTTTCACCTATTCTCTCCTCTGCTTCTTCCATCCTTGCTGTCACTGCATCTAGTTTATTTTGCATCTCATTTACAACATTTCTTAATTCATCGTGACTATTTCTTAGGTCTTTGAGCTCTGCAGCAATACATTCTCTGCTGTCTTCTATGCTTTTTTCAAGGAGCATGACAGTGTTCTGATGAAACTTTATTAAACAGATTGGGGGGAGACAGATTTGGCCCACAGGTGTTATCTGCTGACCTTGGTTTTTATACAGCCTTCAAGCTAAGACTGATTCTTATATTTTTAAATGGTTGAAAAAAATCGAAAGGAGGATAATACTTCATGACATATTAAAATTACATGAAACCCAAATTTCATAGTCCATAACTAAAGTTTTATTGGAAAAGAGCCACCACACTTATTTATGAGTTGTCTCTGGCTGTTTTTGTGCTACAACAGCACAGTTGAGTAGTTGCAACTGACATGTTAAAGCCTGTAAAGCCTGAAACATTTACTCTCTGGTCCTTGACAGAAAAGGTTTGCCAAGTCCTGGTCTAGATCTAGATAACCAAATGTTAGAGTTGCTTAAGGCCTGCTCCTTGTCCCTTCTCTTTTAATCACTCTGTACTCTCTCCCTAGGGATGGCTTCACGTACCTACAGGGCCAATTAACAGTGGCTCACAAATTTATAATTCCAGTACAGACCCCTTGTACCCTATGTACTCTAGACTAGGGTATTCGTTGCCTACCTGAATCTCTACTGGGAGGTCTGAAAGGTACCTCCATAATACACATATCCAAGTGAATTAATGAGCTTCAAATTTGTGTTTCTTTCCTTGCCCCATATCTTGGAGAATAGCTCCATCATGCATGTGGCTCACTCAAGCCAAAATGTGGCTGTCATCCTTGATATTTCTCTCTCCTCTACATCCCTCCTCACCATGCATATCTAACCTGTTACCAACTCTTGTCATATTTAGGTCCTCATATTTCTGAAAATCCACATATTAGGTTCTCAAAGACCAAGATCTTTCTAGCTTTTGTCTGACCCCTATTTGCATGTCCAGCCTCATTTTCTGTCTGCTGTTAATCACACTGGCCTTCTTTATATCCCTCTAACAGGCTTTCCTCCTCCTTGCTGTGAGGCCTCTCACACATTGCTCTCTGCATGGAGCACTTCCTCTCTGTGTTAGGAAGAACACGTACCATGAGCTGCTGCAACAAACTTTAAATTCTCAATGACTTCACACAGTAAAAGTCTATTTCTTTCATAAAATCCATTGTAGGTATCCCAGATGGGCTGGTGGCCTCCCAGGTCTTTCGGAGACCCAGGTCCCTTCTGGCTATGGTTCTGTAATCCCATAGGGCCTTAAGAGGATTTCATTGGCTCCTCTGCATCTGGTGGATAGATGGCTGAGCAGAGGAGGGGAATGAGAAATGTAGAGGATCACATAGGAGGTTTCAAATGGGCTCTGCCCAGAAATGATCCCTTCTACCCAGGTTGCATCAGCTAGAATAGAGTCCTGTGACCACATCTAGCTGCCTAGGAGGCTAGAAGACAGTCTAGCTGTGTGCCCAGAAAGTAGAGGAAACTGTTTTGGTTAATACAGAGGATTCTGTGCCGTACAGTCTGTTCTCCACTGCACTCACAAATTTCCCCCTCCCCATATTTGGATCTCAGGGAAGCCTTCCCTGTTTCCCTGATTGGAACAAATCACCTGAGGACTTCACACACCCTCCCTTGTGGCACTAATCACAGCTTCAGAACTATCCTCTTTCGTGTTACTACTTCTTCAGTGAGTTTTTCCCACCAGGCAGTGCTTCCTGAGGACAGGAGTTCTAGCCGTTTTGCTCATTTCCAACCCAGTGCTTGGCATATGGAGGCATTCAGTAATACTTATTGATTGGATGAACACAAATGAAAGAGTAAATAAAGTGGGGCTCCAGAGAAAGATAAACTGAAGGGCCCTCTCTCTCGCAGCCCTCAGGCCTTAATTGTCTTCCATAGGTCCTGAGTCTGACCTTAGATACTCAGGCATCTGAAAGGCCACTGCCCGACTCTTGGCCCCTCTGATACTGTTCTGTTGCTAATAGACACCCTCCCTAAGGATGTTCCAGCCACTCTGCTCAACAAAGGTTGAGTATTTTTTGCCCTTCAGAGGCCGGCCTCGTGGGGATAGAGCAGCGTTTGGGCCACCGACAGCCATGAAGTCTTCCTTACTGGCTCTGCTTATCCTTTAGATGAATGGGTCCCCCTGACTGCCTGCCCCCTGTCCCTCCCCAGATCAGTGTCCAGGACAGGCCTTAACGAAAGACATCATCAAGAATGCTGTCAACAGACTGAGGTGTGTAGAGGTTGCACTGAGGAAGGTGAAGTGTCAGACAGATTGTATCCTGAAGTCAGAGTCAATGCCCTGCCAACCTTCCAGAGTCCTTGTGAGACAAGTGCTATATGTGTTTGTCCCTGTTTTGTCACCAACATCTTCATTACTTGGTCTGGGCTACATTTCTGGTGTGGAGAAAGGAAAACAGTTCTTAACTTTCAAACAAGAAACTGTGATGTGGAATTTTGGACAGGGGTGGGGCAGGGTCCTCTGGGTGTGAGCAGGTGACGTCGTAGGGACAGACGCTGCCCGGAACTGAGTCCGAGCACAGCAGCATAACTAAGCCGGCTCCACCTCAGCCCTAGCAAGCATGAGGCCTACAGTGTGGGGACTGGCAGCACCTGGGCAGAGGGGGGGCAGTGTCGACCTGAAGCTTTTCCCTACCTTCCTCACAGATCGCGAAGGAAGATGCCATCCTGCCGGTAGCTCTCTTCCCGTCTCTCTGCGAGCTCATCTTTCATAACAACCCTCTGGTGGCCCATACACGAGGTATGGTACCTGCAAGGCTGCGCCCCCGTCCTAGTGCCCAGGGGCAGCGTGGGCACCCCTTAGCCCCACCTCATCAATGTCCAGCCCTGGGTTCTTTGGAGATGGAGAGAAGCACAGATACTGCCGAGCACCTGCTCTGTACCAGCTTACCTGACAGCAGCCCTGTGTGGCAGGCATCACTGTCCCCGTGCACAGTGAAGGAAGCTGAGGATCCAGGAGGTTCATAACCTAATCAAAGTCCCACAGCAATAAAGAGGCAGAGCAGGGAATGGAATACAGAATTATCTAGATCCTGTGTGAGATCTTTAAGTAACACCCTGCTTTGTAGAGCAGTTCTGCTGTGACCTCATTTCCTACTTCCCAGTTGGGGAGGGGTACAGGGCCCTCCCACCCAGAGCATCCTGGGTATACTGGGTGCTGCATTAGCAGCTGCATCTTGTTGGCACTTTAGAATCCTGGGTCCTGGAGTGACACCAGCAGAGTTCTCATCCTTGCTTTTCACTATCCTTGTTATCTTGGGCAAATTTCTTAACCTGTCTGTGCCTCAGTTTCCTCACATATTGAATGGGAATAATATAGGTACCTACCTCCTGTGGTTGGTCTGAAAACGAAGTAAGTTAATACATGTCCAGCAGTTTGAACAGTGCTGGACACCTAAGAAGCTCCCAGTAAATATCTGCTAATAGTAATCTCACTTCCCCATCGTGGCTCCAGGGGTCCCTCCATTGCTGAAAACCTTCCTCCAGGAGCACCTGGGGATCCACTTGATTCGAAGGAAGATAGTAAAGGCTAAGCATCATATTTTGATGCCTCGGAAGGACTCTCGGAAGGTAAGCTTCCAGGGCAGGACTGCCAAGCCCAGAGGAAGTGGAGCCTATTTTAATGCATGCAAATTGACCTGGGGAGGGAGAACCCATTCCCACTCATGGATTCCTTCCCTTAGGTCTGTAGTAGTGGCATTGTCTTCTTTCCATGTCTGTTACATACAGACGCATCTAGGGTCACAGGGACCCAGGTGTCAGAGTAGGTAGAAGCTACTATGTGAATGTCATGGAGTCCTACCCCATGAAGAAGGAGCTGTGGAGACGTGAGGGAGAAATCAGTCTGAAGACCCAGGGATAAGCCTGGTTTCGTCACTTTCCACAGCCACCTGAACTTGGGCAAGAGCTTCACTCTCTGAGCTTCATCTTCTCAACTCTAAGCCTCTCTGAGCTGCTGAGAGGACTGGATGAAGCAACAGATACAAAAATATGTTATGAGGTGCCTGGCTGGTTCAGTTGGTAAAGCATAAAACTAAGAGTTGTGAGTTCGAGCCCCAAGTTGGGTGTAGAGATTACTTAAAAATAAAATCTTCAAAAATAAATGTTATAACCCCCCAAGCCACTATCCATGCAAGTAGTAGCCACCTGTAGGTGTCATGGATGGCTGTGCCAAGCCTAGAATACGCATCTTGTGCCTCTGCCTCTGGAAGCATTTCCTTACGTTGAGAGCAGTCCCATATAGCCAGTGGTCTTAGACTTGCCTTCTGGGATGCCATAAAGTCAGTCATTTCCCTCCCTCATCTGAAGAATTGCAGAAATTTCTGTGAAATGCTTCCCCTCCTGAACTTTAGCCTTCCTGTAGCTCTAAAAGCTGAATTGGGCATTGCTGGTCCCCAAAGTTAAATAGTTATTCCCTTTCCACCCCCTCTGCAGCTTCTGTCCAGCCCTAGACCAGCGCCAAATTACAAGCCAGAAATAGACAGAAATTCAAAAGGTTTCCATCATATTCCTCTTGTTTGTTGCCTCCTCTAAGGATCGGACTACCTAGTTCCCATCAGCCAGCAGAGTGAGCCAGATGCTAAGTTTATAATCCTCATCCCCCAAGATGATTGGCTTTTGCTAATTAAGGAAGCTGAGAATTTCAATAGGAAAGAAGTTATTTCCTTAGTTCTGAACCCTGAGAGAGACTTGCCTTGCGAAACTTCATTTAAGGTATGGGAACCAGCATCCTAAAAGGGGCCTGGTGCTGCTGCCTACCAGAAAGTGCAGGACCATCTCCCACAGGCTTCCCTAGGAGTCCCTGAGGAAGGTCAGGTGCACTGTGTTAAACCTTGATCAGAACAATGAGGCTATTGAGAGCCAGAGTGATATGATAAGGGATGCAGAATGAAGCCCAGAGCCCAGTATGGAAATCAGGTAGTCCGGGCTCTGCCATCAAATAATTCTGTGACCTTGGACAAGGCATTTTACCTCTCTCAGCCCTAGTTTTCTCTTTTATAAAATAAAGATAATTATTTACTGGGTAGTTTGAGGTGTAAATAAAGCAACATCCGTCATGTATAGGGCACATTGTAGATGCCCAGTTAGTGTGATTTCACTCCCTCCCTCCCCCTAGGAGCCCTCACCCAGTCCTCTGATCACTGTACCAAATGGCCTTAGGCTTGTGAGGTCCAGGAGGAGAGACTCTGATTAGGAAGCAAAACAATCCAGCCTTTCTCCCATGACAGGTGAAAACCCAAGTTCCAAAGGTGCCAAAGCAGCCTCTGATTCTTCATCACCTATCCGTGCCCACAATCAAGTGTCCCTCAAAGGAGATGCCAGAGTCTGAGGCAGCGCCAACTAAAGAGCTGTCCACCACCAGAAGCAGTCCTCTGGAGCCAGAGATGCCCATCGAGGGCCTGGAGGGCCTTTCCCTGTCCCACCGGCCCTTTGTGCCACTGCCTCCCATCTGCTCTGACTCTACTGTGCATAGTGAAGAGACCATGTCCCACCAGAGCAACAGACCTGGCCACCTCAGCCCAGATCACCTGTCAGATGAGGACACCAAGAGCACAGAGTCCATATTCTTGACCCAGGTACCTGGATACCCCTGCCCTTGCCTTGTGCTTAGCTCCCAGAGGCTCCTATACCACCACTGTGTAGCTGGGTTGCTGCAGGCAGCCGGAAGTAAGCACAGGGCAGGTCTGGAAACCAGAAGGAAGCACCCCTGGCAAGACCTGCAGGCTCGTCTGGGAGACCTGCTGAGCCAAGGCCTCCGGTGGGGGTACCCAAAGGGACAGGTCATGGCCCTGTGGCACAGACAGCATCTGGGGTCTGGCTGGGGCATGGTTCTGACTAATTTTTCAGAAGGGCTTCCTGCTGCCTCTGCCTATCTACATAAGTCACGTCACTTCTGATGCTGTCTCTGAATCCTGGGAATACAGATTGCTGAGATACAGGTCCTCGAGATGTCCTCAGTCTGGTGGGGGTTGGATTGTAGGAACAATGCATTAAGTCGGTGCCAAGACTGAGGAAAACCCAGGGGCTGGGAGCCTGGACACAAGAGGGATCCTCTGCCCAGACCAGGAGGGCTCCTGAAAGAGGTTCCGACGAGCTGAGCTTTGCAGGCTGAGTAGGCAGTAACAAGGTGCGAACCTGGGCAGGAAGGGTGTTCTGGGCAGAGCAAACAACATGAAGCAGGCTGCAGAGGAAAGAAATTAAAATGGCATGCGCAGAAACCACAAATGGGTCAGTGTCTGGGCAGCAGAAGGGTGACACGTAAGAAAAGGGAAATATGAGGCTGGAGGCATTGGCAGGGCCTCCTTGAACTTTATTATTGTACCATTGCCTTTGCTCATCTCCCTACCTCCAGTCTTGCCCTTCCAATCTGCCAGATCTTTCCAAGTGGTACATCCATCTCTTATTCTACAGTTGACTTACAGTGACACACAAATTTATACAATACAAAAATATCTTTATGAACTGTATCAGAACCTTTTAGAACAAAGCAGAGTATAAATAAATATTTTAAAATGAACTTGAGAAAGTTGGATGAAAGGAAAATACAGACAGGAAAGGAAATGAGTCCCAGGATAATTCTGTCACTCTAACCTGCTCATTATGCTCTGCCGCTCTCCTAACAGAGGTATATTGCAAAATGCAATTCTGAGCTTCCTAGGAGCCAAAGTAGGACAATTAACTGTGGGTCACCGTGACTGAAAAGGCTTTATTTTCCTTGTCAAATTGCCCAGGCTGTGACCTCCAGTGCAGTGTTGAATAGAAGTGGCAAGAGCAGACATGTCTTATTCCTGATCTTAAGGGGAAAAGTTTTCAGTCTTTCACCATTAATTCTGATGTTAGTTGTGGGATTTTCATAAATGTACTTTATCCGATTGAGGAAGCTTCGTTCTGTTCATAGTTTATCGAGTGTTTTGTTTTTGTTTTTTTAATCACAAAGGGGCATTAGATTTTACCAAATGCTTTTTCTGTGTCTATTGAAATGATTGTGTGGGTTTTGTCCTTTATCTATTGAAATGGTGAATCACATTAATTGATTTCCATTTGCCTAACCCTTGTAAACCAGGGGTAAATACCACTTGATCATGGCATATAGTCCTTTTTTATATGTTGCCAATTTGGGTTGCTAGTATTTTTTGAAGATTTTTGTGTTACATTCATAGGAATGTTGGTTTCTATCGTCCTTTTGTGATGTCTTTCCTTAGTTTTGGTTTTGGGGTAATATTGACCTCAGAGAATGAGCTGGGAGTATTCCCCTTTCTCCTAATTTTTGTAAGAGTTTGTGAAGGATTGGTGTTCTTTAAATGTTTGGCACAGGAGCGCCTGGGTGGCTCGGTCGGTTAAGTGTCCAGTTCTTGATTTTGGCTCAGGTCACGATCCCAGGGTCATGGGATGGAGCCCTGTGTCAGGCTCTGAGTGGAGATTCTCTCTCTCCCTCTATGCTTCCCTCATTCGTGTGCGCGCTCTCTCTCTCAAATGAAAAAAAACAAACAAATGTTTGGTAGAATTCACTAGTGAAGACATCTGGTCCTTGGCTTTTCTTTGTGGTAATTGTTTCAATTACTAATTCAGTCTCTACTTGTTACAGGTCTGTTCAGATTTTCTATTTCTTTTCAGCCACAGGCTTTAATGAAGGGCATAAACTATATCCCAACATTAAATACAGGTTTCATTAATATGTTTCTTATAAAACCATTAGGTTAGGCTAAAAATGGGAGTTCAGATAATGTTCCCTCACTCCCTTAAAACTCTTTTGTGGCTTGCCATAGTGAGGATAAAGAAAATAAAAACAAAAACAAGGGGCGCCTGGGTGGCTCAGTCACGTAAGCATACGACTTCGGCTCAGGTCGTGATCTCATGGTTCCTGGGTTTGAGCCCCACATCAGCCTCTCTGCTGTCAGCATGGAACTTGCTTCAGATTCTCTGTCCCCTCTCTCCCCTGCTTGCAAGCTCTCTGCCTACAACAGCCCTCTCTCCTCATCACCTGTAGCTCACCCCTCTCCCCACCCTGCCTGGGGATGGCTCTCCTGCTTCTTCAAGACTTAGCACAGGTTAAGGCATCTCTTCTTCCAGGGAGCTTCCCAGTCACCCCCCACCCCAGACGGGGTTAGGGCTTCCTGTGGGCTCCCCCAGAACCTTTGTGCTCCATTCTCCTACTGCATTTACCAAGGTGCATGATCATTGCCTGCTTTCGTATCTGCCTGCTCTCACCCCAGTCTTGGTTCTTCCCCTTAACGGTGCCCAGCATGGGGACTCGCACAGAGCTAATGCTGGCGTCTGTTAATGGAATGAATGAGTACATTTTTCTTTTGGTCACAGGTGAGTGGGTTGCCTTCCTCCATCCACCAGAAGGATGATTCAGCCGTGAAGGAGGAAGAGCAAAGACCACCCCGCACAGCCCCCAGAGAGGTAAAGAGGGCTTGGAGGAAGCTCCCATCTGCCTCCCTCCCCAGCAAGTATCGTGGCTATGAGGAGCTGCTGACAGCCAAGCCTGATCCAGCCTTTATTGAGCCAAAGGGTATGTGAGGAGAATGGCTCCAGGGCAAGGGGCCCTCTCTGCAGCCTGGAGCAAGTTGGGGCAAAGCTAATGCTTCATTTCAGGACCGGGATGCTGTCCTCTCCGTGTCTGTCAAAGGGCCCCTGAGGATATCCTGGTTTGGAGCCTTACATATCAAGACCCCTGGCCTGGGCCTTCATTGGATTTTCAGGAGCCACAGCTCTTCCAATTCCAGCCAGTCCAGGCCCAGCTGCTCTGGTTGGAGAAGTGTCTCCAGGAAGGGTTTGATGAACAGACACCCAGACTGGCCATATTCCTGAGTTCCTTCCCAGCCCAGCTGAGTCCCAAATTGAACATCCAAAATCCTCTCTATGTGACTTGAGGCAAGGGGGTAGTGCTCCCTCGGAGCCCCTTATTTCACACTGATGTGTTAGTAGTATTTGTGCTCTCAGAGGAACTAGCACTTGACTGTGTGCTCTCTTGGGTGCCAGTCCCTATGGCATAACCCACTGTGTTTAACGACGTTATGTCAGGGTCATTCCTTCTCTCCATGCCAGTGCTACTTTTCCATGAGGATCTGTGCACACAGGGGACAGTTATTCAGGGAATGGATGATGGAGGTCCGGGCACTGCAGATCAGGGAGAGATGAAGCAGTGTGTTCTTGGGGCCTCTCCAATCCTTCCACCCAGGGCTGCTGTGAGACTGGGGAATGAAGAAGTTGGAGGAGGCATTCAGTAGGTGGAGGAGGAGTGCCTTGACCCAACCATGCCTTTTTGCCTTAGGAATCCAGAAGAACACACAGGCCCTGCAGTACGTGCTGAAGCACCCGCTGCTGTTCCGCTCCTCCAAGCCCAGGCTTGACACTCTTCAGAAACGCTACGTTCCCAAGGAGAAACGGGTAAATGCGTAACCACCACCTTGTTGTGTGTGCCAGTGGCTCCTCAGGACCCCCAGTTAGAGACGTGGCTGTCACCTCAGGACATTCTGAGGGCTGTGCTTTCCCAGTGCCCCCAGGTACCCTCCTGCTTGTTGCTGCATCTGCATGAGGGGATGAGGCCAGGAGAGGCGGAGCACTGGACTGTGGTGACACGTTCCTCTTACCTTATGTTAGGCCCAGAGGATCCCCATTCCACCCCCACGGAAGACTCGAGCCCAGCTGTTGGATGACATTCTCATTCGCATGCGGGATCCCCGGAATATTACAGAGGCTCCACTAGGTATAGCTGTGCCCACCCGGTCCCCATCCTCAGTGGCCAGAAGTTTACTCATCTGCTGGTGGGAGGCAGCCGGCATGGACATGTCAGAGCAGGAAGGGCCCTTAGCATCTGCCCTGGCCCTTCCCCATGTGCAGATGGAGAAGCTGGGGCCTGGAGTCACACAGCACGTTACAGGCCAGAACTAAGGCTTGAGGTAGAATTCAGAGGGGATGCCACTGGCTGCCTAATGCCCCAAGCTGGGGAGGCCATTTTCAGTCCCCGTAGCATCCTCCTCTCACACCGTCCCACTCTCTGGGGGGGGGGGGGGGTTCTGGACGCAGTCCCCACTGCTTCGGGCTAGCTGGGACCCAGAGCGAGTTTGGTGTCCCTCTGACTTCTCTCCCTGCAGGAGCTGTCCTGTGCCAGCGGACTGAGCAGAGGCTGGTGAACCAGAAGCAATACCTGGAGGCCAAGAGGCTGCTGAAGGAGTTTCGGGCACGCTACCGGCAGCTGGTGCGCTGTTCACTGCGGACAGTGTTCAGGGCCACAGCGCCACCCCCAGGCCACCCAGCATTGAGCGAGGGCCAGCCTAGGTTTGGCCGCTTCCTCAAGTTCATGGATGAGTTCTGCCAGGGTCCCACGGCCAGTGACTCAAAAGACTAAGGTCTGCGCACGGGGCAGTGCCCAGCCTGTGCCCCATACCCTCCCTGAGGGCTCCGCACCCTGGACCGCGCCTTGGGGCTGGGTGTGCCAGGTGCAGGCCTCAAACCTTGGCTTGGCCTCGCTCGCTGGCCACAGAGAGTGGGGAACTAACTGGTGAGGACCTCCCCTCCCCGGGCCAGGGAGGACCCAGCGCCTGGCCCAGCAGCAATAAAGAGTGGGTGCACAGAGCAAGGTAGTCCACGTGCTTTCTTGTAGATGGCCAGGCTGCCACGCTGGAGGAGCACCCGGCTGACACACGCATCCTTTAGGAAACCTGCTTGAGTTGCACATCTCCAACAGAGCTGCGATCGGCACTGGGCTGAAAAAACAAGGGGGCTGATGGAACAGAGCAGCAGCACGGACTCTGAGGCTCAGAGAAGTTAACTAACCCATCCACAGCCAACAAAGTGTGTGTGTGTTGCTGGGGTAGGGGGCAAAACTGAGGCCTCCAGGCCCCAGAAAATGTGCTTTTTTTTATGGGGCAGCTTTTTTCAATTTTGAGGGCAAATGGAGAGGAAGGGGAAGAGGGTTGGGAATTCCCTTATTGGATGGTCATGGCCACAAAGTTGGGACAGGCTGAGGGCAGGACTTACATGGAATTTCCTAAGGTCCTCTCATCCAGGACACAAGCTGAAGTCCCATATGCAAACACCGTGGCTCTAAAACAGATCCTGCAAAGTCAGCCTGGGCTCACAGTAAGTAAACTGGTTCTGGCCACAGCAGCCTGTGGGGCTGCCCCATTCTTCTGAGTGCCCAGGAGTCACCATCTGCTCCACTAGCGAAGGCCACTGGCACTGAACTCCAGAGATGTGCATTTGGGAATGGACACCGTGTGTGACTGGTCTCCTGAGCAGCCTTCGCTGCTAAGGCTACTCTCCTGAGGGTACCTACAGTTCAGACCTGGGGAGCAGGCATGTAGGTCCCAGGGTCCAGGAATTGGTGGCACGAGGATTAAGGCTCCTCAGCAAGGCACAAACTCCTACAACTTCAGTTGCAGGTAAGGTGATTATTGAGATCTAATCTGTCTTGCCGCCACAGGTCTGACAGACGCGTGGTGGAGTGTCTGCTGTATTGTGACTGTGAGACTCTGTTAGGACACAGAAATAGCTTTACTATCATACTTGGCCACACAGTCTCACTCACACACGTGGCCAGTTACACAATTACACCTAGCTGTGGTCATACCAGATGCATACATTCGCGTTCACGAAAGTCACACGGTCACGTACACATATCTAGTTACAGAGGGTGTTACGTCACACTTGACACAGGCACCTGGACAGATACATGTAATACAGGGTCACCCACGGTGGCACTCACCTGCAGAGTGTGTTGCTAACTCGCTGCCTTGGGTCTCCTGGGGCCCAAATCCCCTTCCCCTAATGTTAGAAAGGAGACTCTACCCCAACATTTACACTGTAAGCCTTGCTAGGTTCCAGTTCTAGAGAAACGGATTGCATCTTTCAGCCAGAAACACTCTCAAACCATAGGCCCTCAGGCTTGAAAGGCTCCTAGGAACGCCCTACCCAGCCTCAAGACAGGAAGCATCTTGCGGTCCCCCTAACAGATTGTTCAGCTCCTTCCTGCACCCCTAGTGATGGGGAACTAACTCCCTCCAAAGGCTGTCGCTTCCTTTGTTGGGAAAGCTATCTGACAGTTCTAACCACTGAGCTAAGCTGTGTGCCGAAGTCCCCCAGGGCTCCTAGCTCTGATTTTTAGCCAGGCATATATCTGCTCTCTCTGCCCAGCCAGGCCAGAGCCCTTCACCAATGTGAGAGCATCCTGAAGAGGCTTCACCTATCCAGGTCAAACGCTCGTGAACTGTTTTTCCACATAGGATACCATCTGAATAAATTAGTTGCCTCTCCTAGTGCCTGTTTTAGGTATGAGAGGCAGCATATCACACTGTCTACTCAGCCTCCCGTGCAGGTAAATTGCTGCATCTCTGGAAGCCATACAACCGTCTACCAGTTGTGTCCAAGTGAGCAGACTTCAGTTGCTTGGTTTCCTGAGTTTTGACTTCTTTTGAAGAGATGTGAACTAGTTGTCTCAATGAGTAAAGCCTCTGACTAGAATTGTCAAATGAACAGGAATCCATAACTAATCAAGGAAGCCTTTTGGGTGGCACCAACCCTCCCTGTTACCAGCACACTCTCCCTGGCACATCTGATTTGCTGCTAGATGATTCAACCCCCTGGGCTGCTTTCACCCAGAGCCCCCTTCCTTTGCCATAAGCAGATGGGAGCTGGCTGCCACACTCTTCTGAGCCTTCTCCACACTTCTAACAAGAGCAAACCAGAAGAAATAATTTCTCCTACCACTAATTCTCCAAAACTAGGTAGGCCCAGCCTGTTCTCGTCACTTATCCAAGATGGCCAGTAACTACCTGGAACTGGATGTGGCCACAGGAAAGCAAACTGATTTAGATACAGACTCACAATCCTTGCTACTGTAGGATACCTCCCACCCCTACAGTGGGTGCAGAGGGAAGACTGATTTCTCTGGCCCTGGCAGGCCCAAGTCCAGAAGATCCAACCCAGAAAGCAGCTGGAGCCCTAGGGTTAGGCAAGACCAGTGGCGGAGGATGGCACTACCCTCAGTTGATTAAGCCAGGGCAACAGGAAAAGATTGAATAATCAGTGGCCTTGGAGTCAGAAGACCCAGCTTCCAGGCTATGTTAGGGCCAGAGTCTCCCATCCTTTCACCAGACCGGGCTATCAGGGAATCCATGAGCATGATATGTAGTACATTTCCTGTTAAGGGCCAAGGGACAAATTCCATTCTTCTACCTCCAAGCAGCTGCCTTGTTTCTTGCAAATCATTTCAAATACTCTCTTTTGGAAGAGTCTGGGCCAGATTTCAAAGGACCCTTACGTGCTGGTTTACCATGTATGGCATTTCTTACATCAGTCCTTCAAGTTGGCTTTACAAGTTTAGATGAAACAGGGATACGTTTGTTCTGTGTTTGATGAGAAACTGGCACCAAGGGTATTTTGATGAATTTCTGCTTCCAAAGCTGATTTTAAAATCAGATGTTTGGGGTACTGCCCCAGTATGCAAGGACAGTGTCATCCTGTACATCTGTTCTTTACTCAGACTCTTGTGCCTTCATTAGGAGTAAGAATGGTTGAATAGGAGAATGACAGTTATACATTGGAAATAACTCCAAACTCATGCTCCAGCAGCATGCCATGGAAACCCCATTTCGCCTCCTAATTTCTCCCATCCCAGTCTGAATGCCAAAGTGAGACATTCCAGTGTGGGGCATCTCCCAGAGCAAAGATAGCACCAAAAGTCAAACACACATAGTCTATTAGCCCAGATTTGTCTGAGATTACACGCTAGAGGTTAAAACTTTAACTAGAAACAGAACATTCACTTTCATGAGTTTGCTTTACTGTATTCTCAACTTGGGCCTCTCCTTAAGCAGGCAAACACACACTGAAGAATGCACCCTGGTACTGTTTAAATAAACAACACATCACCCCATTTGATTCTGTACCATTTCTTTGTGGTCAGAAGCATCCCTGACCAGGCATGCCCCGTTCTGAGTCTTTGTCAAAATGCTCTTTACGATGAGCTGGAGAGGAGGCAGCCCGCAGTGGCGGTCCACAAGGATCCAGGCCCCTTCTCCAATTCCAGTGAAGACAGCAGGTAGAAAACCAATATGCATCCCATTTTCTGTTTGTAGGTGGGAAGGGGAAGGGCCCTAAGGACAACAGTGTCTGTACAAATTGAGAGTAACAATAAAACCATTAGATGGCATTTAAGGTAATTTTTTTCCCTCACACAGTTATACATTCTCTCCTTAGGAACTGAAGTGTTCTGCTGCAGGCTAAGGGCCAGACCCAGGGCCCAAAAGCTTCTCCTGAGCTCTAATAATTTAATCTTTGAGGAGTGCATTGCCTGTTTTTACCTCTTATTAAATGAGAGGAAAGGAAGATGAATAAGCCTGGCCTTAGCTCAGCTCTGTCCAACCAATTGATTTAAGACACCAGAAAAGGTAGAGAGGGAGCCTGCCACGCTTATTAACAAGACATTAAGGAAGCATTTACTCACAAAGCAAAGTGTGTAAATATTTTTCTTAGGAAGAATAAAAATACTGATAATACATAGAACAATGTGCACATTCAGTCCTGGCACTTTTTCTTCATCCAATTTAACCGATCTCTAAACTGGTTGTGACCTCTGCTTATGTCTCTCTTTCCTATAGAACGATCTTCAGAAAGCTACAGTGGGTAACAATCACGTGTAAAGATGCATTTTCTATATCATCTTTGGAGCAAAATCTATTCAACAGCAGCTTTCCCTAGAATCTCCCTGACCCCAAAAAACATACCTGCTTTGTCACTAACTCACAAGAATTTATAAGCAACTATGTTCACTTCTAAAAACCAGGCTGAATACCACTCTTTTGGTTGATGGGGGAAAAGGCTGGCTGAGAAAGATTTAAGTCCCTAAGGAGTTCTTGATTTTTTCAAAGAAAAATGAAGGGCTGGCATGGTTTTAACCCTTGGTGGTTAAAATGATGACTATTCCAATCAAAATATATCACTTCCCAAGATTCCATATTCACATTAGTCACATTATGGGGTTTCCCCTATCTGGGTATGTATTCAGGGGACAGAGGCATATTTTAATTCTGAAACATTTTAGAAGAAAAAAGCTATTAAAACAAAAAGCTTCCTATATCATTTGGGTGTCCTCCTCGTTAGCAAATTATGTGTGTGTGTGTGTGTGTGTGTGTGTGTGTGTGTAACTTAAAAAGACTATTTAGATCCTAGGAAACTACAGTGTCAACAGGGCATAAAGCACTGGACCTCAAGTTCCTTATTAGGAAAAAAAAAAGGGGAAGCAGATGGGTGAGTTTGATCTGAGTTATTTCCATGCCCTTTCCAGCTACAGCATTTTATGATTATAACCCAGCCTTCAGTTTTTCTTTCCTTCCTCTCCTGTTGGCTTTCCATCTCAATGAAAAGCCAGGCAGGAAAAAGGAAAGGAATCCAAAGTTGCTGCCAGCTCTGGTGAGAGGTCTGGTTGGGAGAGAGGTTAGGAGAGCAGTAAGGTGGGATGTGGGCCTCCTCTGACCATGTCAATGATCCACACCCTGCCTCATTTCCTGGAGCTTATGTAAAAGCAGCTCCTGAAGAGAAATTATTGTCCTGTATCACTGGGGGAGAAAATTCATTCTCCTCTGATAAAATTACTTAGGAAATGGAAAGCAGTGTTGCAATCAAATTGAGAAATACTGATGGGGGTGTCTAAAATGTTCAGTGCAGCCTGTCAGGTGCTGGACAGTATCTCAAATGACTCCATCCAAGATCATCACTATGAAGAAGTGGCCTTTCACACGAGCATGAACAAACTCTCCAGCCACATATACCTTCAAATACATTCCATTAGAGGCTGAGCTTCTTAGGAGCAGGGACTGTCCTTTCCATCCTTGTATCTCCATGACCCAGCACAGGGTTGGCACAAGTTCGAATGAAGCTCAGGAATGTCTGAATGGAACAGAAAAAATGAACGGCACAGCCTTCGGTCATCAGCTTCACCAGTCAAGCACAGTGGCAGTTTCCCATCTTAGTTTGTCACTTTGTAATCAGACAGCAATTAATTAGCAGCTTTAATCCTTAAGGGCATTTTTTTCTTTTAGGAAAAATGAGAAAAAAAACAAAAACAGAAGGCATTCATCACCAGTTCTTCCTCCAGACAAAAGTCTAAAAATTAAATTAAAAAAATAAATGAAGCCACTTACAAAGGGTTTTCCTGGGAAGCTTCAGCCAAGGCGAATTAACCTTTTAAAAAGAGGCAATTATACGAAAGGGGCCAAGGGCTGGATGCCTAATCGCCTGATTTGACACCAACCCAACAGGCCCAGATGACTTCTTCCAGCAGATACAATCAACGGGTCATGAGCATGTTCCCAAAGTGTCTCTCCCACTCTATGGAAAAGGGCTGAGCTCCCCCTTCCCAGGGCACCGCATTTCTTGGACTTCCCATCAGAATGACCTTGATCCTCCAACCTCTCAGAACTTCCCCTTTAATAAAAAACACAGAATGCATATACACAAAGAGCAGAGTTAGTAGGGCATGGGAAATTTGTAGGGTGAATCAGATTCCAATGATTCATGAGAAATGTTTGTTTTGTGAAATGGTTTTTCTCTCATTCTAGCCCACAAACCCTCCCATCGCTCTATTTTCCTTTTCTTGTCTTTCTCCGTCTCCAAATAATTCACATTGACAACTCCATTTGTGACAAACTTCACAAGCAAGCAAGCGAGCAACAGGACACAGAATTCTTTCAGAAGCAAAAAGTGTTCAGGTTTTAGTTAAGTAAGGGAAGCATTTTAAAATACAGATAATACCTTAGTGGTTTTTTCCTCCTCCAAAGCCGAGCAGATCAGAGGTGAAGCCTTGTCGCTCCTTAACCTAAACCACTTTGCCTCTGTGTGAAGGGCTACTGCTCAGCTGGAAGTTTGGAAAACAATTGTTGATACCATTCCAGGCACAACAGTAGGTGCAAAGGGGAAAGTCAGTAAGTTGGATCCAGCGTCTGGAATGTTCACTTAACAGGAAGTAGCTTTTCACTCTGCACCTGAAACTAAAATTTGTTGCTAACTGCTATGCAATTTCTTAAAATGAAAGTAGTACTTTGGGGGAAATATTTAAAATATATATCTTTTTCTATTAAAAATATTTATCTTTTTTCCAAAAACAAAAATCAGTTCCAACCAAAATGTTTTTCAAATTACTGGAGATATAGAAAAAGGTGGCAAGTGGAAAAATAAGTGTCTTTGCTACTACCAATGAGACTAGCCTTCCGATATTATGTACTCCGAACCAAGGGGAACTGTGTGAAATGGCAGGAACTGATGATTTCTCTAAGGGCATTAAGTCACCCTCCTCTTACTCCGCAGACCAGCACCAGCACCAGCTCTTCTGTCTTGGGTACCAACCCTCCAGCAGCCTTTGGAGACATATGTTGCTGGCAGGGCCTAGAACTGAAGTGGTGTGAATATAAAGTAATGAGATTGGTGCATGTTTAAACATACATTTGCATGTGTGCACGCACACAGACACACAGAACACATACATTCGAGTGACACTCCCACCAACGTAGTCACTGAGGAGCCTCCACATATCTCCATGATGACCAGAATGCTTAAGACATCTCTGGAACGTCTCTCTGGGAACTGTTTAGGAGCAGAAGAAAATAGCTGCTTTATGGCTGTACCTCATCTATGACTCCAAACCCTCTTGACCTACCTTCTCTTCCAGAGGCTTCAAATAGCCTCTGACTAGTTTCAAACTTAAAATTCTCCCTTCTATAACCACAAAAGATTAAAGATTTGTCCAGAGAAGAAGGGGCAAATCTCCCGGGAGGAATCAAAAGAAGGTGATGTAGTAAATCCCTAGTAATCAGTGAGTCACCATTCCAAATCTTAGCTTCTGCCTCAGTAAGAGGAGGAAGTTGGAATAGATGACCTTTAAGGTCCCTTCCAATTCTAACATTTTAGGAGTCTATATTTCTAGACGTTTCTAGACTTTGAGGAGAGTTCCAGAAATGTTTTTGCCAATGGCAACATCATTAGAAAACTATGTGGTATCTTGCTGGGGCCACTCAAGGGAGACAACATACACTGGGATATAGAAGCTCTAAAGCCTTTGTTAAAATGCCAGTCACATGACTTTATAGTAACAGCTCATACATGCACAGGGAACGCCAGCCCATCTGAGATTCCCTAAAGTCATATCTTAATCCCTATTCTCAATGAGCCCAGACGGGCAGAAGCACCAAGCACCACCAGGGATGCAAAAGACACATGGTGTCAGCTGCTAAGGAAAATAAACCCCAAAGGTCCATGGGACTGAATTTACCAGCTGCATCCAGCTAGATACCTTGTTTCCATAGTATGGAGTTTCAGCATTGCTCTTACCTGACTTCTGGGCAATTGTTTTGGATTTTAGATCAACATTGCAGATAACTCTTGGACACGTAGAGAGTAGTAAGGAAGCTCAACTGTACTTTGTCTCCCCTGCCCCACCCCCAAGAAAACAAAAGGGTAAACTGTGCCGGGAGAAGGGAAGATAACTCCATAATATTTGTTTGTACTTCCCGTCAATCTCAATGATCTGCCTATGGATTTTGCACAATCAGTATTCACATGCCCAGCCAGCTTCCCTAGGCTCCTTGGGTCACAATCCATTACAGCAACCTGTCAGTGTGGAAAATCTATGGGATTTCTTGTCGGGAGACCCAACAGTCAGTCTGGGATGTTCCACCTAGTAAATGAGAGAATCTGAACACTGCCCTGCAGCTCCATCATCTAAAATGGGGCTGTGTCACACTGCTTACACGTTAGCACTCCTGAGAAGACCAAATCCAACAGTGACTCAATGTGGTCTGTCAACTATATAGCATTAATCAAATGTTACTTTTTAAACAGGGAAGGTAAATTAACTTTTGTAGAAGGGAAAAACTCAACCAATTTCAGTAGGTACATTTACTTGTGGCATGGATAAGGAGAAGGGGGAACACAATCATTTTGGAATCTGCCAAAACGCAGATCCACTTCTACGACACAGATGGAAGTAATGTTTATCTGCAAGGCTGATTTAAAATAACACCCTGTTGAAAGAAGTCAGGAGGTCTGTCGGTTTAAGAAGGTATCCCCCCTCATTCCTCTACCATTTGTAACTCTGGCCACTGTGCTCCCGAATCTCATTCCAAGTGGGTGCTGCCCGATTTGGCCCAGGAGCCCTCAGGGACAGGTCACTTTGGGGTGAGGAGTGCTTCTGGCCTCGGTCCCAGGGAGGCAGAGACACAGTTCCCTTGGACATGGACTACGAAGGCCCCGGAACCTCCCAGAACTGTATCAGACAGTGTTTTGCCATTAAAGAAACCCAAAGTGAGAACACTCAGCTCTTCAGGATAAATGATCAAGCCCAAAGACCTCTTAAAAATAGGTAACACTGTTCATTAGGTGCTACTTGGCCCCGGCCACGTTGCTGGACCGTAAGAGATACTGATCCACGGTTCCTTTTCGCCGACTCACAGTCCGCCTCTCGTTGTCAAACATGCGCTGCAGCTGCAGAGCCAGCCGCCGGTCCTCTTCCTCTTGCTGCAGTTTCTGCTCCATCTCCCGCAGCACCGGCTCTGCCGGGGCCAGGACCACCTCACCACCGCTCTGTCGCAGTTTCTTAAGGGAGCCATTTTGTTCCAAGTGCTTGGTCTTACAGTGTCTTTTCCGGCCCCGACGCAAGGAAGGAAGCGGCTCCTCACCTCGGCTGTCTGCCAGCACACCATTAGGCAGATCAAAATGATTTGCTGTCTTCAGCTGCTTCTTTGTTTTGAGGACCCCACCCAGAACACTATTTTTGGGTAGCGCTGAATGAGGTGCCGAGATTTTCATGGTTGCGCTTATACAGGTTTTGTCTAACTTGGCATCTGGGGTTGGCCCCGGCCCTTCACTCTGCTCCGTCTCCAAAGTACCACTGGCTCCCACTCTAAGTTCTGAGGAACAGCAGGTTTCCAACGGGATCTCAGAGCTCCTTTTACTATCGCTGCCCTGTTCCACTTTTGCTTGGCTAACGGAGGGGAAAAAATCAAGGTCAGTGAGGGTGGGTCCTACACACTCAGAGAGTACTTGCCCACTGGCCAGTCTTGTATTTAAAGCCTGAGGTGGCTTCTCCTTGTTAGAATGGATAACTTCAGAGACCAGTGAGTCTTCCCCTGTTTCTGGAGCCAGGGAGGTGAGGGTGGCTTTCGAAAGGGTCTTTTTGATCTGCCGCTCCTGAAAGATCTGTTCCCACTTCTTGAGGATCCTTGGACTAGCCTCATAAGAAGTCTGCTTCTGCAGGCTTCTGTTTAGGTTGCGGGGTGTTGATTTGATGATGAGGGGACTTAGCACTCGGCCATCAGGGAGTCTCTTGGGAGGAGTACATG
Source organism: Prionailurus bengalensis (assembly GCF_016509475.1). Lineage (NCBI taxonomy): Eukaryota > Metazoa > Chordata > Mammalia > Carnivora > Felidae > Prionailurus > Prionailurus bengalensis. Next base: position 57,272,709 of record NC_057346.1, read on the forward strand.
GTGAGCAGACAATGGGCTTGAAATGGTTTAGTTCTTCGGAGATGCTGTCATTGCTCTCAGGACTGATGGAGCGCTCGGGCTTATGCAGGGAAGTCAAGGATGAGAGGGAGCTGAAGGGTAGACGCTTCTCAACGGTTAAGTCAGGGGCTGAGAGGCAGCGGTTGTTCTGAGTGGACAAGAGGACACCAATGATGGGGTTGGAGGCTGGGGTTATAGCTGTGACCTAAAAGAAGTTAAAAAGATTATACATACACGCATATATATATTTTTTCTTCATAACTCTTTTATGATGGTAGAAGGGCAGTGGGGGAAGGGTAAGAAAAGGGATGGAGGGTGATGTGAGCCTAAGAAATGGGGAAAATCCCTAACCTAGAATATGCACCATTTGCAGAAATTCCTACACACTTGAAACAATTAATAAAATTGAAAAGCTACAGGGGAAAAAAAACCTCATCTAGAACTTTTAAAAAAGTTCTTCTACTGGCCCTCATTCCACCCTTCTGGCTACTAATTCAACGCAAACTCTCTTCCTTTCCATCTATTCGCAAACTTCTCCAACATAATTAGTATACCCAGGACCCATTCTGCCTCTGCTTGTCTGGAATAGTTTCTGGGGTACCTGGCTGGCTCAAGAGCACATGACTCTTGGTCTCAGGGTCATGAGTTCAAGCCCCACATTGGATGTGGAGCCTACTCAAATAGCGTGCGCAATAGTTTCTGTCGTGGCCATGTGCAGGGAGCTACAGGATGGGAGTAGAGAGCTCCAGAAGCCTGTGTCTGAGATGTACCTTGGTTTTGCTTGTTGGGGCTGCTCTGAGTCTGCTCTTCGCTCTGTCCTGAGCTGTGTCACTGCAGCTCTGACTCCTTTCCACCTTGGAATTTAGGTTCCTAAATAAATAAATAAAAGACAAATAGTCAAAAGTAGCTCATATGCTAACTAAGGAAAAAAGAATAACAATCTCTTCTGTGCCCTCAAAGCCATCTACCAAGAAAGACAATTCCCTTGGCAAGCTACAGATAGGAAATGAATTGATTTATTAACAGAACACATTCTAAGAACAAATCCTGTCAAAAGAGAAAGAGCTCTCCAGAGAGGACATTCAGTGTAAGCCTTTGTTTCCAAACTAGATCCTGCTTAAATATGAAAGACCAATCAATGGCTGTTCTGCTCGAGCTTAGAGAGATGTAGGGATACTTCGCCTTCTTTAATAGGGTGGATAGAGTATTAAAATCACCTTTATGAACAATAAATTTTTTCCTTTTATTAGGCCCAATCCTCTCCTCAAGCAATCTAAGTCAGCCAAGAAACAAATATTTAAGTACTTACAAAATACATAGCACTGCACTAAATTTTTATGTGGGGAGTCAAAATTAAATGTAGTCTCTTCCTTAATTTATTCCATTTGAGCTTCCAAAGGCCTAAATCGGTTATTCAAGAGATTTCATGAACACGTGATTTTTTTTTTTCTGACGCATGCAACATTATGACTTTACAACCCAACCCAAAACCCAGAATACCTGTATTATAACATGAATCTTATTGTGTAAGAATTATATGCAGGTGACTGTCACCTATCCCACTGACAAGGGGGAACTATAAGTAGGAGTTTTTGATTATCTTATTACTCACCTTTGTTTCCTGATCTCCAATTTGTGCCTAATACATGTCCGGTGAGAATGATGCCTTTACAAATATGTGCAGCTGTTATTTTCCCTGTGCTACAACTCTATTCAACAAACAATTATCATACTTACTATATGCCAGTCACTGAGGAGCACATGTGGGCACTGGGAATACTGAGAAGAATGAGACACAGTCTAGGGTCTTCAAGGACTCAGAGTCCAGTGGGGCAGGCAAATAAATCATACAATACAGTGAAGTGGTACCCAAAAAAGTATGCCTCGAGGGAGTTATTAATTACCTGGATGGAGTGAGGACAGGGTGGAAAGCCTCCCTATGGCACATGTAGTCTGAAGGATAAATAAGAATTTGCCAGAAGTCAAGGTGGATACATAGCCATGTAGACGATCCCAAACAGAAATTATTTCCTTGAATGATTCTATTTAGCTTCGGAATGAAATACATCATCACAGCTACTCTTTTGTAGCAAAAGATTTACTTTTTAAGTTTCACTGTGCCAGGATTAACTCAGAAAACTTACAAAGGAAGTAATAAGGTGCATTCCCACAGTGCCTTTCCTCTCCCTATGTCTCTAGCAAAGGCTTCTTTTTTAATATTTATTTATTTTTGAGAGAGAGAGAGAGAGAGCGAGAGCGAGTGAGCGCAAGCTGGGTAGGGGCAGAGAGAGGGAGAAAGAGAATCCTAAGCAGGCTCCACACTGTCAGTCCACAGTCCAAAGTGAGGCTCGACCCCACAAACCACAAGATCATGACCTGAGCCAAAATTGAGAGTCGGCTGCTCAACAGACTGAACCTCCTAAGCGCCCCTACCCACAGTGGCCTCTATTCCAGCATTTCTGTGCTATTCCTCCCATTCAAAACCCTCTAATCCTATGTCTCATGGCCACATCACCTTGCTATATGGTTCCAGTCTGCAGAACTAATCTATGCTACCGTATTAATAGGAGAAAGTGGTGGCCAACCTGCATCTCATGCCTGCACTTTACCAAGAAAATTCAACACTGAACCTAAGCAAATAATGTGAGAGTTGTACCTTCTAGTGGGAAATGTATTTGGGAACAGGTAGGAAACTTAGACATCACCCTATAAAGGCAGCTGCTTAGAAATCAGCGTGTTTTGTATTTTGCCTGGCATCGTATTGAAATTCACTTGCATTCCCAGAACTCACACAAACTGTCAGTGGTGTAAGCCACCCATAAGTAAAATGGATGACAGATTAAAATGCTGGGGTGAACAACATATACTTTGGGTCAGGAGGAATGAACATAGGGCTGAAAGAGAAGGCATTATTATTTCAAATACATGACTTGTTTGGCATCATTCCACTGGGAAACAGTAGACACTTAGAGAAAAAGATGTTCTGCTCAACATAAGAAAGAACTTTGTAACCTTCAATACAGCAGTTCATTAATAGCTGCCTTGGTATTCAAACTGAGGCTGTACCTATATTTAGGGGTCCAAATACTCCATAATTAAGAATTAGTTTAATATAATTTTTAAAAACATGCTATGAATCCATATTGTCAGCAGTAGCAGAGTCAAATTTAAAGACACTGGCTACATGCCCAAATTATCAGATCTACAAATGACAGGTACCTATTGCTGGGGGGAACCTCTTCATATGCCCCCTAAATTCCATTTTGGTGAAAGAAAAGGCCCAGGGAAGAAACCCATACCTGCGGCACTCAAGCACAACAAGGACACCAAAAGTAGTTTCTGACTATCTAAAACCTTTTTGGTAAACTTCAGTATAGCTGAAACTGTCACTGTCTGTCTCTTCTGTTCCCTTAGTCTTCTGACTTTACTGAGTACCAACTCGGTGCAAGGCATGAAAGACAGATTGATGAAAGATAATCTTGATCCACAGACGCATCCAGTCACTGAAGTCCACCCTACCATATCACAAAAGTGCTATAAGAGCAGTAATTCTACAGTTAATCTCTGTTTCCTTCTTACAGTTTATAGCTATAGCCCTTACATTTAGGTATCTGATTCAATTTGATTTATTTGGTGTGAGATTGGGGTCCAATTTCATTTTTTAGTATATGGATATCTAATTGTTGTCCCAATACCATATGTGAAGAAACTATTCTTTTTCCCCATAGAATAGACTCGGTACCTTTACTGAAAATCAACTGACCATAAATATATGGGTTTATTTCTGGACTCCCAATTCTGTTCCACTGACTGACATATCTACTTCTATTTCAGTACCACACTCTCCACTTATTTGTATCTTCAATGTCTCTCATTAACGTCTTAATGTTTTCAGTATATAGATCTTTCACCTCTTTGATTAAATTTATTCCTAAGTATTTTATTTATTTATTTTTTGATGCTATGGTGAATGAGGCTATTTTATTTCTTTTTCAGATATTCCACTGTGTGTAGAAACACAAGTGATTTCTGTATGCTAATTTTGTATCCAGCAACATTACTAAATTCACTGATTAGCTCTAGAGTTTGTGTGTGTGTGTGTGTGTGTGTGTGTGTGTGTGTGTGTGGTCTTTAGGATTTTCTACATATAAGTTCATATTGTGCACAAACAAAGACAATTATACTTCTTGCTTTCCAACTCAGATGCCTTGTTTTCTTCTTTTTCTTGCCTGACTGCTCTGGCTAGGACTCCAAGTACTATGTTGAATAGGAGTGCTGAGAGTGGGCACCCTTGTCTTGTTCCTGACCTTAGCGGAAAATCCTTCAATCTTTTTCACCATTGAGTATGTTGTTAGCTGTGGGTTTGTCTTATATAGCCTCTATTATGTTAAAGTATATTCCTTCTGTACCAAATTTGTTGAGAGTTTTTATCATAAAAGGATGTTGTATTTTGTCAAATGCTTTTTCTGCACCTATTGAAATAATCATATGATTTTTACCTTTCTTTCAGTTAATGTATTGTATCACATTTATTGCTTTGCCTATGTTGAACCATCCTTGTACCCCAGAGATAAATTCCACTTAATCATGGTTATGAGCCTTTCCATGTGCTACTGAATTCAGTTCACAAATGTGTTGGTGAGATTTTTTGCATTGATATTCACAATCTGGGATATAAACCTGTAATTTTCTTTCCTGGTAGTGTCCTTGTCTGGCTTTGGCATCAGGGTAAAGCTGGCTTCATAAAACGATTTTGGGAGTGTTTCCACCTCTACAATCTTTTGGAAAAGTTTGAGAAGGATTAGCATTAATTCTTCTCTAAACGTTTGGGAGAATTCACCAGGCAAACCATCTGGTCCTGAGCTTTTCTTTGTTGGGAGGTATTTTATTACTGATTGAATCTCCTTATTTGTTATTGATCTGTTCAGATTTTCTATTTCTTCATAATTCAGTTTTGGTGGGTTGTATCCTTCTAGGAATTTATCCATTTCTTTTCTAGGTTATCCAACTTGTTGGCATATAATTGTTCATAGTAGTCTCTTGCGATCCTTTGTATTTCTGTGATATCAGTTGTGGTATCTCCTCTTGCAGTTCCAATTTATTTCTTTGAGATTTCTTTTTTTTCTTAGTTAGCCTAGCTAAAGGTTTGTCAATTTTATCTTTAAGAAAAAAAAACCCCACCAACTCTTTGGTTCATTGATCTTTTCTATTGTTTTTCTGGTCTCCATTTATTTCTGCTCTAATCTTTGTTATTTCCTTCCTTCTGCAAACTTGGGCTTCTTCTAGTTCCTTGAGGTGTAAAGTTAGGTTGTTTATTTGAGATCTTTCTTTTTTCATAATGTAGGTGTTTATTGCTGTATACTCCCTTTTAGAATGGATTTGCTGTATCGGACAAGTTTTGGTATGTCATGCTTCCATTTTCACTTGTTTAAAGATATTTTTGATTTCACTTCTTCTTTGATCCACTGGTTGTTCAGGTGCATGTTGTTCAATTTTGTCATATTTGTGAATTTTTCAGTTTTCCTCCTGTTATTGATTTCTAATTTTATACCACTGTGGTCAGAAAGACATCTGGAATGATTCCAATCTTCTTAAATTTTCTTTTTTTTTTTTTTTTTAAAATTTTTTTTTTTTCAACGTTTATTTATTTTTGGGACAGAGAGAGACAGAGCATGAACGGGGGAGGGGCAGAGAGAGAGGGAGACACAGAATCGGAAACAGGCTCCAGGCTCTGAGCCATCAGCCCAGAGCCCCACGCGGGGCTCGAACTCACGGACCGCGAGATCGTGACCTGGCTGAAGTCGGACGCTTAACCGACTGCGCCACCCAGGCGCCCCAGAATCTTCTTAAATTTTCTAAGGCTTGTTTTGTGACCCATATTATCTATCCTGGAGAATGTTCCATATGCACTTGAGAAGAATATGTATTTTGTGGCTGTTGGATGGAATGTTCTGTGTGTGCCTGTTAGTTTTATGTTGGCCTAAAGTATAGTTCAACTCCAACATTTCCTTATTAATTTCTTGTCTGAATGATCTAGGCACTGTTTAAAGTAGGTACTAGAGTCCTCCACACTATTATTATATTGTTGTCTATTTCTCCCTTCAGATCTGTATTTCCTTAATATATTTAGGTGCTCCCAAGTTGGGTGCATTTATGACTGTTATATCCTCTTGATGAATTGACCCTTTATCATCATATAATGACCTTCTTTGTCTCTTGTTACCATTTTGGCTTAAAGTCTACTTTGTGTGACATAAGAATAACTACTCTGTCTTTTGGTTTTCATTTGCATGCAGTATCTTTTCCATCCCTTCAATTTGGGCCTATATGTCCTTAAAGCTGAAGTGTGTCTCCTGTATGCAGCATATAGCTGGGTCTTGTATCCATCTAGCCTCTCTATGCCTTTTTTTTTTTTAATTTTTATTTTTTGAGAGAGAGCATGAGTAAAAAAAATTTTATTTTTTGAGGAGAGGGGCAAAGGTAGAGGGAGGGACAGAATCATAAGCAGGCTCCATGCCTAGTGCAGAGCTTGACACACAGGGCTCAATCTCAAACCATGAGATTATGACCTGAGTCAAAATCAAGAGTTGGATGCTTCACTGACTGAGCCATCCAGGTGCCCCTATATGACTTTTGATTGGAGAATTTAACCCATTTACATTTAGAGTAATTACTGATAGATAGGAAGTGATTAGTGCCATCTTAGTTGTTGTTTGTAGCTGTTTCATACTTCCCTGGATCCCTCCTCCCTCTCTTTCAGCATTCCTTTGTGAATTAATGATTTTCCATAGTACTATTGCTTTGGTTCCTTTCCCTTTTTTTTTTCGTGACTCTACTGTTGGCTTTTGCTTTGTGCTTTACCATGAGGCTTACATAAAATATTTTATAGATATAACACTCTATTTTACACCAGTAACACTTTAACTTCCATCACATACAAAAGATTTACCCCTTTACTTTTTTGATGTCACGAGACACTTCATATGTATTCATTAACAAATTGTTTTATAGTTATTTTTAATACTCTTGTCCCTTAAACTTTATACTAGAGTTAAGTGGTTAATGTACCACCATGTTACAGTATTAGAGAATTCTAATATTACTATACATTTACCTTTACCAGTATGTTGTGTATTTTCATATTTTCATGTTACTAGTTAGCATTATTTTGTTTCAGTCTGGAGAGTTCCTTTCAGCATTTTTGTAAGGCTGATCTAGTGGTGATGAACTCCCTCAGCTTTTATTTGTCTGGGAAAGTCTACCTCTCCATTTCTGAAAGGCAGCTTTATTGGACAGAGTACTCTTGGTTGGCAGGTTTTTTTTCTTTCAACCCATGAATATATCACCCCATTCCCGTGGTCTATAAGGTTTCTGCTGAGAATTCCGCTGAGGGCATATGGGGGTTCCTTTATAAGTTACAATACTCTTTTCTCTCACTGCTTTTAAGATTCTCACTTTGTCTTCGATTTTTTACAGCTTTATTATGTGTCTTGGTGAGATCTCTTTGAGTTTGGTGACCTATGAGCTTCCCAAATTTAGATATCCAAACCTTTCCCCAGATTTGAACAGTTCTCAGCTCTTACTTCTTTAAATAACCTTTCTGCTCCCTTCTCCCTCTCCTACCCTTCTCCTTCTGAAATTCCAGTAGTTTGAAAATTATTATTATTATTTTTTGACGGTATCCCACAGGTCATACTGGCTTTCTTCACTGTTTCCCATTCTTCTTTCTTCTGCTTAGTCCACCCTGCTATTAATGCTTTCCACTGCATTTTTCTTTTCATTCAACATTTTCTTCAGCTCCAGAATTTTTGTTGTGTTCTTATTATTTCTCTTTATTAAACTTCTTTTTCTTTTTTTACTGTACTGTTGTCCTGATTTAGTTGAATTGTCTTTCTGTGTTTTGTTGTAGCTCATTAAGCTTTCTGAAACAGCTGTTTTGAGCTCTTTATTGGGTACATCACAGATCTTCATGTCTTTGGGATCCATTACTGGAAAATTATTGTGATCTTTTGATGGTGTCACATTTCCATGATTTTTCATGTTCCTTGAAGTTTTGCATTGCTGCCTTCACATTTAAAGTTGCAGTCACTGGAACCACAAAAGGCCCTGAATAGCCAAAGTAATTTTGAAGAAGAAGACCAAAGCAGGAGGCATCACAATCCCAGACTTTAGCCTCTACTACAAAGCTGTCATCATCAAGACAGCATGGTATTGGCACAAAAACAGACACATAGACCAATGGAATAGAATAGAAACCCCAGAACTAGACCCACAAACGTATGGCCAACTAATCTTCGACAAAGCAAGAAAGAACATCCAATGGAAAAAAGACAGTCTCTTTAACAAATGGTGCTGGGAAAACTGGACAGCAACATGCAGAAGGTTGAAACTAGACCACTTTCTCACACCATTCACAAAAATAAACTCAAAATGGATAAAGGACCTAAATGTGAGACAGGAAACCATCAAAACCCTAGAGGAGAAAGCAGGAAAAGACCTCTCTGACCTCAGCCGTAGCAATCTCTTACTCGACACATCCCCAAAGGCAAGGGAATTAAAAGCAAAAATGAATTACTGGGACCTTATGAAGATAAAAAGCTTCTGCACAGCAAAGGAAACAACCAACAAAACTAAAAGGCAACCAACAGAATGGGAAAAGATATTTCCAAATGACATATCGGACAAAGGGCTAGTATCCAAAATCTATAAAGAGCTCACCAAACTCCACACCCGAAAAACAAATAACCCAGTGAAGAAATGGGCAGAAAACATGAATAGACACTTCTCTAAAGAAGACATCCGGATGGCCAACAGGCACATGAAAAGATGCTCAATGTCACTCCTTATCAGGGAAATACAAATCAAAACCACACTCAGATATCACCTCATGCCAGTCAGAGTGGCCAAAATGAACAAATCAGGAGACTATAGATGCTGGAGAGGATGTGGAGAAACGGGAACCCTCTTGCACTGTTGGTGGGAATGCAAATTGGTGCAGCCACTCTGGAAAACAGTGTGGAGGTTCCTCAGAAATTAAAAATAGACCTACCCTATGACCCAGCAATAGCACTGCTAGGAATTTACCCAAGGGATACAGGAGTACTGATGCATAGGGGCACTTGTACCCCAATGTTTATAGCAGCACTCAACAATAGCCAAATTATGGAAAGAGCCTAAATGTCCATCAACTGATGAATGGATAAAGAAATTTGTGGTTTATATACACAATGGAGTACTACAGGGCAATGAGAAAGAACGAAATATGGCCCTTTGTAGCAACGTGGATGGAACTGGAGAGTGTGATACTAAGTGAAATAAGCCATACAGAGAAAGACAGATACCATATGTTTTCACTCTTATGTGGATCCTGAGAAACTTAACAGAAACCCATGGGGGAGGGGAAGGAAAAAAAAAAAGAGGTTAGAGTGGGAGAGAACCAAAGCATAAGAGACTTTTAAAAACTGAGAACAAACTGAGGGTTGATGGGGGGGTGGGAGGGAGGGGTGGGTGGGTGATGGGTATTGAGGAGGGCACCTTTTGGGATGAGCACTGGGTGTTGTATGGAAACCAATTTGACAATAAATTTCATATATTGAAAAAAATAAATAAATAAAGTTGCAGTCGCTTCCTCCAGTCTTTAATTAACTGCCTTTGGGAAAGACATACTTCCCATCTGCCTTGGTAGGGATTCTGAGGCTTCCTCAGATCTTCTATGGACATATTTGCTCCTTGTTTCTTGCTCCCTCTTATGGCAGAATTCTTAAGCTTGTATGACTTCTCTTGATCCTGCAGCACACCAGGCCATGCACTGACACAAAAGCACCCTTTTGCTTTTCCAAAGGTGGCACTAAAACTGAAGTTTGTGGTCTCTCCCTTGCCCACAGAGTTTGGCTGGCTTTCTACACATGCTCACTAGTCATGGGTAGAAATGTGCAAAGTGAGCCACAGGGTGGAGGTGTGAATGAAGTGTGTTTAGTGCTGGGAGTGCCTGTGACTCAGGTGGGAGGATCCACAGATGAAGATCTGGTTATTTATTTGAGATTTTTCTTCATTTTAAATATAGAAATTAGAATTATAAATTTCCCTCTAAGCACTGCTTTTACAACTACATCCCAAGTTTTAGTATGTTGGGTTTCATTTTCATTCCTCTCAAGGTATTTTTTAATTTCTCTTGTGATTTCTTTTTTATAATTTTTTTAATGTTTACTTATTTTAAGAGAAGCAGAGCATGAGTGAGGGAGGGGCAGAGAGAGAGGGAGACACCGAATGAGAAGCAGGCTTCAGGCTCTAAGCTGTCAGCACAGAGCCCAATGCAAGGCATGAACTCACAAACCACAAGATCATGACCTGAGCCAAAGTCGGGCGCTTAACCAACTGGGCCACCCAGGTACTCCTCTTGTGATTTATGTTTTGACCCATGTGTGTTTTTTTTTTAATGCATTGTTTAATGTCCACATATCTGTGAATTTTCCAGTTTTTCTTGTTATTGACTTACAGCTTCATTCTATTGTGATCAAAAAAGATTTTGTATTATTCCAATCTTTTAAAATTTATTGAGACTTATTTTATGGTGTAACATATGGTCTACCCTGAAGAATTTTCCATGTGCACTATAGTAGAATGTGTGTTCTGGTGTTGTGGGGTGGAATGCTTATATATAGTAAGTCTAATTGGTATCCAATATTGTGCAAGTCTTCTATATCCTTCTTTACCTTTCATCTATAATATTACATCCATTATTGAAATTGGGTGCCAAAGTCTCCAACTATTATCATTAAAGTGTTTACTGTTCCCTTCAATTCTGTCAGTTTTTGCTTCATATATTTTATGCATCCATTATTAGGTGTATATGTGTTTACAATGGTGTGTGTGTGTGTGTGTGTGTGTGTGTGTGTGTGTGTGTGTGTTTTAAGTAATCTCTACACCCAAAATGCAGCTCAAACTCACAACCCCAAGATCAAGAGTCGCATGCTCTACTAACTGAGCCAGCCAGGTACCCCATACAATGGTTATATTTTCTTAAAAGATTGACCTTTTTATCATTATACAATGTCCGTCTTGTCTCTTGTAATAATTTTTGTCCTTAAGTCTACATTGTCTGATATTAGTTTAGCTACTCCAGTTCTCTTTTGGTCACTGTTTGCATAGAATATCTTTTTCTATCCTTTCACTTTCAACCTATTTTTGCCTTTGGATCTAAAGTGAATCTCAGCCTGTATCTGGAACATATTTTTAAAAAATCCATTCTACCAATATCTGTCTTCTATTTGGAGAGTTTTAATTCATTTATATTTAATGTAATTACTGATGAGGAAGGATTTACTTCTGCCATTTTGCTGTTTGTTTTCTATATACCTTATACCTTTTTTTGTTCATCAATTCTCTATTAATGCCTTCTTTTGTGTTAGATATTTCCTAGTATAGCATTTTGAGTCTCTTCTTATTCCTTTATTAAATATGTTTTAATTATTTCTTAGTGGTTGCTCTGGGGATTACAATAAACATCTTATTTTACAACAATCTATTTCAAAATTAATACCAATTCAATTTCAATAGCATAAAAAAGCTTTTTTTGTTCCTATATAACTCTATTATCACCCTTTTACATTGTTATTGCTACATGAAGAGCTACAAAAATTATTGTAAAAACATCTTATAAGTCATAAACATATTACTGTAGTATTTGCTCAAAATAAGAGGCTTCAAAATACTGGCTGAGGGGTGAGTGGATGACTTAGTCAGTTAAGCCTATGACTTGACTTTGGCTCAGGTCACAATCTCACAGTTCATGGGATCAAGCCCCCCTTTTGGGCTCTGTGCTGACAGCATGGAGCCTGCTTGGGATTCTCTCTCTCCCCTGTCCCTCCCCAACGTGCTCTTGCTCTCACTCTCTCTCTCTCTCAAAATAAATAAATAAACTTAAAAAAATTACAGGCTGAGAATAGTCAAGACCAGTGAACTTGATGATGTTCTTAGGACTGAAAGAACTTAAACAACATCTTCACTAAAAAAATAAGTGAAGTAACTACTCCCATTACTTTGTGTACATCCATTTCTGTACCCCTAAACACCACCACACAATGGATATATTTAATAAATTTCATATTAATGAATAAAAATATATACAGAAAGGCCTCTCTATTATGAAAAAAAGAGAAAACTTAAACATTGATTAGGAATGTAATATCTGTCAGGCACTATGCTACTTTAAGTATTCTGTATCTCATTTAATCCACACAGAAACTCTATGAGATAAGCATCATCATCCTCACTTACAGTCAAAGAACTGAGGGGGGTGATCTTCCAAGGTCACACAGCCAAAGCCAAGGTTTAAACCTGTATCTCTATGATTCTAAGGCTTGTGTTCTTTCTACCACAAGATATTGATCTTACATTCTACTCTGCTGTGGCATAAAACAGACCCAGCACATCTAGAGAAGCTCTCTCTTCCAAACACATAATGAAGTCATAAACAAGAGAAAGCAGCATTGTCTAAAAGGCAACTGGCTTAAAATTTCCATTGCCAAGAGACCAGATGGTTTCTGGGATGTAGAGTTAGGCTAAAAATACCCACCAACACAATGAGTCTGACTTACAAAGAAAGAAAGGGGGGGCAGCCAGTATAAACATGCAGCTGGAAAACTAGAAGATTTAATGCTTATAAAATACTGCTTAAAGGGTTTTCAAATGGTAATACATGATACAAAAGATTAGATAGCTCATGCTCTGAACTGTTCAATCACCACTCTCACATATCCAAACCATAGTAGCTTATTAATTAAACTCTCAGGTCTGGCAGAGCTGAGTTCCACCTAGAAGCTAAAGGCTGGAGAGGAGCCTTCTTCCAGGCCCTAGCCTGGGTGTATGAGCCCTCCCAAACGTCACCACATACACACATACTTGAATAAAACCAGAAACCTTTTTAGGCCCAGTTGTAGCTGCTGTGCACCCAGAAATGGGTGAGATCTTGTTATAATCTTTCCCTTGTGTATTTATGACCTGGGTTATCTGCCTTGTGTACACTAGTATTATTTCTTTTTTTAAGTGTACAGTTTAATGGTTTTTAATTCGCATAGTTTTTTAACCATTACCACAAGCAATTTTAGAACATTTCCATCACCTCATAAAGAAACCTCATGCCCTTTAGCTATCACCCCTAAGCTCCTGCTTCTCCCCAAGCCCTAAGCAACCACTGATCTATTTTCTGTCTCTACCTGTTTGGCTATTCTGGACACACATCAGTATTCATTTGGTGATAGATGGAGGAACACTGCTTTCACGGCTATATTCTAAAAGGACTAGTATCATGCAAAAGGACTTCAGTCCCCTCAAAAATGAGGAAAATTGGACAAGTTCTTATTTACCTCTGTAGCAACCCTTTATCTTTTTAGAACAAGGCAGGGTATAAATTAAACAAAGAGAAGGAAGGCAGTTTTCCCTTGCAAAGGTAGATCATTTCAAGATGAGGTTCCAAGTGCAGAGCCTTTGGTCACAGGGTTCCTTCAGTAGTTTGATAGAAAGTGCATAGGTTTGGGATAAAGAGAGACCTGAGTTCTAGTTCCATCTCTTTAATTATAATGCGGTGAGAAGCTCTTGGGTGAGTTACTTAACCTCTTTGAACTGCATTTTCGTTAGCTGAAAAATGGGAATAGTATAAAAAATCTTGTAGGATTAATGTGATAACTAAATGAAATGAGGTGTGTAAAGTACTCAACACGACCGGAAGCACCGGAGAAAAGCTAGTTCCCCTGCTACCACTCACCATCCCACCCTCTGAAAACTACCCTGGTGTGGCAGAGAAATTACTGGCACCTATAAAACCTGCTGCTCTCCTTATGTTCCACATCACTTCTCCTCAAGCTATGTTCCCTTTGCAACCACATTCCACTACTTTTAACATGATTTGTCCTCTTAATAACCAGTTCATCTGCTTGATTTGTTTCAATTCCTTTATCCCTCCCCAACACACACACAAACACACACACACACACACACACACACACACACACACACACACACAGACAATGTGCCCCAGACCATCATAAAGTCTTGTGGTTTCTTTTAACTCATTACCTCATCTTTCTCTCACAGTCTCCTCTCCCTTATGGTTACCATTTGACTATTCCCCACACACAAACTTGCTAAGTCTAATCCTTAGATTTTTATGGAGTTTTCTAACTCCCCTCACCCCTTTCTTTTCATGCCATGGCCTCATTTTCTCCACTCTTAAAAAGTCTGCTTTGGGGCGCCTGGGTGGCGCAGTCGGTTAAGCGTCCGACTTCAGCCAGGTCACGATCTCGCGGTCCGTGAGTTCGAGCCCCGCGTCGGGCTCTGGGCTGATGGCTCGGAGCCTGGAGCCTGCTTCCGATTCTGTGTCTCCCTCTCTCTCTGCCCCTCCCCCGTTCATGCTCTGTCTCTCTCTGTCCCAAAAATAAATAAATGTTGAAAAAAAAAAATTAAAAAAAAAAAAGTCTGCTTTAAGCCACTTGGAAATTTTTTTTTAATGTTTATTTATTTTTGAGACAGAGAGAGACAGAGCATGAATGAGGGAGGGTCAGAGAGAGAGGGAGACACAGAATCTGAAGCAGGTTCCAGGCTCTGGCTGTCAGCACAGAGCCCGACGCGGGGCTCGAACTCACAGACTGTGAGATCATGACCTGAGCCGAAGTTGGAAGCTCAACCGACTGAGCCACCCAGTAAGCCACTTCCAGAGGCTTTAGTTGAGAGGTGGAAAGAATCTTAAGAAATTATCCAGTAGGGATGCCTGGGTGGCTCAGTCAGTTGAGCATCCAACTTCAGCTCAGGTCATGATCACACAATTTGTGGGTTCGAGCCCTGCATCTGGCTTTTGGCTGCCAGTGTGGAGCCTGCTTCAGATCCTTTGCCTCCCTCTCTCTCTGCCTTTCCCCTGCTTGTGCTCTCTCTTCAGAAATAAATGAACATCAAAAAACAGTAATCACACAGTAAAAGACCCTGCCCAGCAAGCAGGTAGGCCTAACAACCTGTCTTTTGCATAGATGAGATAGAAGTGGGTCCAATGAGTTTACTCAAGCTCACACAACGTCCCTACCATCTCCCTAGACTATCCTCCCCATCTCCACCTCTTTGGCTGTGCCTCCTTTCATCAATTCTGCAGCTAGTCCTCCAATATCATACCGCTCATGTCTCTATTTGGTATCTGAGAGCATATGTATTTTCATTTGTTCACTTTAAGGAAGAGGGACAGGTCTGCATATTTTAAGGAAGAGGGACAGGTCTGCAACACTGACTGGGCATGCATTTATTGTTGCTGAGTCTGTTAGTTTCTGTCTCTATCTCCCCTCAAACACACCTTATAGTAAGCATCTTAGGTCTCATTTGATGTGCCCCACCCTGAGCCACAGACTCAGGCTTAAAGTATTTGGACATTAGAAAACAAAATATGTGGTTAATTTCTACTTAATAAAGGCTTAATTACTACTCAGTGGGAAACAGTTTTCTTTTATAGAATCTCTAAAAAAAGTACCATCATAAGCTATTGTTAATGCATTTGAAGGCTAAAATCAACTTTATAATATATACACTTTATCAGTGTGGTACTAGACACCCCCACCCCGTATTAATCATATGGAATCTAGTCTATAAAAACAACCACCAGCCAGTGTGTGCCTCTACAGCGACCTGAGCCCTCCCTCCTATGCTGCAAGTTTGATAAGTCTGACAATCGATTTTGACAAAGCTCCAGTTTAACCTACCACAGCACAAGACTTACTCAAACATTCCCTAAGTATTTATTGAGTGGAGGCTCGATATGCCAGACACTGTACTAAGCAGAGCAACCATAATGGTGAACAAGATGCTGTCCTTGGTTGCAAGGGGTTTAAAGTCTAGTGGGGAGGTGGGGAGATGGGCAGAGGCAGTATAGGGGTCTATAAAAAGGTGATAGGGGACAATGGGGTAAAGTGGAAAGAACCAAGAAACCTCGGTTCTAACTCAGATTCCTACTATTCTAGCTATCTACGATTTGGCAAACCATGTTCTCTCTCTCCGGGCTTTAGTCTTCTCATCAATAAAAAAAGAATTAGGTAAGATAATATTTAAGATCCTTTTCAGAGGGAGGGGCCAACATGATAGAGAAGTAGAGGGATCTGAAGTTCCCTCGTCTCTCAAACACAGCAGTGTTGAGGCCAAAGGACTTTGAATTCCAAGAGTCCATGTGGCAAAGTGACAGAGACTTCTCCAGGGACCCACCAGGACAACCTGTCAGGCCATAGATGCGTGGCTGCGAATTGGGAGAGATAAAATGGGCAGACGGCAGAGGAACAGGGGCGGAATCCCCTCTGCAGAGACAAAGGGAAGAGAAAGAGAGGCTGGGGAAGTGTAAGACTGTATCTGGACAAGAGAAAGATCTAATCTCTAACTGTGGGGCTTTCTCCAGACTGGGGCCAACTGCCCCGTTCACACACCTGGGGAGGAGGGGAGCCAGCCCTGTGCTCGGCAACTAGTTCAGAGGCACAGTCCACAGTGGGAGAAAGCAATCCCCTCCCTGGAGTGCTGTGGGAATAAGGTATATATCCTTTCAAAGGACAAAGATTGCCTGCACCTGCCAGCCAGAGACCCTATATCCAGCGGCGCAGAGCAGCACTTTCCCCAAACCAGGACAGATGGAGTGGGAACCTTAAAGACAGAGGGGTTTAAGTCCCAGAAGAGTGCCAGGGAGGCTCGGGAACTGGTGGAACAGGACAAACCACCTCGTTTGTGCCCACGGCACAGTGAGGATAGCTTGAACAGAGTGATTTGGGACACCTGGTCCGTGGAGGAGAGCCTGGGGTGTCACCATTTTTCTCCCCACCACCAAGGTGGGGCTTCAGGGAAGGGACAGTGGGCCTACATCAAACCACGCCCCTCCACACCTGGTAACTGCTATCTCCTAGAGAGGCATAGACGCTGAGGACCATACAGCCCCTCCTCCAGACTGATTGAAATTGCCTGATTAAATTCTCGGACAATTATATATATATTCTTCCTTCCTTTTCTCCTTCTTATCTCTTTCCTCCTCTAGTCTGGTTAATGTGGTTGTTGGTTTGTTTAATCAGAAATATTTAATCTATTCTCTTTATACATGTTCTACACCTCCTTCTTTATTTTCCTTTCTCTCTGGATTAAGCCATATAGTTTCTCTGGTCAATTTTCTTTTCTTTTTCCCTGCCTCCTTTTTTATTTTTCTTCCTCTCCCTCTCTGGATTAAGCCGTATAGTTTCTCTGTCTGGTCAATTGTTATTTTATTTTATTTTTCCCTGCCCTGTCATTTCTCTCTTTGTATGGGATAAGGCCTCATCCATCAGCACTGCCTCCACCCTGTTTACTTGTAGCTGGTGTTTCTGTTTTTTTGCTTTTGTTTGTTTGTTTGTTTGTTTGTTTATTTGTTGTGTGTTTGTTTTTGTTTTCTGTTTTTTGTTTGTTTCCTTTCCAGGGCTACTTCAATGAACAAATCAAAACACACCTGGTGGAGGGTCCAAAACATCACCACGAGTAGGGAGAAAAAGTAACCAAAGTCACAACAACAGAGAGCAAGTAACACCTCCAAAAGCACCTCCTGAAGGATGAGGCCCTGGAGAGTGTATGACCCCTCTTTAATATAGTGCTCGCAGGTGCAGGGCACATAACAAGCTTATAAAACACATAAGGGACAGAAAACTAGCCAAAATGACAAAATGGAAGAATTCTCCTCAAAAGAAATTCCAAGAAAAAAATGACAGCTTAAAGAATTGATCAGAACAGATGTAAACAATATAACTGAACAAGAATTTAGAATCATAGTCATAAGATTAATCGCTGGGCTTGAAAAAAGCATAGAAGACAGCAGAGAATCTATTGCTGCAGAAATCAAGGAACTAAAAAATAGTCATGATGAATTAAAAAATGCTGTAAATGAGGTGCAAAATAAACTAGAGGTGATGAGAGTGAGGCCTGAAGAGTCAGAGGGGAGATTAAGTGAAATAGAAGATAAAATTATGGAAAAAGATGAAGCTGAGAAAAAGAAAGATAAAACAATTCTGTTCCATGAGGGGAGAATTAGAGAACTAAGTGATTCAATAAAACAGAACAATATCTGTATCGTAGGAGTTCCAGAAGAAGAAGAGAGAGAGAAAAGGGCCGAAGGAATATGTGAACAAATCATAGCTGAGAACTTCCCCAATCTGGAGAAGGAAACAAGACATTGAAATCCAGGAGGTACAGAGAACTCCCTTCAGACGTAACTTGAATTGATCTTGTGCATGACATATCATAGCGAAACTGGCAAAATACAAAGATAAAGAGAGAATTCTGAAAGCAGCTAGGGATAAACAGGCCTTAACCTACAAGGGTAGACACAAAGGGTAGTAGCAGACCTATCTACTGAAACTTGGCAGGCCAGAAAGGAGTGGCAGGAAATTTTCAATGTGCTGACTAGGAAAAATACGCAGCCCAAATCCTTTATCCAGCAAGTCTGTCATTCAGAATAGAAGGAGAGATAAAATGTTTTCGCAGAGAAACAAAAACTGAAGAAATTCATCACCACTAAACTAGCCCTACAAGAGATCCAAAGGGGGACTGTGAGTGGAATGTTGCAAAGACCACAAAGGATCAGTGGCATCATTACAAGCATGAAACCTACAGATAACACCATGACTCTAAATCAATATCTTTCAATAATAACACTGAATGTAAGTGGACTAAATGCTCCAATCAAAAGACATAGGGTCTCAGAATAGATAAAAAAAACAAGACCCATCTATTTGCTGCCTACAAGAAACCCATTTTAGACCTGAGGAACCTTCAGATTGAAAGTGAGGGGATGCAGAACCATCTATCATGCTACTGGAAGTCAAAAGAAAGCTGGAGTAGCCATACTTATATCAGACAAACTAGATTTTAAACTAAAGGCTGTAGCAAGAGGCGAAGAAGGACATTATATCATAATTACGGGGTCTATCCATCAAGAAGAGCTAACAATTATAAATGTTTATGCACAAAATTCAGAAGCACCCAAATATATAAAACAATCACAAACATAAGCAATCTTATTGATAAGAATGTGATTATTGCAGGGGACTTTAATACTCCACTTACAACAATGGATAGATCATCTAGACAGAAAATCAATAAAGAAACAATGGCCCTGAATGATACACTGGACCAGATGGACTTGACAGATATATTCAGAACTTTTCATCCTAAAGCAGCAGAATACACATTCTTCTGGAGTGCACATGGAACATTCACCTAGATCACATACTGGGTCACAAAACAGCCCTCACTAAATATAGAAGAATTGAGATCACACCATGCACACTTTCAGATCACAATGCTACAAAACTTGAAATCAACCACAAGAACAAGTTTGGTAAACCTCCAAATGCATGGAGGTTAAAGAACATCCTACTAAAGAAAAAATGGGTCAACCAGGCAATTAAAGAAGGAATTTAAAAATATATGGAAACAAATGAAAATGAAAATACAACAATCCAAAACCTTTGGGATGCAGCAAAGGCAGTCCTAAGAGGAAAATACAATGCAATACAGGCCTATCTCAAGAAACAAGAAAAATCCCAAATACAAAATCTAACAGCACACCTAAAAGAACTAGAAGCAGAACAACAAAGAAACCCCAAAGCCAGCAGAAGAAGAGAAATAATAAAGATCAGAGCAGAAATAAAGAATACAGAATTAAAAAAGAAACAACAGTAGAACAGATCAATGAAACTAAGAGATGGTTTTTTGAAAAAATAAACAAAATTGATAAACCCCCTAGCCAGACTTCTCAAAAAGAAAAGAGAGAGGACCCAAATAGATAAAATCACGAATGAAAATGGAGTTATCACAACCAATCCCTCATAAATACAAGCAATTATCAGAGAATACTATGAAAAATTATATGCCAACAAACTGAACAACCTGGAAGACATGGACAAATTCCTAGACACCCACACACTACCCAAACTCAAATGGGAAGAAACAAAAAAACTGAACAGACCCATAACTAGTGAAGAAATTGGATCAGTTACCAAAAATCTCCCAACAAGTAAGAGTCCTGGGACAGATGGTTTCCCAGGGGAATTCTACCAGACATTTAAAGCAGAGTTAATACCTATCCTTCTCAAGCTGTTCCAAAAAACAGAAATAGAAGGAAAACTTCCAGACTCATTCTATGAAGCCTGCATTACCTTGATTCCCAAACCAGACAGAGACCCCACACAAAAAAAAGGAGAATTACAGGCCCAAATGCCTGGTGAACATGGATGCAAAAATTCTCAACAAGATACTAGCAAATCAAATTCAAAAGCATATAAAAAGAATTATTCACCATGTTCAAGTGGGATTCACTCCTGGGCTTCAGGGCTGGTTCAATATTCACAACTCAACCAATGTGATACATCTCATTAATAAAAGAAAGCATAAGGACCATATAAACCTGTCTACAGATTCAGAAAAAGCATTTGACAAAATAAAGCATCCTTTCTTAATAAAAACCCTCAAGAAAGTCGGGATAGAAGGAACATACTTAAACATCATACAAGCCACTTATGAAAAGCCCACAGCTAACATCATCCTTAATGGGGAAAAACTGAGAGCTTTCTCCCTGAGATCAGGAACATGATAGGGATGTCCACTCTCACCACTGTTGTTTAATATAGTGTTGGAAGTCCTAGCATCAGCAATCAGACAACAAAATGAAATAAGAGGCATCAAAATTGGCAAACAAGAAGTCAAACTTTCACTTTTTGCAGATGACATGATACTCTACATGGAAAACCTGAAAGACTTCACCAAAAGACTGCTAGAACTGATACATAAATTCAGCAAAGTGGCAGGGTACAACACCAATGTACAGAAATTAGTTGCATTTTTGTACACCAATCATGAAGCAACAGAAAGAGAAATCAAGAAACAGATCCCATTTACAATTGCACCAAGAACCATAAAACCCCTAGGAATAAACCTAACCAAAGATATAAGAGATCTGTATACTGAAAACTATAGAAAACTTATGAAGGAAATTGAAGAAGACACAAAGAAATGGAAAAAACATTCCATGCTCATGGATAGGAAGAATAAATATTGTTAAAATGTCAATACTACCCAAAGCAATCTACACATTCAATACAATCCCAATCAAAATTGCACCAGCATTCTTCTTGAAGCTAGAACAAACAATCCTAAAATTTGTATGGAACCACAAAAGACCCCAAATAGCTAAAGTAATACTGAAGAAGAAAACCAAAGCAGGAGGCATCACAATCCCAGGCTTTAGCCTCTACTACAAAGCTGTAATCATCAAGACAGTATGGTATTGGCACAAAAACAGACACATAGATCAATGGAATAGAATAGAGAACCCAAAATTGGACCCATAAATGTATGGCCAACTAATCTTTGACAAAGCAGGAAAGAATATCCAATGGAAAAAAGACAGTCTCTTTAACAAATGGTGCTGGGAGAACCGGACAGCAACATGCAGAAGAATGAAACTAGACCACTTTCTTACACCATACACAAAAATACACTCAAAATGGATGAAAGACCTAAATGTGAGACAGGAAACCATTAAAACCCTAAAGGAGAAAGCTGGAAAAAAAACCTCTTTGACCTCAGCTGCGGCAATTTCTTGCTCGACACATCTCCAAAGGTAAGGGAATTAAAAGCAAAAATGAATTATTGGGACCTCATCAAGACAAAAAGCTTCTGCACTGCAAAGGAAACAATCAACAAAACTAAAAGGCAACTGACGGAATGGGAAGATATTTGCAAATGACATATCAGATAAAGGGTTAGTATCCAAAATCTATAGAGTTTACCAAACTCAACACCCGAAAAACAAATAATCCAGTGAAGAAATGGGCAGAAGACATGAATAGACACTTTTCCAAAGAAGACATCCATATGGCCAACAGACACATGAAAAGATGCTCAACATCACTCCTCATCAGGGAAATACAAATCAAAACCACACTGAGATACCACCTCACACTGGTCAGAGTGGCTAAAATGAACAACTCAGGAAACTACAGATGCTGGTGAGCATATGGAGAAATGGGAACCCTCTCACACTGTTGGTGGGAATGCAAACTGGTGCAGCAGCTCTGGAAAACACTATGGAGGTTCCTCAAAAAATTAAAAGTAGAACTACTCTATGACCCATCACTAGGAGGAATTTGCCCAAGGGATACCGGAGTGCTAATGCAGAGGGGCACAGGTACCCTCATGTTTATAGCAGCACTTTCAACAATAGCCAAACTATGGAAAGTGCCTAAATGTCCATCAACTGATGAATGGATAAAGAAGATATAGTTTATATATACAATGGAATACTACTTGGCAATGGGAAAGTATGAAATCATGCTATTTGCATCAACATGAATGGAACTGGAAGGTATTATGCTGAGTGAAATAAGTCAGAGAAGGACTGATATATGTTTTCACTCATATGTGGATCTTGAGAAACTCAACAGAAGACCATGGGGGATGGGAAGGGAAAAAAATAGTTACAGAGAGGGAGGAAGGCAAACCAAAAGAGACTCTTAAATACAGAGAACAAACTGAGGGTGGATGGAGGGGGTGGGGAAGAGGGGAAAATGGGTGATGGGCATTGAGGAGGGCACTTGCTGGGATGAGCACTGGGTGTTGTATGTAAGCGATGAGCCATGGGAATCTACCCCAAAAACCAAGAGCACACTTTACACACTGTATGTTAGCCAATTTGGCAATAAATTATATTAAAAAAATAATAACTAATAAAAATAATTGAAAAAATAAAAACAAACCCCCTCCCCCTCAAAAAAGATCCTTTTCAGATCTAAGAGTCTACATTCTAAAAGAATATAACAAAATAGCAGCAGTAACAGTCACTGAATTATCATGTGGCAGAAATCTTGCTGGGTACTATTTACTTAAGATACAATTTTATATGGAATGGCAGTACTGGCATTACTGCATCACTTTCTTTCTTCTTCTTCTTTTTTTTTTTTTTCATTTTTTAAACTGGAAAGAGGATAGATGGTTAAATTATATCCTTTTTACGGTTAGGCCCTAGTTCCAAGAAGAATCCAAAGTGACTTACTGCAAAAATACATAAAAACTGAGCCTTAACAGAGGATATAGATCACATTAAGTAATAAATATGGAAAAAGTATACCCAAAAAATTTTTTTATTATAGGCTATGTTGAAAGTCATGACGATTGAATTGAAAACTCTGTCCTAATCCTAAACTTCCAGATAGCAAAAGCAAAGAGGAAAATGCAAGTGGACATGTAGCCTTTTGAAAAGATACTATCTCAACAGAGAAAGTTTTCCAGGCTGAGCTTTTAGAAGAATTTGCAATCAGGTTTGGTTTGATTCTAGTGGGGAAGAAGGGAATGAAGAGTGGAGGGAAATAAATTTAAACCACTTTTTCAGATACTTAAAATAAAAGTTTAACTTTACAACTATATATCTTATGGTTTAAGTTAATTAAAAAAATTTTCTTAATGTTTATTTTTCAGAGAGACAGAGTATGAGTGGGGCAGGGGCAAAGAGAGGAAGACACAGAATCTGAAGCAGGCTCCAGGATCCTCAGCACAGAGCCCAACACGGGGCTTGAACTCACGAACCACAAGATCATGACCTGAGCTGAATTTAGACGCTTAACTGACTGAACCACCCAGGCACCCCTCAAGTTAATTTTTCTCAATTAACATATATTTTGTGATTAACTTAGAAATGATCTTGGATTAACTATTACTCTGCCTACTTGAAAGAAGTTTCATTTTCAATAAGGCTCTGGAATTTTATGAATAATACTCCAAAGCCCTCTTTGCTTTGAATTTTTCGAATAAGTGGAGACAGAGCTGTTGGCAAGACTCATAGCCAGAATCAACCAATGGATTCCTTCCAAAATAGCTATCCTATCAGGCTTACTCACTCTTCCCTCCATGCCTTTGGGCTTAAGACAGAAAACTTTACAAAGTAGGTAGGTAAAACAAATACAGATTGATTTCCTTTAAATACAGTTGTAAAAACTTTGAAAGCTTTGGGGCACCTGGGTGCCTCAGTTGGTTAAGTGTATCACTTCAGCTTACTTAGGTCATGATCTCATGGTTCATGGGTTTGAGCCCCGTGTTGGGTTCCACACAGAATCCCTGCTTGGGATTCTCTCTCTCTCCCTTTCTGCCCCTCCCAGAGACTTGTGCTTTCTCTCTCTCAAAATAAATAAATAAACTTAAAAAAAAAAAAAAAAAAAAACTCTGAAAGCTTTTACTTATGACCTCTCTTTAAGAAAAGAACTTACAGAGAAGACCTATTCTCTTGTTGTTTGTTTTTAACACATGGAAAAAAAAATGCATGTGAAATATCCAGAAACGATTAACGATGCTAATACGTTTTTTAATGTGGTAAAATATATATAACATGAAAGTTACCATTTTAACCATTTTAAGTTTACAGTCACATTGTTGTGCAACATCACCATGCTAATTATTTTTTAATATATCCATATGCTACATCTCATTGTGTTAGAGTAAGCAGTTAGTTAGGCTTTAACAGGATGCCTGGAGGCCAACAAAGGAGGTGGGGCTCACTAGCCTAGCAGGGAAGTTAGAGACCTTTGCTGGCAGCACACCAAAAACAAACCCACAGAAGCCAGATCAAATCAAACAGGCCCAAGATGAAGAAGGCCAGATAGAGATGCAGACCAAGTAAGGGAGAAAAGGTGTGAAATCCTGCTCCCAAGAAATCCCCTCCCCAAGTAATAAATATTCCACCCCCTAGTTAACAACTGTCAATAAAAGAAACCCAAACCCCAGGGTGAATAGCTCTCCTTTGAGCTTGCCTCCTCTCACATCTTGGAGAGCATACTCTCACTTTAATAAACTTTTCTACTTGCACTGCTCAGCTGTTGTGTCTGGTATATCCTTGAATTCTTTCTTGCAACAAGACCAAGAGCCTTCGGAGACATCTTTGAGATGAGGGTTCCGGGTCTCCCCAGTTCACCTGTGACAATTTCAGCACTAACATGTCCAAATTGTTTTTCTAAGTATCTTTTGGAACTGAAATTTAAATATTTTCTTATCTAAGGAAAAAAGTATGTTGACTAAATAAGACAGGCAATTCACAATATTATGGTAATAGATTTTCCAACCTAAGTTTTCCAGAACATCAGCAAACTATGTCCTAAAAAGATAAGCCTACCAACCAAATCCTATGAATTATTTTAATAACTGTACTTCATTAATAACTGAACTCAGCCCACAACCTTGGACATTTGGAAAAAATGAATGCTGAAACCCAGAAATGTGTAAGACAAATCATAAGCATTCCTTAACAGTAAGATGTTAAGTGAATGTTTTCCTATAAATTAGTCCCATTGTGGCTCAATGATATACAGTAAGGGCAAGGATGGGCCAAGGAGCAGGAAAACAAGATATGTTACAGATATTCCAGAGCCACACATAACTGAAAGCATACCTCTGCATAAGGGCTTTTTACATTTTACCCTTTAGAGAAGAATTTTCTAAGTTCCTTGCTAGGCATTTCTAAGTAATGACATATTAACCTGCTACCCTCTTTAAAAGAATGAATTACAAGAGCAGAGACTAGAATTGGTGATAAGTAATTCAATGGCACAATTGATCAATATCCACTCCAACTAACTGGGGCAATTTGACCTTGGCATATTTGGATTTCAAGACAAATTTCTCTTTTTTCCAAGTCATTTCAAATTTATGAGATATTAATTAACTTATCACAGACTGCCTAAAAGCAACATTTATTTGTTTCAGTAAGTATTTACTGTGACTTGACTAAAATGAATGACATGATCTGTTTCTCTTCTCAGTAGACCTCTTATAATCATTAAAATATGCCTGCTATAAATGGGGGCAATCCATATATATATACAATCAGCAACTGAAAAATCCTTAGTCAAGCAGTCTTGAATTTTTTAACTTTAGGGGGCATCTATAGTTCAAGCTCATATGCACAATGCAAGCATTTCATCTTTACCATAAATGGAAAGTAAACTGGCTTATATCTCACTTATTGGGTTCTGATTACATCAATCAAACCTAAGTGGTTACAATACAGTGGCCATTAAATGTCAAATGAATGAATAAATACTCTAGGAAAGAGCCTTCCTGGAAGGAGTTGCCATTACCTGCAGAAGGGGAGGCCTTTAAGGGAAGGGGAAGGGGGAGGGGGGAGGTTTAATTAATTCTATTCTCAGAAAGAACAAGAAAATCAGACTGCTCCAAAAGAACACACACAAAAAGGATTTAGATATAAACATTACATCAGGAATCATAATAGTACATGCATTATACATCTTAAACTTGGTAGTTTTGGGGGTCATATTTATTAGTGATTAGCAATAAAAAAACTTAAAACGGAACCAAGCATATGTCCATAGGGGCAGCAAAAAAGAGAGATCTACTTCACAGTGCTGCTGGGAAGAAAGAGAGGAACCCTAGATATAAGGGTGAACAATGCTGGTTTTAACCAAAAACAGATAACAAAATGGCATAAAGATTGTGTCTTTTCGTCTTTATATTAAAACAGAGTGCATGGCATATAGTAGCTACTCACAAAATGTCTGTTGAATGAATGATTCCTTCTTACTTCCTTCCCCCATTTCTTCTTCCTTTCTTCCTATTTATCACTGCTTCCCCCTTCCTTTCTTCTCTCATTCTCTTTTCTTCCATCATTCCTCCTTCCTTCCTTTTCCTTCCATCTAGTGCTTCATTATTCCCTCCATCATCCAACATCCATCCAATTTCTCCCTCCTTTCATCTCCACAGCCTGCAAAGTCTAAAGGATCAAGAGATTTCTTGACAAGGTCTTAAAAACTTTGCAGTTTGTCTTCTTGAAACCTATTCAAGATATATCTTAGTTCTAGGCAGTGAAAATAAAATCAACTGTGGCCTCACTTCCTACTAAGAGAAAAAACTCCAGAGAGAGAATCGACGGATGTTGTTAGCAGAAGCTGACATTGTTGTTCCTTCCCAAGATAGAAAGATCACACTTTGTAGTACAGAAAGTAGCATAATACTACTCTGAGGATACCAGAAACGAGTAAAAATTACTTTTAGATCGGCCCCTTGTTCCTAGTCCATATTTGAAAACCCAATTCCCACATCTTTCCTCCATTCCCACCTCTCCCTCCCCAAAGTAGCTACAACAAATACTTTTGCTCCCCCTACCCCATCCCTTTAGTCTCATACTCCAGAATGGAAGAACCTTGACTGACTTCAGTATCAGTCTCTTACCCTGCCAGGAAAGCTAAGGAGTAGGAGTTGTTCTTGGAAACAAATGCCGAGCGATGTGTCTGTGTCATCTTGCCTCGGGAAGGTTCTTCATTCTCTGAATCTGAGAGGCGTGCAGGACACTGGCAGGAGACAAGGGAGACAACATTGTCTATTTGTGTTCCCATGGAATCTCCCATAGCTATTGTTCCACATCTATTATATGTCATTTCTCTCTAAGCACCAATGTTTCCAACCGCTTCTTGGAGATCCCAATCTGGATATCCCAAATAGTTCAAACTTAATATATCCAAAATTAAATTCAGTATTTTCCTCTCTAAGCCCCACTACCAACCCAGCTAGAAGCCTCAATGTCATTATGACTCTTTCCTTTCCCTTTCTTCAAAGTCACAGAAACACTGCATAGAGGTTTTGAGTACCCCTAACACTTCTAAATATTTTATTTCATTTATGCTTTATATCAGTCCTATTAAGAAGGGATTACCTTTCTTCTACAGATGGCAAACTGAGGCCCAGAATAATTAACTTGCATAGTACTGTAGAGTTAATAAGTAGCTAACGCTATTACTTAAATCCAGAGTGTCTGTCTCCAAGTGCCTTCATGCTAGTTCCACTCTACCCCATTCTACTCCTAAAATGCCTTTCAGACAGAACTCCTCCATGTGTACTCATTGTCATTGCCTTTCCTTAGATTCTCATCCTCTTTTTCCTGGACTGTTGCAATTATCTACTTACTGGTCTTGTTCTCTCCAGCCTTTTCCCCTCTAATCCTACCATACTATTAAGCACACAAATATAATCCTGTTACTCCCCTGCTTAACTGTTGGTTAAAGGATAAAGTGGAAACACCTCAGTATGATACAATAATCTTCAAAAACTAGATCAAACCTTCTTTCATAATTTTTCTCCCACCAGTTCTCATAAAGGGAACTCCTTGAGCTCTAGTACAACCAAACTACTTTCTACTCTCCATGTACTATCAAAGACTTTCAAAGGCTCTATTCTGAACATGCTACTCCCTTTGCCTAAAACTCCTATTCCACATTCTCTGCCTAAAAGAAATACTCATTGGCCTTTCAGAGGCATCTGAAATGTCACTTTCTCTGCAAGGGGTTCTAAATACCCCTAGAATCAGATTTTTCCATCTTGTTGATACTCATTCAGTTACCTTCATTTTATTTTAGAGTCTTATTTTGAGTCTTTCAATTTACGTTTGAAGTTTCTTTACACGTACTTAGAAAAGAGGTCTGGAAGGTTATTTACCAAAATGTTTCTAAGAGTTACCTCTAAATTGTTAGATGACAAGCAGTTTTTCACTTTTTGCTTTATAATCTTTGATAAGACTAAATTACTATACCAGATTGTTTTCCAACAATTCACATTATTGTTGGTATTAACTATACCATAACAAATCATAGTAGATTGTCATGTCCATTTTATTTCCACTCCACATTGATAACAACAGATGGTAATATCTTCTAGAATAAGCACTTTCTTCCCTCCATTGAATTGAATTTGATAAACATGTACCCAACACCTATGATGTACAAGACAGTGTAGGAGATTTTAAAATAGCTAACTCAATTTTAAAGATTGAGTTAGATTTTAAAATAGATTTTAAAATAGCTTACTCAACAAACTTATAAATCTAGCAGAGAAACACAAATACACAACCATAATCTAAGGGAGAATGAAATAAATCCTGTAAAAGTTACAAAGTTGGGAGGGGAAAGAGTAGATGATAGGAGTAGAGAAACAAGTGAGGAATCCCTAATAGGTTCCAGGAAGGTGACAGCTTTGGAACTGGGCTTGGACAGATGAATAGCTTTCAAACAGGTAAGCAGGGTGGCATTTCAATTAGATGAAAATGCAAGAGCAAAAACTCTTAAGAAAGAAAAGCATAAAGCTATATATTTGGGGGGAAAGTAAACAGGTCTGTTCTCTAGAATTTGGGGGTATGAGCAAGGATGGAAGATAAGTTAGAATTACACTAAGGACTTGAATGTTAGAGTAAAGAATTCTCATTTACTTTCATAGGAAATGAGGTGTCACCAAGTCTTTGGGGGCAGGAAAGCAAAATGATCTGTTCAGCTCTAATCATAATGTTCTCTCTATAAAAAACAATCCTTCAGCTGGCTTTCCACTGAGACCACTTGAGCTTCTCTTAGGTCCCCATTTGAACATAGTCTTGGCTAAACTAAATGAAATTATTTTTTTAACACCAAAAACTCTTAAGACATATTTAAAGCAAAATCAGAGCCATGTAAAAGTCCTCAAAACAGACAAAAGCAAAGGGAAAAAGAGGTAAAATAGCAAAAACCTAAAACTTCAAGTGTTCATAAGTGAGATTTTATTCAATGTGTTTTTGTATATAAAATGTTTTGAAACTGGGGCGCCTGGGTGGCTCAGTCGGTTAAGTGTCCGACTTCAGCTCGGGTCATGATCTCACGGTTTGTGAGTTTGAGCCCCATGTCAACCTCTGTGCTGACAGCTCGGAGCCTGGAGCCTGCTTTGGATTCTGTGTCTCCTTCTCTCTGCCCCTCCCCCACTTATGCTCTGTCTCTATCAAAAATAAATGTAGAAAAAAATTTTTTTTTATGTTTTGAAACTGACTACTACCAATAAAAACAAGTCTGAGGATTTATACTTCTTGATTCCTTTTAAGATTACAATCAGGTTACAATTCCTTTTAAACTAACAAAATGCAGTTGATTTCTGTTTCAAAGTTGCTAGTGGCAAAAGAAAAAGCAATTAGAGCAATTTCCTGGCCTTGACATGAATTAATACTAGAGATCTTTTCCTGGATGAAACCTGAATCTGGCAAGGCCAAAAACAGCAGGTTCTTTCTATCAAAGGACCACAGTGAAGGGTAAGCTCTCTTTGTCAAGACTGGTTTGTCCTAAAGAGAAAGGTCCTTCTGGATCATTTTGCCTGAAGGCTCTAAAGGACAGTCCTGTTGGGGTAAAGAGGCAAAGGTTGCTGTCTAGAGATCACAGACCACAGTTGGGGCTACTAGTCAGAAAACATACTGTAGGCGCAAGACACGTTTTATTCTCGCCATCCTAGTTAAGCTGCATGCTGTACAGTAGCAGTCTTTTTCCTTTTGTAGTTCCCAATGAACAGAGCATTAAGAGTACATGAGCATTTCTTATTTGTTAAATTGAATCTTATGGAAGAGTGAAACCCTCTAAAATGCAAGTGATTGGTTTTGATAAGAATTAAATAATAACGATTATTATAAATGGGATAAAAAATGCACATGCATGTTGATAGCAGCAATTACTATTGATCCAAGAAAGCTTAAGTAACTTCATTTCCTGAAGGTCAGGAAAAATACCTTTTCAAAGAGTAAAGCCAAAACACAGTGAAATTAAGTAACCTAGCCAAAGTCGTACAGCCCGTTACAATGCTGGGATATGTTTAAGGAGCAGACTTCTGAAGGTGCAGAAAATTTTTTTTTCCTTCCATTCTATGTTCTCTGTATTAAATACAGTAAAGCTTTTATTAATTCCAGCTCATTGGGAAGCTAACCTGAAATACTAACAAGGCTAAATCACAAACTATTCTAAAAGATTATGACACTAAAGATATTGTAAGTACACACAGCAAGCAACAGAAAAAGGTCTGATCCAGTAAGACTTAAGAAAAAAAACCCAATTGTAATTATCCATTTGAGCATCCAGTAGGCCTTCCAAAAGTGCTTTCATACATACATTAAATATACCATTTACAACCTTTTTGAGTAATTTGCTTGGTAAAAAAGTGATGAAAACAATTCAGGCAAGATTTGCAAGATTAGAAGTCTAGAGTTAGTTTAAACTAAGGGTTAGCGTTAGTTTAAACTAAGTAACTTAGGGTTAATTTAAACTAAGTAATCTGATATTGAAGTCCTACCTTATATCTAGCACTTGTTGCTTAAGGCATTAAAAAGAATAAAAGGAAATCAAATACAAGATTTAAGGAAACCTAGTTGAGAATATAAGATGTACAAAACTCAAAGGTCAAATCACAACACAGAAGTCAAAACGACAACACACATGTAAGTAGTATTGAATAGAACAGTATTGAATAGTAGTGAATAGTATAGAATACTCCACAAGTAGTATCCTGTACTAGGTTTTTCCCCTCACTCACCTTTTTTCCCCACTGTTCCTTAATCTTTTCACCCAAGTCTCAATTGTCTCATTCAGAATTATTTTCTCCAGCTGTCATCGAGGCACTAAGTTTTTCACTACTCTTAAACTGCATACTTAGCGACTCTTCTGGTCTCATAGCTCACAAACATAGGTTTGCAGATCCCCATCACCTGGGATAATTACTGATTTGGGGCCAGATGTCCATCAAAACGGTGATCTACTTACATGTTCCAGATTTGATTTCAGTACTAATGGCTCATCTCTCTTTTTCTGTTCATCCATTTTTCTTTTCCCTGTTTCTGTATCCTCTGATAACAGCTTGTGGATTTGATCTTCTGAGGTTTTCTCCTCTTGCAACTTTTCTTCTCTCAGCTAAAAATACGAATCACACCGAGAAGGAGAGTTTTAGGCAACTATAGACTTCAAAACATTTTTACTCAGTAGTCTATTAGAACAAACATCACATGGAAGTCTGAGACTAGTTTTCTTATTAGATATAGAGCCCTCTTAATTTTTAAGTAAGTCTGCTTTCACTTGACTTTTGCCAAACATACACTGCATGACTTAAGATTTAACTGCTCCGCATTCTTAAGCAATATGAAATGAAAAAAGCTAAAATAATATGCGTAATCAAAAAATAAGATTTACTCACTTAGCCAAAAAAGGCTGAACCTAAAAACTTTCCAAGTTCCCAGAAACTAGATAAACTACATTAAGTGAGGAGAATAGCCAAGATGTAGGCCACAGAGGGCCAGGGGTCATTGGTCCTAGAGGCAATAGAAAAAATTATCACAGTTCCAATGTCCTGCAATTTATGCCATTATCTTGTGGTCCAGAGGACAGGTCAAAATACATTGTTTACAAATAAATTTAAGGCAGAAGCCAATGCTCCTCATTTGGAGGTGGCAGGACATTATGAACATAAGATGAGCATTGGAATAAAAACTCGGGTTCCAGTGGGTCTGTACTTATTACCAGCTGTACCATCTTGGGCAAATGAAGCATCATATGCTCACCTACAAAATAGGAATAATGCTTACTTTGTAGATACTGTAAGAAATAAATAATAATATAAAGGATTTAATGTAGTGTCTTGCTGTGTACTTACAGTACATTAAGAGTTTCCTTTTATTTTCCTTTCACTGCCCTAGGGTTTTCATAAAACTTAAATGACATAAGGTATATCAAGGCATTTACAGGCTACTAATTTTCAATCATACTTGCAAAAAAAATAAAGCTAAAGAACAAATATTTTGCATTGGTTGTCGCCTCAGGGTTAAAAAGCAAAACCAACAATAAAAACAATTAAGATTTAGTCTTGGTCCCTGAAATGCAGCCAGATCAACACTAAACCAATCTTGCACAACTAGAAAACTGATTTGAGGATTAACACAACAATCTGCACAACCTGAACTACAGAACTTGGCAGGTGTGCAGCACAGAGAAGTGAACTGGGGGAGAGAGAAGCCGTGGAGGGGAGGAAACTATTTTTGCTTCTGGAGAGAGGATGGAGAAGGCAGGAAGAGTACGGGAAAGCATCCTTCCCCCAATCCCTGAAAGCAGCTGGAGAGAAAAGAAAGAGTATGCAAGGGACTGAACAAAAAAGGGAGAAAGGATAAAGAAAAGGGTTTAAATTCCATGAACACTTTATAAACAGGGGGAGTGCAGAGTCTCAAACTCCATAGCTAGATACCTGGTAGTGCTCTGGTGGGAAGGGCGAATCCCCAGGAGCAGAGAGCGAGGTCCAAGGGGTCCTCAGGCCACACGGGGAGAGCCAGTTCCCCGACGGGGGGACATTTCATAGAGGCTGTGAGACAACCCCACAGGCAAAAGTCCCAGAGGACCCTGGAGAAGAACCACATTCAACGGTGCTGGAACAAGGGCATTAAGGGGGAAGGCTGGTGCCAGATGTGTTGTGATTTACCATAATCCTCGAAACACTGCTGCTACACAATAACATGAACTTTTTCTGCTGTGGGCTGGCACCCAGTTGCAGTCTCTGGGCATCAGCAGCAGCACAGTCCTGCGAATGTTCCTGGCGGGCGGGCACCCTATCATTGATTGGTGAGACCCTCCTCCAGAGGGTCAGAACAGGTCAAAGATGCAGTCCCTCAGTAGTAAGGGGCCGGGAAACACAGCCACATCTGAGACAAAACTCAGGAGGGAAGTGCCTCCTGGCAGCCTGACAGCTTGGTCACAGTAAAAGCAGAGAGTGGACGGAAGCCGGAGGCAAAGGAGGGGTGCTTGACTGCTGGTCAGGGAGAGCACAGAGTTCTGATACTAGAGACTGGGTAGCTAGGTGATGCCATTTTCACCCCTCCCTCACATGCGCATACACACCTACTTACACCACAACAACTCACCCTAGTAAACTAAGCAGCGCCATCTAGTGGAGAATGGAGCCATTACACTAAGCCCAGTCCAACTGGGCCAACCTTGCTCTTCAGGAACTCCTCAAGTCTCTGCCTGCTTAGTTAACGGACTATAAAGCGCTTCATAGTTTGACTGCTAGGGGAAACTGTTTTAATTTCAATCATATTTCAGTCTGTTTGCTAGTCCATCTATTCACTTTTTTTTCTTTTTCTTTTCCTATTCCTGAATACAGAAAGAGAAAAAAATTATTTTTACTTTCCACGGTTCTTAAAAATATTTTTAATTTTTTTCTACTATATTTTTTACTTTTTTTGTAAATTTTTCAAATTCTATTTTGCTTCCATCATTTCATTTTATTCTATTCCATTGTATTCATTTTTTCAACTTTTCAAACGTTTTCCTTTTTTTTCTTTCTTTTCTTTTCTTTTCTTTTCTTTTCCTTTTTTTCTCTAATCTATCAAGGTCCTTTCAACAAAAAGACCAAAACACACCTAGGATCTAACTTCCATTATTTGATTCTTTTTTTGGTGTTGTTTTTAATTCTTTAATTGTAATTTTTGTACCTTATTAATTCCTTTTCTTCTTTCAAAACGATGAAATGAAGGAATTCACCACAAAAGAAAGAACAGGAAGAAAGGACAGCCAGGGACTTAATCAACACAGATACAAGATGTCTGAACCAGAATTTAGAATCATAATATGAATACTAGCTGAGGTTGAAAATAGATTAGAATCCCTTTCTGCAGAGATGAAGTAAAAGCTAGTCAGGATGAAATAAAAATGCTGTAACTGAACTGCAAACTTGAATACATGCCATGGCAGCAAGGATGGATGAAGCAGAGCAGCGAATCAGCGATATAGAGGACAAACTTAGGGAGAACAATGAAGCAGAAGACAAAGAAACTACGGGAAAAGAGAATGATTTAAGAATTAGAGAACTCAGTGACTGATTATAAAGGAACAACATCAGAATCATAGGGGTCCCAGAAGATGGAGAGAGAAAAAGCGGTAGATTCGTGTGAGCAAATCATAGCAGAAAACTTTCCTAACCTGGGGAAAGACACAGACATCAAAATCCAGGAAGCACAGAGGACTCCCGTTAGATTCCACAAAAACTGACCAACAAGGCATATCATAGTCAAATTCACAAAATAAGCAGGCATGGAAAGAATCATGAAAGCAGCAAGGGAAAATAAGTCCTTAATCTACAAGGGAAGACAGATTAGGTTTGCAGCAGACCTATCCACAAAAACTTGGCAGGCCGGAAAGGAGGATATAGTCAATGTGCTGAATCGGAAAAATATGCAGCCAAGAATTCTTTATCCAGCAAGGCTGTAATTCAAAATAGAAGAAGAGATAAAAAGTTTCCCAGACAAATAAAAATTAAAGGAGTTCATGACCACTAAACCAGCCCTGCAAGGAATTTTAAGGGGGACTCTCTGTGGGGAGAAAAGATGGAAAACAAAAAAGACCAAAAGCAACAAAGACTAGAAAGGACCAGAGAACACCACCACACCACCAGAAACCTCAACTCTACAGGCACCATAATGGCAATAAGTTCCTATCTTTCAGTACTCACTCTAAACATCAATGGACTAAATGCTCCAATCAAAAGACACAGGGTAACAGAATGGATAAGAAAACAAGATCATCTATATGCTGTTTACAAGAGACTCACTTTAGACCTAAAGACACCTTCAGCTTGAAAGTAAGGGGATGGAGAACCATCTATCATGCTAATGGTCAACAAAAAAAGCCAGAGTAGCCATACTTATGTCAGACAACCTAGACTTTAAAATAAAGACTGTAACAGAGATGAAGAAGGGCATTATATCATAATTAAGGGGTCTATCCACCAAGAAGATCTAACAACTGTAAACATTTATACTCCAAATGTGAAAGCACCCAAATATATAAATCAATTAATCACAAACATAAAGAAACTCATTCATAATAATACCATAATAGTAGGGGAATTCAACCCCACTTACAACAATGGACAGATCACCTAAACAGAAAATCAACAAAGAAACAATGGCTTTGAATGACACACTGGACCGTATGGCTTTAACAGATATATTCAGAACATTTCATCCTAAAGCAGCGGAATATACATTCCTCTCCAATACACATGGAACGTTCTGCAGAATAGATCACATACTGGGACACAAATCAGCCCTCAACAAGTACAAAAAGGTTGAGACAATACCGTGCATATTTTCAGACCACAATGCTATGAAACTTGAAATCACCCACAAGAAAAAATGTGGAAAGATAACAAATGCTTAGAGACTAAAGACCATTTTACTAAACAATAAATGGACTAATCAAGAAGTTAAAGAGGAAATTAAACAGTCATGGAAGCCAATGAAAATGATAACACCACAGCCCAAAACTTCTGGGACGCAGCAAAGGCGGTCATAAGAGAGAAATATATAGCAATCCAGGCCTTCGTAAAGAAGGAAGAAAGGTCTCAGATACACAACCTAACCTTATGCCTTAAGGACCTGGAAAAAGAACAGCAAATAAAACCCAAACCAGCAGAAGACAGGAAATAATAAAGATCAGACAGAAATCAATGCTATCAAAACCAAAACCAAACAAACAAACAAAAAAATAATAGAACAGATCAATGAAACCAGAAGCTGGTTCTTTGAAAGAATTAACAAAATTGATAAACCCCTAGCCAGTTTGATCAAGAAAAAGGAAAGGACCCAAATAAATAAAATCAAGAATGAAAGAGGAGAGACCACAACCAACACAGCAGAAATAAAAACAATAGTAAAAGAATATTATGAGCAATTACACACCAATAAGATGGACAACCTGGAATCAATGGATAAATTCCTAGAAACATATAAACTACCAAAATTGAGATAGGAAAAATAGAAAATTTGAACAGATCCATAATCAGTAAAGAAATAGAATTGGTAATCAAAAATCTCCCAAAAAACAAGAGTCCAGGGCTGGATGGCTTTCCAGGGGAATTCTACCAAACATTTAAAGACGAGTTAACACCTATTCTCTTGAAGCTGTTCCAAAAAATAGAAATGCAAGGAAAACTTCCAAACTCTGACTATGAAGTCTGCATTACCTTGATTCCAAAACAAGACAAAGACCCTGCTAAAAAGGAGAATCATAGACCAATTTCCCTGATGGACATGGACACAAAACTCCTCAACAAGATACTAGCCAACTGGATCCAACAATACATTAAAAAAATCATTCACCACAACCAAGTGGGATTTACACCTGGGATGCAGAGCTGGTTCAACATCTGCAAAGCAATCAATGTGGTACATCACATCAATAAAACAAAGGACAAGAGCCACAGGATCCGATCAACAGATGCAGAGAAAGCGTTTGACAAAACACAGCATCCTTTCTTGATAAAAAACCCCCAAGAAAGTAGGGATAGAAGGATCATACCTGAAGATCATAAAAGATCATATGAAAGACCCAACACTAATATCACCCTCAATGGGGAAAAACTGAGAGCTTTACCCCTAAAGTCAGGAACAAGACAGGGATGTCCACTCTCACCACTGCTATTCAACATAGTATTAGAAGTCTTAGCCTCAGCAATCAGACAACACAAAGCAATAAAAGGCATCTAAATCAGCTAGGAGGAGATCAAACTTTCACTCTTCACAGACGACGTGATACTCTATGTGGAAAACCCAAAAGACTCCACCAAAAAACTGCTAGAACTGATCCATGAATTCAGCAAAGTGGCAGGATGTAAAATCAATGCACAGAAATTGGCTGCATTCCTGTACACCAACAATGAAGCAACAGAAAGAGAAACCAAGGAATCAATCCCACTGACGCACCAAAAATCATAAAATACCTAGGAATAAATCTAATCAAAGAGGTGAAAAATCTATACACTGAAAACTACAGAAAGCTTATGAAAGAAATTGAAGACAACACACAAAAAAATGGAAAAATATTCCATGCTCCTGAATAGGAAGAACAAATACTGTTTAAAATGTCAACACTACCCAGGCAGTCTACATATTCAATGCAATCCCTATCAAAATAACTTCAGCATTCTTCATAGAGCTAGAACAATCCTAATTTGTATGGAACCACAAAAGACCCCGAATAGCCAAAGCAATCTTGAAAAAGAAAACCAAAGCTGGAGGCATCACAATCCCAGACTTCAAGCTGTACTACAAAGCTATAATCAGCAAGACACTATAGTACTGGCACAAAAACAGACACTCGGATCATTGGAATGGAACAAGAACCCAGGAATGGACGCACAAACACATGGCCCACTAATCTTTGACAAAGCAGGAAAGAATATCCAATGGAATAAGACAGTCTCTTCAGCAAGTGGTGCCGCGAAAACTGAACAGCGACATGTAGAAGAATGAACCTGGACCACTTTCTTACACCATTCATAAAAATAAACTAAAAACTCAAAATGAAAGTTCTAAATGTAAGACATGAAGCCATCAAAACCCTAGATGAGAAAGCAGGCAAAAACTTCTCTGACATTGGCCGCAGCAACTTCTTACTCAACACGTCTCCGAAGGCAAGGGAAATAAAAGCAAAAATGAACTATTGCGACCTCATCAAAATAAAAAGCTTCTGCACAGCGAAGGAAGCAATCAGCAAAACTAAAAGGCAACTGATGGAATAGGAGAAGATATTCGCAAATGACATATCAGATAAAGGGTTAGTATCCAAAATCCATAGGGAACTTATCAAACTCAATGCCCAAAAAACAAATAATCCCGTGAAGAAATGGGTAAAAGACATGAATAGACATTTCTCCAAGGAAGACATCCAGATGGCCAACCGACACATGAAAAAATGCTCAACGTCACTCATCATCAGGGAAATACTAATCAAAACCACAATGAGATACCACCTCAACACCTGTCAGAATGGCTAACATTAACAACTCAGGCAACAACAGATGTTGGTGAGGATGCAGAGAAAGAGCATCTCTTTTGCACTGCTGGTGGAAATGCAAACTGGTGCAGTCACTCTGGAAAACAGTATGGAGGTTCCTCAAAAAATTAAAAATAGAACTACCCTACGACCCAGCAATTGCACTACTAGGCATTTATCCAAGGGATACAGGGGTGCCATTTCAAAGCGGCACATGCACCCCAATGTTTACAGCAGCGCTATCAACAATAGTCAAAGTATGGAAAGAGCCCAAATGTCCATCGATGGATGAATGGATAAAGATGTGGTATACATATACAATGGAGTATTACTCGACAATCAAAAAGAATGAAATCTTGCCATTTGCCACTACATGGATGGAACTAGAGGATATTATGCTAAGTGAAATTAGTCAATCAGAGAAAGACAAATATCATATGACTTCACTCATATGAGGAATTTAAGATACAAAACAGAGGAACATATGGGAAAGGAAGCAAAACTAGTATAAAAACAGGGAAGGCGACAAAATATAAGAGACTCTTAAATACAGAGAACAAACAAAGGGTTACTGGAGGGGTTGTGGGAGGTGGGATGGGCTAAATGGGTAAGAGGCATTAAGAAATCTCCTGAAATCATTGTTGCACTATATGCTAACTAACTTGGATGTAAATTAAAAAATAATTTTTTAAAACTTTTAATAATTTTTTTCAAAGTACCAAGAAAAAAAAAAGATTTAGTTTTATCTTTCCAATTTCTATACGTCTGATTGCTACAGGCTTGAACTAGTCTTTAATATGCTGAGTCTAATTCAAGAGGTTACAAATATTCAATGAACACCATACACAATGTTATGTCAGGAAGAGGCTCAAATGAAATAACGTACTCCTAACTCTGCCCAAGTCAAACAAAAAAACAAAAGGATGAAAAGCAAACCATGGCCAGGAAGAAAGTAAACCTAAAGCCTATATTAATTGCCCACATGAAAGCCCAATGTCTTTTGATGATATCAGATGAAAAATTCTTGTTCAACAGATTAACCACAGGCTACATAAAGGGGCAATTCATTTTTAGAGGATAAAGAGGCAGAGTGGCAAAAAAGAGAACAAGCTTTAGCATCAAAGTAATTGCTATCATTTATTGAACTCCTGTGTGTCAGGTGCTAGGCTAAGCACTGTACATACATCATCTCATATAAGAAAACTAAGTTTTAGGAGTTAGGTATTGTGTTCAAATTCCCAGTGCCATAGTCCAGGAGCTAGAATTCCAATCTAGGTTTATCTCAGTTGTTCTCAAGCAAAGATGATTTTACATCCCAGGGTACATCTAACAATGTCTGGAGACACTTTGAGTTGTCACAACTGAGGGTATGGGGGTGTGTAGGTGCTACAGGCAGACTGTGGGTGAGGCCGCACAAGATTGCCTCCAATAATGCCCCCCCCCCCGCCACAGATGTTGCTATTAAAAAAAAAAAACTGTTACATTTCCTATTTTATATATTTTAGTGTTATTTTGTTTACTTAATGGTGTTTATATACTATGTCCTCTGGCTTTTCTAGTGTTTTAAAATGCATCCTTCTGCCTCCTACTAATGTTTATTATTGCTCTCAAAATTTTACAATGAACTTTGACATGGGCTGCTTCTGGCAAAACAACCTTTCTATTGTAATGTTGAGTCTCTAACACACTGTCATCTTAACACAGCTAAAAACTTACAAAATGGAAAAACCTACATGTGCATTTAAATCTTCACATGAATGATATTTGTGTCTTCTCCCTACTGGGTTCTGTAGCAGTTTTTTAATGTTTATTTAACATTTTTAATGTTTAAATGTTTATTTATTTTTGACAGAGAGAGACAGACAGAGTATGAGCAGGAAGGGGGCAGAGAGAGGGAGACACAGAATCCGAAGCAGGCTCCAGGCTCTGAGCTGTCAGCACAGAGTCCGATGCAAGGCTCGAACTCACAGACCGCGAGATCATGACCTGAGCTGAAGTCAGAGGCTCAACTGACTGAGCCACCCAGGCGCCCCTTGAATAGTTTTTTATAAGGACTTGAGAACTTGGTGTCTAGGAAAGAGTTTTCACAGTCAGGGAAAATGACTTCAGGAGTGTCAGAAAGTAGCATATAAACTTGAAAAAGAAACATCAATAACTGCTCTTTATTGAACTGTTCTTTGTGCCAGGCACTAAATTTAGAGAGCTTACCTCATTTAAACATTACAGACTCTGTTTGATTCTATTATTATCATTTTATACACACAAAAATTAACACTCAGTGGTTATTCCCCAAAGTCGCAGAGACTGAATACTGAAGAGCAAACCGCTGGCTTCAGATAACAAGATTTCTCAACCTCAGCACTTTTAGGCCATGTAATTCTTTGTTATGGGGAGCTGAACAGAGTCTGAGAAGAAGGCTCATGCATGAATACTTTGGGAGTAGGAGTTGAATACAGAGTATACTTACCAAGGAAAGAAAGCCAATAAAAGTGGTATGGTGGTGGGTCCAATAATTGGCTACAAAGGCCAATATGAGAAACTGTATAAAATGCATGTCAAGACTGTCAGTCTGAAGTGAGAAAAAGGGAAGCATGGATCTATTGATTCCTACCTCCCACCGACCAAAGTTTGCTTCACGAGGCATGAAATACCCCTCACACTGGTTTGTACAACCTAAGGAAGTTCCCATGGTAGGCACTGGAGAGCGATTACAGAGAAGCCCTAATGCTAAAAGCAAGAGGCAAGCACTAGGAGCCTAAACAAGATCTCAGGCTGTACCAAAGTGAAGCTGCCCACTACTGTAAGTGGAATGGTTTTTACCACTTCCATTTCTGGATGCTAATTATTAAAGAAAAACTATTGACTTCTGTACATTAATCTCATATCCAGTCACACTACCAAAAAAACACCATGTAATCTTTTCCTGAAAATATCTTTACTTTGCCTTCACTAGTTTTTTTAAAATAAAGTATTTGGGTGCCCAGGTGGCTCAGTTGTTAAGCATCTGACTTTGGCTCAGGTCATGATCTTAGGGTTTATGAGTTTGAGTCCCACGTCAGGTGAGCTCAAGCCCCGCTTCAGGTGAGCCATCAGCCTCGCTAAGGGTGAACATAAGCCCCACATTGGGTGAGCATGAGTCCGCTTCAGGTGAGCCCTGCTTCTCTCTCTCTCTCTCTCTCTCTCTCTCTCTCTCTCTGCTCCTCACTCATTTCCACCCTCTCTCTCTCTCTCAAAAAAATTTTTAAATAAAAATAAACTCTTTAAAATCAAGGATTATAAACAGAGAAGTGTACAAATCATGAAGGCAAAGTATGATCAATTATACAAAATAGGCATATCCATGTAACCACCACCCAGATCAAGAAACCAGTACTCCCTGTGCCTCTTTTTACCCAAAAGTAACCACAATTCCAGCTTCCAACACCAAAAACTCATTTTTACCTATTTGAATTTTATGTAAGTGGAATCTTTCATGGGTATTTTATCAGTCTTCCTTCAGTCAACATTCTATTTGTGAGATTCATCCATGTAGGTGCATAGAGTAGGTTGTACCTTCTCATTGTTTTATACTATTCCACTGTTTGACTACAAAACAATTTAACCATTCTATCATTAATGGATATTTGGGGAGTTACTAATTTGTGGCTATTCACAAATAAACTGCTATGAATATTTTTGAAGATGTATCCTGATACACATACTGTTCTGTGGTGTATATTGTAGAAGAGAAACTGTTTAGTCATAAGACATGGGTGCGCTGCCATAGCTTCCCAAATTGGTTGTACAGAGAACACTTCCACCCCCCAATGAGGCAGAATGACAGTTGCTCTCAGCCTTAACACTCAGTACCATTTTTCTACTTCAGTCATTCCAGTGAGTATATACTGGGACTGCATTATGACTAGATACGCGTTTCTCTGGTGACTAAAGATATAGAGCTTTTCATATGTTTATGGACTATTAGGAAATCTTCTTTTATGAGCTGCTTATTCACATTATTGTCCTTTTTTCATTTAGATATTTGGGTTTTTTTTCCCTAGTAATGTGTAGGAGTTATTTATACATTTTGGAAATGAAGCAATTTTCAAGAAAAAATATACATAGGACATATATATGTATATACATATACATTTTCATGTATATGAAAATCAGAAACTTTCAGACAAAAGTTTCAGGTTTTAAGGTAGTTTAACTTCAGTGGGTTTTTTTTTTTTGAAGCTTATTTACTTTGAGAGAAAGAGCATGTGAGCAGGGGAGAGGCAGAGAGAGAGGAGAGAGAATCCCAAGCAGGTCCCGCACTGTCAGCGCAGAGCCCTGGCATGGGGCTTGATCTCATCAACTGTGAGATCATGACCTGAGCTGAAATCAGAAGTTGGACACTTAACCAACTCTTTGTGTATCCTGTTCAAGAAATTCTCCCATGTTACCGTTAAGAAAAAAACTTTTTAAAAGTAAGCTGTATGCCCAACATGGGGCTTGAACTCAGGACTCCAAGATCAAGATTCACATGCTCCAGCCAATTTGAGCTGGCTCCAATTGAGCCAGCCAGGTGCCTTACCTCCCGTGTTATCTTTAAGGAGATTGTTATTTGACCTTTCATACTTATTTTATTTATTTTTTTTTAATTTTTTTTTTTCAACGTTTATTTATTTTTGGGACAGAGAGACAGAGCATGAACGGGGGAGGGGCAGAGAGAGAGGGAGACACAGAATC
Organism: Prionailurus bengalensis; assembly: GCF_016509475.1. Lineage (NCBI taxonomy): Eukaryota > Metazoa > Chordata > Mammalia > Carnivora > Felidae > Prionailurus > Prionailurus bengalensis. The sequence continues at coordinate 57,316,109 of NC_057346.1, forward strand.
GGAAACAGGCTCCAGGCTCTGAGCCATCAGCCCAGAGCCTGACGCGGGGCTCGAACTCACGGACCGCGAGATCGTGACCTGGCTGAAGTCGGACGCTTAACCGACTGCGCCACCCAGGCACCCCTTTATTTATTTTTTTAATTTACATTTTAGTTAGCATATAGTGCAATAATGATTTCAGTAATAGATTCCTTAATACCCCTTACCCATTTAGCCCATCTCCCCTCCCACAACCCCTCCAGTAACCCTTTGTTTGTTCTCCATATTTAAGAGTCTCTTATATTTTGTCCCCCTCCCTGTTTTTATACTAGTTTTGCTTTCCTTCCCATATGTTCCTCTGTTTTGTATCTTAAATTCCTCATATGAGTGAAGTCATATATTTGTCTTTCTCTACTGACTAACTTCGCTTAGCATAATACCCTCTAGTTCCATCCATGTAGTTGCAAATGGCAAGATTTCATTCTTTTTGATTGTCGAGTAATACTCCATTGTATATGTATACCACATCTTCTTTATCCATTCATCCATCGATGGACATTTGGGCTCTTTCCATACTTTGCCTATTATCAATAACACTGCTATAACCATTGAGGTACATGTGCCCCTTCGAAACAGCATACCTGTATCCCTTGGATAAATGCCTAGTAGTGCAATTGCTAGGTCGTAAGGTAATTCTATTTTTAATTTTTTGAGGAACCTCCATACTGTTTTCCAGAGTGGCTGCACCAGCTTGCATTCCCACCAGCAGTGCAAAAGAGATGCTCTTTCTCTGCATCCTCACCAACATCTGTTGTTGCCTGAGTTGTTAATGTTAGCCACTCTGACAGGTGTGAGGTGGTATCTCACTGTAGTTTTGATTTATATTTCCCTGATGGTTGAGAATTTTTTCATGTGTCGGTTGGCCATCTGGATATCTTCTTTGGAGAACTATTTATGTCTTTTGCCCATTTCTTTATGGGATTATTTGTTTTTTGGGCATTGAATTTGATAAGTTCTTTATGGATTTTGGATACTAACCCTTGGTTGCGGCAAGATGGCAGCTTAGGAGGACGCTGGGCTCACCGCACGTCCTGCTGATCACTTAGATTCCATCTACACCTGCCTAAATAACCCAGAAAACCGCCAGAGGATTAGCAGAACAGAGTCGCCGGAGCCAAACGCAGACGAGAGGCCCACGGAAGAGGGTAGGAAGGGCGGCGAGGCGGTGCGCGCTCCACGGACTGGCGGGAGGGAGCCGGGGCGGAGGGGCGGCTCGCCGGCCAAGCAGAGCCCCCGAGTCGGGCTTGCAAAAGCGGAGGGGCCGGGCGGACTGTGTTCCGACAGCAAGCGCGACTTAGCGTCTGGGAGGTCAGAAATTAACAGCTCTGCTCGGAAAGCGGGAAGGCTGGAGGACAAAGGGAGGGAGAGCTGCTGAGCCCCCTGACAACAGAGCTCAGTTTGGTGGGGAACAAAGGCGCTCGCCAGCGCCATTTCCCCCGCCCATCCCCCAGCCGAAATCCCAAAGGGAACCGGTTCCTGCCAGGGAACTTGCTTGCTCCGCGCAAACACCCAACTCTGCGCTTCTGCGGAGCCAAACCTCCGGCAGCGGATCTGACTCCCTCCCGCTGCCACAGGGCCCCTCCTGAAGTGGATCACCTAAGGAGAAGCGATCTAAGCCTGCCCCTCCTGCCCCCGAGCACCTTGCCTACCCACCCCAGCTAATACGCCAGATCCCCAGCATCACAAGCCTGGCAGGGTGCAAGTAGCCCAGACGAGCCACACCACCCCACAGTGAATCCCGCCCCTAGGAGAGGGGAAGAGAAGGCACACACCAGTCTGACTGTGGCCCCAGCGGTGGGCTGGGGGCAGACATCAGGTCTGACTGCGGCCCCGCCCACCAACTCCAGGTATACACCACAGCACAGGGGAAGTGCCCTGCAGGTCCTCACCACGCCAGGGACTATCCAAAATGACCAAGCGGAAGAACTCCCCTCAGAAGAATCTCCAGGAAATAACAACAGCTAATGAGCTGATCAAAAAGGATTTAAATAATATAACAGAAAGTGAATTTAGAATAATAGTCATAAAATTAATCGCTGGGCTTGAAAACAGTATACAGGACAGCAGAGAATCTCTTGCTACAGAGATCAAGGGACTAAGGAACAGTCACGAGGAGCTGAAAAACGCTTTAAACGAAATGCATAACAAAATGGAAACCACCACAGCTCGGCTTGAAGAGGCAGAGGAGAGAATAGGTGAACTAGAAGATAAAGTTATGGAAAAAGAGGAAGCTGAGAAAAAGAGAGATAAAAAAATCCAGGAGTATGAGGGGAAAATTAGAGAATTAAGTGATACACTAAAAAGAAATAATATACGCATAATTGGTATCCCAGAGGAGGAAGAGAGAGGGAAAGGTGCTGAAGGGGTACTTGAAGAAATCATAGCTGAGAACTTCCCTGAACTGGGGAAGGAAAAAGGCATTGAAATCCAAGAGGCACAGAGAACTCCCTTCAGACGTAACTTGAATCGATCTTCTGCACGACATATCATAGTGAAACTGGCAAAATACAAGGATAAAGAGAAAATTCTGAAAGCAGCAAGGGGTAAACGTGCCCTCACATATAAAGGGAGACCTATAAGACTCGTGACTGATCTCTCTTTTGAAACTTGGCAGGCCAGAAAGAATTGGCAAGAGATTTTCAGGGTGCTAGACAGAAAAAATATGCAGCCAAGAATCCTTTATCCAGCAAGTCTGTCATTTAGAATAGAAGGAGAGATAAAGGTCTTCCCAAACAAACAAAAACTGAAGGAATTTGTCACCACTAAACCAGCCCTACAAGAGATCCTAAGGGGGACCCTGTGAGACAAAGTCCCAGAGACATCACTATAAGCATAAAACATACAGACATCACAATGACTCTAAACCCGTATCTTTCTATAATAACACTGAATGTAAATGGATTAAATGCGCCAACCAAAAGACATAGGGTATCAGAATGGATAAAAAAACAAGACCCATCTATTTGCTGTCTACAAGAGACTCATTTTAGACCTGAGGACACCTTTAGATTGAGAGTGAGGGGATGGAGAACTATTTATCATGCGACTGGAAGCCAAAAGAAAGCTGGAGTAGCCATACTTATATCAGACAAACTAGACTTTAAATTAAAGGCTGTAACAAGAGATGAAGAAGGACATTATATAATAGTTACAGGGTCTATCCATCAGGAAGAGCTAACAATTATCAATGTCTATGCACCGAATACCGGAGCCCCCAAATATATAAAACAATTACTCATAAACATAAGCAACCTTATTGATAAGAATGTGGTAATTGCAGGGGACTTTAATACACCACTTACAGAAATGGATAGATCATCTAGACACACGGTCAATAAAGAAACAAGGGCCCTGAATGAGACATTGGATGAGATGGACTTGACAGATATATTTAGAACTCTGCATCCCAAAGCAACAGAATATACTTTCTTCTCGAGTGCACATGGAACATTCTCCAAGATAGATCATATACTGGGTCACAAAACAGCCCTTCATAAGTTTACAAGAATTGAAATTATACCATGCTTACTTTCAGACCACAATGCCATGAAGCTTGAAATCAACCACAGGAAAAAGTCTGGAAAACCTCCAAAAGCATGGAGGTTAAAGAACACCCTACTAACGAATGAGTGGGTCAACCAGGCAATTAGAGAAGAAATTAAAAAATATATGGAAACAAACGAAAATGAAAATACAACAATCCAAACGCTTTGGGACGCAGCAAAGGCAGTCCTGAGAGGAAAATACATTGCAATCCAGGCCTATCTCAAGAAACAAGAAAAATCCCAAATACAAAATCTAACAGCACACCTAAAGGAACTAGAAGCAGAACAGCAAAGGCAGCCTAAGCCCAGCAGAAGAAGAGAAATAATAAAGATCAGAGCAGAAATAAACAATATAGAAACTAAAAAAACTGTAGAGCAGATCAACGAAACCAAGAGTTGGTTTTTTGAAAAAATAAACAAAATTGACAAACCTCTAGCCAGGCTTCTCAAAAAGAAAAGGGAGATGACCCAAATAGATAAAATCATGAATGAAAATGGAATTATTACAACCAATCCCTCAGAGATACAAACAATTATCAGGGAATACTATGAAAACTTATATGCCAACAAATTGGACAACCTGGAAGAAATGGACGAATTCCTGAACACCCACACGCTTCCAAAACTCAATCAGGAGGAAATAGAAAGCTTGAACAGACCCATAACCAGCGAAGAAATTGAATCGGTTATCAAAAATCTCCCAACAAATAAGAGTCCAGGACCAGATGGCTTCCCAGGGGAGTTCTACCAGACGTTTAAAGCAGAGATAATACCTATCCTTCTCAAGCTATTCCAAGAAATAGAAAGGGAAGGAAAACTTCCAGACTCATTCTATGAAGCCAGTATTACTTTGATTCCTAAACCAGACAGAGACCCAGTAAAAAAAGAGAACTACAGGCCAATATCCCTGATGAATATGGATGCAAAAATTCTCAATAAGATACTAGCAAATCGAATTCAACGGCATATAAAAAGAATTATTCACCATGATCAAGTGGGATTCATTCCTGGGATGCAGGGCTGGTTCAACATTCGCAAATCAATCAACGTGATACATCACATTAACAAAAAAAGAGAGAAGAACCATATGATCCTGTCAATCGATGCAGAAAAGGCCTTCGACAAAATCCAGCACCCTTTCTTAATAAAAACCCTTGAGAAAGTCGGGATAGAAGGAACATACTTAAAGATCATAAAAGCCATTTATGAAAAGCCCACAGCTAACATCATCCTCAACGGGGAAAAACTGAAAGCTTTTTCCCTGAGATCAGGAACACGACAAGGATGCCCACTCTCACCGCTGCTGTTTAACATAGTGCTGGAAGTTCTAGCATCAGCAATCAGACAACAAAAGGAAATCAAAGGCATCAAAATTGGCAAAGATGAAGTCAAGCTTTCGCTTTTTGCAGATGACATGATATTATACATGGAAAATCCGATAGACTCCACCAAAAGTCTGCTAGAACTGATACAGGAATTCAGCAAAGTTGCAGGATACAAAATCAATGTACAGAAATCAGTTGCATTCTTATACACTAACAATGAAGCAACAGAAAGACAAATAAAGAAACTGATCCCATTCACAATTGCACCAAGAAGCATAAAATACCTAGGAATAAATCTAACCAAAGATGTAAAGGATCTGTATGCTGAAAACTATAGAAAGCTTCTGAAGGAAATTGAAGAAGATTTAAAGAAATGGAAAGACATTCCCTGCTCATGGATTGGAAAAATAAATATTGTCAAAATGTCAATACTACCCAAAGCTATCTACACATTCAATGCAATCCCAATCAAAATTGCACCAGCATTCTTCTCGAAACTAGAACAAGCAATCCTAAAATTCATATGGAACCACAAAAGGCCCCGAATAGCCAAAGGAATTTTGAAGAAGAAGACCAAAGCAGGAGGCATCACAATCCCAGACTTTAGCCTCTACTACAAAGCTGTCATCATCAAGACAGCATGGTATTGGCACCAAAACAGACACATAGACCAATGGAATAGAATAGAAACCCCAGAACTAGACCCACAAACGTATGGCCAACTCATCTTTGACAAAGCAGGAAAGAACATCCAATGGAAAAAAGACAGCCTCTTTAACAAATGGTGCTGGGAGAACTGGACAGCAACATGCAGAAGGTTGAAACTAGACCACTTTCTCACACCATTCACAAAAATAAACTCAAAATGGATAAAGGACCTAAATGTGAGACAGGAAACCATCAAAACCTTAGAGGAGAAAGCAGGAAAAGACCTCTCTGACCTCAGCCGTAGCAATCTCTTACTCGACACATCCCCAAAGGCAAGGGAATTAAAAGCAAAAGTGAATTACTGGGACCTTATGAAGATAAAAAGCTTCTGCACAGCAAAGGAAACAACCAACAAAACTAAAAGGCAACCAACGGAATGGGAAAAGATATTCGCAAATGACATATCGGACAAAGGGCTAGTATCCAAAATCTATAAAGAGCTCACCAAACTCCACACCCGAAAAACAAATAACCCAGTGAAGAAATGGGCAGAAAACATGAATAGACACTTCTCTAAAGAAGACATCCGGATGGCCAACAGGCACATGAAAAGATGTTCAGCGTCGCTCCTTATCAGGGAAATACAAATCAAAACCACACTCAGGTATCACCTCACGCCAGTCAGAGTGGCCAAAATGAACAAATCAGGAGACTATAGATGCTGGAGAGGATGTGGAGAAACGGGAACCCTCTTGCACTGTTGGTGGGAATGCAAATTGGTGCAGCCGCTCTGGAAAGCAGTGTGGAGGTTCCTCAGAAAATTAAAAATAGACCTACCCTATGACCCAGCAATAGCACTGCTAGGAATTTATCCAAGGGATACAGGAGCACTGATGCATAGGGCCACTTGTACCCCAATGTTCATAGCAGCACTCTCAACAATAGCCAAATTATGGAAAGAGCCTAAATGTCCATCAACTGATGAATGGATAAAGAAATTGTGGTTTATATACACAATGGAATATTACATGGCAATGAGAAAAAATGAAATATGGCCTTTTGTAGCAACGTGGATGGAACTGGAGAGTGTGATGCTAAGTGAAATAAGCCATACAGAGAAAGACAGATACCATATGGTCTCACTCTTATGTGGATCCTGAGAAACTTCACAGGAACCCATGGGGGAGGGGAAGGAAAAAAAAAAAAAAAGAGGTTAGAATGGGAGAGAGCCAAAGCATAAGAGACTGTTAAAAACTGAGAACAAACTGAGGGTTGATGGGGGGTGGGAGGGAGGAGAGGGTGGGTGATGGGTATTGAGGAGGGCACCTTTTGGGATGAGCACTGGGTGTTGTATGGAAACCAATTTGTCAATAAATTTCAGGAAAAAAAAAATAATAAAATAAAAAAAAAAAAAAGATGGATACTAACCCTTTATCTAGTATGTCATTTGCAAATATCTTCTCCTATTCCATCAGTTGCCTTTTAGTTTTGCTGATTGTTTCCTTTTATGTGCAGAAACTTTTTATTTTGATGAGGCCTCAATAGTTCATTTTTGCTTTTATTTCCCTTGCCTTCGGAGACGTGTTGAGTAAGAAGTTGCTGCGGCCATGGTCAAAGAAGTTTTTGCCTGCTTTCTCATCTAGGATTTTGATGGCTTCCTGTCTTATGTTTAGGTCCTTCATCCATTTTGAGTTTATTTTTATGAATGGTGTAAGGAAGTGGTCCAGGTTCATTCTTCTGCATGTTGCTGTCCAGTTTTCCCAGCACCACTTCCTGAAGACTATCTTTATTCCATTGGATATTCTTTCCTGCTTTGTCAAAGATTAGTTGGCCATACATTTGTGTGTCCATTTCTGGGTTCTCTATTCTGTTCCATTGACCTGAGTGTCTGTTTTTGTGCCAGTATGACCTTTCACATTTAGATCTACAACCCACTTAGAACTGATTTTTTTTTTTTAAGTGAACTATGGTAAGGCATATCTACATCTAATTAAATGAACACTTATAGAATGTTTAGCTCAATGAGTTTTGACAAATGTATATGTCCATGTAATCATCACCCTGATCAAGATATAGAACATTTTTACCTCTTTAGAAAGTCCCTTCAAGCCCACTAACAATCAATCCTCCTCCCTAGTCAGTCCTAAGCAACCCCTAAATCTGATAACTGTGACTACAGATGAGTTTGGTCTATTATAAAATCATACAGCATATATTCCTTTGTGTCAGGCTTCATTCACTGAGCATATTTTTGAGATTTGTCCATGTTAATAAGTTTATTATTAAGACATTCCTTTTATGGATGAGTTACATTCATTCAGTTGTATGAATATACCAAAATGTGTTTATTCAAATGTTGGATATTTGGGTTTTATTTAGTTTGGGGCTATTATGAATAAAGCTGCTAAGAACATTCATGTCTTTTTGTGGACAGATGTTTTATTTTGCCTGGCTAAGTGGCTACAAGCAGGTTCGCTGGGTTACACAGTAAGTATATGTTTAAATTTATAAAGCAATTGTCAAAATGTTTCTCATCATGGTCATACCATTTTATATTCCTACTAGCCTTGCATGAGAGTATCTGATGATTCACACTCTCCTATTCATTCTCATTCTTGGAATTGTTAGCCTTTTTAATTTGAGCCATTCTAAAAGATGTAAGGGATATCTCATTGTGGCTTTAATAACTATTTCCCTGCTGGCTATTTATGTTGAGCATCTTTTCATGTGTTTAGTAGCATATCTTCTTTTGTGAAGTGTCTGGTCAAACCTTTCACTCTCACATTTTTCTTTTTTTTAACTTATTGCTTGCTAAGTCCAAGAATTCTTTACAAATTCTGGATACAAGTCCATTGTTAGATACACATTTTGAGAATATTTTCTCCCACTATTTGTTTTGCCTTTTTATTTCCCTAACATGTGAATTTTTTTAATTTTGATACCCATATATCAATTTTTTTCTTCTGTGATTAGGATTTTTTGTGTTCCTGTCTAGGAAATCTTTGCCTACCCCAAGGTCAAAAATGTTTTCTTCTATGTTTTCTTCTGCATAGTTTTAGCTTGTAAGTTTAGTCTATGATCCATTTTGAATTAATTTTGTATATTGTACAGACGTCAAGATTCACTTTTAGATATTCATAAGATATTCAGTTTGTTCTAGCACCACTGTTCAAAAGACTATACTGTTGCCACTGAATTACTTTTGTGCTTTTATGAACATCAGTTGACGATATATGAGTGGGTCTATTCCAGGTCTATATTCTACTCCATTGATCTATGTCTTTTCCATATGCCAATACCATGTTGCCTTGATGACTAGCATTATAGCAATTCTTGAAATCTAGTAGTAAAGTCTCCCAGAAATAACATTATTCACAGACAACATAATCCTCCATGTAGAACATCTACTATAATCTACAAAAAAAACTACTAGAATTACTAAATGAGTTTTAGCAACAGAATATCAAAATATAAAAATATAAAAATAAATTGTATTTCTATATACTTGCATGAACAATCAGAAATTGAAACTTTAAAATACCATTTACTATAACATCAAAAAATGTGAAATACTTTATATCTGACAAAAGATGTGGAAACTTAAAACCACAAATATTGTTGACAGAAATTTTAAAAGATCTTAAAAAACTAATATATACCATGTTGATGGGTCTGAAGACTCGATATTATTGAGATGCCAATTCTCCTCAAATTGATCTATAGATTCAATGTGATCCCAATCAAAATCCCAGAAGCCTTTTTTTGTAGGAAATGGCAAGCTGATACTAAAATTCACATGTGTATACTGAGAAGCAAGAATGGCTAAAATAACTTTGAAAAAGAACAATTTGAGGAATAACACTACCAGATTTCAAGAGTTGTTATAAAGCTACAATAACCAAAACAACATGGCATTGGTATAAAAATAAACAAATAGATCAGTGGTACAGATAGAATATAGAGTTTAGAAATAAACCCAGAAATATATGGATAACTGATTTTTGACAAAGTTGCAAAGGCAATCCAATGAAAAAAGGATAGTCTTTTCAACAGACAATACTCGAACAACTTAACACTCATATGCACGAAAAGGAACTTGGATCTATACTCACACCACATATAAAAATTAACTTGAAATGGATCACAGACCTAAATGTAAGGCCTAAAACTATAAAACTTCCAGAAGAAAACAGAGGAGAAAATCTCTGTGAACTTGGGCTGGGCAAAGAATTCTTAGATATAATACCAAAAGCACAATCTATAAAGAAAAAAGTTTATAAACTATTTTTCTTGAAAGATATCCAGTAATTCTATTCCTAGCCAAAAAAAACAAAAAAAAAAAACAAAAGAAAAAACCTGAAAACAAAAACTCAAAACAAAAAATATCTTGCTCTTCAGAAGACTCTACGAGAATGAAAACATGGACACAGACTGGGAGAAAAATATTTGCAAAGCATATGCCTGATCAAAGATTTGTATCCAGAATACACAAAGATCACTCAAAATTGAACAATAAGAAAATACATCACCCAATTTAAAAAGGCAAAATATTTGAACAGACATTAAACCAAAGAAAATATATAGAAGGCAAATAAACACATGAAAAGATGCTCAACATCATTAGTCATTAGGGAAATGAAAATTTTTAAACCACAATGAGATAGATACCCCTACGCACCAATTAGAATTGCTAAAATTAAAAAGACTAATCATACCAGATGTTGGTGAAGATCAAGAAAAACCCGAACTTTCACACAGTTGGTAGGAATTAAAATAGTAAAACTACTTTGGAAAAGTTTGGCAATTTCTTAAAAAATGAAACACACACCTACCCTATGATCTAGCCATTTCACATCTAAACATTTACCTAAGAGAAAAAGAAATATATGTCTATACAAAGACATACATGAATGTTCAGAGCAGATTTGTAATGGCCAAGAACTGGAAACAACCCACATATCTATTAAAAGGCATACAGGTAAACAGACTGTGACATATCCAGTCACAATGAAATACTACTCAGCAATCAAAAAATAAATTATTGATACATGCAACAAAGTGAATGAATCTTAACATAATTGTGCTTAATGAAAAAGTCAAACAGAAGCAACAAAAGAAAAAAGAGACAAATTGGTCTTCGTCCAAATTAAAAACTCTGTCCAAAGGATGTTTATCAATAAAGTATAAAGACAGCCTACCGAGTAGGAGAAAATATGTGCAAATCATATATAAGGACCTAATATTCTGACAACATACATAAAGAGCTATTAGAAGTCAACAACAAAAAGACAGCCCAATTCAAAATTAAGCAAAGGACTTGAATAGATATTTCTCCAAAGAAGAGACACAAGATGGCCAATAAGTACACGACACAGTGCTCAACATCATTATTCATTAGGGAAATGCAAATCAAAATAATTATGAGATACCCACTAGAATGACTATAATAATTTTTTTTTTAAGAAAAAGGAAAATAACAAGTGCTAACAAGAATGTGGAGAAATTGGAGCTCTCAGACATTGCTGGTAGGAACGTAAAATGGTGCAGCTGCTGTGAAAAGGTTTGACAATTTCTCAAAAAATTAAACATACAATTATCCGTATGACCCAGTAATTCTACTCCTACTCAAAAAAACCCGAAAACAAAAACTCAAAACAAATACATGTACACCAGTGTTTATTGCAGCATTATTCACAATTGCCAAAAAGTGGGAACAACCCAAGTATTCGTCAAGAGATGAATGGATAAACACAATGTGGTATGTCCATGCAATGGTATACTATTCAGTCATAAAAAGAAATGAAGTACTAAAACATGTGACAGTGTAGATGAACCTTGAAAACATTATGCTATGTGAAATAAGCCAGACCAAAAGGACAAATACTGTATGGTTCCACTTATATATCTAGAATAGGCAAATTTGTAAAAATAGGAAGTTAGTTAGAGGTTACCAGGGGCTGGGGGGATAGAGAAACGGGAAGATATTGATTACCGGGTACAGAGTTTCTGTTTGGAGTAATGAAAAAATTTTCAAAAAAAACAGCAGTGATGGTTGCACAAAACTGTGAATGTACTTAAGGATACTAAGCTGTATACTTAAAAATAGTTAAAAAGGCAAATTTTTGTTATATATATTTTATAGCACTTAAAAAATTTTTGTGTCATATAGTATCATGAAGTTCCAGCTAGCTTTCCATCCTTTTAGATATTACAATAAATATCTTGCATGACAGTTCACTCAAGGCAATATTTTAGTAGCAGGATTCTGGTCAGAATCAGGTAAGTGAATTTTCCACTAACAGCTAAACACAGAGCCAAATAAAATTCCCAGCCACAGGGCAATGTTCCATAGAAGGAACAGGCTACAGAGCTCACTAGATTTTTAAATCCTATCATGCAAGGGCAGAAATGCCTGTAAAATATTTGTAGCTAAGCCACATCTTGAACAATACTCATTTCACCATGAAAAATTATTTATCTTCAAAATTGCAGAATCTGGGTAATCAGTATACAGGGGTTCATTTTATTCTCTCCACTTTTATATTTGCTGGAATATTACAAAATTTAAAATTTAGAAATTATTTCTAACATATGTTATGCTAGCTAATAAACCTTAGGTGCTGGATGATTATAGAAATAATTGAAGGGCTTATCAGAGCCTATACAGTGAAGGTTCTGACAATATAGTCTTTCAAGTGCTACATAACACTTCAAATGTTAACTAGCCATGCTTAGAGATTAAAATAAAAAACACATATACATACCACACCATTTCAAATGAAGTATTTTTTTTTAATGTTTATTTCTTTATTTTGAGAGAGACAGAGAGCCTGAGTAGAGGAGGGACACAGAGAGAGACAGAGAATCTGAAGCATGCTCCAGGTTCTGAGCTGTCAGCACCCACCAACTGTGAGATCAAGACCTCAGCTGAAGTTGGATGTTTAATCGACTGAGCCACCCAGATGCCCCCCAAATGAAGTATTTTAAAGTATATCTCATACCATCCAGAGAGCACTTCTACCATGGATTTCTGAAATAAACTACTGGGGCGCCTGGGTGGCTCAGTTGGTTGAGCGTCCGACTTCGGCTCAGGTCATGATCTTCACAGTTCATGCGTTTGAGTCCCAGCTTGCTGCTGTCAGCATGGAGCCCGCTTTGGGTCCTCTGTCCCCTTCTCTCTCTGCCCCTCCCCTATTTATTCTTTCTCTCTCTCTCAAAAGTAAATAAAACGCTAAGAAAATGAAATAGATTACTTGTGTCCAATTCCTTGTTTTCAAGTCTCTCTGCCCCCAGACACTATGAGCTTCTTTTGAAGGGGACCATGGAACTGTGTGTGTCCCATTGCTCCTTGATTTCCCCTCTCCTGCTTGAATTCTAGACTGGGATCTGTGTTCAGAAAGTTCAGTTCCACCAACAGCTACAGAACACTAGAGTCTATGTGTCAGGCATATTTTTGGTGCTGCGCATATACAGCCCTGATCAAAGATGACAAAGTTGTGCATGGAGCTTACTTTCTAGTAGAATACAGTTGAAGTGAGTAATAAGGTTGAGCTAAACAATTTTTAAAAGGTTCTTCCAACAAACATTCCCTGTGATACAAACCATACTGTTGTTGGTGACCGTACCCATCCCCATGCTTTGAGGGAGCTTCTCTCAATTCCACAGTAAAAGGTAACCAACCCTGATAGTACCATTTACACAGGCTGGTGGGAGGAGTACTACCCCATGGCACTTTAAAGACAAGAAGCTCATTCATCTATAATTTTTCCATTTCCTTATCTGAGTTGGTAAAATGGTCCACTGCCCAATGATAGACTACAGAAATGGCTTGTGACAGCTGTAGGACCATACAGCATTATGGTGTTTCATTAATCTCTCCCCTCCACCAATAAGTAATAACAAATTTTTCCTGTAAGAGGATGATATATGAAAACATTAAATAAATTCTACAAATTATACACATTTAACTCATTTTCTATATTTTCTAGTTATCTCTGGACCAAAAAGTCTCAAACTGGGACCCTAGACCCTTAAGATGTCCACAAAGCTGGTAATGGGAATCTTTAAGTTAATTTTCAATATATTTTTAACAATCTAACAAATCATACACTTAATAGCCCGTAGTTTGTACCCACTAAATACCACCATCTCAGTAAATAGGTTGAATACATTTTTGTTGATGTCTGGGCTTATTCCTTAATAGAGAATATTAAAAATATTTTAAACTCTTACAGAGGCTATGGAAGAAATATAGTACAGGCTGATAAAGTATATAATACCACTGCTTCAGAACCATTACTTCAAACATGATAAACCTGTTAATGAAATTAGTGTCAGAACATTTCAATTTACTTTGGTATCTAGAGCAGTCAGTGCTTTGTATCTTCTATCTGGTTCCTAGACTCTCATTTGATACTAACAGTTACCACCTCTTTTGGTCTAATTGGTGATTATTGCTGATGCTGCCATAAAAAGAAAGTGTTTTGACTGGACTGGATGGACTTAACAGAAATATTTAGAACATTTCATCCTAAAGCAGCAGAATACACATTCTTCTTGAGTGCACATGGAACATTCTCCAGAACAGATCACATACTGCGTCACAAATCAGCCCTCAACAAGTACAAAAAGATTGATATCATACCATGCATATTTTCAGACCACAATGCTATGACTCTTGAAATCAACCACAAGAAAAAATTTGGAAAGATCACAAATGCTTGGAGACTAAAGAACATCCTACTAAAGAATGTATGGGTTAACCAAGAAATTAAAGAGCAAATTGAAAAGTACATGGAAGCCAATGAAAATGAAAATACGACAGTCCAAAACCTTTGGGATACAGCAAAGGCGGACATAAGAGAGAAGTATACGGCAATCCAGGCCTTCCTAAAGAGGGAAGAAATGTCTCAAGTACACAACCTAACCTTACACCTAAAGGACCTACAAAAAGAACAGCAAAGAAAGCCCAAAACCAGGAGCAGAAGGGAGATACAGCAGAAACCAATGATACCAAAATCAGAAAAATAGAACAGATCAACAAAACTAGGAGCTAGTTCTTTGAAAGAATTAACAAAATTGATAAACCCCTCACCAGATTGATCAAAAAGAAAAAGGAAAGGACCCAAATAAATAAAAGCATGAATGAAAAGGGAGAGATCACAACCAACACCGCAGAAATACAAACAATTATAAGAGAATATTATGAATAATTACATGCCAACAAATTGGGTGATCTAGAAGAAATGAATAAATTCCTAGAAACATATAACTACCAAAACTGAAACAGGAAAAATAGAAAATTTGAACAGACCCATAACCAGTAAAGGAATTGAATCAGTAATCAAAAATCTCCCAACAAGAGTCCAGGGCTGGATGTCTTCCCAGAGAAATTCTACCAAACATTTAAAGAAGAGTTAATACCTATTTTATCGAAGCTGTTTGAAAAATAGAAATCAAAGAAAAACTTCCAAACCCATTCTATGACATGACAAAGTAATCAAAAATCTCCTAAAAAAAACAAGAGTCCAGAGCTAGATGGATTTCCAGAGATTCTACCAAACATTTAAAGAAGAGTTAACACCTATTCTCTTGAAGCTGTTCCAAAAAATAGAAATGCAAGGAAAACTTCCAAACTCTGTCTATGAAGCCAGCATTACATTGATTCCAAAACCAAAGACCTCCCCTAAAAAGGAGAATTACAGACCAACTTCCATGATGAACATGGATGCAAAAATTCTCAACAATATACTAACAAATCAAATCCAACAATACATTAAAATAATTATTCACCACGATTAAGTGAGATTTACTCCTGGGCTGCAGGGCTGATTCAATATCCGCAAATCAGTCAATGTGATATGTCATATTAATAGAAGATAAGAAACACACGATTCTCTCCATAGATGCAGAAAAAAGCATTTGACAAAATACAGCATCTTTCTTGATTTAAAAAAAAAAAAAACCCTCAAGAAAGTTGGGAAAGAAGAAACACACCTCAACATCCTAAAGACCATATATGAAAGACCTCAAAGAGGAAAAACTGAGAGGTCTTCTCCTAAGGTCAGGAACACAACAGAGATGTCCATCCTCACACTGTTGTTCAACATAGTACTAGAAGTCCTAGCCTCAGCAATCAGACAACAAAAAGAAATAAAAGGCATCAAAATCAGCAAGGAAGAAGTCAAACTTTTATTCTTTGCAGATGACATGATACTCTACATGGAAAATCCAAAAGACTCCTCCAAAAAACTGCTCAAACTGATACATGAATTCAGCAAAGTCTCAGGATATAAAATCAATGTACAGGAATCAGTTGCATTTCTATACACTAATAGTGAAGCAGCAGAAAGAGATATCAAGGAATCAATCCCATGTACGACTGCATCAAAAAACATAAAATACCTAGGAATGAAACCTAACCTCAAAGAGATAAAAAGACCTGTACACTGAGAACTATAGAAGGCTTATGAAAGAAATTGAAGATGACACAAAGAAATGGGAAAACATTCCATGCTCATGGAATGGAAGAACAAATACTGTTAAAATGTCAATACTACCCAAAGCAATCTACATATTCAATGCAATCCCTATCAAAATAACCCCAGCATTCTTCACAGAGATAGAACAAACAATCCTAAAATTTGTATGGAACCAGAAAAGGCCCTGAATAGCCAAAGTAATGTTGAAAAAGAAAAACAAAGCTGGAGGCATCACAATTCCAGACTTCAAGCTGTATTACAAAGCTGTAATCACCAAGACAATATGGTACTGGCACAAAAAGAGACACACAGATCAGTGGAACAGAGAACCCAGAAATGGACTCACAAATGTATGGCCAACTAATCTCTGACAAAGCAGGAAAGAATACCCAACGGAAAAAAGACAGTCCTTCAGCAAATGATGATAGGAAAACTGGACAACGACATGCAGAAGAATTGAATTAACCTCGACCGCTTTCTTACAATATACACAAAAATAAACTGAAAATAAGTGAACGGCCTAAATATAAGACAGGAAACCATCAAAATTCTAGGGAAGAAAACATGCAACAACCTTTTTGACCTCGGCTGCAGCAACTTCTTACTAGACATGTCTCCAGAGGCAAGGGAAACAAAAGCAAAAATGAACTATCGGGACCTCATCAAGATAAAAATTTTCCGCACAGAGAAGGAAACAATCAACAAAACTAAAAGGCAACTGATGGAATGCGAAAAGATATTTGCAAATGACATATCAGATAAAGGGTTAGTATCCAAAATCCATAAAGAATTTATCAAACTCAACACCCAAAAAACAAACAATACAGTGAAGAAATGAATAAAAGACATGAACAGACACTTTTCCAAAGAAGACATCCAGATGGCTAACAGACCCATGAAAAAATGCTCAACATCCCTCAGCATCAGGGAAATACAAATGAAAACCACAATGAGATACCACCTCACACCTGTCAGAATGGCTGAAATGAACTCAGGAAACAAGATGTTGGCGAGGATACAGAAAAAGGGGAACACTTTTGTACTTTTAGTGGGAATGCAAACTGGTGCAGTCACTCTGGAGAACAGTATGAAGGTCCCTCAAAAAATTAAAAATAGAAACTACCCTATGGCCCAGAAATTGCACTACTAGGTATTTATCCAAAGAATACAAAAATGCTGATTCAAACAGGCACACATACCCCAGTGTTCATAGGAGCACTACCACAATAGCCAAATTATGAGAAGAGCCCAAATGTCCATCAATGGATGAATGGATAAAAAAGATGTGGCATATACATACAATTGAATATTACTTGGCAATCAAAATGAATGAAATCTTGCCATTTGCAATAATGTGGATGGAACTAGAATATACTATGCTAAGAAAAAGTCAGTCAGAGAAAGACAAATACCATATGATTTCACTTACATGTGGAATTTAAGAAACAAAACAGATGAACATAGGGGAAGGGAAGGAAAAAATAAGATAAAAACAGAGAGAGAGAAACCAAAGAGACTCTTAAATACAGAGGGTTGCTGGAAGGGTGCTGGGTAGGGGAATGGGCTAAATGGGTGATGGGCATTAAGAAGGGCACTTGTTGGGATGAGCACTGGGTGTTCCATGTAAGTGATGAATCACTAAATTCTACTCCTGAAACCATTATTACACTATATGTCAATTAAGATGGATTTAAATAAAATTTCTTTAAAAGTGTTTTGGGTAAACTAGGACTACTTGCAGTTTCCATTTCATAGCATCCTGAATCATAGCAAATGATCTCTTGCATACAAAGTTAAAGCCATGATTTCTACTTGAGCAATCACATAAATAACACCAAAGCAATTGACTTGCTCTTATGATTCTTACTTAATTTTAAGGATATCATATTTATGATACTATGCTGTCTTCACTTTAATTCTCAAACACCTTTCAATTTAAATGTTACATTTAGAGCTAAGCATATATAAACTTTTATGTCAAGATAACATTTTACAAGATATCTCCTTTATGTAATAAGGTATTTAAAATTACTTTAATATAGGTTTTAAATTATATGCATTATGCAGAAATGCATATAAAATTAATCACAGGGATTCAAGTTTACACATAAATTGAACCAGCAGATGCTACAGAAGTCCTACATTTAATTGCCAAGCTAAAAGGCTGAATGAGGGGTGCCTGCGTGGCTCAGTTGGTTGAGCATCCAACATCAGCTCGGTCATATCTCACAGCTTGTGGATTTGAGCCCCGTGTCGGGCTCTGTGCTGACAGCTCAGAGCCTGGAGCCTGCTTTGGATTCTGGGTCTCTCTCTCTCAAAAATAAATAAACATTAAAAAAATTTTTTTAAATATATAAAATAAAAGGCTAAATGGACAGGAGGGAACTCACGTATCAGTAGAAAGAAAGATCTCTAAGTCATTGATTATGAAAAGGCAAATACAGGCCTTCTTCACTGTTGAAAGTTCAAGAAAATGGAGAATCCTTTGGTTCACACCACTAACTTTCCAACTTCCAACTATGACTTTTTGAAGGTCAGCCATTTCTTACTCAAATGAACAAACAAATGGCAGCAATGGAGGAATTTATTTTGTGCTAGGTTCTTCAGGATTCCAAATTTTAGAGAATAATAATAATTCTTATATATGGATTACTATGTGCCAGGCACTATTTCACAATAGTGAAGGAAGATGACTGCATTCCTCTTAGAAAGAAAAGAAAAATGGTATCTGGAATTTATAAATAATTACTGAGTAGGTCTGAAGACCATCCTTGAGAAGGTTTGATTTATAAAGTGCCTGGCCCTCTGCTAAGGGTTGTATTTATGTTATCTTATGACTCTATAAGCCAGGTGCTATGGTGTTTATTTTACAGAGCCAGGATTTGAACCCAGACAGTGGCTCTTTCTCACTATAATAGAGTAAAACATCGACATCACACCTGTATTGAGTTTTGAAGAACACCTGCATTTTTTTAAGTTTAAGATAAACAAAAAACTTCAGTCTCGGATGTAAGAAGCATGAGACTTAAACTCTCATTTGAATCCAGAAAAATATAACCAACCTTGCAATTCCACTGAAAGCAGATTACTTGTGAATTTTCACACAAATTTGGCTAGAGAGGAGAAATTTTAAAAATTTTCTTGTGGAATCTTTTTGAAATACTATATTTTTAGAAGTTATTTTTCATTCTTGAATGTTTTTGGCTTTTAAGGAAAATATTGGCATACATGTGATATATTACAATGATATTTTCTGTTATTCTATATAATCATTATAAATTTTGGCATGGATCTAAATTTATTGACATGGAAATTTCACATATGTTTAATTAAAAAATCAGTAAAAATGGTTTGTATAGTGTGATTCTTTATTCTGTAAAAAATCTTAAGCTTAAATTTATGATAAATATTTAAATTTGGCTATTAGATGACAAGATTACTGGTAATTTTCCTTTCTTCTTTAAATCTTTTCATTATCTGAACTTTTTTTTTCCTTTTTACAATTCTGCTTACTTTTATAAGCAGGAAAAAAATTTAATTTTTTAAAACCTTCACTAATCACATATTTCTACAAAATAAAATCGTTTTGTAAAAAGAGTTGCAACTGCTCTAAAAAAATTCCCTAGTTTGGCTTTCACGAGTAGCATTGAAATGATTTTATTTAAACTGTTCTCTAAACCATAAAAGGTACTATATTAATACAATAATCTTATAACTACTGATCCTCTCCTCTCATAAATCAGAGACAAGGAAAGATAGCACAATGCAGAAATAACTTTGAATAACCTTCTATTATAATTACATTTGATCAGGCTTTGAATTTCCCAAATGTGATATTTTTTTTAATTTTTTAATGTTTATTTACGTTTGAGAGAGAGAGAGACAGAGGGTGAGCAGAGGAGGGGCAGAGAGAGAGAGGGAGACACAGAATCCGAAGCAAGCTCCAGGCTCTGAGTTGTCAGTGCAGAGCCTGACGTGGGGCTCGAATCCACAAACCGTGAGATCATGACCTGAGCTAAAGTCCGACACTTAACTGACTGAGCCACCCAGGCACTCCACCCCAAATGTTATTTTCTTTGAAAAGCCACTATATACTTGATAAAGCTGTTCCCCCTTGTCTGAATAGTTGTAAATAGCAAAAGAAGAAAACAACCAGGTTTAATATTTTTAGATTTTCAGCAACAGCTGTTTTTCCCTCAGGCAGTCAAAATTATAACTTACCATATAGCTTACTTTCTCTTAAAAATGTACTATGCGATTCTGTGTCTATTTTCTGGTTCTAGAAACAGGCACATCAGCACCTGCCAAAAAGCAGGCATTTCCTCCAAGATTACATGATAACATTACAGAGGAATAAGAAACAAAAATAACAAACATTGTAGCAAAAAGAACTCTAGAAATCTTAAAATATATCTAGCTTTATTGTGAGCCAGCTATACATCCTTACACCAGTCATTTATTTTAAAAGGAGGAGCTTTGAAACTAGACGATCAACCATTCAATCAGCATTCAGTGAATACCTATATGCAAGATACTACACTAAACTGTCTCCACTCCCTTCCCATCCATGATTTCGCTTTCTGCAGTGTCACTCAACTATAGTCTGGAAGCAAATGATCCTCCTCTAGACACATCATCAGGTCAACAGTAGCCTAGCACTACATCACAATGTCTACATCACTCACCTCACCTCATCTCATTCACATAGGTATTTATTTTACCATCTCACATTATCATAAGAAGAGCGAGTACAGTACAATGAGGTATTTTAAGAGACCACATTCACATAACTTTTATTAGAGTATATTGTTATAATTACTCTATCTTATTATTAGTTAGCATTGTTACTCTCTTACTGTACCTAATTTAGAAATTAAGCTTTATCATAGGTATGTATGTGCAGGAAAAACCACAGTATATACAGCATTTGGAACTCTCCACAGTTTCAGGCATCTACGGGGGGGGGGGGGGGGGCTCATAGAACATACACCCATGGGGGCGCCTGGGTGGAGCAGTCGGTTAAGTGTCCGACTTCAGCCAGGTCATGATCTCGCGGTCCGTGAGTTTGAGCCCCGCGTCGGGCTCTGGGCTGATGGCTCAGAGCCTGGAGCCTGTTTCCGATTCTGTGTTTCCCTCTCTCTCTGCCCCTCCCCCATTCATGCTCTGTCTCTCTCTGTCCCAAAAATAAATAAAAACGTTGAAAAAAAATTAAAAAAAAAAAAAGAACATACACCCATGGATAAGTAGGGATGACTGTATCTTACATGCAGTAGAGAGTTGAAGAGACTAAATGAACAGATCCATCAGGAAAGATTTTACAATCTAATAGGAAAAAAAAAATTAAACAAATAGTCTGCTGCTTCTGTGACAGAACATATTTTAAACTTTCAAGGTAAATAAGCTCCTTTTAAAATAAGTAAATTTTTTTAAAGGGAGGAGTGGGTAAGGCCAGCTCAACATTTGGTTCATGATGCACTGCATAGCCAAACAGATTTAAGTGAAATGTTCAAGTTTAAATAAAGTGCATTATATTTTAAGTTCATGGCATAAAGATAATAAAAGAGACTTTAAAGATTTATAATTTCAAAAACAATGAGGTCCTAAAAGTTTACTTACCTTCAAAACATTCCTTCACAAAAGTTAGTGTCTGCCTCATAGAGACATTATTCACTTCAGTAACCCATTGACCATATCTGATTACACTGTGCTCTGGCTAAGGACTAAGAACTGCATGCTTACTACTTGAATAATTCAGCCAGCAATGGGGAGAAAATACTCCTCAAAAATGAGCCAGTAGGGAGAGAGAAAAAAGAAAATGGATAGGTCAGTAAACCAATTCAGAGAAAGCCTATACCACTCATGTGATCCACAGAATTACCGAAAGCAGTTCATCTTTCCCACTACAGGAACCAGGGAGATAAGCAGTCTAGAAGCAGAGGCTGTTTTTTTCTCCTACTTACGACCTTTCAGAGTCCAACTGATTGAAAGAAGTCAAACAAGAGCATGTGGATTATGTTTCTTAACTCTAACATAAAGGAACTATTTAACCTGGTGGTCAAAATTAAGCATCAAACAAACTGTAAGCAGAAGAAATAATGGTGTAAATAAAAAGCTTAATCCAACCAATAAATAGAACTTACAGAGATGAATCAATTATTTTAAAAGACAAAAATGACTAATAGTCTCATATAGCATAGAAACATAAAAAGATATCCATATTGAAATAATTTCTTGCTAAAATTATTTTATTTCAACAGACATTTACTGCAGACAAGAGTATAACAATATTCTTATCTTACATAATATTATTATAGTCTTGACTACAGTAAATGTCTGTTGAAATAAAAAAATAATATATACATATATATATATTCTAAAATGAATACAACAAAATTATTTCCTCGGGCAATGTAACAAGATAGGAGACTGAGCACATGCTAATTTTCTCCTTCCAGTTAAAAACCCCATAAAATGTCAGGGAGAAAAAGAAGTCAGAAACTTTTTCAATAGAATACATCTACAAAGGCACAGGGGGAAAAAAGCATCCTTTAGTAGTCAAGTTTACAAATGCTAAAAGATGGAACTGGTTTTCACATTCAAAGGTTGTGAACAAACAATGTACAGAAAACATATAAATTACTAGCTAGAGGAAGCATCTTAGGCTCACTGGTCATTTATATGTTTTCTGTACATTTTTTCTAGCTAGTAATCAGGTAAACGCAAAGTAAAACAATGAGATATTTTTATCTAACAGATTAGCAAAGTATTAAAAGTAATAAAAACTTGGCAAGGATTTAAAGAAAAGGGGCCTCCCTTTTACTGTTGGTGAAAGAGTAAGTTGAAAAAGTCTTTCTAAAAGGCAATTTGCTAATATCTACCAAAATACAAAGTGTTCGTACCATTTGACCCTGAACTTTCATTTCCAGGAATCTAACCTAAAGGAAGTGTTTGCTTGCACATGTTCATGTGTATTCAGTGCAGCATCTCTTTAAAACTGGGAGAAATTGGGAAGAATTTAAATGACTAATGATAATGGAATAGTTAAGTGAATTATGCCTCATCCATATTATGAAATATCTTTCAGGATGAAAAAGTATCTATATGAAAGCCTTACCTCCCACAAAAAAAAAAAACACATATTGTTAGTGAAAGAAAGAGGAAGTTACAGAATAGATCAATTATTCCTCAAAAATCCTAGCTTCTCTGAAGTGTTTACTATAACCCCTCTTTGTGGTAGTCATCTACCTATCTCTCTGGCAATTCCCCTTATTCACAGAAAAACTCAGCACCTACGTTTCTCTCCAACTACTTCAATGATGATTCCTGAAGATTTCAACATCAGTATACTCTCTCAGTTCCTGTACCTCCTCCTAAATAAGTCTTTTTTTTTCCATCCTACTTCAGTTATCTACTCCCTGATCATATTCTAAATCTCATCCTGTCCAATAACTAACCCACCTCCCAGTCTCACTTTTAAGCTTCTCACATTTAGACCAACACTTCCTAGCTTTCTAACATGACTTGCAGTCACTTGCTAGTGACCCTACTTTTACAGTTCTCTACCACCATCAAAACTTCTAGCCCACTGACCCTACCATTCTTTCACTGTCCATAACGTCCATCACCTTCTCAATTCCCTCCTTTAAATAACTTCAAAAACCATGGTCCAAAACTGTAACAACTTCCTTGTATACACTTGCCAGTTCATTGCATCTCTCCTTCTGTCATACTTCCAGCAAAACTCCAAGGCTGCTTAAACCCAAAAGTGCCTTAATTGGTCTTATTTTCATTCTTGTCCCATAAGTCACAGACTGCTAGCTACCTACCCAATATCCATTCTTTCTTTCCTTACCAAGAGAACCCATATTTTACTTGGGAGGTTAATGCACCTAGCTAAACCACTGTACTTCCTAGCCTCCCTGACAGCTAGAGAGTGTCTATGACACTGGACCATAAAGCACAAGTGAAGCCACTGAATGAGCTTTGGAGAAAACCCTTAAAAAAAAATCAGCTGATATGTGCCTTTCTGCCTCTGACTTCTGTCTACATGTGACTCTAGAGAAGGATCAGCCATCTCACACAAGGAGACAAGCACACTTGAAGATGTCTAAACAGAAAGACAAAAGGAACCTGACTTCCTGATGTCACATAGCTGCTATATCAGCCCTAGGCTGCATACATCTGGTTTCGGTTACTAGAGAAAAATAAAACTCCTCATTTGTTTGGTCATTATTTTTGGGTCTCTACTATTTACAGTAAATACAATTCCTAACTTCTAGGCCCATTATAGTTTATTCCCTACACAGCAACCAGAGACCTTTTAAAAGTATAAATCAGATCACATTACTGGCTTCACATCACACTTAAAGTAAATTTAGGTTCTTTACCAGGTCAACTAGGCCTTCTTTGATCTGGCCCTTCTATTTCTTCCAATTCATCTCCTACCAAATCCCTATACCACCCTTTCACCCACCACTTGCACACTCAACTCCCGCCACACTGTTCCTTGAACAAGCCAAACTTGTTTCTATTTCAGGGACTTTGCATTTGCTGCTCCTCTGCCTAGAATACTCTTTCCTCATACTTTTACTTGGCTTGCTACCTCACTTAACCCACGTAGCAACTCCAATGTTGCCTCTCTGACAGACCTTCCTGATTATCTAAAACAGTTTTTTTGTGTCTCCTCAAGTTTCCTCTCTACCTCCCAGTAACTCTTCTGATCCTACTTTAGTAATATATATTAAGTATTTGTTTGCTAATTTACTATCTTTGGCACTAGAATGGAATCTCCCTGGGCAAGGACCTCAGGTGTCTGCAGCACCATATCTCCAGTGCTTGGCACACAGTAGGGACACAAAAAATATCTGATGAGTAAATGACTATATAACATGAGCTCACTTATACTGAAAAAGACTAAAGTGTGTGTGTGTGTGTGTGTGTGTGTGTGTGTGTGTGTGAAAGTATATAAAGGACCTAAACTGATGTTACTAGTTGTTACTAGTTATCAAAGTTAACTATGGGGAGGATAATGAAAAATAAGGAAAAGAGGAATTTTCACATTTTGCTCTGCATATTTCTACATTATTTTTCTTTTCAAAAAAAAAAACCCAAAATTATATATGATACATGGCAGGAAGAAAGTTTTAAACATATTTGGAAATATAAATCCACTCACAGAATCACAAAATTTAGAAACTCAGAGTAACCTTAAGCATAATACTCCCCCCATAGGTAGGATAATCTATGATTACTAAGTAAGTATCTTCTAAAAGAACTAGAATTAGAAGAATAAAATTTCTTTAAAAAAATTTTTTTTAATGTTTTTATTTATTTTTGAGACAGAGAGAGACAGAGCATGAGTAGGGGAGGGGCAGAGAGAGGGAGACACAAAATCCCAAGCAGGCTCCAGGCTCTGAGCTGTCAGCACAGAGCCCAACGCGGGGCTTGAACTCATGGACCGTGAGATCATGACCTGAGCTGAAGTCAGATGCTCAACCGACTGAGCCACCCAGGCACCCCAAGAATAAAATTTCTTATTAACTTTTCATAGCCCTTATAAAATTTTTTACTATCACTTAAACAAAATAAAATATACCAAATAAAAAGTATATCAGTAGCATGTTATGCATCAAATAGTAATGATGAGTTGTGTAGAACGAATTTCCACTTACCATCCTTTGCTGAGTGGAAACTTTTAAGGATCTTCCTTCTCTAGATATACATCCAAATAATTATATATTTACTTTGTTTTCTTTTAGAAAATAAAATATGCACTCTAAGAGACACCTTTTTCTCTATCAAATTCTCCATCCAGATGTCTAGCGCCTTTTAATTCTCCTTTACAACTTTATTAAGGCATATTTTACATGTTATATAATTTATCCACTTCAAGTGTATAATTTCAGTGACTTTCAGTAAATTTACCAACTTGTGGAACACATCATAATCAGTTGTAAAAATCTTCACCACTGCAATTAAATCACACAGGCCCATTTATTCTTACTCCCCATTCCCATCCCCTCCTCCAACAAACCATTTATCTACTGTCTGTCTCCATATATTTGCCTATCCTGGACATTTTCTGAAAATGGAATCATACAACGATGTGCATCCATTGTATCTGGCTCTTCCCACTTAGCATCTTTCCGAGGTTCATCCAACTGGTAGCACATTCCATTTTATTGCTGAATATTAGTCTACTGTACGGATATGCCATACTCGTGCCATTTGATTTTATGACTTGAATTTGCATTTTCCAGGTTGTACAATGGATGCCAGATAACTTGAGTACTTGCAGGTGGGTGGAGGGAGCTTTATATGTCATTTATTTAACCCAAAAGACATAGGTGAGCATTTTTCAAGACCAATCCAGTTTATATAGGGTGAGACTGCCCTAGCTTCACTTAAAAACATTCTGCCATCAATCCCTTTTAAAACCGCTTTTCTGTCCCTCCTTCCTAATAAGAATAAAAGCATAGTTCCCCAAGGTTTCCTTCTCTCTCCCAAAGCTTATTAAAAACCTCAGCTCTTACTATGCATTGTTTAACCTTCTTTTTCTACCTCCAATCCTTGTTTTCTTTTTATCTTCAAGCTGATAGGTTTAAATTTTCCATATTCTTTGTAAAAAAAGTATATCAGAATTAAGTATCTGCAGATTCTGGAATTTTATTTAAAAGGAATCTGTGGTTCTTTTGATGTGGTCGCTAAAAATAATTTCTTCTTAAGTAGAAAAAAACTGTGTAAGTGATTTAAAAACAGAAACCCAAGTGGCAATCCCTATCAAAATAATACCAGCATTCTTCACAGAGTTAGAACAAACAATCCTAAAATTTGTATGGAATCAGAAAAGACCCCAAATAGCCAAAGCAATCTTGAAAAAGAAAACCAAAGCTGGAGGCATCACAATCCCAGACTTCAAGCTGTATTACAAAGCTATAATCAGCAAGACAGTATGATACTGGCACAAAAACAGACACTCAGATCAATGCAACAGAATAGAGAACCCAGAAATGGACCCACAAACATATGGCCAACTAATCTTTGACAAAGCAGGAAAGAATATCCAGTGGAATAAAGACAGTCTCTTCAGCAAGAGGTGCTGGGAAAACTGGACAATGACATGTAGAAAAATTAACCTGGACCACTTTCTTCCACCATACACAAAAATAAACTCAAAATGGATGAAAGACCTAAATGTAAGACAGGAAGCCATCAAAATCCTAGACGAGAAAGCAGGCAAAAACCTCTTTGACTTCAGCCACAGCAACTTCTTACTCAACACGTCTCTGAAGGCAAGGGAAATAAAAGCAAAAATGAACTATTGCGACCTCATCAAAATAAAAAGCTTCTGCACAGCGAAGGACACAATCAGCAAAACTAAAAGGAAACCAATGCAATGGGAGAAGTTATTTGCAAACGACGTATCAGATAAAGGGTTAGTATCCAAAATCTATAAAGAACTTCTCAAACTGAATGCCCAAAAAACAAATAATCCCGTGAAGAAATGGGCAAAAGACATAGACACTTCTCCAAAGAAGATATCCAGATGGCCAACCGACACATGAAAAAATACTCAACATCACTCATCATCAGGGAAATACAAATCAAAACCACAATGAGATACCACCTCACACCTGTCAGAATGGCTAACATTAACAATTCAGGCAACAACAGATGTTGGCGAGGATGCAGAGAAAGAGGATCTCTTTTGCGCTGCTGGTGGGAATGCAAACTGGTGCAGCCACTCTGGAAAACAGTATGGAGGTTCCTCAAAAAATTAAAAATAGAACTATCCTATGACCCAGCAAATGCACTAGTAGGTAGTTATCCAAGGGATACAGGCAGGCTGTTTCGGAGGGGCACATGCACCCCAATGTTTACAGCAGTGCTATCAACAATAGTCAAAGTATGGAAAGAGCCCAAATGTCCATCGATGGATGAGTGATAAAGGTGATATGGTGTATGTATGTGTGTATATATATATATATATATATATATATATACACACACACACATACATACAATGGAGTATTACTCGAAAATCAAAAAGAATGAAATCTTGCCATTTGCAACTAACCACATGGATGCAACTAGAGGGTATTATGCTACGTGAAATTAGTCAATCAGAGAAAGACAAATATCATATGACTTCACTCATATGAGGAATTTAAGATACAAAACAGATGAACATAAGGGAAGGAAAGCAAAACTAATATAAAAACAGGGAGGGGGACAAAACACAACAGACTCTTAAATACAGACAACCAACAGAGGGTTGCTGGAGGGGTTGTGGGAGGCAGGATGGGCTAAATGGGTAAGGAACATTAAGGAATCTACTCCTGAAATCATTGTTGCACTATATCCTAACTTGGATGTAAATTAAAAAAAAAAAAAAAAAAAAAGGCAGAAACCAAAGTGCCCTCATAATACTAATATAAAAGAAGCATGAGGGGGCGCCTGGGTGGCTCAATCAGTTGAGCATCTGACTTCAACTCAGGTCATGATCTCACAGTTTGTGAGTTCAAGCCCCGCATCAGGCTCTCTGCTGTCAGTACAGAGCCTGCTTCAGCTCCTCTGTCTCCCTCTCCCTCTACCCCTCGCTCACTCGCTCTCTCTCAAAAATAAATAAACATTACAAAATAAATAAATAATTAATTAATTAAAAAAAAAAAAGAAGAAGCATGAGGGGGTGCCTGGGTGGCTCAGTGGGTCAAGCATCTGAGTTTGGCTCAGGTAATGATCTTGTAGTCTGTGAGTTCGAGCCCAGTGATGGGCTCTGTGCTGACAGCTCAGAGTCTGGAGCCTGCTTCATATTCTATGTCTTCCTCTCTCTGCCCCTCCCCTGTTCACGCTCTGTCTCTCTCTTTCTAAAGGTAAATTTTAAAGAACACTTACAAAAATTAAAAAAAAAAGTTACTAGGTCATGATTTAAAAATAAATAAAAATAAAATAAAATAAAATAAAATAAAAGGGAGCATGAGGACCCAAGTCAACATTTGACACTCTCACTTAAAAGAGAAAGTCAAAATATGTATAATAATTAAGCAGAGTTCTCTATTTTCTCCTTCATGTGACCTCCTTAAATACTGATTTTTCCATTCAATATAAAATGCCACAATAATGTTATTGTCTCACCTGTTTTATGATGATGTCTGATTCAGATTAGGTGGATTATTTACCTTTACAAAACATTAAATATCCACATGTAGAATCATTTACGGAGGTGTGTAAGGTATGGTGGTATAGGGAAAGGGCTGGGGAAGGATGATACAAATCTTGTAACATTCTTCTTATTACCAGCCTTTTTGACATCTTAATTCTCTAAGTGATTCCCAGACAATTAGCTTGAGAACATCTAAAATAAGATGATGTGAACATAGCTAAAAGTTTTCCCAGTGGTAAACATTCTCCACCTAGGAAATTATTTCACTACCCTCTGAATGGCCTAAGTTACAGTTCTTCTGGAGTACATAACAGAGTAAAAGCAACAAAAGATAACACCAATTACACATAATTAGAGGAACTTTGCAAGATAAGGAAAAATAATACAAGCTATTATTATTAAAGCTTAAATGTTAGCTTTTAACCAACATTTAAATGCCAAGAATACCCCCTTGTTGCAGGTGTAAGATAGGCTTGGTGAGCTACATTTTCATCTTTGAAAGGATAGCTAAAAAGAGGTTCTTAGTTAAGGTTTACTCTACTTCTATTATAGCTACGGTATAAGGTAATACAGAGAAAGGCTCTGCATTGTAAATTAAAAACCCACTAAGCATTCTTTAATGTCATTATTTCAATTTACTTTAAGAATATGAGTGATATGATAATGTGTGTACTATACCTTTCTCAGGCTTTCATATTCCTCACGAAGTTCCCCAGGCTTGCTTAATTTGATTGGTGCTCTGAATATAAACTCTGGAGAAAAGGGAAAAAAAAAAACACTTTTTAACATTAGTTTCTAGGAAAGAACCCCAAACCTTGTCCTACTGCTGTCCTCACATTATAAACCACATGAAAAATTGTAGTCATCTTAATTTGAATAGTCATTCATTCGTTAACAAATATTTATTAAAGGGTATAAATGAGGCAGAGTTCTAAGCACCGGTTCAGAAGCACTGAACACATAAAGCTCTTGCTCTTGTGGAGTTTAGGATCTTACAGACAGTAAACAAACAAGTGTGTACATAACACCACTGGTGGTACTGTTATGGAGGAAAATAAATGTAGGATGAAAGAAAAAGATTATTTTATATAGAATGGTCTGGAAGGGCCTGGTAAAATAACATGTTAAAGGACCTCAAGGAAAAACTATACTTAAAGTTCTTAGTTCAATGTTACTAAGTAACATTTTAAATGAGCTGAAGTTTTATTCATAACACTGTATCTTTCTATTTCTTTTTCAACATTGCCATTGCCAGCAGAGTATTTTCCTGTATCCAACCTGTAAATATTTTCAGTATATAACCTGATTTTTTTTACCCTTAAAGCCTTTGTGCTTTTTATTGGCCTATAGAAGAAAGTCAAAACTCTTCAATCTGTCATTCAAGGCCCTCCAAAGGCAGATCACAACTTCATCTTTCTCCAGCATTGGATCTCTTAACCCTTGACTGTTTAGTTACAATAGATCCATGCCATATATTTTTAAACTTTCTACACTGTTTTCTTAGCTGAAATTCTGTTTTCTACCCTCATCTCTCTATATTTTTAAGTCCAAGCTATCCAGGACCACAGGAGACATACAGTACACACGGGTAATATAAATAGATGATAAAAATCCGAATTAAGAATAGGAATAAAAGATAGTTCTAGGGGCACCTGGGTTGCTCATTTGGTTAAGCATCCGACTCTTGATTTTGGCTCAGGTCATGATCTCAGAGTTGTGAGATCAAGCCCTGCATCAGGCGCCATGCTGGGCATGGAGCCTGCTTAAGATTCTCCCTCTGGAAAATGGGTGATTGGCACTGAGAAGGGCACTTGTTGGGATGAGCACTGGGTGTTGTATATAAGCGATGAATCACAGGAATCTACCCCCAAAACCAAGAGGACACTGTACACACTGTATGTTAGCCAACTTGACAATAAATTATATTTTAAAAAAAAAATTCTCCTTCTCCCTTGTCTCTGCCCCTCCCCTGCTAACATGTGCACTCACTCACACGCGCTTTCTCTCTCAAAATAAATAAATAAATAAGTTCTAAATGCTAACAAAAAGGAGCGGAAAAGTCCACATTTACACTCCTTAAATGTGACATTTCTATATAACTCTATGTATATGTAGTGGTCAAAATACAGTATTAATTTTAAGACTTTCTAAGAACTCTATATCCCACTAAGGTTGATAAATATTTGTTGTAGACAAGTAGGCTCCTCAAAAAAATTGACTTTTATCCTTTTTCAGTTGTCTCAACTATTCTGAAAGACTCTAGCATACCTAAGAAATATGGAAGGTAGAAACACTGGATCTAATGCAGAAGCAGGAACAGTAACTTAAAGGCCTACAAGTACTAGAGAACTGTTAGACTTTGCGTGTAGGAGGCAAACATTCCACCACCTTCACTCACTTAAAAAAAGTCCTGATGACTATTTTCATCATATCCCTTAAGCACATTTCTAATTATAGGCAAACAGTATTTAAAATCTGATGCTTTAATAGAGAAGGAGAAGCAGAGAGGTAAAAGAAAACCCTTAAGGCGATACAGTACTTTGAATCCATTTATGGAGAACCTATCACATGTAAAATACTTTATATATATTTTCTCAGTGAATCTTCACAGAAACTTTGTAAGGCAGGTATTATACCCATTTTACAAGAAGGAAAATGAGAGGTTAATGACTTGTCTAAGGCCACAAAACTAGTAAATGGCAAAACCAACAGAAAACTATTAATAGGAATAAAGAGGGAAATCAAATAATGATTAAAAAGGCAACCCAACAAAGAAGATATAATAATCACGAACTTGTATGAACATATACCACAGCAAAAAAACTAATAACATTATAAGGAGGAATTAATAAATCCAAAATAATGGTAAGAAATTTTAACACACCACAACTAAAAACACATCAGGCAGTCCAAAAGGAAGTAAAAATGTAGAAAAACTGAACAAAAAAATTAACAAACTTTATCATAATATATTTATATATATGTGTGCACTCAATGAATAGAATATATATTCCTTAAAGCAAACAAGGAACAATTAAAAATTCACTAGGTCACAAAGAACTTCCAAAGAATTCATATTATACAGACTTTGCTCTTGGATCCTAGCTGCTATTTTCCAAGCCAAGTTTTCTGGCTACTTGGCTGGTTATTCTGGATTACCCAATATTCTTTTTCAATAAATTCTTTTTCTGCTTAAATTTGCCAGAGTAGATTTCTGCTGATTAAAACAGACAACCGGCTGGTTGCATCTTTTAGGTGAAACTATGAAATGACCCATAAACCAAGCTCTAGTAAAACAGGTTAAGAAAAAAAAAAAAGAGAGAGAAGACAAAGTAATACCTAGAATAAAGAGAAGGACCAAAATACAGATATCGGGGGGGGGGGGGGGGGGGTGTTAAATCTCCAAAGGTTATCAAACAATGCTATAATGAATGACCTTGCATGCATATCATTTTGCAAGTATATTCATAGATCAAAGTGTTGGAATTACAGTTACTGTGTCAAAGAATATGTACCTACGTGTTTTTGTAATTCTGACAGACAATACCAAGTCTTCCTTCCTTCCGGTAGCCTATACTGATTTAAGTCCCACCAGCAATGCATAAGAATGCCATTTCCTCATACCTTTTCCAACACAAGTGTTGAAACATTTTAGTTTTGCCAATCTAATAGGTGAAATTCTGTATCTTATATACATATTTTATGAGTGAAATTGAGTACTTTTCATGTTTGAGTAATTTGCATTTACTTTGATATGAAATGTTCTTTACTCCTTATATTAACTTTTTCTTCTTGATTTGTAAAAGCTCTCTTTCTATAAGGTAAATTAGCTTTATGTCACATAACTAGCAATACTTTTCCTAGTCTATCATTTGCCTTGACTTTGCTTATAGTGGTTATTTTTATGTAGTTATATTAATCAAACTTCTTTTATGGCTTCAGTATTTTTGTACAATTGGAAAGACCTTCCCCAGGCCAAAATATAATAGCAAATTTTATCATATTTTCTTCTGGTACAAAGTATAAGATTCTTCTCCTGTCTCCTTTTAAAAATTCCAAATCTTTATTTTCATTTGAGGAGCAACATGAGGAACATAGTCTTATTCAGGCTTATAAACTTACTATCCAACACAAGGGACCAAAAATATTTTAGTGGTGGCCTGGTGGAAATGATGACAATTTTTATTTACTGTTGGAGAATTTGTTTTCTTGAAAACGGTCTTGCTAACATTTAGAACAAAATGTCCAAAGAGCTTACCATCTTCATCACATAGTGTAAATAATACAAAGTTAAAAGCCTGATCCCCAACTTAGAAGTTTCCAGAGCTTTGGAGAACTCATCTCAACTACTTCCTCTTCTGTAAAATCAGAGTATTATGACCGGCCATTATGAGGATCAAATGAGTGTAATGAAAATGAAAACACTATAAACTATTTCAGCCAGTATAGTGGAATGCAATAAAATCTACTAACTACAAAATTGTCTCTGGTATTGGAGAGAGAAAGAAGTTGTGGTTTGGTCTGGTTTACTTGCAATTACAACTTACAAGAAAAAAAATATAATTATTCAATTGCTTTGATAAGTATATTACATTGCAAGTTAAATTAACTTTTGGACACCTATTAATAGAAATCTCAAAGTTTATATATAAGGCCAAGTGGAACTCAGCATACTGACTGAAATCTGGGCCTTGACTTATTTGAGAGTAAAAGGTAATGGGTAGGGTAGAGGTGAAGTACCAATTTACATTCACCAAAATCAGTACTAATATAGATTAGCTTAATATCAGATTAAGATTAATAATGTTTAGGAGCAACTGGGTGGTGGCTCAGTCAGTTAAGCCTCTGACTTGGGCTCAGGTCATGATCTCATGGTTTGTGAGTTTGAGCATTACGTAGCACTCTGTGCTGACAGCTCAGAGCCTGGAACCTGTTTCAGATTCTGTGTCTCCCTCTCTGCCCCTCCCCCGCTCACGCTCTGTCTCTCTCTCTCAAAAATAATAAACATTAAAAAAAATTTTTTTAAAGATTAATGATGTTTAATGCTTTAACAATACAAAATGCTAAATAGTCAAGATCATTTTTTGCCCCAACAGAACTGTGCTACATTAAATGGCACTGTGCCCCCAAATTCACAAATTACATAAATACAAAAAAACTGTGAATTGGTCCAACATGACACTAATTTAAATATTTAATCCTATTTCCCATTTTACTAATACCCTCTAGAAATGTCAACAAGGCAAAAAAAAAATCCCATCTTTATCCTATAGACTTGCAAAAAAAAACCCCATATTAGATTCTAATACCTGCTTGGTCGATCAAGTGAAAGTATTTAGAAATGCCAAGGCTTCTCTTTGCCTTGGTCTCTTCATCTATCAAATAAAGATCAAAATACTGGCCAACCTACCTCCTAGGAATGCAGAAGATCACAATTAATAGAAGTAGGAGTAATCAATGAAGAATCCCTATAATAAATAAAAACAGCTAACATTTAATAAAAGTACTATATACTAAATGTCGCACACACACACACACACACACGCACACATACACACAATGTAGAAAAGAATTAACATAGCAGGCCTCACTGCCTATCTCAAAAGGCCCACTTACAAGGTTGGCCCTTGGCTGACTGGGGCCTAGGAACTTGGATTTCAGTAGAGTTTGCACCCCCACAACTGATTAGGTACAGGTTTACTACACCTAAATTATTTATAGAAACAATACAGTTATGGTGAATACCTTCTTTCAGGCTGGGAGTCTGTAATTTTGGCACATGCTAGGCAGAAGGTGCCCATCATCAGCCCCTAATAAAAACTCTAATGAGCTTCCCTAGTTGGCAACATTTCACATGTGTTGTAACAACTTGTTACTAGGGAAATTAAGCATGTCCTGTGTGACTTAACTGAAAGTGGACTCTGGAAGCTTTCATCTGGTTTCCCCTGAACTTTGTCTTATGTGCCTTTGCTGATTTTGAATTATATCCTTTCACTATAATAATTCATAGCCATGAGCATAACTATATGCAGTGTCCTATTAGTACTGCTGGTGAATCATCATAACTGGGTGGTCTTGGGCTTTCCTGAGACACACACACACACACACACCATGGACTAAAATTAAAATCTCTTTAGATCTCATTTCTACCTGAGAGAAAAGGGTGGCAACACACTAGATAACTTGTAAAGTTAATGATTCAGTAACAATATTTTTATTTCATTTTAATTTACTACTCAGTAGGTTTCTCCAAATTCTGAAATACTCTATTAAAGTTTAACATGATGGTAAAAATGCTATTAGATTTTAAACTTACATAAGAGTAGCTATAATATCTAAATAATTTCTTTGAAGCTTTTTGAAATGTGGTGTTTCAATCTGCTTGAACTATTGAGAAATGGAACAGAAAAGGGCCAGAAAAATGAAAATCTCCCCTTTTAAATCACAATCTTTTACAATGTCTCTTAAAGCTGACTGGAAAACATGTATAAAATCAACATTATTAATTATACTAAGACATTTATCAATCATTATTAACCTTTCAGGTTCCCCACCTTTTAATAAAGAAAAAAAACAATCACTTATAATACAAGAGCTGCTGTCTGCTGATGTGGGACTTTTTTCTCTTTATTTCCCTCTGCCTTTCTAGGGTCATAAGTCAGATTCCTCCGCTCCAAAAGATGAAATTATGGCTGAAACACCTGCAATACTACCACTAGAGCAGAGCAACTGGAGAAAACCCAGATGACCCTGGTATGGTGATGCCTTTTCATATATACTATCAAAAATATAATTCGTAGACATCATTAAAATTAAAAATGTCTGCTCTGCAAAAGACAATGTCAAGAGAATGAGAAGATAAACCACAGACTGGACAAAATATTTGCAACAGACATAGCTGATATAAACATAAGACTATTACCTAAAATATACAAAGAATTAGGAGTGCCTGGCTGGCTCAGTCAGTAGAGCATGCAACTCTTGATCTCGGGGTTGTGAGTTCAAGCCCCATGCTAGATGCAGAGATTACTTCAAAAAAATTATAAGTTTTTTAAAAATATACAAAGAACTATTAAATT
Source organism: Prionailurus bengalensis (assembly GCF_016509475.1). NCBI lineage: Eukaryota > Metazoa > Chordata > Mammalia > Carnivora > Felidae > Prionailurus > Prionailurus bengalensis. The sequence continues at coordinate 57,352,388 of NC_057346.1, forward strand.
CAAAAGAAAACAATCTGATTTTTTTTTAAATGGGTAAAAGACCTTAACAGACACCTCACCAAGGATATACACATGGCAAATAAGCACATAAAAAGATACTCCATATCATAGGTCATTAAGGAGTTATGAATTAAAACAAGATACCACTACACACCTATTAGAATAGCCAAAATCCAAAACATGGAGAAAACCAAATCCTGGCGAGGATGTGGAGCAACAGGAACTCATTCACCGCTAGTGAGAATGCAAAATGGTACAGGCACTTTGGAAGACAGTCTGGCAGTTTCTTACAAAACTAAACAGTCTTACCATATGATCCACCAATTGTACTCCTTGATATTTACACAAAGGAGTTAAAAACTTATGTCCACACAAAAACCTGCACAAAGATATTTTTATCTGCTTTATTCATAATCACTAAAACTTGGAGACAACCAAGATATCCTTCAGTAAGTAAATGGATAAACTGTGGTACATCCAGAAAATGGAATATTATTTAGTGTTAAAAAGAAATGAGCTATTAAAGACATGAAATGACATGGAGGAAATTTAAATGCATATTACGAAGTGAAAGAAGCCACTCTGAAAAAGGTACATATTGAATGATTCCAACCACATGACATTCTAGAAAAGACAAAATTATGGAGACAAAAAAAAAAAAAAAAAAAGACCAGGGTTTGCCATGAATGGAGGAGGGTAGGGATGAGGTGGCAGAGCACAGAGAACTCTTACCCCAGTAAAAACACACTATACAGGGGCACCTGGGTAGCTCAGTTGGTTAAGCGTCTGACTTTAGCTCAAGTCATGATCTCACAGTTTGTGAGTTCAAACACCACCATGGCGCTCTGTGCTGATGCTCAGTCCAGAGCCTGGAGCCTGCTTCAGATTCTGGGTCGACCTCTCTCTCTGCCCCTCCCCCGCTCCCACTCTGTCTCTGTCTCTCTCAAAAATAAATAAAACATAAAACATTAAAAAAAAATAATAAAAAAATACTCTGTACAATATTATAATGATGGATATATGTCATTATATATTTGTCCAAACCCAAAGAACATACAAGAGTGAACTCTAAAGCAAACTACAGACTGTGTGATTACAATGTGGCATTGTAGGCTCATCCTTGGTAACAAATCTAATATTTTGGTGAATGATATTGATAACGTGGGAGACTAAAAACACCACTACCCTCCTTAGTCCAGAGAAGTTAGTCCCAAACCCAATTCCTCTACCAGCTTCTATAGAGATTTTCAAGTGTTTCAGTAGCATAGAAACAACCACTCACCTTTCCTTCACTGCAGAGAAAAGACAAGCTAGAAACTACTTCAGGTGTCACTGAGGTGCTGAATATCTTGGTATTTGTAAATGAATCCAATGGTTGTAATACTTTCTTAATGCCTGTCCTGCAACTACTACTATGTTTAACAGGAAGAGAAACTCTCTAAGGATATGATGCCTTAAGAATGACACATCCCTGTGGCTGGTGACCTAAACAGAGTATTGCATTCAGTCTAATGTGAACTGGAGGAGCAGCTATACTTCCTTGAAGGTCCTTCCTGAAAAGGATTTTCTCTGGGGTGGGGTGACTGGGCTATTAATAAAGGCAAACAAACAAAACAAAATAGAAGACAGGCATTTTTCTAATTGTACCAAAACCTCAGGAATGAAGCATCACTGACAAATCATACTCAATACAAAATTCGAAAAAGAAACTCATTCAACTGTACTGGGAAGATGTTAACCCTAACAACTCCCAAATCCAAAGTTAATCATTCCTTGGTACCTGGCTATGCTTGAGTTTTCACCCCTGTACATTCGAATTCTTATCAGTACATCAGAAAGAACAAGAACTTAGGACTCAGGTCCCAAGACCTAGATCCTAATTTGAATACTCAGACTTACTAGCTATTTATCCTTGGGCAAATAAAAAAAAAAATACTCTTTGGGTAATTTCCATCTCTATCACCACCTGCAGCACCATTATGATGGCCAGCAGTTATGTAACACTTACATTATGCCAGGCTCATTTCTAAGCACTTTGTATTTATTAACTCATCTAATCGTTATAATGACCCAAAGGGGACATACTATTATCCCAATTTTATAGAGCATTTAATTTGCCCAAGGCTATGCTGCTATCAGTGAAAGAGCTATGACTTGAACCCAAGCAATCTGGCTCCAGAATCTGTGCTCTTATCCACAATTCCTTATTACTTCTTTAATAATAATTTTTTTTAAAGCCTAAAATCCCTATAAAACAATAGGTAAACAACATGAACAGGTGGCTTATAGTAAAAATAAAGTCAGAGGTTGGCACCCAACTCTTGATTTCAGCTCAGGACATAGTCTTGTGGTTTGTGAGGTTGACCCCCTGAAGGAAGAAGCACGGAGCCTGCTTAGAATCCTCTCTCCCTCTATGCCCCTCCCCTGCTTGCATGTACTCTCTTTCTCTCTCTCAAAATAAATAAACATTTAAAAATAAATTCAGATGACTTATAAACATATTAAAATGTGTTCAATGTCACTCATATTTTAAGATACCAAGAACTTTTAAAACAAAACACTTCTTTTTATCAGATTGGCAAAAATCAAAGAGTTTGATAAAGACGAGTTAGCAAAGGTATCCTTTATCTTAAAGATATCTCACAGATGTGTACAAAGATGTTACGTATAAGAATGTTCACTGTGGGGGCGCCTGGGTGGCTCAGTCGGTTGAGCGTCTGACTTTGGCTCAGGTCATGATCTCAGGTTGACGAGTTCGAGCCCCGTGTGGGGCTCTGTGCTGATGGCTTGGAGCCTGGAGCCTGCTTCGGATTCTGTATCTCCCTCTCTCTCTGCCCCTCCCCTGCCCATGCTCTGTCTCTCTCTGTCTCAAAAATAAACATTAAAAAAAATTTTTTTCTAAATAATGTTCACTGTGGATCCTCACAATACTAAAGACTGAAAACAACCTAAATATCCTTCAATTAGAGACACTGAATAAATTATCAGATGACTGGGATACCATGAATCTATTACTATACTGTCTGCTTTAATTCCTGGTCTGGTTTCTTGGTTTACCCAGTAATTTTTATTAGAATGTCTTTCATTGTGTATGAAAAACTGTAGAGGCTCTGGATGATATTACATTCCTACAGAGGATTCATCATATTCTCCATAAGCATTTAGAATGAGGGCAGATCACCTCACAATCCAATCAGGACAGGAGCTGATTCAAGGCTGGCTGCAGTCTTTGTAAAGCTTGTAAAGCTTACCCTGCTTTGTAGCCCTTCAGAGGTCCAACTGAGAGTCTGGGTGTTTACCAGGACTACTTCCCTTGGAAGGTCTTCAAATTTTCTCTCCACTAAAGAACTGCTACAAGAATCCTTTGCTTTACAGTAGCTTTCTGTGAAGGTTCTTAGCCCTTTTTTACCCTCCACAGTTTAAGAATCAACAAATCCTTAAGATAAAAAAGCAGGTAGAGGGAGAAAAGGGAGTGGGGAAATGTACTTCCCTTCTCTCTGGGATCTTGGCCTCTCAAGTTCCTGTTGCTCTGTCAGCCTTGAACTACAATTTTTGTATCCCCAGCCCCATGAAGAAAGCTTTGCTATCTTTCCACCTCTTAAAGTTACACTCTCCATTTGCCAAGAGACCACAAATGTCTGAAGTCCTGGCTGCTTTAGCAATGTATCAATGACTTCATATAGATTTTTTTTTTTTTTAATCAGGCTTTTCTAGTTATTCTCAACAGGAGTTTTGGTCTGCTACAATCTGCTCCATCATAGCCAGAATCAAAATCTACATTTTTCATAAGCAGTGGAAAAGACAAATTTTTATCATCAGACAACAGACCATTACTATAGAAGGAATGAGCAGTGAGGAAGAATACAAAAGTAGAGAATATTCCTTCGAGAAGATCAAGAAAGGGATACAGTAAAGGTAAAAACATTTGTGTTCCAAGTCCTAAAGAAACTTAAAATCTTTCTAGGGGAGGAAAAACATACTTGGTTGGATGAGACAATTATAGAATGTCAAAGAGTTATAAAACTAAACAGTTAAAAGCTGCATAGAACAGGGGCACCTGGCTGGCTCAGTCGGTAGAGCATGTGACTCTTGATCTCAGCGTTATAAGTTTGAGTCCCTATTGGATGTAGAGATTACTTAAAAACAAAATCTTTAAAAAGAAAAAGAGCTGCATAGAACAGCAAGAGACAGAGGTGCACAAAAGCAAAAGGAAGACAATGAATCCAAGTACATCTTCTATAACAAAACATATGTAAGTGCAGAGATCCACAGGATACAAGAGGGCATTATCCATATTAATTTCAAGGTTACCTGCTGGTACTATCCACCAAACAACCACTATCAAGTAGAGTAAGTGAAAGGAGAAATCTTAATGTTAAATTAAGCATATCATTTAGAATTAGGAAGGTGGAGACATGCAGAGTGAACCACGAATCCATTCTAAAATGAAACTAAAGTGTTTTCTATTTTATCTACTATTTTTTGGTTTACTCCTTCTAACTCTAAGAGTTCAGATGACAGCCAAGTACTAACTGTCCAAGTACTAACTGTCTTAAACTAACGCAACTGTTCATTTCCCCACTTGCCCAAGACAAATAACAATTTATAGCAAGCAATATAAAGAGTGGTTACCTGGGGAAAAGAAGGGCAGAGAGAAAAAGTTAAAAGCTAATAAAATGTTAATACCAAACTTTAAGACTGTTTACTTAAGTACTGTAATTAACACCACAGATTACCACTACATGAACTTATACTGCTTGTATTTTAAAACTATCCTTTGGCAAAGAACTAATCAAATCAAAATGTTACAGCTCACATACCAAGAACATATAAAATGCTTACAACTTTTGACCTAATAGTTAATCTCCAGGAATCTAAGAAAATAATCTAAAATACATAAAAACTTTTACATAAAAAGATTTTCATTGCAACCTATTCATAATTGCAAAACAAAAACTGAGAATAACCTAAAAGTCCAATTTTGAGAGAATGGTTAGGCTAATTTACAGACAGTCTATATAATGCATGATTATTCTGCCATTAAAATTTTATATAAAGACTTTTTAATAATGGGAGATAAAAGAAAGAAATAATAAGATAGAAAGATAGAAAACCATTTAGATTAAACGAGAGATACAAGTTGCCAGACTCAATGCCTTATAATTTCAAACATAAAAAAAAAAACAAAAAACATTAAGCAGGGGCATGTTACTGGCACCACTGGTAGAGCAACAACTCTTGATCTAGGGGTCATGAGTTCAAGCCCCACACTGGGCACAGAGCCTGCTTAAAGAAAACAAACAAACAAACACTAAACATAGAAATAGCAATAAACAAGTGGAAAAAGAAACAGCAATATAAATGTAGAAGTCACAAAAGGAACAAAAATATTAAGTTATCATGTAAAAAGTATGTAAGAATAATGAAAAAAGTTTCCAGAGATTAGGAAATTAAAGCAGGAATGACCAGTGAAGAAGAAGGGAGTTGCTGTGGGAAGAAAAAACACACAAAACAAGGCATGACACCTGAAATTAATACTACACTATATGTTAACTAACTGGAATTTAAATAAAAACTTGAGGGGCATCTAGTGGCTCAGTTGGTTGAGCATCCGACTCTTGATTTCGGCTCAGGTCATGACCTCACAGATATAAGATCCAGCCCCATATCGGGCTCCACACTGAGCATGGAGCTTACTTGGGACTCTCTCTCTCTGTCTCCCTCTGTCTCTCTCTGTCTCTCCCCTGCTTACATGCTCTCTCTCTCAAAATAAATGAACATTTTTTTAAAACCCTTGAAAATAAAAAAAAAAGTATGAGACCCTTTGCCCAAAGCATTTATAATATAGCTTATTAATGAAGACAAATTCATAAAGTTTTTAAAAAGATTTAAATAACAACAGAGATGATGACAGATGCAATATCACAAAATAAACAATTGCTTAGTGAAGCTTACAAGCCAATACTGCAATACTCATCTGCCCACCCACAGGAGGAAGAGAACCAGGGCTGGGAAGGAGAGGCAAGACTTTAAGATGGGATGAAGCATGGGCGCCTGGGTGGCTCAGCCGGTTAAGCGTCCAACTTCGGCTCAGGTCATGATCTCACGGTCTGTGGGTTCGAGCCCCGCATCAGGCTCTGTGCTGACAGCTCAGAGCCTGGAGCCTGCTTCCGATTTTGTGTCTCCCTCTCTCTCTGCCCCTCCCCTGCTCATGCTCTGTCTCTCTCTGTCGCAAAAATAAATAAAAACATAAAAAAAAATTAAAAAAAAAAAAAAAAGATGGGACGAAGCAGAGTCTAACCGGTAAAATTTAATTAAAAAGATGGGAGAAAAAGCAATTCATGCGAACAACAAAGCATGAAGTATAAAGGCTGGACAGTGAATAACTAAAACAGTGTTTAACTAAAACAGAAAGGTTGTACAGGCCAGAAAGGTAGGCTCGGGCTAGATTATGGAGAACCTTCAACAAGGTTCTCTATGAAGTTAGGCTACGGAATCTAAACTTCACCCGGTCGGAAGCAATGATGATACTAACATATTTAATCTTATTAATATGGTACGACTATTAATAAACTATAAAACCTGTTATCCCACATGCTTGGGGAATAGGTTGTTCTTTACTTTTATGTGGTAACAATGCCAAATTTGGGCAGAATCCCCCCTACATACAGTACGAAGGACGTACTTCTGTGATTCTATCAGCAGTGCTTGCCTGGGTTGGTCACTCAGTTAAATACTTTTTTTTAATATAGCACTTTACCAAACATATGAGTACACCTGATAACTTCTTAAGTACAAAATCCCAGACTGTGGATACCACTCAGATACTCTCTGGGCACACCACAACATCTCTAGCCCTCAGTTTCCCCATTCCCAAAAGGGTAACAATAACTCCCTTAAATGAACTATTATGAATGATTAAATGTGATTTAATGTAATGTGTCTGGTACAGTGTTGGCTACATAACTGATATTGATTGAATGTAGAAACTTCCCTATAAGGATATAGGGATATATATCAGGGATATAAATTTCTTGGAATTGTAGGAAAATATGAGAAATTCAATGAAAAAAAAATGGCACCAAAGTGTTTTTTCATATATGTATTAGTGGGCCAACTTTAAAGTACTTACTAAATTAACTGCTAATAAAAATTAATAAATACTCAAATTTCAAGTTGCATCTTGCTCCCTTAGCTTAAAGAATTAACCTGATTTGTACCGTGATTTGGAAAGAATAATGAGTAGCCCAAGACTATAGACTCGTGGCCAGAGAGTAAATATTTCAGGCTTTGCAGACCATAAGGTCTCTGTCCACTCTGCTACTGTAGCATGAAAGCAGCCATAGACAATAAGTATGGCTGTGTTCCAAGAAAAGCTTTATTTACAAAAATGAGCAGCAGGCTGGGTCTGGCCTGCTGGCTCTAGCTATCAATGCCTGGTGCTAAATGTTTGCATTACCACCTCTCCCCCCCCCCCGCCCCTCCCCCCAAATTCATATGTTGAAACCTAATCCCCAGTATGATGGCATTTAGAGGTGGGGCCTTGCAAAGGCGATTAGGTCATGAGGGCTTTGCCCTCATGAATGGGATTAGTGCCCGTATGAAAGAGATGCTAGAGACCTCTGCCTTTCAACCAAGTGAGGACAAACGCAGCAAGAAAATGAGTCCGTGAACTAGGAGGTGGGCCCTCACAAGACACCAAATCTACTAGCATCTTGATCTTTGACTTCCCAGCCTCCAGGACCATGAGAAAATAATGTCTGTTGTTTATAAGCCACCTAGTCCATGATATTCTGCTATAACAGCCCAAATTGACTAAGACACATGGATTGGAGAAAGACAAAGTAACAGAGATCAACAGAATTTGCAAACGCACATATTAAACAAAAGTAGAGTGAAAGCAGTAAGCTTCCTTGTTTATTCCAGAAATGGCCCAAACAATTAAACATGGTTAGGCAGCCTGCATTGGATCAGCACAGTCAAATCAACAGGAGACACACAATAAAAGATGTCGTAGATGCAAATACAGGTATAGGAATGCTGCAGAGAGGGAGGCCCTGTAGATGTAGGCAGAACAAGACCACCATATGGTTGTCCCACTATATCCATCATCCTAGCACAAAATCCTTTGGATTTAATTTCTGCTCTGTTTGAGTCAAAGAATCATTCACACTAGTCCACAAGGTGGAATGATACCAAAATTAGAAAGAGTGCTGGATTTGGAGCTATACTACATGCGTTCAAAGCTACCACCCACAGGATAAATATTAATAGTCTTTACGCTCCCAAAGCCTGTGTTTCTTCGTCTGTAAAATGGGAGTACTACCTACCATAATAGGGTTGCTTTTCTCATCTAATCCTCCAATATCTAGGAGCGCCTGAGTGGTTCAGTTGGTTAAGCATCCAACTATGGCTCAGGTCATGATCTCACAGTTTGTGGGTTTGAGCCCCACATCAGGCTCTGTGCTGACAGCTCAGAGCCTGGAGCCTATCTAAGATTCTGTGTCTCCCTCTCTCTCTGCCTCTCCCCCCCCCACACACACAACTCTGTCTCTGTCTCTCTCTCAAAAATAAATAAACATTAAAAAAAATTTTTTTAATCCTCCAATATCTATTTGGTACAGATTCTGTGTGTATTAAATGGTAGCCTAATTGCTCTCTTGGACTCTTTGTCTTTCCATCTACCATCAACACTGCTTCCTTGGTTTTCTATAAAACACAGACCTTACCCTATCATCCTCCTGCCTTCTTTCTGCCTACAAGATTTATAAACAGTACCCAATCTACCACTCCAGCCACATTTTTCCATTCCTGCAATACCTCTCCCTCCCCAGACTTAAGACATCTATTCCTGGATATGCCATACCCTGTCTCCTCTATGACTTTATATATGCCACTTCCTCTTTCCAGAATGGTTTTTCTCCTTCTCACTATACAGTGATTCCTTCCAAAGCTGATCCATCGCTCTCTCCTTTGTGAAGCTTTTCCTGCTTAACCCAGAGAGAATTACATCAGCTTCCTGTAGGCCTCATAACATTCTGCACTTCTCTCAATGGTAGTAGCATTTATTACCCGTATTATAATTATTTGTCGCTGCCTCTGCCTCCCCAAACTAGAAGATTTCCTTTAAGATAGGGATGGTCTCTAGGTATGTGTCTCAGTGTAAGACTCAGTGGCCTAAAACATTTTTGTAGAATGAACCAATGAGAAAGATCTTTAATACCATTAGCACCATTTTATACCAAAGTTTCAAATAATTTGTTGTCTGAAGGAAGCTGAAGTTAATAAAGCTTTTCTTTATAATTAAGGCAAAGGTAAACTTCAGCAAAGTCCAATCTTTTGTTGAAGTTTTACAGAACCAAACACAAGCAAAACACAAGAGAAATGGCAAAACAGAAGGGAGTCAAGGGAAAATAAGTCCACTGCTATTCAGAAAAATAAAAACCAAACCAAAATTGGAAATAAGTTATCTTCAAGCTTAAAAATTTTGTGGTAAATCATGTGATGAGGAAGATGTCTTGACAGTAATTCATGCCCCCCCCCAAAAAAAAAAAAACAAGGAAAGAAACCAGTTTTGTTGCTGACAAATTCAGTATGAGTAAGGCTACTGCAATCTTTAGCAGTATTAAGAATTTTACATCCAGGGGCATCTGGGTGGCTCAGTCATTTAAGCATACACTCTTGATTTCAGCTCAGGTCATAATCTCAGGGTCATGAGATGGAGCCCTGCCTCAGGTTCTGCACTGGGCGTGCAGCCTGCTTAAGATACTCTCTATCCCTCTCCCCCTCACTCTCTCTCGATCTAGAAAAAAAGAGAAGACAAGAGAAGAGAAGGAAAGGAAGAGAAAGAGAGAGAGAGAAAGAAAAGAATTTAGCATCCAGAAGGAGGGACAGTAAGCCCCACCACACTTTGCATTAGTCAGGTATTATTTAAAGTATGAGAGTCATCTCTGAGTGGCATATTTAAAGATGACCAACCAGAAGGAATCATAACATATAATCAAGAACTTTTAGGGATTTTTTTTTTTTTAGAAATCTTTTTCCTCCATTAAACATTTACTATGTATCTAATACATTCTAAGTACCATATGAAGTGCTGAATGCATAAAGACATAATCTCTGACCTCAGGGAGTTCACTGCAGTGCCAGATACACAAATGAGGAACTGAAATCCAGTGACATGAGTGATGCATATGCTGTGTGGTGGCACAAAGGAAGATAACTGACTCCTGTATGAGTGTGAAAAAAATTTTACAGAGCACTTAATATTTCACCTGGGCCTGAAAAGATGAGTATAATTTGACGGGAAGATAGAGTCTTCCAGGTAGGATAATCATAGGGGACAAAAGGCCAAAAAGCATACTATATTACAAGAACTCTAAGTACTGTAGCATGATCAGAACATTTGGAAAGGGAGGAAGAAGACCAAAGAAATGAATTTGAGAAGTTTAACCTAAAAATTTAGATAGAAGTAATCATGGTCTTTAAATACTTGAATACTAAAACTAGGGAAGTAGATTTTAATTCACTAGAAAACTTAACTTTCAAACCATTAAAATTGTCCAATATAGAGAGAGCAATGAGTAGTCCCCACAATGGGAGAAATATCCCTATTCATGTATAAAATCAATCTCCCCTTGGTGTTCCAGGTCTCATCTTCTCTCACCTTAGCTCATCACTTTTCTCTACTCTCTCCAGCATCAATTTCTTCCTCTCTACTATGATAACACACAAATCTAATACACAAACATGACATAATATCAGCTATCTTAAAAAGAAACAACTCCTGAGCTCTTGCCCTCCAGCAAGTACTGGCCTGTTTCCCTGCCCCCCTTTACAGCAGACCCCTCCAAAGAGTAGTGTATATATTCACTGTTTCTCCTTTCTCACTTTAACTCATGCTATTAGGGCCTTAGTTTGTTCCACCACTCTCCCAAAACTGCTCTTAATAAAGTCACCAAGAAGGACCTCCAAGGTTCCCCAGGGTCAGTTTACAATAGGCACGAAAGAGTTCAATGAATGGGGATAATCTGATAAACAAACAGAATCTTTACTTAGCCTAAGTACTAATGATCTTTCAAATCAAAACAGCTAATAGCAGGCTTATGGAAAGTTATCAGTCTGGGATAAACCAGCTCAGCTTTTGCATACAACTATCTCCACAGTAATACTATCCATTTCTTCTAGAAAACCAGAAAGAAAAGTGAGATGTTGAAATTGGACAGTCTTGCACCATCTTTATCAGTATGACTAATCAGCACTCTTCTTCCCTTACATATCTTCATCACAATCGTCTGACACTTATTTTTAACCTAATCTTCTAAAATAGACTCAGGCACAGTTATTAAGTATGAAAGATAATTCTTCTTCCTTCAATGTTCCTCCTCTAAACATTCTTGCTCTCTTCAAGTCTACCCTTTTTAAGCACCTAGTTCAATGCCTTACACATCTAGATACTCTATAAATGTCTAGCAAGTAAACTATAAAACCTAACATATGGGACCTAATACAAAGTAAACTCCATAAATGCTATTTCCCTCTCCAAAACTATCCCAACTTTAAGAATGCATAAAATGATAAAACCTCCCTACCCTATATGAACAAGTTTATCTAGTTCTCTTTCTCAAAAGTACCTGCATTTTAAGAGAACCGCAAGAATAAGGGACCTAAAGAAAATATGTATTGGGGGCGCCTGGGTGGCACAGTCGGTTAAGCGTCCGACTTCAGCCAGGTCACGATCTCGCGGTCCGTGAGTTCGAGCCCCGCGTCGGGCTCTGGGCTGATGGCTCAGAGCCTGGAGCTGTTTCCGATTCTGTGTCTCCCTCTCTCTCTGCCCCTCCCCCGTTCATGCTCTGTCTCTCTCTGTCCCAAAAATAAATAAACGTTGAAAAAAAAATTAAAAAAAAAAAAAGAAAATATGTATTGAATTTCAGATACTACAGGATACATGTGAGTGATATCCTGAGGCAACAGAACCTTCCCTAGTCAATGAAGTGATTAAACATCAATTTGGCCCTTATATATCAAAAGAAAGTTAAACAATTTCTTTTTACTAATTATCATTTTTAAAAAGCCATATATAATATTTAGGCATAGGTAAAAAGCTAGTAAAGTCTGGCAGGAAATGTATAATTATTAACAATAGTTCTCTCTAGAAAGATAAACAATAATTGCCTGAACCATAATTTATCCCTTTATCCCTTTTCCTATCAAGGACAGCTGTTACTACTCTTTCCAGTACTATAATGAGCATCATTTTTTAAAACTTTGTAATTGTGTATAGGTGTATATACATGAATATATATCATAAATGTCATACACATTCATACATAGGGCAGACACCTATTAACGGAATTGCCACAAGGCAAGAGATAAAGAATATATCTCTTCAACCTTACTAGGTATGGCCAAACTGCTCTCCAAAATGGTTATACCGGGTTTTACTTCCCCAGCAGCATGTGGGTCCCCATTAATTAATCATAAATTATGCAGTCTGGTAGCCTCTCATCATTGGCTTAATTTGCTTTTCCCTAATTATCAATGATAGTGAGCATAACTCCAGATGTTTATTGGCTTTTCAGTTTTCCTCTTCCATGAAATGTCTATTCAAATAGACTATTTTTTCACTATTTTTCTGGTGAGGTGTCTGTCATAGTAATTTGTGGTTTCTCATATATTTTGGATATTAATCTTTAATCGGTAATTTCATTGAAAACATTTTCTTCCACCCTGTGATTTATCTTCTTACATTATAATACAGAAGTGTTTAATGTGTCCAAATTATCAGTCTTTCCTTTATGCTATTTGTATGAAGAATCCTTCTCTACCTCATTTTCATAAAGATACTTCTAGTATTTTCTAAGTTTTGTGGTTTGACATTTAATCCACTTGGAATTAACTTTTTGTGTATAGTATGAGGTAAAGATCTATTTTTTTTTTCTGGTTTTCTATAAGGTTAGCTAACTATCCACAACAATTGAAAATGGGTTCTTTGCAACACCGAATAGCCAGAGTAATATTGAAGAAGAAAACCAAAATGGGAGGCATCACAATCCCAGACATTAGCCTCTACTACAAAGTTGTAATCATCAAGACAGTATGGTATTGGCACAAAAACAGACACATAGACCAGTGGAATAGAGGCCCCAGAATTAGACCCACAAATGTATGGCCAACTAATCTTTGACAAAGCAGGAAAGAATATCCAATGGAAAAAAGACAGTCTCTTTAACAAATGGTGCTGGAAGAACTGGACAGCAACATGCAGAAGAATGAAACTAGACCACTTTCTTACACCATTCACAAAAATAAACTCAAAATGGATAAAGGACCTGAATGTGAGACAGGAAACCATCAAAACCCTAGAGGAGAAAGGAGGAAAAAACCTCTCTGACCTCAGCTGCAGCAATTTCTTACTCGACACATCTCCAAAGGCAAGGGAATTAAAAGCAAAAATGAACTACTGGGACCTCATCAAGATAAAAAGCTTCTGCACTGCAAAGGAAACAATCAACAAAACTAAAAGGCAACCGGTGGAATGGGAAAAGATATTTGCAAATGACATATGGGATAAAGAGCTAGTATCTAAAATCCATAAAGAACTCACCAAACTCTACACCCAAAAAATAATCCAGTGAAGAAATGGGCAGAAGACATGAATAGACACTTTCCCAAAGAAAACATCCAGATGGCCAACAGACACATGAAAAGATGCTCAACGTCACTCCTCATCAGGGAAATACAAATCAAAACTACAATGAGATATCACCTCACGCTGGTCAGAGTGGCTAAAATGAACAAATCAGGAGACTATAGATGCTGGAGAGGATGTGGAGAAACGGGAACCCGCTTGCACTACGGGTGGGAATGCAAACTGGTGCAGCCACTCTGGAAAACAGTGTGGAGGTTCCTCAAAAAATTAAAAATAGAACTACCTTATGACCCAGAAACAGCACTGCTAGGAATCTACCCAAAGGATACAGGAGTGCTGATGCATAGGGGCCCATGTACCCCAATGTTTATAGCAGCACTTTCAATAGCCAAATTATGGAAAGAGCCTAAATGTCCATCAACTGATGAATGGATAAAGATGTGGTTTATATATGCAATGGAATACTACTTGGCAATGAGAAAGAATGAAATCTGGCCATTTGCAGCAATGTGGATGGAACTGGAGGTTATTATGCTAAGTGAAATAAGCCAGCCAGAGAAAGGCAGATACCATAATGTTTTCATTCATATGTGGATCTTGAGAAACTTAACAGAAGACCATGCGGGAGGGGGAAAAAAAGTTACAGAGAGGGAGGGAGGCAAACCATAAGAGACTCTTAAGGACTGAGAACAAACTAAGGGTAGAGGGAGGAGGGCACTTGTTGGGATGAGCACTGGGTATTGTATGGGAACCAATTTGACAATAAATTATATTTTTAAAAAAAAGAAAAGAAAAAGAAAATCTTTGCCCCACTGATTTGTAATGCCATCTGTTATCTATCAAATTCAAATATATGAGGGCATGTTACTCAACTCTTTATTTTTTGGACTTTTTAATTATTTTAATTTTTTTAATGTTTATTTATTTTTGAGAGAGAGAAAGACAGAGCATGAGCAGGGGAGGAGCAGAGAGAGAGGGAGACACGGAATTTGAAGCAGGCTCCAGGCTCTGAGCTGTCAGCACAGAGCCTGACGCGGGGCTTGAATCCACAAACCGTGAGATCATGACCTGAGCCGAAGCCAGACACTCAACCGACTGAGCCACCCAGGTGCCCCTGGACTTTTTAATTATGTAACACTGGTTATCCAACTATCCTGACATCAGTACCTGTTTCAATTAATACGGCTTTATAATAGCTTACTATTTGATAAAGCAATGTGCTCCAAAATTGTCTTGAGTGTTCTTGGCCACTCACTAATCATCCTTATTGACAAGTTCCACTAAAAAAGAAAAAGTTCCCCTCTATTCCAGGTGTTCTAGCTTTTTAAATGAATGAATGGTAAATTCTTGTCAAATGCTCTTTTAAGAATCTATTGAGATGATCATATGGTTTTACTTTCCTTTAGTTCATTAATGCTGTATACTGAATTACATTAGATTCTTAATGTTAAACTGAACCCCTATTCCTGGAATAAATGCTACTTGGTTGTGAGTTTGTTTTTTTTTAATGCACTACTAGATTAGTGTATATTTCATTTTGGATTTCTTAAATCTACATTCATGAGATTGGTCTGTATTTTTCCTTTCTTATGCTGTCCTTGTATGATTTTGATATCAAGTTGTAAAAGCCTTCCAAAAGGAACCTGAAAACACTTTTCTTTCCTGGAATAGTCTGCATCCTGCAATATTTGGGGAACCTGTAAAACCCTGTGCCTGGTGCATCCTAAGCAGATAGAATTTTTCTTCTGCCTTTTATTACAGAAAAGTCCCAAATATTTATTACAGATACCTGTATAATAAACCCCAACCTATCCATCCTCCAGCCTCAACAATCAATTCATTGCCAATCATATTTCATCTATTCCCCCAATCATTACCTCTCCCCACTCCCCTTGAAGGAATGATTTTGAAGCAAATCCCAGACATCAAATCATCTTATCTGGGAACATTTTAGTATCTCTCCTGAAGGACTCTTACAAAATATGTAACTATTGTCATGTTGAACACTTCATAATCTTTAATATCAACAAACATCCAAACAGTGTTCAAATTCCTATCAAATGTTTTAACACAGTTTTTCAAATCAGGATCCAAATAAATTCACGCACTTAAATTTGTTATGTCTTTTCATCTACAGGTTTCCCTTCTATTGCTCTTCCTCTTCCTCTTCTTCCTCTTCCTCCTTCTTCTTCACATTATTTGTGGTAATGGGCCATGTATCCTGCAGTTTCCCACATTCTGGATTTTGCTTATTTTATCTACATATTACTTAGTGGATAGATTTTACTATTCATTTTCTTTTTTAGTTACATTTCTGTTCATATTTTCTATTTATTCTTAAGCAATCTGTGACAGATTGCAGTTTTTAGTAAGTGAACTATTTTATGCAATATTTCAAATTCATGGCATAAAGCCCATATTCTATATTTACGGGATTTTTATATCTTTATCACATCTGTAGTTGTATTCCCTGTTGCATTCCTAATATCATTTATGCCTTCTTGTTTTTCTTTTTCTTTGACCAATCTTGCCAGAGATTTGTCCATAATATAAACCTTTTTTTAAATTTTTTTAAATGTTTTTATTTATTTTTGCGACAGAGAGAGACAGAGCATGAGCAGGGGAGGGGCAGAGAGAGAGGGAGACACAGAATGCGAAGCAGGCTCCAGGCTCTGAGCTGTAAGCACAGAGCCTGAAACGGGACTCAAACTCACACACTGAGATCACGACCTGAGCTGAAGTTAAGATGCTCAACCGACTGAGCCACCCAGGAGCCCCCATAACATAAATCTCATATTACGACCTTCAGTGAATTAGACTTTGGCTTTATTAATCCTCTTCACTGTTTATTTTTTATTCCACTAATTTCTGTTATTTTTATTCTTTCCTATCTTCTACTTCCTTTGGGTTTAATCTATTTTTTTTAATATTTGTTTATTTATTTATTTAGGGAGTGAGACAGAGAGAGCACGAGCAGGGGAGGGGTAGAGATAGAGGGAGAAAGAGAATCCCAAGCAGGCTCTGCACTGACAGTGCAGGGCTGGAACTCATGAACGTGAGATCACGACCTGAGCCACCCAGGTGCCCCTCTGCTATTACTTTTCTAACTATTTCGGTTCACCACTTAACTCAATAATGTTTGGGCTTTCTTGAACTCAAATATCTTACAGGTTCTAGGACCTACATTTCTTCATATTAACATCTCTGAAATTGGGATGTTTCTTACAGTTGAAGTCTTATAATCACTGTCAGCCAGGCAGCAGTGATGATGGCACTGTCATTGCTTATTTATGTATAAATGTACACAATTAAAGAGTAAGCTCACCAAAAAATGTATGATTTTGTGGTTATCCCTGGTGACTGGACAACTGTGACCTCAGTATTAGCCTATAAAGGCCATCTGAGGAAGAACTATAAATCTCATCTGAAAACATTTTGTTGATGCCATTTGGCAAGCTCAAAAAAGCATGAGCATCCCAACATGATGGGTGTCAGCAGTGTTAAAGAACAATGTTAGATAATAGAAAACAAACTATGAATTTGACAGAGGGAGGGAGGTGGGTGATGGGCTAGATGGGTGATGTATACTAAGGAGGGCACTTGTTGTGATGAGCACTGAGTATTAAATGTTAAGTGATGAATCACTGAATTCTACCCCTGAAACCAATATTGTACTGTGTTAACTAAAATTTAAATTAAAAAGTTCTTTTCCTTAAAAAGAAAAGAAAAAGGTTAGAGCTGTGGAACACTCTTTTAAGAAATTCTGTATCACCAATGGTCTCAATGACACAGTAAACAATACTACATAGAAAAACACACAACCTCTATGATTTAGAAGAATCAGGCTCTGAATATGAAGTCACAGGAATATTCTAATTTATCACGTTACTTCCTTTTAAAAATATATGGTCGGGGCACCTGGGTGGCTCAGTCGGTTGGGCGTCTGACTTCGACTCAGGTCATGATGTCGCGGTCCATGAGTTCGAGCCCCGCATCGGGCTCTGTGCTGACAGCTCAGAGCCTGGAGCCTGTTTCAGATTCTGTGTCTCCCTCTCTCTCTGACCTTCCCCCATTCATGCTCTGTCTCTCTCTGTCTCAAAAATGAATAAACGTTAAAAAAAATTTTTTTAATAAATAAAATAAATAAAAATATATGCTCAATTGATACGTTAAATCTGTAATAAATTTATAAGAACTCTTTCAGTAAGTACAAAGTTAAAAAGTCTGAGTGACAGTAAAGCATTGTTTGGTAAATGACAGCACATCTTACAAATGATGGCATCTTAAGATTTAATGAAACATAATTCAGACACTTAAATTTTCCTTAGTTTTGCTTTAGTTATACTCCACAGATTCTGAGTTGTTTACTATCTCATTGTTACTCAACTCTAAATATATTCCAATTTCCATGATTTTGTTCTTCACCATATATTATTTAGACGTTTGTTTCTGCTTTTTAAATTTCCAAACATGGACTGGGAGGGGGATTGGTTATATTTGTCACTGATTTCTAATTTTATTGTACTGGGATGAGATAACAGTTTATATAGCAATCTTTGGTATCTGTTAAAACTTTCTTTGTGCCTAATTATGTGCATGTTCTACATTTGTTTAAAAGAATGTAAAATCTTGGGGTGCCTAGGTGGCTCAGTCAGTTGGGCGTCCAACTTTGGCACAGGTCATGATCTCACAGTTTGTGGGTTCGAGCCCCATGTCAGGCTCTGTGCTGACAGCTCAGAGCCTGGAGCCTGCTTCAGATTCTCTCTCTCTCTCTCTCTCTCTCTCTCTCGCTCTCGCTCTCACTCTCTCTCTCTGCCCTTCCCCTGCTCACACTCTCTCAAAAATAAATAAATGTTAAAAAAATTTTTTTAATAAAAAAATAAAAGAATGTATATTCTCTAATTTGGGAGGTGTATGGTTCTATATATATGCAGCAGATCAAGTTTACATTCCATTTCTTTTGGTGGTTACCCTTAAATTTTTAATATGCATCTACCAAGAGCCTAAAGTTAATCAATATCTCTATCCTCCTGAACTATATATAGAACCTTAGAACTCTTCAATGCTGATCACCTTCCCTCCCAGCTTACATTTTATCCTTGTCTGATATTTTAGTCCCATTTTGGTTTTAACCACCACATATTAGTCATAATTATTTTTGCTTTATAGAGTCAATATTCACTTAGTTTACCTACCCATTTCTTTGTTCACCATGTTTTCTTGTATCCTATTTTCTCCCATTACATTTCTTTCTTGCTGACGTATATTCTTCAGTATAATAGTTCTTTCAGAAACAGCGTGGTAAATTCTCTGTATTTTTGTTTATCTGAAAATATTTTTATTTTGTCCTCACTCTTGAATTATAACTTAGCTGAATACAAAATTCAGATCTCTCAACACTGAGAAGACATTGTTCCATTTTCTTCTGGCCTCTCTTGGTTATAAGATGTCTGCTCTCAGTCTGTTGCTCCTTTGTTTTTCCTTTCTGGTTGCTTTTTAAAGTGCCTGTGGTGTTCTACAGTTTCATTGCAATGTGTTTAGTTGTGGGGGTTGTTTGCTTTGTTCATTCAATTCTTTCTAGGGCCTCATGACTCTAAAACCTAAGGATTCATGTCTTCTTACTAATCCCAAAATACTCTCAAGTCACCATCTCTTTAAATTCCATGTCTCCCACATTCTATTCTTCTCCTTCTGTAACTATTAGATGATGGGTCTTCTTGACCTTTCATTTCTCTTCACCTCTCTTTCAGATTTTCCTTTATCCTACTGTTCTGCATCCTCAGGATTTCCACATATCTAATTCCCAGCTTACTGATTTTCTCTTCATCCGTGTAAACTAGTGCTTACCTTATTCACTGAGCTTTTTTTAACCTCCCTGACTATATTTTTCATTATGTTTAGCTCTTTTTTAAATGCACCTGTTTCATAATGTCCTTCTCACTTCTTGAGATTTCCATTAATTCTTTAATGTCTTTAGTCACTTAAAATGTGCCAATTTAAATTATCATTTAAGCTGCTATTCTACTATCCCAGTTCCTGGAGATAGAATCCCCTTGCTTGTTATATCTACTAAGTCTCATTTATGTTATAAAATGGTTTCCTCGTGTGTCACATTCAATTATAAGTTCATCTTTGGTTGGGCTTATCTCTTCTTAAAGAATCTCTTCTGGAGCGAGTTGGGAGTACCTCTTAGAGTCTTTTTTTTTTCCTTTCTCCAGGTGATCCATGGGTATCACTAGTTTGGAGTCAGCTTTTATATTAATTTCTCAGCATGGTGATACTTAAAACCATATAATATAAAATCAGATCCCAAATATGAGCAAGGCATACATCGTGCGCTTCAATTTCTCAGGAAAGCTCTTTTCTCCATTTCCTCTCTGCATAGAGCCCAAGTAAATCAAGACAAAATTTCTTATTACTGGCTTCTACCAGTAGGAAGATTATTCTCTGCCCACCCCTTCACTCTGAATGCACATCAAGAATCCCAGTTTTAGGGGCGCCTGGGTGGTGCAGTCGGTTAAGCGTCCGACTTCAGCCAGGTCACGATCTCGCGCTCCGTGAGTTTGAGCCCCGCGTCAGGCTCTGGGCTGATGGCTCAGAGCCTGGAGCCTGTTTCGGATTCTGTGTCTCCCTCTCTCTCTGCCCCACCCCCGTTCATGCTCTGTCTCTCTCTGTCCCAAAAATAAATAAACGTTGAAAAAAAAATTAAAAAAAAAAAAAAAAGAATCCCAGTTTTATGCACAAGTCTTAGTTTTGGTTCCTTTTTCTGTGGTTAAAACTCAATCCACTAGGAATAGAAAACCAGAAATAGCCCCTCACTCCACCCCTTCACCCCCACTCTAGGGCAACATAGCATGAGCTTACTAAAGTTTTGGTTTTTAGTTCCATTTTTATTTCTAGAACCTGGAGATTTTCCTGTCTTTCCTGCAAGCTCAGGAATTCTTTTAAAAGAATTGTTAGTTCAATATCATCTAGCTTTTCTGGATATTTGCAGCAGAAGCATCTTCTCATCTCAGTTAGCCCTCTTGCTAAAAGAGAATCTGGGCTCTCCAATCCATTTGCTACATTAACCCCATAGGAGTAATCACTCTAAAATGCAAAGATGGAACTCTTCTTTAAAATTCCTCAGTGGATCCTCACTCCTGAGCATGGCATTCAAAGTCCACTGTTATTCAGTAACTGCTTATTTCTGGAATTCCATCTCCTCCCACTCTCCCACATGTAGTCTATGCTCCAACCACTCCTACTTACAATCCCTGGAAGTCTCCTTGTTATTTCAGAGTCCTGTACTTCTGCATACACCGGTTTCCCTCCACCTTCATCCTGCCCCCATCCACCTACTGAATACTCAGGGTCAAGTGTCTGCCTTTCACTGAAGCCATTTCTGACCCATCCAAGCTGGAAGCTCTTCATTGAGTTCTTTATATGACAAGCATTCTACTAATTATTTAGTCTTACCAACATTATGATTTTGCTATTACTATCCCCATTTGCAAATGAGGAAACTAAGGTACAGAGAGTTGAAGCAACCTACGCAATGGCACACAGCTATAAATGGCAGAGCTGGAATTCAAACACAGGCAATCTGTCTCCAGATCCTGCTCCATTAACTTGCCCCATTAACATATTCCTTACTGCCTTCTACAATGATATCTTGCATTACCATTATAATTGCATTTATTACACATTTCAGTTGCATGCTTGTGCACCAATCTTCCCAACTACGCTGACTCAAAGAGAAAGAATCATGCTTTATTCTATATGCAGTTCCATTGCCTAGCACACAGAAGACCCTCAAATGATTACTAAATTAATGCATGACGGAAGGAAACATCCCCATAGACACTGCTTTAGTCCAGGCCCTCTTCATCTCTTGCCTGGACTACTAAAATAGTCCCCTAACTGGACTCCCTTCTTCATTTCTATTCATGTCTTTCCTCCATACCCCAACCAATATTCTTTCTAAAGCACATCATTATGATGATGTCATTACTTAAAAATCTGTAAGGGCTCTGTACTGTCTATAGGACAAAGTCCCAAATTATTTTATCATGACATACCATGCCCTTTGTGATCTAACTTCCACAGTCCCTTCTCTTCTTTCCCACTTCAGTCCCACATTCCATCTATATTTAACTTCCTGTCAGTCCCTGAATATGCCAAGAGACTTCATGCCTTTGTGCATGTAGGTTCTTCTGCCTGGAATGGCCATCCCCTCCTCTCTCACCTGGTAAATTCCTACCTTTTCAGCATAGAGCTCAAATTCCTCAGCTCTCCTCCAGATGCTTAGTTATCCCATTCCTATACTCTGTTGGCTTTATGCATTTACCTCACTTACTACTTTGTAATATTTTTGATAAGGTGTTTCTCCAACCAGACTGTGGAATCTTAAAGAACAGGGACCATGTCTTATTCCCCTTTTTTACTGTATTATCTTACAGAGCATGTGCCCCTAAAATGCTCATTGAATTAGTGGGATGACATTTGACAAACATATCCCGTATCCTACACTCAAAAAAAAAAAACAAAAACAAAAACAAAAAGCAAAAAAACCCCTCAGATATAAATGAATTCAAGGGTAGGCAATTGTCCAGATTAACTGGAAGTTTGGAAGTGGATAAGAAGAAAACCAAATACCTCCTAAATTCTTGAGGCTCAACCCTGAATTCTATAGGATACAGATATTCCTTTAATGGTAATTAGTGTTTAGTTGGCGAGGTAATCTCATTCTGAATTGTTTCCTGCATTAGAACACATAAGGGCACTCTCAAATTCTGGAATATGTGTACGTGTCATTAAGGATAAAAAGTTGAGTCATTTTATACATTTTACAACAAATCCCTACAGTTGAGGGAAATTCTTATCCTTTTACACTACAATCACATGATTTCATTATTCATTAGTCCTAAATGCAATTTAGGCTGCACACATAGCAAACATTGTCTGCCAACTGAGTAATAAACCAGAACTACTTGTTTGTCACAGAAAGAGGATTTTTTTTAAATGTATAATGTTAACCCTAAGTGAACAGGGAGGTTGAGGGGTGATGAAAGGGATGGGATAAATGAGGTACTATTGAATTTTTGAAACGCGCTTTTAACACTAAAAAAATTTTTTTAAGTTTTAACTGCCAATTTAAAAGATTCATTGGTGGGGCTCCTGGGTGGCTTAGTCAGTTGAGAGTCTAACTCTTGATTTTGGCTTAGGTCATGATCGCAGGGTTGTGGGATCAAGACCTGTGTCAGAATTCTCTCTCTCTGTCCATCTGCCCCTCTCCCCGACTCGTGTTCTCTATCTCTCTCCAAAAAATAAAAAAATAAAAAAAATAAAAAGGACTCATTGGCCTTTGTGTAGCTTTTCTCTTCAATTATTACCCAGGGTAGAAGAAAAAGAATTATCCTAAAAAGGTCTTGGTTTCAATTTCAGAATCAGTATAATTTAGAATGGTCACTCTTGATTTCATATCAAAAGACTAAATTAATTCTTAAGATTCATTAATTATTATCAATGAGACTTAAGTATTGCTGTTGTATATACAGATGACCATTGAACAACACAGGGGTTAGGGGCACCGACCCTCAGCACTGTTGAAAATCTACGGTAACTACTGACTTTCCAAAAACTTGACTTGTAGCCCTTTGTTGACCGGATGCTTTACTAATAATATAAACTGCTGATTAACACATATTTTGTATGTTATATGCATTATATACTCTATTCTTACAATAAACTAAGCTAGAAAAAAGAAAATGTTAGGAAAATCATAAGAAAGAGAAAGTACATTTACAGCACTGTAATGTATTCATTGAAAAAATCCATGTATAAGTGGAACCCACACAGTTCAAACCCCTGTTGTTCAAGGGTCAAATGCAGTTGCAAAAGCACCTATATATGCCCATGTGCTACAGTTTTTATTTTTAATCAATGGACCAAGACTGCCTCTAAATTTAGTATATAAGCTCCAAGAAGAAGAAATCTTTGAACATTTCATTCACTAAGGTCTCCCAAGAACCTAGAACAGTGCCTGGCCCAGCACAAACATTCATTACATACTTGTGAATATTGCTCAAAATGGTTCAAATACTATGTCAATATATGCGATGAGCTATAACCTCAAGGAACATAAAGTTGAAGTAGACTTCACACAATGTTGCACAAGTCAACTGTGCAACAGTTTGCTATATCCAAAAGCAAACTGACAAGGCATAGAAGAATAAAACAAAACATGTTATACAGGAGTCCTTAAGGTTCTGAATTTTAAAGCTTGTCAGGAAACTGGTAAAAAACAAAAATGTCACCAACACAACCAAAATTTTCGACAAGCACAAACTCTTATACTTATTATAGACAATTCAATTCCAAAAGAGCCATGGGGCTTCAACAAAATTAAAAAATATATATATATAAGAATTTCACTTAAGCACCAGTGCATTTACTACAAAATTTAATTTCCAGTATTAAAAAGGAATTCTGACCTTTCTTTTTATCAATTAACCTAACTATGCCCCCAAAAAACTGCTAAGCAATATACTTCTGAATATACCTAAAATTGCTAGTTCTGTTGCTGTTTCCCACTCAAAAACACAATGTAAGTTTTTATAAAACTGGTATTTTTAGTTTTCTCTATTACAAGTCATCATGAGCATTTAACTGTGAATTAAGCTATGTTTTAGCCCTTATTTATGGGTTATTGTTTTGGTCCTTGTTTATCTGCTACTAACTCATGATGACCATTAGCTGGTCACTTTCTACTCTCTTCTGGGCCTCAGTTCTCTCTTCTGTAGAATGAGAGACCTGGGTTAAAACAATGGTTCCTAGCTTTCTTTCTGCATCCCTTTGAGAATCTGGTGAAAGCTACAGGTGACCTCTCCATATGAATGCACATACACATGTATATAACAATTTTATAACTGACTTTTTATAATAGCAAAAGATTGGAAACAACCTAAATGTCTACCAATAGACAGTTAATTGTTATAGCCATTCAATGAAATTCCTTGCAGCTGTAAGCAGAAGAAACCTTCTATATACTGATATGAAAAGCTTTCCATCATGTATCTTTATATGGAAAAAAGCAAGTTACAGAACAATGTATACAATATACAACCTTTTGTGTAAAAAGATCAAAAACTAAAATAAATATATTTGAATTTTTATGTAGAAGCATAAAGAAACTGTGGAAGAATAAATGAGAATCTTTGGTGGCAGTGGGAAATGAGTAAAGGGATAGGAGGAACCTTTCCATTGTACACTTTCTTACATTTGTGTTTGGATTATGTGAATGCACGGCATATTAAAATTCTAAATTAAAAAATTGTATATAACTCTAACAAGTCCAGACAACCCACTGAAGCTAGAAGATAATTCGCAAACCCTGTTCAGCAATATTCTCCTATAATGATTTGACTTAATAAGCCTGTAATTATATACACTCAATGATCCGACAAGAATATTTAAGGAAAAATATTTTTCATCACAGTCCTCATATAAACATATAAGTAATTGGTGGATACTCAGTAATTCAATAGATCCTAATTTGGAATCTCATTTTATATAATTTTCCTTAATCACTGATACACTTTATGACAAATTTCTTCATCAGAAAAAGTTTGCACAAATTATCAAGCCATACTCCTTCTCATGAATCAAAGTCCAGAACTGATATTTCACAGAGGAGTCCAGACTTTATAAATGAGAACAGACATCTCTATCTTATTTGACCATATAATCAATAGTACTAGTAGGAAGACCAGAGAAATTTTTACCATAATCTCAGAACTTGAAGCAAACTAAAGAGCATATGAGATCATCACTCAGCACCCACAAATTAGATGACGTTTGGGGAGGCCTTCTCACCTACTCTGAACAAGGATCAGATAGAATTGGGGTTCACCCTTCGGCAAGTTACTTAACCTCTCTGGGCCTCAATTTCATCTCTAAAACGGAAATAAAAGTACCTCTCTCATAAGGATGTTGTGAAACTTAAAAGGAAAAATAAGGAATATAGCCAAGTAAGACAAAGAAATAAAAGTAAGGTATCCTAGGACAGTGGCAGGTGTCTACTTTAATCAAAACAGAACTGCATTCCGGAAACTGTAGTTTCTAGAGACTGCACTTTCATACACAAGCAACGCTTCCTTTTCCCTACTGAAAAAAAAAAAAAAAATGGCAGAATTCCCAACACAAAAGGTGCAAATATCTGGCCTTTCCTAATTATGTTTCTTGGAAATCTCCTCCTAGGTAAGCATTTTTTTATCAAAGAACATAGATGTTGTGTTGACTGGATGTGTCTCGGAGTCCTGAGTTACACACAGTTCTGTTTTGTGTTTTTACAGGGCACTTTCAACGTCAAGCTCAGCACCAGAGGGGCAGGCTGTGGGAGGTATCGAAAGGCAAA